>NC_138351.1:29840178-31151012 GCF_046562875.1 Panthera onca | reverse complement strand
TGTCATATCACTTCACACCTGTCAGAATGGCTAAAATCAAGAACACAAGAAACAACAGATGTTGGAGAGGATGTGGAGAAAGGGGAAACTCTCTTGCACTGTTGGTGGGAATGCAAACTGGTGCAGTCATTCTGGAAAACAGTATGGAGTTTCTTCAAACAGTTAAAAATACAACTACCCTATGATCCAGCAATCATATTGCTAGGTATTTACTCAAAGAATACAAAGATACTAATTCAAAGGAATACAGGCACCCTGATGTTTATAGCAACATTATTTATAATAGCCAAATTATGGACACAGCCCAGTGTCCATTGACTGATGAGTAGATAAAGATGTGATATATATATAGTAATATATATATATATATATCAATATATATATATATAGCAATATATATATATATATATATATTGATATATATATATATATATATGCATAGTAATATTATTGGCAAAAAAGAAAAGAAAGAAAAGAAGAGAAAGAATGATCCCTTTCCATTTGCAATGGCATGGATGGAGCTAGAGAGTATTATGCTAAGCGAAATAAGTCAGTTAGAGATAGCCAAACATCATATGATTTCATTCATATGTGGAATTTAAGAAACAAAACAAATGAGTGAAGGGGAAAAAAAGAGAGGCAAACCAAGAAAGAGGCTCTTAAGTATAGAGAACAAACTGATGGCTCCCAGGGGGAGGTGGGTGGAGGGATGGGTGAAATAGGTGATGGTAGCGCCCTTGTGATGAGCACTGGGTGATATACGGAGTTGTTGAATAATTACACTGTACACCTGAAACTAATATTACACTGTATAGTAACTAACTGTAATTTAAATAAAAACAAACAAAAAATTCTTAGCAGACTCAGCTCCTCTGAACCTCTGTGTGCACTGCCCAATCAAGAGAGGAAAATAAATTTTTACATTGTCCCTTTCTTTACTGCTTGACCAAACTGAAAACTGACAAGATATTTGGAAGGATATTTTTTTTAAAAGTAGCTTTGTGGCCAGAAATTGGCTGAATTGGAAGCTGATATTCAGATCCCGACAGGAACTTATTTTTAGGTTTTCACTACACTAAATGTACACAGAGAAAAGAGGAGAAAACAAAAAACTTCTGAAGCTTTTCTGAAAGGATTTATTAAAACATTCCAAAGACACACAGCTCTAAATCTAGGAATCCTTTTGCTTTCTATCTTAGATAAAAATCTTCTCCCTGATATAAAGAAGTAAACTGAGGATAATGTAGTTGGATGGGTAGATTAACCTATGATATAATTTAAATTGCTACCCAATTTCTTGAGAAATTAAAAGCTAATATCTTTATCTTTAAAAATCTTGGCAAAACTAGAAATGCAGGTTCTAGGAGCAGTTCAAAGTCTACCTATCCCTTTTAACCAATCCCAAAGCTTCCCTATTTATTTCAAAAACAAACAAACAAACAAACAAACAAACAAACAAACTCCAAACAAAAAACTTGTAAGTATTGTAAAAATTCTGAGCTTAGGAAACAAAAGTTCTTCTTGGAGAAACTTGCTTTCTTTTCCCCTGTAGCTTTGAGATGTAAATGTTCTCCCTGGTCTTCTCCAGGCACCCTTTTAGGTCATCTCTTAGAAATAAAACTTTAAGGAGGTAATTCTTATCAGAAGAAAAACAAAAGGGAGAAACGTTATTGTAAACTTAGGCAAATAGAAAATCTTAGGTTTCTTCTCCACAAATATTAGTTAAAAACTTTAGCCATCTTAGCAGGTAATCTTAATTTATTCCACCTGCCCAAAACAATTTGGATCCAACTTTTTTTTGTAAGTAGTGAGTTTTGTATCAGTGTAGCTGATTCACAGGTAAAATTTTACAACAGTAGCTATTTAGAAAAGTCTTAGTTTGTGTCTCTCTGTATGTTTATGTGTGTCTCTCTATGCATGTGTTGTAGATGTGGGGTATTTTTCTACTTCCAGATAGTATAGCCAAAATTAATTTGTAAAAGAGCTCTATTTAATTGACTTATAGAAAATTGAAAAATTCCTTATATGAATGAAATATTCTCTGAACTCTCATAAATATAGAAACTAACCCAAATGTTTTTAACTTGATGTGGTCTAGGTTTAATTATTAGTAAGTAAAAGTGGTTTAACTTTGTTGGTTTGATTAAAACAGGCATGTCTTTAGAGTTATCATATTAGATATAATTCTTTTATTCTGCCTAAGTTTAGTAAAGGTCAATTAAGTTCATGTTATCCCTTTAAAATTTTGTCAGCAAGAAAAATAGCTTGGGGTGATGGCTGACTTTGTGTAATGTCTCTCAATTTTCATATGTGACTTAAACATAAGTGTTAAGCACAAAGTATTCAATAGATGTAAGTGGGATAAGTGTTTCTAGGTCAACTTTTTATCAATAATTATGCTTTATGGTATGTCTACTTAAATAGTTTCCAAAATTGCTTTGGTTACTCGAAAACTTAAAGTTATCCGGAAATAAGTTAAATGATGGATGGATATTCATTAAATATCTAGGTCATTTTCAAATAAAATAAAATAAAATAAAATAAAATAAAATAAAATAAAATAATAAAATAAAATAAAATAAAATAAAATAAAATAAAATATTGAAACATTGATCACTGAACAGTCTTATCTATTTTTGGTTTCCTTTTACAAAAGAACTAAAGATATTTAGGTCTATTAGTAAACATGTTTTGTGCCACATTGGAAACATTACTATGAGGAAGAATATACTTCTAGAAATTATGAATTTATAAATTTGCCAATCCACAGAATGCTAATGTAAGTGCAGTACACAGTTACTTACTTTTTAGTGTTTACTGGGAATTAAGGATTTTAAGGGTTGAGAATTCTAATCAATATATACAACTAAAACCACTTAGAAATTACAAGGGTAAAAGAAAACAACTATGTATAAAAAGTAAGTAAGGAAAGTAAAATGATTAATTGTTCCATGATGAGAAAGAAGAAAAACATAGGACAAAATTTGAAGGGATATTTAAAAAGTTGTAGAAGGTTTGTGAAAAAGGAATCTTCAGAAAGGAATTTTACGTGTGGTCAAGTTGGCTAAGGTTGGAATGAAGGGAATGAATTTTAGTATCAAATATAAAATAGTACAAAATTAGAATTTGGTTTTCTCACTGTTTAAAGAACAAAGTTTTCTCAAACTATTGGTCTGTTCTTGATAAGATATTGTGAAAGGTTTTTCTTTACCTTAAAAGTAATATGCCTGGAAAGCAGAGGTTTTGTGTCTTACCACAATAATTTACTGTGTTCATGTTTTCCTTATCATCAAGTCTTTGATTTACTTAAGTAGGCCTAATCTTCCTTTAACATCTTTTGTTGCCACTTAGGTTAAATGGGTAACTAAGTAATTCAGCCCCTGGGTGGCTCAGTCGGTTAAACCTCTGAACTCCAGCTCAGGTCATGATCTTGCAGCTCTGGAGTTTGAGTACCACATCAGGCTCAGCTCTGACAGCTCAGAGACTGGAGCCTGCTTCAGATTCTGTGTCTCCTGCTGTCTCTGCCCCTCCCCCACCCACGCTCTGTCTCTCTCTCTCAAAACTAAATAAATATTTAAAAAAATTTTTTTAAATGTATAACTAAGTATTGTTCCACAGTGACTTATAATCATATCTAATCAAGTGTTTTAAACCTTCTTGATATTTTTGACAAACTTCCCCAAATTAAAATTCTAATTTTTTTTTTTTTACATTGAATGAAACTTTGGGATTTTCCAGAGTGTCCCTGGGATATCTCAAAAAATCTGTTCTCTTTCCTTATAAAAAGAGAGATGTTAAACTAATTAGGCTTATTTGATATGCTAAATTCCATGGAAAGCATTGTCAAATAAGAAGTAATACTAAGCCTTCTTTATCTTGTATTTGTATAGGTATTATTTGTATAGGTATATATCATAAGTGCTCCAGAAATTGTACAAAATTCCTAGAAATCTGATATGTCCTGGTATAATGCTATCAATCATAACAGTTATTATCTTAATATGCTGTATATTACAGAAATAATGAAATTTCCCTCTCAGTTCCATTATGATGAACTTTCATCAGACCCCTAATCATGGCCATTTTAAAGTCTTTTGTCATTTACGGACAGTTACTGTTTTACTGTGATGCTTCTGCAAAAGTGAGACTCATGGAAAGGACCCTACTAAGAACTCTATGTTTATTTATTTTTAAGAGACAGAGCATGAGTGGGGGAGGGACAGAGAGAGAGGGAGACACAGAATCTAAAGCAGGCTCGGGGCTCTGGGCTGTCAGCACAGAGCTGGACACAGGGCTCCAACCCACAAACTATGAGATCAAGACCTGAGCCGAAGTCAGATGCTTACTGACTGAGCCACCCAGTCTCCCCAAGAACTCTTGATCATGGACATTGCTGCTAAATTACAAGGTATTAAACTTTGAGTGCATATTTCACAACTGAAGAAGGCTCCACCTGACTTTCTGGTCTCATGAAAATACTGGAGACCACCAAATCAATTTGACAAAGAAGAGAAGTAGCTGAATTGAGGTAGACTACTTCTATCCAAGACCCTGGATCAAGACTTCATACTTTACCTAAAATGAAATTTTTTCTTATTCTCTTTTTTACCTTTACTCTGGCATTGGCATGGAAAGATAACACTATCATCTGTATTAGTCCATTGCCAATGGGAGCAACCTTTCTGACTATTGGATATATCATCAAAAACTCCAATCTGTCCAGGATGCTAGAGACCCCTTGGTCCTCCCTGTGACCAATTTTTCTTCTATTCCCAATCTCACCATAAACTACAACCAATCCCTCTTAGAAATCACTTACAGAGTCTGACTTTTATGGCCAGAATATACAGTGCCTTGATTTTAAGTTTCTCTGATTATAACTGTACTTGCACAATTAGACACAAATACCTTTGTAAATTGTAGTACATTTGCACCCCCATGTTCTTGTGATTATCTAAATCAGATCTGCCCCCAATTGTGAAAAGATCTTACCAGCAGCACCCATCTTGGCAAGGCATTTAGAACAACTTTTTTTTTTTTTTTTTTTTTTTAATTTCAGGCTAGGAGATTTACCTCCTGAGTGCACTGAAAACCTAACTGACCTCCTGGGCAAACACAACAATCCCCATGACTGATTGTGTTAACAGTGCCACCTTAAGAGGAGTGGTTTTTGTCCTGACAGGGTTTGTCTTTGGTCTTTGTCTGTGGTGGTTATTGTTCTCCTGGGGCCTGTGAATGCCTCCATGGCAGGTGTACAACTAGGCAATGCCTCTTAGGTTGTTTAACTCTTCCTCCAAATGTTCACAAACTGGGAAATCTCATTGGTCAATTCCCCTGAATTTACACTGTCAAATTAGAAAGGACCTGCCAGGAGATATTCAGGATTTGCTTACATTGGCAGGATTTCACTTACTTCTAGGGCTAGGAGTGAGTGCAAATGAGGTCATGATCAGGAACCTCTCTTTAAGTCTTAAAAATACTTTAGGATCTACCTTAAAGCAATAGCTGCCTGCCACCCCGCACCCCACCAACCTTATAGTCTCTGGCCAATGTTGTTGTTGATAATAAAATAGCTCTTATCTTTTATCTACACCAGGAGGTATCTGTGTTCTGGTAACACCACTTGCTGCACTTGGATTGACATCTCTAGGGAAGTTGAAATTCAGCTGCATAAGATCACTAAATAGGTAGGCCACTTGGCTTAAGAAAATGACTCCTTCAATGGGGGTCCTTCTTTGACTTATTTTTACATTTATTTATTTTTGAGAGACACAGTGAGACAAAGTGAGAGTGGGGGAGGGGCAGAGAGAGAGGAGACACAGAATCCGAAACAGGCTCCAGGATCTGAGCTGTCAGCACAGAGCCCGACGCGGGACTCGAACCCACAGACCATGAGATCTGAAGTCGGATGCTCAACCGACTGAGCCACCCAGGCACCCCACTTCTTTGACTTATTTGATTGATTGATTTGAGTCTTAGAGACCATGGCTTTGGAGTGCACTCCATATATTGGGAATTATTTTGTTTATAATGATCAGAATATTCTCCTTGTGTGCTATATTCTCTTAAAAACTTTAAATGAACGTTCACAGCTGCAGACCACCAAGCAAGTAATCTTGAGACTGGAACTTCAGAAAAAGAATGGAATAAAGAGAATGACCAACTTAACCAATGTGAACTTGAGGCTGTAATGTGTGAATATCACAATGATTCAGCAAAAAGACATCATGACCTGTAAATACCACACAGAGGACTGGCAAAAACTGCAACAAGTTCAGAGTGGTAGCTGGAAGCGGCACTAATACCTTAAATTTTGATCACATCTCTCAATTAAGCTGAGAGCCTGATCAAAAGGGGGCTATTGTTAAGAAAAGAGACAAAGGCTCCCAATGGAGTCAGTTGTGCTAAGCCTATTTTACCAAACCAAGACTTAAATACACAGTTTCAACTGGTCCTAGGGAAGTAAGTCTTAAACCAGTCAATCTAGAATTATTTGGTCAACTCTAGTGAGGTAACCCTCCTCATAGACTTCTACAGCCCCCTACAGAAGGTGACTTGACACAAACAATCCCCTCTTGGCTACTAACTTTCCCTTTTACCTATAAAAGTCTTTCATTTTCTACAGCTCTTCAGAATTCCTTTCTGCTAGATGGGATGCTGCCTGACTCATGAATCACTGAATAAAATCAATAAGATCTTTTAAAGTTTACCCAGATGAATTTTTAAAAACACTATCAGAAGAGGCCTACATTTTTAACAGTTGTAAAGATTACTGTAATAATACAGTATCCTGAGATCGGTTTTAGTATTCTTCAGAGTTAATATCCACTGTGGGATGTTGATGATGTCTGTGGTAGAACAAGACATCAGGAATGCAATCCACGCACTTCAGCTTCCTAGTTGCATGAAAAGGGAGCCAAACAAGCAGATCTTGCATGACCTCAGCTCTGTTCCTGGAATCACCCTCTGGTTCACTTCACACATTCCTGGCATGTCTTTCATTCTCTTGTGGCAGAGAGCAAGTGGAGTTGCCCATTTACTGTTGATGAAGAGTAGTTTTTAGAAACAGAAAGTCAGTGTCCTGGTTCTGAATAATTTATCTTGCACCCTGGGGCATGTTAAACAGTAACTATTAGTTGGTGCTTAATCTTTTGGATCTTACTCAATCCATAATTTGAGTGCCCATGATGGACATATCACTTTTTCTTTTTATTATCTTTCAAGTATAAAATGGTTGTGTTAGATTTCCCTTCCAGAAGCATACGGTGCAGTCATTTGGCATTAAATTGTGAAAACAAAATGTTTATTACGTGAAATGAGAAGTGGACTTCCAGCTTTCCACATCAACTATTTATTAAAATATCAAATTAGTTTTAACCCCTAAAACCTGAAGGTTTTAAATATGAGAAAGAGTTCTTAGAAATGTGGGAGCCCCATTTTTCAGTGCCTTCTTCTTTTGGTTCAGCAGACTCAAGTATAATCCATATGCAGTTTTTTTTTTTTTTTTTAATGTGTTATTTTTGAGATAGAAAGAGAGCATGAGTGGGGAAGGGGCAGAGAGAGAGGGAGACAACAGAATCCTTAGCAAGTTCCAGGCTCTGAGATGTCAGGACAGAGCCCGCTTGGGGGCTCAAACCCACCCACCAACTACAAGATCATGACCTGAGCCAAAGTTGGATGCTTAACTGACTGAGCCACCCAGGCACCCTCATAGGCAGTTTTTAGGTCCAGAAAACCCGGCCTCTTTTAGTTATTGAGGTATGTGACCGTGGACATATTTCCTCATCTGTAAAATGGTTATAGTAATATCTACCTTACAGAATTGTTGACTGTAGTAGAATGTAAGTAAATCATCTATCCATATTGTTGTATATCAGTAGACATATGATATTATTGTAGTAGGCCTCCAGGAAATGGTAGCTATATACAATTTTATTTATTGAGAAGATACTGTTACTTGATTCAAAGTGCAAAAGATACAAAGAGTTACATCTTTTGAAAAATTTTCACTTCTTTTTCTCAGCCACATAATTCCCCTGGTTGGAGTCAAATATATCAATTTCTGGTGTATCTTGCTAGAGATTATTTTGTATATCTAAAATTTATAGCAAAATATATAGCAAAAATTTATACTTTCCTCACCTTTTTATTTTTTGCTAGAATGAAATAGAACCCATAGAATAGTTTTCTATTCATAGAATAGTTTTCTTATCACTTAAAATGTATCTTAGAAGTTGTTCATATAGGTTAAATTTCTTTTTAAACAGTTGTGGCTAAATTAATTTAGGCATAGCTGTTTGTATTTGTGTGTGTGTACGCGTGCATGTCTTATACACACATCTATTATATAGGCGTGTTCCAATTTAATTACCAATTCTAACCCTAACTACTGGATATTCATTCATTCATTCAACAAATAGTGAAGGCCTAGCATGAGTCACGCTGGGCCCCGGCAATGCATCAAAGAACAAAACAGACACACAGTCACTTCTTTCACATTCTAGTTAATAATATGAGGCTGGACATTCCATTTTTGCCCCATCCTTTGCTGCATGGTGCTTTTGAGCCCCCACTGGCGCTCATGGGTGTCCGATTAACCCGGTCGTCCTGCATCCCTCTGGTGCAGGGTGGGATCCCTGAGCAAGAGCGGGCAGACAGAGTCAGGAATGACCGGAAAACTCCCGAGAGCCCGGAGCTCCACGCCCATCCAGACGCGGGAATGGAGGTAGGCCCCGGGAAGGGGGGGGGAAGCAGGGCAAGGGGGCGGGGGTCCTCGGGGCCTCGGTCCCAGGTGTGAGAACACAGGCCTGCGTTCCTGTCCCCTCTGCACTGAGAGCACATAGGGACTTCGAAGACCACCGTCTTAACTACCCCAGTTATAGAGGGGAAACGGAGGCCCGGGAAGGCGAAGGCCAGGGCTGATGCCCACCTCAGCCTGAGGGCGGGGAGTTAGGGGGTGCAGACAGGGTCAGCGAATCCAGCAAATGGACAGGCAGAGCCGGTTAAGAAACTAGGCACCTCTGGACGTCTACTAGAGACCTGCAGTAGGAAGGCCTGGGTCCCGCAGAGCGGGTGGCGGGAGCCGGGGGCGGGGCGGGCGGCCGCGGACCAAGCCCTTTAAACTCCCTGCGCGCGGGAACCGCGGCCCAACAGCCTTAGGCGGGTGGGGCTGACGGGCGGGGCCGGCGGGCGCGCGCCCCCGCTGGCCAACGACCGCCCCCCGTCCCGGCCTCATCCCCTCGCCGAAGCCTCTCCAATGCGTACCTCTCTGGCCTCCCGCCCCGCGCGCCTCCGACCCTGACAACCCGCGCAGAGGGATGACGGGGGCCGGGGCTCCTGGCGGGTGTGTCTGGGCGAGTGCCGTTGTCGCGCGCTCCCCCGGAGTTTCGAACGCAGTTGGCCCTCGAGGCAGAAAAAAATACGAGAACGGCGGCCAATGGCATGGCAGAAAGGACCCGCGCGCAGGCCCGGCTCCGCCCCCCTCGGCTAGAAAGAAGTCCAGGCCCGGCCATTGGCTCGCGCGACCTGTCACTCGCCGCTGCGGCCAGCGGGCAGGGGCCTCGCAGTGATTGGTTCCGCCCAGGCGCGAAATGTAACGCGGGAAAAGCCGGAGCAGTGACCCAGGCGGCAGGTTGTTATTTTCGGGGGCTCGGCGCAGCACGTCCTGCTTTCCTGTCACCGAGAGGCAGGCCGCCCGCAGCTTCCCGCCGGTGCAGCCTGCGTTGGGGAGTACAAAGAGCGGAGGGCGGGCCTGACTCAGGGTTGGGGGTCTGGCGCTGGCCGCCCGGTGCCAGCCGAGCCGCTCCGCTGCTTCGCTGGCCGCCGCGCAAGAGGTTTCCGGGAAACGTCCGCCGGCCATGAGCCGGCGGGACTGAGCGCCGGCGACTGGGCAGCAGCGCGGGCGAGCGGAGCGAAGGGCCAGGCCGGGGCTTAGGGAGTGCGGCTGCCGGAGCTGCGGATCGGGGCCGGGCGATGATCCGGGGCATGGAGGCGCCGATGGCGGACAACCCGCCGCAGCCGCCGCCCGTCATCTTCTGCCACGACTCCCCAAAGCGGGTGCTGGTGTCGGTCATCAGGACGACCCCGATCAAGCCCACGTGCGGCGGCGGGGGGGAGCCGGAGCCGCCGCCGCCACTCATCCCCACCAGCCCCGGCTTCAGCGACTTCATGGTGTACCCGTGGCGCTGGGGCGAGAACGCGCACAACGTGACACTCAGCCCTGGGGCCGCGGGGGGCGCCGCCTCGGCCGCCTTGCCTGCCGCCGCCGCCGCCGAGCACCCGGGGCTTCGAGGCCGGAGCGCGCCCCCGCCCGCCGCCTCCGCCGCCGCCGCCGCCTCGGGAGGTGAGGACGAGGAGGAAGCGAGCAGCCCGGACAGCGGCCACCTCAAGGTGAGCGGCGCGGGCGGGTGGGAGGAGCGCGGGGCAGCCAAGGCCCGTTAACGGCGCGGCCAGGGAGCCGGCAGTGCCCGCGGATGCGGAGGGCGGGGCGGGGCCGAGTTTAAAACGCGAGGTCGCCTCTGGCCGCGGCGGGGGCGGTGGCGGGTGACAGGACGCTGACGTCACTGCCGCGCGCCAAAAAACGGGTCCTCGCGGGGGGGGGAGGCGGGGCGACGGTCACGTGAGGCTAGCGGAGGGGTGGCGGGCAGACCCGAGGCCACCCAGCAGCAGGTGCAGTGAGCGCAGCCTGGGGTCGCGGAGGAGGCCCACTCGCGGTGCAGACGCTGGGCCGACCGCTGAGTCCTCTCTGGCCGGAGAGGGAGCGAAGGGATGCGGGCCTTCAGCTGTTCCTCTGGGTGCTGGACGGCAGGGATTGCTCAGATTCCCTCCATCAATGCAGATAACCCGGCCCTACTAAAGATGTCCAGCAGAGATAGCCGAAGAGCGAGAAGGGATTTTAGGGCAATCTTCCATAGCGGAAGTGGGCCCTCACTGCCCCTCATGCATCCAGCGTACCACCTTGCTAGTTGGCTGAGAGCAAGCAGTGGAATGGGAGGCTGTTAACCTTGAATTGCTTACGCTCAGACTGTTGAGAGCTGGGAAAGATAGGACTACCTGGTTCAAGCTTACTATGGATCAGGCAACTAAGCCTTAGAGGGATTGGTGAAGGGACCTCCTCAAGGTCCCACAGCTAGGTAGTGGGAACACTGGGACTATGGTAGTTTTTGTGGCTCGCAGTCCTGAAGCTTGTATTCACGGGTGCCTCTCTGCTGACATACTTATCTCTATAGACTGTAAGCTGCTAGAGAGCCGGGATAATTTTTCTCTGGAAGACTGTTCAACTTTAATTCCTCACACTCCAAATGCTGAATAAAAGTGCTCGGTAAATATTTGTGTAATGAATGAATTGTGCTAATACAAGGTTAATATTCAGGTTCTATTTGTTAAGTGGCTATGTCAGATAAGCAGTTTACTGAAGAAAAAACCGTAAATTAGTGGATAAGTGCCTGGATATTGGCAAATACTGTATCTACAAATTGAAACAAGTTTAACTTGGTCATGATTTTACATGCAGTAACAAAGATGTTGAAACTCCATGTGTTTTGAGCCCAGAGGAAATTGATATACTTTGTTACTAATGGCATTGTTATTAAAGAACTACAGAATTATAAAACTCTGTGTTTGACACCCTTGTAATTCTTGAAGCTGCACTTCAGTAGAAATTTAAAACAAATTTGAGAGGACAAGCAGTGAAAATACTCATAATAGTGCTGAGTGAGTTTGTGAAGGAAACAATCCCTGTTGCTGTCTCTAGGTAGCCCTTAGTGAGATGGCTGGGTAGCCTAGATACTTTCCTGTGTTAACATACCTGGTCTTTAAAAAAGCAAACAAAAAAAAGTTAGGTTATATAGTTGGAACCATAAAGGCATACAGTGCACAGGTACTCGTAAAATATTTTGCATTTATTATTTTACTAATCTAATTTTGGATTATCCAAGAAGATTAGTGTTATAATAGATAAATGAAATTTATAGGTATGTTCATTTTGGCCTAAAATAGACTTACCTTAACAAACCTTATATAAAAGTTGCCCACAGTGCGTGGGTTTGAATTTTAGGTCCTCTTTCTCCACCTCTTTTTAGAGGTAAAATATACCAGAAATTTTGAAGAATATGTAAGCAAAAAGGCTGTTTTATATTTCACTTTTTTTCTCATACAGTCATATTTCAGAATTACTAGATGACTTGATTTTAATTTGTCCTTTAATCAGTGAAGCAATCAGCTACAGCTGCAAAAATTCATTCATTTTAGCTTTTCCATCTTGAGGGGAAAGGTCTGGAATATACCTTTATTTAAGGATGGTAACTAGTTTTGTTTGTAATCAGTTCTAGACTAAAGGTAGGGAATTCCAGTCCCCTTTACTTTGTTTTGTTTCTCTAAAGTACTTGTAGTTCTTTATCTCTACACGGGTGAATCATGCTGACTGAATCTGTTTACTTTACGGAAAGATAGGACACCAGTAACATGTTTCCCCCTAGTCCCTTCTCTCAGTATATAGGTTAGAGGCAATAACAGTTGTGAGTTTGAGAAAAACATTTGTGTTCGTTTATTGTCTGTTTGTTGCCATTGCCCCCCCTCCCCAAGGGCAGATGTTAACATCTGAGACCTTCACACTAAGTGTCAGCTCTTGCCAGCTTTCTTGTTTGTTCCTGCCCTACACTTCCTTTTCTGCCTGTGGGGAGAACATCCACCATCCACCAACTTATTTTGGCCCATCATCACAAGATTGCTTCGCACTGTTGGGGTATAATTATATATTAGCATTATCTTCTCTCAGTTTGTGAATTCTGAGAGGGGAGTGGAGGGGAGGGTGCAGGTCTAATTTCTCTCTGCCCTTAGGTTATTTCCAAGCTTCTGCACCTTGTGTCCTATCTACTCAGACTATGTTCATGAGGTTACTCTTCACTGTTGGACCTGTGTTTGGCTTCTCTGTGCATAGCCTCAGATACCATTCACTCTTCAGGACCTGCCAGCTGCCTATTCCACTTTGCCTTTCTGTCACCTGAACACTGCACAGAGTCTTACAGATAGCAGATTAATACATATAATTTTGATCACCACGATGTTAAACATAACCTGTTAATGTAGTGGCCACAGTTTATTGCCTAGCACAGCAAACTGCTGGGCTTTTGAATTCCTTAATTAAATTAACCTTGTTTATCCAACGAACAAGGAGGAATTTGAGAAAAGAGTCTCCAAGATTGTTTAGTTAACATAGTATGGTAAGTGGCAGAACTGATTGGCACTTTCAAGAGCCCGTGTTCTTAATCCCTATGTGGTATTGCTTCTGTATATATCATGTATGAATTGACTTTAGGGGTTTATTATTTTTTTAGTAGTAAGCTGATGATGGTAGACATATGAAATACACATTGTTTACACATGTATGTTTCTCAACTGACCTGCTTTATGAGGGTACACACAATACAATTGACAAATGCAAATTAAGACTTGGAAAGTTATGCAGGTAAGGCAAGGTGGGGGATAGAATGAGGAAGCAGATATGATAGCCAAAGAAAATTTGGATCTAAATCTGAATTTAAAAAGGGAAATATGATCAATTACATTTTTCTCATTTTCTTGTCAAGGTCCACATGCCTTCCTCTGAGACCTATTTTTCTTTTCCTTCTAGGTTATATTTGTGCACTTTATTTGAATTTTACTTTGTATAAAAATGTGCCAAGGACTTTTAGGTTTGTCATCACCCAGTTTGAGTATACCTTTCTGTAAAATCTAGGTAAATGTGTCCATTATTCTAAGTGGCTTGAGAAATAACCCAAATTTTATTAAAAAACTTTTTTTCGTAAAGATTTTCTTTTTTTTTTTTTTTTAAATGTTTTATTTATTTTTGAGACGAGAGAGACAGAGCATGAGCAGGGGAGGGGCAGAGAGAGAGGGAAACACAGAATCCGAAGCAGGCTCCAGGCTCTGAGCTGTCAGCCCAGAGCCCGGCGCGGGGCTTGAACTCACCAACCACGAGATCATGACCTGAGCCAAAGTTGGATGCTTAACCAACTGAGCCACCCAGGTGCCCCTATTAAGTAACTTTAAAAAAAAATGTTTATTTATTTTTGAAAGAGAGAGAGCAGGGGCAGAGAGAGAGGGAGACAGAGAATCTCAAACACGCTCTGTGCAGTCAGCATAGAGCCCGATGTGGGGCTTGAACTGACAAACTGTGAGATCATGACCTGAGCCGAAATCAAGAGTTGGATGCTTAACCGACTGAGCCACTCAGGGGCCCCTTAAATAACTTTTTAAAGATAGTTATTGACATTGAAAACTCAAAACATTTATCATATATATTTCAGAAAACACTTTGAAAATTGCTAATCTACCATCTGGTGGTACTGAAAGTCTGTCTTAAAAATGAAATTTAGGGATGCCTGGGTGGCTCCTTCTGCTGAGCTTTGGACTCTTGATTTCAGCTCAGGTCATAATCCCAGAGTCGTGGGACCGAGCTCTGCTTCGGGTTCCGCATTGGGCTCTGTGCTGAGTGTGGAGCCTGCTGATGATTGTCTCTCTCTGCCCCTCTTCCCACCTTGCATGCATGATCTTGTGCTCTCTCTAAATAAATTACAAAAGTTTGCAAGTGTTTTTTTGTAATTTAATCATTTTGCTTCTTTTTAGTAGCTTATTTTGCAGGAGATGCCACAAAATAATGTGTTGAATTTGTTTTTAAAATTTTTAAAAAATATTTTATAGAACTAAAAACTTCTTTTTTTTAAAAATGTTTATTTCTGTGTGACAGACAGAGTGTGAGAAGGACGGGGCGGAGAGACAGGGAGACACAGAATCCATTGCAGGCTCCAGGCTCTGAGGTGTCAGCACAAAGCCTGACACAGGGCTCAAACTCACTGACTGTGAGATCATGACTTGAACTGAAGTTGGGCACTTAACTGACTGAGCCACCCAGGTGCCTGTTGAATTTCTTTTTAACTTAACTTTCTCTTGTGAGCCATCAAGCAATCCTGACAAGATTTGTCTCTTAGACTCCAGGCATACTGGATTGCTGAGGAGTTAGTTAACACTCTGTTATTGTCAGAATGTACCTAGATGCATAGTTTTCTTATTGCTAAGGCCAAAATGGAAAGGACCTTTAAGTAATGCAGCTCATTTTTGTATGTATGGTTAAAAAAAGATGCTCTTTATTTATTTAGGGCATAAGATGATTACTTACCTTGCTTAATTTTCACAGTTGAAATGATATACTTAGTGAAGCCTTAACCTGTATATGGCTAGGATGTTGTATTATATTTTATTTATTTTTTTAGCTCTCTATTTCTCATTTGGAAATTGCAAATATATGATTTAGGCGGGGAAGCAACAAATTGTTAACTTTATAAATACTCAAACCCCCATTAGACATGATTGAAAACAATTTTTTGTTTTGTATTATTTTTGTTTTTTTAATGGAAACAGAAGATAGTAATGGATAATCTAAAAATTTTGATATTAACTAGTGAGTTATTTCAAATTATAATAGAGGCAACAGTATGCTTTTATGTATTTAAAAATACTGGGAAGGGGCATGTGGGTTGTTCAGTTGGTTAGATGTCCAGCTCTTGATTTTGGCTCAGGTCAGGATCCCAGAGTCCTGAGATCCAGCCTGAGTTGGGCCCACATTGGGTATGGATCCTGCTCAAGATTCTCTCTCTCCCTCTGAGCCTCCCCTGCTCATGTGTGTGTGCACTCTCTCAAAAATTTAAAAAATAAATAAATAAAAATACTGCGAAAAGATTCTTTCATCATGGAGTAATTGTGTCACTAAGGCTTTTTAAAAATTAAACACATACAGTATTATTAGTTTCAGGTGTACAACATGATGATTTGACAAGTCTATACATTTCTTATTGCTTATCAAGATAAGTGTAATCTTAATCCCCTTTATCTATTTCACTCATCCTCTTACCTACCTCCCCTGTGGCAACCACTAGTTTGCTCTCTGTATTTGTTTTTTTAATTTTTTAAATGTTCTTATTTATTTTTGAGACAGAGAGAGAGGGAGACACAGAATCCGAAGCAGGCTCCAGGCTTGGAGCTGTCAGCACAGAGCCTGATGTGGGGCTCGAACTCACAGACTATGAGATCATGACCTTAGCTGAAGTCGGACGCTTAACCGACTGAGCCATCCAGGCACCCTGCTGTCTGTATTTAAGAATCTGTTTTGTGTTGGTCTCTTTTTTCCTTTGTTATGTTTCATAAATTTCACATGAGTGAAATCATATGGTTTTTGTCTTTCTGTAATGTATTTACTTAGCATTATGGCCTCTAGGTCCATCCATGTTGTAGCAAATGGCAAGACCTCATTCTTTTTAATGGCTGAGTAACGTTCCATTGTGTGTATGTGTGTATATGTATACCATATCTTCTTTATCCATTCATCTATGGATAGATACTTGGTTTGCTTCCATATCTTGGCTGTTGTAAATAGTGCTGCCATAAACATAGAGGTGCATATTTGGTGCATCTATTTGAATTAGTATTTTTGTTTTCTTTAGGTAAATACTTAGTAGTGGAATTCTTGGATCATAGGGTAGTTCCATTTTTAATTTTTTGAGGAACCTCCATACTGTTTTCCAAAGTGGCTGTACCAATCTGCATTCCCACCAAAAGTGTTCCTTTTTCTCCACATCCGTGTCAACACCTGTTACTTCTTTTTGACTTTAGCCATTCTGATAGGGGTAAAGTGTATTTTATTGCAGTTTTAATTTGTATTTCCCTGATGAATAGTGATGTTGAGCATCTTTTCATTTTTCTGTTGGCCATCTATGTCTTTGGAAAAATGTCTATTCAGGTCCTCTTCCCATTTTATTTTAAGTTTATTTATTTATTTTTGAAAGAGAGAGGAGGCAGAGAGAATCCCAAGCAGGCTCCACACTGCCAGACTGGAGACCAATGTGGGGCTTGAACTCATGAACCGTGAGATCATGACCTGTGCCAAAATCAAGAATTGGATGCATACCTGACTGAGCCAACTGGGCGCCCTGGTCAGTCCTCTGCCTGTTTTTAATCAGATTATTTGTTTTTTTGGGGTGTTGTTGTATAAGTTCTTTGTATATTTTGGATATATCATTTGCAAATATCTTCTCCCATTCAGTGGGTTGCCTTTTCATTTTGTTGATGGTTTCCTTCATTGGGCAAAATTTTATATTTCGATATAATCCCAATAGTTTAATTTTGCTTTTGTTACCCTTGCCTTAGGAGACACATCTAGAAAAATGTTTCTATAGCTAATGTCAAAGAAATTACTACCTATGTTTTCTTCTAAGAATTTTATGGTTTCACATCTCACTTTTAGGTCTTTAGTCCATTTTGA
Organism: Panthera onca; assembly: GCF_046562875.1. Classification (NCBI taxonomy): domain Eukaryota; kingdom Metazoa; phylum Chordata; class Mammalia; order Carnivora; family Felidae; genus Panthera; species Panthera onca. The sequence continues at coordinate 31,133,698 of NC_138351.1, read as the reverse complement.
GTTTATTTTTGTGTATGGTGTAAGGAAGTGGTCTAGTATCATTTTGTTTTTGCATTTGCATTATTTTTATGTATTTAAAAAAATATTAGGAAAAGATCCTTTCATGGCAGAGGAGTTATATTACTAAGGTTTTTAATTAACCTAATTTCATGTTCCATTTCTTAACAAAATCACCTGCTATTTTTATGGATCATAGATTGATTATTTATTTATTTATTTTGCATTTTACATTTTTAAAACAAGATTTAAACCAATTATTCATCATATAAACATTACCAGCAACAATCCAATTATTGTAACTCAATAAATGATGGTAATAGATTCTCTAGTTTTACTCCTGGTTAGATCTTTGCTGACTCTGGATTAACAGTTTCAGTAAGCAAGACTAGAGCAAAGTGTAGCTAGTAAGAGTCCCAGCCAAGGAGTAAAGGTGAAGGTGAAAGTATTTGGTAATGACCAGTAATTGCTACAAGTTGATTTGCTAATTTGCACTAAGTCAGGGTCCAGGTAGGACCTTCCCAATTCCTAGCTTCATTATAAATGGAAACTTCTAAAAGAGTTATATAAGGTTAAGGAAATACATCAATTATGTGCCTCTTTTGTTAATTTTGATATCAAAAAGAATTGATGAGATCTTTATCCCATCAGCAAATATTTATTAACAAAGTGCCTCCAGCTTAGGCTGGAGCATGGTGCAGAATGCAACTTTGGAAATCCCAGTTTCAGCCTGATCATGACTCATGTTGTTCTGTCCTGTGAGGGTTGTTCTGTCCTGTGCTGGTATGCACCTTGTCTTGATCATTCTGGGACCCCGAAGGAACATCTCCTACCTGGGGACATTTGGGTCTCAAGGCAGAGAGAAATGAGAGATGAAAGAGTCATGTGATGGCTTCTAAAGCTTTTGCTTAGAGGTCATACATATAATTTCCACTCACATTTTATTGGCCAAAGCAAATCATATGGTCAAGTTTGCCTCATTGGTACCCACAGTGAGAAGAGGGGCAGTGAATATTTTTACAGTATTATTATCTGCCATACTGCCTTTCCACATTCCTTTTTGGGGTGTGTGTATGGCAAAAAAACAACAAAATTTATCATCTTAATTGTTTTTTGGTGTTAACTATATGCACATTGTTGTATAACAGATCTCAGGAACTTATTGATCTTGCAAAACTGAAACTCTGTACCCATTGAACTCTTCTTTTCTCTCTCCCCATAGTCCCTAGCAACCACCATTCTACTTTTTAAGAGTTTGACTAGTTTCGATACCTCACATAGTGGAATCCTGTAGAGTTTGTGGTGTGTGTGTGACTGGTTTATTTCACTTAGCGTAGCCCTTTTAAAGTTCATCCACATTACAGCACATGGCAGGATTCTCTTTTTTTAAGACCGAATAATTTTCCATTGTATTGTAAATACCACCTTTTTTTTCTTTTAAATCTGTCAGTGGACATTTAGATTGCTTCCACCTGTTGACTGTTAAGGAAATGGATTTTAATATCTATGAATTTTTTAAACATGACTTATCCTTAAGATAACTCACCCATGTTGAGATTGAGCTTTTCTTTCAAAGTGAAAATTGATGGAATGGAATTTTGCTGGAGCTTATTGTTATCCATCAAGGCTTTGGCCTGATGTTTTTAAGGATTTGGAAGGCTTTACGTTTTTATATTGTAGGCAGTAAAAACATCTTCATTTTGTTTGTAGTTGTATATAATCCTTTTATGATTTTTTTTCATGTAACTTGTATGTATAAAATTTAACTTACCTGGGAAATGAGAAAGTTTTTTTTTTTTTCAAGTGAATGTTTATTTTAGATTAGTTCTAGATGTATGGAAAAGTTAAGATAGTACCGGGTGTTCCCATAAATCACATACCCAGTTTTCCCATTGCTAACATCTTAAATTAGCATGGTATGTGTGTTACGATTAATGAACAAGCTTGATAAATTGTTATTAACTAACATCCATAGTGTATTCAGATTTCCTTAGTTTTTTTTTTTAAATTGAAGTGAAATTCACATAACATAAAACTAACCATTAAAATTTTTTTTAATGTTTATTTATTTTTGACAGAGACACACACACAGAGAGACAGAGAGAGCATGAGCAGGGGAGGGGCAGAGACAGAGAGGGAGACACAGAATCTAAAGCAGCCTCCAGGCTGTGAGCTGTCAGCACAGAGCCCATCGTGAAGCTCAAACTCAGGAATGGCGAGATCATGACCTGAGCCAAAGTCGGACACTCAACTGACTGAGCCACCCCAAAATTAACCATTTTAAAATGTAATTCAGTAACATTTAATAATTCACAATGTTGTGCAACTACCACCTATATCAAGTTTCAGAACATTTTTATTACCCCAAAAGAAAGCCCTGTCCTCAGTAGTTACTTCCTATTCTCCACTACATGCAATTTCTGGAAACCAATCTGAGTTCTGTTTCTGTACACTTAACTATTCTGGAAGTTTCATTACACGGAATCCTACATATTTGGCCTTTTGAGTCTGCCTTCTTTCATTTAGCTACTGTTTTTGAGGTTTGTCTACCTTGTAGCATGTATCCTTTCTATTGCTGAAAATATTCCATTGTGTATGTTTATGACATTGTACCATACTCTGAAATTGTTTTCCCACCAGCAGTGATTTTGAGGGCTCCAATTTCTCTACCTCTTTGCCAAAAACCACTTTTATTTCCTATTTTTTTCTTTTTCTTTTTTTGAGTATAATCTAGTTGGTGTGAAGTAGTATCTTATTGTGCTTTTTGAAAAATTAATTTTATCGAGATGTAATTTACCTTATAATTGTTTTGATTTGCATTTTGCTAATGATGTTGGGCATCTTTTCATGAACTTGCTGGCCATTTGTATAACTACTTTGGAGAAATGTGTTTTTAAGATCTTTACACATTAAATTGGGTTCTTTGTCTTTTTGTTGAGTTGTAAAAGTTCTTTACATATTCTGGATACTAGACACTTATTAGATATAATTTGCAAATATTAATTTCCTGTTCTGTAAGGTTGTCTTTTCATTTTCTTGAGACTGTCCTTTGATACTTAAATGTTTTTTCATTTTAAGTCCAGCTTATTTATTCTTTTTTTTTTAATTTACTTATTTTGAGAGAGAGAGAGAGAGAGAGAGAGAGAGAGAATCCCAAGTAGGCTCCACACTGTTGGAATGGAGTCTGATGTGGGGCTTGAACTCACAAACGGGAGATCATGACCTGAGCCTATATCAAGAGCTGGACATTTAACCAACTGAGCCACCCAGGCAACCCAATAAGGGTTTATCTCTTGACTCTCAATTCTGTCTCAGTGTGTCTTTACTTAGGCTCGTACCACACTGTCTTGATTGTTGCTGCTTTGTAGTGAGTTTTGAAATAGGGACATATGTGTCCTGCTTTGTTCTTTTTAAATATTGTTATTTGGAGCCTCTTGCAGTTTTACATGAGTTGGAGGATCACTTTCCATTTCTGGGCCTTTGTAATTTTAATAGGGATTGCACCAAATCTGCACATCAGTTTAGGTAGCATTGTTATCTTCTTTTTTTTTTTTTTTTTTTTTTTTTTTTTTTCCAGCGTTTTTTATTTATTTTTGGGACAGAGAGAGACAGACAGAGCATGAACGGGGGAGGGGCAGAGAGAGGGAGACACAGAATCGGAAACAGGCTCCAGGCTCTGAGCCATCAGCCCAGAGCCCGATGCGGGGCTCGAACTCACGGACCGCGAGATCGTGACCTGGCTGAAGTCGGACGCTTAACCGACTGCGCCACCCAGGCACCCCGCATTGTTATCTTCTATGAAGCCTTCAAATCCAAGAACTGTATCCCATAAGTTTTGACATGTTGTGTTTTAGTTTACATTTGTGTCAAAGTATTTTCTAATTTCCTTTGTGATTTCTTCTTTGACCCATTGCTGTTTAAGACTGCATTGTTTAATTTCACATATTTGTGAATTTTCCAGTTTTGTTTTTGTTTTTGGTTTATAGGTTCATTCCATGTTTGTCACAGAAGATACTTTGGATGATTTTCTCAGTCTTTTAAAATTTATTGTTACTTGCTTTGTGGCCTAACACATGGTCTTTCCTGGGGAATATTCCATGTGCACTTGAGAAAAATGTATATTTTGCTGTGTATTTTGAGTGATCTATATATGTCTGTTAGGTCTAGTTGGTTTAGAGTGTTCAAGTGTTCTATATCTTTGTTGACCTGTCTAGTTCTATCTATTATTAAAAGTCAGACCCCAACTATTTTGAATTCTTTCTCCTTTCAATTCTGTCAATTTTTGCTTCATGCATTTTGGGGGTTCTGTTGTTAGGTGAGTGTTTATAATTGTTATCCCTTTTTCCGTTCTTTTTTTTCTAAGTAAGCTTTAGGCCTAAGGTGGTGCTTGAACTCACCACACTGAGATCAAGAGTTACATGGTTTACCAACTGAGCCAGCCAGGAGCCCCTCCTTTCCATGCTATTCTCTTCTAACTCTTCTAACTTATTTGTGTTTTTGGATCTAAAGAAGTCTGTTGGAGGCAGCATATAGTTGGACCGTTTTTTGAAAAATCCATTCTGCCCATCTCTGCCTTTTAATTGGTGATTTTAATCTATTTATATTTAAAGTGGTTACTGTTAAGGAAGAACTTTTGGTATTTTGTTATCTGTTTTCTGTATGTCTTCTACCTGTTTCATTTCTCAGTTCCTCTCACTGCCTTCTTTTAGTTTACTATTTTCATATCTTTCTTGTTTTCTTCTTGATTTTTAGGGTTTTTGTTTGTTTGTTTTTTGTTTTTTCAACTGGCTGCCCTGGGAATTTCAATTAATCTCTTAGACTTAAAACAATATATTTTGAATTAATAACCACCTTAGCTACAATAGTGTATAAAACCTCTGCTATAGTCACAAATTACATATTCTTACATTATGTTCCCACTAACATGGATTTATAATTTCTTTTTATTGCTCATTTATGTTTGAGAGAAACAGAGCATGAACAGGAGAGGGGAAGAGAGAGAGGGAGACACAGAATCCGATGCAGGCTCTGGGATCTGAGCTGTCAGCACAGAGCCCAAGGCAGGCTTGACCTTGAGAACTTTAATATCATGACCTGAGCTGAAGTAGATGCTTAACCAACTGAGCCACCCAGGTGCCCCGGATTTATAATTTTTTTTAAGTTTATTTATTTATTTTGAGAGAGAAAGTGCAAGCAGGGAAGGGGCAGAGAGACAGGGAGAGAGAAAATCCCAAGCAAGCTCCATGCTGTCAGCTCAGAGCCTGACATGGGTCTTGAACCCTTGACTGAGATTATGAGCTGAGCCCAAATCAAGAGTCAGATGTTTGACTGAGCCACTCAGGTGCCCCTGGATTTATAATTTTTAAAATACATTTGGCATTTGCCTTTTTTTTTTTAAAGTTTGTTTGTTTGTTTATTTATTTAAGCAATCTCTACACCCAATGTGGTACCCAAACTCATGACCCCAATATCTAAGAGTCGCATGTTCCTCTGATTGAGCCAGCCAGGTGCCCCTGGCAATTGTCTTTTAAATTATATAGGAGAAAAAGAAGAGTTACAAGCCCTGAATACAATACTTTTGGCATTTGTATTTACTTATGTAAATACCTTTACTGGGGTTCTTTATTTCTTTGTATGGCTTTGACTTTGTCAGGTGTCCTTTCATTTCTGCCTGAAGAACTTCCTTTAGATTTATTGTAGGGCAGGTCTACTAGCCATGAACTCAACTTTTGTTTCTCTGGAAATGTCTTAATTTCTTCTTCATTTTTGAAGGATAATCATGTTGGATATAAGATTGTTGGTTGACTTTTTTTTCTTTTCAGCACTTCAGACATGTCATCCTACTGCTTTCTGTAGTTTCTCCTGAGAAGTCAGTTTTTAATCTTCTTGAGGACTCCTTGTAACTGATGAATTGCTTCTCCTGTTTTCGTGATTCTCTGCCTTTTGTCTCTTGACAGTTTGATCTAATGTGTCTCAGAGTGATCTTTCTTTGCGTTTATCCTTCTTGAAGTTCTTTGAGCTTCTTAGATGTTTACACTTATGTCTTATCAAAATTGAGAAGTTTTCATCCCTTATTTCTTCAAATATTCTCTCTGCCCATTTCTTTCTTGCCTCTGGGTCTCCAATTATGTGTATGTTGGTATGCTTGATGCTATAGTTTGAGTGTTTATGCACCCCAAAGTTTGTGTGGTGAGATCCTGACTGCCAAAAGATGATGCTGTTAGGAGGTGGGGCCATTGGGAGGTGGTATCATGAGGGTGGTGCCCTCTTGACGGGGGATTAATGCCTTTCTGAAAAAGGCTCTAGAGAACTCCCATGTGAAGACATAGCTAGAGGGTACCATCTATGAGCCAGGAAGAGGGCCCTCACTTGACTATACTGGTGCCTTGATCTTGGACTTTCCAGCCTCCAGGACTGTGAGAAACACATTTCTGTTGTTTGTAAGTTACCCAGTCTGTGGTATTTTGTTATAGCAGCCCAAATGGACTAAGACACTTGATGTCCTACAGGTATCTTGGGCTCTGTCCATTCTTTTCTCTTTCAGTTCCTCAGACTGGATAATTTCAATTGACTAGTCTTCAAATTTGCTGATTCTTTCTTCCTGCCAGTTCAAATCTGCCATTCAAATTCTCTAGTGAATTTTTCCATTTTAGTCATCATACTTTTTTTTTTTAGCTCCAGAATTTCTATTTGGTTTCTTTTTATAATTTTTTAAAAAATTAATGGTTATTTATTCTTGAGAGTGAGAGAGAGAGAGACAGAGTGCAAGTGGGGGAGGGGCAGAGAGAGAGGAAGACACAGAATCTGAAGCAGGCTCTAGGCTCTGAGCTTTCAGCACAGAGCCTGCGACATTGGACTCAAACTCACGAACTGTGAGACCATGACTTGAGCTGAAGTTGGATGTTTAACCAACTGAGCCACCCAAGTGTCTTCCCCACCTTTTTAAAAATGTTTATTTATTTTTGAGAGAGAGTGTGTGAGAAGGGGAAGGGCAGAGAGACAGAGGAGCTGAAGCAGATTCTGCACTGTCAGCACAGAGCCCAACGTGGAGCTCAAACCCACAAACTGTGAGATCATGACCTGAGCTAAAACCAAGAGTTGGATGCTTAACAGACTGAGCCACCCAGGCATCCCTATAATTTGTTTCTTTATTGATATTTTCTGTTTGTTGCAACAATGTTCTTCCGTTTTTCCTTTTGTCCTTTGTCCATGGATTCCATGACCTCATTCAGCATATTTAAGACCATTTATTTAAAGTCTTTGTCTAGTTAGACCTGCATCTACTTCCTCTTGGTCTGTTTCTATGAATATCTCTTGTGTATGGACCATACTTTGTGTCTTTACATGTTTAGTAATATTTTGTTGAGAATGGGATGCTTTGAATATTCTACTGTGGTGATTCTGGAAATCAGATTCTTCTGTTTCCCCAGAGTTTGGTTTGGTTGTGTGCTGGGGGTTGTAGTTACTTGTTTTGTAAATTTGCTTTTTCTTTTCTTTTTTTTTTTTTATTATTTTTTTAATGTTTATTTATTTATTTTTTGAGAGAGAGAGAGAGTGAGTAGGGAAGGGTCAGAGAGAGAGGGAGATACAGAATACGAAGCAGGTGCCAGGCTCTGAGCTATCAGCACAGGGCCTGGATGCAGGGCTTCAACCCATGAACTGTGAGATCATGAACTGAGCCAAAGTCAGAAGCTTAACTGACTGAGCCACCCAGGTTCTCCTGGTTTGCAAATTTTCTAAACTATTTTTGTAAACTCTATTTGTTGTGTTTGTTCTCAGCTAGAGATTGCTAGAGATTGCCTTGAATGCCTGTAGCCAAAAACTGAAAGGGAACAAATACCTGACTTTGCAGAGATGGCTCTGTGTTGTAGCTTTCTCTCAATGCTTACACTCATTATAACTCTGTCTTAGCCTTCATTTCCTGCTTGTGCCTAGCTGAGGATCAGAGGTGTGACAGTTCAGGGTCTTTTCAGGTCTTTTCTGAGCATGCTTCCTGCCCTGGGCAAGTCGGTGGCTTTCTAAATTTTTATCTTTAGGATACCAGGGCAATTTTCAATGCCCTAATTACCCAAAGAAACTCTCCCTCCAGCTTTTCCTCCCGGGCTTTTGATGTGTCCTTTTGTCTCAGTTGAAACGTTTTGCCCCTGGTGGCAGCAAGTTATTATTGAAACCTTACAAGGTTTTTTTTTTTTTTCTCTCTCTCTTTTAAAGATGGTGACTTCTTTCTTTCTTTCTATGTTTGTTTATTTTTGAGAGAGAGAAAGTATGCGCACATGAGTAGCAGAGAGACTGAGAGAGAAAGAAAGAGAGAATCCCAAGTAGGCTCTGCAATGCCAACACAGAGCTGCCAAAGAATTGGACCAAAGAGTCAGCTGGATCATGACTTGAGCTGAAATCAAGAGTCAGACGCTTAACCGACTGAGCCACCCAGGTGCTCCTAGCCTTACAAGGTTTTGAGCGGCTCTGTTTAGCCACTTTACTGCCCTGAGAGAGTTCTGAGTTAGGTCAAACAAAGACAAACACCTTGTGTTAGTTCTTCAAGTAGCACCCTGACAGATCAAAACAGACAAACACAATTCTTTTAGAATTAAATCTGCTTTGCTCTTTGTGGAGCCAGGGACTGAGTGAGAATGAAGGCTCTTCAAGATCACTGGTGGGGGTCAGGGAGAGGCAAGGGCAGGGAATAAAAATACTGCAAAGCTTTCCTATTGTTTTAGGTTGCCTGTATTTTGATTCAGTGTTCCCTGTGTTGCTGTAAATCTATTTTCTGGAGTTGTGATAAAGGTGATTTTGACAGTTTTTTCTCAATTTTTCAGTGATCTGTGGAGGGATGGGCCTTTGGAACTACCTATTCTACTATATTCACTGATGTCACTCAAGAAAGATTTAAAAAATGATTTATTGTGATATTTTACTTTAATGAGAGGATCTAAGAAATTACATTAACATTTATACAAATTGTTAATAGGATGGAATCCGACGTGGTAGACCTAGAGCAGATACTGTCCGGGATTTAATAAATGAAGGAGAGCATTCATCCAGCAGAATCCGTTGTAACATCTGTAATAGGGTGTTTCCACGGGAGAAATCACTCCAGGCTCACAAAAGGACTCATACAGGTAAGTTGAGCAGAAGTATTACTAAAAGCTGATTTGATGTTTGGGCCCATAAATTAATATTTTAGTTGCTTTATATTTCCTTACTGTGAAGTTTTTTAAGACAGGCACTGTATAGTCGGTTTCTTTTTTGGTAGGAAAGACTGGTTTTCTCAGCATTGGTACCATGTGATTTCTAAAAGTATCATGGTAATTAATCTAGTTGTCATAGGAATATTATTGCTAAATTGAATTCTATCATTCTGCCTACTTAAATGTCAATATTTGATATGCCCTTCAGTTGTCTGTGTAATTGATAAGACTGATTTGTAGGCCAAATACTAAAACAGTGTCCAGTTTTTAGCAGAATTACTAGAATCCCCAGTGTGCCATCAGAATGTTTCACCTAGCTATTTAATCTAAGGTGAAGTATAATTTTTCAGAATTAAATGTATTATAGGTAGCTATCCCAGGACTATCACATATCTCTATTTGTGTAGAGAAATTATACTTAAATTTTAAATACCATATAGAGAGCAAAGAAATAACATAGAAAGAGCCCTTGTTCTTTCCATAGAGAAAGTTGGCCCCAGAAGAAGGAGCTTTATGGTTATAATAATGGTATTTAATAATTTACAGATGATAAAACTGAGGCATCAAGAAAAGCAAAGACCACTGCCTTACAGCCTCCCATACCTTTAAGTCTAGGGCTGTGCTGGCAGATATCGTAGCACATGCTGCTCTTGAGCAGTTGAAATTTGGCTAGTCTAAATTGAGATGGGCAATATGTGTAAACTATGCTGAGTATGAATAAAAGAGAGTAAACAATGTCCTTAATTACTTTTGATATTGATTATATGTTGAAATTATATTTTAGATATATTGGGTTAAATAAAATATATTATCAAAATTAATTCCACCTGTTTATTTTTGCTTTTTTAATGTGGTTCCTAGAAGTGGTTCCTATTCTCTTTCCATTGGGCAGTACCAGTTAGAACTTGGGCTGTTAAGGCTTAGTTCCCTATTTTTTTTGCAGTGTTTATGGCACCACCTGTTTGGTTTTTTGGTTTGTTTTTGAAAAGATACATTTTAATAATATGCTAGAATATAGTTTTCTTAGCTAAATCCCTGAAAAAGGGTAAAAGTTTTAATTTTGAATTATTACAAACTAAGGTGGCCAAGAGGTTTTTGACTTTAGGAACCATTCAGTAAAACCATTACAAAACGAAATACATGATTTTGAGAATTTTCAGATTTATTTTCAATCTAATTGGTCTGAAATATCCCCAGATAACTGGTTCACAAGCCACAGAGTACATATTGCCAGTGTAGATAAGATTCGGGACCATGTGGTGTAATGATAAGATCCCGGAGTCTCAGGCCTGATCTACCACCAGTCCACCATGTGTCACCCTGTATTTTCAGGCCTTGGCCTACTATGCTGTATGCCAGAGGGCTGAGCCCAAGATCTCCATGGTATGGTTAAGCTCTAGTAGTATGTATATGGTTTGCAAAAAACTTTCTCTTACTATTTTATTATTTATTAACTTAAAAAAATTTTTTAAACATTTATTTTTTGAGACAGAGACAGAGCATGAGTGGGGGAGGGGCAGAGAGAGAGAGAGGGAGTCACAGATGCTGAAGCAGGCTCCAGGCTCTAAGCTGTCAGCCCAGAGCCCGACTTAGGGGTAGAACTCACAAACAACCGTGAGATTATGACCTGAGATGAAGTTGGATGCTTAACTGACTGAGCCACCCAGGCGCCCCATCTCTTACTATTTTAAATACCCCCATATCCCTGTTTTATTAACACGTGTCTATCACAATCATTTGGTACATTTCTAAATAATGAGAAATTAAGGGAGTACTTGTTACTGTTAATTGAGTCATATTGGAAGTACCAGTGCATACTTGTTGATCACAGAATGACTTTTCAAAAAATGATTTTAATTATGGTTAAACAATATTTTTGAGCACTTTCTCAAGCCTAGCACTGTGTTGTATATATGAATTGCAATGGAATACAAAGTATTATACATCTTTGTGTCAGGAGAGTACCAGGATACATAAATAACAGTGGATTATGAGGTAGTGAAGGGATACATAGTTCAATTATTTGGAGGTAGCAGGGAGGTATAAGGAGATTCACTGAGAGAGCCTACAGGACTGGGAACATTTGAATGGGCAGAGAAGATTGGATTTTCAAGGAGTACAACAACATGAGGAACTAACTGCCTTGTGGATGGAATGAATCTCATGGAATGAAGTAAAGTTAAACCCTGCCCTCTTATGCAGTAGCTATAGTGCAGATATTAGGGGACCACTGAAAAGTCAGCAGATAATTTTCAGCTGTTCAAGGGGTGTAGTAGGGTTTGGAGTGATTTAGGAGGTAGTTTGTATGACAAAAGCAAATGTTCTATGTCATTCACTCCAGAAGTACTGTGCAGGGGTGGAGAATAGAGGCCAGCTAGGGTTCCTGCTGGGTGGGAGGGGTGGGGAAGTTGCAATGGGAAATCAGGAGTGGGAGCCATTTTAAAGAATTAACTAGAGGGGCACCTGGGTGCTCAGCGTCTGACTTCGGCTCAGGTCATGATCTCTCGGTTCGTGGGTTTGGGTCCCGTGTCGGGCTCTGTGCTGACAGCTCGGAGCCTGGAGCCTGCTTCGGATTTTGTGTCTCCCTCTCTCTCTGCCCCTCCCCTGCTTGTGCTGTCTGTCTGTCTGTCTCTCTCTCAAAAATAAATAAACATTAAAAAAAAAAAAAAAAGAATTAGCAAGAGCTAGTGATTTGGATTATGGGGAGAAAAATGACAGGATAAGCCGAAGATAACTTCAAGGATTTGAACCTGGGAGCCTAAAAGCTCAAGGCCTAACGAAAATATTATTTTGCTTTCAAGTGGATAGCTACTTGGTAGCATGGATAGCTGTTGTTAGCATTAACACTTGCAGCTTTGTAGAGGCTATGACATGTTTTATTGTTGTTTGGAGTCATGACCTATATGGAGGTCAGTTCTCTCTGTCCCTTTCTCTTCTTACATTATTGTCTCAGAAATAATATATACTATTTGTCTACTTAGGTGAGAGGCCCTATCTGTGTGACTATCCAGACTGTGGAAAAGCCTTTGTTCAAAGCGGACAGCTCAAAACACATCAGCGTCTTCACACCGGAGAGAAACCTTTTGTTTGTTCAGAAAATGGTATGGTGTTAAGAGTTAAGTTTATGTAAGAACTGGTTGTGAGTTAAAAGCTAAAATATCTTTTAAGATTTTTGGGAGGAGAGATTTCGATGTAAATTTTATAAAACATCATAAGTTCTCTTTCTAAATTGAAATCCATGCTCATTTTCTGGGAATAATTGATTTTTAAATAAAATATTCCTTCTAGGTGAAAATATTAAAAGGTAATTAAAAGTAGTAGTATATTCAGGGAGCACCTGGCTGGCTCAGTTGGCAGAGCATGCAACTCTTGATCTTGAGGTTGTGAGTTTGAGCTCTACAATGGGTGGAGAGATTACTTAAAAAAAGAAAAAAAAATAGTAGATTTAGGTAGAGGTGATGGAAAGATCTATAGAAGTAAAAGCAGCCTTTATAGTAGGCTTTTAATTGATTTTAAACTTTTCAACTATTAAATGGAAAGAAATACATCATTGTCTTAATTTTCAACAAAGGGGGAGATTTTACCATCTTGCTACTGCCACTGTTAGTAATTTCTTACCACTTTTCATAAGTGATTTTCTAAATCTCTTATCACATTTCTTGAGATGTTTTCCTTATGCACCTTTTTACATAGTTATACCTGAAATTCAGTATAGTTTTGTGCTGCTGTTGTGTGGTTCTCTTGATTGTTGTCAGCTGTTATGAATGTCTATATGCTTTTTCATTTGCGTAAGCATATACACTATGATTGTCTCAATGTTGGATATTGAATATTTGTTTTTAAAATTTGTTTGTTGCCAACAAAGCTGAGGGACACGGCTTCCTCCTTAAAGCTTTGTTCATCTTATGGGATGTTTCCTTATGATGGATTCCAAGAATGGGATTCCTGGGTCAGAGGTTTTGATCATTTTTGCTAATAAATCACTTTCTGGTGGGGTTGATGCATTTATATTGCCATGACCAAAAGGTGAAGGCACTGCTTGCTTCTCCTTAGGGTTTTTTTTTCTCCTCCAAGTTACAGAATGCTAAATCCCATGGTCTTAATTCACTTTTCTTGGATACCAGTGAAAATGAACATTTTCCACGTCTGCTGGATGTCCAGATTCTGATAAGTGTTTCCCTCTGTGTTTTGAAGGCTGCCTAAGCAGATTCACCCATGCAAACCGCCACTGTCCGAAGCACCCTTATGCCAGGCTGAAACGGGAGGAGCCCACAGACGCTCTCAGTAAGCACCAGGCTGTGGACAACCAGGCTGCCGCCGAGTGGTTGGCGAAGTAAGGCTCTCCCTGCACTCCACTGCACAGTACTGCCCTGCACATGGGCTGGCACTGGGAGCTTTGACGGTTCTCTCCTTTTAAATAAGTTGCTTTTATACATATTTTATAAAATAACTTGAAATGGTGCTTTATTTCTTTAAACCACAGAATTGTTAGGAGTGGTGTGAGGATCTTTGTGCCATAGAAAACAAGTACACGATATTAATTAGTCTGAGTGCCCAGACCACAATTTATTTTAAAAGCAAGAATTTTCCTCATTCTTAAAGATTGTTTTATATGAGTTGTACTCTACCGTGCAGCCTGTCTTTGTTTTCTTCATATCAGTTAGGTGCTGATTATTCCTGGGATATAGGCTAGAGATTCTTCTAAAGTAAAGTTCTGAAAAGCACCTGGTTGAATTTTTTTAATGGCAACAAGGGGGCCAGCATGAAAAAGTATCTCTAAAGGCATTCTGATTTAAGGAGTCATCTGGTCATCTGTTGTGTACAAACCAGCACTGGCTGTTCGGGGCACCCCCTCCTTCATCAGATTCCTCTGCACTAAGGAAAAGTCTGGAATCCCTCATTGTGCTGTTTAGCTCTGCCTCCCTCTGGCCTCGCACCTGTCTCCAGCTACCCGGCCTTCCTGTTTGTCAGCACCACCCTCACTGTGGCTTGCAGGCCTCTGTGCCCCCTGCTCCCTCTGCCCGGAATGCTGCTTTCCTCTTCGTTTAGCCACTACTCATTCTTCATTTCTTACTGAGGTCAAACATTGCGTCAGGAAGTTCTTCCCTAACCTGCTCACTAACCTCCAGAACAAACAAGGTTAGACCGACTTAATAGATCCTTTTATAACACAGTGTGTTTTCTTTTTCAAAACCTTCATCACACATTTATTTATTCGTTTAGTGTCTGTCATCCCTGTTAGACCAGAAGCTCCACTTAGACAGGCGTTGTTTGTCTGGATTACTGCGTCACTTCCTCCCTCCCTCTTGCTCCTGGCTGGCCTCTGCCACCCCATGAGCTCTAACTTTGCTCAAGTCAGAAACTTGTTGGTCATCTTTGTGTTTTCCTCTCATTCTCCCATCTACTCAATGACAGACTAATGGATTCTACTCAGTATAAAGTCTAAACCCGGTATCATGTGATTCGAAGTCCTTCATTGCCTGGTGGTCCCTGCTGACCTTGTTAAACTTCTTTGCCATTCTCCGTTCCAAGTTGTCCTTCAAGTCATACTGAACTGTTTGCAGTTCTTTTTTTGTATCTCTGAGTATTGCCCAAGTTTTTCCAGGTTTGAGATGTCTGGATTTCCTGAAATCTAATAGTTGTGTTATTTTTGTATAATTTTAAAAACAGCTTTACTGAGGTGTAATCAGCACACAATAAAGTGTACAATTTGATACATTTTGACATATGTATACACCTGTGAAACCATCATCCCAGTTAAGATGGTGAACATATCTGTCACTTTCAAAAGTTTCCTCATGCCCCTTTGTAAGTCATCACTCTTGTCCCTCCCTGCTTTCCTGCTCCCCTGCTCCCCAGACTGATCTGATTTCTGTTATTATAAACTAGTTTGCATTTTCTACAGTTTTATACAAATGGAGTCATACAGTATACACTTCTGTTGTCTGGCTTCTTTTATTCAGTGTAATTATTTGGGGATTCATCCATGTTGTTGACTGTTATCAATGGTTTATTTCTTTTTCTTTTTTTAGTTTATTTTTTTAATTGAAGTATAATTCGTACACAATGTTACATTAGTTTCAGGTGTACAACATAGCGATTCTCCAAGTCTATGCATTATGCTGGCTCACAAGTGTAGCTACCATCTGTCACCGTATAACCCTAGGCTCATTCCTTCTTACTGTTGAGTAGTACACCATTGTATGGATACACCTCAGCTTGTTTATTCATTTGCCTATTGCTGGGCTTTTGGGTTGTTTTTGGCCATTACAAATAAAGCTAATATGAGCATTGATATGCAGGTCTTTGTATGGGACATTTTTGTATATAGTGGTACTGTTCTTTAAATATGCCTTTCTTTAGTTACCAAAAGGTAGAATATTTTCTCTTATGAATTATCAGTTGGTTTTGTAATAGAATAATCATGGTACCTCTTAGATTTTTGAATAAGCTCTGTGTGTTGTAGACACTAATCTGTCACATTTTGTGGGTTTAAAATTTCTTACAGTTAACTCTGTCAGAAGAATAGGATAAATAGTTTTCTAATGATTATTTGTTCTACTCTGTTTAATTTTTTATTGAGGTGTAATTGACAGACAATATTTGTTCTACTGTTTGTGTATTTTACTGTAGTCCATTTCACATATGATCTTAAAGGCAGTTAATTGGTGAAAACCTATGATTAGAGAGTTGAGTATAAGACCCAGAACTGCCAGTTTTTGATTTTGGAAATCTGAGTGTGTCCCTCAACTTTCCCTCTATAATGGGAAATATATGTAAAGTATATGAATCACTTTAGAACTTTATAACCTAAGACACAGAAAACAATACTGTGGTAAAGAACCTGTTTGCTAAAGAAAAGTAAAGGTTTGAGGAGGTCGTGTATACAAATAGCTAATGTGCCTGCGTTCCATGTAGGTATTGGGAGACAAGAGAGCAGCGTGCCCCCACCTTGAAAGGGAAGCTCGTGCAGAAAGCTGATCAGGAGCAGCAGGACCCTCTGGAGTACCTTCAGTCTGACGAGGAGGACGACGAGAAGCGCGGTGCCCAGCGCCGGCTGCAAGAGCAGCGGGAGCGTCTGCACGGAGCCCTTGCTCTCATAGAGCTCGCCAACCTGACCGGGGCGCCGCTCCGCCAGTAGCCTCGACACTGACTCTGCCACTGTACAAAAAGTACTGCCCAGCGTACTTAAAAAGTAGATCCTTGGGCATAAGCTAAGCACCTTATTTGCTTATCATAGGCTGCTATTCTGTAGAAACTTATGAAGAATGTCATTGCCCCAGAATATGGGGTGAGAGAGAATTGCACTTTTTTTATATGGTAATGGATTTGTTGTAAAGTTTAAAATATTTTGTAAATATGGGACTTCTAGTACAGGGTAGAAAAGGACATATTGTGGGAAGCTAGATTTTGCAAGTTTAATGCATTCATTGGAAGCAGTTCTCACAGGAAGCACTTTCTGAATAAGACACTTGTATGAAAAAACAGAATGGTACATGTAGCCAAAGAACGTTGAAATAGATTATTTATAAGATCATTTTTTAACAATGTATATTAGTATGTTTAACAATACTGTAAACACTGAGGCAAGCCAGAAAGTATAAGATATGTGTGTAAGATATAGATTTTTAAATTGCAAAATAGTGTGCCTAATGAAAAGTGGAAAACTGACTATTTTGGAAGATGTTCTAAGTTATGGACTTTGGAAGAAAAGAGATATTTGAGGATCTTGGCAAGATGCACAATAGTTGAGAATTTTCAGAATTGGATAATATCAGTCTTATTCTGTCTTTCCGAGGCTTAACAGCTCACTCTGATGTTCAGGTTTGAAAAGCACTTGGCATCCCTGTTATGTTAACTTGGGAGCTTTTGCACGTTGCATATTTCTCATTTGCTGAAATTGAGTGATTAATCTTGCAAAGTCTAGGTAACTTGGTAATTGGTATTTTTTTATATATATATTATGGGCCCTGTAAGAGATTTGGCACTTGGATTTTTATTAATAAAAGGGACACCTACAGGGTTGTTTTGTAGTGAACTGTTTTAGATCTTTTGTTAGCAAACACTAAATTTTAATTGTATTGCTTGTTTAGAATTACTAGCAAATGGAAGCCTCCTATTTATATTTTCAGTGCATAAAGCCACCTTCTTGCTTTTCTTCAGAATAACATGCCAAGCTATTTTGTGTTCACTAAATTTAGTTATCAGGTAAACACTGCAGAAAATATTAGCTACTCAAATAAGTAGGTTTCTGGAATAGTTTCAGCTGCAAGTGTGTTAACTTGTGTGGTGGTTTTAAGCCATTTTTCCAAATAGATGAAGTTTTTAAATACCACTTTATGTACTGAGGCATGAACAGAAAAATCAAGACCAGAGCAGTTCACCTCCTTTATGTAGGCATAAACCTCCATCATTTATGCTTTTGTTTTAAGCAGAAACTAAATAACATGCATAGCATGGTAATTTGATAGATTGCTTAATTGGAGTAGACCTCAAGAGTAATAGAGGGCAATATGGGCTCTTCAGCGCCTTTTTTTTTTTTTTTTTTTTTTTTTTTTTGAAGTAGTAGCCTACAAATGTAGTTTAAACATTATCTAAAATGTAGGCTTCTTTATCCAAAAATCCCAGTGTGTTGCAGTACACAGATAGTTTAAAATACTAGCCATGGGGAAGGGGAGGTATGTAAATGTCTTGGAAGGAAGCAAAAGTGTGAGAGATGATAGTAACAAATAATGTGTATGAATGAGGACATACTTTAAAAATGTAATTCCTCTGTACAGTAAATTACAAATCTTGAGGGATTTTTTTTTTGTAATAAGAGAATTTATATTTGTAATGGTCTGAGAATTTTGTTTGTAATCTGGTATATAGAATTTTAACTTGGAGCACTTATAAGCACAGGGAGAGAGACTGTAGCATCTGAATTTTCTTGGTTTAGGTTTCAACATTTTCTCTAGATTTTTTGCTCTCAAATATGACTTAAATGAACTATGAAAAGCAACACTCATCAGTCTTGGGAAATTTAAAATTTGATGAACTTACCTAAAGAAGGAAGGGCAATAGGAATTTTAAAAATACAAATACTTGTCAATTCACAGATAATAAAATTTACAGCCTTCAAAAGTAAGGGTTTTTGTTTGTTTCTTGGTCAGCTTTTGTCAACTATAATAGTTATATTCGCAAACATTTTTTATTTGTATAATTGGAAGTTTAAGAAATTATTACAACTACATACTATAGAAATATTTAAAATGTTCTTTTTTGATATAAGCTATATGCTTGGAAAAAATACATTGGCATCTAAAATTTGAGGTATGTTAAGACTGCTTTTTGTTTTAAAAATGTGGTTTACATTCAAATTTTTGAAGTGTTTTATGCTTCATATGGCTAAGATGTAGTTTGGCAGAGATAACAGCATAAGAATAAACATGCTGTAATTTTAAAAGATGCTTTGAATAAAAATTTATTTTAATTTACAGTTTAAAGTACATGTTCATTCTTGAACCCTTTATAATTTGTTTTCCTGTCAACAATAACCATAATATAAAAAATTGAAAAGGTAGAAATGTCACCTATGGCCCTGCGTTCTCCTATCATTATTATTTGGTGCATTTTCTACTTCATTCCAGTATGAGCTCATCTCAGGTATCTTTTCAGCATAGTAGACACCATAGTGTAGATTGCTTTTTTTACTTTAAAATTATGGCCTTTTAGATTATAGATGTAAATTTAACTTCCTCATCTGGTTCATTATTACAGTGTTAAAAATACACTGGTGTGGATAGTATTGCCAGCTCTATATTAGGCCTGATGGGTGATCAGGACCTGGGATTTCATTTCATTTATATTCAGGATGTGTTGAGCAGCCGAAATAGCGCAGCTGGGAGAGCATTAGACTGAAGATCGTATATTCAGGATGTGTTGAATCTGGGGTCACCTCCCTGAGGAGACGCTCAGGGCCTGTTTACTGTTTTGTTTTAAATTTTTTTTAATGTTTTATTTTATTTTCGAGACAGAGAGAGACAGAGCATGGATGGGGGAGGGTCAGAGAGAGAGGGAGACACAGAATCTGAAGCAGGCTCCAGGCTCTAAGCTGTCAGCACAGAGCCTGACGCGGGGCTGGAACTCACCATGGCCTGAGCCGAAGTCAGAAGCTCAACCGACTGAGCCACCCAGGCACCCCGGGGCCTGTTTACTGTTTAAAGAATCAAGCAAATTGGTTTAATTTTTTCATTATTTATCTTTAGTCGTATACTTGCAATTGGCAAGGTTCAGCCTGTCCAGGCTTTGAGCAAGAGAATTTCACACGCAACTCTTCAGTGTGAGTTGTGATTTAAACAGGATGAGATTTCAATAGTGACTGAAGGTCCTGGAAGTATGTATGTAGAAGCAAATTAAGTGCAAATATGATTAAATATTAAAAATGACTTTACTGTTTTGCAGTCAAAACTATTTGGAGACTCACGGGAACTAAACTGATCTTTTTAAAAGGAAATAATCCAAAATGACTTCAAGTTCTGAGTTTTTGGTTCAACTGGAATCTGACTTCATTTTCTATTTTAAAATGGTCTTAATGTGTGTTTGCTTTCTTATTTTGGGTAATGTGGACTCTTTATGGCTTTTTAAGAGCTAGTTATTCATTAAGAGTTCTACTTTGGTTCTTATCACTGCTGAAAATGTTCCTGGTTGTTCAATGCCTACAGATTGCATGGCAAACAATTGCATGGCATGAATACAGTTACACTCAAATGTTTCTTTCATTTGAAATCTTCAGCTTTTCTAAAAAGCCAAAGTTTCAGATTTTTTTAATTTAAATTTTTTTTAATGTTTATTTATTTTTGAGAAAGAGAGTGAGTCAGAGTGTCAGCAGGGGAGGGGCAGAGAGGGAGACACAGAATCCGGAGCAGGCTCCAGGCTGAGCTATCCGCACAGAACCAGATGAGGATCTCAAACTCAAGGAACTGCAAGATCATGACCTGAGCCAAAGTCGGATGGCTGACCGACTCAGCCACCCAGGCACCCTTAGACTTTAAGATTTTTATAAGTTCATTATAGAATGAAAATAGGGGACACTTACCTGCAAAATGTTACAGCAGGTAGAGTGTGGTCAAAGTAGACCGTTGTGGGAGACTCTTCAATTCCTATGAACAACAGACACTGGAGCTAGTTGCCCTTTGCCTAGAAAAGAAATGGGCCCGTGTGTAAGGAGACAACTTGCCATAAAGCACATAGAGGCAAGAAAAGACTCGAGACTTTGCACCCATCTTAACCTTTCCTCCTTCGTGTTTACCGGAGAGAAATGGAAATGGTTCACGGAAGAACCTGTACACGAATGGTCATGGAAGCATTTTGGGTTATAGTCCTAAACGAGGAACAACCAACATGCCCATCAACTGGTGAATAGGCAAACTGTGGTCCTCTTCAGCAAGTTAAAGAAACAAGGGTGGGAAGCAAAAGCAATAAAGAAGAGTACAAAAAAGCCTTGAAAGAGTACATACATGAAATTTATTTATGAAATTCTAGAAAAAGGGACCTCTAACTCGGCAATAGAAGTCAGAATGAGATGGGGTTGGTTTCAGAGGGGGCACAAAGGGCACTTTTTGAGGTGATGTTAATGTGTTGATTGGGTGGTTACAAGGGTGTAAGCATTTGTCCAAACAACGAACTGTGGGTCGTAAAGCCTGCATTTCGTTGTACGTTAATTATATGTTTAAAATGTATGAAAAAAAAAAAAAAGGCAAAACAAACGTTCAGACCAAACTGAAGCGTCTCCCCGGGAGGGGCGCTGGGAAGGAGCGAGGACTTTTCACCTCTCGGGACCCCGTTTCTGCCGAGCTCAGACCCGGGCACTGCGGGACGCGGGCTCCAGCCCCTCGACGCCGCAGCGGCGGGGCGCGCTCGGGGCGGCCGCGGCCCTTCCTGTTTCGGCCGCGCCCTCTCGCGGGCCAGCCGCGGGCGGGGACGGAACTGGGGCGGAGCGGGCCGGAGAGTGGCGGAGGCCGGCGGGCGGCGCGCGGCCGCGGGACATGACTGCCGGCCGCCAGGCCGAGGGCGCGGACGCGGATCCCGCGTCCGCGCGGGGGCCTTCCCGGGTGGCCAAACTGCTGTCGGCGCTCTTTTACGGGGCCTGCTCCTTCCTCATCGTGCTGGTCAACAAGGCGCTGCTGACCACCTACCGGTGAGGAGAGCGCCAGGGGGTCGGGCGGGGTCCGCGGGGCGCCGGGTCCCGGGACCGTCCGTTCGCGGCGCCGCGTGAGGTCCCGGGGTTCGGGGCGCGGCGGGGCTGCCCCTGCGCTCCCAGCACGTTGGCCGCGCGGGGGTCCGCGGGCTGGCAGGAACGGAGCGCGTGGGGTCTCACTGCCGACTCCGGTGCCAACGCGGGTGGCTGTGGGCTCGACACACTGACTGCGTTTTTACCGAGCCGGGACCTTCCACAACCCAAGCCACAAGGTAACAAAGTCGTTTTACTCTCAGTAATCGCGGATACGCCTCTCCACCGCTTACTACTACTGCGAGACAGAGACCCTGCGTAGCGCGCTTGTAGAGCTACACCCCAAAGCGTTCAAGTGCCCCGGTGCGCTGAAACAAGTGATCTGAATGTGAACTTTAAAGGCGAACAGTTTACACAAGTGGAGATGTTCAACAATCAGATGAGTCCTAAGCGGATAAGTTTATGTTTATCGTTTGATCATTCATTGTCAAATTACCAGTGTATTCATAGAAGACTGGGGAAAACCATTAGGAGTTCACATGACGAGGAAAAAAAGTTCTCATGACGTACTTTCTTGGATTAGTGTGCAGTAAACCAGATTCCTGGTTCCTTGAGCCTATTTGTAAGGACTAGAAAATCCTGTTTAATTCTGCTATCCTTATAGCAGCACTGAGAGCATTGTGGATTTAGATCCAGTTCCACCATCTAATAGCTGTGCCTGTTGGGCCAGACCCAAAGTCAGCAGTTTTCTCAAATGCAAAAGCCGGATAATTACAGTCCTGTTAATTACCTGTTAATTACCTTCCAAAGCTTCACAGGAGCTGCCGTTTAAGTAAAGCTGCTCTTTGTAAACTATACTGTCTGTGCTACAAGAGTGTAAAATCAGAATTTTATAAAGAGCCTAAAGAGACCTCAGAGAGTATCTTCAGGTTTCTTATGTTATACCTGAGAAAGCTGCGACCCACAGGTGCTTGGCCGGTTACATCTCCCACAGATATTTACTGAGCACCTACTGTGTGCCAAGCCCATTGCAGGCACCAGAGAAGCAGGTGTGATCAACACAGAGCCACTGCTCTGGAGATTCCATACCATTGGTAGAGACAGAAAGGAAGTGGGTTCAAGAATAAGCAGGGTGATTTCAGGTATGTTATGAGAGTGCCTGGGATGGAGCGGTTGGTGCTAGAGCATTCCAGACAGGCAGTCTGATGAAGTGGGCATGAGTTTGCTCTGTTGGAGGAACTGAATGAGCAAATGGAAGAAGGTAGGAGAGATGATGGGGGGAGGGAGGCAGGAAAGGCAGGATCAGACCCTTCATTCACTCAATAATATTTCTTAAGCACCTATTATGTGCCAGGCACTATTCTAGGCACTTGAGATATAGGAGTGAATAAAGCAGATCAGAAACCTAAATGTCATGGAGCAAATATCTATCCTCCTAAAGCTTACATGGAGCTTTCTACTGAATCAGTAAATAAACTGATAGAATTTATATTATGTCAGATGCAGTTGTGTGGTCAGGAGAGAAAAATAAGGCAGGGAAGGGAGTTAGGGAGTGTGGCATGGGAAGGAGTTTGCCATCTCAGTGTGATCAGTGAAGCTTCACTGAGGAGGTGACAGTTGAGCCAAGAGATGAGTGACACGAAGGAAATGAGGAAAGAACATTCCAAGCGTGAAAGAGAAGGGTGTTTGGGTAGAAATGGTACTAGGTGAGGGTGATGGATTGTTAGATCCTGGAGGGCCTATGAAGCTGCCATGGAGGCTCTCAGGAGATGGGAGCCACCAGCCAGTGTTGAGCAGAGGAGTAACATGATCTTGAGGACCAGGGTGGAAGCACAGGGAATTATCTAGTATTCTAGATAATTCTAAAAGATGTCTTAGACTGTGGGGAGGGGCAGCAGCAGACAGATATGGAGGGAAGAGAGAGATCTGGGATATTTTTTGGTGATCTTACAGCTGTTGATGTTCTTTACAAGTCTCTCCCAGTGTGTTGCAAGCATGCTTGCTGGTGTCCATGGGAAACACCAACACTGCTAATGAACAAAAAAGAAAACTAAACATTTTTGACCAAAAAGAATAAGAGAATGCTACTAATAGGCTTGTTTGGGAGTGGTTGGCAGTTATGTTGGATGAAGTTTGAAGGTTGGTCTCTATTTTCTGCACTTGAATGAGCCGTGTGCTCTCTGGCCATGGCAGTCACTGCCTCCAAAAACAGGTGTCTTCTTGTTGGAAGCAGGGACCAGTAAACAGTGGTTAAGTGCTTTGAAGATGAAGGGGAAGTCTCCAACCAGGAAGGATTATATGAGATATCTTACACTCTAGCCTTTCCATCTTTAAAATGTTGAGGTCCATGATTAAAGGAGGAAATGGAGTTTTTTTTTTCTCTGTAAGACAAAACTCTTTCAATCCTTAGAAGTAAACATTTCACATTTCCGTAATGTAATATACAGTTGGAGAACCCTGTTCAAATAACATTATTCATTCTCTCATCTCAAAATGCTTTAGGAGCACATCTTTGAGGGGAGGAGGGTTGGGTTGATTTGGTTACAACAATAAACCACAAAAATCTGATCCAAACATTAGATGTTTGAAGATAGAATATTGTGTTGTAGAGTAGAAAGAAGGGCATTTTGATAATTACCTAATGCACAGGGTCATGGGAATGTAGCTCAAGGAATATTTTTTTTCTCCTGCATTTTGAACAGATTGTTTCTGGTTGGGGTTCAGGTCTGATGAGTGGTGTTCCTTATTTCTTACGCTAGACTTATCTGGTTCATTGTAATGCTAGATTTATCTAGTTGGACAGAGAAATCTTTGAAGGATATGAACTCTCAGAATCTGTTAGGGTGGGAGGGAAAAGCAAGGTCACCTAAGAATCTGTGGCTAGTTGGTTACACTAGTGGGTCTTTGGAATCAGATTCATGAGGGTGGTGGGGTGGTCTGGAGTTGCTTTTTTGTTGCCACTGAAATACACTGTTCTCTAGGACATGCAAGAATTTACTAATGGTGCTTAATAAAAATATAGACCTTAGTTGTATTCAGTTCAATGAGTATTTCCTGTATGTCTAGTTCTTTATGTATCCTAGGGTATTGGGATCATTTAGCACAGTGGTTTTCAAACCTGCCTGGGACTGTGAATTACTTGGAGAGGTTTTTATAAAATATATTGTATCGAGTCTCGGGCAGTGGGAACTGGAAATCCATACTAAAAACAAAAACAACTTGTAATTTTCTCTTTCTTTGGTGAAAACCTGCTCTCTCCTGAAGACACCGCTTCCTTGGCTTCCTTGGCCCCTGGACGCAGCTGGATGTTGGTTTCACCGCAGGTGTGGCCAGGAGGTGGGGTGGGGTCCTCGTGGCTCCCCACTGCCCAGACTCTGTGTGCTCCAGACTTACCACTCCTTATGGTCTTTTGTGGTGGCTTCTGAGCTCCTGTCACTCACAGAAGGAAGAGGCCTGATCTCCATCTGGACTGGTGTCAACCTTGGGGACTCAGGGACTCCTTGCGGGGAACCCTGGCAGTCGATGTGGCCTTGCTTCCTGCAGACACTCCCCGGGGGGTGCATGCTTGGCTGTGACCCACCAGCTTTTCACGCCCGGTGCTGTCTCCTGCTGGTGTCCACATCCAACCTTGGAGTCCTTTCTGGGGCCCACTGGGCCTGGCCCTGGTCTGGCACAGCCTGCCGCATGCCTCCTTCCTTCACTGAGCAAGTCAGACTGTTGTGGGAGGGAAACCACTTCTGAGCTTTAGAGTGGTGATCGCAAAGCTCAGCTGACTCTCCTTCCTGCCCACTCGTTTCTTCTGGGGTTTTGCTTTGACTCCTTTCTGCTTTCTCCTGCCTCCTGGAATCCCACCCGCCCCCTCTCCCCCCGCCCTCCACTCCCCTTCTCCGATACTTTATTGAGAAAGTGGAAGGTGTCATTTGAGGCCCCCACGGTGCCCTTATGCTAATATGTAGGGAGCCTTTTATCCACCTAAGGTCCCCCTCTCCTCTCTGTGGGTGCAATGCTCCACTCCTTCTACCCCCTCCTCATTCTGCCTCAGCAGCTCTAGCCCTGAAAACGTGTTCAGGTTTCTTAAGCAACAACAACCCATTTTTGATCCCTCGTGGACCCTCGTTTCTCTGTTCCTCTCAGAGTCTGAGTCTTACCAGTTGTGTACACACTTATTGTCTTCACTTCCTCGCGTTCACTCCTACAAGAATTCATTTAAAAAATTGGGGATTATTTAAATACAGAAAAGTACAAAGAAAATAATTATCTATATTCCCCCTACCTAGAATCAATATCTGTTAAATTTTTTTTGGCTGCTCCTCCCCCACTAACACTGTCTGTCTCAAAAGTAAACATTAAAAAAAATTAAAATTATTTTGTGGGGTTGGGGGCTCCTGGGTGGCTCAGTCCCTTAAGCTTCCAACTTCCGCTCAGGTCATGATCTCGTGGTGGTTCGTGAGTTTCAGCCCAGCCTTGGGCCCTGTGCTGACAGCTCAGAGCCTAGAGCCTGCTTCCTATTCTCTGTCTCCCTCTATCTCTCTGCCCCTCTCCTGCTCACATTCTGTCTTTCAAAAACGAATAAATGTTAAAAGCCTGATCCCAGGGGTTCTGGAGCTGAGAGGACTCAACAGAATTCTGACTTGGGGTGGGGCTTGGAATGCAGGGTGCTCACAGGGAGGGTGTTTGCCATTGGCAAGGTAGCTTTCTTCAGCTGAGGATGTTCTTGGGCAACTGGGGAATGAATACCTCAGCGTAGAAGGGGGTATCTGGGTGGCACAACTGGTATCCATCCACTAGAATGGATTTCATTCTCATGGTGTTACTGTCCAGACATTCATTCTGTTTTCTTTGATAAGGCGAGTCAGCTCTTTACTCTCTTCTTGCCCTATCTGAAATAGGTGTGTTTTCCTCTGACATGCAGATTGAGGGCTGAGCTAGGGGTGTGTGTGTGGGAGAGTCTCTGAGAGAATGACTGGGAGCCAGTGCAGGTTTGGGTAGTGAGCAGGGTGAGGTGATGTGCTGCCTTGTTAAATGTGGTGTGAAGTGTATCATCTAACTTACCCAATGCCGTTTGTTGAAAGACCATCTTTCCCTCACTGCTGTGCACTGTCATCTGTGTCATGTATGTGTGTATCTGTCCTCATCTTTGTTCTCTTCCATTGTGTGGATGCAAAATGAACAAACCTTTTGGAGTCTCTAAAAGTAAGAGCTTTATTCGAGCCCAAGTTAGGACAGCTGCCCAGGAAACATATTCTTTACAAAGAAGAAAGAGCTCCAGAGAATGAACAGGCTTTACAGGGTTTTTACAGTTTTCACATCTCGTAAAAGCTCAGATTATATATTAGCATATAGGCAAGAATCACAAGTTTTAATGTCAAGGAACAGGGAGTAGGAGCATTGATTGCTATCTTAAGAACAACATGGTCTTCTTTTAGGCTACTCATTCACAAAGCAGGGGTACATTGTATGCTTGGTGGGCCATGAATCAGGCTTTTGGTTTCAACAAAGCGTACGTGTAGTTATGCTGACTTAGAAAGAAATCCAAAATGGCTTCTCTTATATCCCAGGCCTTTAAAGAATTTTTTCTCTCACCAGTTGTAATGGAATGCATTTATTGTAATCTTTAATTAATCTTTTGTTAGGTTTGTTCCTGGATATATTATTTAAAAAAAAATAGCATAGGCATACTTCAGAGATGTTGTGGGTTTGGTTCTAGACCACCACAATACAGTAAGTATTGCAGTAAAGTGAGTCAATTGAATTTTGTGGTTTTCCAGGGCATATAAAAGTTATGTTTATACTATACTGTAGTCTGTTAAGTGTGCAATAGCATTATGTCTGAAAAACAATGTACATACCTTAATTAAAAAAATACTTTATTGCTAAAAAAATGCTAACCATCATCTGAGTTTTCAGGGAGTCATAATCACTAGTCACAGATCACCATCACAAGTATAATAATAATAATGAAAAAGTGTGAAATATCACGAGCATTATCGAAATGTGACACAGAGACACAAAGTGAGCAAATGCTGCTGGAAAAATGGTGCCGATAAACTTGCTCAAGGCAGGGTTACCACAAACCCTCACTTTGTAAGAAATGCAGTGTCTGCAAAGCATAATAAAGTGAAGAGTGATAAAATGAGATATATCTGTCTAATGAATCACCCAGTAGCCGTCATCCAGTGTCAACAACTCATTACATTTGTATCCCCCCTTGCACTCAATCCTACCATTTCCCCCCAGAGTTTAAAAAAAAAATTTTTTTAATGTTTATTTATTTTTGACAGAGAGAGAGAGAGAGACAGAGCATGAGCGGGGGAGGGTCAGAGACAGAGGGAGACACAGAATCCGAAGCAGGCTCCAGGCTCTGAGCTGTCAGCACAGAGCCTGACGTGGGGCTTGAACTCACAGGCCGCAAAATCATGACCTGAGCCGAAGTTGGACGCTCAGTCGACTGAGCCACCCAGGCGCCCTCCCGCCCGCCGAGTTATTTTGAGGCAAATTAAAAACATATCATCATATGCATTTCAAGATGTATTTCTAAATTATAAGAAGGGCTCTTTCATTTAAAAAAAACACCACCCCAATACCTTTCATACCTAAAAAACTAAAGGTAATTCCTAATATCATAAAATATACAGTTAGTATTATTTGATGTGCTTTTAGTGTTATTATAAATGATCTCTTTAAAATTTTCACTTTGTTTCTTCTGGCATGTAGATATAGAAATGATGTTTTTTCATATATTCATCTTGTAGCCAGTGACCTTGCTAAAAATTATTTGTTCTAATAATTTATCCCCAGATTATTTTGGCTTTCTATATACATAGTCATGTTATCTGTTAATATGATGACAGACAAGGGGCAATAGAAAATTGCCAAGTTTAGCAACAATCAGTTTAAAAATGAAAAGAAATGAACAAATGAAAAGTCAATGAATTTTATGTTAAGTTTTAATGGTCTAAGAATGAAAAAAAAGTCTAAGATTTTTAAATAACTCCTGCCATTACATATTATAGACTGCAAATTTTTATCAGTTGCTAAAATTGTTATTCTGTGTTTTTTATAGTTTCCCATCACCAATTTTTCTTGGAATTGGACAGGTAAGTGAAAATGAAAAATTAACCACTTAATTAGTTGTCATTATACACAAAGAAATTTTAAGTGCTTTTGTTTAAGACTGCGGTTTACAAATTTATTCAGCTGACGGAGGGCCAGAGGATCATGGTACTTTTGGTGAAACAGCATGAAATATTGACACACATTTTAAGTCTTTCTATAATTTAGGAACAGTTGTATTTGTAGGAAAAAGCAATTACTTGTTTCAGCTTTCTTAATTGAATTTAATTACCCTTTAAAGCAAGGGGCCAGAAGACTGAAAGCCTCAAGGCCTGGTGGGGAACAAATGAATAAATTGGAGGCTGGAGTGGGACAAGGATATAGTTGCCAAAGTTGAAGTGTGCATTTGGGACTCAGTTTAAGCCACTGTGCTGAGAGGAAAGGACTCAGGAGATGAGATTGGGTTCACTATGCCCTTATTTTAACACCTCTGGACGTTTTCCAAGAGAAGCAGGGATTTTGAATTTTTACATCAAATTTGTAAATGCCAGCAACACATTCAGATTTTTACAAAACTCTCTGTGGGCCTAACTAAACATGTTTGCATTTTGTTTCCTGCAGTTTGTGATTTTTGTTCTCAAGTGTAAAGACAAGATTGGGTAAACTTTCAGACTAACCCCATTTAGCTGCTTCTGAAATTTCCCATTAATATTAATTTGTGGCTTGTTTACTATCTTGATCATATGCTGGTGATTTCCAGTAGGCAAGTGGTAACAGGCACCAAAGGCACCTTTTTTTTTTTTTGTTTGGTTGGTTTTGCTTTAATTTATAGGGAGAAAAACATAAAATTGTGAAAATTGTGTCTGTTAATTAATTTTTTAATTGTGAATCTTGAGAAGGATGTCATTTATATGATTAAACATTATTCTGGTTAAATGTTTTGCTGATAAGGTACTCTTTGCAATATCATTTTAGGAATAAAAAATATAATAATATATTTCCTTAATGCCAAAAATACATCATCTTAATGTTTCAGTGTGAAAAATGTAGAAAAAAGTACTCTAAAAGATCAGTGAATATGTGATAATGTGCCCTTAGTAATCCCCAAGGCAAATAAAAATTCACTGGCTTGTGCTCAAAATAAAGCCTTTCTGATACACAATTTGTGGGGGAAGAGGGCAGCAGACCTCATTTAAAAGTCTGAGTTACAGAATATTTTAAATAAATGTTAGTATATTTCTGTAAGAATTATAAGGTCAGTTATAAATACAAACTATAATTATAATTCAAGATGGCCTTATGTTACGATCTATCATAAGTATTACATTTGTAAATTCATTAGGCTCAGGGTTTAGGGATAATCATGTTGAAGGATGCCTTAAATTTTTTCATAATAATATGGAAACAATTGAGTAAGTTCTAAAATTTGCATAGGAAGATGATATTAAAATTTTTTATTTCATAATAATCTGGAGTATTTCTAATATACTTGTACTCTAGATGAGTAGGATTTAAATGAGACATTTTTGCAGTACCGGCTAAGATTGAAGAGAAAACTAGATCCCTTTTAAAATTGTTTTTCTCTTAATTTGTCTTCTGTGTTATAGGAATATTAGACTTTACAAAAAGTGTGTTAGTGTGGAGTTTGCCCCCTTGCAGTACCCCTAGACTCACTTTATGTGGAAAGGTGTCCATATGTTCAGTACATGGGAAGTATGGTCCAGGATCAAGGACTGGCCTCACCAACTGTGGTTACCCTGGCCAGTTTTGGGGACACCATTTCTTTCTCTGAACCCCTTGAGATAATATGCATATATGTGTGTGAGTCTATTTGATCTTAACACTTTTTGCCTATAGTTCTGATAGAATTCATACATTGGCAAGAAAAACAATTTTGATATTCCAAGAAATAGTTATTTTTTGGAACCTAGAAAATGGATTTTTTTTGGATAATATATTCTTTTTGATGAATGTATTTTCTTCTGAAGGTGTCTTTGTACCTCAGTCTTTCCAGATATTTTGCTGAAGTTTCTCCTTCCCTTTTTTTTAGATGGCAGCTACCATAATGATACTGTATGTGTCCAAACTAAATAAAATAATTCACTTCCCTGATTTTGACAAGAAAATTCCCGTGAAGGTATGTGATGACGAGTACAAATAACTATGGTGAAAGATATGAAAATACTATAGAATTACAAATTGATCTTAGAATGCATGTCGGTTTCCATACACACTGTGCTTCCTGCCTACACTGGGTAGAAACTTCTTAACAGAGATTTTATATCATTCATTCAGTTGTTCATTAACATAATGTAATAATAGTCAAAGTGTGTGCTTAGCAACTGACACTAAATAATACTATGTGTCTTCTGAAATGGCAAAGCCCTATAGTATTAGGATTTGGTAGGCTTTTTTGGTAAAAAAGCAGATAGTAAATATTTAGGCTTTGTGGGCCAGACCATCTCTGTTGCAATTATTCAGCTCTGCCACTGTACCATGATAGATAAATAAATTGCTGTCATCGTCTTCTAATGAAACTTTATTTACATAGACAAAAGATGGGCCAGATTTGGCTCATAGGGCCTTCTTTTCTGATCCTATTTTAAGTTTTCATTTTTTGCCTGGATTGATAAAAGCTGTGAGTAGAATGAAAAATATAATTTGATGCACATAGAAATACATGGGTTTTTCTGTGGTGGAACTAGAAACATAAAACCTGCCTTACCTTCCTGGGAATGAGGAACAGAGCTACCTTTTTTAAACAGTTGCTGGCTCAATAAACAGTTGCTTTAAGTCAACCATTTAATTCTTAGAACAGTCCTATACAACAGGTAGTATTAACTGTATTTTGATGACATTTTTGGATTTAGGGAAGTTAAATCAGGCTGTCAGTTCCTTGAGAGTGAGAACCTCTCCTGGCTTGTTCACTACCATGTCTCTAAGCCCTGGAAAGATGCTGGCATCTGTCACTAGATTAATCATCAGTCTGACTAAGCATCAGGGACATCCACAAAAAGAGAAAAACAAAATATTGAAGTATAATGAAGGCTATTAACCCAATCATCATAGGAACAATCAGAACATCGTTGGCCTTGCTACACTTAGTTTATGATATGCTATAGTTTTAAAACACTTTAAGCACTGTGAAATATGATCTATATGTAGGGAAAAGGCATCATACATGAATGTATACTTGAATGAATAATAACGCATGTAATCATTACCTAGATCATGAGATGGGATCACAGAATCCTCCTTACCCACTATTTTGACTTTCGTAATAATAATTTTCTTACTTTCTTTGTAATTATTCTAATATGTGTCCCTGAATTATGTTTTGCTGAACTCATACTATTCTTGAGTGTTCTGTAAAGAGAATACTGTTGTGAACATTTTTTTTTGAGTTTTTGCTATTGCATATATCTTTAAAAAATATATTATTTGGGGGCACCTGGATGGCTCAGTCAGTTAAGCATCCAACTCTTGATTTCGGCTCAGGTCGTGATCTCATGGTTCATGAGATCAAGCCCCATGTGGGGGCTCCATGTTGGGCATGGAGCCTGCTTGGGATTCTCTGTCTCTGTCTCTCTCTCTCTCTCTCTCTCTCTCTCACCCTCCCCTGCTCACTCTCAAAATGTATATATATATTTAATGTTTACTTATTTATATATTTATGTATAAATATATATTTAATAATTTAATCTTTACTTATATATATATTTAATAATATACTTTTTATATATATTTGATGTTTACTCATTTATATATTATAAATGACTATATTTATATATGTATATATAATTTGGAAAATTAGATGGATATGTTTTTATATTGCATTTATATATTGTTTTTATATTTGCAAAATTATAGAATATTAATCATAATTTATTTGTGGTTTCCTTTAGATTTTTCTACATTCACGATCAGGTCATCTTCTACAACAAATGACAGTTTTGCTTCATTCTTTCCAACATTCTAACTTTTATTCTTTTACTTTGGTTACTGTATTGTATAGGACCCTCAGTACAATTTGGTAGAAGTGGTAATACTGGCTGATCTCCAAGGGGAAGCTTTTGGCATTTCACCGTTTAGTGTGTTGTTTGTTGTAGGCTTTTTGTTGATACCTTATATGCCTATTCCAGTTATCATTTGCTACATAACTTGTGACTCAAAATAATAATCACTGTGTTATTTCTCACAGTAACTGTGGTTCAGGAATTCAGGACAGTGTCAACTGGGTAGTTCTGGCTTAAGGCTTCTATATAGTTTCGGACAGACAGTAGCAGAGTGGAAACAATGATGGGGTTGCTGGTTAGTGCAGCTGGGAGCTGGTCACAAACCTCTCTTCCTATAATCTTAGGCCTCTCTGTGTGGTCACTCCTATAGGCTAATTTGGGCTTCCTTACAAAATGGCAGGCTCAGGGGAGTCAAAGTGGTCACATGGTGCTGAATTCTTCAAGGGTGAGTGTTCCAGCAAGCAGGGCAAAACTGCCTTGCTTTTTATGACCTAGCCTCAAAGGTCACATAGCAGCATTTCATCTGTACATTATTAATTGAAACAATCCCATGCAGTTTTAAGAGGAAGGGACCTAGATCATACCTCTGGATGGAAGAAAGTGTTAAAGTCACATTTTAAGAGCATGTGAAATAGAAAATATTATTGTAGCCATCATCTCTGATTATGGATTTGTCTATTTCTCTTGGTATTGATGTCAGGTTTTTTGTTTTGTTTAATTTATTTTGAGGCCATATCGTTAGGTGCCTAAAACTTTAGCTAAATCTTCCAGGTAAAGTGTTTAATCACAGCTCACCCTGAAACAACATGGATTTCAACTGCGTAGGTTCATCATATGTGGATTTTTTTTTTTATTTTGGATGAATACAGTACAGGGTTGTAAATGCGTTTTTTCTTATGATTTTAACATTTTCTTTTCTCTAGCTTACTTTATGTAAGAATGTAGTATATAACACATGTAACATACAAAATATGAGTGCCTGTTTATGTTATTACTAAGACTGCCAGTCAACAGTAGGCTATTAGCAGTTAGGTTTTGGGGAAATCAAAAGCTATACATGGATTTTTGACTGTGTAGGGTGTTGGCATCCCTAAGCTTCACATTGTCCAAGGATCAACTATATATGAGGTGGACTTCTGTTTCAGTTCTTTTAGTGTACCTGGAAACTACAGCAGGCATATCTAACTTATCAAACTGTAAAGTTAATTAATAAGTGTACCTTCCCCCTCATGCTCCTGGGTGGCTCAGTCAGTAAGCGTCCAAATCTTGACTTCAGCTCAGGTCATGATCTCATGGTTTGTGAAATTGAGCCCACTTTGGGCTCTTTCCTGACAGCACGAAGCCTGCTTGGGATTCTCTCTCGCTCTTTCTCTCTGCCCCTCCCTTGCTCATGCTCTCTCTCTCTCTTTCTCTCACAAGAAAGAAACTTAAAAAAAAATAAGTGTATCTTCCCCTTCAACAGTGTAAGGACTTTTACACATTTACCCCTCCTCCCAATTTAATGTGCTGTTTTCAACAGGTACTTGAATAACTTTATGTAGATCTCACAATATATTTTTATTTTCTTTAAAAAAAAAAACCCATCAATGTTTATTTATATTTACCCACGTATTTACTGCTCCCTTTGCTTTTCTCTCCTTTTTGCATCCCACACTTTCTACTTTCCTCCTGATTAAATTACCTCCTTTAGAATTTCCTTTACTAATAGTCTGCTTAAATTCCCTTAGTTTTTTTTTTTTTTTTTTTTTTTTCTTTGTCTGAAAAAGACTGCATATTTTTCCTTTGCTTTCAAAAGACATTCTTGTTGGGGGGTAGCATTCTAATCTGACAGACCCTTGAAGATGATGCAGTTCTGCTGCCCTCTGCCTTCCATTGTTTCTGGGTTTCTGTTCTTGCTTTAGTTTTTGGCTTGGAGACTCACTATCTCCCACATATTTCATGCTTTTATAAAGGTTTTAAGTTATTTTACCTAGCATTTTTAATTGTTTTTAGCAGGGAGATTAACACAGATAATCTAGTTCACCGTTACCAGGAACTAGAAGTCAGTATTGTTTTTATTTTGAATTATACATGGAAAGGAGGGCAACTGATTCTTTTCAATACCTAAGAACCTCTAAAGTTGTAATATCCCAGAAGTTTTATTGTTTAGCCAGTTGTAGGCTGTCAACCAGAATGTTGTGAATGAAGGGGAAGGTCTTGGATGTGAGGCCCTCTCTTTCTTTCTTGAACAAATCTCCTGATAATAACGTTTTCTAATTTTTGGGGGGTAAATGACACTTAGTATTTCAAAATCCTTCAAAGGATGTCTTATCTGAATTGCACACTTAATGTCTTTTTAGTGGGAAAAAAATGTTGGACTCCCCTTGATAGCTGTGGATTGTATATCAGTCAAAAAGTTCTCAGTTAGTGTGTGACCTTATGAAAGGATATATATTTTTTTCATTTATGGAAGAGTAGGTCTTTTGTATGTTTCTTCAGTATGTTCTGAACAGTATTTCTCTTGACAAAATAATTCAGGAGGTCAGAGCTCAGTAAACCTAATTCAAGTACTACTGGTATGTTGTTTAACCTTGGTAGATATGTAATCATTCTAGACCTTGAAAACAAATAAAGTAACTCCAAAGTAATGTGGGTGGTAGACACAACTTTTTGAAAGGGTCACCAACCTTGTGACATTCCAGTGGTGTGTTTTATTTATTTAAAGTTTTTATTTTATTTATTTTTGAGAGAGAGAGAGTGTGTGTGTGTGAGCAAGCAGGGGAGGGGCAGAAAGAGACGGGGACAGAGGGTATGAAGCGGGCTCTGCTCGGATAGCAGAGAGCCTGATGTGGGGCTCGTGGGGCTCGAATTCACGAACTGTGAGATCATGACCTGAGCTGAACGCAGACGCTTAACTGACTAAGCCACCCAGGCACCCTGTGGTGTGTTTTAGATTGTGGAAAATTCACAGTTGTTACAGGGAAATGATTTGCTTACTGATGGGGAGTGAGTGTCACCATCTATATATATGAAGGAAAATCATTATTGGAGTTCTAATCAAATATTCTTTTTTTTTTTTCATGGAAGCTGTTTCCTCTGCCTCTCCTCTATGTTGGAAACCACATAAGTGGATTATCAAGCACAAGTAAATTAAGGTATGGTGCAGGGGAATGGTTGATGGGAGGTTCTTCACTCGTTTGTTTCTAATGGTACAATACAAAGACCAAGTTTGATTTTTTCAAAATATTACATGAGATTGAGGAAAGCCCTATTTGTATAGTGAGAGTAAAAAGGGGGCAGGTGGAAGGTAGACCGGAAGAAGGACATATAAAACTGACAACAGAAAGTAGACCTCTCCTCTTTCCTCTTATTTGGAAAGGACAGATTGTAGTTGTAGAAAATAAAATGTGAAATACTGGTTTTAGTTCTACATTTTAGTTTTTTTTTTTTTTTTGTTTTGTTTCTTTCTGGGATTGGGACGGTTTTCCTTAATTGTATCAAATTTGTATTAAAGCTTCCGGAGTTAGGTGCTATTGCTGTGTTACCATGGATCTTATTGGCTTGTCTCTGAGTGAGTTCACCTGCAGCTGTGGGGAATGGTTTCGGTTAACACTGACAGCTGCTCACTCCTTGCATCAGGGGTCTCCGCTTCACAGATGAAGGCTTTGTTTCCTTCTTCTTCCTCTTCCTTCCCCCACCCCTCTTTCTCCCCCCTCCCCCTCCTCCCTTCTCCCTCCCCCTCCTCCCTTCTCCCTCCCCCTCCTCCCTTCTCCCTCCTCCCTCCCCCTCCTCCCCTCCCCACCTTCTTCGTCCTCTTCTTTTTTAAAAGTAGGCTTCACCCCCAGTGTAGAGCCCAATGAGGGGCTTGAACTGAAGACCTGAGCTGAGATCAGGAGTTGAACGCTTAACCGACTGAGCCACCCAGGTGCCCCTCTTCTTTTTTTTTTAAAGTGATTTTAGAAGCATACTTATTATAGGTGTTCTGAAAGGCTCTACATGCATTGAGGAATGAGTATAACTTCCATTCATTGATACAACACTGTTCTCAAGGTAGCAGTGTTAGAAACATCTTTATTACAAGTGTTCTTAAACACTTCCCTACATGCATTTGGAGAAGATGGCTTCTCAAGTGCCGTGGGGTTTCTAGGAGAAGAGAGTTAACCAGAAAATGAGAGTAAGGAGGAAGAAAGATTGTTCACGTGGTGTCATGTAATGTGTTCTGCTGTGCCTCATATTTTCTGTAAACTGGTAGCTGGTTCTACTGCTTTGATCATATTAGGTTCAGTTTTTCAGACAAGATCAGTTTATTGGTGATGTTGGGTTCTTTCTATTGCATCATGGGGCACATAATGTTTTAGCCCACTTCTTAAAAAAATGTTTATTTTCTTTATTTTGAGAGAGAGCACGAGCAGAGGAGGGACAGAGGGAGAGGGAGAGAGAGAATACCAAGCACATGGGGCTTGATCCCATGAACTGTGAGATCATAGCTTTGGACTGTTAACCGACTGAGCCACCCCGGTACCCCTAGCCCACTTTTTTAAAAAACCCCTTTTTGAGGTATAATTGGTATAAAATAAACTGTACATAATTATAATGCACAAATGATAAGTTTTGGCCTGTGTATAAGTCTGTGAAATCTATCACTGCAGTATCTAACACCCATAAAGATTTCCTCAAGTGACCTACTTATAATGATATTACATTGATCGATTCCCCTTTTAATGATTTTAAGGGGTCAGTCTGGTCCCTTCATTAGAAAGTGCCCCATCAGGCACCTGTACCCCAATGTTTATAGCGGCACTCTCAACAATAGCCAAATTATGGAAAGAGCCTAAATGTCCATCAACTGATGAATGGATAAAGAAATTGTGGTTTATATACACAATGGAATACTACGTGGCAATGAGAAAAAATGAAATATGGCCTTTTGTAGCAACATGGATGGAACTGGAGAGTGTGATGCTAAGTGAAATAAGCCATACAGAGAAAGACAGATACCATATGGTTTCACTCTTATGTGGATCCTGAGAAACATAACAGAAACCCATGGGGGAGGGGAAGGAAAAAAAAAAAAAAAAAAAAAAAAAAAAAGAGGTTAGAGTGGGAGAGAGCCAAAGCATTAGAGACTGTTAAAAACTGAGAACAAACTGAGGGTTGATGGGGGGTGGGAGGGAGGGCAGGGTGGGAGGGAGGGCAGGGTGGGTGATGGGTATTGAGGAGGGCACTTTTTGGGATGAGCACTGGGTGTTGTATGGAAACCAATTTGACAGTAAATTTCATATATTAAAAAAAAAAAAAAAATAAAAAAAAAAAAAAAAAAAAAAAAAAAGAAAGTGCCCCATCAGTCAGTCAGTCAGTCAGTCAGCCAGTCTTTTCTTTTTCTTTCTTTCTTTCTTTCTTTCTTTCTTTCTTTCTTTCTTTCTTCTCTTTCTTTCTCTTTCTTTTTCTTTCTTTCTCTCTTTTTCTTTCTTCCTTCCTTCCTTCCTTCCTTCCTTTTTTAATGTTTTATTCATTTTTGAGAGAGAGAGAGAGACAGAATGAGAATGAGTGAGGGAGGGGCAGAGAGAGAGGGAGACACAGATCCAAAGACGGCTCCTGGCTCTGACTGTCAGCACAGAGCCCGACATGGGGCTCAGAGTCATAAACCGTGAGATCATGACCTGAGCTGAAGTCAGATGCCTAACTGACTGAGCCACCCAGGCACTCCCATCAGTCTTTCACCTAATGGTTTTAGATTCATTGATGATGACTTTCTAGATCCATTATTTCATTACAAGTTGCAGATCACCCTGTCTTCATGTATTATGTAAACTTCTTTAATAAATACAAACTTTCACCATTTCACACAAGAAAGGCAGGGCGTAAGCTTTATTTATACATGTTCAGTATAATAAATTAGTGTCCTGTCACCTTCAGTGGTGACCAGTGAGAGTTTTTGCTTGTTTGGTTTTTTTACTATAATCATTATAAACTCATGAATTTCCATTTACTTGATAGAAGTCTTTTGTCAGATCTGTGTTTTGCAAGTATTTTCTTTCAGTCTGTAGTTTTGTCTTTTTGTTCTCTTAGTGTTGTCTTTCAGAGAAGTTTTAAATTTTAATGAAGTTCCATATCATTTTTTTCTCTCGTGGTTCATGCTTTTGGTGTTGTATTTAAAAACTCATTGTTGAGGGGTGTCTGGCTGGCTCAGTTGGTGGAGCATATGACTTTTGATCTTGGGGTTGTAAGTTTGAATCCCATGTTGGGTGTAGAGATTACTTAATAAAATCTTAGGGGTGCCTGAGTTGGTTAAGTGTCCAACTTTGGCTCAGGTCATGATCTCATGGTACGTGGGTTAGAGCCCCGTGTTGGGCTTTGTGCTGACAGCTTGCAGTCTGGAGCCTGCTTGGGATTCTGTCTCCCTCTGTCTCTGTTTCTCCCCCACTCTCCCTCTCTCCCCCCACTCTCAAAAATAAAATAAAACATTAAAAAATTTCTTTAAAGATAAAAAAAAAACAACTCATTGCTGTACCCCATCACCTACATTTTGTCCTGTGCTATCTTCCAGGAATTTGATAGGTTGCATTTTACATTTAAGCATATGGTCTATTTTGAGTTTATTTGTGAAAGGTGTAGGGTCTGTCTAGATTCCGTTTTTTGCATGTAGATGTCTAGTTGTTTTAGCATGGTTTGTTGAAAAGACCATCCATTCTCCATTAAATTATGGTTGCTCCTTTGTCAAAGGTCAGTTGACTATATTTGTGTGGGTTTATTTCTGGGTGCTCTAGTATATTCTATTGATCTATTTCATTTACTTGATGTTTTTAGTTAATTATATAAATAATTCTTTTGATGCTCACATTATCCCATCTCAGGCCAATGGGAGCCCCTATGAGTTGGCTTTTATGTTCTAGTGCCCCAGTGCTCTGGTTAGTTCCTTGCTTTCTGGCACATGATGTCCCAGGCTTGTCTTGAACTTTTCCTGCCATTCTCCAAGGATCCCCTGTTTATTTTTATTTTATTTTATTTTATTTTATTTTATTTTATTTTATTTTATTTTATTTTATTTATTTTGGAGGGAGAGAGAGAGCACATGAGCAGGGGAGAGGGGCAGGGGAGAGAGAGAGAATCTTAAGCAGGTCTGATGTAGGGCTCCATCCCATGACCCTGGGATTATGACCTGAGCAAAAATCAAAAGTTGGACGCTCAACTATCTGAGCCACCCAGGCACCCCTCCCCTGGTTGTTTTTAATGGTAAAGGTTATGTTCAGGCCACAATCTAGGTTCTGGATATATTGTGAAGGACCAGCCAACACAATTTCCTGATAAATAACATGTGTGGGAGAAAGAAAGGAGACAAGGATGACTTCATTGAAGAATGGGATTGCCATTGATTGGATTTATGTCTAGGAGTAGGATTGCTGGTCATATGGCAGTTCTTTGTTTAACATTTTGTGGAACGTCAAACTATTTCTCAAAGTAGCTATACCAGTTTACAGTCCACCAGCCATGTAAGAGGGCTACAACTTCTCTACATTCTTGCCAAATTTGTTATTGTCTGTTGTTCTGATTATGGCTGTTCTAGTAGTTGTGAAGTAGTATCTCATAGTTTTGATTCCATTTCTCTGATAACTAATGGTATTGGGCATCTTTTCATGTGCTTATTGGCCATCTATCTATATAGATATAGATATAGATATATTTTAGAGAAATATCTATTCAGATCTTCTGCGTATTTTTAATATGGTTATTCATCTTTTTATTATTAAGCTGTAAGTCCTCTTTATATATTTTATATACAAGTCCCCTAACACTTAACACACAAGATTGCAAAGTTTTCTCTTATTTTGTAGGTTGTCTTTTTACTCTCTTAATGGTATACTTTGAAACACAAAAGTTTTAGGTTTTTAAAAATTTAATTAACAATTAAGGTAAAATATATGTAACATAAAATTTACCATTTTAACCATTTTTAAGTATATGGTTCATTGGCATTCAGTATATTCACATGTTGAGCAACCATCTTCAGTATCTATTCCTTGAACTTTAACATCATCTTAAACTGAAGCTCTGTACCCATTAAAAAATAACTGCCAATTTTCTCATGCTTCCAGCCACAGGTAACCTTTATATTACATTCTGTCTCAATTAACTTGCCTACTCCAGATATTTCATACAAGTGAAATGATACAGTCTTTTTTTTTTTTTAAGTTACGGCTTATTTCAGTATAATGTTTTCAAGGTTCACTCATGTTGTAGCATGTATAAGAATTTTATTCTCTTTTTAAAAGATTTTATTTTTAAAGTGATCTCTACATCCACCCTGGGGCTTGAACTCACAACCCCAAAATCATGAGTCACATGCTCTGCCAACTGTGCCAGCCAGGCACCCCTATTACTTTTTTAAGGCTAAATAATATTCTATTGTTTGTATATATCACCTTCTGATTATCCATTTATAAAAGTTGAAAATTTTGATGAAGTCTTATTTATCAAGTCTTTCTTTTGCTGCTTGTACTTTTGGTATTATATCTAAGAAGACTGCCTAATCCAAGGTCATGAAGATTTATCCCTATGCTTTCTTCAAAAATTTTAATAATTTTAGCTCCCATATTTAGGTCTTTGATATGTGATAAATTCTTGTATATGGTGTGAGAAAGGGGTTCAAATTCATTCTTTTGCATGTGGATGCATATTCAGTTGTCCCAGCACCATTTATTGAAAAGACTTTTCTTTCCCCATTGTATTGTCTTGGAACCCTTGTTGAAAATGAATTGACCATAATTGTATGGATTTATTTCTAGATTCTTAATCCTATTCCTTTGATTACATGTCTATAATCAATAACTAGATAGTGCTAATTACTGTACCTTTGTAATAAGTTTTCACATTGGGTCCACCAACTTTATTCTTTTTCAAGATTGTTCTAGCTTTCTGGTTTAGCTTTCTTGTTTTAGCTTTCTTGCATGGCCATATTTTGATTTTTTTAATCTTTATTTTTTATAGATTTTTTAAATTTTAGATAGAGAAAAAGTGCAAGCTGGGGAAAGGGGCATGGGGTGGGTGGGGGAGAGAGAGGGAGAGGGACAGGGACAGGGACAGGGAGAGAATCTTAAGTAGGCTCCATGCTCAGCTCAGAGCCCAATGTGGGGCTCAATCCCACGACCCTGGGATCATGACCTGAACTGAAAACAAGAGTCAGATACTCAACCGAGTGAGCCACTCAGGTGCCCCAATCTTTATTTTAAGTAGGCTCCATACCCAGTACGGGGCTTGAACTCACGACCCTGAGATCAAGAGTCTCATGCTGTACTGTCTGAGCCAGCCAGGTGCCTCACCATATCAGTTTTAACATCAGCTTGTTAATTTCTGGGGGGAAAAAAAAGCCAACTGAGATTTTGATAGGATTGTGTTGAAACTATAGATCTATTTGGGAGTATTTCCAATACTTTAACAATTTTAAGCCTATTGATCCAGAAACATGGAGTATCTTTCCACTTAACGCTTCTTTAATCCTCTAACAATATTTTGTAGTTTTTAGTGTACAAGTCTTACACTTATTTTCTTAAATTTATTCCTAAGAATTTTTTTCTTTTGATGCTATCATTAATGGAATTGTTTTAATTTCCTTTTTGGATTGCTCATTGCAATATATATAGAAATGTAATTGATTTTTGTATATGCAATTTTTTTCCTGCACTCTTACTTAACTATTCATTATGATAACTCTTTAGTGGATTCCTTAGGATTTTCTTTATGTGTCATTTGCAAATAGGGATAACTTTATTTCTTGCTTTCTAAACAGTATCCTTTTTTTTTTTTTTTCAGTTTAATTGCCTCTTCTAGAATCCCAAGTATATGTTGAATTGATGTAGTGTTGAGAGCAAACATTCTGGTCTTATTGCTGATCTTAAGGGGAAAACAGTCAGCTTTTCATCATTAAGTATAACTTACTTGCTTTTAAAAGGCATCATTAAAATACTTTTTGGAATTAATTGACTTTTTGGGTGCTTTGAAAAAGGCAGTTCTAATCAGTCTCATAAGAGATCTTTTTTTTTTTTTTTAACATTTATTTATTTTTGAGACAGAGAGAGACAGATCATGAACGGGGGAGGGTCAGAGAGAGGGAGACACAGAATCTGAAACGGGCTCCAGGCTCTGAGCTGTCAGCACAGAGCCCAACGCGGGGCTCAAACTCACGGACCACGAAATTGTGACCTGAGCCGAAGTCGGCCGCTTAACCAACTGAGCCACCCAGGCACCCCTCATAAGATATCTTTAAGTGTGGGTATAAAGTTCCTGAAAATTCTTTCTGTACTTGTTCTCTGGTTGTGGCATCATTGATCACATGGAACCCCTCCACAGGTCTGGTCCAGAGGAGATGGTCACTGCTGTCCTGGCTGTGGTTCTGACTTTCTTTCTCCAGGTCACCATCTTCTCAGGGTGACATCTGGAAGCAGGTGGAGGTTGGCTGTTCCAGCCTAGTCAGTTTTTTTGGGTGTGCATTGAGCTGTGTTTTGGAATCTCTGAGTTTTGAGGCCCCACTGAAAGTTCTTAAGTATTTTTAAAAGGCAATGAATATAGCCTCATTACATAAAGTTTTGAGGAAAAAATAACTCAACTTTATCTTCTAACATACTATTTTAAATATTGATTTCAGTGTTTCCCCATATGTACAATGTGTCATGTTACAGTTGTAGCTTCTACATAGTTCTGTATTCTCCTTGTTTTAT
This sequence comes from Panthera onca, assembly GCF_046562875.1. Classification (NCBI taxonomy): domain Eukaryota; kingdom Metazoa; phylum Chordata; class Mammalia; order Carnivora; family Felidae; genus Panthera; species Panthera onca. Next base: position 31,090,542 of record NC_138351.1, on the reverse strand, counting down.
TTAATATATATTTTACAATAGTGGTATAAAGTTTTACATTGTAGAGTTAATGTGTAATGTTCCCTCAAATAGATTTATCATATATTTTATCACTGTCTTATTGTGTGACTGTTTTTTAATGTTTTATTTTATATTTTAAGAGACGGAGAGAGAGAGAGAGAGTGAGCAGGGGAGGGGCAGAGAGAAAGGGAGACACAGAATCCAAAGCAGGCTCCAGGCTCTGAGCTGTCAGCACAGAGCCTGCTGCAGGGCTCAAACCCGCAAACACAGTATCATGACCTGAGCCGAAGTCAGATGCTTAATGTACTGAGCCACCCAGGCGCCCCTTATTGTATGACTTTTAGGTTGTTTCTGATGTTTTCTCCAAAGACACTGTTGTAATGAACACATTTTGCGCACCTGTTTTTTTTTTTTTCTTTTGTATTATTACCTTGGGCTGAATTTCCCAAAAAGAAATCATTAGGTCCAAGGTTAGCACTTAATGACTGTTGATACATAATTCCAACTTAATTTGCCAAAGGGTGTGTTGGTGTATACTGCATACGGTATTTTAGCATAGTCTTTGTAGTTTTAGCACAATCTTTGCAGTAGTTGGATAACATGATTTTTAAAAATTGCTAGCAAGTGAAAAAAATTGCTAATAAGCAAAAGTGGCATGAAACTACTAAATCTCCATTTCTATTATTTAATGTGATTTGTTGGTGTTATATGTGAGAATTAAGGTTAATTTCTTATATTTAATTTGGAAAGTTAGTGGGCTTAATTAAAAATGTAAAGCATGTGAAAAAAATACTTGGTGTCTGATGTTACTATACTTGAATCTTTTCCCGACAGTTTGCCGATGTTCACCGTGCTCAGGAAATTTACCATTCCACTTACTTTACTCCTGGAAACCATCATACTTGGGTGATTTTTCTGTTTCCTCTGTTCCTCTCATGTCCTTTCCCCTCATCCCATATTATTTTTGCTTAGCAAGTTCTCAATATCTAATTTTTTTTCCAAATAGTCAATTTGAATTGCTAGTAGCAATAACTTAAGGACAAATGGTTTATTCATTTAAAAGCAGTCTCCTGTTTCCATGATTCCATAAGAACATGAGTGATTTTTTTTTTGCTTGTGATTTTATAGTAGACTAATAATATGTGTTTATAATAGAAAATTATAAAAAAAAAAAAACCCCAACAATCCCCAAACAGATGTAAGTATGTTTCCTGAGCCAGCTGGAATATACCCTGACAGGAATACAGAGGAAAAATTCTCCATGTGTACATATAGAATAGGAATGCAGGAAGTCATGAAAATCCATTCTGATGTAGTGATTACAATAGAACATAGGAATAAATTAATTTTTATAATGTTAGTTTAAAAATTCCTCATAAAGATACTCAGGCCAGTATCAGAAAAGGTGGTTCCTGATTTTGCTTAGGAAGATTATTTAGCAATGGAATTTTGATGATGGCCCAATGTTCTAAGTCCTATGTTGAATTTTGTCTTAGTCTTTGGATGCTTGATATAAGACCATCTAGAACTGTCAGCAGGAGCCCTTCTGCATTCTGTCATAGCATCTTTCTAATGAGAACAGAGAAATACACTTATAATTAAATTAGACAACTGTTTAAAAAAGACATTTGGTCTGATTTATTAATCCTCTTACAGATACTTACAGTGCTTTCTCTCTGTAAAGCGATGTCCGTTAGATTTTAGCTATAAAACTGTGAGCAATGTGTATTTTCAGTTTAAGAATTATAATCTATATTTTTTCCTTTTTCTTTCTTTCTCTATCATCTATCCATCTATTTATCCCAGGAAACACTATTCCTTGAACATCATCGTCAGTGTTTTTACCATCATACTTGGCGCTTTCATAGCAGCTGGGTAAGACTCTGGACTGTTTCTGTTCAGTAACTTCTTTGTGCCTTTGACAATAGGCCCCACCCCGCCCTCATTTTCCATTTTCCATCTGGCTGCAGTTGAATTGAGCAGCCAGGAGACAAGTCTGTTGATGTTAGTGGGTTCCCCATGTGTTCCTGTGAAAGTCAGACTGGGTTCTAACTTGGCCGGAACATTTCTGAGAATGTATAAAGGGAACATTAGAAGATATGAATACAGCTTTTTTTCATAAAAAGGAGTAAACTACTTGCTTTTATTACTGAATGTTTGTCTTCAGTACAAAAAATTTACTTGAAAAGTTCTTGGGCATTTGGTCAAGATTAACAGCTTTATAAAGCCCTTGTATGCTGATTTGTTTTATCACCTGTGATGCCTTAGCAGTCTGTTTCCCAGGTGGGGTACTCTAATTAAATGTATTTGTATATCTGGGACAGGAGCCAATACCAGTGCATGACTAAGTTGACCCTTGAACAACACGGGGATTAAGGGTGCCAACTGCACTCCCTCCCACTCCCCCTCCCTCTGTGGAAAATCCAAGTATAACTTTCAACTCCCTAAAAACTTCACTACTAATAGCCTATTGTTGACTGGAAGTCTTACTGATAACATAGTCAATTAACACATATTTTGTATGTTATATGTATCATATACCGTATTCCTAAAGTAAAGCAAACTAAAGAAAAATGTTAAGAAAATCATAAGGAAGAGAAAATACATTTACATTTACAAATACAAATACAAAATACAAATACAATATTGTACTGTATTTATTGAAAAAAAAAAATCCATGGATAAATGGACCAGCACAGTTCAAACCTGTGTTGTTCAGGGTCAATTATAGTATCATTTTTGTTAATATGTAAGACCAGGAATTCGGACTCCAAGTTTGCATTTGAAAGCAGACACTCAGACTCCTGGCTTTTAAATAGATTTTTTTAAAATGTTTATTTATTTTTGAGAGACAGAGACAGAGTGCAAGCAGGGGAGGGGCTGAGAGAAAGGGGGACCCAGAATCTGAAGCAGGCTGCAGGCTCTGAGCTGTCAGCACGAAGCCCGACGCAGGGCTCGAATTCACTGTGAGATCATGACCTGTGCCGAAGTCCGATGCTTAACTGACTGAGCCACCCAGGCGCCCTAGACTCCTGGCTTTTATAGCCTGGTGCTTAAAGCATATGTGCAGTTATATTCCCTGGGTCCAAAACTTAGCCCAGCCCCTTGTCAGCCGTTTCTCAGCCTCTCTGTGCCTCAGTTTTACTCATGTGTACAGTAAAGAATAGAAAAAAAAAAAAAAAAACCCTACCTGAGTGAAGGGAAGAATGCAGACTGGATGAATTTCAGTTAAATTAGTTTCCTTAACTGATTGAGAAAGAAGAGTTCTGGATCATTAATTGCAAATTAAATAAGGGCATGGATATTCTCTTATTCTAGTCTCCTTGCTTACTAGCTGTACAACCAGGACAAGTGATTTAGCCTGCCCGCACCCCAGTTATTTCGACTATGCAATGGAGGTTAGAACAGACCCACCTAGTAGTGTCTTTGTGAGAATGAAATGAGATAGAAAACTGGGGTTTACTCTAGCATGTGGCCAAGTTCACCAAATACGTGTTGAGTGTGTACTATACACGAGGCATCATTCTAGGTGCTGGGGAGTACAGCTGTTAACAAAACAGACAAGAAACCTTGCCTGTACGGAGCTTCCATTCTAGTTGGTGGAGACAGACAATAAGTAAAAGAAACAGATTAGAAAATATATCATGCCAGATGGTGACAGATATTAACAATTTATTTGTTTTGTTTTTTTATTATTATAAATGTGTTTAGTCCCTTGCCTAACCAAAGTTTATTATTTACATTTTCATCCGTAACATCCCTGTCCCCAGTCGTATCTGTGGCTGAGTTCAGCCCCTCTACAAGCTGGCCTCTACTTTCAGCACTGTTTTAGGTCTCTGGTATGTGGACTTTAAACAGCAGAACTTAGAGCCTGTTGTAGTCATGAAGATTTTGTTCCAAGATAATCATAGGAGCAAAGTAGCTAAAAGAGGGAGGTGCTCTGTTGAAAGTGCCCTCCTCCCACAGCGCTTTGAGGTGTCCCCTGGGCAGCCTCTTTTTTGTAAGTTTCTTAGAGCTTGATTTGGAAACTACTCAGAGTCAATTGTATACTTTTACAAAAATGGTTTATAAAAATGTCTGTAAGGCTTTCGTGAGGAATGGTGCTTCAGATGCTGTGTATACGGAGGCGTATTTCCAGACCCAGTGAATAGAAATTCAGCTCATAATTAGCACATGTGATATTCTAATGAGCTCAAAGGGTAGTGTTCCCAAAACATCTAACTTTCCCCCAAGAGCCAGCTTGGAACAGTACTTCTCAACCTTTCCCATCCTCAGCACCCACAGAATGGATACTATCTAGGTGGGTGACAAGCACAGTTCTTAGCTGCAGGCTAGCTGTGACCCCCAACCTTCTCTCTGCTCATTCAAATCACCTCGTCTAAATGCAAATAACTGTAGAGCTGATTTACTCAGATGAGCCAGTTTATGCTGCTGTAACAAACAGCTCCCACATTAACATACCAAGTATATTCTGCTCACACTACTTACTCAGACCAACATTAGTTAACGCTCTGAGGGTGCTCAGCTCATTGTAGCTACTCAGGGACCCAAGCTGATGGAACCCCTGCCTCAAAGGGAGGGAAAAGGGCATGTGGGGAATCGTGCCCCAGCTCTTCAAGCTTTTTCCTGGAAATGCCATGCATTACTTCCTCTTACATTTTGTTTGCTGAAGCAAGTTACATGGCCAGATAAAGTTAAAATATCATGTCTGTAAACAGCCATAAAGGACAACTAAAGGGTTAACCATGAATTTGCTCTCATTTATTAAAGCAAATCAATTCTTTTCAAATTTCTGTGCTTTTACCAGTGGCCTAAACAAGTGGTGCTAGGAAACTTGAGGCCCCCGGAGCAGATCTGAGAACTCTGGGAATTTCCCTCGGGCTCTCCTAGGAAGTGAGCAACACCTTTCCACTCCCCTAGAAACCTGGCTCTTTTATCCATTGGACTCTTTGCCATTTTGCGGAACAGCAGACGCTTCTTAACATGGAGCCAAATGTGGGTAGGGATGAGATTTGGAAGACCCTTATTTTAAGAGATTTTATTTTTTGTGTGATTGAGCCAGAGAATTCTGATTTATGATGATCTAAAGTTAATTTACATTCTCACAAATATATTTGTAGTTAATAATGCCAGCAGAAGCCTCAAGCAAATCTGGTTTAGTTTGCATTCAGATTTTGACACAACTTTTGCCTCTCTATTTCTTTTTCTTTGGTTAGAAATGATCTTTCTTTAAAACAAATTTTTATGTTGCAGGAGATCAGGATATGCCATTCTAAAATATGCCACTTGGGCACAAACATTATTTTGAGCTGAAGGCAATTGAGAACCAACAGATGTAGGAAGAGTTCTCGATCTTCCCCTTTTCCTGCCTAAAAGCAGACCATAAATTTCCCTTTGTGAATGTGCCCCCCTTCTCCTGCACCAGGAGTAGGAGAGCAGTTCTCACTGGAGACAGAGGACCTGCACCGAGATGAGTCTGTGTAGATAAACCTTACTACAGTAACACTTATCTTCCATTGGTTTCCCCCATGCATTTCCTAGTCCTTTCTCCATAATTTATTTGTTCCTTGGAATCCAAATGTCTTTTTTTGTTAAAATGATATATAAGCCGCAGAGTCTAACCACTTATTTGAGATTCATTTCTTTTTTGTGAACTCCTGTACATGTGAAATGTTTTATAAAAGTTGTATTCCTTTTTTCTTGTTAAGCTACTGTCAGTTAAATTTGCAGGCTCCAGTCACTGAACCTAAGAGGGTAGAGGAAACCTCCTTGATGATATGTATTTATGAATTATGACATGGGTCTGGCACTGTCTGTAGGATCAAGCGTAGTAGGTGACTCATATCATGGCTCAGCTGTTCTTTCTCTCCCTGTGCCGTGTGCCCCCGAACATTTTTATACCAGTATTATTTATATAAAATGGAAGTAGAAAAGAAGATGTTCAAAAGAATGAGGAGAAGGTAGCCTTAGAGGAATTGCAGAGAAGGAATGGATCGCTGCCTTGCCTTTTTGACAAACAGGGTGGGGGCGTGCTGGTGGATGATGTGACCAGCGGGACACCAGATGGAGGTGTCAGTTCCTCTTTCGACCTCTCTTGCCCCAGTCACTGCCCAGCTGTCCCCACAGGGCATCTCCCCTGGAGATGGCCCTGTTTATTACAATAAGCAAAGCCACTGGGTGGGTTGGACAAATCATTCCCCTCAGAAAAGCAGAGCTCACCGATTATTACGCCATTTGATCAGTTGGCGAAAGAAAGGGCTTTGCAGTTAAAGGAAGGTGGTTAATGTTGCTCTGGTTTTAAGCCATTCATGATTAAATTGAAGCCACCTGATGGCCTGGTTTTGTTTTGTCTGGAGGCAAAGCAGAGGAATTAACCACAGGGGGGAAATATGCTAGAGGAAAAGAAGGTGGTTACTAGCATCACAAGTGGATTTGATTAGGGCAAGATAAAACAGGCAGGCTTGAAGGCCAAGTTGTGAGTTTCTGAATAATCATCCTTTTGTGTTCTCCCTCCCAGTTCTGACCTTGCCTTTAACTTGGAAGGCTATATTTTTGTATTCCTGAATGATATCTTCACAGCAGCAAATGGAGTTTATACCAAACAGAAAATGGACCCAAAGGTACCAGATCTTCACTCCTTTGATTTTTAGGCTTTGTCCTCTGGCCCCTGAAATTACATGAAAAAATAAAATGGATTTGTAAAGTTGGCACATAATTTAATTTACATGATATGCTTTATAAGTCACTAATTTCTTTTCAGTTATCTTGTTTGTATGGGTTCTTGTTATCCCTTACCTTACAAAGTTTTGGTTGAAAATAAGACACTATTTTAGATGCAAAGTCAGAATATATAAAGAGATTATTTTGAGAGGCAGATTAAAATTAAAAGGTGTTTTTTTGCTATCCTCATCAGTGACCAAGGCAAAGTCAGGGGTATTCTGAGCGCCACTCCAGTTTGAGAGTCTGAAGGTATGGGTTACATATAAAAGTTACGCTGCTTACTGGTTGTTGTGACTTGGACCCTTAAACTTCTCCAAACCTCAGTTTCATCATCTGTGGAATGGATCATTTGTAAGGTCTTGCCCAGCAGGAACTGCCTCTCCTGGTCAGTAACTGAGCGGTCTCCCCAGAGACTGGTGGGCAGATGGGCGTTTCTTACATGTGGCCGCCTCCACGTCTGTGGGGGTGGGGGGACAGTGCTTACCCCACCCCAGCTGTTCCGGAAGCTCTGGAGGATGAGCCAGGCATATGTTGCTTTGTTCCAAGTTCTTTGTGTTGAGTGAGGGAGTTTGCTTTGATGGACAGACTCATTTCTGTGAGCTGCTTTTTATCTGCACTGTTTTTTTCTGCAGGGCCCTTTGTTTTTTTACTGGTGGCAGTTTTACAAAAACAGGTTTTTTGCCTTTTGAGGGTCACAGTATGTCACCCTTTATGAAAAATGGTAGAGAAGTAGTGAAGCCACTTTAATGAAAAGTAAATTTATGCAAGATTAGAAAATGAGATACCTTGTATTTTAACACTGCTGTTCCTTACCAGAAAGAGCAGATGTTTTTAAGGAGTTCTGTTTATATTAACATTTTAAATGTTCTTAATTTTGTTCCAGATTTCTCATTTTGCAGACAAAATGATAAAAAAAAACAATTAGAATGTGAGAGATGGGTGGGCCTCAGAGTCCATCCATATTCATCCATTTTATCTGCCATTTTTGTTTAAAAGAAATGTTTTGCTATCATGATATGCTGGAGGTGAAGCATTTTACATTAGGAATTTACTGAAAATATTCCAATACAGAGTTGGTCAGAATAGATTTTTAACTCTGCATAAATACATAGTTATATAAATGCCTTCGAAATTTGATGCTTTGTGTTTCTAAAATTCAGTGTTTTCTTTGTTTTTGTAGGAGTTAGGCAAATATGGAGTGCTTTTCTACAATGCCTGCTTCATGATTATACCAACTCTTATCATCAGTGTCTCTACTGGAGACCTTCAGCAGGTGAGCTGGTGACAGTCATTACATTCCTGCTGAGCAGCCTCTGAGAGTCTTAATAGTTAACTTTTTGTACTGCAGTGTAAAGCGTAAAGGTAAGTCGGATTACCAGGAGGGTACATGGAATCGAGATGTGTGACATCACCAGTAATACCTCTGATGCTATCCTTCCTTTGGTGTTTATCTTTAGACACCTGGGAAGCAGCAGAAGTAGTCACAAGAATTCTGGACTTGAAGATTTTGGAAAACTACAACAGTAAAAATCTGAGTTTGAGCCTTCGTATCCCCGTTTGCTGATGTGGGGATCCTAGGAAAACTAACTTAGAAGGGGATTTTGATAGTTTTAAAAATGGATTTATTTATCTATTACCTTTATAATGCACATTTTGAAACATATGCAAAGTACAGAGAATAATTAAATGAACTCTCCTGTACCCACCGCCCAGGGTCAATACTTTTCAGCGTTTTGTCATTCTTATTTCATCTGTCCCCATCTGCTTTCATTTTTTCCCCCCTCTGGAATATTTTAAAGCAAATTCCAGATATCATGGGATTTTGTCTCTAAATATTCCAGGATGTACATTTGAATTTTGAGAATGTGTTGCTCTTTTGGTATCTGCCCTGCTCACCTGTCTGCTGCACATACATGAGAGACAAATAAGATGGTAGATGAGTAGAAACAGAGGGGGCCCAGCTGGAGGGAGTGAAGACCAGTCATTCAGGAAGGGTGATGTTCACCCAGTAGCATCCACAGTAGCCACCTTGAGGTGTGTCAGCCGCTGCCAAGCCCTACTTTTTCAGAAAGTTGCCAGCTACACCCCTTCTAAGAATTTTGCCTGTATCTTAAGGGAGATGTTTAAGTTCGCATGAGAAGATTTGCTAGGCAAAATTGTGGTCCAGTCTGGCCTCCACCCACAGAACCAACCCTCAGCAACCCTTTTGTTGCTGGACCGACAGGGGTGGGGGTGAGAGGGGGTGTTCAGAGAGGCCTTGTGCAGTAACCCAATCCTGCCACATGACTGTTATTTCTGTGTTTACTAATCAGCATGTTTCTGTGGTGCAAACAGTTTGAGTTGATTCCATCTCCCCCCATCCAACCCCCGCCTTTTAGGGGGTTGAGTACTTCCAGAAGGCTGCAGGCTCTTGTGGGCTCCTGGGTGGATGTCAGGGTTTCATACTCTTTCTCAAAGCTATACTTTTCATTTGTACAGTTCCTGTTCAGAAGAGGAAACAGACCAGAAACTGAAGTTTAGGTACCTTATGAATTAAATTGACTAGATGTATTATGTTAATAATTGATAACATTGTTTTGATAGGAATATATGTTCCCACACCCAAACCATTGCTTTATAACTTGTAACATGGGCTCTCAGAAGTTTCTCTTCCTTGTAACGATTATCCCTGCAGAATTATTATACTTTCTCAGGTAATAATAAAAATAATAGCAGCTGATATTTATTGAGGACTTATTGTATCAGACATTGTTTAAAGCACTGTACATGAACGATTTCACTGCTTTCCACAGCAGCCTTCTGAGGAGAAGGGACTGTTTGCTATTCATCTTGTAGATGAGGAATCTAGAGCACGGTGTTTAAATACCATCCAAGGACAGCAGGTGATCGATCCAGGCAGTCTTGCTCTGGAACCCATTCTCCACTGTAATCTTAGTTACCTTATTGTACATGAAAAGTGTTTCTTGCCTTCATGCATGAAAAACCATATCTTATATCTTAGGAAGTACAAGAGGCCTAACGTATACTTTAACTTATTAAGTAGTGGTGTTCTAGGAGAATGTTATGCTCCTATCCTGGTTTTTGGTGCTGAACTATCTCAATATGTACCCTATCTAGTCTCTTTTTTGACCAGGCTTCTAATCTACAGTTTCTCTAGGTACCTTAGAGCCCCAGCTGTGATTATTCTCCACAGAAATTCCAGATGGATCAGAGCTAAATATATAGATTTATTTAAAAATCTATAAGAAACTTATAATTGGAAAAAAATAGAATGTGTTTATAACTGTTAAAAGGGCCTTCTGTAAAAATGATAAGATACAAAATCACGAAGTTAAAAATTTGACTCTATTTTAATTTAAAAGTATTGTATGATAGGAGATCCAGAAGATATGGGACACTCACTATAATCAGTGATTTTTAAAATCCTGTGGAAAAAAATAATGTATTTTTCACTAGTAAGATTGTTCTGCTGTGTGTTCGTTCCATTGAATTGTAAGCTTCTTCCAATTGGTTACTTTTAACCATGTGTGAATCCGTTTTAGATTGTGAACCGAATGTAATAAAGAAGAGAACTTATATAATTAGATGTGTTAGCCTATAAAATTGCATTTTGTTTGCCAAGTTTGGTTTGATTATAGCAGAAATTGATTGATAAATTAGGGCAAAATATTAACTTGTTAATAGAAAAAGTACTTAGGTGAAGCATTTTTCCTGGTTGGCTGGAGAGGATCAGAAGTTGTGGTTAAGACTCATGTGTATGACTTACTGCATGGAGATTCACTCACTCTGGGACCTTGGACTTACACGGTCAACAAACCTGGTAACAGCACCTTGGCTCTGTCTCTGATTGTCCAGGTCCATGATGCCAGCTCCTCTTGTCAACAGTTTGGGCCCCTGGATAATACTGTTTGGGTGACCTTTTTTTAGTCATTTGAATTGCTGCACCAGGCTCAAAGTACATGGGGTATATTGCATTTGATGAATAGGGTAAATAATAGGATTTATTTTTCTGATAAAAAAAACGCATAAATGCAAAATAAAAAAGATGCATGCTCCACCATACTGCTAGAGAAATAGCAAGTCTAGTATATGTGCTGCCGAAGCGAGCACAGCAATAGCAAGTCTAAAGGAAGCAGCACTTCATCATTCTTCACCTTTAATTAATTTGTTTTAAAATAAATGTCATACTACATTATTTTTTACATTGTTTTTTAAAATGCCACCAGCACAGCCTCATCATTATTAAAGGAACAAAATAAAACTAAAATCTATTAAAATATAGATTGGCAAAGAATCCAGATATTTTTGTGAAGATTACTACATAGCCCTCAGTGGTTTATATGGTATCAGAACAGTTTTTATTTACTGTTTGCAGAAATAGTTTCAGCTTGTTGAGTAAATACTTCCAGTTTGTTGAGCAAATAAATGTTTTTCTATCTGTGGCTTGGAGTTTGGAGCATATGGTTTTCTCTTATTTCCAGTTTTATTTTAACTTTAGATACAGAGTGTTTTCTATAGTTTTTGTTTGGTTTTGATCTTTGACTACCTTGGATGTTTTCTGCCCCTTTGACAGTAAGACAGCTTTATATTTATATTTTCCTTTCACAAGTAAGCATTAAAAAAATAATTTTATGCTGGAAACTTTCAAACCTATACAGAAGGAGAACAAATAGTATAACAGACCCCACATACCCACCAACCAGCTTCAACAGTTATCATCAATATTTAACGTGTATCTTTTTGATAAGAGATGTGGGCAGAGTCTTACTAATGAAAAAATAACAAGTGTGGCAAGATTGTATTAATGGGGGGAGAATTCCATTCTAATTGGCTTAAATTTTTTGAATTCTAAACTTAACAAGAATTTAAATAGTTTTAAATCTGTAAACTTATAAAACTTGATTAACCAAGTTTTGCCTAGTAGGAAGTGAATAGAGCTTATGTTCAACTGTGTTATTCAGCACATGCTTATGTGCAGCACATGCTTATTGTCTTGAGTCACTTTAAAATCATTTTTGGATGTAGACAAAGGGCAAATCATGAATAAAATGCTCCTTTTTATTGTTACCTGTCATTTCAAGGGGGTTAATTTCATCTTCTCAGCTAAGTTCTTGAGAGTTGAAACTCCTGCACCCAACTTCTGTCTTAACTCCACCACCCCAATTACTTCCTTGCTTTGCAAAAAGCAAATAATTTAGTTTATTTGTTCATAATACTTACTGAGCATTTGTAAATTCTTGAAAATATTTCATGGACTTAGCCATTATTATTAATTTTCTAATAAGCTTTCTTCTTTTTTTTTTTTTTTTTTTTTTTTTATTTTTGGGACAGAGAGAGACAGAGCATGAACGGGGGAGGGGCAGAGAGAGAGGGAGACACAGAATCGGAAACAGGCTCCAGGCTCCGAGCCATCAGCCCAGAGCCTGACGCGGGGCTCGAACTCACGGACCGCGAGATCGTGACCTGGCTGAAGTCGGACGCTTAACCGACTGCGCCACCCAGGCGCCCCTAATAAGCTTTCTTCTAAGATTATTTATTACAAAAAAAAAATTTTAATGTTTATTTTTGAGAGAGAGCGAGCAAGCATGAGTGGGGGTAGGGCAGAGAGAAGGGGACAGAGGATCCAAAGCGGGCTCTTGCTAACAGCGTGAGCCCAATGTGGGGCTCGAACTCACAAACTGGTGAGATCATGACCTGAGCCGAAGTTGGGTGCTCAACTGACTGAGCCCTCTGGGCACCCTTCTTCTAAGATTATTTATAAAAAGTAAACCCAATCCTGATTTTGTGACTACAGATTAATAAAGAGTTAATTACAGATTAATAAAGTCACAGCAACAATAGTGATACTGGATCCTTGGCTCCCGCCAGGTTCTCAATAGTTTCATTAAATCCTCACATGGACTTTTTGAGGAAGTTTTTTAAAAAAAATCCCTGTTTTGTGAAAGGAATCTGAGATTTAGGGAGTAAAAGTGATATGCCCAACATCCCACAGCTGGTATTGGCTAGGATTTTTTAAGTTGTATTTTGTTTGGGAAAGTGGTTCCTGTAATAAAACACGATTTGGTAAAATCCATAAATTTAAACTGCAGTATTATGAGTCTAACCATTAGTTTTCTTTCTTTTTTGTAATAGGCTACTGAATTCAATGAATGGAAGAATGTTCTATTTATCATACAGTTTCTTCTTTCCTGTTTTTTGGGGTAAGAAACCATAGACAAGTAGAAGCTCGGTCTATGACATCTCTTGACAAGTCAAATCGAAATATACGTTCTGTATGCTCTGTTAAAATCCCTTTGTCTATGCTTCTCCAGCTTTCTCTGGAAAGTACCCCTGCAGCAGAGGAGTGGAGTGAGACCCAGGATCCCTGGGAACACAGCCCAAAAGACCAGGAGCAAGCATGAAACACTGTTATTTTTGAGAGTCATGTTAACATCACATTTCTCCAAAATATGATGTTGTCTATTGATTTCTGAAAGTTAGTCTGCATGAGGTCCGCTGATGTATTACATTCAGTGCTATTTGTTGTCTTTGCTACAATGTCCCTCAGTTTTCAAGATCTTCCACCCACATAAATATGTGGAAATGACAACCATTTACTCTAGTGCCGTACCTGCTGTATTCAGGGAAATTTCTGAGGAGCATTGTCCAAGCCATTGTATTGTCCAACAGTTTTAGGCTTTTGTCTTAAAATTTTCCTTACGTCTGTCTTCCTGTTGAGAAGCCTTGCAGCCTGTGTCTTTTATCTTCTGAAAACTTGAAAATTCCCTTTCATGAATAGGTAATACACGCAACTAAATAATCCAAGAACTGCAACAGAATTCACAGGGAACAAAAGCTACTCTATTTTTCCCTGTCCCCCAGCACTGCAGTTTTCTTCTTCAGAGGTGACCCCTGTTTGAAGTTTTTGGCATATCTTTCCTGAGTGGGGCTACATGCATAGACGAACACCTATCTTATCCCATACTGAAAGGTGCTTTGAATGACTATGTCAGGGAATTACTTATCAAAAGTAATTCTGTGAATTTCCCCCCCCCCTTTTTTTTTTACCATCAATAGTACAGTTTTCATTATGTTTAAATTGGCTAAGAACACCTCAGTCTCTTTGATCAACACTTAAAAATTCTCAAACTTGATTTTAATTGCAGTGATGTAGTCTCACACGATGAAAACATTTATGTATAACTTCCATTTCACTAATTCTCTTTTTAGCTGTGTCTGATTTAATGTTGAGCCTCTTGATTGACTTTTTGATTTTAACAATTTTTTATTTGTGAGTTTCATGTGTTTTTTTTTTTTTTTTTTTACAAACTTATTCATTCCTAACATTCTCTCATTGGTGATCTTTGTGACTGTAGTAACTTTCATTTCTTTAAATGTTATACACATAGCTGTTCTGTATTCTTCATTTAATGATTCCAATTATCTGCAGTTTTTAAGAATCTAAATGTTATATATAGTTTGTGACTGTCAAACTGTGTGTGGTTGGTGACTTGTCATTGTGAGCACAGTGCTTAATCAGTGTTATGGGCTGAACGCTCATAACAAAATGCAAATTTGAGAAACCTTCCTGTGGGGACAAATTGTTTCTGGTCCTGCTGACAGCCAGGCATTGCCCCTGACCTGGACCGCTGTGTGCATTTCTGAGGGTCTAGGCTCAGTGAGCTAAAGTGTCCCTCCCAACGTGGAGTCTGGCTCAAGGCTGTTTCCAGACAGTGCTGTTCTGCTAAGGTCTCTGCCCCAAGGCACCCCTATTCTGTTTCAGTTGTGTTTTGCTCCGACTCCTGCCTGGCCCTAATACTTTATCAGTCCACAGACTGATGTTAACTGTTAACTGTTGTTAACACAATACTTGTCTTTCTCTGACTGACTTATTTCATTCCAGTTCCTCCTTTTTTAAAGGAGGAGGGTTTGGGTGACCTCTTGTGCCTCTTTCAAGACCAGTGATCTCTCAAGTAGTGTGTCCTTTCCAGGCATAGGTTGCTTTGCAATGGGAGGGTCCCTTAGGGCACTTAGGTAGCCATTGTCAGAAACATAAGTGAAATATTTGTAGTTTTCCCAGTTGTTGGCTGACATTTAACTTTGAAAACAAAATCTAAGCCATGCTTGTGAATCACCCTTTGTCAAACCATCTTTTCTCTCTGGTTAAAAAAAATTCAACCCATATCACACAAACTCAGACTAGCACTTTTCCCTGGCTAATCCCAGATTCACCTATGAACAACAGAGCTAAATTTCAAAGTTTTTCTCATTTCACTATAAACTCAATGAGATACTGTTTCTATTTTGTTTTTTAATTTTTGTTTTTTTTTACTTGCATTATACCACTTAGTCATTCCTTGAAGGAAATCAAGAAGTAAACCCTCCAATGTCAGCTGTCCTCAGTGAATGATGTGCTGGGGGGGTCTGGATGTGAGCTGCCACTCTCTGGGACTTGCCTGCCATAGGCCTGGCCCTATCTGTGTATAACTCCATGCATTTTTTCCTTTTTAATAATGTGTTTCTTAGAAAATAAATACTTTATAAAGGTTTTTGTCATCAGTAGTCACTTTGCAAATGAAAATGCCATAAAGGCATATCAATTATAAATAAATCAGTAAATGATGAAATCATCAAGATTTCAGGTTTTACCCAACTTTAAGGATGAAAACTAGGTAGGTCTGTTTTTTAAGTGGGTCTTTTGAGGACACTAAAATCATGGCACTATTCCAGCAGCTAAGTGTCTGAACTCTGGAATCAGATGGCCTGGGTTTGAATCATGGCTTTGCCACTTACTAACTCTGGGTCCTTGGACAAGTTATTTAACCACTCTGAGCCTCAATTTCCTTATCTTTAAAATGTGGACAATGAGATAAAGTATCTGATTCATAGGATGTGGATTGAATGAGATAATAGAGATGAGCACTTAGAACAATGCTGGACACGGAAAATGCCCAGTAATGTTAACTGTTGTTAAATATTTCTATTTCTTGAGGTCAGCCTGTTTTTGAGCTGACCTCTTTTCACCCCAGAGAGAATTGGTTCTTCCTATAGTGCATGGCTTCAATAGTTTTTTTTTCTGTTACATATACAGTTGACCCTTGAACGACACGTAAATGAACTGTGTGGGTTCATTTATGTGTGAATTTTCTCAATAAATACATATAGTACTGTAAGTATATTTTCTCTTCCTTATTATTTTCTATTTTTATTATAGATATTGACTCTTTATTAGCCTTATATACTTAAATATCTCATTCCAGCATGTGACTTGTCTTTGTTACTTAGGGTTTTTCTTTTCTTTTTTTCTTAGAGTACATAATTTATTTAAATTGAAGTTTGTTAACATACAGTAACATAACATACAGGAGAAACCAGTGGTTCATCACTTCCATATAAGACCCAGTGCTTATCCAACAAGTGCCCTCCTTAATGCCCATCACCCATGTAGCCCATCCCAACACCAACCCTCAGTTTCTTCACTGTGTTTAAGAGTCTTTTATGGTTTGCTTCCCTCTCTGTTTTTGTCTTACTTTTCCTTCCCTTCCCCAGTGATCATCTGTTTTGTTAATTAAATTCCACAATACTTGTCTTTCTCTGACTGACTTATTTCATTTAGCATAATACATTCTAGCTCCATCCACATTGTTGCAAATGGCAAGATTTCATTCTTTGTGATCACTGAGTAATATTCCATTGTATATATATATACACCACATCTTCTTTATGCAGTCATCAGTTGATGTCCATTTGGCTCTTTCCATGATTTGGCTATTGTTGATAGTGCTGCTAAAACATTGGGGTGCATGTGCCCCTTCAGAATCAGCATTTTTGTTTCCTTTGGATAAATACCTAGTGCAATTGCTGGGTCATAGGGTAGTTCTATTTTTAATTTTTTGAGGGCCCACCATACTATTTTCCAGAGGGGCTACTCCAGTTTGCATTCTCATCAATAGTTCAAGAGGGTTCCCGTTTCTCTGTATCCTTGCCAACATCTATTGTTTCCTGAGTTGTTAATTTTAGCCATCCTAACAGGTGTGAGGTGGTATCTTATTTTGGTTTTGATTTGTATTTCCCTGATGATGAGTGATGTGGAGCATCTTTTCATATGTCTGTTAGCTATCTGGATGTCATCTTTGGAAAAGTGTCTCTTCATGTCTTCTGACTACTTCTTTATTGGATTATTTGTTTTTTGGGTGTTGAGTTTGATAAATTCTTTTTTTAAAATTTTTGTTTAATTTATTTTTTAAGTTTACATCCAAGTTAGTTAACATATAATGCAACAATGATTTCATTGTTCAGGAGTAGATTCCTTAATGCCCCTTACCCTTTTAGCCCACCCCCTCCCCTACAATCTCTCCAGTAACCCTCTGTTTCTTCTCCATATTTAAGAGTCTCTTATGTTTTTGTCCCCCTCCCTGTTTTTTACTATTTTTGCTTCCCTTCCCTATGTTCATCTGTTTTGTATCTTAAAGTCCTCATGTGAGTGAAGTCATATGATATTTATCTTTCTTTGACTAATTTTGCTTAGCATAATACCCTCCAGTTCCGTCCATGTAGTTGCAAATGGCAAGATTCCATTCTATTTGATTGCTGAGTAATACTCCACTGTATATATATACCACATTTTCTTTATCCATTCATCCATGGATGGACATTTGGGCTCTTTCCATACTTTGGCTACTGTTGATAGGGCTTCTATAAACATTGGGGTGCATGTGTCCCTTTGAAACAGCATCCCTGTATCCCTTGGATAAATACTTAGTAGTGCAATTGCTGGGTCATAGGGTAGTTCTAGTTTTAATATTTTGAGGAACCTCCACACTGTTTTCCAGATTGGCTGCCCCAGTTTGCATTCCCACCAGCAGTGCAAAAGAGGTCCTCTTCTGATCCTCGCCAACATCTCTTGTTGCTTGAGTTGTTAATGTTAGCCATTCGGACAGGTGTGAGGTGGTATCTCATTGTGGTTTTGATTTGTATTTCCCTGTTGATGAGTGATGTTGAGCATTTTTTCATGTGTCAGTTGGCCATCTGGATGTCTTCTTTGGAGAAGTGTCTATTCATGTCTTTCCGCCATTTCTTCACAGGATTATTTGATTTTTGGGTGTTTAGTTTGCTAAGTTCTTTGTAGATTTTGGATACTAACCCTTTATCTGATATGTCATTTGCAAATACCTTCTCCCATTCTGTTGGTTGCCTCTTAGTTTTGCTGATTGTTTCCTTTGCTGTGCAGAAGCTTTTTATTTTGATGAGGTCCCAATAGTTCATTTTTGTGAACTATTGTGAAGGATGTGTGTTCTGCTCTGGTTGGATGAAGTAGACTACAAATGGCAATATATATAGTTGATTGATGGTTTTTTTGAGTTCAACTATGTCCTTACAGATTTTCTGTCAACTGGATCAGTCCATTTCTGATAGAGTGATGTTGACATATCTTCAGCTATGATAGTAGATTCATCTCCTTGCAATTCTGTTATTTTTTACTCATATAATTTTATACTCCATTATTAGGCACATACCAGTTAAAGATTGTTATATCTTCTTGGAGAATTTATGCCTTTATCAATATGTAATGAACTTCTATATTCCTGATAACTTTGCTTGCTTTGAAGCCAGCTCTAAAATTAGTATATCTATTCCTGCTTTCTTTTGATTAGTGTTAGTTATATTTTTCTCCATCCATTAGTTGTAATCTGTATGTTTCTTTATATTTAAAGCTGGTTTCTTGTAGACAAGGTATATATAGTTGAGTCTTGTTTTTTGATCCACTCTGTCAGTCTGTATCTTTAAATTGGTGCAGTTAGACCACTGAGGTTCAACGTGATTATTGACATAGTTGGATTAATATCAATTATATTCCTTACTGCTTTATATTTGTTGCTCTTGTTATTTGTTGCTCTTTTCGTCTTCCACTCTTTTACTGCCTTTTGTGTCTGAAATATACATTTATAGCTAATCTAAATCCACTTTCACATAACACTACACCACTTCACAGATAGTGTGAGTACTATTCAATAATAAAATAATCCTAACTCCCCCTTTTTGTCTCTTGTATCATTATCATACATTTCACTTATATAGCATACATAAGTGCACACACACACACACACACATAATTGAGTACCTTGTTCCTATTTAATATTATTTGAACAATTTGTTTTCTGTTACATCAGCTAAGAATAGGAAAAATAGGGTTACCCATGTGGCTCAGTTAAGCGTCTGACCCTGGATTGCGGCTCAGGTCATGATCACACGGTTGTGAGATCAAGCCCTGCATCATGCTCTATGCTGGGTGTGAAGTGTGCTTGGGATTCTCTCTCTCCCTCTTTCTCTGTCCCTACCCTGCTCACAATCTCTCTAACTAGATAGATAGATAGATAAAATAAATAAATAAATAAATAAATAAATAAATAAATAAATAAATAAAATATTGAAAATAGGAAAATAAGTTTTTATTTTGCCTTCATTATTTTTTCTTTGATGCTCTTTATGTAGATCTGAATATCTGATCTATATTATTTTTCTTCTCTCTTTTTTAT
Source organism: Panthera onca (assembly GCF_046562875.1). NCBI lineage: Eukaryota > Metazoa > Chordata > Mammalia > Carnivora > Felidae > Panthera > Panthera onca. The sequence continues at coordinate 31,071,307 of NC_138351.1, read as the reverse complement.
GTCTTTATTTAATTAATTAAATTTTTTAAAATTTACATCCAAGTTAGTTAGCATATGGTGCAACAATGATTTCAGGAGTAGATTCCTTAATGCCCCTTACCCATTTAGCCCATCCCCCCTCTCACAACCCCTCCAATAACCCTCTGTTTGTTCTCCATATTTAAGAGTCTCTTATGTTTTGACCCCCTCCCTGTTTTTATATTATTTTTGCTTCCCTTCCCTATGTTCATCTGTTTTGTATCTTACAGTCCTCATATGAGTGTAATCATATGGTATTTGTCTTTCTCTGACTAATTTCGCTTAGCATAATACCTTCTAGTTCCATCCACGTAGTTGCAAATGGCAAGATTTCATTCTCTTTGATTTCTGGGTAATACTCCATTGTGTGTGTGTGTGTGTGTGTGTGTGTGTGTGTGTGTGTGTGTGTGTATGTGTATGTGTGTATATATGTATGTATATATATATATACATACATATATACACACTATATACACACCACATCTTCTTTATCCATTCATCCATGGATGGACATTTGGTCTCTCTCCACACTTTGGCTATTGTTGATAGTGCTGCTATAAACATTGGGATGCATGTGTCCCTTCGAAGCAGCATACCTGTATCCCTTGGATAAATACTTAGTAGTGCAATTGCTGGGTCTTAGGGTAGTTCTATTTTTAATTTTTTGAGGAACCTCCATAGTGTTTTCCAGAGTGGCTGCACCAGTTTGCATTCCCACCAGCAGTGCAAAAGAGATCCTCTTTCTCCACATCCTCATCAAGATCTCTTGTTGCCTGAGTTGTTAATGTTAGCCATTCTGACAGGTGTGAGGTGGTATCTCATTGTGGTTTTGATTTGTATTTCCCTGATAATACGTAATGTTGAGCATTTTTTCATGTATCTGTTGGCCATCTGGATGTCTTCTTTGGAGAAGAGTCTGTTCATGTCTTTTGCCCATTTCTTCACTGGATTATTTGTTTTTTGCGTGCTGAGTTTGCTAAATTCTTTATAGATTTTGGATACTAACCCTTTATCTGATATGTCATTTGCAAATATCTTCTCCCATTCTGTTGGTTGCCTTTTAGTTTTGCTGATGGTTTCCTTTGCTGTGCAGAAGTTTTTTATTTTTATGAGGTCCCAATAGTTCATTTTTGCTTTTGTTTCCCTTGCCTCTGGAGACGTGTTGAGTAAGAAGTTGCTGTGGCCGAGGTCAAAGAGGTTTTTGCCTGCTTTCTCCTCTAGGATTTTGATGGCTTTCTGTCTTACATTTAGGTCTGTCGTCCATTTTGAGTTTATTTTTGTAAATAAATAAAAATTTTTTTTTTCTTAGAAGTGGTCCAGGTTCATTTTTTTGCATATCGCTATCCAGTTTTCCCAGCACCACTTGCTGAAGAGACTGTCTTTATTCCATTGGATATTCTTTCCTGCTTTGTCAAAGATTAGTTGGCCATATGTTTGTGGGTCCATTTCTAGATTCTCTATTCTGTTCCATTGACCTGAGTGTCTGTTCTTGTGCCAGTATCATACTGTCTTGATGATTACAGCTTTGTAGTACAGTTTGAAGTCCAGGATTGTGATGCCTCCTGCTTTGGTTTTCTTTTTCAAGATTGCTTTGGCTATTTGGGGTCTTTTCTGGTTCCATACAAATTTTAGGATTGTTTGTTCTAGCTCTGTGAAGATGCTGGTGTTATTCTGATAGGGATTGAATTGAATGTGTAGATTGCTTTGGGTAGTATCAACATTTTAACGATGTTTGTTCTGCCAGTCCAGGAACATGGAATATTTTTCCTTTTTTATGTGTGTCTTCTTCAATTTCTTTCATAAGCTTTCTATAGTTTTCAGTATATAGATTTTTCACCTCTTTTGGTTGGATTTATTCCTAGGTATTTTATGGTTTTTGGTGCAGTTGTAAATGTAATCAATTCCTTGATTTCTCTTTCTGTTGCTTCATTGTTGGTGTATAGGAATGCAACCGATTTCTGTGCATTGATTTTATATCCTGCAACTTTGCTGAATTCATGGATCAGTTCTAGCAGTTTTTTGGTGGAATCTTTTGGGTTTTCCATATAGAGTATCATGTCATCTGTGAAGAGTGAAAGTTTGGCTTCCCCCTGGCTGATTTGGGTGCCTTTTATTTCTTTGTATTGTCTGATTGCTGAGGCTAAGACTTCCAATACTATGTTGAATAACAGTGGCAAGAGTGGACATCCCTGTCTTGTTCCTGACCTTAGGGGGAAAGCTCTCAATTTTTCTCCATTGAGGATGGTATCAGTGGTAGGTCTTTCATATATGTCTTTTGTGATCTTGAGGTATGATTCTTCTATCCCTACTTTCTTAAGGGTTTTTAGCAATAGAGGATGCTGTATTTTGTCAAATGCTTTCTTTGCATCTACTGAGAGGATCATGTGGTTCTTCTCCTTTCTTTTATTGATGTGATGCATCACATTGATTGTTTTGCAAATATTGAACCAGCCCTGCATCCCAGATGTAAATCCCACTTGGTCGTGGTGAATAATTTTTTTAATGTATTGTTGGATCTGGTTGGCTAATATCTTGTTGAGGATTTTGCATCCGTGTTCATCAGAGAAATTGGTCTGTAGTTCTCCTTTTTAGTGGGGTCTTTGTCTGGTTTTGGAATCAAGGTAATGCTGGCTTCATAGAAAGAGTTTGGAAGTTTTCCTTCCATTTCTAATTTTTGGAACAGCTTCAAAAGAATAGGTGTTAACTCTTCCTTAAATGTTTGGTAGAATTCCCCTGGAAAGCCATCCAGCCCTGGACTCTGGTTTTTTAAGGAGATTTTTGATTACTAATTCAATTTCTTTCCTGGTTATGGGTCTGTTAAAATTTTCTATTTCTTCCTGTTTCAGTTTTGGTAGTTTATATGTTTCTAGGAATTTGTCCATTTCTTCCAGATTGCCCATTTTATTGGCATATAATTGCTCATAATATTTTCTTAGTATTTTTATTTCTGCTGTGTTGGTTGTGATCTCTCCTCTTTCATTCTTGATTTTATTTATTTCGGTCCTTTCCTTTTTCTTTTTGACCAAATTGGATAGTGGTTTATCAATTTTGTTAATTCTTTCAAAGAACCAGCTTCTGGTTTCATTGATCTGTTCTACTGTTTTTTGTTTGTTTGTTTTTGTTTTTGTTTTCAATAGCATTGATTCCTGCTCTAATCATTATTATTTCTTTCTTCTGCTGGCTTTGGGTTTTATTTGCTGTTCTTTTTCCAGCTCGTTAAGATATAAGGTTAGATTGTGTATCTGAGACCTTTCTTCCTTCTTTAGGAAGACCTGGATTGCTATATACTTCCCTCTTATGACTGCCTTTGCATCCCAGAGGTTTTGGGTGGTGGTGTTATCATTTTCATTGGCTTCCATGTACTTTTTAATTGCCTCTTTAACTTCTTGGTTAACCCATTCATTCTTTAGTAGGATGTTCTTTAGGCTCCAAGTATTTGTTATCTTTCCAAATTTTTTCTTGTGGTTGATTTCGAGTTTCATAGCGTTGTGGTCTGAAACTATGCACAGTATAATCTCAATCTTTTTGTGCTTGTTGAGGGCTGATTTGTGTCCCAGTATGTAATCTATTCTGGAGAATGTTCCATGTGCACTGGAGAAGAATGTATATTCTGCTGCTTTAGGATGAAATGTTCTGAAACAATCTGTTAAGCCCATCTGGTCCAGTGTGTCATTCAAAGCCATTGTTTCCTTCTTGATTTTCTTCTTAGATGATCTGTCCATTGTTGTAAGTGGGATGTTGAAGTCCCCTACTATTATGGTATTTATAATCAGTGAGTTTATGTTTATGATTAATTGATGTATATATTTGGGTACTCTCACATTTGGAGCATAAATGTTTACAATTGTTAGATCTTCTTGGTGGATAGACCCCTTAATTATGATATAATGCTTTTCTTCATCTCTTGTTACAGTCTTTATTTTAAAGTCTAGATTTTAACCTAGATATAATCTGATATAAATATGGCTACTCCAGCTTTGTTTTGTCGACTGTTACCATGAAAGATGGTTCTCCATCCCCTTGCTTTCAATCTGAAGGTGTCTTTAGGTCTAAAGTGGGTCTCTTGTAAACAGCATTTAGATGGATCTTGTTTTCTTATCCATTCTGTTACCCTATGTCTTTTGATTGGAGCATTTAGTCCATTGACGTTGAGTGAGTACTGAAAGATATGAATTTATTGCCATTATGTTTCTTGTAGAATTGGAGTTTCTGGTGGTGTTCTCTGGTCCTTTCTAGTCTTTGTTGCTTTTGGTCTTTTTTTTTTCTTTTCTTTTTTCCGTCTTTTCTCCCTTCAGAGAGCCCCCATTAAAATTTCTTGCAGGGGTGGTTTAGTGGTCATGAAATCCTTTAATTTTTGTTTGTCTGGGAAACTTTTAATCTCTCCTTCTATTTTGAATGACAGTCTTGCTGGATAAAGAATTCTTGGCTGCATTTTTTCTGATTCAGCACATTGAATATGTCCTGCCACTCCTTTCTGGCCTGCCAAGTTTCTGTGGATAGGTCTGCTGCAACCTGATCTATCTTCCCTTGTAGTTTAAGGACCTTTTTCCCCTTGCTGCTCTCACGATTCTCTCCTTGCCTGAGTGTTTTGTGAATTTGACTGTGATATGCCTTATTGATGGTCGGTTTTTGTTGAATCTAATGGGAGTCCTTTGTGTTTCCTGGATTTTGATGTCTGTGTCTTTCCCCGGGTTAGGGAAGTTTTCTGCTATGATTTGCTCACATAACCCTTCTACCCCTTTTTCTCTTTCTTCATCTTCTGGGACCCCTATGATTCTAATGTTGTTCCTTATTAATGAGTCACCAATTTCTCTAATTCTTGTACTCTTTTGCCTTAGTCTCCCTCTTTTTTTTCTGCTTCATTATTCTCCATAAGTTTGTCTTCTATATCGCTGATTCACTATTCTGCCTCATCCATCCTTGTTGCCGTGGCATCCATTCATGATAACAGCTCAGTTATAGCATGTTTTATTTCATCCTGACTAGCTTTTACTTCTTATCTCCACAGAGAAGGATTCTAATCTGTTTTCGACCCTAGCTAGTATTCTTGTTATTGTGATTCTAAATTCTGGTTCAGACATCTTGCTTGTATGTGTGTTGCTTAAGCCCCTGGCTGTCATTTCTTCCAGCTCTTTCTTTGTGGTGAATTCCTTCATTTCATCATTTTGAAGGAAGAAAAGGAATTGATAAGGTAAAAAAAAAAAGAAAATTAAAAAATTAAAAACAACACACGCAAATCAAATGTATGATGCTAGATTCTAGGTGTGTTTTGGTCTGGTTATTGAAAGGAGCTTGATAGAATAAAAAGGAAAAAAAAAAGAAAAAAAGTTTAAAAATTTGAGAAAATGAATACAGTGAAATAGAATAAAATGAAATGGAAGTAAAATAGAATTTGAAAAATTTACAAAAAAAGTAAAAAAATATAGTTAAAAAAATAAAAATATTTTTAATAAAAATTGAAAATAAAAATAACTTTTTTCTCTCTCTATTCAAGAAAAGAAATGAAAAAGAAAAAAAAAGAAAATTGAATAGATGGACCCTTGAACAGACTGAAATATGATTGAAATTACATTGGTTTCCCCTAGAAGTCAAACTATGAAGCACTTTATAGTCCACAAACTAGGCAGGCGGAGAGATTTGTGATGTTCCTGAAGAGCGAGGTTGGCCCAGTTGGGTGGGGCTTAGTGCAACAATTCCATTCTCCACTAAATGGCGCTGCTTAGATTACTGGGGTGATTGTTGTGGTGCTTGTAGATATGTATGAGCATGTGCAGGAGGGGTGAAAATGGCATCACCCAGCTACCCAATCTCTAGTATTGGAACTCTGTGCTCTCCCCAATGAGCAACTGCACACCTGTACTTTTTCTCCGGCTTCTGTCTACTCCCCGCTTTTACACTGTCTGTGACCAAGCCATCAGGTTGTCAGGCCGCACCTCCTTCCTGAGTTTTATCTCACATGTGGCTGTGTTTCCCAACCCCTCACTTCTGAGGGGCTGTGGCTTTCACCCACTCAGATCCTCTGGGGGAGGGTCTCACCAAGCAATGGCTGAGTGTCGGCTGCACCCAGGAATGTTCGCGGGACCGTGTTGCTGCTGATTCCCAGAGACTGTGGCTGGGTGGCAACCTGCCCCAGAAAAAGTTCACGTGATCGTGTAGCAGCAGTGTTTCAGGGATTATGGAAAATCACAACACACATCTGGCACCAGGCTTCACCCTTAATGACCTTGCTCCAGCACCAGTGAATATGGTTGTTCTCTGGGGTCTGCTGGGACTGGGTGGCTGCATAGCCTCTACCAAATGCCCTTCCAGCAGTGGAACCGTTTCTCCCCGTGTGGCCTGAGAACCTCCCGGACTCCACTCTGCTTCTGGGGATTTGCCCTTCCCACCAGAGCACCGCCAAGTATTGAGCTGTGGAGTTTCAGACTCTGTGCTCCCCCTGTTTATAGAGTCTTAATGGAATTTAAACCCTCTCCTTTCTCCTTTCTCCTTTCTCCCTTTTTAGTTCAGTCCCTGTGGCTGTTTCCAGTTTTCCACTTTCCAGCTGCTTTTGGAGGGGAGGTACTTTTCCCGAACTCTCTCCCTATCTGTGTCCTCTCTCCACAAGCAAAACAGCTCCCTTCCCTCTGTGGCTTCTCTCTCCCCCAGTTCACTTCTTCATGCCATGTACCTGCTGAGTTCTGTGGTTCAGGTTGTGCAGATTGTTGTGTTAATCCTCAAATCCGTTTTCTAAGTGTGCAGGATGGTTTAGTGTTGATCTGGCTGCATTTCATGGACGTGAGACACACAAAAAACTTTCATGCTGTTCTACCATCTTGGCTTCTCCCTGAGTTTGATCAGTTCTTTATAGATTTTGGATACTAAGCCTTTATCTGATATATCATTTGTAAATATTTTTTTCCCATTCCATTGGTTGCCTTTTAGTTTTGTTGATTGTTTCCTTCACTGTGCAGGTTTTTTATCTTGATGAGGTCCCAATAACTCATGATTTTCTTAATAATATTTTCTTTTCTCTAGCTTACTTTATTGTAAGAATGCAGTATTCAATGCATATAATATACAAAATATGTGTTAATTGACTATGTTGTCAGTAAGGTTTCTGGTCTACAGTAGGCTATTAGCAGTTAAGTTTTTGGGAAGTCAAAAGTTATACCTAGATTTTTGACTGGGGGGTGGGGTTGGCACCCCTAGCTTCTGTGTTGTTCAGGGATCAGCTCTACTTTACCTTCAGGGGTCAAATTTTAATTCTGAAACTGCTCTTGAAGGAAAGTCCAATTTTGGCATAGTGTATTTTTCAAAATCCTTTCTCGAAGTTTCTCACTCAAAGCATTGGATCACTTATTTTTTCACAGTAAGAGAAGCCATTATAAGCTTCTGAGCACATTCTTGGTTTTCAGAACAATTGGTACTGGGCTCATCTGTCCCTTTTCTTTAGCCCCTGCTCAAGGAATGACTTAGGGCTCATACATATGCATCCCAACCCTTGATTCCAGAGGATTATGATGCTCAGCTTCTTACTTATTTTCACTCTTTCAAGTTTGCATTTCAAACTTGCTTTTTCTAACCACCAAACCTCTGTACCCTGTTGAAATATAATTACAGAATTATAACACTTAAAAAATATGTGTTAAATGAATGGAATGGTGAAAAGGGGAGGATTTTAATTTTTTTTCGAATTATGGTAGAAAGATTCAGCTCTTGAAAATGCTGTTTGTAATCAGGAGTTTGTAAATAAAACATATGATTGAGTTTAATTATATCAGGAAGGTAAACTGGATTGTGGGACCTAAGATAATTTAATGCAGGCAAAAGTAAAATATAGGCTGAAATTTAAGTTGACAAACTAGATTTTAAAAAGCTCGCTCTGCAAGTCTTTTTAATATTGCTGAAAAATTACAGGCTCCAGTTCCTTCATACCAGTGGCTGGCCCAACCCTTGGGCCTTGGAGGTGATTATTCTAGTCTCTTTCTGCCCCAGTAGCAGATCTTTTGATCCCACTGAAGCAGTAATATATTCCTTAATGAAAACACAGAAGTATCAAATATTTTCTAATCACAGGAGAAAAAAATGTTTTATTCTTTGAACCTTCACTTCTCCCACCAAGATGTAACAGATAAGAGAAAACAGGACCCTGCAGGTAGCTGGGGCATAGGAGCGACGGCACTTTAAAGACTGCAGATATTCCCACATTCTCAACAAATCAAATCTTAGTGTAAGATTGGTGCTTTGGGAGGATGGACCATAGTTATCCCATGATTTTGGCATCCCTGGCACACCACTGAGAGCTTGGGTAGGAGTGTGTTCTTACTAGAGGTGGGTGAGATGAGATTACTTGAAATTCTTTGAAATCTGGAATTAGAGTAATGTGCTAGGGTACCACTATGGTTTGTGAAAGGACTGTAAAAGTGGCTCATTATTATTTGAACATTTGTGTTGAATTTATGTATATGCTCATTCATGGAATGATAACCAGCACAAGTTGTAAATGAGATCATTTGTGTTCTATTTGTGACTGCCGCCGGTTTGCCATACAATTTTGGGTAAATCAGTTATTTTTTTGTGTCATTTTCAGAAATGGTAAGAACCTTGGAGCAGGAGTTCTGCTCCAGGGTTTCCATGTGAGCACCTCCATCTCTTGGAGACCTGTAAGCTCAAATATACTGTTGGCATCTGTTGTCTGAATGTGTATCATATATATGTGCTATTATTTTTCAAATGTACATAGATGATATCTGATCTAAAAAATACAGAATGGCAAGAAGCTGCTAATTCAGCAATGCCTTTAAATATCTGCATTTTGTTAATCCACGGATGCTAAAAGCAAAACTACTGTCAAGTGGAGGTTGACATTTTTAGTGTTAAAAGTGGTATGGTTTCCTTTGTACTGAGTTAATAGAAGTTCTTTTAGTTTAGAACCTTGTTCTTAGCCAAAGGACTATATAGGGTGCATATTTGCATATAGAAAGGATTGTTTCTTAGAAAGAAAATTGTAATACACTACTTTGATCCTTGTGGATATATATCTATATATATATCTATACATCTATGTCTATAGATCTATGTGTATCTATTTATCTTCCCTCTGGGGACACCTGGTGGTGATACTGAGAAGTGCAGCCTTTTGGTCTAGAGGCCATCTTTTACTTAGGACATTGGCTAATTCAGACTCCTCCAGACCTTGGAGAGGGGAGCTCCTCCTGTGCTCTGCCCAGCTGATGAGTTTGTGCCCTAGTTGTCCACACTCATGGATACTGAGATCTTATATCCAAGGTATTCTCCAATTCTGAATGTAAGTGGAGGTGTTTTCACTAAAATTAGGATGGAGAAAACGTTGCATGATTAGAACCCTGGGGTAGGAATTTTTAAATAAAAATAAAAGTAAAAACTATGACTGCTTTGGGTTTAAGTCTGTACTAATTTAGGAAGCCTGCAGGAAACTTTTCTGTATCCGCTAAGTTGGGTGAGACCCCTTCTCTGTGCTATAATCTCTGGTATTTTATTAGACTCACCTCCTCCAGGGCAGATGCTGTGGGTTATGTACTCTTACTATCTGGACCTAGCAGAGTAGGCACTCAGTAACATCATATTGAATTTTTTAATCTTTTTATTTTACGCATGAATAGGATTATTTATAGTTCCTGGGGCTGTGAATTAATGTTGAATTTATGAAAATTATAAACATAAAAAACTTAGATTTTTTTAAGCCTTTAAATTCAGTTTATGAATACTGTTGCTCTCTTTATAAAGTTACTAATTTTTGTATTAACATAGCATTTACTTTCATTATTTATTAATGGTTTATTAACTCAAGTTTAGCTGATTAAAACCTCCTAAGCAATTTACTGTACGTTGGTCTCATTTACCAAAAAAAATTAAGCATTTTAAACTGCATTTACAAATACAATTCACCTGATTTTTCTCCAGCTATTCTAAGCCCTAATAAAGCCCTAACAAAGCTTATGAGCCAGGTTGCTTAACACACCTAAGCAACTCTTTGAAATCTAATAAACCAAACTTAGAAATGTGGTAGATCAGCTTCTTTTAAACATCAGATACTGTGTTCAGATGGACTCAGATTTTCTTACTTCTTTCAAATGAAAATTGCAAGTGTAATCCCAATTGCAAATTTCAGTTTCAAACCACAGAGGCCAAGATGTTGGGTCCTCTAACTTGTCAAATTGTGGTAATTATCTTAATAACAGAGACATGGTATTCTGAAGATTACAGAATTTAAGTTTGTAATTGAGTTTATTTCTTAACATGAAAGCCTGGTGTACTTTATCTCTAATATTTTTCTCTACTATCCCTATTAAGACACATACTCAGGCCAAAAGCAGTTACTGTGTTGAAGATTTGTGATCCGGATTCTGTTATTAACAGTTTGGAGATTCTCACCTGGACCCTGAGCTGGGCACTAAATTCTGGCAGGAAGATACTCCCTAAGACACAGGGACACAGGCTGAGCCCTTTCTGAAGAGTCTGATTCCCTCTGCTCTGTCACTGGGAGTCCAGGCTTATGCCTCCTAACTGGGGTTTAGCTTTAAAATCAAACACATCTTATGATCCCTCTTTTTGGGTGGATGGAATTTGCACCCCACTTACGCCTCAGCTAATTGTCTTCACTTCTTGAGTGAAATGAACATATTTCTTCTGATTGGATTCTTTCCTGTACATATATGCTTTTTGTGTGGTTCTTGATCACAGTTCTGTAGTCATTTTCTTTTCAATATAGTACTCAACGTTGAATGTCTGGTGAATTAACTTTGGTCATAGGGTACAGGATTATCACTGACATATGGAATTCACTAATTTCTCTCTCTCTCTCTCTTTTTCGCATGCACTCTTGAGTCCCCATCACCTATTTCACACATCCCCCCACCCACCTTCCCTGTGGCAACCATCAGTTTGGTCTCTGTAGTTAAATGTCTGTTTCTTGGTCTCTCTCTCTTTTTCCTGTGCTCACTTGTTTTCTTTAAATTCCACATACGAGTGAAATCATATGGTATTTATTTTTCTGTGACTGACTTATTTCTCTTAGCATAATACTCTCTAGCTCCATCTATGTCATTCCAAATGGTAAGATTTCATTCTTTTTCTTTTTTATGGGGGAATAATATTCCATTTATGTGTGTATATAGCACATCTTCTTTATCCATTCATTTTTTCCCCCAGTTTTTAAAAGAAAGATTTATTTAATAAATTTCACTTAGTACAGTACATCTAATGGAAATCACAATACAAGGAAAGTTTTAAATCAAAGCCTCAGCATCTCATACAAACAACATGACCAAACTCCTACAGTATTGGTATTAAATTTCAAAATTGTCCCAGATCTTAAAAAAAATACAAGTGTACACTTACATGCCTTATAGGATATTAAACCAAACAGTTAGAATTAACAAACATGCCAGGTGTTTTCACTCTGAATCATAGACACAGCTCCTACATTTCAGTTTGGCAGAAAAGTGTATTTCTCAACATGTATCCAAAGCTTTCAGAATATTGTGCTATAAGAGCAACATTTCGCTCTTTCTGCCATCTTGGAACCTGTGGAGGCCTTCTGGGAACAGGACTCCTGAAATGACAAATATATCTGGAAGGCTGTGGTCCAAAGCCATTTTTGCTGGCTGTAAGCAGGGTCTCCGGAACCAGAGGGAGCACACAGCTCTTCTTCAAATTGAAGGTCTTTATGCTTGAGATGAAACTGAATTCTCTTTAGGCAAGAGATATGCTTATGTGTACAAAGCAAAGAACAACACAGTGACTCCTGAAGGCAAACCAAATAAAACCAGAGTAATCTGGGGAAAGGTAACTCGTGCTCATGGAAACAGTGGCATGGTTCGTGCCAAATTCCAAAGCAACCTTCCTGCTAAAGCCATTGGCCACAGAATCCATGTAATGCTGTATCCCTCAAGGATTTAAACTAACTGAAAAGTAAATAAAGGTGTAGAAAGAAAAAAAAAACATCATTTAACATAAGTGTAACTGTTTTAACCTACACACACTTGCTGCTTAGGCACACTCCTACAATATAACTAACTTGAGGAAAACTAAAAATTGTTTTAACAGTGATGGTCAGTACTGAATATTGCTATTACATCCCAGATGAACATTTCAGTGTTCAAAATTACTGAGCTTGAAGTTCTTTTTTTTTTAATGTTTATTCATTTTTGAGAGACAGAGACAGAGTGTGAGCAGGGAAGGGGCAGATAGAGAGGGAGACACAGAATCCAAAGCAGGCTCCAGACTCTGAGCTGTCAGCACAGAGCCCAATGTGGGGCTCGAACTCATGAACTGTTAGATCATGACCTGAACCAAAGTCGGACACCTAACCAACTGGGCCACTCAGGCACCCCTGAGCTTGAAGTTCTACAACAACCTTAACCTTCACGTTAGAGCAAGCATGAATCACGAGCCTGTAATGCAAAACTGTTAAATGTAATTTTTTTTATTTTTAATTAAAAAAATTTTTTTAAATGTTTTTTATTTTTGAGGGACAGACACACAGAGAGCAAGCAGGGGAGGGGCAGAGAGAGAGGGAGACAGAGAATCTGAAGCAGGCTTCAGGCTCTGAGCTGTCAGCCCATTGTGGGCTCAAACCCATGAACTGTGAGCCAAAGTCAGACACTGAACCGACTGAGCCACCCAGCTGCCCCTAAATTTAATTTTTTTAAAGTAGGCTTCACACCCAGTGTGGAGCCCAGTGCAGGGTTTGAATTTGCAACACTGAGATCAAGAGTCGGGAGCTTAATTGACTGAGTCACATAGGTGCCCCTAACTTTTGTAGAAAGAAAGAAAGAAAAAGAAAGAAAGAAAGAAAGAAAGAAAGAAAGAAAGAAAGAAGGAAGGAAGGAAGGAAAGAAAGAAAGAAAGAAAGAAAGAAAGAAAGAAAGAAAGAGAAAGAAAGAAAGAAGAAAGAAAGAAAGAAAGAAAGAAGAAAGGAAGGAAGGAAGGAAGGAAGGAAGGAAAGGAAAGGGAAGAAGGAAGGAAGGGAGGAAAGGAAGGAAGGAAAGAGAAAGAAAAGAAAGAAGCTGACCAAGAGTGATCAGAATCAATGCTATTTCCCTTTCACCAATCATACCTGATATGCTAGACATCCCTCCCATTCTACAACTGCCATTATCCATTCATCTCTTGATGGACACTTGGTCTGCTTCCATAATTCGGCTATTGTAAATAATGCTGCAATAAACATAAGGGTGCATGTATCCCTTTGAATTAGTGCTTTTGTATTTTGGGGGTAAATACATAGTAGTGTGATTACTAGATCATAGGGTGGTTCTGTTTTTACTTTATGAAGAACCTCCACATTTTCCACAGTGGCCACACCAGCCTACATTCCCACCAACAGTGCACAAGTATTCCCTTTTCTCCACATCCTTACCAACACTTGTTGTTTCCTGTGTTTTGGATTTTAGGCATTCTGACAGGTGTGAGATGATACCTCATTGTGGTTTTCATTTGCATTTCCCTGATGATCAATGATGTTGAGCATCTTTTAATCTGTCTGTTGCCCATCTCAATGTCTTCTTTGGAGAAATATTTGCTTATGTGTTCTGCCCATTTTTTACTGGATTACTTATTTTGGGGGTGTTGAGTTTAATAAATTCTTTATAGATTTTGGATGCCGACTCTTTATCAGATCTATCATTTGAAAATATCTTCTCCCATTCAGTACATTGCCTTTTAGTTTTATTGATTGTATCTTTTGCCATGCAGCCTTTGATTTTGATGTAATCCCAGTAGTTTACTTTTGCTTTTATTTCCTTTGTCTCAGGAGACCTAATTAGAAAGATGTTGCTATGACCAGTGTCAAAGAAATTACTGCCTGTGCTCTCTTCTAGGATTTTTATGGTTTTAGGTCTCACATTTAGGTCCTTAATCCACTTTGAGTTTTTTGTGTACAGTGAAAGAAAGTGGTTCAGTTTCATTCTTTTGTACATTGTCATCCAGTTTTCATTAGTTGAAGAGACTGTCTTTCCCATTGTATATTCTTGCCTCCTTTGTGGAATATTACTTGACCATGTAATTGTGGGTTTATTTCTGGGTTTTCTGTTCTGTACTGTTGATCTATGTGTCTATTTTTGTGCCAGTACCATACTGTTTTGATGACTACATCTTTGTAATATAACTTAAAATCTGGAATTATGATACCTCCAGCTTTGGTTTTCTTTTTCAGGATTACTTTGGCTAGTCAGGGTCTCTTCCGGTTCCATACAAATTTTAGGATTGTTTGTTCTAGTTCTGTGAAAAATGCTGTTGGTGTTTTTATAGGGATTGCATTAAATCTGTAGATTGCTTTGGGTAGTATAGACATTTTAACAATATTTGTTCTTCCAATCCAGGAGCATGGAGTATCTTTCCATTTCTTTGTGTCATCTTCAGTTTCTTTCATCAGTGTTTTATAGTTTTCAGAGGACAGGTCTTTCACTCTTCGGTTAAGTTTATTCCTAGGTATCTTATTATTTTTGGTGCGATTGTAAATGGGATTGTTGTTGTAATTTCTCTTTCTGTTGCTTCATTAGTGTATAGAATAGCAACAGATTTCTATACATTTTGTATACATTTTGATTTTGTATCCTGTATACTACTAAATTTGTTGATCAGTCCTAGCAGTTTTTTGGTGGAGTCTTTTGGGTTTAATTTATATATTATCATGTCATCTGCAAATAGTGAAAATTTTACTTCTTCCTTACCAATTTGGATGTCTTTTGTTTCTTTTTGTTGTCTCATTGCTGTGGGATCCATTAATTTCATTCTTTTTCATCCAAAGCCAGTGACCCTTCCCTGATTTTCCCTTCTAACACCAGTGGTTCTCAGCTGCTGCACATTAGAATTATCTATGGAGCTTTGATATTGCATGCAGCCAAGGGCCCCACCTCAAATCAACGGAAGGAGAACTTCTGTCAGGCATCATTGTGTGTTAAAAGTGTGCCAGCTGATTCCGATGCACAGAAGGTTAGAGAGCACTGTTGTGACATAGTTGTTAAACAAAAGATTTCAGACCATTACAAAAACTTTCCCAGTCCTTACCCCCCTTTACATGGAAATATAATGGGAAGTGCACAGATAGAATGAAAAGCATACCTAAGGGTGAAAGTTTGGCTGATTCACCACTGGATGATTTTCCTGTAACAATTTGGAGTTACAAAGGGGATGTTTTTAGATGTAGGTTATAAAATCTTTATTGTACGTTTTTCTTTTTTATTTGTTTAAAGCATTTGTGGGTGGGTCACACGGGGACTCTTCTTAATCTGTTATTATACCCAGCACAGTAAGGCACACATCCAAGCGTTTCCTTCCTTGCCCCAGGTTTCTGTTGATGTACTCCACAGTTTTGTGCAGCTATTACAATTCAGCCCTCACTACGGCAGTGGTTGGAGCCATCAAGGTAAGGGGGTGACACCTTGGGAATTGGGAAATCAGCCATGAATCCAGTCTTCATGATAGAAGCAGAGTTTGATTTTATTGTTGTTAACGGGTGGGATAGTGAGCATGGAGGCTTGTGGCATTTTCAGCTGCACCTGGGTGATCCTTTCTTAGGTCTTCTCATCCCCCAATCTGTAAAACAGAGGGAGGGCTTGTTGATTTAAAAAGGAGAGACAAATTATCACTTTAAGGTTAGGGGTGGTGAGAGGGGATGATCTGGGAAAATGACGTAAAACTGAGAAAAATTCCAAATTTCTGCGCTCAGCAAGATACCTTGTTTGGTACCTTGTTAGTACGGTTTGGTTTTCTGGGAGAGCCTGCTGACTAGGAAAGAGAAGCCCAGGTGAGGCGCCTGGGTGGCTCAGTCAGTTAAGCGACTGACTTTGGCTCAGGTCATGATCTCGTGGTTTGTGAGTTCGAGTCCCATGTTGGGCTCTCTGCTGACAGCTTGGAGCCTGCTTCAGATTCTGTGTCTCCCTTTCTCTCTGCCCCTCCTCTTCTCATGCTCTGTCTCTCTCTGTCTCTCAAACAAAAATTAAGCAAATAAATAAGAATTAAAAAATGTGTAAGAAAGGGAAGCCCCGTGAAGAACTGTTTTTCAATCTAGGTATATGCTCACTTAAAAGGTTCTAAACTCATGGATTGTGCGTAGGTGTGTTTTACGTGTGTGCGTTTGAATCCACACAGTCCTGAAGAAGAGGATGGGTTTTCTGTGTTCTCTCATACAGTTGCTTTGTTTCTCTATTCACATGAATAAAATGAGTGAGAAAGACTGCCTGCTTTAACAGTTGACTTGTCTGTTGGCTGCCCAGACCCTCCTAGAATACCCAGGGCAGGGCACTACTTGGAATTTGCTGGATGTCTGATCTGTGTGAGTTTAGGGTCAGTATGATTAAAATTCACTGCCCAATGATGGTAAAGAGATGGGATCTGAAAAGCTGATGACAAGTCAACTCTTATACATCTTTTTTTGTGTGTGATGCAGTGTTCTGTAATTATGCCATCGTTTACCTTATTTCTTTATAAAGCCATGTGTAATGGTTTTTTACTTATTCATTCAACACTCTGTGAACACCTATGTGAACACTTGTACTTACAAGTCTCTGAGCAAAGTTAAAGTCTCTGAGCAAAGCTAAAATATTTAGTTTCAGATTTTACCATATACATGTATTTCCCCCTTAAATTCTTCACTTTTAAAATGACTGATCCGGGGCACCTGAGTGGCTCGGTCAGTTAAGTGTCCAACTCTTGATTTTTGGCTTAGGTCATGATCTTGTGGTTCATGAGATCAAGCCCCAAGTTGGGCTCTGTGCTGACAGCATGGAGCCTGCTTGGGATTCTCTCCCTCCCTCTCTCTGCCCCTCCCCTGCTCACATTCTCTCTCTCTCTCTCTCCCTCTAAATAAGAAAGTAAGTAAGTAAGTAAATAAATAAATAAACTTTAATAAAGTAAAATAAAATGACTAATCCTCTCTCTCTTTCTACAGAATGTATCCATTGCCTACATTGGGATGTTAGTTGGTGGAGACTACATTTTCTCTGTGTTAAACTTTGTAGGGTTAAATATTTGGTAAGTGGGATTTCTAAATGAACTCATTTTAGTAAAATATGAGTTTTAAAAAGTCTGATTTATAAGTGAAAGAATGCAAGATGTTTTGACATTTCAGTTTCTAAGATAATTTTACTTAAATCACTCAGTTCATCTGTTTGAATGACATGCTCCTTCACGTGGATCATGGGGACGTGTATAATGAAAATTCAAGGGGCTGAGATCTAAATTTAATTCATGTGTCTTTCTCACAAAAAAAGTCTCCTAAATTATGTTTCTTCCTCTTGTGAAGTGGGCCTCACTGATGTCCTGCTGTGTCAGAGCACCATCCGCTAAGGATATTGGGAGGAGTGGCTGAGATACTTTTGAAAGGCATTTTGGGGTCCTACACATGGAGTGCTGTTTTAAGATAATAGCATAGTTTATTCAATAATAAAGTATTTGTTTCTCTCCAAAGTTTTGTATTAGATTTGATCTACTTTTTTTCTTCCCCAAAAGATTTGTAGAGGAGTGATTCTCGTCAAGTAATCCACAAACTTGAGGAGAAAAATTCCCTTCACATTAAGCAGGCTATACTTATAAAGATGTCAGGAATTGCTGGTGGTACCACCTATGAGATTTATTTATTCTCACTTTTTTTTTCTCCTTTCAGCATGGCAGGGGGCTTGAGATACTCGTTTTTAACTCTGAGCAGCCAGTTAAACCCTAAACAATCTGTGGACGAAGAAAGCATCCCTCTGGATTTAAAGAGTTAGGATCTGGGGCAGAATCGCAGCCTGGCTTACAAACTGGGAACATGCAGCGGCATTCCCACATGTAGGAATGTGGATCCTGATGTTCTGGTCATGGGCAACACTCACCCCCCTGCTTAAAGCACCACAGGAACGTCTGCAAAATGCAGAGAGAATCTACCTCACGTGCTGCTGCACGGCGAGCCCTCATCAGCCCTGAGAAATGTATTTGGGCAGAGCTTTACCATCTGAAAGTGAATCTTTCACAGTAACCATTGGTTAAAGGTATTATTTCCAAAGGTCTTGCACAGGCAGAGCACTGAACGGTTGGTGACCCATCCAAATATCTGTGCTGCTGTTTGCCAGTACCATGTGTGCTAAGAGGAGGGGAAAGGTCGATGGTGTGATTATTATCAGCACGTTGGCCTTAATTTCAAAGGTCCCAGCCAAAGCAAAGTGCCAGTGAGAGCATTTTTTTTTCAGTTTAAGCAGACTTGTCTTTATTTTAATAAAGTTAGCCAGTTAGCTCCAAGTTATTTGTTAGCTCTGATTTCATTTTATATTTTGGTATCTTTTCCCAGTCATCAAAGTAAAATAAAAAATAATTTATACTCATGTCTCATACTGTTCCATTATTGGAGATAGGCAGAAAGGTAGTCAATTATTCACTGTGCCTTCAAGGGTGATCTTCCTTTTAAGGCTCATGCTGGAAAAAACTTGTAAAATAACTCAACAGGAAAAAAAACACAAAACTCCATGTGTCCTGTTAACATTTAAGTAGCTCTTATTTCTCTCCCATCTCTCTAAGTTCAGGGGGCTTTGACATTCAGATCACTTGGACTTTAACCAAAGGTACATTTCTTCACAGGCTCGTCTAACCTCCCAGATGTGTGGTGTGTGGGAAGGAGCCCTGAATGGATGAGTGTTATTTTTATCTCCATCAAAAAATGAGCTGGGATGGGGCACCTGGGTGGCTCAGTCGGTTAAACATCTGACTTCAGCCTAGGTCATGATCTCGCAGTTCCTGGGTTTGAACCTTGCATCGGGCCCTGTGCTGAGACAGCTCAGAGCCTGGAGTCTGCTTCGGATTCTGTGTCTCCCTCTCTGCCTCTCCTCCACTCACTCTCTGTCTCTCTCTCTCAAAGAAAATGAATAAACATAAAAAAAATTTAAAAAATTTAGTTTTAATTGTAAAACACACAACACAAAATTTGTTATCTTAACTATTTCTAAATGTATACATTCAGTAGTGTTAAGTATATTTATCATGTTGTGCAACCAATCTCTCGAACATTTTCATCTTGCAAAACTGAAACTCTGTACCAATGAAACAATAGGTCCCCATAGCCCCTGGCAACCACCATTCTTTCTGTCTCTTGAATATGACTACTCTAAGTATATAAGTGGAATTGCACAGTACTTGTCTTTTTGTGCTTGGCTTACCTTAGTTAGGCTAACTCATGTCCCCAAAGTTCATCCATGTTGTAGCATGTGTTAGAATTCCTTTCTAAGGCTGAATTATATTCCTTCATATGGATGGGTATACCACATTTTGCTTATCCATTTGTCTGTCAATGGACGTTTGGCTATTTATGAATCATTCTGCTATGAATATGGGAGTACAGATGTGTCTTTGAGACCCTGATTTCCATTCTTTTGGACATTAAAATTTATTTCCTTTGTACACATAACACTCCTGACATCAAATGTGTGGGGTGTTGACCTCATATTAAGGAATTCTCCCATTCTCTGGACACCAACTGGGTGTCCTACAATTCAATTCTGACATTAACTACCTGGAGCTAGCGCAGACCCCGCAGGTTAAGGGCTCAGTCCCACAAGGTTGCCCCCACCCACTTCAGATGCTGATCCCAAGTCCCAGGTTGTGCTTCTGACCAACTGGCCATGAATCAGGAGTTTCCATACCCCCTTCCTTGGGTTTCACAGTTTGCTAGAATGGCTCACAGAACCCAGAGGAAGTGCCTTACTCTCTCTTAAGGGTTTATTATAAAGGATACAGCCCTGGAATAGCCAGAAAGAAGAGATACGTAGGAAAAGGTGTGTGGGAAGGGGCTTGGTGCATCCATCCCCTCTCTGGGTGCACCACCCTCCCACACATCGATGTGTTTACCAACCTGGAGCTCTCCAAACCCCATGGCTTAGGTGCCCTTACTGTTTCCTACAGCTGCTGCAACATTTTACATTCACACAGAAGTTCCAATTTCTCCATGTCTTGTCTAACAGTTGTTATTATTGTTTATTTTGTAGTAGCCATTCTGATGGGTGTGAGGTAGTTATCTCCTACCTAAGAGTTTTGATTTGTATTTCTCTAATTTTTAGTGATATTGAACGTTTTTTTCTGTTGCTGTTGTTGGCCATTTGTATCTTTGGAGAAATGTCTATTTGAGGCACCTGGGTGGCTCAGTCAGATGAGTTTCCAACTCTTGACTTTGGCTCAGGTCATGATCCCAGGGTTTTGGGATCGAGCCCTGCATCAGACTCTGCTTGGAATTCTCTCTCCCACTTCCCCTTTCCCACTGGCTCTCTCTCTCTCTCTCTAAAAAAAATCTATTTAAACCCTTTGCCCATTTTTGAATTGGGTTGTTTGTTTTGTTGTTGTTGAGTTGCAAGAGTCCTTTATTGTTTCCCTTTTCCTTTTAAAAGGCTCCTAGAGTCTGACCTTTGGGGCTCCCAAGCTGTTGTAACACTTTCTTGTGTCATGAACACCAGTTCTGAAACCCAGAGGCCAAAAATGCTAAGATTTGAAAACATCAACTGTAAACATCAACTCATGTTTTCAGTGACAAAACCAAAAGTAGCAAGTTTTTGCTTTCTTTCAAAATGTTTTTTCTGATTTTCATTCTCAGAATTCTTAAAGGAAGATGATTTTGTGTTTTTCTATTCTTAAAATGATTAATCCTTTGTTTTCATAGTTGGGATGCCTCCTGGGTGTTCTTATTTACTTTTTTTTTTTCTTCTGTAATCACCCTGAGTACTTTTCTTGGCCTTTTTTTATATGACCCTTTTTTTACCTTCCTATGGAGGCGTCTTCTCCTGCTTCCATGCATGGCCAGCAGAGGGCACCCTAAGAGCAGCTCAGCAGCCCTCGTAGCTGGGTTGAAATTAGCAATTTCCACAGTACCTTTAAAGACCCAGATTCTCCAGCTGTGGGGTTGGTGGGAGCTCGGTCTGGCTTTGGAATTAAGATTAGCTGAGGAAGCTGGGTGGCAGAGAGGTGGTACAAAAGGGATTCATTAGCCTCAAGGAGGTTAAAGGGGAAATGCAGCCTAATGCCCCAGATCTTCAGACTTCTCTTTTCTTACTGAAGAAGTTGTAAAAGCCACTCTGGGTGGGACAAAGAAAATAAACTAATATCTTTGATATTTTGCTTACTCCTAGCTGTTGTACTGCAAATAACAGTGACACCATTTGTTAACTTAGACTTTTTCCTGCTCTTTTAATATTTTGCCTGCATATTAAATGTATCTCAAATACAGAGGCACTAGAGTTTTGGACAGCTGAGTTTTCTTAGGGAATAGAACCTAGTTTAGAGAAGTGTTCTATATATATTTTTCTGTGCCCTCAGGAAAATAGTGAAGGTACAAATGTCCATAATTTCATAGTCTTTAGTTTCTTTTTTTTTGCACAATCATTTGCACTTAATTTTCTCCTTTCTTTTCAATTTGTGTTCATTGTTTTTCAGCTACAAAATAAGCTTAAAACCACAGGTTTTGGTGTACCTTCTGTGAGAGTACATATTTATCTCAGCATCCCTCCCCCCAGTGGCTCTGGGATAACATGTGGTCACAAACCACACTCTGATGTTGGAGACCCAGGACAGCATACCGTGTGCCAGGAGTAATGGGGCAGCACCCACCATAGCAGTTGCCTAGACTATGGTGGGTGCATATCAAGTTAGAGCAAGGAGAAGGAGCACATCACCAGAAGAAGAGCACCCACACTTGGAAGCCAGCATTTTTCTTAAGGGCTGCTCTTCATCGCTTTCCTTGATATCCTCAGTTACTTCTGTAACCCATTGGTGAATGCCTTCAGTTTCAGCTTCTTGTTGTAAACCCTTGTCTGTGACTATCTCTTAGAGACTGGAAATTTCAACCACTATTCCTTTGATTTACCCCAGTTCATCAAACAGGCTGTTCTCTTCACCAATGAGGCATTGATTTTCTTGTTCAAACATTTGTATTTCTTCTGGGGATAATTCATCTTCCCCTTTGCCATCTCCCCACATGCTCAATTCAGGTTGTGCTTTGTTCGGAGTCTATTTTGGGTATTCCTCAGTGACAGGTTTTTTTTTTCATAGTCTTTTGAAGGATTCTGTGAAACTTTCTCAGAAGACATAAATTCTCTTGTCTTTGTATTTGGTTCTGGTTCCAACTTGCATGATCTTTTCTCATCACTGTTCGTTTAACTCTAGTGGCTCTTTGTTCTCAGTAAAGTTTACATAGTCTTTTTTTTTTTTTAAGTTTATTTATTTATTTTTGAGAGAGAATGTGAGAGCAGTTGGGGAGGGGCAGAGAAAGAGAATCCCAAGCAGGCTCCGTGGTGCAACACACTGAAACAGCAGTCCTGTGCTTGCTGGAAACGTATCTTCTTGTGGGCTTGTGTCTTAAGTTGCTGAGTTGCTTCTGAGCAGATCCTCACGAATGTCTGAGCACCCTGGTCTATCTGATATGTGTCATCCTCTCACACCCAGACGTGATGTGGCTATAAGCATTAATGTAATCTGTCCTGTGTTCCAGAAGATAACTTCTCAGTTTGCCAGTGTGCAAAAGCTTATGCAGGACAGAAGCGCATGGGTGGTGACCAGCTGGGTGCAGTCAGTGCCAGCACAGAGCAGGTATGCAAGGCACCGAGCTAGAGGCCACAGGCCTTTGTTTCCCCTCAACCCACAGCCATTCCGATCCACCAGATGAAGACAGCACTTCCTCTAAGGGTTATTCTAGAATTCAATGAGATAACACCTGTAGAATGTTTTGGCATTACTTGGCCCCTAGTGACCAATAAAATTTGTTACTGTTGTGATTATTATTGTTACCATTCTTATTTCTATTTGTGGTGGGGAAGAACTCTGGAGAGAGTGTTGCTCTACAGAGAAGGTGTATTGGGAGGATGGCTAGGAATTTATCAGATGAGGACAAAGGTGGAAGACCACTTCAACTTGAAAGTCCTGGTGACTTGGACTTGTGAATCATTGTTGCTTTCTGTGAATGGATGCGTGTGCTCGTGCATCCATTTTGGGTGCTGGGACTTGGTGAGGGTTAACAGCCTAGGTGACCGGTACTTGCTGCTCCGTGGCACCTTTCATGAAGCTGAGAGTGCCCAGCAGTTCAGAATCTCTGTTTCTTTTCTGTCATAAGATACTGAAATACATGGAAAAAAGAAAGCATGCCCCTTGGGATGAAGCCAGGAAACCCCAAGGCACCCTTGCAGATGGTCAGGGTCAGGAAATACTGTCTGTGTGCCTTCTGACTCTTACCTCCACTCCCCCTGTGATAAGCCTCCGAGCCTTTTCTCCACAGCCTGGACCGAACATCAGCGTTACCTGGGGACTTGTCAGAAATTCGGAATGTCGGGGTGCACACAAACAATCTGCATTTTGACCCAGGTGATTTGAGAAGCACCATCCCAGGCTATTGGTCCAGGCCATACTTTTAGTACTGGTGGTTCTCAGACAGGGATTCACAGGATTTAGGGGGCTGGTGAATGTGGATAGGGAAAGAATACATCCTGATGCTCCCTAACCAAAATTTAGCATTTTTCATTTGAAAATGTAGACAAAACAATGTAGTATTAGCTGTATTTCTGATTTTGTTACCAGTGGAAGTGGAGATATTTTCAGATCACCTTACACTTTCTGCAGAAAAATCATTTATGCCCTGCTGAGGATTCTAAGTTATCAGACCTTCCACTCATTCTTGATGTTTAATACGTTCATAAAGAAGCATATTTTTAGTACATCATATTTAGAAAATTTAACTTTTTTTTTGAAATTGGTTTCCTTTATAATTTTATGTATTTTATTCTAGGCATTTAAAGCCATTATTTAGGGGAGGAGGCTGTAACCATCCCTAAGCTACTGCTGTGGTCCATGGCACTGAGAAAAAGGAAGGATTCCCTGCCAAAGGGGGAAAGAGAAATTTCCAGATTATGTTTTCTCAGGAAATTGTTACATTGTTGGCCTTTCTACCAGTGGAGGTTTGTTGTCCAAATGGGTGTAGAGGTACCTAGGAGAGGTATCTTGTATCTGCCAGCTGGTGGGGGGGGGGTCATCCTTCAGCCAGTGGTGGTCAGTTGTCTGCAACTGGAGGGCCAGCGTGAGAGCAGGAGAGAGAAGCAGAGAGGGACCGACAATGGGAATAGGGCAGCTAGGCTTCACTGCCATATCCTCCTCATTCGAACATCAGGACAGAAATGCGGATCCTCAATTGTGTCGCAGTACAGAACCTTGTTCTTCAAATCCTGTGACTGCTTACCTGGAGTATAATGTTGAAGGTCTATGCAAAGGTGGAGCAGCCGTGTGAGGAGCTTTGTGGACCCACTCTTCAGTGAAACACACAAAACTAGAGAAAACTGTAAAAAACAACCATTTAAGGTCTCTGGAAACTATCCTAAGGGCATGTAGCAAATGAGGAAACATTGATTCAAGAAAGCCTAATAAACTTGGCAAGAACACTGAGAATGTGGCATTTGAGCCTTGACACTTTCTCCCTTTCCCTTTCCTCAGCTCAGCTTGATGGAAGCTCCATCCATCAAGAAGATGGGCTAAGGTGTGGCTAAGAAGATGGGGCTCCCTCTCTTCTCTGCTCCCAATCAAGGGTTACTATATCTGACAAGGAGGGGAGGCCGCCATTGTTTCTCCTCTTCTCCAAGTAGAAGAGGTGCAATTCCTGGTGAGTTCAGCAGATGGAAAGGGCCTCCATTTACTACCCCTCACCCATAGGATGGAGGGTCGACCCAGGTGTGGAAGCCAAGAATATTGGGTTCCCAATCACCCTGCCCCAACTTGATCATAGGGCAGAGGTGTGATGTAGGGAGAGGCAAGCAGACAAGACCAGAGGCTACCACCTTGCCCAGCATTCAGAGTAGTGGCTCAGACAGTGTGCCCAGAAGAGGCAGTCTGTGCAGTGAAGAATTTGACCTTACACAAAAAGATGTCTGGCCTTTGCCCTTGGATTCTAGGTAATTCTATGCCCTTGGAATATTATGCCTGATAGAAATGTTATTGTTTGCCTCGTGTCTCTGGGTCATACTGGATAGTCTGACAGTATGATTTAGGATGGGGGCTGGCCACACCAGGAAGACCAACAATGTGGTTTAGGGTGGGGACCCTGGGTGAGGCCTGGGGAGGCTGGAGACTGACATCAGCCATATGGGCAATCAATCATGTCTATGTAATGAAGCCCCAGTAAAACTCTGAACACTGAGGTTTGGTTTGGCAATACTCCATGCATATTATCGCACACTGATGCTAGGAAAGTCATGTGTCCTGACTCCATGGAGAGAATAATGGAAGTTCCACATTTGGTAGACTCTACTCTATGCTCTCTCTTAGCCCTTACAGCTTTGTGATGGGATGTTATTGAGCAATTGACTTTTTAGGGATACTGAAAATTGCTTGAGGGTGGTAATTTCTTTTTTCAGAACTCCCCAGGGGATTGGGGACTTCCCTTTTGGGCAACTCTTCTAGACTGAGTTGTTCATGCATTCCTGTTTCAGACTTGAGGTATTGGCATGGTATTGGCTTGAAGAGCAGGGAGCGGATAGTGTTACCATGTATGTAATTTTGAATGGAATGGTCCAGTACTGTGCGTTTTATTTAGGAAACCAATTGAGGAAATTGCTGACATCTAGATGACTTGCATTTTCCAACTGCGATATTATTCTCTTGTTATGGTTGTATAGGAAGGCACTAGCTGTGTGAGGGTGGCTTCTGGAATCAGATGGCCTGGGTTTACATCCTAGCTCTGTCAATGTTAAAACACAGATTTATTGAGGTATTATTTAAATACCATAAAATTTACCAATTGCAAGTGTTTACTGATTTGTTGGTAAATATATAGAGTTGTGCACCCATCACCAAATAATTTGAGAATGTATCCATCATCACCCCAGAAAGAGCCTTCATCCCATTTCCAGTCAATTTCTAATCATAGCCCTAGCCCTAGACAACCACTAAGCTGCTTTGTTTATTTTAAAAAATATATTTTTAATGTTTATTTATTTTTGAGAGAGAGAGAGACAGAGTGCAAGCAGGGGAGGGGCAGAGAGAGAGGTAGATGCCGAATCTGAAGCACAGAACCCACCGCAGGGCTCAAACCCAGGAACCGCAAGATCATGACCTGAGCTGAAGTCAGACGCTTAACCTATAGCCACCCAGGTGCCCCAGACCTGCTTTGTTTATAGTACATGTCAAAAACATTTGCCAGTTAATCTACCACCACTAGGACATGAGGGAAAAGTTCAGTTTTACTGCATCCTCATGAATTCTGAGCCACAGCTTCAAGTTCTACTTAATAATTTACATAAATGTAGTATTTTATTCACTTAATTTGCATTTCTAATGATGTAGGAGGTTAAATATTACCCCACACAATTGCACACTCATTGTATTTCCTCTGTATTTAATTTTCTGTTTACGTCTTTTACCTCAAGGTGTTCTTTGGCTTTTGCCCTCGACATTATGTCCTGAACCTGGAGCCTCCTTTGGGCTCCTACCTGGGCCAGGCCTTAGGCATTTGAGTTTTTGATCCTAGTTGCAGAGGCCCATTTTCAAACTATCTGTGTCTAACCCAGGCAGAGTTGCTAGATATGTATGGTAGGGAAATTTTTTTGTTACTAATTATTGTGCTTTAAAAACAATGTATTTATTGGCTCAGTTGGGTGTCAGACTCATGATTTTAGCTCAGGTCATGCAAGATCTTGCAGTCGTGGGACCTGGGCCCCACACTGGGCTCTGTGCTGTGCGTGGAGCCTCCTTGGGATTCTCTCTCTTCCCTTCCCCATCTTGTGCATGTGCTCTCTCTCTCTCTCTCTCTCTCTCTCTCTCTCTAAAAATAAATAAATAAACATTAAAAAATAATTTATTTATAGGTGCACCTGTGTGGCTCAGTCAGTTAAGCATCTGACTTTGGCTCAGGTCATGATTTCACTGTTTGTGAGGTTTGTGGAGTTTGTAAGTTCAAGCCCAGCATTGGGCTCTGTGCTGACAGTGCAGAACCTCCTTCAGATTCTCTGTCTCCCTCTCTCTCTGCCCCTCCGCCACTCTCTCTCTCTCTCTCAAAAATAAATAAATAAATATTAAAAAATAATTTCTTTATAGAGAACAGATTGGTGGTTGCTAGAGGGGTGGGGTGGCGGTGGGTGAAGGAGGTCAAAAGGTACAAAGTTCCAGCTATAAAATAAATAAATCATGGGATGCACAGAGCCCAACACGGGCTCAAACTCACAAACAACTAGATCATGACCTGAGCCGAAGTTGGACACTTAACTGACTGAGCCATCCAGGCGCCTTGGAATATATTTTTTAATATTGTGAAGTAAAGGTGAGAACTTTGGTTCAAAATCAAGTACAGAAGTGAGCTGCAGCTTCCATATCTGGTAATATGGAAGGCTAAGTTATCCACCCCCATCTTTCCTCTGCCCATTAATTGTAGGATAACATTTGTTTAAAATTGAAGTATAATTTACATGCAGTAATTACACAGTCCTTAAGTGTACAGTACAATGAGTTTTAATAATAGCATACTCCATGAAACACATACACTTAACAAAATATAGAACATCTTCATCAACCTAGAAAAGTTCCTTATGACCCTAACCAGTCAATCCTGCACTTCTACTAAGAAAGCAGTGTTCTAAATAATTTCCTGAAGATTAGATTTGTCTGTTCTTGAACTTCTTATAAATGGCATAATTATAGTATGTACATGTGGTAGATAGCTTCCAAAGTGGATCTCAATGATCCCTACCTCATTATATTTACATCTTTGCATAATCTCCCTTTGAATGTGGCTGGAATGTGGGCTTGCTTCTCATGCACAGAATACAGCAAAAGTGATGTGATGTTCCTTTCAAGACTAGATCATAAAAGAGTGTGGCTTCTATCTTTCTCTCTCTGACTCTACTCACTTGCCTGACCTGGTGAAGCAAACTGCCATTTTGTGAGCTGCTTTATGGAGAGGCCCACCTGCCAAGGAACAGCTGTGTGTGTGTGTGTGTGTGTGTGTGTGTGTGTGTGTGTGTGTGTGTACTTAATCCAGGCAACAAAAATGAGTGAACTTGGAATGCATTTTTTCTGAGCTGAGCCTTGATATGACTGCAGTCATGGCTGTACTTTGATTGCAGCCTGTGAAAGACCTTGAGCCAGAGACACCCAGCCAACCATGCTTGGATTCCTAATCCACAGAAAGCATGAGATAATAAGTAATGTTGTAAGGGCCTAAGTTTTGGCTTAATTTTCCTACAAAATAGATAACTAGTGCAGTACTTTTTGATGTCTGGTTTCTTTTGTTCAACAAAATGTCTGATTTTCAGTCTTGTTTTTTGTGGGTATAGGAAGATATATTCTTAAAAATCTTATTAAAAGCATCAAAAGCTACCAAGACAGCAAAATATTCCACTGTGGGAGTAAGCTTCAGTCTAGAGAAGTATATTGAGCACTGAAACCACATTAGTTAAATGGAGTGACTTTGAGTGTCAGTTTTGATTGTGTGGGGACAAAAACTGACTCAAGAAGAGTCTGGTATAAGAACATCTCTCCGTAAAACTGGGATCCCAAAAGGCATTTACTTGCTCAGGATATGTGTGATCCAGAAGAATAGGGTATATAGTCAATAATATTGTAATAACTTCTTTTTGAAAACAAATTTAAAAAATGTTTTTAAGTCTATTTATTTTGAGAGAGACAGAGGCTGTGTGAGTGGGTGAGGGGCAGAAAGAGAAGGAGACAGAGAATTGCAAGCAGGCTCCACACTGCAAGTGCAGAGCCTGAGGTGGGGCTCAATCCCATGGACCATGAGATCATGACATGAACCAAAACCAAAAGGTGGATACTTACCCGGCTGAGCCACCAAGGCACCCCAAAATATTGTGTAACTTTATATGGCAACAGATGGTAACTGCACGTACCATGGTGAGCAAGAATAATGTATAAAATTGTCAAATTACTATATTGTACACCTGAAATTAATATGACATTGTATGTAAACTATATTTCAATTTTAAAAAAGGATAGACTCAAGACTTTCCCAAATGTAATTACTTTTGTAAATTTGTCTTTGAAGCCATGTAAATGTTTTACACATTTATAAAGTTAAACCATAAAGAATTAAAAAAGATCCACTCTCTGAAAAAATGAAAACAAAAGAAACAAGTATATTTACATCCAAGAGGAGAAAGCTAATACATAAAGAATCAAGATTTTCAGTGTCAGATGAAAATAATCCAAATATAAAATCATCAAAGATATTAAGTAAAACTCATATAATCCTAACTCTGAATGACTCATGAAGTATATTTGCTTAAAAAATGTTCCCAGTTTTGCCCTAGAAGGGTTAGAAATAATGACAAATTTAGTAATGATGGATACTCATTTTCCACTAAAAGATCAGGCTTCTTTGAGAAAAAACACATTTCTTGTCTGAAGCAGGAACTAGACAAGATGTCATTCTAGAAAAACATGGACACTAGCAAAGACTGCTGGGGTCTTGTCAATCTTGCCTAAAGAATCTAGGAGTGAATGTGAAGAGGCCCCCCTGGCCAAAGTTGGGCCACTTTGAGCACTGATAAGAACAATAACTACAAACAATTGAAACAAATTTAAAAAAACCCCAAAAACAGAAAAACCACAAAAAATAACCAACCAGGTCTTTGGTCCACCTTGGAGGATACCAGGGAACCAATTCATTACTTTAAAATCAGTAAATAAAGAGAAAGAATAAAGCATTTACTTCACCTTTTCTGTGTTAACTATACTTCAGTGTTCAGTGTAGTCCTGTAGCTCAGTTTCTTTTTTTTTTTTAGAACAATGGAAGAAAAATGATAGAATTAGAATATCACCATTTTGCAATTCGTAATTAAAGATTGGTCCTAGGGGTGCCTGGGTGACTCAGTCAGTTAAGCATTGACTCTTGGTTCCAGCTCAGGTAATGATCTCATGGTTTCAGGGGTTCAAACCCCACACAGGTCTCTGTGCTGACAGTGTGGAACCTGCTTGGGATTCTCTGTCTCCCTCTCTCTCTCTGCCCCTCCCCAACTTGTGCTGTCTCTCTCTCAAAATAAATAAACTTAAAAAAAAGAAAAAGACTGGATCTAGGCATTGATCATCAGTGACTGCTAGTGTCAGAAAAAGAGACAACTGGACATCACATATCTCCTCTAGAAACACACAACACTGAATATGAAGAAGTCTTACTGAAAAATTGAACCCCAAATCTTATCAAGTCTTTAGGACAGGAGTTGGCAGACTATGGCCTGTAGTCCAAATCTGGCCCACTGACTGTTTTTGTAAATTACATTTTACTGGAACACATTCACATAGTTTTTTTTTTTTGTTTTTGTTTGCTTGTTTGTTTCTGGTTTTCAGAAAAAGAAAAGTGCATTTATTAAGTACTTCTTATAGCCCAGACATTTAAAAATATATATAGAGAAAATATATATTGAAAATCTATGTAATATATAATCTATATATAATATATAAAATATATATTTATGTATAATATATATGTATATTTTATATACATAATAGTGTATATATATTTTTCATTTAAAGGTTTTAGTCCCTATTTTGTGGCTGAGCAAGCTATGTCTCAGAGTGATCCAGTAACTTGCTCAGAGAAGGATCTCTCCCAATGGGAAGATCTGGAAAGTTTTAATAAAGGAAGTATCAACTCAGCTAGTTCTTAAAGGTTTGGTGGAATTTTATTTTTTCAAATTTATGATTTTTAGTTATAAAAGTAGTACATGTTCTCTGTGGAGATTTAATTGTGGAGATTTAAAAAGTATAAAAAAGCCCAAAGATGCAAGTTGAAAAAACAAGCCCTTAAATCCACCATCTCACTAGAAAAACATTGTTAACATTTTGGTATATAACCTTATAATTTCTTTTCTACTAATTGTCATGTCTAAATGAACAGTTGGGACTACACTGTTTAGTCACCTGCACTTCTATAATGTTATTATTTCATTTAAACTTCGCAATAACTCTCCAAAGTAAGAAGTATTATCAATCAATTTTATAAGAATGACTTGAGAGGCAGAAAGTTGAGCTTGTCCAACTCACATGACAGAGCCAAAATGCACATCTAGAATGTCTTTCTCAGAGCCTATGGCTTCCTCCCAGCTGCCTTGTAGACCATGAGCTGCACCATGGAGATGGCAGGGCATGGAAAGGAAAGAATCACTGGGTGAGATTGGTTCTAAGATTGGATTTGGTGACTGCTTCTATCTAGGGCATAAAGGAAAGAGAGAAATTTCCCAAGCACTCTAATTTTTCCAGCCTGGGTATCTGGGAGAAAGGAGGCTGATCCCACAAAGGGTACTGATTTCACAATCTGTTTAATAATAAATGTAATCTCTATTAGGCAAAAAGTATTTCTTCAATTCAGACTCACCTCTTAACTTAAGGCTCTACTAACCATGTGATCCAGTGAAGTTTTATCAAATTTGCAATCATTCTGCACTAAGAAGACCTGGCCATGGTTGAAAATCTTATGAGAGCCAATGTGGAGGCTGGAGCACCTTGTTCGTGCAAGCCTAGGCCTACACACACTGTGCATTTCCACCATGGCTATGCTGTACTCAATGGGACATCCTGACCAGGCACCAGGCTAAAGTGCAAACAAAATGGTCTCCTCCCCAAGTGGACTTTATTTCTGCCCTAGCAGAAATGGATGGGAACAACAAGTTTTTGTTAAAAGAAAGGAAGAAATCAAAACATTAAATGTACTTCTTCCCTGGGCAGTATGTGTCAGCCTTATATCACCTATATAACAGTGATATTGTTTGTTAGAACAGCACAGAGAGTTTCAGGAAAGTCCAGAAATGCCATTTTGAATTTGGTTCCTAGATTTCCAACACTGAAAGATGGGGAAGAAACATGGGTGTGTAGGAGTCAGGAATGTCTCTTCTGATTCCAGCCTCTAGAGCCAACCATACCCTGCCCCACAAACAAGGAAATGTAGCCCTGCAGACAACAGTGGGAGAGGGGTTTTGATACTGTTGGGGAGGAAAAAGTTTTCCTCTACCCTTCAAAGTTCTGTTAGCTGGACCAAGAAGACATGAGGCACCTGGGTGACTTGGTTAAGCATCCAACTCTTGATTTCAGCTCAGGTCATGATCTCATGGCTCATGTGTTTGAGCCCCATATTGGGCTCTGCACTGATAGTGTGGAGCCTGCTTGGGATTCTCTGCTCTTCTCCTGCTCACACTTGCTGTCTCTCAAAATAAATAAATAAATGTAAAAAAATGGACATGAGAGACAGATTAACAAAAGACAATCAAATTTAGCTCTGTATGTATGGGGAAATATAGACATGAGATTCCAAAGACTGTCAGGCAAAATTAACCGTATATGCCATCCTGAACTAAAAAGAAGGGGGTAGAGGTCTGGGACTACAAAGGTAAGCAATGCAATTCACAAGAAGAGTAAATGTTTGGAAAACCAAATATTTGCTGGGGCCACTCAGAAACAAAGGGACATAGAGAGAACTTTTAAAGAACAGGCCTTGCTAGGTTCCTCCTTGTCTACCATACCTAGTTCATATCATGATATAGTTCTCTGTGGTGACAGCTCTCCTTCTGGAGCAGGTCTTCTCTCTAAATTCCTCTAGGCAGAGTTGTGAGGGAGAGGTCAAAGTTTCTTTCTGAGACTTTTGGGCCTTTATTATTTTCTGCTCAGAATAATTTACATGCCAAAGTGAACCATCTTGGAGCAGCCTGCCCTTGGTCTCTTTCTATAAAACAAAGAAGGAGGAGTGGACACACATATGCTATGACCCTTGGGATCCTTGAACCCTTTGAGGGTCTATCTGACAAATTTACCTTTGACCAAGGAAAGAATGATTCACTGGTCAAACGGTTCCGGTTCAATTACTGACTAGATACACAGCATCCAATTCCACCATCCACAACCCCCAAGCCCGAGATAATTTGTTTTGTTCCTTTCTCCTCTCAGATTTTCTAAACCTTATCACTTTTAAGAAATTCACCCTCAGGGAGCTAATTTTTACATAATTGTTTGTTCTCTGTGTTTCTTCAGGAAAACTTGTTCTCCATTTCTGGATGATCTGCATCCGTAGAAAACATCAGCTTTGCCCTCTTCGACTCTGAAAACTTGGCCACAAAGTCAAATTCCCTTCAGGTCTCTCTAGTGCGAAACTTCCTGTAATCCTTTTCCCTAACACATACCACAGATCACTTACACAGATGTTTTGGAGAGAAGACCAGGCCCTTACAAACAGCCTACAGAGAGCCTTCTTCGGAACTTCTTCACACCTGTTTCCTCCTCTAAATTGCCTCAGCTTCTGGTTCCCCTTTGCTCTCTCCTAAATACCTTATCACATTGTAGGCAAACTCTTGTGTCCTCTATTATGTACTGGGATAGATAAAACACCCAAATAAACATTTGAATAGCGGGGTGATTATGAATGAATACCTTTCTATCTTTTCCTTTTTCATCCTGTTTTTCTCATTTCCTCATTTCATGGGCTTCCAGTTAAGGTCTGTACTTGGTCTCTGAGACTTTGCGATTTTCCCTTTACCTGTACAAGAGTATATCACATCTTCGTCAAAAAGTTCTTCATGGCACCCACACCAGTGAAAGTTCATTTTTCCTTTCTCATTCAATAGTAAATATTTATTGACTACCTACTATGTTCCAGGCACTGTTCTGACAAAACAGATAAAGTCTCATTCCAATGGAGCATCAGCAGGAGGCCAAGAATAAGTAAATAAATAAAACAATAAATAATATACTCAGAAGAAAAAAGAAGCAGAGTCATGGGAAAGAGTGATGGGAGGTGGGCTTGGCTTGGCCTGTTACCAAACCTTAGCAAAAATAGTTACTTGTTGTCTTCATATTTATCAAATGTCTAAGTCTATTACTCCTTTGGCAACAGATGTGGATGCACTGAATTTTTTTAATTTTTAAAAAATGTTTATTTATTTTTGAGAGAGCACGAGCAGGGAAGGGGCAGAGAGGAAGACAGAATCTGAAGCAGGCTCCAGGCTCCAAGCTGTCAGCACAGAGCCCAATGGGGGGACTCGAACTCACAAACTGCAAGATCATGACCTGAGCTGAAGTTGGATGCTTAGCTGACTGAGCCACCCAGACATCCCCAGGTGTGGATGTATTGAGATAACTGATCAACAACACCTGCTTTTGCCAACCAACCCTCAAGTGGGAGGAGTAATAATATTCACCTCATGAAGATTAAACAAGATATGTAGTCCTTGTAAAGTACTTAATGCAGTGTCTGATACAAAAAGCATACTAAGGGGCGCCTGGGTGGCGCAGTCGGTTAAGCGTCCGACTTCAGCCAGGTCACGATCTCGCGGTCCCTGAGTTCGAGCCCTGCGTCGGGCTCTGGGCTGATGGCTCGGAGCCTGGAGCCTGTTTCCGATTCTGTGTCTCCCTCTCTCTCTGCCCCTCCCCCGTTCATGCTCTGTCTCTCTCTGTCCCAAAAATAAATAAAAAACGTTGAAAAAAAAATTAAAAAAAAAAACCAAAAAAACCCAAAAAGCATACTAAATACAGGGTGGCCAGAAAAAATGGGAAGGAGAGGGGAGCTGCCATTGGCAAAGTCCATCTCTTTTGCTCTACTTTTAGCTCACTCTTCACACTATTTGTGCTTTCTTCAGGCATCTCGTAGCTTTATGAGCAATTGACCCTTGCACTGAGAAGATGCTCCAGATAAAGATCTTAGCTGAAAGTGATATGATCAACAAATGGCACAGTTTGGAAGGAATGCAGGCTGAACTTGACAGTAGCTGGTATGTCTCACTTTTGTCCCTGGGGCTTCTCTTTACCCACAGAAATTCATTTGGTCACCTGACACACAGGCAAACCTGGAATTGAGGGAGGTAATAGTCCACAGGGCAACCTTGATCAATGGGCATGAGGGCCAATACATAAACACACTTTGCTTCTGTACTTAGGGCAGAAGGGGCTGCAGTGCATTCTATGGCTTCTCAGAGCCTTTCCAGGATGGAAACTTAGCAGTGACCAGCTGAAGGGACACATCTTTCCATCTTTCTCTGTTTTTAATCTCCTGGTCCCAACCTAAGTCTTGCTCATTGGAATCACTTTCCAAAATAATTACCTTCATAAGGCCTTTATATCAGGAAAAACTCAGACTAAGATGGTCTCACTATTTATATGCTGGTCTTTCCTTTTAGATTCTATCTCCCAATATTTATATATAAATTATATATATTCATATTCATATATATATATGAAACTATCTATAGTCTCTTTGCTTCTTCATAGCTCCTACAAGTTTTTTTAATTTGAGTATAGTTGACACACATGCTACATTAGTTTCAAGTGTAAAACATAGTGATTTTATAACTCTATACTGCATGCTATGTTCACAAGTGTAGCTACCATCTGCCACCCTACAAAACTATTATAGTACCATTGACTACGTTCCCTCTGTTGTGCCTTTTATACGTATGATTTATTCATTCTGTGACTGGAAGCCTGTGTCTCCCACTCCCCTTCACCCATTTTGCCCATCCCCCCCACCCCTCTCCCCTCTGGCAGCCATCAGTTTGTTGTCTGTAT
Organism: Panthera onca; assembly: GCF_046562875.1. Taxonomy (NCBI): domain Eukaryota; kingdom Metazoa; phylum Chordata; class Mammalia; order Carnivora; family Felidae; genus Panthera; species Panthera onca. Next base: position 31,035,784 of record NC_138351.1, on the reverse strand, counting down.
TTATGGGTCTGTTTCTGCTTTTTGTTGGTTTACTCATTTGTTTTGTTTTTTAGATTCCACATATAAGTGAAATAATACAGTATTTGTCTTTCTCTGTCTGATTTATTTCACTTAGCATACTCTCTAGTCCATATTGTCCCAAATGGCAAAATCTCATCCTTTTTTAAAAAAAAATTTTAATGTTTATTTTATTTTTGAGAGAGAGAGACAGTGTGAGTGGGAGAGGGGCAGAGAGAGAGGGAGACTCTGAAGCAGGCTCCAGGCTCCAAGTTATCAGCACAGAGCCTGATGTGGGGCTCGAACTCATGAACTGCGAGATCATGACCTGAGCTGAAGTCAGTCGCTTAACTGACTGAGCCACCCAGGTAGCACAAGATCTCATTCTTTTTTTTTTTTTTTTTTAATTTTTTTTTAACGTCTATTTATTTTTGAGACAGAGAGAGACAGAGCATGAACGGGGGAGGGTCAGAGAGAGGGAGACACAGAATCTGAAACAGGCTCCAGGCTCTGAGCTGTCAGCACAGAGCCCGACGCGGGGCTCGAACTCACGGACCGTGAGATCATGACCTGAGCTGAAGTCAGCCGCTTAACCGACTGAGCCACCCAGGCGCCCCAGATCTCATTCTTTTTTATGGCTGTGTATTATTCCACCGTGTGTGTGTGTGTGTGTGTGTGTGTGTGTGTGTGTGTGACATCTTCTTTATACATTCATTTATTGATGAACACAGGTTTCTTCCATATCTTGGCTATTTTAAAGAAGGCTGCAATAAACATAAGGGTGCATGTATCTTTTTGAATTAGTGTTTTTTTTGGGGGGAGGGTAAATACCTAATGAAATTATTGGATCATATGGTAATTCTATATTTAATTTTTTGAGGGTCTTCCATACTGTCTTCCATAGTGGTTGTACCAATTTATATTCCCACCAATGGAACATGAGGATTCCTTTTTCTCCACATCCTTGCCAACATATGTTATTTCCTCTCTGTTTGATTTTAACCATTCTGACAGGTGTGAGCTGATATCTTATTGTGGTTTTGATTTGCATTTCCCTGATGATTAGTGATGTTGAGCATCTTTTCACATGTCTGTTGGCCATTTGTATGTCTTCTTTGGAAAAATGTTTATTCAGGTCCTCTGCCCATTTTTAAATTGGATTATTTGTTTTTTTGGTGTTGAGTTATATAAGTTCTTTATATTATTTGGATATTAACCTTTTTTGGATATATCATTTTCAAATATCTTCTCTCATTCATTAGGCTGCCTTTTCATTTTGTTGATGGTTTCCTTTGGTGTGCAAAAGCTTTTTATTTTGGTGTAGTCCAAATAGTTTATTGCTTTTGTTTCTCTACCTGAGTAAACATATCCAGAAAATGTTGCTACAGCTGCTGTCCAAAAGATGACTGCCTATGTTTCCTTCTAGGAGTTTTATGGTTTCAGGTCTCACATTTAGATGTCACATTTAGGTATTTTTGTATGTGGTGTAAGAAAATAGTCTAGTCTCATTCTTTTGCATGTAGCTATTCAGTTTTACCAACACCGTTTATTGAAGAGACTATCTTTCCCCATTGCATATTCTTGCCTCCTTTGTCATAGTCTAATTGACCATATAAGTGTTGGTTTATTTCTGGCCTCTCTGTTTTCTTCCATTGATCTATGTTCCAGTATCATATTGTTTCGATTACTACAGCTTTGTAGTATAGTTTGAAGTCTGAAATTGTGATAACTTCAGTTTTGTTCTTCTTTCTCAAGATTGCCTTGGCTATTCAGGTTCTTTTGTGATTCCACACAAATTTTAGTTTTATTTGTTCTGGTTCTGTGAAAAATGCTGCAGGTATTAATCAGTAGATTAATTTGGGTAGTATGGACATTTTAACTCAAGGTAGGAAGTTTCAGTCATCAGATTAGCACACAGTTTCTCTGCCAAGGACCTTTTAGACTTCTCTTTCAGTATATGTTTGGCTCCAGCTTAGCCAAGCTGATGATAACTGTTTCTGTACATGTAAACAAAATCCAGGGATCACATCACTTATTACCAAATTTCTCTTTGATTAACAAAGTCTACATTTCCACCTCTATAGCTGGTAGAGACAAGGTCTTAAATTTTTTCAAGTTGGAATACTGTCATTTGGAGGGTTACAATGAACTGTCATTTGAAGGTTGTATTTTAGAGTGCAGACTGTTCTTTAATTCCAGAAGCAACATTTTGATGAATCTTTTGGTAATGCTAATGCATCTACCACTTCTGACTCCCATTAAATTCATATATGTATGTATGTATGTATGTATGTGTGTGTATATATATATATATATATATATATATATATATATATATATGCAAATGCTTCAGACTGAGATGTTAAATATTCTGTTTTGGAATAAAAATTGAATATAGCTAGCTGAATTATTGGTCTACAGCATTATTTTTTCCCCCTTAAATGTAGATTTAAGCTGTTTTATAATGAAATGTTTTTATTTGCCCTTGGGAAGAAGCAGAGAGACAACAGCCTGGATAAGCAACAGGATGGCAAGGAGTGACCAGCAGAAGAGGAGCATTGTCCTGACCCAGAGACTATAGAATTGCCTGGCTGGAAGGAGATGATTTGGGGAAGAGTTTCTTTAGGGGTACCCAAATATTACTTGAGGAGGAAAAACCTAATAAAATACTGAACTCCTAGAGCCAAAGCATAAGAGACTCTTAAAAACTGAGAACAAACTGAGGGTTGATGGGGGGTGGGAGGGAGGGGTGATGGGTATAGAGGAGGGTACCTTTTGGGATGAGCACTGGGTGTTGTATGGAAACCAATTTGACAATAAATTTCATATATTGAAAAAAAAAATAAAATACTGAACTCCTTGATGGCAGTAGAATAGAGACTTAGACTATGTTATTTAGGCATTTATAACTTCTGAAGTTCAGAGAAGGTGGGAACATTTTGATTATACATGATTCTTGCACATCTCTCTCCTCAACCCCTTTCTTACTTTCTTTTTAAAAAGGTTTAAGTTATTTAAACTAAACAAAAACAAAAACACTTTATCCATCTCTTCCATCCCTCAACCCCTACTTCTGGCAGCCATCAATCTGTTCTTTACATCTATGGGCTTAGTGTGTATATATAGGTATATATTTCACATATTATTATTCAATTATTAATACATTATTTATATATAAATTATAAACATGTATTTATATTCACACATGTAAGAGAGATATTACAGTATTTGTCTTTTGTTTTCTGACTTATTTCATTTAGCATAATACTCTTGAGATCCACCCATTCATATAGTTATTGTATTTGTGACTAAATACCTGTGACTGCTTTTGAACCACAATGGCCAGGGTCTTTGTTTGCAACAGAGACCCTTCAGCCCACTAACCCTAAAATCTTTACTATCTATCCTCTTAAAGAAACAGTTTGCTGTCCTTGCTCTAGTTCTAATAGTTTAGAGGAAATATAGGGGACAGAGGAACATGTTTAAGTGACACCATAGAGAGTAATCAGCAAAATTCAAAATGTGAAATAATCTATGAAATAAAACAAATTAATTTCTTTAACAAGTAAATGCTAGTAAAATAATTAAAAAATTGTTGTTAATGTTTATTCTTGAGAGAGAGGGAGAGAGACAGAGACAGAGACAGAGTCAGAGTGTGAGGAGGGGAGGAGCAGAAAGAGAGGGAGACACAGAATCTGAAGCAGGCTCCAGGCTCTGAGCTGTCAGCACAGAGCCATGGGGCTCAAACCCACAAACTGGGGAAACATGACCTGAGCCGAAGTCAGACCCTTAACCAACTGAGCCACCAGGTGCCCCAAGAATTTAAAAAAAAATTTTTTTAACATGTATTTATTTTTGAGACAGAGAGAGGGAGAGAGCATGAACAGGGGAGGGTCAGAGAAAGAGGGAGACACAGAATCTGAAACAGGCTCCAGGCTCTGAGCTGTCAGCACAGAGCCTGACACGGGGCTCGAGCCCACAGACCGTGAGATCATGACCTGAGCCAAAGTCGGATGCTTAACCAACTGAGCCTCCCAGGTGCCCCACCCCAAGAATTTTTTAAGAGTGGGAGAGAGTACCTGTAGGAAACACATCAACTTAATGTAAAGTGTAGGCTTTTAAGAAAAATCCTGATTCAAAAGTCAACTTAAAAATATGAATGAACAATCAGAGATGTCTAAGTATTGACTGAATATTTGATAGTGCCAGAGAATTACTATTAATTGTTCAGTTGTAACAACAATATTGCTTTTATGTTATTCTTTAAAAAATTTTTTTTAATGTTTATTTATTATTGAGAGACAGAGAGAGACAGAGCATGAGCATGGGAGGGGCAGAGACAGGGGGAGACACAGAATTCAAAGCAAGCTTCAGGCTCTGAGCTGTCAGCACAGAGCCTGATGCAGGGCTCAAACTCACAAACCACAAGATCATGACCTGAGCTGAAGTCAGATGCTTAACCGACTGAGCCACCCAGGCACCCCAGCTTTTATGTTATTCTTTTAAAGAGTCCTTGCTGTCATGGAGTGAGGAGGGTAAGGAAAGTGGGTATATACAAACTAACAATGGCCAATGAAATGACAGTTAATTTCTGGTACACAAAGCACAGTAAATAAAGGGCATTTATTTAATATGCTATAGTTTCTTATGTTACATTATAGTTACTCATAAAGTATGGGTAAATGGGAGTTCATTAAGTTAGTCTCCTACTTTTGTATGTTTTTGATATTTGTCTTAATATAAACTTTTACGATTGCAAGAATTTTAGGAGCAATTATAAAAAATTATTGAGCAACATTAAGAAGGACAATAAGAAGACCTAAAAGGAGACATAGACCATGTTTATAGTTGAAAGACTCAATATTGCAAAAATGTCAATTCTTCCTAAATTGAGTCACAGTAGGGCTCACTTCAGTGAGTTCTACAGCACCCTCACATTTGTCAATATCTCCATGGGGATTTCCAGTCTCAGGCAGCAATTCCCTGCCAACCAGTCTTATCCTCCTGACTGTGAAGGGCTCTGTCTCAGGCAACCCAGAGAACTTCTTCACCATCCAGTTGGCTGCAATCACACTCTTTCCGGTGAGGTCTGAAACCCAGCCTTGGGTTCACATTTGTTTGTTTCTTAGATACTTTCCTTTAGCCCTAGACTCCTTTGAGTTCTTTTATGTGACCTTTTAGTAGCTAATTCCCTATAAATAGTTAATAATTTAATAGTCCCTATTCAAACTGCTGTGTGGTTTGTGTCTTCTGAGTGGATATGACCAATATACTAGTAGAATTGAAGTTGTACATATATATAACATGTGGGACCCAGAAATCATGTGTGTGAGTGTGCGTGTGTGCATATGACAAAGAGAGACAGAGACAGAGACAGGGAGGAACTTCCACATGTATAATAACGTAGATACACAAGAATATCAACAGCAGTGTTGTTCAGCATAATCTAAAACTGAAAACAAATCCAGTCTTCATCAATAGGAGACAGACTGGCTGCGGTATGTGAGAGAAAGAGGAGTCAAGGATATCTCCAAGATTTCTAATCTGAATAGCTGGAAGATGAGAATTACCATTCTCTGAGATAGGAAAGTCTGAAAAAGGAGCAGTTTTCACATTTGGAGATAATCTTAGAAGCCAGTTTCATATACATTAAATTTGAGATGCCTTTTAGGCATTCAAATGAAGGTGTTAAGTAGGCAGTTAGATATGCAAGTCTGGATGACCAGCCTGGGTTACCATTGAAATTATACGTTTGGAGGTCCTCAACATAGAGAGAGTTCTTAAAGTCCTTAAAGTCAAGCAATTCACTTAAAGTGCTGACTTAAAAGTCAGGTAATGTCACCAAATGAGTGAGCATGGATAGGAAAGAGAAGAGGGTCAAGGTCTGAGCTTTGGGACAGTCTTCTTGGATGGCTGCCATTGTCTCCTCACACCCCCTGCTTTGGTTGTCTTTCTCACCCTCCATTCCCACCCTCAAAAGGTCATGATCTGTTAGCATCCAGACTGACCTTCCAAAAGCATGATTCAAGTTATATGACTCTATTGCCTGAGCCTCTTCAGTTGGCTTCCTGTTGCTTATAGACTAAAGTCCAAACTCCTCACCTAGAGGATCTGGCTCCTCCCCAGGCCTCCACCTTACTTGACTCTTTCTCTGCTCTCTACAGACCATTCCTTCTGCTATGTAGTGTTATTTATTCCTCAAATACATGGATCTCTCTCGGGGCATTTGTGCTAGCTGTTCCTTCAGCCTGGATGGGGAACCTCATCTTCATAGGGCTAGCTCTGTCTCTTAATTCAAATTTCAGCTCTAAATGCTGCTTCTCCATAGGATCCCTTCCTGAACACACTCTCTAAAGTAATTGTCCACTAGTCGCTTGAACAGGTCACTCAATAGCACTTATTCATGGCACTGATATCTGACATTATCTTACTTATTTGCATATTGTCTGTCTCCCTTACTAGAATCTCAGCTCCCCCACGACAGTGACATGGTCTTGTTTATTATTATGTATTCCCAATACCTTGAACAGCAATGCTACCTGGTAGGCAGTCAGTAAATATTTGTTGAATAAATAAATGCATGACTTCCAGGATTCTGTATCCTTCTTAGCATGCATTTTTAGCTTCCAAATTCTGGGAGAGAACCTGGGCGGCCATTTTTCTTTGGGCTTTATCTTTCTTCATGTCCTTTTGCTTTTTCACCAGCTCCCCCATGGTCACAAAAGCCCAACAATGCTGTCAAAAATATTAGAAAGAATACTTTATTCCAAAGCCTGTGAATCAGAGGATTGTGTAAAGAAGTTACTCTAATCTAAATGTCTCCACACAGTGGAATGCAGCTGGTAACTCCAAAGGGTGACTGACACGCCTCCGGAGCAGCCACGCCCTCGGAGGGCTGTGGAGGGGCCAGGCCAGGTCTGAAGCTGGTCCAGTGCAGTCATGGAGGTAGCTCTGGAGCAGTTCTTCATTTTTGTAGGGCTGCTGGCGTGCCTGGTGTACCTGGTGAAGTGTGTGAGATTCTCCAAATGTATTTTTCTGCACTTCTGGAAAGTTTTGCCAAGGTCTTTCTTGAAGTCAATGGGACAATGGGCAGGTAAAAACAGCTTTCCATCTCTTGTTTCTTGTTGTTCCTGCTTATTATTATCTACGTCTCAAAACATAAACTGCATCTTTTGCTTTTGAGAGCAAAGATATACTGCCTTTGAGTGACTTTTATTTGGGTGCCTGGAAAGCAGGAGTGAAATTGGAATTCCTTAAAAAACCAGATGTGGGGCATGAGGAGAATTAGCTGGAAGAATGCCACTCAATTCTTGCCTCTGTGCTTGCCCTCTCAACCTTACTAGTTGGTTGGTTCCTTTTTTGGAGTTTCTGGTGATATAAATAACAAATTTGACAGAACTTTCTGCATCCTTTTCTACAGATTTTTGAAGGCCTTGGGTACTGCCACTTTGTGGAAGGGTGTTTCAAAATCGGAAATACAAATAATTTTAATTCACTTTATTTAAAAACATTTCTCTGAACCTTTTCATGAAGTGAAGGTATTACAAAATCAAAGTAACAAAGATCCCTATAGGGACACATTTTTGAGATGGTTAGATATGGAATCTGGGTCTGGTTTGTGTCCCAAATAGATTAATCACTGCCTACTAATGGGATTTGCCTTCTGGAACTACCACGCAGACTTTCAGCCCCATGACTGGGCTTAAGGTGAAAAGCAGGAGGCATGGTTTCAGCATCTCCTTGAATGAAGTGCTAAGGTTACATGAAGAAATCCAAGAAATCTAGTGACTTAAAAAAAAAAAAGAATTTAAGCAGCTTTAAAAGTACCATGCTAGGCTAAATAGGAGAGATTACAAACAACCTTATAGGGCTGCCAGATAAAATATAGGATACTGAGTTAAATTTGAATTTCAGATAAACAAGGAATAATTTTTTAGTATATGACATCGCAAATATTATGTGGGACATAGTATACTAAAAAATTACTTTTTGTTTACCTGAAATTTAAATTTAGTTGGGCATGCTGTATCTTTATTTGCTAAAGCTGACAACCATACAACCTAAGCAACACAGATAAAAACATTACCATATGAAAATTGTTTGGAATGAAAAATGGGTTTTTAACTGTTGCATGTTATATTTGAAATGTGTGTTTGTGTGTGTGTTGGTGAACACTCCTTCGCTCTTGGGGCAGTATGCTATCTCCAGAGAACTTGCTAAATAGCTTGAACTTGAGTGTTCTGGATCCAAACGTCCTACTTCACACAGATTCCCAATGCCCACGCGCTTGGCAGGTGGATGGGGGTAGGGTGGTGCTTAGAACTCTGCACAATGGCTGCCCGTCAATGCAGGGCCAAGCCCTTCTGAGAATACACACTCCAAAAAAAGTTCACATGGGGTCAGAGACCAGAGTAGTTGTTGGTTCACATTGAAAAAAACCATAATCTTGGGGTGCCTGGATGGCTCAGTCAGTTATGCGTCCCTCAGGTCACGGTCTTACGATTTCGTGAGTTCGAGCCCCACATCGGGCTCTGCTCACTGACCCTGTCAGTGACCCTCTGCTCACTGACCCTCTCTCTCTCTCTGCCTCTCTGCCACTTGCACTCTCTCTGTCTCTCTCAAAATAAATAAACTTAAAAAACTCATAATCTTAATCTGTCCTTTGAGTCAATATTGAATAGAGTTATCACTAGCAAGAGTAAAATGTCCTTGGGCATAGGCAGATATCTGGGAGAGAAGACAGAACAAGAGCAAGAAGGGGAATGAGAAGAAAATCCAATGACTAAAGACCAAAAATTTCAACTCTTCAGAACTCTGTGACTGATTAGAAAATTATGTCACTGGTGTATCTTTATAGACTTGTGGCCCCAAATTCAGATAGGCAGGTTTCACACCCTGTTGTCATCATTTTTAGCAACGTGACCTTGACTGAGTTACTTTCTCTCAGCTTTCTCCTCTATCAACTGAGGAAAATAATGGTCCCTGCATTATGAGTTTGTTTTGAATATTAAATGAGATGATTTAAGTGTTTTAGTGTTTTACTGTTTTAGTGTTTTAGCTAAACACTTGCAAACACTTGCAACACTTGCAACAGTGCATGGCAGAAAGTAAGCCCTCACCAGAGACCAGCCATTTATTGATGTTATTATCTTAACTATAGTACAGACCTTGTATTGGGTGATTTTGAAGATTCCCAAAACGGTGAGGAAGGGGAAGCAGAAGTTCACCCTGAGCATAGCACCTGTACCAAGAGGAGCAGGTAATATGCATGGATTCACCTTAAAGTACCCAAGTGAGCAGATTAAACCATTAGCAGTTATGAAAAGGAGCATGCACTGCCAATGTGTTTCTGGAAGCTTGTACAGCTTGGCTGGTCCTTACTTTTCAATAAACTAAATGTATCTTCTCTTCATACTTTTGGAAAGCATACCCTTCGATTGTTGTGCAAAGGTGAATTGCAGATATGCATATACTGAACAGTTTGAAATCATGACATGCACTCGACTGAGGTTTACCCTAGAGCTTAGTCATGAAATAAGTGTGTAATGTTGGACATAAAAGGACTAGAAGGTCCATCTGATTGTTATATGTTAATCAATAGATACAGGGAATGCAGAGTCTTCAGGTCTCTTTATGTCATCGCATCCTCTTTTTGCAATTCTGTGTTTTCCTCTTTGTTCAGTTTCTTATCTCCCATGGGCTTTGAGTACTGTTCTCCTGTGGGGGGTGGGATGGGAAGAGGGAAGAACTCCACTTTTAGGAAGAACCTTGAAATGTCTTACAGTGATAGTTGGGTGTGTGGGTAGAGAGATAATAGGGCACACTGTTCGGGGTCTGAGCGAAATGTTCCCTGGCTGAGGTTCTTTGTTTCGTTTTGGAGGGTGTCTTCCACAGCCTCACCAACACCTCCAAGAAAAAAAAGCTTCATTTTGAATGTTTAGTGAGGGGAGTCGGGGCTGGAAGCTCCAGAGTTGAGTGGAGTAGTGCTGTAGAGTGAAAGGGCGCTGCTTTGAAATACTGTGCCTTAGGCAGTAAGCCTGCAAAAAAAAGTAGCCAGTGAGAGAGAGCATTTTAAAGATTAATTCTGCCCTTTAAGACCATTTCTTCTTTTTGCAGTGATCACTGGAGCGGGAGATGGGATTGGGAAAGCTTATTCATTTGAGGTAAGTTGTGTTCCTGGAGAATTTCCCCTTCCCTTGAGTTGAACATATCATGATCACATGACCCCCTCACCCCAAACTCTAGTTTTCTGCTTACAAAAGCAATAGACATTCATTTATGAAGGAAAATATTTTTGATAAAAAAGAAAATTTAAAAATCATAATCTCACCCTCTGGATACCTTTTTTAAAAACACTATGATACTCAGTGGTACCAGTATCACCCCTTAGGAGTTGTTTTAGGAATTCATGGGGGCATTGTTGTTCTCTAGTGTAATTGTACCATAAGAATTTATATACCCAAATACAATTAAAACTATGAACTACTTTCCTATTACTTATCCTTATGTTGTAGCTGGGGCATATATTGATTTTTAAAAAATTATTTGTGTAGGAAGGACATATTATCTATAACTTTCATTTCCAGAAGATTAATGGGCATTATAAAATATTATACAAAGAGAGGATCTGTTAGGGCTGAGAGTCACTGGAATATGATTAGTGTCTCTGAGTATTTCCTTTCAGGCTTCTTGTTTATCTGCAGATAGACAGATATAGGGGTAGTTATACTTTTAAAAAATGTACTTACAGCATATGTTGTCATTGTTGTTATGATTATTATTCTTACAAATTCCACATTTTTATTAATGAAATATTGTTTTCTGGAATTCCTATTATTTTATTTCTTCGTCATGACTATTACACCGACCCCTAGAACCATGTAAAATACAACGGAAGAAACAGAAAGAATCCTGGAAATTATGAGGATGAAAAAAACCAATAACATCTTAAAAATATAACAAAAGCACTCAGTTACAAAAACCACATTCAACAACAGTGCAGTACGCATGTGTCTTCTGGTCCCCAAAGGCCTGTGTACTGATAGACGCCTAACCATCTTGTGTGAAATGGACAGCACAACGTGTATCGGAGGCACTTGATAGAAACTTTTAAAATGTCAACAAACCTAAATCATGCCAGTTGAAAAAGCTTCTAGCACTCTTTCAGGTCTGTCCCCTATCCTCCAATGATCATCTCTTTGGTACTGACATTCTGCTTCAACTCTGTTTTTTTGAGCTAAAGGGTTCTTTGCTCTTATCCTAATTTGTACATAGCAACTTTCTGATGATCGGTAGTGCCCAACACTCAGTAGGTGGGTGGTCATATTTGAGTGTGGAGTTTGGGGAGACTGATCAGCCACCACTTTCCAAAGCCTTGTGTCTTCCTTACCCAAAAATCAGAAGGAAAGCTTTTCTAGCTATTTGCATTAGAACTATATCACCTGTTATATAACTACTGCCTACCTTCGACCAGGTTTCTGGAAAGGGCCTAATCCCTCATCCAAAAGATCCATGGCCTTACCTCTCAGTTTTCTGGATTGCTTTGAAATCCAGGTGCTTTCTTCATGATTTTCCAGATTCTTTCCTGAAATTCATGCTGACCTAATGGTCTCCTTGATGTCTTAAGACTCAGATACCTTTCTTTCGACTTAGAGGAGACCATGTCCTCCTTAGCCATTTGTTTCTTTACTGTTTCCAAAAACAATGGCCTGGAGGTCAGGAGCTGTGGGTTCCTGTCTTCAATGTGGCACTAACTGTCTGGAGATTTTGGACAAGTTGCCCATCCTTTCTGGGCTTTTGTGTCTTTACTAGCACAAAAGATACCTCTGAAGTTCTAAATTGTTTCTGTTACATACTAATTCTTGCTTTTCTCTTTCTTGTAGAGTCTTTTTCTTTGTTTCCTTTTGTTCTTTTCCTAAGTCTGTGTTAAACAATTTTCTGGGATCCCTACTTCTCCTTCATTCAGGCTTTTTGCCTTCCAGAGAGGCTGTTCATGTCTTCCTGCTAAAATTCTCCAAGGAAAGCAGTTCAGAGTCCAGGATGCTGCAGACTGACCACAAGGGTTAAGAGCCCAAGACATTTGTGTGTTCAAATGCTACTCCATATGCTTACTGCAGAATTTCCACATTAATAAACTGGAGGTGGTGGTAATTCCACTGGGGCTTTTGGAAAGGTTTAATGGGATAAGGTGAACAAAATGCTTTGCCTAGAGTAAGCTCTCTAATGTTAGCCATTATATTATTAGATGTTTAAACTGTTACTCCTTTCCCATGTATTACTTTTTCTTTTGTACTTATCCATAGCTTTACTCTTTCCATTGTTCTTTCATTCCCCTTGGTGTTCCAAGATTCTTTCTTTAGTCATTTCCTTTCTGTTTAGAGAACTACGTTTAGCTATTCTTTTAGGGTAGGTCTCTTTGTTTTCCTTTATCAGAGAATGTCTTGATTTCCCCTTCATTCCTGAAGGATAATTTTGCTGGGTATAGGATTTAGGATTGATAGTCCTTTGCTTTCAGCACTCGAAAAATATTGTGCCACTTCCTTCTTGCCTATCTGGTTTCTGGTGAATGAATGTAATTTGAATTGTTTTTTCCCCATAAGTAAGGTTTGCTCACTCACTGTTCTCAAGATTTTTTCCCTTGTCTTTAGTTTTCAGAAGTTTAGTTATGATGTTTCTTGGAGTGGATTTCTTTGCATTTATTTTGCTTGAGGTTCTCTCAGACTCTTGAATTCACTCACTATTTCTTTGAATATTTTTTTTCTGCCCAGGTTTCTTCTCTTTTTCTGGGACTTCAATCACATGGATGTTAGATTCTTATAGTCCAATGGGTTTCTGAGATGCTGTTCATTTTTCTTCACTGTACTTTTTTCTCTGTTGCTTAGAGTGGGTAATTTCTATTATTTTATCTTTAAGTTCATGATTCTTTCCTTGGTTCCTTCCATTCAGCTACTGAGCCCATCTATCAAGTTCTTAATTTCATTTATTTTATTTTTCAGCCTTAAAATTTCCATTTGGCTTTTCTTTATATCCTCTATATCTTTATGAAAACTTTCTCTTTTCTCATTTGTTTTAAAAGTATTTGTAATTGCTTGTTAAAGCATTCTTATGATAGCTGCTTTAAAATCCTAGTCAGAATTCTAATGTTTGTGTCATCATGATGTGAGTATCTGTTGATTGTTTTTATTTCATCAAGTTGAGATCTTCCTGGTTCTTGGTATGATGACTGACTTTTGAATTGTGGACATTTTTGGTATTTTGTTATGAGACTCTGAATCTTGTTTAAATCTGTTTGGGGTCTATACCAACACTGCTTCAGCAGGGGGAGGAGAGGTGCCAACATGTTCCTACCAGGTAAGGTAGAAGCCCCACAGGCTTTGCACTTGGCCTCCATTAGAGGGTGCTGCCTCCTTGTTACTGCTGGGTGGGGGTGGGGGTACTGGCTCCCCGCTAGGCACTCTGCGTGGGAGAGGCAAGAATGCCTCCTTCCTGCTCCCCAAGAGGCTGCCAATGGTAATTGGAGGAGATGACTTCAATACCATTGGGGTGGTAATGAAAGCCCTGGCCCTCCGCTAGGCTTCCTCTCTTACTATCCCAGGAAGGGAGAGGAGAGAAGGGATGGAGGGCCTTGGCACTGCCAGGTGGAAGTAGAGTTCAGGTCTGCTGACATGGGAAGGGGTGGCTGGGATGAATGTCCTGTCTCTCTACTCAGCCTTCTCTGATGCCAGCCTGGTAGGGGGTAGGGACACTTGTTCCAGCAGTCTCACAGGGTGGAAGTCTCAGTTCCTGACTCAGCCTTTGGGGGTGGGGGTGGGACCACAGATTTTTTTTTTTTTTTGAGCTGTTTGCCTTGAGTAAAGCTGTTCTTTTTAAAGTTTTCTGCCTTACTAAGTTGTGTCTTTTCTGGTCCTTTGGTTAGAGAGAGCAGGCTTTTGTTGGGACTTTTTAGGTCTGCACCTGTGGTGTTTCTGAATTGCCAATTTTTCCACCAATAAGTTTGGAATATGTGAGGCAAAAAGAAAACCCAGGAAATCACCACTATTTTATTTCTTGGGTCTTGAGGCCCCTAGCTGATCTCCCTATCTTTTGGAATCTTTTTATGTTTATTTTATGTATTATGTCCAGGTTGCATAATTTAATTGCATATCATGGTAGGAGTGGGGAAAAGTACTTCTCCATTTTCCTGGAAGCCTATTCTATATTACATTTTAACCTAATCTGTATTTATATTTAGTGTGGCAAGAGAAGCTTTGCCTCCTGCTAAAGGAATCTTGAGCAGTACTGGAACAAGGTGGAAAACAATTGTGGTGAGGATGGGCAGGGGGAGGAAGCAGGAGAGGGGTCTACTCTTCCACCCTTCTGAGGCCACTGCTTCACCCTGTCTTCACACCATTTTTGCTCTTTAAGCACCTGAATTTCTTTTATTCATTGCCATACAGAGGAAGCCTTGTTTTCTCTGTGTTCCCACCACCTGTTAGAGATTAGCAGCAACAAGTACCTTCCCTGAGGCAGGCCCTAACATAAAGAAGGAAAGGGGCACATTCTTCTCAGCAGCAGCCCTTCTTCTTTAGCACGGTGCCACAGTGCATTCTGGGAAAGGGAGGGCTTCTGTGGCTTACCTCCCTGAAGGGAAAGAGGCAAAACCCACATATGGAGCCTGTCAGCCTGGACATTCTGGAAATAAAATTGAGCCCTGCTCGAGTGGACAAAGGGAACAATGCTGTCCCAGACAAATATGTGTTTTCTGCCCTCTCCCTCCCTCTCCTGGCCCACACCACTTCACATAGAACCTTTAAAATGTCTGTGGCTCTTGAGAGAAATGGCACAATTCTGGAGAGGCTGGAAGCCCACCAGGAAGCAAGCATCCTTTGTGCTAAAAAATGCAAATTGTTTTCCATTTAATGGACAATCTTCTCTTCAGGAGGCTGATGAAATGAATTGTGAGACAAAGGTGCTTAATTCTTTGGCCACCATTCTGATGGATTCCAAGGCTCAAAATGAGGGTTGGAGGTGGGGAGGGAGGGGGTTGTTTTCCACAGGAAGAGAGAAAACTCTGGGATATCACTGACAAAGCCGGCCTTTCTTTCTTTCTTTCTTTCTTCCTGAGCACTTTGAAATCTCCCTCCTCTCTCTCTCTCTCTCTCTCTCTTTTTTCTCCCTATTTTTTATTCAAATTCCAGTCAGTTAACATACAATGTAATATTGGTTTCAGGAGTAGAACCCAGTGGTTCATCACTTACATATAACACCCAGTGCTCATTGCAGCAAGTGCCCTCCTTAATTCCCATCACCCATTTGGCCCATCCCCCACCCACCTCCCTCCATCATCCTCAGTTTGTTCTCTATATTTAAGAGTCTCTTATGGTTTACTTTCCTCTCTCTTTCCTTCCCCTCTTCCCATATAATCACCTGTTTTGTTTCCTAATCCATATATGAGTGAAGTCATATGATATTTGTCTTTCTCTGACTGACCTATTTCACTTAGCATAATACATTCTAGTTCCATCTACGTTGTTGCAAATGGTAAGAGTTCATTGTATATATATATATACATATATATATATATATATATATATATATATACATCTTCTTTATCCATTCATCAGACAATGGAGATTTGGGATCTTTCTATAGTTTGGCTATTGTTGATAGTGCTGCTATAAACATTGGGGTGCATGTATCCCTTTGAATATGCATTTTGTATCCTTTGGGTAAATAGTAGTAGTGCAATTGCTGGATCATAAGGTAGTTCTATTTTTAACTTTTTTGAGGAACTTGCATACTGTTTTCCAGAGTGGCTGCACCAGTTTGTATTCTCACCAACAGGGTAAGAGGCTTCCCCTGTCTCTACTTCCTTGTCAACATCTATTGTTTTCTAGCAGAGTCAGTCTTGAAATGGGACAGTCCTTGGTTTTTATTTTTCAATCTTTTTATTTTCCATTTATTTTAAAAATTTTAAAGACTTACTTTTTAAGGACAGTTTAAGGCTGACCACAAAATTGAGTGGAAGGCACAGAGAGTTCCTATATATCTCCTAACCCCAAACATGTGCAGCCACCACACTGTTGACATACACTTCACCAGAGTGGGACATTGTTACAATGGACGAACCCACCCTGATGACTTCATTACCACCCAGAGCCCATAGTTTACCTTAGGGGTCACCTTCTTTTTTTTTTTTTTTTTAAATGTTTATTTATTTTTGAGACAGAGAGAGACAGAGCATGAATGGGGGAGGGGCAGAGAGAGAGGGAGACACAGAATCGGAAGCAGGCTCCAGGCTCTGAGCCATCAGCCCAGAGCCTGACGCGGGGCTCAAACTCACGGACCGCGAGATCATGACCTGAGCTGAAGTCGGACGCTCAACCAACTGAGCCACCCAGGCGCCCCAGGGGTCACCTTCTTAACTTGTTTTTTCTGTGGTGGTTGTTTCTTATTTTTTGGGGAAAGCATGAGACATGCACAGCTGAAGATGTTTTGTTTTAGAGAACCTCATTTCCACTTTCCCCTCCTTTGCTCAGTCTGGCCAGAATGGAGCTTTATCTAGAGTCAGCCAAAATTGACATCAATGTCTTTGAGAGATTTTCTGTGTCTTTTCCTTTTAAATAATAGCTGTGTTCCAGACAAACCATCAGTAAATATACTTTTTTTGTACGTCATGTGTAAATGTATAAAGAAATTGACTATTTAAAGTGAACACTAGACGTAGAGGATCACCCTTCATTATCTTTTTTTATATGTCTGGATCTTGATTATCTTTTTATAAAGTGACTCCTCATTGTACAGATTCCAGGCCAGGGGTAGGACTTGTGATGATACTTTATGGCTTGAGATCATAGGTTAAAGTGAATGTAAATTTACCTTGAAGTACTTTAGCATAGGGGTGCCTGGGTGGCCCAGTTAGTTAAACATCTGACTCTCTTGGTTTTGGCTCAAGTCATGATGTCACAGTTCATGGGTTTGAGCCCTGTGTTGGGCTCTGCACTGATAGTGTGGAGCCTTGGGATTCTCTCACTCTCTCTCTCTCTCACTGCCCTTTCCTCCCCTACCCCTCTCATTCTCTCTCTCTCTCAAAACTAATAAATAAACATTTAAAAAATAAAATACTTTAGAATTGATAATATGATAGGCATGTGGGTCAGTTTTTTATTTTAAACAGCTTCTTAAGATTTAATTCACACACCATAAAACCCACCTGTTTTAAGTGTACAATTGAATGATTTTTAGTGAATTAACCAAGTTGTTCACCATCATCACCATCCAGTTGTAGAACATTTCCATCACCCTAGTAAGATTCTAATAAGATCCCTCCTGCCTTGTTACACTTAATCCCCTATTTCCATCCCAGCTGTGGGCTGCTACTGAGCTTTTTGAACATTTTGTATAAATGCTACCACACAATATGACTGGCTTCTTTCACTTAGCGTTATGTTTTTGAGATTTATCAGTGTTGTTATGTGTTGGTGGTGTTTTCATTTTTACTGCAGGATAATATTCTATTGTATGGATATACCACCATTTGTTTACTCACTTACCAGTTGATGAATGCTTGGATTCCCATTGTTTGGTTATATTGATCTTTCTTAACTTACAATGGGATTAAATCCCTACAAACCCATTGTAAATTGAAAATACAATAAGTAGTAAATGCATTTAATAACCCTAACCTACTAAACATCATAGCTTAGCCTAGGCTACCTTAAATGAGCTCAGAACATTTACGTTAGCCTGTGGTTGGGCAAAATCATCTAAAGCAAAGCATATTTTATGATAAAGTATTGACCATCTTATGTAATTTATGGAGTGCTGGACTGAAAGTGAAAAACAGAATGGTTGTGTGGATACAGAGTGGTTGTTAGTGTAGGGGTCATTCACCCTCATGATCTCTGGCTGACTGGGAGCTGCCTCTGCCCAGCATCATGGGAGAGGATTGGATGACATATCACTCACCTGGGAAAGGATCAAAATTCAAAATTCAAAGTATGTATTGCTCTTGCACCATTATAAAGTTGTTAAATCCTAAGTTGAA
Organism: Panthera onca; assembly: GCF_046562875.1. Lineage (NCBI taxonomy): Eukaryota > Metazoa > Chordata > Mammalia > Carnivora > Felidae > Panthera > Panthera onca. Next base: position 31,017,762 of record NC_138351.1, on the reverse strand, counting down.
CAGTCAGGGACAGTCTGTATAATAATGCTGCTGTGAGTATTCATATGCAAGTTTTTGTGTGAATACACGTTTCCCTTTTTCTTGGGTAGATTACCTAGGAGTGGAATTGCTGGGTCATATGGTAAATTCATGTTTAAGTTAGGTGAGTTTTAGTCCATATTTCTGCAGTGGTTGGTTATCAGTTAAAACTAAAGGTGGTGTGTGTTGGGTTACTTTCTGCCCCTCCAGACCTACCCTCTGCCTTTTCTTACCCTGTTCTGTGCCCCAGGAGGCTGACCAGCACCAACGGGCTCAGTTGGCCTCTGGTTTCAGGTGGGTTTGGCCAGTGGGAGACACTGGCAACAGATAAGACAGGGAGAGGAGAGTCAGGTGGAGTTCTTTTCCAGCTGTCTCCCTGTGGGTCTAGAGGGCTAGCTATATCCCTCTGCTGCAGGTGTAGCTCTGTCAGGTGATCTGTTCCACACAGCTGTCTTCTCCCATTCTGGTGACTCTTCATTCCCTAACTCTTTGGGGCACACAGGGGAAAGAGGCTCTGCTGTTATTAGCCCCAGAGTATTGTGGTTTCTCTATGCCATACCTATACTTTGTAAAACATTCTTTAATTAAACTCTCTTAAAGTTATCCAATTTGACAGTGCTGTTTCTGGCCAGGACTGTAGCTAAATCCAGTCTTTAGTTAATTTTTAAAGATGCTAAATCAAAGTTCATCTACATCTATGCTTAAGTTAACAGGACTTTCATTAGATGGTTTTCCCCTTAGCCTAACAGATGTTACAAAGAGCTTCCTGAAGAAATACAGTTGAAGATAGGTGAATTGGCTAGAAATATTGTACAGGCACTTCCACTTTTGTAGGAACAGAGATGTTGTATCCGTGAGTGAGGCAGAGTAGGCCCTAGGCCTTGAACTGATTTGGTCCCTTGTCCTACCACTTAGTGGAGGATTCCTGACTCCACTAGAAGGCTGACTGTATTCTGTCCCAGCACATTGTCATGTTTCCCTGGGAAGAACTTCATGCAAGGCATTCACAGAATGCCTAAGGAACAGAGAGCTGGGATCCACTGATCTATAAGAACAGGTTCATGACTGTTTTGATGCTGGCTTCCTAGTAAATGTTTCTGTGTGGTGGAATTTGGTTGGAGGCTTGCTTGCATTTTGTAACTCATCATCTGCTGGCTGGGTTGTGGGGGAGGAGAGCTGTAGTCTTCATCTACCTCCAGTTACTGGAGGCTACAAGAAAATCCCAATAATTACAAACAACCAAATATGCTTACATCAAAGGCAACATATTTACTGCCTCCCAGGGCTCCAGCCATTCAGGGTTCCTGGAAGCACTGCCCAGTCACAGGCGGGGCTCCCTAAAGGAGCATGTGTGACTGCTGTGCCAGACCAAAAGCTGCCCACCTGGCCCCAAACATGGCCAGTCCCTATCACTTCCCAGTTGACCTTGGACCCAGCTAAGCGCCACGCAGCACCCACCCACTCCACACAAATGCCCCACTTCATCCTTAACCCCTGGCAATCACTAATCTGCCCTTGTTTCTATAATTTTGTTATTTCAAAAATCTCATATAAATGGAATCATGTGCTATGAAACCTTTTTGGATTGGCTTTGCTTTTCCCCCCTCCACTCAGCACAGTTCTCTAGAAATCCATCTGGGTTCTGGTATCAATAGTTTGTTCCTTTTTATGGCTGAGAAGTATTCCATGGTATGAATGTACCAGTTTGTCTAACTGTTCATCTACTGAAGGGGCATCTAAGTTAGGTTGTTTCCGGTTTTTGGCAATACGAATAAAGTTGCTATAAATATTTGTATATAAGTTTTTGTGTGAATAGAAGTTTCTATTTTTCTGCGATAAATGCTCCAGGGTACAGTTGCTGGGTGGTATGGCAGTTGCATGATTAGTTTTTTTAGTGTTTTAAAAATGTTTTTATTTATTTTTGAGAGAGACAGAGAGAGTGCAGGGGAGGGGCAGAGAGAGAGAGAGGGAGACACAGAATCTGAAGCAGGCTGCAGGGTCTGAGCTGTCAACACAAAGCCTGACATGGGGCTTGAACTCATGAATAGCAAGATCATGATCTGAGCCAAAGTCAGATACTTAACCAACTGAGCCACCCAGGAGCCTCTGGTTTTGTTCTGTTCTGTTTTGTTTTGTTTTGTTTTTAAGAAACTGCTGAACTATTTCCCAGTGACTGTACCTTGCCCACCAGCAATAGAGAAGTAAATTCATTTTCTTCATATGCTCTCCAGCATTTGGTGGAGTCACTATTTTTTATTATAGCTATTCTAATAGCTGGTTGGCGATGTCTCATTCTGGTTTTAATTTGCATTTCTTTGATGGCTAATGTTGTTTAAGTGTATTTTTTCAATTTAAAGAGATATAAAGAAGAAAACAGCAAAAGTCCATCATTTCTTTGTCCAGATAATTCCTGTTAAAGATAAAAGTAATGCAGGCATAAAATTAGAAAACTCAAGCAGTACAGAAAGGCACACACACAAAATAATGTCCTCTTCCCAGCCCTGCCCTTACTTTATGCTGCTCTGTGAAGGTCACCAGTATTAAAAATGTCTTGAGGGGCACCTGGGTGGCTCAGTCAGTTAAGTGTCCGACTTCGGCTCAGGTCATGATCTCACAGTTCACAAATTCGAGCCCTGCATTGAGATCTGTGCTGACAGCTCAGAGCTTGGAACCTGCTTCAGATTCTGTATCTCCCTCTCTCTCTGCCCCTCCCCAAGTAGTGCTCTGTGTCTGTTTTTCAAAAATAAATATTTAAAAGAAAATTAAAATGTCTTGAGATTCCTTCCAGAAAATACAGACAAATCATAGCTGTATTCATACTTACATGCCAATACTATGGTAAAGATTGGCTGCAGAACAGAGACCTAACTGTAATCTAGAGACTGCAGAGAAAATGGGAGTTTTCCTGATTGGCAGGTGGTTCTGCCAGGTTCCTTCTATCTTCAAGGTTGGAGCTGAGTCACCAGCATGTTTGTGTCCTGCAAGCCACCTCTCTGCAAGGGAGGTTGGGAGTGTGGTCTAGTCACATGCCCAGGAAGAAGGAGTAACAGGTTTTAGTGGCCCACTAGCAGTCTCCATCAGAATTTACACCTGTATATTTAGTTTTTGCCCATGTAGGCACAAATGGGACAAGCACAAATCCTGTTCTGAACTTTTCTTTGTTCATTTGATAGCAGCATGGGGATCTTCCTGCAGCAAGGGCATATAGATGGCGTGCGCTCTTGTAAATGATTTCAGGGTTAGCCTATCCCAGTGGTGTACCATGTCTTATGTCAGCTTCTGAGGGATAGACACTCAGGCTGGTTTTTATTTTTGTTTTCACAAATAATGTTTCAAGGCATACTTTTGAATATGTACTTACACACATGCAAGTATACAACCCTATCAGTGAGATTACTGGCTCAATGGGGATTTGCATTTAAATGTTGGATACCCTTCACACCTGAAACTAATAGAACACTGTATGTTAACTAGACTGGAATTAAAATAAAAAACTTAAAATTATAAAAAAATGTTGGATACCCTTGCTAAATAGTTATCCAAATGACTGAACCAATTATAACCCATCTCATATTATTATAAGGTTTAAAATTTTTTTTAATGTTTATTCATTTTTTGAGAGACAGAGAGAGAGCGTGAGTAGGGGAGGGGCAGAGAGAGAGGGAGACACAGTATCTGAAGCAGGCTCCAGGCTCTGAGCTGTCAGCACAGAGCCTGATGCCGGGCATGAACTCACAATTGTGAGATCATGACCTGAGCCAAAGTTGGATGCTTAATGGACTGAGCCACCCAGGTGCCTGATTATAAGGTTTAATATTTATACAAAGTATAGATTTAATATAATATATAATACACATTTAAATATTATGAATTTTACTTTTTGTTTCTCTGATGCACATATTCTTGACCGTTAATGCCCAGAGAATACTAGAAGCAAAATGTAAGACTCAAGATTGTGTGGTTTCATTCCTTCACCTCTGGGCACCCCCCAACATCTGGGACCACACGGGTGCAGGCACAGTTCCTGGATCCAGCGTGACAGATCAGGTCAGTTGGAATTCTTCTCACGTCAGTATTCCTGGCAGCTCCAGGTAGTGGCACAGAGTTGGCCCTTGGATTAAAATTGCTTGACTAGCTCTGCCTCAGACCAACCCAAGAAAAATAACTGCTTGGCCCTGTTTTGAATATCATTACACATTTACTTGGCAATTTATGGTGATGTTTTGTCATTTCAGCAAGGAAATTTCTTCCCAATGTCTAAATTACTCTCATCTAAAGTACCTCAGTGGCACTCCCAGCTTGTTCTCTTTCATCTTGCCTTAAGTGAAAATAGCAGCTTTGAATTATTTTTATGTTCCCCTGGACTCATTGCCTTGTTACTGTGTGGCTTGACTTCAACCCTGTAATTTCTGATGCAGGCTTTGAATATCCTAGGTCCATTGTAGTATGTCATGGTTGTATGTGCGTGTGTGTGTGTGTGTGTGTGTGTGTATGTGTGTGTGTTGAGAGAGAGACAGAGACAGAGAGACAGAGATGCATCAAACAAGAGTGTATATAATCCATAGATGTGATTACAAAAAGTAATAAAATGAGTAATGTGTCCCTTATCACCCAGCTTAAGAATTAGAACATCACCAGTGTCCTTGAAACTTACCATAGTCACATACATCCTGCCTTTGTGTTTTCCCCTCTCTCACTCCCATATGTATAAACATGATCATGAACATTGTGTAAACAATTTCCTTACTTAAAAAAAGTTCTAGGGGTGCTTAGGTGGCTCAGTCGGTTAAGCATCCGACTTCGGCTCAGGTCATGATCTCTTGTCATGAGTTCTAGCCCCGTGTCGGGGCTGTGCTGACAGCTCAGAGCCTGGAGCCTGCTTCAGATTCTGTCTCCCTCTCTCTCTGCCCCTCCCCCACTCGCACTCTGTCTCTCAAAAATGAATAAACATTAAAAAAAAACACTAAAAAATAAAAGTTCTATTACATGTGCATGTATCCCTAAACAATATATTGGTTGCATTGTTAGTTTTGAACCTAACATGGATTGATTCAGGTCTTCAGCAACCTGCTTCTTATTGATCAATATTATGCTTTTGAAGTTCACCCATGTACAACATGTACAACATTTTCAGTATATATATCAGTATATATATATATATATATATATATATATATGTATATATCTCACTCTGTGATATAAATACATCCCAGTTTAGTTATCCTTTTCTTTGTTGAGAGACATTTCAGTAGTTTCTGCTTTTGCTGGTATGAACACTTTGTCCAGGCCTCCTGAAGGTCTTATGCAAGAGTTGAGAACACTCCCAGGAGCAGAATTGCTGGCTCACAGGTTATACATTGTCAACACTACTAGGTAATGCCAACTAGTTTCCAAAGTTTTGGTGTCAAAGTTACACTGACCTTATAAACCGAATAGGGGAATTTTACCTCTTTTTAATATTTGACAACGATTGTGCAATTTAGCCATGATCTTTTTTGTTTGAATGTTTGATAGAACTTATCTGTAAAACCATCTGCCACTGGAGTTTTCTTCATGGGACAATTTAAGCTATTCATTTATATCATCATCACCTTATTATTATTATGTTTAGTGATTATAGAGCTATTTGGATTTTAATTTTTTCTTGAATAAGTTTTGGAAATTTGAATTTTTCTAGAAATATATATCCATTTCACCTAAGTTTTTAAAATAAAAATTTTTTAATGTTCATTTATTTTTGAGAGAGAGAGAGAGTGAATGGGGAGGCACAGAGAGAGAGATGGAGGCACAGAATCTGAAACAGGCTCCAGGCTCTGAGCTGTCAAGATCATGACAATGGCATGATCATGACACTGGCAAGATCTGACCTAGGCTGAAGTTGACACTTAACTGACTGAGCCACCCAGGTGCCCCAATTTCACTTAAGTTTTAAACTTTATTGGCCCCACTTCAGGTAAAATACGAGCACTGGGTGAGCCCTGCTTCTCTCTCTCTGTCTCTCTCTCTCTCTCTCTCTCTCTCTCTCTCTCTGCCCCTTGTGGGATTCTCTCTCTCTGCCCCTTGCTCACTTGTGCCCCCTCTCTCTGTCAAAAAAAATAAATAAAATTTATTGGCATTTTTTTTGGGTAGCATTCTCTTACTAAGTTTAAAAAACAAAAGCAGGAAATGAATTTAGTCTAAGACTGTCATCTAGTTAACCAAACAACTGAATGTTCAGAAAATGAGCAGAAAAATTGAGAGGTTAGGCAGTGGGGGGACACAGCCAGGTCACTCCATAAAATAAGTTGGGCCAGGGTGTTTACTCTCTTCCCACTTTCTCTCTTCTTTCTGGAATTCCAGTTACTCAGATGTTGTTTGTATTATTTCCGGAACTCCTATTATTCAGATCTTGAAATCACTCTCTATTTGTCTCTTTTTTCTCATAATTTTCATTTTATCTCTGCTCTCTTCTCTGCAAAAAGATTTCATCAATTTTATCCTCTGTTTTATTGAATTTTTCATTATTTGCTGTTTTTTAAAAAATTTCAAATTTCTAGGGGGCACCTGGGTGGCTCAGTTGGTTAAGCGTCCGGCTTTGGCTCAGGTCATGATCTCTTCCTTTGTGGGTTTGGGCCCCGCGTCAGACTCTGTGTTGACAGCTGGGAGCCTGGAGCCTGCCTCAGAGTCTGTGTCTCCCTCTCTCTCTGCCCCTCCCCTGCTAGCGCTCTGTCTGTTTCTCTCTCTTCCTCTTTCTCAAAAATAAATATTAAAAAATTCTTTAATTTCAAGTTTCTAAAAAATTAAGAATGAAAACTTTTAAAATAAATTGAGAATCATTCGCATTTCTGAGAGATCTTTTGTGTTTTGTTTGCCTGTTCTTTGCATAGAGCAGCAGCCTCTCTTACCCTTTGGGGATATATCGATTTTTTTTTCTTCTTTCAAAAAAATTGCGTTCCCCTTCCAAGTTGCTTTTTTTCCTGTTTGGCTCTCTGTCTTTCATGTTAACAGCTTTCCACAGATAATCATTGGTCTGTCCATGTCTGAGAGCTGGATTAGGGGAATGAGGACTCTGCCTGGAGTGTCTGAGCCAGATGGAGCTTGGAGCTGAGGGTGATTGGCTCCTGCTTGGGGAGCCCACAGGCCAGTGTCTTGATGTGGGTGAGACTCCCCAGAGAAGAGGTAGCCTACTGCCCATATAGCAAAGGCCTGACTGCCATCTTTCTGGAGTCAGACCTGGTATGGACATAATTTGTGCAACTCCTTGCTCCCAGAGAGGACTCCTGTCTTCAACGTGTGGAACATGGAATGGAGGTGGGCATTTGGGCACTACGTCTTCTCCAACAGCTCTTACCCAATCCCCCCTCATTTGGCACCCCCTTTACTCCGGGTTTGGTGCTGGCAGTGCCTGAGAATTTTGAGGATTTTAGTGGTACAAATTTGGTCAGTTCTCAGTTTATCCCATGGCTGGTATAAGACTTGGGATCCTGCCCATCTACTTCCTAGGAACCCAAAATTTGGGGTTGCTCTTGTCTTTTGGTACTATCTCTGTGGATTTACGGTTTTTTTAAAAAAAAATGCTTCCCATTTAATGGGATTTCAGGAGGAGCATAATTAACTACATGTGTTTAGTTTCCCCTCTTAACCCCTTTTCTGTATTTAAATTTTTTTTTATTTTAGAGAGAGAGAGTGCATGTTCGCTGCATGAGTGGGGGAAAGGCAGAGGGAGAGAGAACGAGAGAGGGAGAGAGAGAGAGAGAGATTGTCTCAAGCAGGCTCACCGCTTAGCCGCTTAGCGTGGAGCTCAACTCGCGGCTTGATCATGATCTGAGCTGAAATCAGGAGTCCAATGCTCAACTGATTGAGCCATCCAGGTGGCCATACCCTTTTCTATATTTTAAATCCAAGCTGGATCTCTAATTATGCCCACATTTTCATTCCTAATATTACTTATGGTTTATTTGTGCATTCTCTCTTTTTTCTTGATTAATTTTGCTGGAGATTTGTCAGTTTTATCAGTTTTTTTCAAAGACTCAACTTTCTTTTCTTTTCTTTTTTTTTTTAACACAATTTATTGTCAAATTGGCTAACATACAGTGTGTAGAGTGTGCTCTTGGTTTTTGGGGTAGATTCCCATGGTTCATCGTTTATGTACAACACCCAGTGCTCATGCCAACAAGCGCCCTCCTTAATGCCCATCACTCATTTTACCCTCTCCCCCACCCCCCCTCCACCTACAGTTTGTTCCCTGTATTTAAAAGTCTCTTAGGGTTTGCCTTCCTCCCTCTCTGTTTGTAACTATTTTTCCCCCCTTCCCTTCCCCCATGGTCTTCTGTTAAGTGTCTCAAGATCCACATATGAGTGGAAACATATGATATATGTCTTTCTCTGACTGACTTATTTCACTCAGCATAATATCTTCCAGTTCCATCCACATTGCTGCAAATGGCATGATTTCATTCTTTCTCATTGCCAAGTAGTATTCCATCGTATATATAAACCACATCTTCTTTATCCATTCATCAGTTGATGGACATTTAGGCTCTTTCCATAATTTGGCTATTGTTGAAAGTGCTTCTATAAACATTGGGGTACATGTGCCCCTATGACCCAGCACTCCTGTATCTGTTGGATAAATTCCTAGTAGTGCTATTGCTGGGTCATAGGGTAGTTCTGTTTTTTTGAGGAAACTCCACACTGTTTTCCAGAGCGGCTGCACAAGTTTGCATTCCCACCAACAGTGCAAGAGGGTTCCTGTTTCTCCACATCCTTGCCAGCATCTATAGTATCTTGAGTTGTTAATTTTAGCCACTCTGACTGGTGTGAGGTGGTATCTCAGTGGGGTCTGAATTGTACTTCTATGATGATGAGTGACATTGAGCATCTTTTCATGTATCTGTTGGCCATCTGGAGGTCTTTTAAAAATTTTATTTTATTTTATTTTTTGTATTAAATATAATTTATTGTCAAATTAGTTTCCATACAATAGCCAGTGCTCATCCCAACATGGAGGTCTTCTTTGGAAAAGTGTCTATTCATGTCTTCTGCCCATTTCTTCACTGGATTATTTGTTTTTCAGGTGTTGAGTTTGGTAAGTTCTTTATAGAGTTTGGATACTAACCCTTTATCCTATATGTCATTTGCAAATATCTTTTCCCATTCTGTCAGTTGCCTTTTAGTTTTGTTGATTGTTTTCTTTGCAGTGCAGAAGCTTTTTATCTTGGTGAGGTTCACTTTTACTTTTAATTCCTTTGCCTTTGGAGATGTGTTGAGTAAAAAATTGCTGCAGCTGAGGTCAAAAAGGTTGTTGCCTGCTTTCGCCTTTAGGGTTTTGATGGTTTCCTGTCTCACATTTAGGTCTTTCATCCATTTTGAGTTTATTTTTGTGTATGGTGTAAGGAAGTGGTCTAGTTTCATTCTTCTGCATGTTGCTGTCCCATTCTCCCAGCACCGTTTGCTAAACAGAATGTCTTTTTTCCATTGGATACTCTTTCCTGCTTTGTCAAAGATTAGTTGGCTATACATTTGTGGGTCCAATTCTGGGTTCTCTATTCTATTCCATTGGTCTATGTGTCTGTTTTTGTGCTGATACCATACTGTCTTGATGATTACAGCTTTGTAGTAGAGGCTAAAGTCTCGGATTGTGATACCTCCTGCCTTGGTTTTCTTCTTCAATATTACTTTGACTATTTGGGGCAAAGACTTGACTTTCAAAAGAATGTTACCTGCAATTGTGTAGTGTTTGTATGTGCCCATTGGATCAAATGTATTATATCTGTGGATTCTGTAGTCAGTATTCTAACCAAATGTTTGTGTGTGTCATCTAACAATTACCAAAGTGGGAAATTAAAATCTTCTATTCTGGTGATGTATTTTTCAGTTCTTCTTGCAGTTTTATGTAAAGCTACTTTATTAGGTAATCCTGAACTTTGAGGAACTGAACTTTTTACTGGTCTGTAGTTCTAGGAATACTTACATGCTTTAGAGCCTGTTTTGATTGATATTAAGAAAGTCATGCATTTTTTTCCTTTTGGTTGTTATTCATCTTGTGTATAATTTTTTTCTCTTTTTAGTTTCAACCTTCCTGTGTGTACTTCTTGAAACTAACATAAAGGGAGATTAAAAATCCCTCTCTGATATTCTTTGTCTTCACTAGAACATGCTAGTACAGTCATTTCTAAAATCTTGTAGACATTAGGGTTACAGTATAACTGTTGTGTCCATTTAGGCAAATAATTCAAAGGATTAACCAATATTTTATCTTCAGGGTTGTAAAAACACAATTCTCAAACGAAGATACATGCTAGCATTTGTTAAAATTTTATTCAATGTAGTAAGGAAGGATCCAGAAGGAAGCCAAATTGCTGATTGTGTGAGAGTGTCTGAGGAATAAGGATTTATATAGTCAGTTGGAAAGGAATGTGCAATAATAATTGCCAAGTTACGTACCAGATGGGCCAACTTTCTATGGGGTATAACCGTGTCGCCTCTGGGTTAGCTTCTCTGCTAGACAATAAAGTCCTGACAACCCTCCGTCCCTCACCTGGCTGGCTGTGAGCTGTCCATACCTCCAAGGGCTGAGGACTGTTAAAAATTCTGTAGCAGCAGGGGCGCCTGGGAGGCTCAGTTGGTTAAGTGTCTGACTCTTGATTGCGGCTTAGGTCATGATGTCACTGTTTTTGAGTTTGAGCCCCACGTGGGTTGACAGTGAAGAACCTGCTTGGGATTCTCTCTCTCTCCCTCTCTCTCTGTCCCTTCTCTGCTAGTGTTCTCTCTCTCTCTCTCAAAATAAATAAATAACTTAAACTTAAAAAAAAACCCAGCTGGGGCACCTGGGTGGCTCAGTCGGTTAAGCATCCGACTTCGGCTCAGGTCATGATCTCACGGTCCGTGAGTTCGAGCCCCACGTCGGGCTCTGTGCTGCCAGCTCAGAGCCTGGAGCCTGTTTCAGACTCTGTGTCTCCCTCTCTCTGACCCTCCCCTGTTCATGCTCTGTCTCTCCCTGTCTCAAAAATAAAATAAAATGTTAAAAAAGATTTTAAAAAAACAACCCAAAAGCCCAGCAAAGTTACATGCCCCAAAATTTCCAATGAGGTCAAGCAGGCTTCTTAGAAAACATTCTGGGATGGTATTTAAAAAAAAAAAATCAAACAATCATCATTGTGCCTGTATTTAAGTTTGGGATGAAGTGGGTTTTTTTTTTTTTTGAATGTTTTTTTATTTTTGAGACACAGACAGAGTGTGAGTGGGGGAGGGACAGAGAGAGAGGGAGACACAGAATCTGAAGCAGGCTCCAGGCTCTGAGGTGTCAGTGCAGAGCCCGATGCGGGCTTGAACTCACAATTGTGAGATCATGACCTGAGCCAAAGTCAGACACTTAACCTACTGAGCCATAAGGCGCCCCTGGAAGACTTTTTTTTTTTTTAAAGTAATCTCTATGCCCAACGTGGGGCTTGAACTCGCAGCCGCAAGATCAAGAGTCACATGCTCTACTGACTGAGACAGCCAGGCACCCCCAAATTTACATAAATGGAATCATATAGTATGTACTCTTTTTTGGTTTGGTTCTTCCACTCAGCATAATTATTTTGAAATTCATTCATGTTGCTGTGTATATAAATCATTCCTTTTTACACTGAGTAGTATTCCATGGATCGGCTGTACAATAATTTATCTGTTCACCTGTTGATGGACATTTGGGTTGTTTTCAGTTTGGAGCTATTACAGATGAAGTTGTTACTAATTCTTGTTCAAGTCTCTGTGTGGACATGTATTTGCATTTCCCTCTCTCAATTTCTTTTCTTTCATTCCCATCCCCCATTTATCTTCCTCTCACATGCAACCTTGCTAATATGTTTGATTTGTATTCTTTTGTTCATATGTATTTTTATAAAATGTTTACTGTTTTGTGAACATCTTTTCGTCTATGAAAATATTTTACTAATCCAGGTACAGAACTGGTCTTTCTGTATTTAGTTTGGGGGAAAAAAAGGAGTGTTCTTGTTTTTGTAACTTATTTTTCAAAAAGATATGAATTTGTCTTTGCTATAGAATCATTAAGTTCAGTTCTCATTGCTCAATACCAGGCAAAGCCATGGAGGCCCTGTGTAATGACCATGGAGCACCGTAGGTCATTTGCTTGCCTCATGTCAATTTGAGCCCTGGGAAAAAAACCTAGACCCTGAGTGGTTGCATGGGTAGGGAGGCATGGCCTGGACTGTTGGGTTATCTGCAGAGGACATTGTGTAAGGAAAAACAAATTTCTCTTGTATTATGCCACTGAGATTTGGGGCTATTTTGTTACTGTAACTTTGTCTGTCCTGTCTTGCCTACTACAGACTGAGTACAGTAACAAAGGAAACACAGTGAATAGAAAACTAAAACAAGATAGACAGTTGGTGCAGTATATTTGCAATCGCAGTAAATATGACTTGGTTATATTTCCTGATAGATATGAGATAACCTAGAAAGAACTAAAAAAAAAATCCAATGTTAAATACAGGAAAGTAAAGTTGAAAGTATCCTAGTTTGCATATCCTAGGAAAATGCAAAAAGACAGGAAAGGATATTGCTCCCAATATCAGTATTAGACAAAATGTAATTCAAGATTATAAAAGGGGCACCTGGGTCACTCAGTCGGTTAAGTGTCCAACTTCGGCTCAGGTCATGTTCTCATAGTTTGTGAGTTCAAGCCTACATCGGGCTCTGCGCAGACAGCTCAGAGCCTGGAGCCTGCTTCAGATTCTGTGTCCCTCTCTCGCTCTGCCCCTCCCCTGCTCATGCTGTCTCTCTCTCTCTCTCTCAAAAATAAATAAAACATTAAAAAAGCATAATAGAAATGTTCATATTTATAAGATTCATATGATTAATATTGAGCCAATTCTATTTCTGACAATATAACTTTGAAATATTGAAAGTAGAAACCGATCCAGAGAAGAAGTGTTTGATGAATTTGCAACCAGTGTAGGAGATTTCCATGACTCTTTCAGAAACAGAACTGATAAACGGGCTTTGCAGGACTCACTGGGCACACTTGTGACTGTTTCTCTTTGTCTTTTTTAACCTGTTCCATAGCTCTGGTTCTTTCTCTACCTCTGGTCCCGTTACTTCACTGATTCCCTCTGGTCACTTCCAGATGCAAACAGGTTTCAACTCCACAGTCCCAGTGTCCAGTCACCTGCAATAATGAAAATATTGAACATGAAATAAAATTAAATCTCCCCTACTGCAGCTGGGATGTGCTTTGGAGACCATGCTCTGGGGACATGACATAGTGCTGTGGTCTGCTTCTCTTTCCCAGTTGCCAACTGAGATGTCTGAATCTGCCAGGGGTGAGGAGCAGGAGTTTGGAGATGGTCGGCAGAGAAGAGAAGGAAGGATAGGATAGGCCTGGTACCGTCCTAAGAAGGAGACTGGCTGTCTGGGCCTGGTGACTGACATTCATGTGACTTATGGGGCACTTTCCTGGGTTCTCCACACCTCACATGGCTTTGGTGAATGTGCTCTCATCTTGCATCCTGACCTCCTTAGCCCTTGAAATCTTCCTCCAGCTCCGCTTCTGCTGAGGTCTCTTTGCCTTGGGGTGGATGTTTTGTCTAGACTCTAACCCCATACCTATTCTTTCCCACATCTGGTCCAGGAGAAACAGTCAAGCAAGTCTGAATGGTGGCCTAGCTCATGGCAGCAGAAAGCTCCAATGTCAGAGCATCAATAAGCCATGATTCTTGCTCTTTAGATTTTGGGGAGTGTTGGTCAGATGGGTCTACAGTTTGAGCATAATGAGTAAGAGATAATCCTTTGTCATGTTAAATTGCTGTAACTTGTGACCACAGCATCGCCTATGCTCCACTAACTGAATCAGCAGAAACCAGGGAGGGTAGGGGGCGATAAGCTGGATAGCATGATGCATAGAAAACATGAAATAAGATGGGATGGTACCCCCACCCCTTTTGACTTGAGGCTCCTCCCTCACCCTGCCCTTGGGGATGGGAATCGTAGCTTGGTAGCAGACAAAACCAAAGAAATCCTCTTCACAAAGCCCTCTGATTTGCTATGCTCCTTATCTTGACATATTTTTTATATGAGTGAAGGGTGCCCTGTGGATGGGCTCAAGAATCACATTGTCAGGTTACTTAGATATTATTTTGTAAATTTTTTTTCTTGGTTTGCTCTCTGAAATGATTTTGTGATCCAATTTCTATTGGGTCTTTGCACTTCTGTTGAAACTTCTAATTTAACATCTTACTACATAAATACAAATAATTAAGTTTATAAGGAATTTGAATACCCTCTCATACAGGTTTAACCAATACTTGGTAAGCCATTTGGTAAACCTCACTTTTAATTTAAGAGACAAAAATTTATAAAACCTAGCCAATGAAGAGCTAATACACATTCCTTAAGGATACACATGGAACATTCATAAGAGTGCACTTATTGGAAAGATAATTGTGATAAGTTACCAATGGCAAAAAACATACCATTATGTTCACTGACTACTATGCAATAAAATTAAAACAAATCTTAGAAAATGACATCCAGAACACCTGGGTGGCTCAGTTGTTAGAGGGTCAGACTCTTGATCTTGGCTCAGGTCATGATCTTGCGGTTCATGTGTTTGAGCCCTGCATCGGGCTCTGTGCTGATGGTGCAAAGCCTGCTTGGAATTCTATTTCTCCTTCTCTCTGCCCATCCCCAGTTTGTGCCCTCTCTCTCTGAAAATAAACAAATAAACATAAAAAAGAAAGAAGAAAAAAAAAGAAAAAAGAAAATTATATCCACCCTGTCATCTATATTGAAAAATTATACCTCAGTGTAACTCCAAAAAATAAAAATGGACATTCCTGTGAATTATGGTCGAAATGCTATGCGTTTCAAAGTGAAGATTTTTGGCTTTAAAGGCATCTATTAGAAAATAAGGAAGATTGTAGATAGTCTTAGCTTTCAAGAAATTCTAGAAAGGGAACAAAATAAATCCAAAAGAAATAGAAGGAGGAAATTAATAAAGAGAAGAACAAAAATGGGTGACAGAGACAATAGGAATAAACTGAACTGATCATTCAAGATTGATTCTTTAAAAAAAAAAACAGAAAAGGGAACAAATTTTTGAAAACCTCAAAAAAAAAAAAAAAAAAGAAAAAGAAAGAGAAGGAACAATGTTGGGAACCTAGCTACAGACAAGGAGATTTAAAAAAAAGTAGAGGAAGAAGAAAAAGAAAGGAAGAAAAGACTATCTTTGTATCAAGTGAAGTGTATCAAGTGTATCAAGAAAAGACTATCTTTGTATAAAGTGAAAACTTAGATGAAAGACATTTCCTATGGAAACATAATCAAAGTTGGCTCAACCCATGCATGAGATGGAAAAGGCATTTATGAATATCTACAAAACACCCAGATGTTACTTGTGAGTAAATATTACTAAATCTTCAAGGAATAAGAAAGAAATACCAAAAAACCAAAATATTTCTAGGATGACCAACCAACTTGATTTGCTTGGGACTGGGGCAGATCCTGCGGTGTGGGACTTTTGGGTTTAAAATTGAGAAAATCCTGGGACAAGTTTCAGGAATTGTGTAGACAGATTGGCATGACTCTGATATCAAAATGGGACAAAGGTAAGAAGAAAATTGGGATCCAAGTTAAGTATTAGCAAACTGAATCCAGCTGTTTTAAAAATAATTTGGCAAAAAGGAATAGATGAAAGTGTTCTGAAATTGATAAAAAATAACTTCCAGAAATAACAGGAAACCTCATGCTTTGTACTGAAAAACATTAGGGGCGTCTGGGTGGCTCAGTCGGTTATGCATCCGACTCTTGATTTTGGCTCAGGTCATGATCTCACGGTTTGTGAGTTTGATCCCTGAATCAGCCTCTACACCAAGCATGGAGCCTGCTTGGGATTCTCTCTCTCCCTCTCTCTCTGCTCCTCCCCCACTTGTGTGTGCACGAGTGCGCGCGCGTTCTCTCTCTCTCTCAAATAAACAAAAAAATAAAAGTGTTCTCAGTATGGGAGAGAACAGACAGTATATTTGCTTGACGTAGCACAAGAGATATTATCCAAGATAACGAGGCCAAAAGTATGCAAACATTGGAGAGGAAGGGACAAAACTGTAATCTGTAGATAATATTACTGTCTATGATGAAAAGCCAACCATTGATGAAGAAATTATTACAATGAATAAAAGAATTCAGCGAGGTGGCTGGGCAGAGTTCCTAATCACTAAGGGTAACAAAGTAGAATACATAGAAAAATAACTGATACTATTGGGTGCTTTCCTATGTGACAGGCTCTGCACCATGCACTTGTGGTATGGTTTTTTATTTGATTCTCAGAACAACTTAATGAAGTATATCTATTGGTGTCCATGATTTGCCAATGCGGAAACTCTTTGGTCTGAGTAACTTGTGTGCACAGGTTTAAGTGGTAGAAACAAGAACTGAACCTAGGTATTTCATTCTAGAGTTTCCTCTGCTTTCCATAATAACTTAATTCATGATGGCAACAAATAAATGTAAGATATTGGTGACAGGTACAGTTAAATGTCCTCCCATATCCTTACTTTTTTCCCCCATGGTGTAGACTTACAGCCAGAAGCGGCTGCCCAGCCAGGGCATTTCCCAGACTCCTTTCCACCAAAGTGGGGCCATGTGACTAATTTGGCCAATGGAATCAGGCAGAATGATGTGTGTCACTTCTTGGTCAATGTGGTTAAAGGAGGGGATGTATCTTCTCTGTCTTAATCCTTGCATGGCTGGGTGTCAACACCCAGGGCAATCTTAGAAACCTAGTGTTGAAGATGGCAAAGACTTTCTCAGCATGGGACCTGAATGACTATGTGAAAAAGAGTTTATAAGACAAAAACCAAACTTCATTGTGTGAAACCACTGAAATTTTGGAGTTCTCTGTTATGTGAGCTAATGTTATGTTAACTAATACAAAATGTCCAAGATTTATGTGAAGACACTTCTAAAATTTTTGAGAAGAACACATGGGATTAGGACAAATGGATACCAAATGTCTGGATGAGACAACTGATTACTGCAAATATCGTAATATTTCAAAATATTATTTACCCTAAATTTCTCTAATTTAAATATAATACTTGACTAGACAATTTTATCATTTATTTGGAAAGTTAAACTAAGAAGATAAAAACATTTTGAAAGAGAACAATAAATGGTAGGAACTTGCTTTTTCACACATCAAATATCAAAGCCTATTAGAAGATTGTGATTAAATCATAAATGGCACTGGCACAGAAATTGACTAACAAATTGGTGAAACAGAACAGGTAGATCACGAATAGACCCACGGACATGTAAGAATTTGGCATATGACTAACTTGGCATTTAAAAAAATTTTTTTTAATATTTATTTTTGACAGAGAGTGAGAGATGGAGCATGAGTGGGGGAGGGGCAGAGAGAGAGGGAGACAGAATCCAAAGCTTCCTCCAGGCTCTGAGCTGTCAGCACAGAGCCCGATGCGGGGCTCGAACTCACAGACTGCGAGATCATGACCTGAGACCATGACCATGATCACGAGCTGAAGTCGGACGCTCAACCGACTGAGCCCCCCAGGCGCCCCTAAGTTGGCATTTTAAATCAAGAAAGAATGGAGGGATGCCTGGGCTGGCTCAGTCGGTTGATTTTGGCTCAAGTCACAATACTAGGGTCATGGGATTGAGCCCTGTGTCGGGCTCCGTGTTGACTGTGGAGCCTGGTTAAGATTCTCTCTCTCTACCTATCTCTCTCTCCCTTTGCACTCTCCCCCATTTTCTCTCTCTCTAAAAAAGTATAAAGAATGGAGAAATACAAAACTTTTGTAAAGAAAATTGCCACCCATCTTGCAAAAAATAATGTTAGGTGATTTCACGCTCAGGTTATTCTCAAAAATAAACGAACAGGAAATATAAAAATAGTGTAAAAGGTTATAGGAAAATATATCCTTGGAGTTATGGAAGTTCATAAAGGAAGTTTTTAAAAAGCCATAGAAAATATTTACGAACGATAACATGAAAATTAATATATAATGTATGGTAAAGGTGCCATAAATAAAGGAGAAAATACTAAATATATAGTAAGCAAATAATTAATACTCAGAATATGTGAAAAAAACCACAAAACACCTAAAAATTTATTTAAAACTGACAACCCAGTAGAAGAATGGGCAAAAGAGTACACACCAGTAATTCATACAAATGTCCAAAAAAAAAAAAAAAAATGCTCAGCTCCACTGATAACTATAAAAATGCAAATTAAAACAATATAAGGATATAATTTCTTGACCATTAGATTGGGAAAAGTTGAAAAGGTTGCTAATATAAAATACTGGACAGAATGTGAAGAAATAGCTATAGTTGTATTTTTGGTGGTATGGTTTTAAGGCACCGTATTTTGGCAACACTGTTAAAATTTTAGAAGCATGCACCCTTTGATACAATTCCACTTCTTGACTATCTACTCTAGGAATTGATTCACTTGTACATATGAAGAGTTATATAGAAGGGTATTCATTGTGGTAATATAGGTAATGGGAAAACTTAAAAATAACTCCAGTGCTCACCCTAAAGTGAACTACAGGACACTATGAAACTGGAGTGATGTGGAGATAGATAGGATACTTAGAAATAAGACACATCATCAGCTTAAAAACACAATCTTTATAATGCCATTTATAAAGTGTGAAATGAATGTTTATTTCTGTATGTGCTTATATATGTATGTAGATGCAGAGAAAAAGGTAAGCAGCAGGAGCCTAGGGGTGTATAGGGGTTTTGGAGACATCTTTTACAATAAGATTGTATTTGTGTATTGCATAGATAATTTAATAAATTAAAATAGAAAAAGATGTAAACACTGAAATTTTTATTTGGATGGTTTTGGTGGGAATTGGGTGTGTGTGTGTGTGTGTGTGTGTGTGTGTGTTTGACATCTCTCTGGGTGATTTTGAGATCATTGGCTTGAAGATTGAGTTGTTGGCTATTGGAGATCACATATTATAGTCTTTAATTCAGCTGCTTATGTATTTTCTATAATCTGTAATTCCTTATGAAAATAAAGGCACAGTGCTTACTTCTGCAAGACATATACTAAATCTAGAACGACACAGAGAAGATTAGCATGGCCCCGCACAAGGGTGACACATAAATTCATGAAACATTCCATATATTTGTTAAGATGATAAATTTTATGTTATATGCATTTTACCACAATTAAGATAAAAGATAAAGGTATAAATAACTTAATTAAAACCATAGAGAAAGATTTCAACTAACAGGCCCTTTTGTCACTAACTCAAATGTTATCAGTCTCGGTTTAAACAAATGTTAGTTTTTCCCTTTGTCTTCAGGGAAAGCTCTAGCTTTTCTCACAGTAGCAGTTTTAGGTGTGAGGAGTCTCGACCTGTCTGGGACCGCCCAGCATACTGAGTTTGCCTGTCCCCTGTGCCACGTTAATGTGGACCTCTTCTGTGCACTGCCACTTAGCCTTGGAGTTGAGGCACTATCCACTCTGAAGAAGAGTTCCTCCCTGATCTCAGAGAAGCGTCTATTTACCCTCTGGTTCCTTATTCTATTTTTTGTCCTGCTGGGAGCCAAGAGAGAGGGCTCAGGCCATGCCCATGCCCAAGTGCAGTGATTGCCCGAGTGAAGTGAACCACGAGAAAAATGTCCTTATGAATAGGAATCAGCTCAAGAGTTGCTGCAGAAATACAGTTTTTAAACAGGGGGTACTGCCCTATACTTGTTATATAAATTATACTATAAAATCTTCTAAATTCTGAATTCCAAAACACATTTGGCCCCAGGCATTTCTGATGAGAGCGCATTCAGAGGGTTTTTTTTTTTTTTTTAATAAAAAAGGGTCTGTGGGTCTTTTATTTTTTTAAATAAAAAAGCTCTTAGAATAGTTTTTGGCACATAATAAACACCTAAAAATAAACTATTATTATGTCACATATAGCTTGGCCCCATGTGGCTGTTTTGCTCATAATCCAGAAATCTTTGTCACATTCTGCACATTTAAACCCAGGAGAAGCAAGCACATCACCTTGTGACCAAGTGGGTGATGTTCCAATTCACCTTTAAAACACGACTTCCCTATCTGCTTATCATCTTGCTCATTTTCAGTTTTCCCACCCCCATTCCCAGCTAGCAAGACAAGGACTCAATGTTGTGCTTATCAGCCGGACACTGAAAAAACTACAGGCCATTGCTGCGGAGATTGGTGAGTGACCCAAAGAAATAAGGGAGATGTTTGTGGAGCCCACCAACCAAGTCTGTAGGTTCTGTCTGTAGAGGCCCCGTCAGCATTCCTAAGGCTGCTCCTGATGCCTGATGCACTGGTCCTTCTGCAGGGAGCTGACTTTACAAAGTTAAGGGCAGGACATAAGTGGCATTAGTTCAGCAGGGATTCTGTGGGCTGGGTGAAATAGGAACAGACACATGCACACATAGGTCTACTCTCTCCTTGGTGGAGTGTCTTCATCTCTCGAATTAGTTCTGCTCATCCAGAGGTCCCAGCTGTTTTATTGCTTCTGCTACTTCCTTCAAAAGCAGAATCTATGTTTGGGCATTTCCCTGTATCTGTGCCCTGCTCCTTGCAGGGAGTTGAGGGATAGTCCTTGCTGGTGGTTATCATATTTTTAAAAAATATTTGATCCAGGGCTGCCATGTATGGTTGTAAAAGCTGTACACTGTACAACTCTATGAGGCAGCATTTATACTATAATATTTGATCATTATGATCCACTGCAAGGTGTTGTTAGTTAATAGTAATCATATCCCTTTTTAGGTATTTTATTTTAATAATTATTAATTTAGTAATTTGTAAAATCCTTACCTCAAAAGAATGAGTCTTCAATTATGAAGACTTGTGAAGACTGTGACAGGCTGTCAGGGGATGGCCTTGTGTCTCTGGGGGAGATTTGGAATAGTGTGGGATGGTGGGAAGTGTGGGGCTGGGCAATCACACTATGGAGGCTCAGTGCCCTTCAACCAATGAATTCTGCTTTTGTTCCATGTCTGGATATCAAAAGTAACTTTGACCAAAACTAGGATATCCTTCAGTGTTTCTCTCATAATGCTAAGATGTGCTTTTTATTGTCCTTGAAAAGCAAGAAGTGTCTTTGGCCTGAAAACATCCCCCACCTGCCAAACTATGCCTCAAGATCACTTGTCCCAGAAATATTGCGTTTAACTCCAAAGTTGAGCAGGAAGCAGTTGCTGAACTCTACCTGTTGCTTTTATATCCACTGAAGGCTTCTGCACAAAGCCAAGTCCACATGGAATAGCAGAGCGAGCATGGACTTGGAGGGAGCAGAGTGTGGGTGTCTTGGGGCGAGTTAGCTTCTCTGAGCCCTAGTTTTCTCCTCTTAGCAATGGGTGTAATATCTACTTTACAAGGTTGTAGAGAGGTTTAAAATAAGATATTATATGTGTAAATGCTTTATGAATACTACCATGTTGGACAAATGCAGAGGATTGCTCTGTCTATGCCACGGGGACCTGACACTGAGGAGAGGCAACATATCACTATCCTCTTATGGCCTATAGACCAGGGGTCTCATCCTTGAGCATGAACAGGGTCACTGGGAGGGCATGCAGGGTGGAGCCTGAGAATTTCTAACTCCACTTTGAGAACCATTGCATTAAATTTATTTTAGAGCATATACTTGTCATCAGAGTAACTCTCAGAAACACCAGAAACCATCACTCACAAATCTTTTAGCACGTCCCAGCATTTATTGGGGACTTTTTCGTGTTTCTAATTGGGATAATGGTTTTATCCTCTTAAAGGTCTGCTCAGGTAGTGCCAGGAGCATTGGAGAAGTCCATGAGCAAGGGAGGGATTCGAACTCCTGTTCATTAAAGAATATCTGTTGTCTCTAATGCAGAGTGTACCACAGGGAGTAGCGTGAAGATTATACAAGCAGATTTTACCAAAGACAACATCTACGAGCACATTAGAGAAAAACTTGAAGGCTTAGAAATTGGAATTTTAGGTAAGTAAATTGCAAAATGCAAAGCATATTATAATACATTAGTAAAACAATTATCTTAGTGATGCTTGATTATTCTGTGGTAAACTTGAACTTAACCCATGACTGTCTTTTAAGTTGTAGCATTAAACAAAATATTACAATTCAATTTTTCAAGAGGCATATTGGATTAACACATTTATGTATGGCTTTGGATGTATGAAACTAAGATACTTCAACCTTCCCAACCATATTTTATAATATGAAAATGATTTTTTCCCCCACTGATAACTGATATTAGACAGAAAGACAGAATCTCAGAAACATTGGCCTTGGGGCACCTGGGTGGCTCAGTTGGTTAAGTGTTAGCTCTTGATTTCTTCAGGTCATGATCTCACTGTTCATGGGATTGAGCCCTGTGTCAGGTTCTGCACTGACAGCTCGGAGCCTGCTTGGTATTCTCTCTCTTCCTTCTCCCTGCCCCTCCTCCCCCCACCCTTCATGCTGTCTCTCTCTCACTCTCTCTGTCTCTCAAAAACAAACAAACAAACAAACAAACAAGCAAACAAACAAACAAACAAACGTTGGCCTAAAGAATTAGTTTAGCAAACAAACATTGCTGTGATTGATTCATGAAATAGCAAGTGAGCATGTTTATTTGAGAGTTGACTTTCTTATTCAGAAAACAAGATACTATTTTTTTTCTGTGGTGACTTATAGACAAGATATTTTATGACCTGATACAGAGCACAGTCTCTATATTGTACACAGAAGGAAGATTTGATTTCTAAACTTCCTGCTGAATTTTAAAAATAAAGACATTTTTTACTAATAAAAAATGTAAACCACATTATTACAGAAAAACCAGAAAGAATCTATGAGCACATAAATTGGTTAATATCTCCACAGCCTGAGATAATGTTCTGGTACATGTCCTTCCAGACATATACACACATATTTCCAAAGCTGGGATTAAATTTACATACTCTTTTGTAACAATTTTAAAAACCATATACCACAAATGCTTCCCCATGTCTTTAAACTTCTAAGCAGTCATAGTTTTGAATGGCTGCATTGCATTCTGCCATACGGCTGCCTCATGATCCATATGATGTGCTTCCTACTATTGGACAATTGTTTTCCCCTTCAATTTCCTCACTGTTATCAAATTATGTTGTAAAGAACAGCCTTGAACATAATTTTTTTTCTGTATGTGTTTCCTCAGGGAAACTTCCCAAGAGAAGAAACTTCTGGGGTTGAATATAAGCATTTTTAAGGCTTTTAATAAACACTTGCTACCAGCTCCTCTGACATCATTTTGTTTTGCCTTTGTCAGTCAACAATGTCGGAATGCTTCCAAACTTTCTCCCGAGCCACTTCCTTGATACACCAGATGAAATCCAGGTAGGTCTGGTCTCTTTCTGTGGATGGTTTCCTCTCACTGGGGACTGGGCCTCCTGGCTGGGTAGTCACTAGGGCCTGGGAAAGGGTACAAGGGAGACTGTCTGGCCAAAATTCTGTATTCCAGGTGGATGTCTGTAGCTCTCCCTTTCTCTTCACCTAAGTACTTGCCACACAGGCAAGGGCACCACTTTCCATGACCATCTCTAGGATATAGACATCTTCCTCCTTCTCTGCACACCAAAACTTACCTGCCCACTGTCCCATTCTCTTGGGGCTCTGTGTTCTGCTTTATAATCTTTGAGGACTTTGTGTTGGCTAACACATTTACAGCTGTGGTTATAAGTGGGAGAAGGCCAGCTCTTTGGCTTTCATTGTCTTTCCAGGCAATAAGATTTTTTTCAACTTTCAGCGTGAGGAAAGTCTGTGACACAAAACTCTGTGGTTGGGGGTGTTGTACATCCGGCAACCTTGACCCAGACCCATGGCTGCCATTGCACGTCATCAGTGAATTTGTTACGCATTTAATAGTCCTTGAAGACATGATTTGCTGACTTTTCTCCAGGTCCTGACTTTCAAAATCATGTAGTTATACCCGTTCTGAACAAGCTGTCATTGTGTGCCTGTGGTCCTATTTAATCCCCAAGTCTACTGCATGGAAAAATAATGCCAGATTGCTTGGACTTTGCTGCATGTTCTTGCAAAATTCCCCTCTTAGCCACATATCTAACCCCATCTAAATCCCTATTTTTGGCACAAGTCTGTGTCTCTCTATTAACCATGATCCATTATTGTTTTTGTTTCTCTACTTATGTCTGCATTTGTGCTTGCTTCTGTATGTCCCTCCTTTCCTTTCTGTCTGTCTTGTGTGATTCTAGTAGTTTCTTTACCTGGCATCTGTAGCCCAGAACCTTTCTATTTGCTATGCTGTTGTCTTCTAAACCCACATATGCTAACTCTCTTCCTTTAGCTGGAAAATAACCACCTTCCTTTGAAAAACTGTATTTTGAAGGAAAATCTCTAAATTTTGAAGGAAATTCTTAATTAACTTTTACTCAAGGTCAATTCTTATAGAATCATAGTGGACGTCAGGTGCTCCCCAGTTCTAGAGCATACTTGGTGACCATCAATCAAGAACCTCATTTCCAGGCGGAGTGAGTGAGGGGCAGTGCTCAGACCCACCCTTTTGCCCATTTTATGGTTCTTTAGCACTGACTGCCTCTCAAGAGATTTTCTCAAATCATCCAGCTAATTCATGGTTGTTTTTATTTATTACAGAGTCTCATCCACTGTAACATCACCTCAGTAGTGAAGGTATGTAGTCAATATCTGTGCTAAATGCTTAAAATGTAGTAGCTGTTGGAATCTGGCAACTCAGGAGAACTGCTTTCTTCTGCAGAAGCAGAATTCTGTGAAGCTGAACTGCACTTGATTGAGAGACCAGGCTGTGTTTTTTTTAATTGTCTCTCTTTTCATCAGGAAAATACAGTAATGAATTTATTCTCCAGAGTGTCTGAATCTCATTTTTCATCAAGTTTTGTCACATGTCAGGATATATTAGGCTTCAACATATTAGACATTGAAAGTTTCTCAGGATTCCAGAGTAACTTGAAAAAAAATGGTGCCTTCCTCTAATTTTCATCTTTGTTAATGGAGGAAATCTCACTTGGTTTGAAAAATGACAGCAGGCCTGGCTTGGATTTTTCTGGACTTTTGACATTCAACAAATATTTGTTGAATTGAAATTCAAGATTTCTTTATTCTGATCCTATCTCAGCTACTAGTTAGTTGGACAGTGTTGGCCATGTGGTTTAACTCCCTTGAACTTCAGATTCTTCATCTGTTCTTGAAAGAATGTTGGACTAAGGGATGTGTCAGGTGCCATTCAGCACTCATTTTCTTTGATTAGAGTCAACTGCATAAGCATTTGCAGGCATGACTATCACAAAGCTGTCCTATATTGTGCCTTTGTGTGAATAAGAAAAAGGCACCCCCTCAGAGCAGATGATTCGGGAAAAGGTGCTGCTTAAGCATGGATAGATGATGCTTTTGTGTGAACACAATGTTTCCCTTTACTCTGAATGGGGAGAGCCCTCCTAATGGCTTGTGAGTGAACCCTGGGCTTTCAGCTGACAGTCACCCCCACAGCTGGGCACCTTGCCCAGTACACAACATTCACAACTGCACATTACAGTCCTTCTGACTGCTCTGGAAGGTCCAGTAGAACTGTAGCAGTGAATCAGTACGATCCATGGTTTCATGGCATGGGGAGCGGCATTAGGGACAGGAGGGCCCAGTCTCATTTTTATAACATGGCCTGGCAGAGAAGGGTTGCTTTCCCAAAGAAAAATAAGTTGCTATCAGTATAAGGAGGGAGATGGAGGCTGAGCAAACCAATGTAAAATGGACAAAAAGTTATGTTCACCATTGGTGGTTCTTCTGTAAAAAGTTTTGTAGTTGTGCTCAGTTTTTATTGGTACATACATCCTTTGTAAGCCGAGCAATCAATAGTTGTTTTGAAACCCCAGCTGATGTAATTGTAAGTTTTATAATGTCCAACTGTTGTCTGCAGCTTTACCACTAAAATCTTTCATGTTATTTTATACGTTGATCTTGCAGTCTTGGTCCATTTGGTCACAAGGTTTCCCAAATATATCTGACAACCTTCTGGCTCCTTTAGCAGACAAATGCTTTGATTTGCTAAAACATTTTTTATATATTGGTAGACACTAACTTCCTTAAATAGCAAAGAAAACAAATTGCAGATTAGCTTTCTGAGAACACCATGCCTCAGTTGGTCACACTGGTTGGAAGCATGACTAGCATCACTTAGTCATCCCAAAGGAGCCACCTGGAAATAGTAGCGTTCTCTGTCAAGGGCAGGGATGTGGGAATGAGTCTGAAGGGAAGGTGGGGTAAGAGAGTAAATATCAGGAGCTTTGAGACAGAGAGACGCAGAAAGTCTAATGTTATCTCTCTGTTGGGATCATTCATCCAATAAGGCTAGTGATTTCAGTAGGGAGGCTTTGAAGAAATGCTGGTGCTGTCCAACATGCTCCCATAGTGCCCTTTAGGGGGAGGGGAGAGAGAGCCAAGGGGAAGATGAGGGTATCATCTAGTCCTCATGCTTCTCCTGTCTCCCTCAAAACCCAGACTTTCAGGAAGTAGTCTACTGCCACTCCACCCCCACTGCTGCCCCAGAGCAGTGAAAACATTATCTGGAGGCCCTCAGGGTTGGGATTAAAGTCCTGACCTATGATATAGGGATGGTGGCAGGCATAGAGCCTACTGAGAAGCTCCTGTAGGGCCCCAGACAACACAGAAAAATAGGCAAAATTTGTCTTCTGGTCTTCAGTCTCCTTTATGTCTCTGCCCCTCCCCTTCTG
Organism: Panthera onca; assembly: GCF_046562875.1. NCBI lineage: Eukaryota > Metazoa > Chordata > Mammalia > Carnivora > Felidae > Panthera > Panthera onca. The sequence goes on along the minus strand of NC_138351.1, from coordinate 30,991,004 downwards.
TTTGGATCCTCTCTTCTCAAGCCTCTTCTAGAGACATGCTTGATTCCACTCAGTTGTACTTTTGAGAACATTTCAGTCTGTGGGTTTGCCCCTCCCTCCCTCCCTTTCCTTCCTTCCTTCCTTTCTCCCTTCCTCTTTCTTTCTTTCTTTCTTTCTTTCTTTCTTTCTTTCTTTCCTGAGAGAGAGAGAAGCAGAGGGAGAGGGAGAGAATCTTAAGTAGGCTCCATGACCAGTGGAAAGCTGGCTTGCTCTCACAATGATGAGATTATGACCTGAACTGAAATAAAGAGTTAGATACCTACTCAACTGAGCCACCCAGGTGCCTCTGCCTCTTCCTTAACTCTTAAAATGAGTGCCTTATAATTACGATATGAAAAGCTCTTTTAATGGGGCATTTAAGCTGCAGAACTGGTAGGAAAAACCCCTTCCAGGGCCAGGCAAGTTGGGACAGGGAACAGATTCCTTCACACTGCTGTAATTCCAATGGACAGATAGACATGATCTGTATATGGAGCTATTTCACAGTCCGCCTGTGAGCTGCTTACTTGGCTGCTGTGGGATTGAAGAGATGTACTTCTCTATCTCATTCCTTTTATGTGAGACGTTCACAGATACTTGTTAGATTTCCTGACGTCCTTCCTACTTCTAACTCATGGGTGAAGTTTGTGATGGCCCACCTACTTATGCCTGTCTCCCAGAATGAAAAGTATCTGGGGAACTTCAGTGTTGATCCCATGGCTGGAAGCCAATTTCCATAATTTTTCACTGCCCTCATTTTTCAGGAAGACTAGCTTTATGGGGAAGAAACCAGAAGCCTCTAACAGTTTGCCGTTAGTCTAGGTTGCCTCTTGTGGGTTTTATTCAGACTCTAGTGTTGCCAGAATCATCTCCAACGAGTGTCAGCAGATTTTCAAGGCCACCTGAGAGATAAAGCTCTTTTTTACTACTTCCTCTGGCACCTGCTTCCCTAAGCCCCCACCCACTGGCTACTAACTTCCTTTGTTAGAGGGCTTAATTCTACCCTTCCTCTTACAGATGACACAGCTAATTCTGAAACACATGGAATCAAGGTAAAGTCTTTTTTTGAAAAAGTGCAGAACAACATGGCCTCCCTGGCCTGACAGTTAACTGACCTGGGGACTAGGGACAGGGTAGGGAGGGTGGGGGGACAGGGTTCATCTGGCTGCAGCTTTAACCAACGGAAAAACTGTGATGAAAAGACATGGTGATTGCAGCAGGAAATGTAGCATTCTGCACCAGGCCAGCTTTGCAAATAGATAAGCCTATTTGAAGGTCAAATGTGGCATCTACTGGAGGGAGGAAGAGAACAGTGGTTTCACCCACACATTGTATTAAAAAGATTAACTTGGGGTGCCTGGGTGGCTCAGTCGGTTGAGCTTCCAACTTCGGCTCAGGTCATGATCTCATGGTTTGTGAGTTCAAGCCCCACGATGGGCTCTGTGCTGACAGCCTACTTTGGATTCTGTGTTCTCCCTTTCTCTCTGCCCCTCCCCTGCTCACACTCTGTCTCTCAAAAATAAATAATGTTGAAAAAAAATTTTAAAAAGATTAACTCATGTTGAACATAAAAGAAACTTCAGAAGTTGGCCTGAGATCAAAGCCATCTTTTGTTATTTCTCAAATTTTGTAGTAAAAATCACCACCTATCGGTGTCTCTACTTAGTCCATGGTTTTATTACCCTATTACAACACCCCTTTGGGAACTGGCTTTTCTCAGGTGGTATTCATTAGACACAAATGGTTGATAGTTTTATCTTCCCTAGAAGAAGGGGCTTAGCCTTGTATTCTAATTGGCAGTTTCTTTTTTTTTCTGAATTGAATCCATCTAACTGGGAAGGATTAAAGTTACTGAATTTCAAAAGGATTAAGTAAGGACCCTGGAGACTTGTGCATGGGTTCCTGTGTGAACAGATGATGGACTGTCAAATTCCACCCAAGAAAGGATTCTGCATTTGACATCTGTCCTATCCTGGGTCATCTCTATGAATCAGAAGGGGCCTTGAACTTATGTGGTCACATTTGAGAAAGAAGACCCCTTTCTCCTGAGTCTTGTCTGAGTGGAGTTGGTTCTCTGCATTTTGATGGGGGATGTTTGTCATAGCAGAGCCGCTGTTTTGAGTCACAAGCCCTTGATGTCACGACTGTTGGGTAACATCACTGTATGGTGTTGGGGTCTACACCATAGGAAAGGGCCACTCACGGTTCTGGGGAGAACACTTAGTGCACACAGCAGCCTAGAGAGGGTGGACTTTTCCAGTGGTCACAGGAGCCCCTTTGTTTTCTTTCTTCTCAAGCTGTGTGTGATCAGGCAGCAAAACATTCAGAACTTTACTTCTTTGATTTTTAGGCGGAAAGGGCTCATCTTGAACATTTCTTCCGGGGTGGCCCTCTTTCCCTGGCCACTCTACTCCATGTATTCAGCTTCCAAGGTGAGCAGCAGCATGCAGTCCAAGTTTCCTTCTCCTTCTGCTCTTGTTTCTCCAAGCTGGCATTTTCCTTTGGACTTTGGATCATCTGGCAAGCTGATGGACAGATTTGCCTGGAGAGCAAATGTACAGGGGGCTTCTGTGTACAGGGCTCATCAGCAGGCATCTGGGAACCATGTCAGCAGATGCCCATGGGTTGATGAAGCCCTGAGGCAGCACAGCTGGACAAGCGCAGTCCCCATGGGACTCCAGGCCCCACTCAGCCTCTTGCTTGATAGCCCTGCTCCTTTGCTGCCAGCAAGTAGCACTGTGTCTTTCTTCTGTCCTGGAGGCCTAGCCAGGTGGCCCATGCCCTAGTCATAAAACCAAACCCTCAGAGGAGGGGGTGTTCCCTGGCACTGAGACAAGGGAGAGCCTTCTCTGGGTAAGGTCATCTATATGCAGTGGCCCTAGGCATGTATTAATCCCAAAATGTATGTTCCTGCTCACTGAGGGAGTTCTTCCCAGGCCAAGAAGTCCTAACTCCCATCAGACAAACTGCTGCATTTTAAGGTAAAGCAGGTCAGCTCCCTGCAGTCCCTTTAAGATCTGAATAAGTTGGCTCTGAGGACAAAGCAAGCTCTCCCCTTAAGTGTTTTCTCCTTTTTGCTCCAGGCTTTTGTGTGTACGTTTTCCAAAGCCCTGCAAGCAGAATATAAAAGGAAAGGAATCATTATCCAGGTGAGGTCAACAGCTCTGAGTCTGTGGGACTGGGGCTAGGAAGTGTGGATTCCCATGGAGCTGGGGTACTGCTTCCTGCAGGGCAGGTGGCACATGCATGGCCAGGTGGGAGGGTCTGGATGACACCACGTGAGTTCCTGTGACCCTCGCAGTGGCAGCTGCCACCGTAGTTGCCCTAGGTGCTGGAGGAGGAAATGGGGCAGGGTGAGTGAGCACTGCATCATGACAGTGTCTTGGTCTTGTCTGACCAGCCTTTACTCTCTGACTCAGGTGCAGGAGATAGGTTTAGGCAGGAGGAATTGTGGAGAAGAAGCAAAAGAAAACCGGGCAAGAGATCTGTATTGAAAAGAGGCGGTGGTTGGGGGGTAGCGGCGGTTGGGCGGTGAGTAGCATTTATGAAGGGGGTAGTATTTGTTGGGGGGTAGTGGCCATCGAGGGGTGTAGTGGCGGTCGGAGAGTGGGTAGTGGCAGTGGGGGGGGGTAGTGGTGGGAGGTAGCCGCGGTCGGAGGGTGGCTAGTGGCAGTGGGGGGGGGGGTAGCAACGGTTGGGGTGAGCAGTGGCGGTAAGGGAGTAGCAGCGGTGGCAGGTACTCTGGGAGCTGTTCATCTGTGATGGGCCACAAAGATCCCCACCCTGGTTCTTGAGCGGTTAGAGTAGAAGTGCTTGGCTTCCTCTTTCACCTACAACAGCAGAACCATCGTGGAGATGACCTTGTCCCAACCTTAAACAGAGGAGGGTTGTCACAGCCATCAGCAGACTGTGCAGTATGATTCTTGAGGTGTCAGTGACATATACGTGCTTGGCTCAGCAAAATAGAGTTAACTGCTTTCTGGAACTTGGAATAAACAGTTTACAGAGGTTTTTTGTTATTGTTTGGGAAGAAGCTTTAAGACATACTATTAGAAATGAAAAGGTACACTCACAGTTAAATCTGTAAAATCATTGCTGTACATACTGATTTTCAATTAAAATACCCAGGTGAGAACATCTCAGATGGTTGTTCCTATAAATTAATCACTTATAGGATAAAGGCATATCAATATGCCATATTCAATAGGCAGATATGAGTTAATGGTACAAACTTTGCAAATAGCACTGTCTTTCATGGTGAATGATTATAACAACCCTGTCACTAGACCACAGTTCTGTTCTCTGCCCTGATGGACTTAATTGTCACCTATCAGATACTTCTCCCTCCTATCCATTCTCCAACTCCCAGCTGAAGATAGATTCTTTTTGCAACAGTGCTACCCCATATAGGCTAAGTTTCCTGCAGTAAAAAATAACTCATAAAATCTCATTGGCCTCAAACTGCAAAGATTTATTTCTCATTCACTATAAGCTGGCAGAGAGGATTAACTCATTGTAGCCATGCAGGGACCCAGGCAGATGGAGCAGCTGCCATCTTGGATATTGTCAGTTGAAATGCCAGAGAAAAAGTGGGAGGAGTTCCTGAAGATCTTGCTTTGATAATTAAGGGCTCTGGGTCAAAAAATATAAGAAGCATGCGTTCTCAAACCCAGTTATTTCTCTATCTGGAAACTGGGTTTAAGAATGCACGCTTCTTATATTTCTCTAAGAGTAACACTTTGAGATCTTTAGAAGAAAACTGTTATACAAATTAATGACTGTTAATTTCCATGAGAACAAATTCAGTTGGATTGATCGACTTATAATTAGATTCAGTTATGAAACAACACAATTTCAAGTGTGATATTGATTAAGTTTTTTTGGGGGGGGGTTTGGAGCCGATGGCCAAGAAAAAATTCTTGAAGACGTCTTTGGTGCATAAAGGTGATTTTATTAAAGCATGGGACAGGACCCATGGGCAGGAAGAGCTGCACTGGGGTTGTGAAGAGTAGCTGGTTATATACTATGGAGTTGAGGGAGGTAAAGTCAAAAAGGAGGCCTCCAGAGGGACTTTGATATGCTAAAGAGGACTCAAAGATACTGGAGGCCTGGCTATTGTCAAATTAAGGTTGTTTTCCTGTAGTAAGGCATTAGCATAGGACAGTTGGGAGTTTCTGGAGAAATGTTATACTCTGTATTTGTCTCAAGTATTTGTCAATTGGCTGCAGGTTATAAGGAAATTTAATTTTACTTGCCATTTCCTTCTTGCCTTTGTTCCCCACATCACTACGGAGGCATGATGTTGGGGCTCCAGGAAACTGAGTCTATAGGTTTCTGGAGATTAGGCTATTGATAAGATTGCCTTTTTCTTGTACTTTACTAAGATATTTATAAACTGATGGAGACCCATGCCCTGTACAACTGTGATCTCTACAGTTAACCATTTGTTTTCTTTCCTTTCCTTTGTTCTTGGGCAGCCTGGCATCCCTGAGGAATATCACACATATCCCACAGGGTGTGCGTGTGTGTGTGTGTGTGTGTGTGTGTGTGTGCATGCATGCGCTAGCTTGTATCTTGCCCTCAACATGCTTTATGCTCCCTCATCAATGTGAAGAAAATGTGATGTGAGGAAAAATAAAACCAAGAAAACAAGCATGGATCTTTTTTTTCTTTCTAAAGATGCCGAGGTCTCTGTCTGGGAATAAAGTAAGAAACCCCATTATGAAATCTCATGCTAGGACACAGTGTGGTGAGATCCCAGGTGGAAACATGGTGTTGAGTTTGCAAGGCACAATGTGTGATTGTTTATTTTTCTTACCACAATAGGAAAGATCATCAGGTATGTGCCACTCCTGGCTCCTAACTGAAGCGTGAAAGTGTGAATCCAGAGAGCTTTGCATTGCTCCAGCTTTGGCTGTATGTGTTAGAAATAAACTTCTCAGGCAATGTTGCCAGATAAAATATAGGACATCCAGTTTAGTGTGAATTTCAGATAATAGTAATTTCTTTTTTGGTATAGGTGTAGGTCATGTAATACTTGGGACATATTATACTTTAATCTTTTTCCTTGTTTGTCTGGATTTCAAATTTTACTGAGTGTCCTACATTTTTATTGTTGAAATCTGGCCACCATGTCTAAGAGATAACTCATGTCCTCAGTCACCCCATGTACATTCGAACCACCTGACATGGTTGTGGCTAAGGTCTCAGCTTGAGTTAGTGATAAAGTTAAACCAGAAACCAGCCTTTCTGATTCACAGCTCTGTGCCAGTTTATGCCTTTTCAGTGCTCCATTATCAGTTAAGATCCCGAGACTTTTTACAGGAAGAACAGAATTGGAAAATGAAGAGGTGGTTAAAATAAGTGTTAATTGCTCAGGTGTGGACAGATTGCTCCTGTGTTATGGCCTTTATTTCCCATTGTAGGTGCTGACCCCCTATGCTGTTTCAACCCCAATGACAAAGTATCTAAACACCAACATGGTAACCAAGACTGCTGATGAGTTTGTTAAAGAATCACTGAATTATGTCATGATTGGAGACGAAACCTGTGGCTGCCTCATCCATGAAATCTTGGTAACTGATAAATTCTTTCTCAAAGCAAGAGAGGCAGGTGTGCAGGCAACCCCAGCAGAGCTCTTCCTTGCTATTGGAACAGTCAACCGTTTCCTTTAGTGCTGCAGAGGGTATGCTACTAAGTAGTAATATAGCCAGTTAAAGAGCATATGTGGCAAAGAGGAGAAGCTGGAGGCCTGGGTGCTCAGACCATAGATAATCCCAAAATTGGCAAATATCACCCTTGGCTGCCTCACTTCTTTCCTCAAAAAGTAAGGTGGCTTCCTGAGTGCTTGGAAAGGGCAGACCAAGACACAGGGAGCTTCCGTGGGTGGGGGTGAAAGGGGTTGCTAATGTCTTCTCTGGCCCCCTGTGTTAGGAAATGTTTAGCTAACTGGCTTTCCAGGAAAAAAAAAACCCCAAAACCTTTATTTATAGTGTTTGCTGATTTCCATGGTTTAAGAGCTCCCCCATGGCTGAGTTTATAGCTACCATTGTGTTGTCATGGCACTTGAATTTAAGAGTGTGCATGATTGGCTCTTTTGGGCAAGAACAAGCTGGCTCTTGCACAGCATGGACTCCACCAAATGTGGGAATAAAATTCAGTGGCATACGGTATGAGGAGTTCCTACTGTCCCTAGGCTGCTTTTAGAAGCAACCACAAACATGAAACACAGGTAGATTTGACTGTTGCATGCTGATACTGAAAACAAACACACACAGTGTCAGGGCAGTTCTGTTGCTGGTATCACCAACACATTTTAGACAGATCTATACTTTCCCTTCATATTTCAACTTTCTCCTCTGCCTCATGTGCTTTTCTACCATGGGAATTCGGTTTCTCCCCACTGTCTCTTTCTCTCTCAGGTGCTAGAAGGATTCATGGGTGAATACACTAAATCTTCCCAAAGCATTCAATTACCTCTTGGGACTTACAGAGACTCTACAAGAGATACTGAATTGACTTAGAGAACTACTTGCTACTTTTACTGTAGAACCCCAACAGTGTGCAGAATCACCAATTTAACACACACTTTTACAAAGTGGACATGCAGAAAGACCGTTAGATATTTATTTTGCCTATTGCTGATCTGGTCTTTCTCCAGATTACCACTTGCTGCGTGGTGGATAAACAAATGTACAATGAGTTTAAATTTAGTTTGATCTGGTAATCTAAACTACATATTTAGAAAATGTGCTTTTGTCTATTATTTAAAGTTTTCAGTCTTTCTGGGAGCATCCCTTTCTCCTGACTCTCTCACTGAGATGATATTGGGAAGAAAAATCTCCACTATTTCCTGCTGGTCCTTAAGTGTGTGTGGCTGATGTCCCACATCTACCTGGTGCTTGGTGACCCTTTCTGTCCATTTGGCTTGGCCAGTGAACTGCCAGCTGATAACTGCAGACCTCTGAATCTCTGCTACTTCCCTCATCCAGCCATAGCCCTGCAGTCCTTCTGCAGCTTTGGTTCATAAACATGCTCTGGCTCTCACTTCCACATCACCATCAACATGGACTTGACTCATGCTGGATAAACGAATGTCAGCACCTCCCTCACCATGCTGAGATAATGTTCCATATCTCCCCCTTTGCCTTCAGTGCCACCCTTACTTATTTAACACAGTTTCGTATTCTTTATCTGAATCCCCTGGTTCCCCAGCCCTCTACCCAGCCTAAGCCCAGAGGACACACATATCAAAGGACACACATCCTCTGGGATGTTGATGTCTTTAATGGAATCCATCAGCATTTAGAAAATGTTTTCTTGAGCCAATAGCCTGGCTTTCAGGGATGTTGTTTTGCTATATAATGCAATTCTAGATGTCAAAAGTTGAAAAAAATGTTTGGCTTTTCTTTTTTGATTTCTTTTTTTGGTAATGTTTGCTTGTTTGTTTGTTTGTTTTGAGATAGAGATAGAGAGAGAGAGAGAGAGAGGTAGAGAGAGAATCTCAAGCAGGCTCTGCACTCTCAGCATAGAGCTCAATGAAGGGCTTGATCTCACAAACTGAGATCATGACCTGAGCTGACATCAAGAGTTGGATGTTTACCTGACTAAGCCACACAGGAGCTCCTCTCTTTTGATTTCTTATGTAACAGATCAGATCTCTTCTGGCAAACAGACGCCAAGTACAGACTAGGCAAAAGAGTCCTTGTGCCTGTCAAAGTAAAAGAGAAAGCAAAGGAGAACACACAAATCATTAAAGCCAATTTAGTGTTTGCCGGGACTTAGAAAGATTGTTGAATCTAAAGTTATGAGTAATCAAGTAGAATCGACTGGTAAACAAAAAACCATTCCATTACAAAAAGGCAAGGCAAAGACAACATGCTCTTTACTCCCAAGGAGTTTTAGGGCAGGAACTGACATTAGAATGGAATCTCTAAGGTAGAGTCTGTGTGGTACTTGAGGTTACCTCACTTAATCCTCCTAATCATTTAGTAAGGTAGGTCATTTGGATCTTGTTTTACAGTTGAAGAAACTTAAGTTCAGAGCTAGATCAGATGCCTAAGGCCACTTGACTGGTAATGGTGAAGCTAGGGTTTAAGTCCACTTTAGCTCAATGTCATGCTTTTCCTGGTTTCATCTATACCATCCTTCTAGGTTGGTATGGGGTAGACAGCAATGGAGATGGAAGAAGGGACCTTTTAGAACATTTTCTAGGGACCTGGAATCATTTATTTTCTTTATGGATGACTTCACTAAGCCAAAATATTTAGTTTAAGGCAGAGCTAATGAAAGGGCTTGATTTTGCTGTAAGATTAAAAAGCTCTAAAGGGGAGAAAGATGAAGTCCTTGAGGAAGAAGTTGCATTCACTCATTGACTTGGTTGGTGGAAGAAGAGTTCTACTTTGGTTCCCAGAAGCTGTCTTTGGTCCCCTGCTTAGAAATATCTCAATTAATGCAATGGTCTGAGAATCTGAGCTGTCTGAAGAATATGAACACTCCCTGAAAAGCTCACATCTTCCTCTGGTTGAAGGCCTGTTGTTTAGTGGGGAGCAGGAATGTTGGATGCCCAAGATTACAATGTAGACAAAATGATTTTTTATGGGGGTCTGGACCAGTTTTATAGGACATGGGTATGATTTGAGGGCAAGAAGCCTTCCAATGCTTGTGCCTATGCCTGACATGCAGCCAACTAAGCATTCATGCCTTGGCTTGAAACACCCTACTCCTTTTCCAAGAAAATGCTCTGTGTTAGTAATTTATACCTTGCTGTGTCAGACTTTTGTTCGTGAATTCATCTATGCATTTGTGTATTTGCTTAGCACCTATTATGCCTCAGGCATTGTGTAAGGTAATAAGAGCATTTCTGACTGTTTTCTGGAATCTCATTTTAGTAGAACCTTGGTAAAAAGAACCTGAAGACACTGGGGAGATTGGGCACCAGGAAGAGGAAGTGCTTACTAAGAGAAGGAGAAAGGGGTATGGGGTGAGTTCTGAACAGAGTTCTCTTAATTTAGAATTTCTTCTGGGCCGATTGTACAAGTGATTGTTTTGGTTTCTGAGAAAATCTTGCTTGCTGAGAAAGTGCTACAAAATTTTTAAATTTTAGCAAATGCTTAAAAGATTTTGAGACTTAAGTTCAGTAGTCAGAAAGATATTTTTAGGGGCGCCTGGGTGGCCCAATGGGTTAAGTGTCTGACTCTTGATTTTGGCTCAGATCATGATCTCATGATTTGTGAGTTTGAGTGCTGTGTTGGGCTCCATGCTGATTGCTTGGATCCTGCTTGGGATCTTCTCTCTCCCTCTCTCTACCCCTTCCCTGCTCATGCTTTCTGTCTGTCACTCAAAATAAATAAACTTAAAAAAAAGAAAAATATTTTTAAAGATAATGACTATAAACTGAGATGTTTAGTTGTAACTTGTTTGCTCTTCTTTTTTCCCCCCAAACACTCATGTTTTTGTCTATTTAAGCGGAGCTTCCTGAACCTGATCCCATCCTGGGTTTTGTACAGCAGCACATTCCAGAAGAAATACATGGACTACCTCAAGCACAATACCAACACCATATAGTCCAAGTGGGCTGATGCTCCATCCAGCATTGTTCTCCAAGTTCCGTGTTGGCTGCAGAAAACTTATGAGCAGACCAGCACCTGCCACTCCTCTGAAGCTGGAGATGCTGTGTCATGAATACAGTACTGAAAATACAACTTTTTTTTTCCATTTTACTTGAGTCTGGAGATCTTTGCAAAAGCTGTAGTGTAAAAATGTGTTGTGCAGTGGGGTTTTGTGGCTTTCTGTGTGAGAAGATGGGAGTGTCTATAGGAGAAACTAGAGGAATTTCTACATGGGATTATAACATAAATGTGGTGAGAAGAAAGCCTTTGATACTTGGCATATTCAGAACAATTATACCTATAAGCTACTTTATAGCTATGTTAAAGAAAGTCTGAAGGGGACACCTTGGTGGCTCAGGCAGTTAAACGTCCCACTCTTGATTTCTGCTCAGGTCATGATCTCTCAGTTTTATGAGTTTGAGCCCCAAGTCAGCTTCTGTGCCCTGACCATGTGGAGTCTGCTTGGATTCTCTCCCTTTCTCTCTGTCCCTCCTCTGCTCATACTTTCTCTGTCTCTCTCAAATTAAATAAACTTAGGGAAAAAAAAGAATGTCTGAAGTTACTAAACTTTACCAAGACTGCTCTAGTCCTAGAGCACTCAACCTGAGCTCTTTAGAGACCCAGAAAACTCTAGGGGAAGGTTGTGCAGGCAACAGCTGCATCAGGCCAGTTTCTGGGACCCTCCCATTTCAACTAATGCATAACCAGCTTTATCTATTTTATTTATATTTGGGGTTCTATGTCAGGCTGTGCTCACAAAAATAAAACAGAAAAGCATATATTGATAAAAATAGTTTAAAAACCATTACTCTAATGCAGGAGTTGATACCTGCAGAAATGAAATTTTTGTAAGTCTCCAGCTTTAAGGGTGCTGGGCTGAGGGCTTTACTTGTCAACACATGGAGATGGTGTTTTGGGGAACTATTATCCATCAGCTCTTGAGGGAGTTGGAGGAGGAGCACAGCAGCAGGCAACCCTGTTTTGGCTGGCCTTGGTCAAGAGTGTTACCCCCATGACATCACCGTGCTCTAGGTGCTGCTGACACTTGGTGGCACTCATCTTTTCTGAGACCATCATTGGCATTAGTAGTGTGAAAAAAGAATTTATGTATTGCTGCTCTATTTATAAAAGGAGTCTGGGAGATTTGGTTGGAATTTATGGGACATTTTGATATTCTGGGGGAAGCACAGGGTAGATAGAACATTTAAAACCTTGGTAAGGTTGGAAATCATGGGCTGTAATATCATAGCTTTTACTAAGCCTGCTCTGGGGAAAAGACTGGGAAAAGTTATTCATTCTGAGGTGTAGATACCTACTTAAATTTTCTCAATTATGGGTAACAATAACTACAGTACAGAATGTTTTTACAGTGCCCATATGTATTGGTTATTTACTTGTTGTCTTCCGTCCTAAGCCCCACCTTTCATACTCTGATCTATGATGCTGGGCTAGGAAGTTTCAGACTCTGGTCTTAAGACACTTATGCCAGCTGGTTTTGCATTAGATTCTGCTCATGGGAGGCCAATTTGGGAGAGAAAAGGAGGTAGGAGGGCCAGGGAAACTCCTTCCTATTCACACTCTTATTACCATCCTTCTGCAGAGGGGACAGTGTTAGCCACACTCAGCACCAACCAGGAAGCAGCCTGCAAGGATGTACTACCACCCTTCACAATGCCCCGTTTGGGCATTGACCAGGCAGCGGTTCCCCCTTGGAGCACTCAGTTCCTAGAAACACCACCTCCTCCACTGGTTCTACCAGTCCTGCAGCCACTAATAGCTGAGTTACCTAGTATCCTCTTTTTGCCCTTTCAGCCTTCTGAATTTAGTGTTACCAATTCCTTCTACTCAATCCCTTCTGTTTGAAATGCTCAGTGTGCTTTCTCTTTTTGTTATTGGCCCTGGCTGAGACTTTCAGTTGATTATCTTGACTGATCTAGGAAGCTGAGTGGGTTGAATCTCTTTTTGACAATGAAGAATCAGAAACTCAGAGTTCTGAAACTGAAGGCATGATTGATCAATTTGAGGAATTATTTGCAAATGTGTGGGGAGGCCATAGAGAAGTCATCGGAGTTAGTAGAGTGGTGCTTTTATTACCCCAAAGCCTGAAGGGGCTGGGAAGGGAGCAATTACAGACCCAATGAGAGAGACAGAGAGAGGAGGCTGGTGGTCAGAGGAAGGGAGAGGAAGAAGGAGAGGGCTGGAGAAAGAACAGTGTAAGGATCGCTGTCTCAGAGGAGATGTGACCCTTGGCTGAGAGAAGCTGACAAGTTGTGGCCACCCCATAGAGAGGGAGAGAGGATTGTGATATTGTGATTTCTAATAATAAATATATGTTATCTTCATCTCTATTCCTTGGAATTTCCCAGGTGATAAGAGCAATAAGTGTGTCATTTTTATTTGTAACAAGCCGCTTTTCAAACATGCTTGAGTTTATATTAATGAGGTGACTTTTGGAAAGCCCCTAAGGATGGAGCTGGTTGCCAGAGGAACTGACCATGTGATTAGAAGGTTGGAACTTTCATTCCTACTCCACAATCTTTGGGGAGGGGAGAGAGGGTGGAGGTTGAGTTCAATCACTAATGACCAATGATTTAATCAATCGTGCCTACATAATTAAGGCTTTATAAACTATGGGTTTTGGAGAGCTTCTAAGGTTGGTGAACATGTGGAGGTGCTAAGAAGGTGGCATGCCTGGAGAGGGCAGGGAAGCTCCATGCTTTTTCCCATATACCTTGCCCTCTGTATCTCTTATATCCAGCTGTTCCTGAGTTGTATTCTTTTATAATAAACTGGCAATCTAGTAAGTAAACTACTTTCCTCAGTTCTGTGAGCCATTCCAGCAAATGAGTGAACCTGAGGAGGGGTCATGGGCACTTTCATTTTATAGCCACTAAATTGGTCAGAAGCTTAGGTGATAACCTGGATTTGCAATTGGCATCTAAAATGGGGGCAATGTTATAGGACAGCCTTTAACCCGTGGGATCTGATGCTCCCTTCAGGTAAAGAGTGTCAGAATTGAGTTAAATTACAGGACACCGAGTGGGTGTCTGAGAATTGCTTGGGGTGGGAACCTCTCCACATATTTGGTGACCAGAATTACTGGGAGTAGAGTGTTGAGAGGAGAAACAGGAGTGTTTTTCCTTTGCAAGAATAAATACCTCAACTTCACTTCCCTGCTGTTCTCTGGGTCTCCTGCTGGTGCCTGCTATTGGTCACATCTAACTGGAAGCTAGTTCACTGATGTATTTTGTGAGGTTAATCTGGGATACCAGATCAGGGGTTGGAGGAAGAACAGAGATTAGATTTGGAGGAAAGAGATGCAACATAAGACCCACATATTAAGTGATTTTCTCAAAGTCATACCATTAATAGTTGGTGGCTCCTGAATTGGGGCTACTGTCTATTCTCTATGTTTCAAAAGGGATAATACTTTAAGCTCAAAGAATAAATATCTCATTGTGGAATTCAAGATTTCAGCAAAGTAGGTGATATCTTACAGACATTAAAGTCTCACTTGCTTAAATGTGAGACAACCATGCTTGTTAGCTATTCTAGGTATTATTGCCATATAACAAGTGATCCCCCAACCTAGTGGCATAAGATGACCACCATTTTCTTGTGCCACAGATTTCGTGGGTCAGAAAGGGCACAATGGGATAGTTTGGTTTGCTCCATGATATCTAGGAGCTCAGCTGGGAAAACTCAAAGGCTGGAAATGAGTCAGCCTCTGAAGCTGGAAACATCTGAATGATTGCTTAGTTATTTGTCTGGCAATTGATGGGAGTTATTATCTGGGACCACAGCTGGGCTGCTAGATGGAAACCTACACATGTCTCCTCTATGTTCTGCTTGGTTTTACTCACAGCATGGTGACTGGGTTCCAAGAATGAGCATTCAAAAGAAAACTAAGAGAAAGCCATACTGTCTTATATGACTTAGCCTTGAAGTCACATGACATTATTCCAACCCTTTCCAGATTCAGTGGGAGGGAACACAAACCTACCTCCTGATGGGAGAAGTACCATGTGTAACAGGAACTATTGTTGTCACCATTTTAGAAAATACAATGAGCCTTACTAATTAATCTTACAGTAAGTGTTTGTCCTAACATGTATCAATGATGGGGAGTTACTTGGCATTTCAACTACTGATGCAGCAACTTCTAAAAGTATAGACATTGTTTCTAAGCCTTCACATCAAATCCTAGCAAATTTGCCTTTGGGGAGGAACTTCCACAACTGGCAGCTTAGAAGAGAAAAGAAACGCACTTCAGTATATACAACCTGAGGCAGATTTTAGATATAGTTTTTAGCTTTATAATATGTGGGTTTATCCAATGTATTAGTGCTGAGTTGGTTTGAATGACTGATTGTCTCACAAGCTTTTTGTGGGCCTTTAAGAGAAGATTTCTTCATAGCAAAGGCCTCAGTATGTTGGATTGAAATGGGAGTGAAAAAGCTCTATATTTTATCCCTGTAACCACTAACACTAGAAACTAGCTGTCATTTGTTGAGTACTAATAATGAGTCAAGGACTATGTAAATCCTCTTTATTCTTAGGAAGTAGGAACTATTAATATAATCTTCTATCAATATTACTTTCCTTTTACATGTGGGGAAATGAAGAAAAAAAAAGTTGAGAAATGCCCACAGGTTTACCTGACCAGTGAGTGGCAGGGCTGGGATTTGAATGTGGGTCATCTTCCAGACTATAGTAGAGTCCTACCTGCCTGGGATAAGGTTCTTTAACTGAGCTTAAGAGCAAGGGGTGGACACTATTCCCTCCAACAATGTGTTTTTCACTTTCACACGTTGTGGAGAGAGAGGAGCCATCAGCCTTTGCAGCCAAGCCCATGTGCCTCAATTTCAACACTGACCACTTTCCAAATTTACCATTGCCTGGGAATCATTTGGGAAGAGGGAGGCTTGCCAAATTTTCTGAACTTTTGTTTCTGCTGAGCAGTACCAGGCTCTTGTCTCTTGCCCGATTCTCTTCTTTTTGTTTGGAGGGCTTGGAACTCCAAAGAACAGCATCGGCAGCTGGTCATTTAGATGGAAGGATTCACTCTGTGTTCTTCCAGCCTTCCATCTGTGCTACCTCCCAGGATGCCAAAGCCTGGAGAATCCCTCTGACAACACTTGGAGCAGGAAAATGAGGTGATTATGGGCTGCTGCTCTGAAAAAACTTGGGAGCTGTGACTGGGGCAGTTCCCTGGGGCATCATCCATTTCTTGCTCGTGTGGGATAGGAACAAGAATGCCCCACTTCAAAAGACTCCTTAAGCTAACGCTTGCCAAAGAAAGTTGAAGACGGTCATCCCAGGGTCAGCATGATTTTAATCAAGTTTGTCTGCTTCTGATGCCAAGAAATGATGTTTATTCTCTCTGTCATTTATCCACTGTGCTGAGGTCTTAGCCTGGCCTGACTTGCTACTGCCCTCTAATGGGCTGGGAGGGAGACTGGTGGGTCTTTCTATCTAATCCTGTAGGAATTTTAGAACAGGATCCAGTTTGAGAAAAGAAATCCCTCAAATCTTTTTGTTGTTGTTGTTAGTTTTTTAAAAAATTGAAATATAATTAACATGTAACATTGTATTGGTTTCAGGTGTACAGCATAACGGTTGGATATATGTATATATTACAAAATGATCACAATAAATCTAGTTAACATCCATCATCACACATATTTACAATTTTTTTTTCTTGTAGTAAGATCTACTCTCTTAGCAACTTTCAAATGTGCGATATGGTATCATTAACTACAGTTACCATGCTGTATATTACATCCTCAGGACTTATTTATTTTCTAACTGGAAGTTTGTACTTTTGACCACCTTCACACATATTGCCCACTCCCTGTTCTCTGTATCTATGAGCACAGGTGTTTTTTTTTTTTTTTTCTTTCTTTCTTTTTTTTTTTTTTAGATCTATGTATGAGTAAGATCATATGGTATTTCTCTTTCTCTGTTTGACTTATTTGTCTTAACATAATGCCCTTAAGGTTTATCTCTCAATTTTTTTTGTGCTGTTTGTGTGTGTGTGTGTGTGTGTGTGTGTGTGTGTGTAGGTGAGTAGGGAGTTCATGAAGAGAGAAAGAAAAGGACCAGAGAAGAGAAAAGGACTATTTCAGGTTCATACACAGACAAATGGCTGACAATGAGCCTCTTGGGGCTCTGGTTACATCATCAGTAAAATTAGAAGGCTTGGCTACATGTTCCATAATTCAGCTCTTATAGTTTATACATTTTAAGTCAGTTTTGGAAATAATTTTTCTTTCTCAATCTTTAAAAAACAAATTCCTGATTATAAACATTTTTGTAGTGTAGGAAATACAGAAACTATAGAAGAAAGAGAAGAAAACAAAAATCACCATTTACCCCACCACCCAATATTAACCATTGTTCACTGATTGTGGATTTTTAAAATAAATTTTCTGTATGTGTATGTGTGTGTGTATGTGTGTGCACTTGCACATATATATGTCTAAATGCAGATTTTCTATTCCTCTTTCTCAAGATTAGAGCATGAGATTTCCTTGTGTTAATAAGTATTCAAAAGGTGATTTACAGTTGTTACTTAATACTTATTCATTATGACGAAACATAATTTATTTTATGACCCCTTTTGCTTTGCATTTAGGTATTTTTGACTTTTAAAATCTTATAAATAACTTATAAAAATGTATATCCTTGTATGTGCATCTTTTTGTTTTGCTGATATTGATATGTTTTTATAATGGCTTGTTAATTCACATACTGTACAATTCTCCTGTTTGAAGTTTACATTCAGATTGTTTTCAGTGTACTCACAGAGTTGTGCAACCATTGCCATCATAAATTTTAAGAATAATTTTAGAACATTTCATCACCCCCTAGGGGGAGTCCTGTACCCATCAGCCGTCACTCCTCATTTCACATCCCCCAGGCAGCCACTAATTTACTTTCTGTCTCCATGGATTTGCCTGTTCTGGACTTTTAATATAACTGGAATCATATAATACGTGACTTTTTGTTATTTCTCACCTAGCATAATGTTTTCAAGGTTCATCCATGTTGTAGCACTTGTTTCCTTTTTATTGTTAAATAGTATTCTAGTGTGTGGATAGATCACATTTTAATTATCAGTTCATCAGTTGATGAACACTTGGGTTGTTTCAACTTTTTGGCTACTATGAATAATGGTGCTATGAACATTTGTGTACAAGTTTATATATGCGCATATGTTTTCAATTTTCTTGGGTATATACCTAGTGGAATTGTGGGTTACATGGTAACTATTTATTTATTTATTTATACCCAAGTTAGTTAGCAGGAGTAGATTCTAGTGATTCATCCGTACGTATAACATTCAGTGCTCCTCCCAATAAGTGTCTTTCTTAATGCCCCTTACCCGTTTAGCCCATCCCCCACACACAACCCCTCCAGCAACCCTCAGTTTGTTCTCTATATTTAAGAGTCTTTTATGTTTTGTCCTCCTCCCTGTTTTTATATTATTTTTGTTTCCCTTCCCTTATGTTCATCTGTTTTGTCTCTTAAAGTCCTCATATGAGTGAAGTCATACTATATTTGTCTTTCTCTGACTAATTTCCCTTAGCATAATACCCTCTGGTTCCATCCACGTTGTTGCAAATGGAAAGATTTCATTCTTTTTTATTGCTGAATAATACCCCAATTATATATATATATATATATATATATATACACACACACACACACACACACACACCATATATACCATGGTAGGTATATATATATATATATATATATACACCATATCTTCTTTATCCCTTCATCTGTCAATGGACATTTGGGCTCTTTCCATACTTTGGCCATTGTTGATAGTATTGCTATAAACATTGGGGTGCACATGCCTCTTCAGCATACCTGTATCCTTTGGATAAATCCTAGTAGTGCAATTGCTAGGTTTAAGGTAGTTCTATTTTTAATTTTTTGAGGAACATCCATACTGTTTTCCAGGGTGGCTGTACCAGTTTGCATTCTCACAAGCAGTGCAAAAGAGATCTTTTCTCCACATCCTCACCGATATCTGGTGTTGCCTGAGTTGTTAATTTTGGCCATTCTGACTGGTGTGAGGTGATATCTCATTGTGGTTTTGAGTTGTATTTCCCTGATGATGAGTGATGTTGAGCATATTTTCATGAGTCTGTTAGCCATCTGGATGCCTTCTTTGGAGAAGTGTCTATTCATGTCTTTTGCCCGTTTCTTCACTGGATTATTTGTTTGTTGGGTGTTGAGTTTGGTAAGTTCTTTATAGATTTTGGATATTAATCCTTTATCTGATATGTCATTTGCAAATATCTTCTCCCGTTCCATTGGTTGCCTTTTAGTTTTGCTGATTGTTTCCTTCACTGTACAGAAGCTTTTTATCTTGATGAGATCCCAATAGTTCATTTTTGCTTTTGTTTCCCTTGCCCCCAGAGACATGTTGAGCAAGAAGTTATTGTGGCCAAGGTCAAAGAGGTTTTTGACTGCTTTCTCCTTGAGGATTTTGATGGCTTTCTGTCTTGTGTTTAGGTCTCTCATCCATTTTGAGTTTATTTTTGTGTATGGTGTAAGAAAGTGGTCCAGGTTCATTCTTCTGCATGTCACCGTCCACCCAACACCATTTGCTGAATAGAATGTCTTTATTCCATTGGATATTCTTTCTTGCCTTGTCGAAGACTAGTTGGCCATATGTTGGTGGGTCCATTTCTGGGTTCTCTTTTCTGTAGCATTGATCTAAGTGTCTGTTTTTGTGCCAGTACTATACTGTCTTGATGATTACAGCTTTGTAATACATCTTGAAGGATTGTGATGCCTCCAGCTTTGGTTTTCTTTTAGGATTGCTCTGGCTATACAGGGTCTTTTCTGGTTCCATACAAATTTTAGGATTGTTTGTTCTAGCTCTTTGAAGAATGTTGGTGTTATTTTGATAGGAATTGCATTGAATATGTAGATTTCTTTGGGTAGTATTGACATTTTAACAATACTTGTTCTTCCAATCCCATGAGCATGGAATATTTTTCCATTTTTTTTGTGTCTTCTTCAATTCCTTTCATAAACCTTCTATAGTTTTCACTGTATAGATTTTTCACCTTTTTGGTTACTTTTATTCTTAGGTATTTTATGGGTTTTGGCACAATTGTAAATGGGATAGATTCCTTGATTTCTCTTTCTGTTACTTCATTATTGGTATAGAAATGCAACCGATTTCTGTGCATTGATTTTATATCCTGTGACCGCTGAATTCATGGATCACTTGTAGCAGTTTTTTGGTGGAATCTTTTGGGTTTTCCATATAGATCATCATGTCTGTGAAGAGTGAACGTTTGACTTCCTCCTTGTCTACTTGGATGCCTTTTACTCCTTTGTGTTGTCTGATTGCTGAGGCTAGAACTTCCAATACTATGATGAATAACAGTGGTGAGAGTGAGCATCCCTGTCATATTGCTGACCTTAGGGGGAAAACTGAGTTTTTCCCCACTGAGGATGATATTAGTGGTTCGTCTTTCATATATGGCTTTTATGATCTATCTTTACTTTCTTGAGGGTTTTTATCAAGAAAGGAGGCTGTACTTTGTCTAATGCTTTCTCTGCATCTATTGAGAAGATCATGTGGTTCTTGTCCTTTCTTTTATTGATGTGATGTATTACATTGTTTTTTTTTACAGATATTGAACCAGCCCTGCATCCCATGTGGTCGTGGTGAATCATTTTTTTAATGTATTGTTGGATCCGGTTGGTCATATCTTGCTGAGAATTTTTGCATCCATGTTCATCAGGGGAATTGGTTTGTATTTCTCCTTTTTAGTGGGTTTTGGAATCAAGGTAATGCTAGCCTCATAGAATGAGTTTGGAAGTTTTCCTTCCATTTCTACTTTTTGGAACACCTTCAAAAGAATAGGTGTTAACTCTTCTTTATGTGTTTAGTAGAATTCCCCTGGTAAGCCATTTGGCCCTGGACTCTTGTTTTTTGGGAAGATTTTTGATTACTAATTCGATTTCTTTACTGGTTATGGGTCTGCTCAAATTTTCTATTTCTTTCTGTTTCATTTTTGATAGTGTATATGTTTCTAGCAATTTGTCCATTTCTTCCATTCCATGGAACTGGAATCTCCATTTCCAGATTGCCCATTTTATTGGTGTATAATTGCTCATAATATCCTCTTATTATTGTTTGTATTTCTGCTGTGTTGATTGTGATCTCTCCCCTTTCATTCTTGATTTTATTTATGTGGGTCCTTTCCTTTTTCTTTTTGATCAAACTGGCTAGGGGCTTATCAATTTTGTTAATTCTTTCAAAGAACCAGCTTCTGGTTTCATTGATCTGTTCTGCTGTTTTTTTGTTTGTTTATTTTGTTTTGTTTTTTCAATTGCATTGATTTCTGCTCTAGTCTATTATTTGCTGTCTTCTGCTGTTTTTGGGTTTTATTTGCTGTTCTTTTTCCATCTCTTTAAGGTGTAAGGTTAGGTTGTGTATCTGAGACCTTTCTTCCTTCTATAGGAAGTCCTGGATTGCTATATACTTCTTCTTATGACAGCCCTTGCTGTGTCCCAGAGGTTTTGGATTGTGGTGTTATCATTTTCATTGGCTTCCATGTACTTTTTAATTTCCTCTTTAATTTCTTGGTTAACCCATTCATTCTTTAGTAAGATGTTCTTTAGTCTCCAAGTATTTGTTGTCTTTCCAAATTTGTTCTTGTGGTTGATTTCGAGTTTCATAGCATTGTGGTCTAAAAATATACATGGTATGGCCTCATTCTTTTTGTAGTTGTTGAGGGCTGATTTGTGTACCAGTATGTGATCTATTCTGGAGAATGTTCCATGTGCACTGAAGAAGATTGTGTATTCCACTGCTGTAGGATGAGATGTTCTGAATAGGTCTGTTAAGTCCATCTGGTCCAGTGTGTCATTCAAAGCCATTGTTTCCTTGTTAATTTTCTGCTTAGGTGATCTGTCCATTGTTGTAAGTGGGGTGTTGAAGTCCCCTACTAGTATGGTATTATAATCAATGAGTTTCTTTATGTTTGTGATTAATTGATTTATATATTTGGGTGTTTCACACCGGGGGCATAAGTGTTTAAAATTGTTGGGTCTTCCTTATAGATAGAACCCTTATTTATGATATAATGCCCTTCTTCATCTCTTGTTACAGACTTTATTTTAAAGTCTAGATTGTCTGATGTAAGTATGGCTACTCCAGCTTTCTTTTGGTGACCATTAGCATGATAGCTTATTCTCCATCTCCTTTCTTTCCATCTGAAGGTTCCTTTAGGTCTAAAATGGGTCTCTTGTAAACAGGATATTGGTGGATCTTGTTTTCTTATTCATTCTGTTACCCTATGTCTTTTGACTGGTGTGTTTAGTCCATTGACATTTAGACCAAGTACTGAAAGATATGAGTTTATTGCTATTGTGTTGCCTGCAGAGTTGGAGTTTCTGGTGATGTTCTCTGCTTCTTTCTAATCTTTGTTGCTCTTGGTCTTTTTTTCTTTTGTTTCATTGTTTCTCACCTCAGAGAGTCCCCCTTAAAATTTTTTGCAAGGCTGGTTTAGTGGTCATGAACTCCTTTAGTTTTTGTTTGTCTGGAAACTCTTTATCTCTCCTTCTATTTTGAATGACAGTCTTGCTGGATAAATAATTTTTGGCCACATATTTTTCCGATTTAGCACATTGAATATATCCTGCTACTCCTTTCTGACCTGTTAAGTTTCTGTGGATAAGTCTACTGTGAACCTGATCTGTCTTCCCTTGTAGGTTAAGGTCTTTTTTTACCCCTTGCTGCTTTCATGATTCTTTCCTTGTCTGTGTATTTGTGAGTTTGACTATGATATGCCTTGTTGATGTTTGGTTTTTGTTCAATGTAATGGGAGTTCTCTGTGCTTCCTGGATTTTGATGTTTGTATCTTTCCCCAGGTTAGGAAAGTTTTCCACTATGATTTGCTCACATAAACCTTCTCCCCCTTTCTCTCTCTTCATCTTCTGGGACCCCTATGATTCTGATGTTCTTTCTTTTTAATAAGTCACTGATTTCTCTATTTCTTAAATTGTGCTTTTTTGCTTTAGTTTCCCTCTTTTTTTTCCTGCTTCATTATTCTCCCTAAGTTTGTCCTATGTATCACTGATTTGCTGCTCTGCTTCATCCATCCTTGATGCTGTGGCATGTATTAGAATTTGCATCTCAGGATAGCATTTTTAATTTCATCTTGATTAGGTTTTACTTCTTTTATCTCTGCATAAAGGTATTCTATGCTTTTCTCAACCCCAGCTAATATTCTTATTACTGTGATTCTACATTCTGGTTCAGACATCTTGCTTATATCTGTGTTGATGAAGTCCCTGGATGTCATTTCTTCCTGTTCTTTCTTTTGGGATGAAATCCTTTGTTTTGTCATTTTGGAGGAAGAATCATTAATGAAATACAAAATTAAAATTAAAAAAAAAACACAAAAAAATCAACTAAAGGAAGCTAGATCCTAGGTATGTTTTGGTATGGTTGTTGAAAGAAGCTTGATAGAATAGCAAAAAAAAAAAAGAAAGAAAATTTAAAAAAAAAAAGAAAAGAAAAAAGTTAGGAAAATGTTTGAAAATTAAAAATAATCAATACAAAAAATAGAATATATGAAATTAAGAAAGTAAAATAGAATAAAAAATTACAAAAAATTAAAATATAGTATAAAAATTTTTTAAAAATCTTTTATAAAAATGGAAAATAGAAATAAATTTTTTTCTCTTTCCGTATTCAAGAATAAGAAAAGAAAAGAGAAAAAAATGGAATAGATTGACCAGTGAACAGAATGAAATATGAATGAAATTACATCCAGTTTCCCATAGAAGTCAAACTATGAAGCACTCTATAGTCTGTACCCTCTAAAGCTTGGTTGGTGCAGTTGGATGGGGCTTGGTGTAATGGCTTCGTTCTCCACTAGATGGCACTGCTTAGCTTACTGAGGTGGATTGTTGTGGTACATGTCCACGTGTATATGTATGTGTGGAGGATGTGAAAATGGCATCAGTCTGCCACCTTCCCAGTCTCTAGCATCAAACTCTGTGCTCTCACAGCCAGTAATCAAGCCCCCTCCTTCGTCTGGCTTCCATCCACTCCCTGTTTCTACACTGTCTGTGACCGAGCTGTCAGCCTGCCAGGGAGCACCTCCCTTCTGAATTTTATCTCAGATGGGGCTGTGTTTCCAAACCCCTCACTTCTGAGAGCCCTGCAGCTCTGACCCACTCTGACCTTGGGGG
This sequence comes from Panthera onca, assembly GCF_046562875.1. Taxonomy (NCBI): domain Eukaryota; kingdom Metazoa; phylum Chordata; class Mammalia; order Carnivora; family Felidae; genus Panthera; species Panthera onca. The sequence goes on along the minus strand of NC_138351.1, from coordinate 30,967,134 downwards.
AGGGTCTTGCTGAGCAATGGCCCAGTGCCAGCCCACCCCTGGGAATGCTAGGGTGACTGTCCCACTGCAGAGGTCCAGAGACTGTGGTTGGGTGCCAGCCCACTCCAGAAAAATTTCATGTGATTGTGTTGCAGCAGTGTTTCAGGGATTATGGTAAATTACAACACACATCTGGTGCCTGGCTTCACCGCCCCCTGATATCATTGTTCCAACATCAGCAAGTGTGGCTGTTCTCCGGGGTCCACTGGGACCTTTACCTGTGCAGAGGCTACACGTCCTCTACCAAATATCCTCTCAACAGGGGAACCATGTTTCCTCGTGTGACCCGAGGACCACTTGGATTTGCCCTTCCCACCAATGTTCTGCCAGGTATTGAGCTTGGAGTTTCTGACTCTGCACTCCCCTGTTTATAGAGCCCTAATGGTATTGAAATCCTCTCCTTTCTCCTTTTGCCCTTTCTTGTTCAGTCCCTTAAGGGTGTTTCCACTCTTCCTCTCCAGCTGCTTTTGGGGTGTGCTTTTCCCATACTCTCCGCATCCCCCCATCTCCATCTTCTCTCTGCAAGCAAAAACATCTCCCTACCCTTCATGGCTTCCCTCTCCCTCAGTTCACTTCTCTGCACGGCATACCTGCTGAGGTCTGTGGCTCAAGTTATGCAGATTTTGTGTTAATCCTCAGATCAATTTTATAGGTGTGCAAAATGCTTTGGTGCTGATCTAACTGCATTTCAGGGATGAGAGAAGCAGAAAATTTCCATGCTACTTCACCATCTTGGCCCCTCTGACTACATGGTAACCTTTTAAGGAACTGCTAGACTGTTTTCCAAAGTGCCTGTACCATTTTTACATTCCCACCAGCAGTGTATAAGGGTTCCAATTTCTCCACATCCTCACCAACACTTATTATTAGCTGTTTTTTTTATTATAGCCATCCTAGCACATATAAAGTGATATTTCATTGTGGTTTTGATTTTTATTTCTCTGTTGGCTAAAGATGTTGAGCTCCTTTTCATGTGCTTCTTGGTCATTTGTATATCTTCTTTGGAAGGATGTATACTCAGATCATTCACCCATTTTTAAACGAGGTTGTTGTTTTTTTTTTTTTTAATTTTTTTTTCAACGTTTTTTATTTATTTTTGGGACAGAGAGAGACAGAGCATGAACGGGGGAGGGGCAGAGAGAGAGGGAGACACAGAATCGGAAACAGGCTCCAGGCTCCGAGCCATCAGCCCAGAGCCCGACGTGGGGCTCGAACTCACGGACCGCGAGATCGTGACCTGGCTGAAGTTGGACGCTTAACCGACTGCGCCACCCAGGCGCCCCAACGAGGTTGTTTTTTTAAACTGACATGTGTGCATCTTTACTTACTGATGACTTCCTGGAAGTAGGATTTCTGGATGAAAATATCTAAACACTTCTATTTTTACTTTACTTTACTTTACTTTTATTTTATTTTATTTTATTTTACTATTTTGAGAGAGAGAGAGTGCACAAGTGGGGTAGAAGGGCAGAGGGAGAGAGAGAAAGAGAATCTTAAGCAGGTTCCATGCTCAGCCCAGAGCCCAAGGTGCGGCTCAATCCCATGACTCTGGGATCATGACCTGAGCCAAAATCAAGAGTTCGACACTCAACTGACTCAGACACCCAGGTGCCCCATCATTATTAAAGTTCCTAATACTTATTATCAAGTTTTTAATAGAAAAGTTGTATAAATTTATACTTCCATCTTTAGTAGTGGTTCTCAACCAAGGGTGTGATTTTGTCCCCTCGAGGACATTTAGCAATGTCTGGAGACATTTTTGGCTGTCACAACTCAGGGAAGAAGGATGCTACTGGTATCTCCTATGGGTAGAGGCCATAGATACTTCTAAACATTTTAAAATGCTCCCCTCCCTCCTCCCAAGACAGAATTATTTGGCTCCAAATGTCAATAGCACTGATGATGAGAAACTTTGATCTTTGGTGTGAGAGTGTCTGTTTCAATATATAATTTCACCCATTAGTTCTTGGTTTTAGAATTATATTAATCATGCCTGGCCAAGTGATAGACCATTGTACTTTTTAAGTATTCCCCTTTGGATCAGTATGTCTTCCTTCAGTAGAAATTGAAGTGTGATATATTCAATTTACTCTCACAATTATTTGTTACTCAATGCTAGATCCAGAGTAGTTTCCAGAAAACCAATGAGACTTTAACTCAAAGGTTGCAATAACTATTATTTAGTATTATTTTTAATACCTGATATATGTTGTGGACATATGCATTTCCACTTACCACAGCACACTATGAAGCAGTTATCATATTAGTTAGGTGTAAGTTTACTTGTGAACTTATAATTGTGTAATAGTGACTCCAACAGTGGCTTGAAAAAGGAAGACATTAATTCCTTTTTTCACTATAAAAGTTTGTAGATAGGCAGTCCAGGGCAGGAATGGCAGCTCTGCTGAATGAAGCTTTGGAGTGCCCAGGTTCCTGCTTGCTTGCCACTATTCTACTCCTAGTGTCCAGTGGCCACATTCATATTCAGGCAGAAAGACAGACGAAAGGGATGATACAAAGGGAGCATACAGTGTGTGCCAGTTTCATTTTAAGGAAGATTCCATGATGCATTTTCTCATAGGCAGAATTTAGTCATCCTGCCATACCTAGCTTCAGGGAGGGCTGGCTTTCAGACACCATACCCACATCGCAAGACTTCTATTACTATGAAAAAAAGGGCAACAGAGACAATAGCAATCTGTGCACAATTTTTGTCCCTCTTTTATAGATAAGGACATGGACATTAAGTTGTCATAAGCCACATAGATTAAAAATGCCAGAACCGAGATTTGCCCCTACTCTGATGACGAAATTCATGGTTTTTTTTCTTCCTTGTATATCACATCACCTTTCACTTAAGATTTTAATGAGGTACCAAGACATGAATCAATTATAAACAAAGCAGATATTTGCTAGGAGTTAGAATATGTGGCAGAGAGCAGTCATGCCCCTCCAGCAGTAGGTTTTGGTTTTAAAAGCTCACATGTGCCGACCTCACACCAGAGCTGTGACTTAGCCCTCTGGAGAAAGCACACAGGGATCTGTATGGCAGAGGCCCCTGACTCTGGCAGGAACTGGGCAGCTCATCAAAAAGTTTTGTTGAATCTGGGGATCATAGAGGATAATACATACCTTAAACATTTTAACTTAAAAAATTATTATGGAAAATTTCAAACATACACAAAGCAGTTAGAATAGTATAACATACCTTCATTATTCTATTCAACAATCATCAACATTTTGCTATTTTTTTTTTTAGAGAGAGAGAGCTTGTGCACACATGCAGGTGGGGGAGGGGCAGAGGGAGAAGGAAAGAGGGAATCTCAAGCAGGCTCCACGCCCAGGTGGAGCCCAACCTCACGACCATGAGACCATGGCCCTGAACCTAAATCAAGAGTCAGTCGCTTAACCAGCTGAGTCACCCACGTGCCCCAACATTTTGCTATTCTTGCTTTATAATTTAATTTCTCCCCATGCCCCACTTAATTTTTAAAATTTCATTTTCTTTAGATAAAATTTACTTACATTAAAATACACAGATCTTAGCTATACAATTTTGACAAATGGATACAGGTGTATGAGCCACAATTTTATCAAGATATTGAGGATTTCCATTACTCCAGAAAGTTTCCTGAGTTCTGTCACTATAGACTAGTTTTGCCTGTGCTAGAATTTTATATGAATGAAATCATACAGTACCGATTCTTTTGTATTTAGCTTCTTTTACTTGGTATCATGTCTGAGAGATTCACCCATGTTGTTGCATTCATTCCTTTTACTATTGAGTATTATTTCATGTAGGAATATATCACAATTTGTTTATTCATTCTCTTCTTAATGGACATTTGGTTTTCCAGTTTGGATTATCATGACAAATACTGCTATGAACATTTTTGCCTATGTGGTTTTTTTTTGACATATGTTTCCATTTCTCTTAGGTTTATACCCAGGAATGAATTTCCTGGGTCAAAGGGTTAGTGTATTAAACATTTTATTTTAACTTAAAACATATAAAAATATATTCTTTTGCCAACCTTTTGATGTAGGGCCAAGTCCTTTCTTTTAAGTATGGGTCCACTGATTAGAATTGCAACTAGTCTTTCTCACATAAATCACATGCATACAATGCATCAACTACAATACATAGGTATATTTCTTTAAAGGAGAATGAGAACTTTAAAAAAAATCTTGGGGTGTCTGGGTGGCTAAGTTGGTTCAGCGTCCGGCTTGGTTCAGGTCATGATCTCACAGTTCATGAGTTCAAGCCCCGCACTGAGGCTCTGTGCTGACAGCTTAGAGGCTAGAGCCTGCTTTGGATTCTGTGTCTCCCTCTCTCTCTGCCCCTCTCCTGCTTGTGATCTCTCTCTCTCTCTCTCTGTCTCTCTCAAAAATAAATAAAATATTAAAAGAATTTTAAAAAGTCTGAATCTTTCTGGATTTTCAAAATCCCTCTTACAATCTTTTACACTCATCTTGTCCATATTTAATTTAACTGAAGTAATTTTTGTCAGTTTGCCTTTATTGAGCCTTTCTGAAGCATTTACTTTACTTTTCATAATAATAATTCTTTTTTTATGCCAAGATTTTATTGGTTTATACAATTTTAAAAAAATGTTTATTTTTTTGGTGGTGGGAGGGACAGAGAGAAGAGGGAGAGAGAGAATCCCAAACAGGTTCTGTGCTGTCAGCTCAGAGCCCAATATGAATTTCATGGGTCTCATGAACCATGAGATTATGACGGGAGCCAAAATCAAGAGTTGGTTGCTTATCCAACTACTCCACCCAGGCACCCCGGTTTATATAATTTTAAATTCAATTGAGTAGTTATAATAATAAATACAACTGACATAAACAGGTTTGGGAACAACATGGTGCCTCTTCATAAGCACAGAATTCAATGGGTAGGAAGAAATGAAAGGGTGCATAGTAGAGAGGAGCTTTATTTTATTTATTTATTTATTTTTTAATATATGAAATTTATTGTCAAATTGGTTTCCATACAACACCCAGTGCTCATACCAAAAGGTGCCCTCCTCAATACCCATCACCCACCCTCCCCTCCCTCCCACCCCCCATCAACCCTCAGTTTGTTCTCAGTTTTTAACAGTCTCTTATGCTTTGGCTCTCTCCCACTCTAACCTCTTTTTTTTTTTTCCTCCCCCTCCCCCATGGGTTTCTGTTAAGTTTCTCAGGATCCACATAAGAGTGAAACCATATGGTATCTGTCTTTCTCTGTATGGCTTATTTCACTTAGCATCACACTCTCCAGTTCCATTCACGTTGCTACAAAGGGCCACCTTTCATTCTTTCTCATTGCCACGTAGTACTCCATTGTGTATATAAACCACAATTTCTTTATCCATTCATCAGTTGATGGGCATTTAGGCTTTTTCTACTATTTGGCTATTGTTGAGAGTGCTGCTATAAACAATGGGGTACAAGTGCTGAGAGGAGCTTTATACTTGATGGTAGATGGTCAGTAAGCATACTCACTGACTTGCAGTTAGGTTTTATAGGGGGAACAAAGAGGGCCAGTTTGCTCTGGTTACTATTGCTGGGTAATGACTACTCCAAAACTTAGCAGCTTAAAGCAACTCTTTTATTATGCTCATGGATTCTGCAGGTTATGAATTCATATAGGGCATGGTGGAACAGACTTGTATCTGCTTCAGGGTTCAGGGAGTCTCAGCTGGGAAGGTTTGACAGATGGATGTGACAATGGCTGGGTACTGGAATCATATGGAGATCTCTTTATTTACACATCTAGCAATTGACGTGAGCTATTGGCAGGGACCTCGGCTAGGGCTGTCTGTTGAAACGTCTCTGCTTGGGCTTCCTGATAGCATAGAGATCTTCTTACTTGGCAACTCAGCTTCAACAGAGAGTGTTCCAGTGAAATTGTAGAATATGCATTTTTCAACTAGTGTAGAGTTATTTCTGTTTATTTCAAATAGATTATACTGGAACATTTTTTATGGGCTTATTTTGCCATCCATATATCTTCCTTGGTAAAGTGTCTGTTCCAGTCTTTTACCCATTTTTGAAACAGGTTTTTTTTGTTTCTTACTGTAGAGTCCAGAGAGTTTTCTATGTATTCTGCATGCAAGTCCTTTCATTTTTGCAGGTGTGATTTGGAATCCTCTGCTCCCCACCACCCCCAATCTGTGGGCTTGTCTTTTTATCCTCTAAATAGGGTCTTCCACAGAGAAAACATTTTTAATTTGGAGGAATTCTAATTGATCAAAGTCTTTTATGGATTGTGCCTTTGATGTCATATCCAAAAATTCTGTTTGTAATCCTAGGTCACAACATTTTCTCCTGTTTTCTTCTAAAAGTTTTATAGTTTTACATTTAGATCTGTGATCCATTTTAAGTTGTTATATAATGTATGAAGTTTTAGTTGAAATCCATGTTTTTGCTTATGAATGTCTAATTGTTCAAGTACCATTTTTTGAAAAGACCACCCTTTTCCATTGATTTCCTATTGCATCTTTGTCTAAATTCAGCTTGTCATCCTTGTGTTGTCCTATTTCTGAAACTTCTATTCTATTTCATTGATTCATGTGTATTACCTTAAAATCAGGTAATACTTAAAAAACTAATTTTAGCTACTTTACCTTTGTGTATAAAGTTTAAATTTAGCTTGTCAATATCTACAAAAAATCATGCCAGGATTTTTGATAGAACTTTTGTTAAATCTATAGATCACTTTGAGAAAAATTAACATCTTCACTATGTTGAGTTTTCACAATCCATTAACATTGTATGTCTCTCCATTTATTTAGATCTTCACTTCCTTTCATTGAAGTTTTGTACTTTTAAGCACACAGATCCTGTACATATTGTTTTAGATTTATACCTAACTCTTTCATTCTTTCTCTCCCTTCAGCAGCAATTATAAGTGGTATTGTGCTTTACATTTCACTTTCCATTACTGGTATATAGAAATTAATTTTTTGCATGCTGACCTAAAATCTGGTAGCTTTGCTAAGGTCACTTATTGGTACTAAGAACCTTTTTGTGCATTCTTTTGGATTTTCTACATAACCATGTCATCTGCAAATAAGGACATTTTTATTTCTTCTTTTCCAATCTGTAGCTTTTATTTCCTTCTCTTGCTTTATTGCAGTGGCTACAACTTCCAATACTACATTGAATAGGAGTAATGAAAGAAGAAATCTTTACTTTGTTCCTGAAATTAAGTGGAACCTTTCAGTCTTTACCATTAAATAAAATGTTAGCTATAATTATATTACATTGCTTTTAATATTTTGGTATATTTAGCCAATGCCCCTACTGGGCATTTGGTTTATTTACTTATTTATTTTTATTATAAACAATGTTTCAATAAATGTTCTTATAGCAAAAGCTTTATGCACATTATAATTGCACACCCCTAAATGTCCACATTCTTTACTTTCCTCCTTTTACTATGAATGAAGGATACCTACTCACATCCAAGGCCACTGTCATTTGGTTTTCATCCCACCTTGCTTATAATTGTCTCTTTTCCTTTCTTCACTGTCAGTTTCTCTCCAACTTCTTGATCACTCTTCTCAGCATACAAATAAGCTGTAGTATGTACCATTAAAAATACTCCTTACTTATCTCTCTGTCATCCTTCAGCTGCTCTCTCCTACCTCTGTGCCCTTTCATGGGATTCTTAAAAGAGTTTCCCTTTGTCACTGTCACTTCACATTCTGTGTTCAGCTGATCCAATTCAGCTTCTCTCCACTGAGACTATGCTTGTCAAAGTCAACAATGACCCTTATGTTGCTAATCCAGTGGTCAGTTTTTGGTTCTTATTTTGATTGTCATCTATGTGGCTTCATGACATCACACTTTAGTTTCCTCCTAGCTCACTGGATGTTCCAGAACAAGCCTGTTAATTCATCCTTCCACGGGCCATGGCATCAGGATTGTATTAGTTTAGTAAATTAAACTTGGAAGTTTTTAATGTGTTTCCATTCTACAGAACAGTTTAAATAACAAAGACATTTTCAATTCCCTAAAGGTTTGGAAGAACTGGCTTCAAAAACTGCCTGGGTCAGCATGTTTTCAGGAGACGATTCTTACTTAACACAGTCAGCTTGTTCCATAACTATTGACTCATTGACATTTTTTTCTTTATCTTTTGCCTAATTCTTCCTGTTTGTTGGATAGTGATGTAAAGTATGGACAACTAGCTTAGAAGATTTTTAGGTATTTATTTATTTATAGTAATGAATCCTACTCTTTTCATTCTAATTTATTCCAGTTAGGTCTAGAGGATGCTGTTCTATAAGGAGAATAAGGATGTTTGCAATGTTTAAGCAGTGTATCAGTCCCTCCCTGACTGTAGGATTAAGGGAAATAAAAGAAAGTTGAAACATCTTCATGGTCTTCCACTCTTGTCTTCCACTTTGCACACATTGCATTAATTTTTGAAATGACTCTGGAACTCTGCTACTTTGCCTGGACATTGAGCTCTCTGGGATCTCCCCTCTCCCAACAGGGGATGCTGCATCAGGTTCAGTCCCACAGGATCCTTGGCTTCTTCCCCTCCACTAGTTAGATGAGCTATGACTTCCCAAGATCCATAGGTGTTGGGCCGTTGGTTTTCCCAGATAACTCTTTTGAACTGCTGGCACCCAAATCCAGATTGGTGCCCAAGTAGTTTGTACATCCCATCACTAACTTGGTTCCTTTTCTACTTTCCCTATAACATAGGGCAATGAGGGTTGGAGACATTCCCCTGGGATGCAAATCTGTACTATGTCTCCAGCAGACAGCCTTGGCCATGGAACCTGCCTCATGGGGATAATGCTGAGCTTTCCTATTGAGTTTCCCCAGTGGTATGACCTTTAATTGTGTCTCACCACATTTTATATATGGAAGTCCTACTCCTTAGGACCTCAGAATGTGGCCATGTTTGGAGATAAGACCTTTAAAGAGGTCACTAAATTAAAATGATATTGTTAGGGTAGATGTCTTAATCCACTAGACTAGTGTCTTTATAAGGAGAGCAAATTTAATTTGGACACAGAGAGAGATACCAGGGATGATCACAGAGGAAAAACCATGTGATGACACAGGGAGGTGACCATCTGCAAGCTAGAGAGGCCTCATAAGAAACCAAACATGCTGACACCTTGATCTTGGACTTCTAGCCTCCAGAACTATGAGAAATACATTTCTGCTGTTTAAGCCACCCAGTCTGTGGTATTTTGTTATGGCAGCTGAACAGACTAAGACACCAATAAAGCCTGTTCCTTGGCCCATGATATGAGGTGTGTGGCATTTATTTTAAGCCTAGTGCCTGATGGGTAGGTAGTATCTGGAATGGGCCTGATTTGCCTACTTCCACAGTAATAAAACAAAACTGCTAATGCATATCAAGAGATGTCAATAGAAGATGTCAAGAGTGTGAAGGTAGAAGGAGTAGCTGAGGGAGAGGGAACTGCTACACTAACAGTCTTAGCACATTAGGGAAGCCAGCCCCACAGGTCACATTATAGTAAATTTATAGACAAGAAAACTGAAGTGCAGAGAAGTTAAGCAGACTACCTAAGTTCCATGCTAAGTGTTAGAACCAAGGCCAGAACCATTACAACATGGTCTTGAATATGAAGATGACTTACTGACCACCCTCAAAAAGATAACACGTGCATGCTGGGAAGTGTTTGGTAGCTGGATGGGATATGCAGAGATCCTGGTGGCCCATGGGTGCTTGTTCCACAAGACTAAGAGATAATTTAGGTAGGGTCCCAACATGAACTAGATGAGGAAGGATGTTTTATTTTCCAGAAGACTGCGGTCATGAGCCACTGTGTAGTGAGTAGTGGTGGGAGTGTCAGTCACTGACCAAGGCATGAATTGATTCCATAAGAGGAGAAATAACTTGATGGCTAAGAATTTCTATTTAAGGGAGTTTTAGGGACAGTTATCTGGACGAGACGGTGGGCCAAATATACCATTTTACTTAGAGCATGTGTTATTGGGGTCACTTAGAATGTGGGGGCATATATTTTTGAAAGGCTCACTTTCCCAAACTGCCTCCTGGTGTCTCCTGTACTTGGTGATGCTTGTTGGGGCATGTGGCAGTTGACTGTCCCCAAATATTTCTGAGAATGTCTTGGCGTGGAGGATGGTGCTGGGTGTGGACTTTGGGCTGCCTCCCTCACTGATTTGTGCCACCTAAACTGTAGGCTTCCAAACCTGATTGTGCACTGAAGTCATTAAGACAGGTTGGAAAATGGAGATTTGCAGGCTCTATTCCTGACCACCTGAATTAGCCTGTCTCAAAGGGCATAACCCAGGGATCTGATGTTTGTTGTTTTTTTAAAAAACTGTTCTATTGGGGTGCCTATGTGGCTCAGTGAGTTAAGAGTCTGACTCTTGATTTCGGCTCAGATCATGATCTGACAGTTGTGAGGTCAGGCCCCATGTTGGACTCCGTGATGGGTGTGGAGACTGCTTAAGATTCTCCCTCTCTCTCTCTCTCTCTCTCTCTCTTTCTCCCCTCCCCCCCTTCTCTCTCTGCCCCTCTCTTTGTTCATGTGTGCACTCTCTCCAAAAAAATAAATAAATAAAAAATAAAAATAATTTTATTGAGTAAGATTGACATACCATAACCTTGTACATATTGAAAGTGTATAATTTAATAAGTGTTGAAACTATGACCACAATCCATCACAATCACAGCAATATTGATCGCTACCTGTTAAACTGTTGTTTAGGCCACCCAGTCTGTGGTATTTCATTATGGCTGCTCTAGCAAACTAGGCCCTCCAAACTTCCTTGTGCCCTTTATAGTCCCTCCCTCTTGCCCCATCCCAACCTCAGGAAACCAGTGATTCGCCTTCTGTCACTATAGATTAATTGGTGTTTCCTAGAAATTTATGTAAAAGGAAGACTTTAAAACATTTTTTTAAATGTTTATTTTTGGGAGAGAGAGAGAGACAGAGTATGAGCAGGGGAGGGGCAGAGAGAGAAAGGAAGACACAGAATCCGAAGCATGCTCCAGGCTCTGAGCTGTCAGTGCAGAGCTCAAAGCGGGGCTCAGACTCACGAACCGTGAGACCATGACCTGAGCCAAAGTCAGAGACTTAACCTACTGAGCGATAAAGCGCCCCTGGAAGACTTTTTTTTTTTTCTTTTAAGTAATCTCTGTGCCCAACGTGGGGCTTGAACTTGCTGCCCTTAGATCAAGAGTCACATGCTCTACTGACTGAGACAGCCAGGCATCCTAAAATTTACCTAAATGGAATCATACAGTATGTACTCTTTTTTTGGTCTGGCTTCTTCCACTCAACATAATTATTTTGAAATTCATTCATGTTTTTGTGTGTATAGATCGTTCCTCTTTACCGCTGAGTAGTATTCCATGGATCGGCTGTACAACAATTTATTTATCTGCTCACCTATTGATGGACATTTGGGTTGTTTTCAGTTTGGAGCTATTACAGATGAAGTTGTTACTAACATTCTTGTTCAAGTCTCTGTGTGGACATGTATTTACAATTCTCCTGGGTAAATACCTAGGAATAGAGGGGCAATGTCCTATGACAGGTATATGTTTCATTTTTAAAGAAACTACCAAATTACTTCCCAAAGTGGTTATACCATTTTACATTCTACCCCAACAGTGTGTCAGCCCCAGCTGCTTCACATTCTTGAAGGATGAGTTTTTAACTAATTCCCTGACTGTGAAGTTACAGGCCCTGTACCAGGCTGAGACTGTTCTCTGGCCACTACGCATCCAGGCAATGCTTCCAAGGACCTGATCAGCTGGGTGGAGGGAGCGGACAGGCAGGGTTGGGCATGGAATGAAACTCCTCTGGCTGAGGCGTACTGAGACATCACATATACATGAGCTGTGAGCTACTCCAAGATCCTGCTATTTTCTCCTAAAACCACCCTACATGCCAGCTGAAATCTTGCTGTTAAAAAACATCAAGGCTTAGCTGAAATTTGATCTTTCTTCTTTCTCACAATCTACTTATCACTTGGCAGTTCTTATATATGATGGAGCCAGAAGAATATGGTGTTTGGAGTTAAGTACATGTGGGTTTTAAATATTATGTAATATCTTACATTTATTTTCTTATCTTCAAAACAAGATAAAGAATGCAGCCCTTGGGGTGTTGTGAAATAACACAGGCAGGTGAAGGCTCCAGGACCTGGCTCATGACAAGCACACAACAAATGCCATCTCTCTCCCCTTAGCATTCTGCTCTGTAGTCATTTATGCCTTTGGCTTCTCTCCCCTCAAGGGCAAGAAACAAGCCTACCCGACTTTATAACCCACACGGGACTTTGTGTTCCCACAGCACGTGCTTGGACAAACATGCACTGGGTCGTGGACTATATCTCAGGAAACCGTGTGGGATCCTTCTCTCTGCGCTAGGGCACTTTGGGTTACATCCCTTTAGGGCCATTACAGTGATTGAGTGGTGGCTCTGCCCTCCCGGGATCGCCAGTCTGGTGACTCTGACCCTACTTCAAAGGCTTTGCGGAGTTTTTCTTTTTCTTTTTTTTCCCCATTCGATCAACAAGTATTTATTGTTTGTCTAATATATGCCTGGTGGTGTGCAAGGCGCTGGAGATCTGGTGTAAGCTGTCCTGGAGCTGTGGTTCAGTGGAGGAGACAGACAACCAAACCCCACAGAAGCAGAGGTAGAATTACAGCTGTGACAAGCAGTGCCTAGAAGGGGCATCCAGCGCTATGAAAGCCTACTGGAGATTCGAGCCAGCCAGCCCTGAGAAGCAGGGCTGGGACTAGAGCAAGGCAAGGGAGGCACCGAGGGGGCAGAATTTAGGGAGTGCTCCCTCTCAAGTTCGTGGCCTTAGCGACCCCAGCTCCAGGTGCTTCTTGTTACATCTAGTTGGAAATACAGGGCAGCCAGTGTTTGCGCACAGAAAAGCTTGATTTTTTTTCTGTGAGCAAAAAAGTTATGAAAATAATGGTTCTAGGAAAACAGTTCTTGATGAATTAGAATCTTTTATCTGGGGTATGTACAAACTGTGGGGCCGAGGGTTCCCGTCTGTCTGGGTCCAGGAGGCTGAGGAGTAGTCCGTCCTCTGGCAGGTTTGAGAACACGCTCATCCCTCTCCTCAGAGCCGCTGCTCGCTAGGGGGCGCTGGAAGGCAGGCCGGCCCTGCTCCCCAGCCACTGAAGCTAAGCCCATGTGCCCCTAGGAAAGCACCTGTCCTCCCAGAAGCTCACAGAACTAGGGCGAGGTGCAGTGGAGCCCTACCTTTAATAGTCATGTAGCGCTTTTTTTTTTTTTTTTTTGAGTTTTAATTTAAAAGTCATTTATTAAAAAAATAATTTTTTTTAGCAAATAAAAGATGCAAGCTTATTTTGATCACAAAGTTGTCTTCACATTTCTCAATCTACCAAGTTTAGAAACTAGAAGTCTCTGTTTTGAATATGAATTAGGTGTGATGATTTACTGTGTTGATTCCCACTTCTGAGTAGTTCTTGGTAATTGGAAAAGCCTTTCATAGGAAGCATTTGTCTGTAGTGCGAGGTTGAACCTTATGTTGGAACGGGCCATTTTTTTGAGAATAAGAACTCATAGTCATGAATCTTTGCTCCCTATTTCAGGGTGTCTTTGTAGCCCATGAACTCAAGAAATATAAAAGAAAAAAGCTTATACATCAGCATCCAAGAAGGGGGTGCGGTCTTCACCCTCCCCACCTGGGTGTTTGGCCCACATTACCTCACTATTTGGCTCATGGCCCTGCTTCAGGGCACAAGCATATTTTATGCAAAAATCACTATTTCCCTGGGTCTGGGTGTGATCCATGCATAGGCTGGTGAGTGCCCTCAGTGGCCTGGCTCTACAAGGGCTAATCAGATTTCGCTTTCAGGAGTCTGGGGATGGGAAAAGTAGAGACTCAGGCAACTGACAAGGGAGATGTCTGTTTCTCAAAACCAAAAGATCCTAGGTGAGCCAGAGAGCTGGGCGGGCTGTGTTGGAGAGTGTTAAAAGGTGCAGTATTTCTTTAAAATACTTTTAAAACTGGATAGTGACTATCTTGGCCTGCATGTGTGTGTGTGTGTGTGTGTGTGTGTATGTGTGTGGAGTAGTACAGTCTATACGACATACATTACCTCATATAATCTTTACAGTGACTGTGATGTAAGCAACGCAGCTTTAAATTGTTTTTCTCCCTTTGTAGAAGAGAACAGAGAATTCCAGCACCTTGATCAGAGTTCCAGAGCCAGACCTTAAACCTGAGGCTTTAATGCCCTGTTTGGAATGTTCTTCTCGGCATCCATCAACCAGATGCTCCATATAGCAAGCTTTAGTTGTAGTACAGGCAAGCCGTACTTACGAGTTTAACTTTCACACCTTCAAGGAGGCAGAGGCGGTGAGGGGCCACACGGGTTGTGCCCAGAGCCACCACACGAGGGCAGTGTGTCTCCGTGCTAGCGCTCCAGCACGGGGCGCCCCTCAGAGAGGCTGCCTTGTTCTCCCTATGGTTGGCAAGTATTGGAATGGAATGGATTCAACGGTACACCTTCCAGAAGTTAGAAAAAACGGGCGGTTGGATGATGAGAACTCCCCCATAAATGGGAGAGAGCTGCGTCTTACGTCGTGTGATCATGGCCTCTATTTGCTCTTACTGATCCAGCTGTGGCCAGTCTGTCCAGGATCCCACAGAGCCCCCTGGCCCCGTCTCTGCTTAAAGGGGGATGCAGCTCAGACGCTGTCGGACGATGTTTCAAAGTAACACTTCCCTGGGACTAGTCAGTGTGGTCAGCCTTGTGGGGGAGAAATCTTTCATGGTTGTTATGGAGAATCTGGTCCTTTGCCCTACAAGAAGCAGCGTCAGAGGTCGGCAGCCAGTGAATAGAATCCTGTGTCCGCTGGCCCGGCGGACATTGCCCAAGGGCTGGCAAAGGACACATCTTCCCAGGTCCGCTCAGCACTGGGCTTGAGGAGACAGATGCAGACTTAGGCCACTCGTTGGTTTTTGTCGCTTATCTTTTTACTAAGAGTGATGTTGGGATTTCCTTCCGTTTCCTGAACCCCATGCAAACAGAACACCATGCCTATAAATCTGAAGAAGACTTTGGCAGTGACCTCCTGGCCTCTCCGGCAAGGGGTGCTAGCAGGGTCCCCACTCTGGCGGCCACCCGCCGAGGGGCTGCTCATACGCACCAGGGAGAACCAGCCACAGCTTTTGACTTAAAAGAAACTTGTTCTACTCTGGCTTATGTCGGCTGGAGCTCTGGCAGGGCTGGCCTCCTCTCAGCTAGCTGGGGGGCCTGCAGCTGATGAAGATGGCCTGCAGGCCTTATCAGCGCTTATCTTTCAGTGAAGCCCTCAGAGGCCAAGCTCTGTGTGTGTCTGGCACTCTGACAGCCCGGGAGGGCAGGGCTGGGCTTTTGTTACTTGTTCTTCCCCGGCTGTCGGCTGTCGGGAACTTTGCCGTCAGCAAAAATCTGTGCCACGGGTTCCTAGCACAAGCTTTGAATATGGACACATTTTCTTTCTGAAAAGTTTTTAGTATAGAGTTACTACACGTCTTATTTTTTAACTTATTATTTTTGGAATAATTTGGGGCTTATAAAAAAAGTGGAAAAATCCTACAAAGAGTTCCCATTTACCTTTTGCCCAAATCCCCTCGATAATAGCATCTGAGGATGAGTTGCAGACATGATGCCCCTTTGGCTCTCAGTGCTTCAGTCTGTATTTCCTAAAAGCATGGCCACAGTCTAATAATCAAACCAGGAAATGCCCACTGATACACTACGAGTATCTCATCTACAGACCCCATTCATATTTCCTCCATTGCCCCATTCATGTCCTTTTCTGGATCACACTTTGGGTTAGGTTTTGCACCTCTAATCTGGAACAGTTCCTCAGTCTGGCTTTGTCTTTTATGACCTAGACACTTTTGAAGAGTATAGGCCAGTTGTTTTGTAGGAAGTCCCTGAATTTGGGCTTGTCTGAGGTTCTCTCGTGACCAGACAGGGCAGAATCCCACAGAGGCGGCACTGGGCTCTTCCCAGGACATCCTGTCAGGAGGCAGATGATGTCCTTTTGTGCCATTACTGGGGAAATTACTTTTATCACTTGATTACGTGGTGCCTGCCAGGTTTATCCAATGTAAACTTATAGTTTCCCCCTTCACAATCAGTGTCTTGTGACTATCCCATTTCTTATATGCATTGTACATTTTGGATAATTTAAAAAGTACAGTCAAGGAGAAGGGAAAAACTCATGCATTTCTCCCCACCCAGAGATCACCACTGTTTTCATGTAGAGTAGTTACTCTTCTTACTTTCACTGAAGTCTCTCTTTTCTTTTGCTGCTGATCCTCAAACCCAGCTGGAAATGGTGTGTTCCTATGGCTGATTTGCTCGTGTCCTCCGTCAACATTCCTCTGGGGGCACCGTGGACAGAAGTGTTGATTCTGATTGAACTTTTAGGTCTGGCACAGGGAGAAGGGAGATGTTTTAAGTAGGTGGAGCCTTTTAGCCCCTCTAAAACTAGGCACCCTGCGACTTCTCTCCAGGTAAGGAAGAGGAGAATGAAGGCAGCCACTCAGAAACCTGGGTCCTCATCACTTGAGGGCGACAGAAGGGCATTGGACCCTGGATGCTACCAGGGAGCTCTGTACTTCCTGTCTATGCACCTGGGGGGACCTGAGAGGCAAGAGGAAGAGGTGGCCAATAACAGGTGAGCACTAAGCCAGCCAGCCAGCCAGCGGAGGGCTGGGCAGTCCCGTGGGCAAATTCAGGGACCCTCACATCTCAGAATTAGCCAATCCAAGACACAAAGAGGGGATTGACACACCAAACTTGAGAGGAACCAACTCAGGACTATTAGTGGGGGTGGCAGGAATGTGTTAACTAACTCCTCAAGCCTTCCTGCCTGTTGCAGGCGCATGGCAGAGTGACTTTTCAGGTTCTGGGGGAAAAGTCTACAGCCAGAAATGCAGATACTGTCAATGGGAAGCCAGAGAGTTGGGAGATGTGGGACACCAAGATATACTCCATCGGCAAGTCCAGTGAGTTCTACATCCAATGTATATCCCATCCATTCACTTCTCTCTAGTTCAATTGCTACTAAGGCCACTATCCTAGCCCAGCCACTGCCCCTGCCCACCTTCTTATGGCAGGAGTCTCTTACTCCCTTACAATCCATTCTCCACACAGTAACCAAAATGATCTTCAAAAATTATGATTCAGACCAGCCATTCCCTTGCTTGACACCCTCCACCAGCTTTCCATGGGTTTGGGGTGAATTCCAAGGCTTTGCCCTACTCTTTTGCCCTTGCATGACCTGGCGGCATATGACTGTAGTTTCAGCGCAAGAAGCTTGGGAATGTTTGGATGTCATTGGTCCGAGAAGGAAAGGAAATACAGTTTTACTGAGCTATCCCTGAGTGGCAATCCCTGAGCTATATTTTCACACACATGCGTTTATTTAATATTTCATCTTGCTGTCTTGCCACACCTCTTTCATTTGCCCCCATCCAGGGTATTTATGTTTCTGGGACCTACTAAGCTTATCCCCACCTCAAGGCCTTTATATCTGCTTACCAGTCTGCCTGGAGCGTTCCTGTTCAGATTGGGTCCCACTGCTGCTGCTTCGCATTCAGGTCTCAGCTCAGAGTTTAGCAAACCCAGCGGAGCTTCCCCCCCCAGGAGGGGTCAGAGTCACAGTGATGGGTCAGGAACTCAGGCCAGGTAGAGAAATAGTATAAAGAGAGGTGAAGGAGTAGGGTCAGGAAGCTCAAACCTGTGTGGAGGACGTAGTCAGCTCGGTGGTGGGGAGGTGGAAGGGTGCTTGCCAGTCTGCAGCGGGATGGCTGGAGGAGAGGCCGGGGAGCCCTGTTTGGTTCTGGGAGGTCGTGTGAGGTGGTGCTGTGAGTGGTTGGCCCAAGTGCTTGTGAAAGTTGTAGGAGAGAAGAAAATGGAGGCACTAAGGGCCCCATGGGGGCCTCATGGGGTCATGGACACTGATACTGAATGGAAGATGGTTATTCAGAAAAGAGTGCAAAGATCTTGAGGCAGGTAAAAATGGTTTTTGATCAGCATGAGTCAGACTGGTCAGATTAGCCAAAAGCTCATTAGTCTCCATGGAGTGAATTTTGGCCAGATTACTTTTTGTAGAGGCAGTTTTTGGGCAAACAGACTCAGCAATGGGATGTACAAAGGGACCATAGCGACCACTGGGCTGAATGCAGGCAGACCCATCAGGTGACCACCTCAAAATATCCACAGGCCCTAATTGACCAATGGGCTACTTACAACCAGGCACAGGTACGAAAAAAGGGAGAATTCCATGTCTCCATACCACCTCATCTTCCCTCTATAAAATCAGGCCCCACACAGTGCCTCCTTGCAGACAGCCTCCCCTCTGCTGTCCTGCCTGCCACTCCCTTGGGGTGTATTCAGCTTTGCCCTGGGTGAATTCTTTCACCTCCTGTGCACCACCAGCTACCATTCATCCGATGGTCACCCCACATTTGAGGACCCCCTTCTGATCAAGAGACACCCCATTTAGGCACCACAATTTTGAATGTCTCTTGAATTAGGGGAGTCATCCAGGTCTTGGGGCACTAAAAGCAGGCCCCAGTGGGTTCCTTAATGAAGGTAGCTGGGCCGATTATTCAGGGAGCAGCAGAGGCCCAGCAGTTGGATGTAAGAGTGGGCAGCTTCTCATGATTTAGGTGGTAGTGAACACAGTGGTGGTGGGGGGGGAGGTGGGGCAGTGATGCAAGAGAAGGAGTAGGAGAGCCACCCAAAGAACATCTTTAATTTTCCAGCGACTTTAAATTTCAGTGAACTAAACTACCAGTCAGCCAGTGTGCACCTGTGTGCTGTGGACAATCCCCTGATCTAATGCTCTGTTGTCTTTTTGGCTAAAGTCTTCTCAGGTCTCAGTGTGGTCAGATCTGGTCTGTGGAATAGGCATTAAATAAAAGCCTAGCACCTGGACTTTGTTTCTACTGCTTTTCACTCATGATGCCTTTTTCCTAGCGTGCTTATCTTTCACTGCCACTTGATGCCCTTAGAAAGTTATTTGTGGGAATTCTTTGAGGCTTGGAATGAGGGAGTGTCTTCAGAGAGCATCTGTGCTTTCCTCTGCCACCTGAGGCCACTGTCCATCTGGAACACTTTTAACTAAATTCACAGCTTGAGGTTTTGTATACTTGGCTGCAAACACCCGGGAGGGCGGGTTTGTCAGTACAAAGTTTCAGGGATGGCTTCCCCTCTCCCTGCTCTGCTCAGTACCAGACAATTTTTCTTTGCGGTTCCCTGGGGGAAGGGTGGGGCAAGCTCAGTGGTCACACTTTTATACTAGACTTCCCACCTTGGGTGGTCCCTAAGTGTCATCCTCCTCCGCAATGCTCCAAGAGGCTGTAAAAGTTTGGGCTCAAATGTGCCAAGTGCAGCAAACACCCCAGAGCAAAACAATTTCAAATCACAGCTATCTCTTTGCGTTTCTGATTTCATTTAGATTTAGTTTGATAATGATCAATTATTTCATGCTTTAAGGAAGAAAAAAAAATCAGCATTTTTGGTTGATTTCAGTGGGAGGATTAGTTTAAAAACTATCCAGGCATCGCATCAGAAGTCTAAAGAATTCTACATTGAGACCTTTATGTTGGTCACCTTTTACCCCCGGGCTCTTGCACCCTGTCAGTCATGTTGGGTGTATGGTATTCAGCAAAATTATGTCACCTCCAAATGGATTTTGCCTCCTACCTTCCATGTCTTGCTGCCTGCCACGGTGACCTACGGGGAGGGGGGTGATTCCTAAGTGCTCCGTAGTTTAGGGCAAGCAGTGAGCTATTGGTATCCAGAGTGCTGGCAGTGGTGGGAAAACAGCTTTCTTTTCCTTCCACCCCCCACCCTGAGATGTTTCAAGTGGCTTGTTTTGGGAGCAGAGGGGCTTCTATTCTAGGGATTTGAGACAAAGCTCAAGAAAGAAAATGTTCTTTTCCTGGGGCATGAAACAGACTCTGAACAAAGGACTTTATATGCCAAGGCTTTAAACAAAGATCCCATAAAGCATGTTTCCCTCAATCTAGCTTTAAACCAGATTTAAACAACTTGCCCAGCCCATGCCCAGGAGGGAGGATTTCATTTTATTATTACTGTTTTGTGCCTCCTACAATTATTCTTAGAGCCATTGGATTGCAAATGGGTCCTTTATAGTGTGTGTGTGTGTGTGTGTGTGTGTGTGTGTTTCTTTGGACTTCAAGAGTAAAACTCATACCTCACTGGGTTGTTGTGGGCATCTCATGAATATGTGGAAGGGCTCTGAAGCCACCCACCCCACCTCATTGCCATTTTGACTGCATTTCTGCCTGTACTGAGTGTCTGCTGTTTGAGGTTCACTGTCCTCAGCTCTAGGCATTCAGATCTGAGTGGGGGATGGCTTTGTATTTCAGGATACAGGTCAGCCCAACATCTTGTAAGCCTTTGTAGTGTATGCATAATTATACAATTACACATTGCCTTTGTACAACATCTAAAATTTTTTTCAGTGTTTGGATAGTAACTCAGTTGGTTCTCATATTAGTTCCAAGCGGCAGGCAGGATAACTCCATTTTATCAGGAGGGAAAGTGAAATTCAGAGAAAGCCAGGTATTTGTATGAAAAGTGATTGCCTGGGCCTGTAACTCAAGTCTTAAGCACTTCCCAAGAGATACTGCTGGTGTTCCAGTGAAAATGCCATCATGGTTTAGCCTGATGGTCCAGTGCCTTGTTTCTAACAAGGGTATCAAGTATTCTTTGATGAAAGAATGTGGTAGTTTCCTTCTGCCATATTAGCTATGGGAGCTTAATGACACTTCTACAACAGTCCTGTGGGGACCCTCTTCGGATATTCTAAGATGGCGTAGCTGAGGTAGCTGTTCATTGCACGCCCTGGATCTCCTTCATGAAAACTCAGCGTATGAACAGTCTATATTCTCCTGAGCAGCAGGCAGAGGCTGGATAATCTAGCTCTTCCAAGGTGGAGTCTATTATGTTGAGTGTTCAGTTTTGAATAAATGATCACATTTCCCTGTTCATATTATTGCTAGAACACTGGAAGCTGATTTAAGGGGTACCTATTGAGAGCATAGAACTCAATACACTCTTATATTGTGCTCTTATATTGGTCCCCTTTTACATCTGTACTCTGGCTTTTCCCTTTTTTCCCCACATTCTAACGTGTGTTCATTATAGTATTATATTTTATGCTCTCTAATAACCCACTTAAAAGACTTAGAAACAAGTTTCCAATTAGTAAGTAAAAGAATGAATGCATGAAGAAATACACAGAAAAGGCTAAAATATATAATACAAGCTGTATATGTTAAAAAGTTTGAGAAAAAACATGTTATTATGGGTTGAACCAGTCATTGAATGCTTAATGGAGGCAGTGATATTTGAGGTCAAATTCATTCATACTAAATATGGAAGTGATACTAAATGAAGAAAGCAATGTGAACAAAAGAATAAAGTTAGGAATGGGCATGACATTTTCTTAGAGTTAAAGGCCTGCATGAATTCATAGTGGGGGACAAGAGTAAATATGTAAGTGGGGCCAGTTGATGGATAAAGCTGCATAGAAAATTTGAATTTGATTAAAAAAAAAAAAGAAGGCTTCCTATTAGATATGGTGGATTGGCCACATGTGTTTATCTCCTATGCCCTGCAAAGAACTAAGATGACAGTAAAAGAAATACAGGGGTAAAACCCACAAAAGCCAATATATCAGTAGAAGAGAGATTTCAGGAAGTCTTGGAAAGATAGCTGCAGGTGAAGTATTAATGGACAGAGCAAGGCCCACAGTGTCCACTGCAAGTGTTGGCAGAAGGGAGACAGGTGACAAGAGGGTTTACTTGTCACCCAGAAGCTGTCATGTCTCAAAGGCATCAGGTACCATGGAAGGTGGAGCCAAAAGCCAAGGGTTGATAAAGGTCTGGATGAAGCGGCCCATTTGGCCAGCAACCACGGCCCCCTCCCCCAAGGAGGCTGGAGGTTATCTTGTGAGATATTGAGCCAGATCAGCTCTGGGCTAGGGGACAGCAGGCACAGCAGAGTAGAGGTTCAGATGCAGGGCTGAAAAGGGGAGATATGGTGAAAGTCTTAATATTGCATGGCGGAAGCTCCTGCCTTCTTGATGAACCTTCTTTGCTCTCAGAACATCAGAAGGCAGACACACCGCTGGCCCTGCTCCAGCCCCATCACAGGTGAGAAACTGAAAGAGCCTTGTCTTAAGAAACCAAATGGCCCCAGAGAAAAGACCTCCTGATACAGGCATGAGGGACCTCCATCAAAAAGGAGGGCTTGTTGGCGAGCCTGGATGGCTCAGTTGGTTAAACGTCCAATTTTGGCTCAGGTCATGATCTCACTGCTTGTGAGTTCAAGCCCCACACCAGGCTCTGTGCTGACAGCTCAGAGCCTGGAGCCTGTTTCAGATTCTGCGTCTCCCTCTCTCTCTGCCCCTCCCCTGCTCGCACTCTCTCTCTCTCTCTCAAAAATAAATGCTTAAAAAAAAAGGAGGGCTTGTCACCTAATGGCTTAAAGGATTCCCACAAATTGAGAAGCTCTGGTCATCACACTAAGCTTTCAGTCAGACTTTAGCCCCTACATCTTAAATATAATAGTCCTGGATCATCAGACATTTAAGGAACATCACTAATGTAGACAGAGTCAAAATAAAAGAATCTGGAGGGAAGAGAAAAAAATGCCCAGAACACAAGAAAAGTAAAAAACAAACAAAACTCATGAAAACTGAGAAATAAATTAATATGATACACCCTTTATAAATAAATAGCAAAAAACTAATCACACAAAAAGATCTTCTTCAACTTGAATAAAAAAGCAAAAAATATCAATAACAAAGTTGAAATGGGGGGCACCTGGGTGGCTCAGTTGGTTAAGCATCCAACTCTTGAATTCGGTTCAGTTCATGATCTCACGGTTTGAGACTGAACACCATGTCGGTTGGACTCCATGTTGAGTGTGGGGCCTGTTTGGGATTCTCTCTTTCCTCTTCTCTCTGACCCTCCCCCACTCTCTCACATGCTCTCTCTCCCTCAAAATAAATAAATAAATAAACAAAAAAAAAAAAAGAAAAATTGAAATGTAAAATAAATGCCCCAAAAAGAAGAATGAAAAGGCAGAGGTGGAATATATATACACACACACACACACACACACACACATATATATATATATGTGTGTGTGTATATATATATATATATAAAACATGAGAGAATCAATCAAGGGTGTCCGCATATGAAGAAGCCAAAAAATGGAACCAGAAAAAGGGGAAGGAATAAAAAACAAAAAGACATTTTATCAGAATTCACGGATGAATCTCTAGAGCTGTTCTCTAATATGGTAGTCATTGGCCACAAACACTAACTAAATTAAAAAGAAAATTAGTTGAAATGAAATAAAATTAATATTTCAGTTCCTCTGTTATAGTAGCTTGATGGCCACATGTGGCTAGTGACCACCATGCTGGGCCACGCAGATAGAGAACATTTTCATTACTATAGCCAGTTCTATGGGACAGTGCTGCTCTGGACAGAGAGCACCCACTAAGTACCCACTTAGGAATGAGAAAACACTCTAGGACATTATATTGTGAACTTTCCTAACTCTCAGCTGCTGGTCCACCTAGCCCCATCTAACCATACCAGCTGTAGGAGAAGGAAATGTGGAGGCTCCCTCCCCTGGCTTGTTTACTTCCCTCACTAAGAGCTCCACACCTGAGAATAAAAAAATTCACAACACCCTTTCTGGGGCCCAGGCACTGGTAATGAACATGTGACATCCTTTATATTGTTTCTCTGTCACACCAAACTCAAGAGGTGGGTTCTCCTGTGCCCATTTTACAGAAAAGAGAAGGAAAAGCTAAGTAGCTTGCCCAAGATCACACAGCTAGGCCTTCTGTTTCCAAGACCCTCTGCCCTAACCATTGGGCTCTGTTGCTGCCTGTAGGCTATGTGTGTGTGTCAGCAGTGGTGGTGGTAGTTGGGGGGCGGGGAATGATTCCTTTGATTTGACTTTTGACTCAAGTTTTCCTATTCTAAGGACTAAGTGCACAGTAAAATCCAGAAGCCCCAAAGGAATGACCCTTCCCAGGATGAAATGTCAGACTAGCAGGTCTAGACAATTTTACATGAAGATTTCCCTGGCATGGGCTCAAGACACAACCCACAGGTTGTACTTAATCCAAGTGCTCCTCAAAGCAGGTCCCATTATAGGGGTGCCTTCTGCCAGACCCCACTCATGCTTCTGTCCCTTGGCAGAGCAACTGAGGGCCCAGAGGGAGGAGAGGGGATATAGGGGTAGAAACAGTGATTCCCAGCTTTAAACTCATGAAGCCCCATTGCTTTAGCTCCCAAGGGTGCTTTCCTCTTTGCACGAGGAAATAATTAAGGCCAAGACCCCTTTCAATAAAAAGTACAAAGGAGGCCCCAGCTGCAGGATCTTAATGGGAGATACAGCAAGCCTTGGGAGAGGCTATAACTTTTTAAAACCTGTCTGCAGGCTGGTACTGCGCATGCTCTAAGTATTTGCGAGGTTACTTTCTTCTCTCCTCTTCCTTTATTTGTGCTTCATTCTAAGCTATTTCAAAGTGTGGTGATAGAGCACAGTTCTCTTTATGCTCCTTTTTATATTGCTATTAACTACTTTCAAAGCATTAGATTTTAAAACAAGTGCTTTTTTCTGCTAGGAAGTTGAGGCTTATTTATGGGCAGAAATAACAAAACCATGGGTTCTAACAGTTCCAAGTTGAGGCAGGAGGGTGTGTGGGGGTGCATGTCTAGGAAAAGGATGGGGGGCACACAATAGCCTCACACGTTGATACTGGAAGGAAGGAAAAGAAAGAAGGAAGGAAGGAAGGAAGGAAGGAAAGAAGGGAGGAAGGAAGGCAGGGAGGAAGGAAGGAAGGATGGAAGGGAGGAAGGAAGGAAAGAAGGGAGGAAGGAAGGGAGGAAGGAAGGAAAGAAGGAAGGAAGGAAAGAAGGAAGGAAGGGAGGGTGGAAGGGAGGAAAGAAAGGAGGGAGGGAAGGAAACAAGGGAGGAAGGAAGGAAGGAGAAAGTGAAAATTAAAAAAAATTGTACTGCCGGATGATAGTTTTGTGGTGAGACAAACATCTTATTCCCGAGCCACTTGCCACTCATGTGGGCCATCCTTTGCCACAGAATGTTGTCATTCTGGGGTGGAGAGACATCCTATGTATAGTGGGCTGGTGCCTGAAACACACTGGAACAACCCTCTCCTGTGGCAGAAGGAGTGTTGCCTTTTGACACGTGTAGCCATGTGTGTTCATGTAAACAGCACGTGTGCCCCCAATTCATATGACTTCAACCTGTTTGGAGTGCCGAGTTGTTAGCTGCACACTAAATCAGATGCAGGTTTCTCAGAGCCTCTTTTCAAAGGGGGTAAGCCCACTCTTCTGGTAACTGACAACACAATGGAAAATGTGAAGTTCAGTTCCGAGAGCCAACTTGAGCATCTCAGGGGAACAGCTTTCGAGAAAGATGCTGGGCTTTTAGCTGAGGAGCTGGAAATGTCCTGGTAAGCACATGGGCACCCTCCTGGCTGCAGGCATTTCCCAGTGTTCTCAGCGAGGGCTCTGAGACGTGCAGGTAATAGTCACACCTGAGACACTCATTGAGAAACTTGGAATTTATTCAAAGGAGTGGAATTCTTTTTTTTTCCATTAACCAAAATAGGCACTGTTGCTAAAGCTTGATTTTTACCAATCCACCTCCCGAGAGATTAGATCAGACACCAAGATGAAAGCGTCAGAGATAGTCTGATGAGAAAAAGGAGCCCACACATGTGTAAAGCAGAGAGAGAGGCTTAAATAACTCACCAGTACATTTTGCCCACCTGTTCTCCTGGCCCTAAATCATCACCTCTTATATTCTTCTGCCATGGCATCACTGGTGGGGAGGTTTGAGGCTGTTTTTCTTTTGTCTGAGTCTCCAGTTTTTATTTATTACTGTCACAAACCTATTGCTTCTTTAAAAAAATTTTTTTTTCTTTGTTTTTAAAGTTTTTTATATGTTTATTAGTTTTAAGAGAGAGAGAGAAAAAGGGCAGGGGAGGGGCAGAGAGAGAGGAAGACACAGAATCAGAAGCAGGCTCCAGGCTCTGAGCTGTCAGCACAGAGCTGGACATGGGGCTCGAACTCACAGAGAGTGCGAGATGGTAACCGGAGCTGACGTCAGCTACTTAACTGACTGAGCCACACAGGCACCCCTGAGCCCAATTCCCCTAAGCAACCTTCTTGTGGCTCCAAGCCCGGTGCTGTTCTTCATTGTGAACACCTAATGAGCAATAGGTTTTAATTAAATCTCCTCTGCCAGTTTGTCCTGTCAATTTTGTTGCTGCAAACCAGCGGCAACTTCCGGCACCTCACAGGGTGTGTGAAGGGCCTGGTGGTGCTGTGGGTTGGAGAGCGAGCAGAGCAGTCAAGGTAATCCCAAATCTCAGTGGTTTACAAAGAAGGGCTTACTTCTCACAGAATCACATCATTACGGCTGGCCATCGCTCCACTCCGTGTTGGCTATGCTTCAGGATCCAGGGTTGAAGAGTACCTCTGTCTGGAACTTGCCCGTGTGACATGGAAGGGGGTATGGCCAACCACGTGACCGCATGGAATGCTTCTGCCTAGAGCCAGCACACTTCACTTCTGCCTGCTTTTCATTGACCAGAGAGGTCACTTGGCCATTCCTGTGTTCCATGTGGAGGGAATACCTAATCCTTCCTGGCAGAGGGTCACTGTCCGCAGGGCAACTGGGATATTTTATAGAGCCAGCCGGGTTAGCACTCTTTCTGACAAAGAGGCTTTCTGACAATTCTGGGATTGAAATTAAGAGTCAAGACTTACCTATATGTACAGGTTTTCAGAGAAGGCCTAGAGTTGTTTATTCTACCCGGGGAAGCCTTCCACCCCGCAAGCCTGGCATTACTCTTTCCCGAAGGATCATATGGAGCAGGAGTAGTGTGTGAAGAACATTTTCTCTCAGTTCCACCCTTGCCTTTGAAGCCCAGCCACACAGAAAAGTCCCCGTTCAGGCCCAGGCCTGCCCAGAGTGGGGCCAAGCCACACTCTCCTCCCAGGCTCTGGAGAGCCCGCCTGCATACCCTGGGTGGCCCAGCCCTGCGGAGGCATCTCCCTCAGGAGAGCAGAGGCCCCTCCATCCCATCTGGACCCCAGAGCCCAACTGTCTTGGCTGAGGCTGCGCAGGGTGTCAGTCAAACTCAAGAATATTCTTTTAATTCTGAATAACCATGTAGGGCTGGCAGGGCTCCCTCCGCCTGACAGATGGCGAACACATGCCTCGGGCAGCCCAACGCTGTACATCAATCTCTCTCTGCTGGCTTTCAGCACATCCTTTAAGCCAAGGCCTCTTTCTAGCTTTAGCTCGTGATTGCAATGCAGAGTCTCTTCGGAGGGCTGGGGGTGTGGAGAGATTTTTCGGAGGAGGGGCGGGAAGTTCGGGTGCTGCTATCAGATGCTGTTAGATAGATGATCACATTTTCCCCTGGCAGGGCTGGTCCTTTGCTGATTAGCTGCCCCAGCAGCTCCTGTGTGGGCACAAGGGCCTGGAAATTCTTGCCAGCAACTGGGAACCATTTTGGGTTTGTAAGATTGGACCCTTCCCATTATCACTAGGCTTTTCTTGTACTTCGGATTTCACAATCAATCTTTTTTCACATCCCCTTAAGAAGCTTAGAGCATGTTGGAAAAGACAGCTTGTACAACTTGTCAGTGTTTGGTAAGACAGAGAGGGATTTTTGTGAGCCCGTGGACACCGGGGGTGGGAAAACCAGGGAGTGCAGCTGCAGGCCGGGCATCCGGTGGAGGTCCGAGTGTCCCGGCATGACAGCTGCTCTTGCTCCGTGCCACAGCCCGAAAGACCATCCGCACCCTGACATCTCCCGGGTACCTGCCCAGGCCTTCCCGTGAGCTCCAGCTCAGCTCTACTGTCACACAGCCAACTGCTTCTAGGTGTCTCCGTTTGGAGGTCCCACGAGCATCTCAGACTTCCCACATCCAGAACCAAACTCGAGTTCTTTTCTGAAGCTCGTTTTTGCAGAAGTTTTCACACAGTCTCTGGAGGCTGCCACCCTGTCCCCTGCTCAGGGCAGAAACCTGGGAGCCAACCTTGGTCTCCTCCTCTCTCCTCAGTCCACCCTTCCCTTCACACATCTGCTCCACTAGCAGATCCCTTCGTATCTGCCCTCCACGTATGTCTTGACTCCGTTGGCTTCTCTGTGCCGTCATGGTCACCAGTCCTACTCAAGCTTCTGTCACTTCACCCCAGACTGTCCCAGTAGCCCTCATTTCTGCTGTCCCAGCCTCACCCTGTCCTAATCTGTTCTCCAGGCAGAAGCCACTTCCAACATAAACTAGGCCATTTTGGCATTAGGTTGGGAGCCCTGCAATGACTAAAGAGGCAAACTCTTCTCTGTGATTATCACAAGCTGTCCCTGGCTTTCATTCGTGCCCTGGCCTATATTGGCTGCCATGCCCCCTTCTTTTACTGTCTTCCAGCAACATTGGCCTCTCGCAGTTCTTCCATCTTGCCCAAAATCTGTCTAGCCTCAAGAGCTTGGCACATGATTTCTCCACTGCCTGGAATGCACTTGCTAGCTCTCCACTTGATTGACCTTTTGTTGGTCATTTAGGTCTTAGCCCCAAAGTATGTACCTTGAGGGAGATGTAGAGGTGTTTCTGGCCAAGGGCCAGGCAAGGATTTAGGAAAAGGGTGCATGCATATTGGGGATGGATTGGCTGAAGCTGCCGTGAAAGGCATTAATGGACATGTAAGCCTGCTGAAGGCAAGCAGACAAGTTAGAAAGATGAGGAGTTAGAAAGCCAGGAGAGTCCAGGGAGGTGACCTAACTCCCGCAGTGTACTAGGGGACTGGTAGCAGGTAGGTGGTGGGCATTGGTCCACCTATGCTTGCTGACACTATCATCTGAGAACCTGTGTCTGAGGCGGGGGAAAATTCTTGTACCAATTGCTTTTCCTTTCTGAACCCCCAGGGGCTAGCATTTCCAGTTTCAATGATTCTAGAGGATCATTTTACGTCTGTGGTTCCTGTTGGCTGTGCAGCTTGCCCAGCCTGGGATTTGGGATAAATTGCCATCGCTTAACTTAAGCAACTCTGGTGTCTTGCACATGTGCTTGAAGGAAAGGAATCTTCAAGGACGGAAAGTGGCCAAGTTCCTTCAGAGGAAGAGCTATAAGATTCCCACGAATGTTGTTTGGGGCACCCCACTGAGGGAGCACCCCACTGAGGGACACCGGGTAACTCAAGGATCTTTGCTCCCAGGGCACCCTCAGTGGAAACATCCTGGGACCATCTGTCCAACACCACAGCCAAATAAAAATCTTCCAGAAAACGGTGTGAATCACTGCTTACCCAAAATAGTAATGCTGTGTGTGTGTGTGTGTGGGGGGGGAACCCAAAGCAGTCTTCCATGCACTTTCTCACACCATGTATTTAAAGTTTGTTTTCACACTGTGTATTGAATTTTACATATAGTGATTTTCCTCACTTAAAGGCTTGTCTTGACTCAATATATCACCCTACTTTTGTGTCCTTGGCTTGTCTACTGTCTGGATGAGTAAAAAGCTACTTCAGGTTAGTGCAGAGGCAAAGGCCTTATTTATTTTCTCCCTTAGCTTGAATCTATTGAAAAGACAGTTTTACTATTTTATAATTCTTCATTCACTATTGAACATGCAAAGCCATGTTTAGTGGAGAATGAAAATGCTGATTTTGAGGAATAGCCCTGGGGCCTCTAGCAAGAAAGAGTCATAGGGTGGACAAGTAGTCACTGGTCACTGTTTAGATCACAATCCACATGGTTATAGAAACACAAGACTTAGGGGGTGCCTGGGTGGCTCAGTGGGTTAAGCATCCAACTCTTGATTTTGTCTCAGGTCATGATCTCACAGTCGTGAAATGGAGCCCCATGTCAGGTTCCATGCTGGGCTTGGAGCCTGCTTGAAATTCTCTGTCTTCCTCTCCCTCTGCCATCCCCCCGGCCAAATAAATAAATAAATAAATAAAATCTTTAAATAATAAAAAAAAGAAATGCAGGACTCAGCGTTTTAACTTTTATGATGTCTGAGACATGAAGAAACCACAATTAGATACTTTGAAAAAAATAGGCACAGTGGTACTCTGTTCTACAGATACTTTTTGTAGACAGTGAATGATTTATTATTCCATGTGACATGCCCAAACTCCGAGTAAATTCACGTTTGAGCAGCATTTGAGCAGATCATTTTATTTTATATTATACATCTATAAGCCAAAATGTGCCCCCAAGAGAATCAAAGGGAGGAAGCTGGAATTGGCCCATTTGTGGCATTGTACTCTCTTATCTTGTGGCTCATTCTGTTGAGATTTGAGAGTAATATGGGGGATGTAGGGTTTTGAGTGAAATTTGCTTTGTAGATTCCAATCCCCACCCACCTCACCACTGCCAGTGTTTAGCCTTGTATAAAGCTCAGAAAATATCCATTGAGTATTTTCAGGGGCTGAAAATATTTTATCTGTGTTTTCCCTCCATCTCACTTTTTAACAGGTAATATGTAAAATAATTGAAAAGCATATACAAAGGGCTCCTGGGTGGCTCAGTCGGTTGGGTGTCCAACTTCGGCTCAGGTAATGATCTCACCCTCCGCGAGTATGAGCCCTGCATCCAGCTCTCTGCTGACAGCTCAGAACCTGGAACCTGCTTTGGATTCTGTGTCTCCTGCTCTTTCTGCCATTCCCCCCACTCACACTCTGTCTCCCTCTCAAATAAAATAAAAACATTAAAAAAATTAAAAAAAAAGAAAAGCATATACAATATTTAAAAGGGTCTTTAATGAACAGTAAGTTATGCTGTTCTCCAACCAACCTCTGTTATCAGTTGCTTTTCTCTTTTTTATTTTTTAATTTTTTGCATTTGTTTGTTTTTGAGAGTGAGACAGAGAGGTAGAGCATGGGCTGGAAAGGGGCAGAGAGGAGGGAGAAACAGAATCCAAAGCAGGCTCCAGGCTCTGAGCCGTCAGCACAGAGCCCGATGGGGGGCTGGAACTCACGAACTGTGAAATCACGACCTGAACCGAAGTCGGACGTTTAAACCAACTGAGCCACCCAGGCTCCCCCGACTGCTTTTCTCTCTTATTAGAGTTTATCCATCCCCTGCCCCACACCCACAAATGTGTGTGTGTGTGTGTGTGTGTGTGTGTGTGTGTGTGTGAGTGTGTGTCTATATATATGCTAAAGAATGTAACTGGTAGCAAGCTGCACCTTTCATTGTTTACCTAGACATATTTCTTTGGGATTGAAACTGAACTGTTAAATACACGATCCCAAATAGGAAAGTGTCCTCTGGGAATGAGGGTTCTCGTAGCAGCTGGTAGGAGCCTGCTTTGTGCTGCATTGCACATACCTCAATTGCTGAAGGAAAATAACCATGATGTATTTATAACACAATCTTATTTTTCTCTTCAGCGTCCTTCTGTTATTAACTTCCATTTTCTCATGTTTATTCAGTGTCCCTCATCTTTCCCTCTTTTGTCTCCCATTACTATTTTGCCTCTCCCTCTTTTCTCTCTTGCACACTGTCTCTATTTCAACTTGTCCCCCTAAGAGCTGTTCTTTCTGCCTCTGACATGTTCTCATTTCTTTCTGGCAGTTTTTCTTCTCCCTAAAGATTTAGTCCAGCTTTGCAGGGGGCAGCCCCTTCATGTCCGCGATTGACACAAGATGCTCTTTTTGGCAACCGAAGGTCTAGCTTTTTGGTAAAATACATTAAAATTATGTTATTTCTGGTCTGCAGGGAAGTGATGCTCTTCATTCCAGCTTTCCAGGAGGATAGAACACAAGGAGGTCGAAGAGACTTGTCCAGCAGGTCAGAACGGGTTCCGGGATTAGGTGAAGTCAGGATTTGTCATCGGCTGTCCCCCTGTGCCCAACCGCAAACAGTTGTCTATGAGAGACAGAGACAGAGAGAAGGGAGATGCAAATAGTCACAGGAGCAAAAGGAAGGGCAGATGAGGGACAGTGAATAAGCATGGAAAATATCTGTTAGTAACAGAGGAAGCTTCTGTAGGAAGGTCCAGCAGCCAGAGGGGTGTCGCTGCAAATGGAGATAACTCCGCGCACATTTAAGTCTTAAGGAGGAAGGATTTCCTCTCTCTCTGTGCTTGCACCAACCCTGCATTCAGACATCAGTTCCAAGTGGGCCCAGGGGACAAGAGCAGTGTGGATAAGTGGAGGAGGGGCTGGCTGGTAGAAAGGGGAGGAGGTGGGAGAAACAGGACCTTGGGGCAGGGAGAGGAGTCTGAGGCAGTAAACTGTAATACAGACAACAGGGCACTATATTTACTGCTCCAGCCAGGACGTGGTCCAGAAGGCACAAGGTGTTGAGATGGACACTTCTTCTTCCCCTCAGGCTGTAGCCGGGAGGGAAACTGAGGGGTTCCTCGGAAGTGGTTTGGGCAGGATGGAGCATGTCCTTCGGGCTTTGCTTAGAGAACTCCTTCTCACGGAAACATCCCCAGCCACACTGACCCCCACACCAACTCCTCACACCTTCCCAGAATTGCTTTCGCCTTAGCACTTGTGCCCTGCCTACAGTAGGCCCCTTCCCTTGCTGTTTTCTTTTCTTTTCTTTTCTTTTTTTTTTTTAACATTTATTTACTTTTTGAGAGAGAGAGTGTGTGAGTGCAGGAGAGGCAGAGAGAGGAGACAGGTGATCCAAAGCAGGCTCTGTGCTGTGAGCACAGAGCCCCATGCGGGGCTTGAACTCATGAACCATGAGATCATGACCTGAGCCAAAATCAAGAGTTGGCTGCTCAACCGACTGAGCCACCCAGTGGCTACTATTTTCTTTTCAATTGTCTTATTTTGTAATGCTCTCTATCTTGCCCATTAGAATATAGACTCCAGGGCAGAGATTTCAGTCTGGTTTTTTTTTTTTTTTCTTTTCATTTTATTCATTTCAGTAACCCCAGCACTCAGAACAGGGCCCATCACAAAGTAGGTGCTCAGTAAGCACTTGTGGAATGAATGAATGAATGAATGGGCAGCTAATATGAGGACATTTGTGATACAAGAAGGGCAGGGAGGGCATAGATGTTTCCTTAGCAAAATGAAGCTAAGCTTATTATTCCCTAAGACATATGGCCAACATCACATTAGTTGAAGGAAGATGAATCTCTAGTACAGGTAAGAAATGAGCATTTTAGACGGAAACCAATCTTCATGGAAGCACAGTGTGTTGGCTTCTGGATGTTTTCAGAGCAAACCAGCTGCAGTGGAAGCTGCTGATCATTCCCCTGTGCTTTCTCCTCCACCTCCCACCAGAGCTCAGCCCCCATGGACATCAAGGCCTGGGCTTTCCTCATCTGAAGGGAGAGACGGCTCTTCTCAGGGAAGAACAGCAAAAGGGGCAGGGAGTGGGGACTTCTGCTTTCGTTGCAGGCCTGAAGCCTCAGGGGTGGCCCTCACCCATCACACCCACTGTGCCCTCTGCTCCTGTGCGGCCTTGGGATAAAGCCTTCCTCAAAGCAGAATTCCTTAGAGGAAGGCATTTGGTGCTTCCTTCTGAACTCATTATGGGCCTCATATCCTGTTTACCTTGGGCACCTCAGTCATCCTTAAAGCCCCATGGCTCCTGGCCTTTTCCCTCCCCCACCTTCCCCCATGCTCCGGGAGCTTGTGGTCTGGGATGAGCTAATTCCTCACATCCTCAGTCCCCTCAGACATCATCATGGCGTCCAGCTTTTGTGGCGGCCAGCTTGCTTCTGAGCACAGAGCACTCCACTTGCTGTGGTGGAGGCAGCTTATTCTCTTACACCCTGGCCCCTCAGGGGGGAGGTGCAGCTCAATGGCCTCCTTACTCCCCATTTCTGCTTCTGGAAGGTCTCTATCCCTTTTCCTTCCTTGGTCTTTCCTGGCTAAGTTAATGGTTTCACCATCTACCCAGCTGCTTTGATGAGAAACACTTGGTTCCTCACTTCCTCTCACACTCCATATCCATTCCAACAGCAGTCTTTCTGGCCCTGCCATAAAAATGTGACTCACATCTGATCCTTCCCACTGTTTCCGTCACCTTTGTTCAAGCCACCCGCGTCTGTGACCTGATTATTGCTCTTGCTGATCTTCTGCCCCTTTCTCCAAATCCATTATCCACAGTGCTCTAAAGGGAGAGAAATTTAAAATCCATAAATCAAACTTAACAAACCCCACTTAAGACCCTCCAGTGGTTTCCATCATACTTAAAATAAAACCCCAAGCCCATGGACATTAATCGGCATTGGTTTTGGATTTGGTAAATGTTGGATTTGGTAAATGGATGACTCAGCTGGAGAAATTGGGAGCTGAGGCCCTGACAATCGCCTCCCCAAAGTGGACACATCTTAAAGCCTAGGTTACAATTGGAGTTATTTTTGCAGTTGTGGGGTATGTATGGGGCTGTTCCAGCCACATGAGTGAGGTCTTCTCACACAGAAACATCATCCTATGCCCTGGTAAGTACATCACCTGCTCTCTTTCATCATCAGAACTGTGTGCTCATCACAGGATAAACCATATTTACATTTCAAAATTTAAGCTCCCCGTTAGACTTCAATTGATACCACTCTGGTTGGGATGGGGGAAGGTTGCCATATTACTGCTCCCCATGTGGCCTCTACTAACCATGGGTGACATGGCCTTGTTGCTGCTGAGTGGTAGTGAAAGCCTTGACTCTCCTCTGGGCCTCCTGACACCACCCTGGCAAGGAGGGGGAGGAGTGCCTTGTTACTGCAGGTTGGGGTGGAAGTCTAAGCTCTCCACGTGGTCTCCAATGACACTGAAGGGATGGGGTGTATTGGGAGGAGCTTGTCACTGCCCAATGGGTTGAAAGTTCTGGTCCCCACTCAAACATCTCTGACACCACCCTGGTGAGAGATTGGGTGCCTTGTTACAGGCTGGTGAAGATGGAAGTCTAAGCTGTCTAGCCTTTGCTGGCAGAAGAGTTTGGGCATCTTGTTTTTTTCTGCAGCATTTAGCTGGACTAGAGTTGCTGTCGTCTAAAAGTTTCTGCCTTGATGGACTGCCTCTTTCCTTGTTCTTTGGCTAAAGAGAGAAGGCTTTTCTTACAGATTGTTTTTGTCTGTGCCCGTAGGTATTTTGGGATTGGCAAAAGGAACGGGTGTCCATTATGGAGTTAGAAGCTTGCTTATCATGGAGGCTGTGGCACATATGCTACAACTCACCTTCAAAATGGGTTTCATCCTTACCTAAAGATATTGAAAAAGAAGCATAGTCTAGGCCTTAAGAGATAATTTAAGTACAAGAGCAGAAGACTGTCTGGGGCCCCCCGGGTGGCTCTGTTGGTTACGCATCCAGCTTCAGTTCAGGTCATGATGTCGCGTTTCCTGAGTTTGAGCCCCGCGTTGGGCTCTGGCTGACAGCTTGGAGGCTGGAGCCTGCCTCAGATTCTGTGTCTCCCTCTCTCTCTGCCCCTCCCCCCGCTCACACTCTGTGTCTCTCTGTTTCTCAAAAATAAATAAACATTAAAAAAAAAAGTATTTAAAAAAGAAGACTGTCCTAATCAGCCATGGGTATTCAGAAAGATTTAAGGAATTCTAGGCTGTAGGGTGTCTATACAACAGGGCTCCTGGCTTGTGATCATGGCCATATAGTAAGATTTTGACCACAGAAAATTAATTTTGAGAAGAGCAAGACCATAAAGGCAAATCTCTGAGGAATTTCCAGGGGTTTCTTAGGAATAAGCTGTTGTGATTCTGGGCGATGCACAAAGGAAAATGGCACTGAGTTTAAGTACAGTTCTGAAATTTTAAAAGCAGTTTTGAATAAAACCCCAAATAAAACCAGTTATATGCTGAGGCAGTTGCCCTAGTTCTACCAGCCACATTTGTTCAGAACAGCCCAACCACACTCCTGTTAGCTATTAAACCTCTTTGTCTTGAGAGAGGGCTATTCCCTCAGCAGAGCAGCCTGTGCATGGCTGTGACTCCCCATTGACTATGCCTCCCCCAACTCCACCTCACCAAGTGATGCTTCTTTCCTGAGCTGTCAGCCATCAGTCCTTCTATTGAATTGAATCCTCCACTTGGGGATCATCAGTATTTCTTTTTATTGGATCAGACTGTTGGGTGGTATGATATCTTTGCTTTACCCAGTCAATGAACCTCTTTACCTTTAATTTTCAAAATTAGAAAAGTGCAAGTCCCCAGTCAAGCAATAGAGTGGGAATGTAATAGATATTTTTCCTCTCGACTCTGAAGATGAATTCTGTGAGTCTGGTTATTGAAAGATAGATTGTTGGGGTTTTGGAGCTGCCAACAGGGAGCTGTTATTTAAAAATAATCTCTTCTGATTGGACTTGAAGGTTTTAATGGACCTTAAATTTTACTAAGGCTCTTTATCCAGATATGTCTAAAACACTGGGCAAATCCCAGGTTGCCATTATGGCAATTCCAGAGTGATGACCCAAGTGCCCACTCTGTGGAAGGCCTGCTTGTGATATTCTCAAGGAGATTCAGTCCAGTTGAAGAGATAGAGCCTTAACACATAAAATTCTGAAGTGGCAATAAAAGATTTAAGTGATTTGAAACCAATGGTGCCACATGAATTGATAACTTGTACATATTATGCAAAGGAGAGAACTCTTTCCAGTCTGGAGGGGTTGGAGTTTGAACTGGTTCAAGGAAGAAAGGGAGGTGGGATTTAAAAATGCAGAATGGCCAAAGGAGTCAGCCGAGATATTGAGGAGGCATGTTCCCAGAAGAGAAAAAACATGGGTGTTGGAACCCACATGGGACCTTCTTAGGCAGAGAGAAGACCAGTCTAGCTTGGGCAGAGGGTCAGCTAAACTGAGTGAAGGAGAGATTTTTATCCATGTAAGTAGGGGCTAGTTTGTGGGAGGCTTTGAAAATCAGATTAATAATCATTTGGTACTTATTGATCATTGACTAGGTGCCATGCAATATTCTAAGCATTTAACATGTGTTTTAGTTCTCATATTATTGTTGTTTTTATTCTCAGCATCATTTTGTAGCATGGAAATGGAGAATGAGGGAAGCTAAATTGGAGTGGGTGTGAGGAGCAGGGTATGAGCCCCAGCCAGCTCCACTCTATTGACCTTTTTAGAATTAAGTCATGTAAGTGGCCCTCTGGGTGATAGGGATCCACTGACAAATATGGTGGATGGGTTCTCAGTGAAGGACAGGGAATAAAAAAGACTCCCTTCCTTAATGTGTTTCATTCATGTGTTTGTCAGACCACTCTACTGAAGAAGAGCCTGTACAAGTCATTGGTGACATATACCTATAGGTAGCGGTTGGGTGGGAGGTGAGGGCTCTCCCATGAGGAACTCTTTAAGATGGACAGAGGGTCAGTAGACTCCAGTCACTCTTCTGTCATTGAGAAGACCAGAGGAATCAGGATTCTGAGGGAACAGTTCTTGGGAATGGTAGATGAGGCCTTTTGTAGTTTTTGGCACACCTCACTGGGGAGGTAGAATCCATGTCCCCAGCCCTTGAATCTGCACAGACTGGTGACTGTCTGGCCCCCAGGGTGTGGTGCAGTGACACTAGGAGAGTCCTGTGGCAGGGTCATAACAAGCAATGTGGCCAGAGCAGGCACTCCTGGAGGCAGCCAGACCACAGAGCCTGCAGGTGTGATAGACCCAGGGAAAGACATCACAGTAAAGCCATCTGTTAGCTGAATGCCTTCCAGTGACCTTCATGACTGCCTCATGTGGCAGCAGAATCACTCTGCTGAGCCCTGCCTGAATTCCTGCCAATAAAACCGTATCCATAAACCATACCCTCAAACAGTAAATGGGTTGTTGTGTTAAGCCACTAAGTTTTGGGGTAGCTAGTTAAAAAGTGATAGTAACCAGAATGGGTTCTGTTGCTATGGGCCTGATCCCTCTTCTCACCCCTTGCTTGAGGGAGAAGACCTCCTTGAGAATGTAAGCCTTTGTTAGACTGAACACCAAGGAAACAGAATCTCCCACCAGTTACCTGGAAACACAGTGTGGTGGGGGCAGGGGAGGGCTAGCCAACAAGACCTAAAAATGGTAGTTTTACCCTGTGGTTCTCACCTTGCAAGTAAATCTAAGGTGGGGAGGGGGTTGCATTTTAGATAGGACAGGTGGGATCTATCTTTGGGTCCCATAGTGTCCCAAATAAACACTGTGGATAGGGACAGAGTGGCAAGTTAAAGGGTGAGGAGACCTCTGTGGCCTATATTTCCCCTCAGGTTGCATCTGATAAGGGTGCCATGAGGAATAGAAAGGATGGCTACATGGGGACACAATGGTTTTCATGCTGTAGACTCCAGTACTACAGAGTTTGGGGTCCCAGGCATCTATCCACAGAAGGCCAGGTCCTTCAAACATGGCTGGCCTGAGGGTCATGACCAACATCCCAGAGGAGGAAAGAGGCATGCCCTGTGGCCAGTGGTGAGTTGGGAAGGCCCTCATACAAATATTTCTTAGGATTATTTCCTCAGGGACTTCCTATGAAAACAGCAGAATACTAACTCTAGAGCCGCAATGAGATCCCAATTGGTTCTGGCTTCTGGGTCATCTTGATTTTGAGAACTGATTCCATTCTGAGACAAATATATGGGCTGTGCCCCCAGATTTAAAAAAAAAAAAGTCAAAATTCATAGCCTTTCTTCATAATTAAAGTTTGTGAAAAGAAAAAGCTGTGTTGGTCCCAGGCCTCTGGGTTGGCAGGGTGACCTCTGGTTTGGCCTCTTTTCTTCGTGTCACAAAATGAGTTTATAAATGAGTGCTTAAGGAAACTCCAAAACAAAAGAGAAAAGCCTCTTTGGCAAAATGATAGCGGGAGCGGAGCTATCTTGCTCCGGGACAAACCTCTCATGAAGACTCTACGCTGCCACTCCTAGTGGAATTACGCTCCCTTGATTGCATTTATGTTTTACAAGTGGTTCTTAAATTGGCCACGGGCTCTTATCCTCATTTGGCTGAGGACAAAGGCAGGACAGTCAACCAAAAGTCAGAGGTGAGCTGTGTCCAGAAGCTTCTTCCGCCTGGTAATTCGTTAAGAACCACGGGAAACACTTCCACCCTGAATCCCATAGTCACAGTAGGTCACTCTGTTGTGTCCCTGACGAGCATAAGGTACTGCCAGCAGCTAGAGACTAATAAAGGGAGAGCACGATTTCCATTTTCCAGATTGATTGGCTACACTTTGGTCCTTTTGCTTTTAATCTCCCTCATACTTTATTATTTACTATTACATACTTTGGGGAGCGTATTTCAGATATGCTTATTAAACTATCTTTTGAATAATATTCACATATATATATACATCTGGGCATGTATTTCTATTAGTTTCATCTCCATTTCCTGTTGCTCCCTGATTCCAAGTTGGAGTCATTTATGTACATATTTTTTCCAATTTTATTGGGATCTAATCCACACACCTCACTGTTTAAGGTGTGCAGCATAATGGTCTGACTTACATTTATTGTGACATGATGACCACACTAAGTTTAGTTGACACTCATCAATCTCATGCAGGCACAATAAAAAAG
Source organism: Panthera onca (assembly GCF_046562875.1). Taxonomy (NCBI): domain Eukaryota; kingdom Metazoa; phylum Chordata; class Mammalia; order Carnivora; family Felidae; genus Panthera; species Panthera onca. The sequence goes on along the minus strand of NC_138351.1, from coordinate 30,927,518 downwards.
TGAAATCAGAAGAAAAACAATTTTTTTTTCTTGTGATGAGAACTTTAAGCATTTACTCTCTTACCAGCTTTGCTATGTATCATACAGCAGTGTTACCTGCAGTCATCCCTCTGTGCGTTATAGCCCTGGTACTTTCTTGTAACTGGAAGTTTCTGCCTTTTGACCACCTTTCTCCAGTCCCCTCCTCTACCCCTTGCCTCTGGTAACCACAAATCTGATCCCTTTTCCTATGGTTTTTGGTTTTGTTTCGTTTTGTTTTGTTTTTTTAGTGCATCATTTATTTAATAGTAAATGTCAATACTATAAGGATTTCATGGAATTAAAAGAAAAATCAAAATAGGGGCGCCTGGGTGGCTCAGTTGGTTAAGCATCTGCCTCTGGCTCAGGTCATGATCTCATGGATTGTGAGTTTGAGTTCCACATTGTGCTCTCTGCTGTCTGTGTAAAGCCAGCTTCGGATCCTCTGCCTCCTCTTTCTCTGCCCCTCCTCTGCTTGTGCTCTCTCTCTCTCTCTCTCTAAAATAAATAAATAAAACTTAAAAAAAATCGAAACCAGTAACACAGTTCCCTATTTTAGTCTATACTTATCACACCCCCAATGAGATCACACATTGTTATTACTGTTACATGGATGTAAAGAGTGTTGATATAAGCAGAGCATCTTAAGATAAATAGTTCTGGGGGTGCCTGGGTGGTTCAACTGGTTAAGTGTCTGCCTTTGGCTCAGGTCATGATCTTACTGTTCATGAGTCATGAGTTCGAGCCCCGCGTGAGGCTCTGTGCTGACAGCTCAGAGCCTGGAGCCTGCTTCGGATTCTGTGTCTTCCTCTCTCTCTCTCTCTCTGCCCCTCCCCTGCTCATCCTCTGTCTCTCTGTCTCTCAAAAGTAAATAAAAATTGAAAAAAAAAAGTTCTGACACCTGAAAAACAGAAACATCAACAAATTGCTAACTGTTCTTCTGTCCTGAGACCTTAAATTGTTATTAATCTTTTTTTTTTTTTTTTTTTATTCATATAATTCCACAAATCAGGAAACCAAAACCCAGAGCTGGAAATCTAATTTACAAAATACTCTTCTCAAAGGATCTTCTATGAGAAGATAATGGATCTTTTCTCTTACCTATAAAAACTTAGTGAAACAGATTTTTAAACTGAAATATACTGGTAACTAAGAATTTGATGATAATGCATTTAGAACGGTTGTACTATGACTTAACATACATCCCAAGCAATTTATGTTCATTTTCATCCATTTTAATATTCTGGTTCACCAGGTCATGATTTCGAGAATCCACCCCTTTCTCATTTGCTTTCCCATTTCTGATGCTTGATGGCCATGCCACTAACTTGTGCACGGTTTCACAGGAACGCAGCATTTGATGTATTTTTTTTAATGAAGCCACCTGGAAGCCATGCCTGGAGGAGCCCTGGCTTCCCTTCCCTGGTCTGGGAAGCTGCTGTGTAGAAGGGTTAAGTGCCTTGTGCAGATTCAGCCTGGCTGCTGTTTCATTTATTATATCTCTTTATTGCCTCTATGCCGGCAATAAAGTCGGGGTCATAAAATTAGAGTGTGGTCGCCACGTTCGGCTTCCCAGATTTCCATGTCATGTTGGGAAGCCCCAAAGTTCGTGATTCATGCCACTGTGCATTTTCAGCCTTCTTTGTTAAGGGTTTCAGAGATTGACAGAGCATTGTTTTTTAATAAAAAGAGGTGGTGGAGGCAGGGAAGCAAAACAGAGCAATGGTCGACATTTTAGAGCAAGCATATGCCTCATATGGAAGAAGGGCGTAGTTATTTAAGGCAAAGTCGCCATCTTGGCAGCCCTTCTCTTGCATGGGGACCATGCAGGCGGCAGGCAGCCTCAGGCAGCCCCAGGAACCTGCAGCAGGGACCACACAGGGAGAGCCCACCGAGCAGGAGGGCCTGTGGCCGCTGCCCCTAGAGCACACTTCAGGGCCTGTGTCTCCCAGAGCCTTCAGCTAGCCAGCAGGTTGTCTGACTTTTGTCTCCTCTAAGAGACAAAGAATGGCTCTCTTTGAAGAGGGGAGACACAAGGAGGCCTAACCACAAACACAGTGGGCAGAGAAGTTTTCTTTGTTGTTCTTCCATAGCAGGGCTCCAATTTAAAAAGAAAAAAACAAACAGGCAAACATCCCCCTTGTCCCCTGCAAATATTCTCCAGAAACACACAATCTAAAAAATGCATGTTTTCACTGCAGTGCCAGGAAAATAACTACTGGTATTGGTAACTACCTTTGGATGAGAGCTACATATACATGATCTCTTGTGATGTTCACAACCACACTGTGAGGCAGGAGCCGCGGTATCCCCTTGCTACAGAGGAGAGGACAGGACTGACCCCTGAGCTCATGTCCCTGACCCCCTATAGTATTTTGTTTGTGAACTTGATTCTCTTGGCTGGGTGTCATGGCTGCCTCCAGAGAGGAACTTTCACAGAGCACTTGCTCTTAACCGAGAGCAGTTTTGCCCCCTTGGGAACATTTGGCAATGCCTGGAGATATTTTTGATTGTCACGACTTGCAGCTGGCCAGGGATGCTACGAAACATCCTACACTTCAATGACCTGGCTGAACTTGTCAATAGCATTGAGGTGGAGACACCCTCCTGTAGATGCTTCTATTTTGTGACATTAAGATTTAAAGTGGTTTGCTTTGTTGTGAATAATTAGAAAGGGAGAAAACTGGAGGATGAAAGAGCTCCCTGAAATCATCACTCACAGCAACATAGGCCTGGGTCCTTTTGCACAAAGATGTTTCGGGAAACAAACCAAACCCGCAACACTTTATCCTTAAAACCTGGACAAGATGGGGCACCTGGGTGGCTCAGTTGGTTGAGTGTCCAACTCTTGATTTCGGCTCAGGACATGATCTCAGGTTCCATCCACATAGGGATCTGTGCTGAGCATGGAGCCTGCTTATGGTTTTTTCTCTCTCCCTCTGCTCATCTCCCCTGCTCACTCCCTCTCTCTAAAAATCAAAACAAAATAAAAGAAACAACAACAACAAGAAAACCAGAAAATAAACCAGGACAAGATACGCACACCTAAGAGACTCAGTGTCATGGAAGACTGATGGTTGCCTTTCCATTATCCTTGCTTGTATCATTCTCTCCTCCCTCTTTGTAACAGCTGCATCCAGATCTCCAGGGCATTCTGAGTGAGCCGACATCAGCTGACATCCCTGACATCAGCGGACAGCCCTGGGCGGAGCTCGTCACTGAGGAGTGGGCGGGTGACCTAAGCAAAAGGAATGTCTGGATATTTTCTGTGAATACTGGGACAGAAGCTCTCCTCCTAAGGGTGGGTGGGAGTAAGGGTCAGAGATCAGAAACACTTTCCTTTCTACTGGGAGGGAAGCCCCAGCACTGGTGACACCTTCCAGCTGGCCGGCACCTGGCAGGCAGGCTTGTGCTCTAGTTTCTTTGTATTCTGTGCAGTACATACAGATATATGTGGTCTGAACAAGCCACAGGGTCACAGCAACAGAGCCGTGTGACTGGGCGTTCTGCTTTGCGTGCCTCTGGGAGAAAAGGACAGTTGTGGGGACATAGACTATGTGATGCTACACTTGCAAGTCCCTCTCTGTCAGCCAAGGCACCTACACGTTCGGGTGATACTCCTGTCCACAAATGGCTCCAGCCAGCTCAGCCTGTCTGTCCCTGTCTTCCTTTTTGCTGCTTCCTTATGATCCTTTTTGAGTGCTTCATCCAGCTCTTCCACTTCTTAGCTAGAGAACCGCTGGCAAGTTTCTCCCTTCTGTGCCTCCCTTCCTCACCAGTATTGGCCTGAAGGTGACCGGGCTTAATGGGGCCATTCCGTGCCCTGTGGGTGCTCACTGAGTGTGAACTGTTATGAAGAGCAACAGGACAGGTGAATGCAGAGGAAGAAGGGAAACAGGCAGTTTTACCAGCTACTTACTATGCAGCGTTTCAGAGTTGAGGGTCTCACGCACACAGTCATTCATTAGACTTCTGCTGTCCAATGTGTGGCCACCGGTCACAGGTAGCTATGAGCACCTGAAACTTGGCTGATACAAACTGACATGAGCTGCCAGTGTAAAACACACAGGGGATTTGGGAGACTTAGTATGAAAAAGGGAATGTAAAATATATTATTAATATTTCTTTTTATATTGATTACCTCTTGAACTAATATTTTGGATATATTTGGCTTAAAAAATATATTATTAAAATGAATTTCAGTTGTTTCATTTTTTTAAGGTGGCTACTAGAAAATTTTAAATTACATCTGTGTAATTTTATTTCTCCCATTTTATTTCTTTCGGACAGTGCTGGTCTTGGTGGAACCTTCAGTGGGGTGACTTCTGAGTGCTGAATGGAGCTTGCAGCCCACAAAACGTCTCTTATATGGGACAGTGATGGCTGAGAGCCCATCATAGGAGCCTCAATCCTTAAAGGCCTTGAGCCCTGGGAAAATCTTTAATCTCCCTGGGGGGTTTTAAGCTATCAGTCATTTGCACCCTAGTATGAATGAGCACCAAGGTCTTTTTTTTTTTTTTTTGGTGGAGAGCAGGTTTTGATACCAAGAAGTAGGGTTGGAGGGAAGCAGAGGGGAGCAAAGACAATGAGAACAGTGAGTAGGTAAGAGTGGGCAAAGGGTCCCCACCCAAGTGGGTGAAGAGGGTGCTGAGCGGGGCAATGGTGAAATAGATCTGCAAACATTGCCTTCACAGCTTTGTGTCTTTCTTCCTTTTGTACTTCTTACAGCCCTATCATGGTGGTCTGCATGTCACATGGGGAGCCCACTATAACTGCACAGACTGGGTGACCAATGATAAGATTTGAAAGAAGGATTTCCTTACACAGGACAATTTCTCACCTGGCATGATTTGACCTTGAGTCTGCAAACCATCCCCAGAGGAGTAGCTGTCATTTCTTTCTTGGGTAAGGAGTTTTACTAAGAGATTTTCCTTCTTCTCTCCTAAGACATTTTCCCTTCCTCCTTCCTTCTTCTTCTCCTGTTTCCATAGCAAAATGAGATGGAGTCAGAACCATGACCTCATTTGTTTTTTTGTTTTTTGGTTTTTTTACTGGCTTATTTGTTTTTTGGGTGTTGAGTTTGATAAGTTCTTTACAGATTTTGGATACTGTCCCTTTATCAGGTATGTCATCTTTTCCCATTCCATAAACTGACTCTTAGTTTCGTTGATTGTTCCCGTAAGCAGAATTATTGTTTTATATGAATTTATTGTCAAATTGGTTTCCATACAACACCCAGTGCTCATCCCAACAAGTGCCCTCATCAATGCCTATCACCCACTTTCCTTTCTCCCCCACCCCCCATCAACCCTCAGTTTGTTCTCAGTATTTAAGAGTCTCTTATGGTGTGCCTCCTTCCCTCTCTGTAACTTTTCCCCCCTTTCCCTCCCCCCTGGTCTTCTGTTGAGTTTCTCAGGATCCACATAAGAGTGAAAACATATGGTATCTGTCTTTCTCTGCCTAACCTATTTCATTTAACATAACACTCTCCAGTTCCATCCACATTGCTACAAATGGCCAGATTTCACTCTTTTTCATTACCAAGTAGTATTCCATTGTATATATAAACCACATCTTCTTTATCCATTCATCAGTTGATGGACATTTAGGCTCTCTCCATAATTTGGCTATTGTTGAAAATGCTGCTATAAACATTGGGGGACAAGTGCCCCTATGTATCAGCACTCCTGTATCCCTTGGGTAAATTCCTAGCAGTGCTATTGCTGGGTCATAGGGTAAATCTATTTTTAATTTTTTGAGGAACCTCCACACTGTTTTCCAGAGCGACTGCACCAGTTTGCATTCCCACCAGCAGTGCAAGAGGGTTCCCATTTCTCCACATCCTCACCAGCATCTATAGTCTCCTCATTTGTTCATTTTAGCCACTCTGAGTGGCATGAGGTGGTATCTCAGTGTGGTTTTGATTTGTATTTCCCTGGTGAGGAGTGATATTGAGCATCTTTTCATGTGCCTGTGGGCCATCTGGAAGTCTTCTTTGGAAAAGTGTCTATTCGTGTCTTCTGCCCATTTCTTCACTGGATTATTTGTTTTTCGGGTGTGGAGTTTGGTGAGTTCTTTATAGATTTTGGATACTAGCCCTTTATCCAATATGTCATTTGCAAATATCTTTTCCCATTCTGTCAGTTGCCTTTTAGTTTTGTTGATTGTTTCCTTTGCAGTGCAGAAGCTTTTTATCTTGATGAGGTCCCAATAGTTCATTTTTGCTTTTAATTCCCTTGCCTTTGGAGATGTGTTGAGTAAGAAATTGCTGCAGCTGAGGTCAAAAAGGTTGTTGCCTGCTTTCTCCTCTAGGGTTTTGATTGTTTCCCATCTCACATTCAGGTCCTTCATCCATTTTGAGTTTATCTTTGTGAATGGTGTAAGAAAGTGGTCTCGTTTCATTCTTCTGCATGCTGCTGTCCAGTTCTCCCAGCACCATTTGTTAAAGAGACTGTCTTTTTTCCATTGGATATTCTTTCCTGCTTTGTCAAAGATTAGTTGGCCATACATTTGTGGGTCCAGTTCTGGAGTCTCTATTCTATTCCATTGGTCTATGTGTCTGTTTTTGTGCCAATACCATGCTGTCTTGATGATTACAGCTTTGTAGTAGAGGCTAAAGTCTGGGATTGTGATGCCTCCTGCTCTGGTCTTCTTCTTCAATATTACTTTGGCTATCCGGGGTCTTTTGTGGTTCCATACAAATTTTAGGATTGCTTGTTCTAGCTTCAAGAAGAATGCTGGTGCAATTTTGACTGGGATTGCATTGAATGTGTAGATTACTTTGGTAGTATTGACATTTTAACAATATTTATTCTTCCAATCCATGAGCATGGAATGTTTTTCCATTTCTTTGTATCTTCTTCAATTTCCTTCATAGGCTTTCTATAGTTTTCAGCATACAGATATTTTACATCTTTGGTTAGGTTTATTCCCAGGTATTTTGTGATTCTTGGTGCAATTGTGAATGGGATCAGTTTCTTTATTTGTCTTTCTGTTGCTTCATTATTAGTGTATAAGAATGCAACTGATTTCTGTACATTAATTTTTTATCCTGCGACTGCTGAATTCATGTATCAGTTCTAGCAGAATTTTGGTGGAGTCTATCAGATTTTCCATGTATAGTATCATGTCATCTGCAAAGAGTGAAAACTTGACTTCATCTTTGCCAGTTTTGATGCCTTTGATTTCCTTTTGTTGTCTGATTGCTGATGCTAGAACTTCCAACACTATGTTAAACAACAGCGGTGAGAGTGGACATCCCTGTCCTCTCCTGATCTCAGGGGGAAAGCTCTCAGTTTTTCCCCATTGAGGATGATATTAGTTGTGGGCTTTTCATAAATGGCTTTTATGATGTTTAAGTATGTTCCTTCTATCCCGACTTTCTCGAGGGTTTTTATTAAGAAACGATGCTGAATTTTGTCAAATGCTTTTTCTGCATCGGTTGACAGGATAATATGGTTCTTTTCTTTTATTAATGTGATGTATCACATTGGTTGATATGTGAATATTGAACCATCCCTGCAGCCCAGGAATGAATCTCACTTGATTATGGTGAATAATTCTTTTTATAAGTTGTTGAATTCAATTTGCTAGTATGTTGTTGAGAATTTTTGCATCCATATTCATCAGGGATATTGGCCTGTAGTTCTCTCTTTTTGCTGGGTATCTGTCTGGTTTGGGAATCAAAGTAATGCTGGCTTCATAAAATGAGTCTGGACGTTTTCCTTCCCTTTCTCTGTTTTGGAACAGCTTGAGATGGATAGGTATTATTTCTGCTTTAAATGTGTGGTAGAATTCCCCAAGGAAGCCATCTGGTCCTGGAGTCTTATTTGTTGGGAGATTTTTGATAACTGATTCAATTTCTTTGCTGGTTATGGGTCTGTTCAAATTTTCTATTTCTTCCTGTTTGAGTTTTGGAAGTGTGTGGGTGCTTAGGAATTTATCCATTTCTTCCAGGTTGTCCAGTTTGTTGGCATATAATTTTTCACAGTATTCCCTGATAATTGCTTATATTTCTGAGGGATTGGTTGTAATAATTCCATTTGCATTCATGATTTTATCTATTTGGGTCCTCTCCCTTTTCTTTTTGAGAAGCCTGGCTAAAGATTTATCAATTTTATTTATTTTTTCAAAAAACCAACTCTTGGTTTCATTGATCTGCTCTATTGATTTTTTAGATTCTATATTGTTTATTTCTGCTCTGATCTTTATCATTTCTCTCCTTCTGCTGGGCTTGGGGTGTCTTTGCTGTTCTGCTTCTAGTTCCTTTAGGTGTGCTTTAGATTTTGTATTTGGGATTTTTCTTGTTTCTTGAGATAGGCCTGGATTGCAATGTATTTTCCTCTCAGGACTGCCTTCGCTGCATCCCCAAGCATTTGGATTGTTGTATTTCATTTTCATTTGTTTCCATATATTTTTTAATTTCTTCTCTAATTTCCTGGTTGACCCATTCATTCTTTAGTAGGGTGTTCTTTAATCTCCATGCTTTTGGAGGTTTTCCAGACTTTTCCCTGTGGTTGATTTCAAGTTTCATAGCATTGTGGTCTGAAAGTGTGCATTATATGATCTCAATTCTTTTATACTTATTAAGGGCTGTTTTGTGGCCCAGTATGTGATCTATGTTGGAGAATGTTCCATGTGCACTCTAGAATAAAGTATATTCTGTCACTTTGGGATTCAGAGTTCTAAATATATCTGTCAAGTACATCTGATCCAATATATCATCCCGGGCCCTTGTTTCTTTATTTATTCTCTGTCTAAATGTTCTATCCATTGTTGCAAGTGGAGTATTAAAGTCCTCTGCAATTACCACATTCTTACCAATAAGGTTGCTTATGTTTGTGATTAATTGTTTTATATGTTTGGGTTCCTCCAAATTTGGTGCATAGACATTTATAATTGTTAGCTCTTCCTGATGGATAGACACTGCAATTATCATATAATGCCCTTCTTCATCTCTTGTTACAGCCTTTAATTTAAAGTCTAGTTTTTCTGATATAAGTATGACTACTCCAGCTTTCTTTTGACTTCCAGTAGCATGATAGATAGTTCTCCATCCCTTCACTTTCAATCTGAAGGTGTCCTCAGGTTTAAAATGAGTCTCTTGTAGACAGCAAATAGATGGGTCTTGTTTTTTTTTTTATCCATTCTGATACCCTATAGAACCATGACCTCATTTGTAAGTGAAGAACCTGAGGCTAAGAGATAAAGGAGTGGCTTGGTTTTGATCATGTAGAAACTATAGATCCAAGATAAAAAATATGGCTTTTATCATTGGACCAGCCAACGGATGGGCCATTTGTTTCTTACAGATTCTCAAGTGAGGTGAATGCTAAGAGATGGTCTCCAATTCAGAATTTCAGGAAAGCACCAAGTCAGAAGGGCCAGTCATTTCCAGAATGGTCACACCTGACATGACAGTGCTTCATTGAGCCTGATTTTTTGTGTGGTGACATCAAAGTGACTTCAATTTCCTGATATAAGAGTTGGAGTTCCTTTAATTCTAAGACAACACTACTGGTTTTCAAATAACTTCTCAGAAAGAACTTCAATGAGAGAAAATAATAATTAGTTCCCACAACAAGAGCTGTGGAAAAGCTGAGACGCCTGTCATGGACTGTGAGGTGTTACAGGATCTTAGTCCTGGGATGACCAACCTCAGGGAAGATTCCTGGCCTCAGAAGTAATTTCTCTCTCTCTCCATCTCTTCCTCTCTTTAAAATTGTTCTCTAGGAAACTGACTCAACTGTTTTTGCTCTTACTCTTTTTTCTTTTAAATATATGAAAGATGACAAGAAAACACATCTTAGAGGAGAAATAGTGAACTCACTTGCTCACTTCATAAAGAAACTTTGAAGGAAACTTCCTTGGTAAAGTTCCTCTTGTTAAAAAGCTGTGAGGTCATAAAATGCTATTGAACAATAACTTTTCAACACAAATGGGCACTTCCATCAGAGCATCAGTGCTCTCTCAAGACCAGTCAGGGCCAATGGGAGCTCTGCTGTCCCCTCTGTGTCACCATCTTTTATGGTTTTCTTTCCATTTGATCAATGCCATCTTCTCTTGCTCTGTCTTTTCCTTCAGGAAGGCTGGGGGAAACATGATTTTTGTAACCACTGATCAAGACATTTCTTTTGAGCCAAACATTTGTCAGTATTGTGATTGAAGCTGTGTTTAAAGTCTAGCACTGTATTTGAGAGTATTGTCTGTGATCCACATCCAAAATATGTATGTGAAGATGATTTGCAATCTAATCAAATGGTTTGACTTTCATTTCATTTATTTATTTTCAGAACACTGCTATGAACTGAAAGGTTTGAAGTGACATGAAATGAAAGTTTTCAGTAATGAGAACTTGAAAAGAATAAGTCCCTTTTGGCAGGAAGTTTCTGGTGGCTTTGGTTTGTGTCATCCTTCCTTTCTCCCTGTGGTGACCCATGACCTCCAGCAAGGGTAAAAATATGTCTGCTTGGACAATATGGAAACCATAGGTACAGTGGTCTCTCTTAGCTGGGAGGTCAAAGATGTAAAAGATTCAGCTCTTGCCCTCAAGAAGCATTCAACAGCGATTTTTTGCTGGCTATGTGCCAACGTATGGATTTGCTAGTATCCTGTGTACTAGACACTCTCCCTCTGAAACTCATTTCCCTTGTCCCCTAGTTACATCAAGCCATGCAGCCTGCCTGTGGCCCACAAAAAGTGCCGAAGAATGAATACACCCTGGGACCGACCCTCAGCAGTGACTCTAGGGAGTAGTGCAGAAATACCATAAATACCTGCCCCTCCAAGGATGACTCTAAGGCATGGGCTGCCCTGTCTTAGGGCTGCCTGCAGGCTTAACCTTCAGTCACCCACTCTAGCAGCTGGCCTGATGGCACACCCTTTACTGGCTTCCCTTGTCCCTGCTGTACCTATCAGAGTTCCAGTGCCTCTGCTTGAGTGCTGTCTCTGGGTCTGCTTCTAGGGAAATCAAGAAGTCACCTGGATATAGCTGGTCACAACAGTGAGGGATATTGGGCATCAAGGAAGGGCATCTATCCAAGTGTGTATAGAATGTAAATCTTAAAAAAAAAAAGGCTTTATTTAAATTCCAGATAGTTAACACACAGTGTATTAGTTTCAGATGTACAATACAGTGATTCAACACTTCCGTACATCACCCAGGGCTCATCACACGAGAGCACTCCTTAATTCCCATCACCTATTTCACCCATCCCTCACCCCCTGCCCTCTGGTAACCATCAGTTTGTCCTCTATAGTTAAGAGTCTGTTTCTTGGTTTGCCTCTCTCTTTCTCTTTGTTTCTCTCTTTGCTTGTTTGTTTTGTTTCTTAAGTTCCACATATGAGTGAAATTATATGGTATTTGTCTTTCTCTGAAAGACTTATTTTGCTTAGCATTATACTCTCTAGCTCCATCCATGTCGCTGCAAATGGCAAGATTTCATTCTTCTTTAAGGCTGAGTAATATACATATAGGGGAAGAAGGATAAGTATACCTATATTCATACCACATCTCCTTTATTCACTCGTCAGTCTGACACTTGGGCTGTTTCCGTAATTTGGCTATTGTTTATAATGCTGCTGCTATAAACATTAGGGTGTGTGTATCCCTTTGAATTAATATTTTTGTATCTTTGGGTGGATACCTAGTAGTGCAATTGCTGGGTCGTATAGGGTAGTTCTATTTTTAACTTTCTGAGGAAACCCCACACTGTTTTCCAGAGTGGCTGCAGCAGTTTGCATTCCCACCAACAGTGCAAGGAGGTTCCCCTTTCTCCACACCCTCGCCAATACCCATTGGTTCTTGTGTTCTTGATTTTAGCCATAGAATATAAATCTTGCTTTGTATGTGTTTTAAGTTCCAAAAATAAAATTTCCATCAAGTTCTGGGATATTCCTTGATGGGCACTGAGTAATGTATAGAATTGTTGAATCACTGTACTGTACACCTGAACTAGTTTAACACTGTATGTTAATTATAGTGGAATTTAAAATAAAAGAATTAAGTGCTTTGCATACTGATAAGAAATCAACACCACCACCAACAAATTCTTGGGATGCTGTTTAGGTGGCTAGGATTTCCCATGTGCAGTCAGATCTTGGATGCTCAGGATGCTGGAAGGAATGTGGGTCGACCACAAATTCTGATGGCAGCATTTTCTGGACAGTCAGCCCTGGGGAGGTTGTGTAATAAAACACAGTTATCCACACAACTGTCTCTAAGATTAAAAAGTAGGCTGGGGTGCCTGGGTGGCTCAACTTGTTAAGCGTCCAACTCTTGGTTTCGGCTTAGGTCATGATCTCACAGTTCATGAGTTCAAACCCTGACAGTATGGGATTGTGAGACTGACAGCTTCCTTGGGATTCTCTCTCCCCCTCTCTCTCTGCCCCTCCCCTGCTTGTGCTATCTCTCTCTCTCTCAGATAAATAAGTTAACTAAAAAAAGATTTATAAAATGAAAGAGTAGGACTCTCCTAGCCTTGTTTTCATGACTCCTTTCCCTCTTCTAACTGCCCCTGCCTCCAGCAGGTCCTGAATTTTTTAGTATAATCTTAGAATCCCATATTTTATTATTGTTCACCCATAAACCACTGAGATAGCCAGAAGTCTTGGCAAAGCAGTGCTCAAACTATGTCTCTTATGCTGCCTTTTGAGTCTGGAAGCTGCTCCATGGGTCTGCGCTGGCCTTATTTGGGACTTGGAAAGCATGTTTATCATATCCACTGGGCCCTGTGCTCACTCCCAGTGACTGTGGGAAGCAAGCAAATGGAGGAGGTGACGTGACCAGTGGGTGCAAAGAGAGGCCTGAGCCTGGCTGTGGTGGGTCCCTAGCCATCTCCACTACCAGGGTGGCAAATGGTACAACTTCTTTTTTTTTTTTTTTTTTAATGTGTGGAGTAGTGATTACTACTTCAGTACCACATACATTTATTTTTTTTACCACTTACTGTTAACAATTATTTCTTTTTTTTCAATATATGAAGTTTATTGTCAAATTGGTTTCCATACAACACCCAGTGCTCATCCCAAAAGGTGCCCTCCTCAATACCCATCACCCACCCTCCCCTCCCTCCCACCCCCCCCATCAACCCTCAGTTTGTTCTCAGTTTTTAAGAGTCTCTTATGCTTTGGCTCTCTCCCACTCTAACCTCTTTTTTTTTTCCTTCCCCTCCTCCATGGGTTTCTGTTATGTTTCTCAGGATCCACATAAGAGTGAAACCATATGGTATCTGTCTTTCTCTGTATGGCTTATTTCACTTAGCATCACACTCTCCAGTTCCATCCATGTTGCTACAAAGGGCCATATTTCGTTCTTTCTCATTGCCATGTAGTACTCCATTGTGTATATAAACCACAATTTCTTTATCCATTCATCAGTTGATGGACATTTAGGCTCTTTCCATAATTTGGCTATTGTTGAGAGTGCTGCTATAAACATTGGGGTACAAGTGCCCCTATGCATCAGCACTCCTGTATCCCTTGGGCAAATTCCTAGCAGTGCTATTGCTGGGTCATAGGGTAGGTCTATTTTTAATTTTCTGAGGAACCTCCACACTGTTTTCCAGAGTGGCTGCACCAATTTGCATTCCCACCAACAGTGCAAGAGGGTTCCCGTTTCTCCACATCCTCTCCAGCATCTATAGTCTCCTGATTTGTTCATTTTGGCCACTCTGATTGGTGTGAGGTGATATCTGAGTGTGGTTTTGATTTGTATTTCCCTGATGAGGAGCAACGTTGAGCATCTTTTCATGTGCCTGTTGGCCATCTGGATGTCTTCTTTACAACTTCTGCTCTCCTTTCCTACAAACTCCTTGTGGTGCTCCCATCTTAGTTTCCCAAGAAGGCTTTTTATAACCTCTTGAACCTGATTGTGCCTGCATAACAATGTGAGAGAGAGAGAGAGAGAGAGAGAGAGAGTGTGTGTGTGTATCTGTGTGTCTCTGTATATGTGTGCCATTCTCTGTGTGTGTTTATCTATCTCTGTGTGTGTGTCTGCTTTTATGTGTGTGTATTTGTGTGCATGTCTGCATGGGTGTAGGTGTACATATGATGGGCTCACCTCTGGCTTTGGGAGGATGATGCCACCATCAGGGAGTCCAGGACTTACAGGTCAGAAGGATACCTCTGGATGGAGATTCGGGGATCCTGTGTTCTACCTGGTTCCTCCTTTGCCACAGCCCTGCTTTGAGCTAATCATGATTGTTGGCTCCAATTTCCTCATCAGTAAAGTTCAGAAACCGGTCAAAATGATTTTCATGGCTCTTTCGAGCTTGAAACACTTAAAAGGGACTCTTTACAAAGATTTGGGCCCCTTGTAGGGAAACCACAAGGGACTGTGCAGGACCTGAGCCTAACAACAGAGAGCTGAATAGATGAAGTTGGGACCAGAAGCTGCAGAGGGCTAACAAGAGGGCCTGCTTGACAGGAGGCTCCAGTTGTGGGGTACAGACAGACTGAATGACTTTATGGGGAGAAAGAGTGAATAAATGCCAAGGCTCACTGTCCTTCCTCCCTCTAGATACTGCTGGGGCTCCTTGCTACCCAAACGCACCAGGAACCATAAGGGTAGGTAATCTGAGGGTGTTGCAGCAGGTCAGCCTGCAGGGCACACAACAGGTTGGAAAAGGGTGGAGGATAGATCTAGAGAGGCCAATGGAAGGGCTCCTGCCTGGTGGGCCTGCCCCTTAAGCTAAGTCCACAGTGAGCACAAGGTGCCATTAGCTTCCTCACCAGCCTCCTGTTTTCATCTATTGATTGGACTTTAGCCAAAATATGATTAAACAAATCCTCAATGTCCTCTCTCTTGTGTGCTCCTACATGTACGTGCTCCTGATAACGGTCCACAGCTAAGTCAGGCTTCAGAACGTACTGATCCTACATCTCCTACATCTTGTCCCTCATTTTCATCCCATACCTAGCCTCCCACTCAGATTCCCATGGCCCCTTCCTTTCACTGTGGCAAGACACTCCTAATTAATCTTCTTGGTTCTTCTTCCAGAATTGAATTCTAAAAGCAGGAATCTCATCTGCTCCTAATTAATATTCTTGGTTCTGCTTCCAGAATTGAATTCTAAAAGCAGGACTCTCATCTTCTCCGTTCAAAATTCTTCACTGTGCCCTCTTGTCTGAGGCTATAGTCTGGATTCATAGTTCAGACACAGGTCATGCTATAGTCTGATCCTGGCCTCCCTCAACTCTCAGGATCTGGATGAAACCCACTTTTCAGTCTCATCCTTGGGACCTTTCTTCACGGCCCTGTGTTCCCACAGCTAGACGCTGCTGGAGACTTTCCCGTCTCCGCGGAGGGTAATCGCCATTTGTGGAGCACCTAGTGTGTGCCAGGAGCTGTCCTAGGTACTTACTCAGCTTGCACTATCTCCTTCAGTCTTCAAAATATACATATATTTTTAACGTTTATTCACTTTTTGAGAGACAGAGACAGAGTGCGATCAGAGCATGGGCAGAAAGAGAGGGAGACACAGAATCTGAAGCAGGCTTGAGGCTCTGAGCTGTCAGCATAGAGACCGACACGGGGCTCAAACTCATGAACCATGAGATCATGACCTGACCTGAAGTCAGACACTTAACCAACTGAGCCACCCAGGTGCCCCTCTCCTTTACTCTTCAAAGACAGGTAGTTAACAGGCCCTTCCTGCTACCCAAGTATAACAAATTTAACACAAAAATTCAAAGTAAACTCAAAATTCAGAAAGGGAAATCCTGGGTGCCAGAAGCAAAGCCAGAGTGGCGAGCAGGAGCTAAATCCAGGGTCAGAAAGGATTGGAACTGAGAACACCATGTACAGGTGAAGGCCTTCAGTCCAGGCATGTGAGGAGCTGGAAGTGAGCCCTCTGCACATAGCCAGGGATCTCTAAGTTTAGAGATGCACCACAGGAGAAAAATTCTACTCCCCAGTTCAATGCTGTTGCAAGGAAGGGTTGTCCATTCAAGGTTGAGGAAGAAAGAGAATCTTCTGCTAAAATTCAAACCCCAGGCTGTCCATGTAGCGTTGGGGGTCCCATTTACTCATGCACTTTGGGACTCCAAGCCCATAAATTAATATCAAATGTTCACTAGACCCACATTGCTGGTGGTAGCCAAGGTGACAGTTCTTCCGCAAACTCCTCCTGAAGATGATCCCTCATGAGAAACTTCCAACTGCAGAGAAAACAAGCCCTCAGTGGAACAGAGTATGCAGAGGCAGCACTGAGAGATCTCCCACCTGAACAGGACAAACAACAGGCCACCTGGAGCATCTTGCTCAAGGAGGTGACAGAAGTAATGACCTCACATAAGGCAAAAACAAGATATGGTTTTACAATAATAGAATTTTAGAAAAAGAGCAAAATATGAATTCCAGAAATAAAAGATCCAGTGTGACATAAACAACTCAGGACTGGGATTGCACATGAGGCTGGCCACACTGTGAGCTGCTGAATTGGTAGACAGGCCTGGGGAGCTATTTAAACCTCACAATAGTCCTGCGAGCCAGGCAACTGTTGCTTGGAGAGGTAAGAAACTTCCCCAGGAGACCCTGACTTTGAACTCAGGTCTGTGTGACACTGCAAAATGCTGGGGCTGGTTTTTACTGGCTTGTGAGTGCTCACTGGGTACATCTCTTCCCAGTTCCACGTTCAGTGACAAAACGTGGATAGCTTGAAATTGGCCATGGTGAGAGTATACCACAGAAGATGGCAAATGCTATACTCAGGACTTTTTTTTTCCTTAGAAAGTCTTGTTAAACACTCACCAGCATACCACTGGTCTGACCACACTCCTACTTTAAATCAGGAGTCACAGGCAATCTCCCATGGGGGGCTCACAGGACTGAGTGGGGCTCATGGTGCACAGACGAACTGTGACAGAGCTTGGGTTGACTCCTGTTAGTATGTGAACCCAATGTTAACATCTTCTAATTTTTTCAAGAGAAGCTGCAAAATCCAGATTTTTATGTGGAATCTCAATTTTAAAATGTTGGCAACTGGTTCAGTTAAAAAAAAAAAACCACAACAAAAAAAACCTTGCTCAAGCCAAAGAAAACACATCTGTTGGCTGGATTTGGCCATGGGCTGCAGATCTGTGATTTTCACGTTTAACCAATAAACTCCATTACTTTGTGTCATTGCTCCTTTCTGTTAATCTTTTCTATTAATGCCCTCCAATGTGTCAAGATCCAGCTTAAATGATAGCTTCTTCATGTTTCATCCCTCACTCTTGTCAAAGCCATCTTCTGAACACTGAGAAGATGGTTTTGAACACCTGCATATTTCCCCTTAAAGAAAATACTTGTGTGTTTGATATTATTTGTGCAGACATGTTTTTCTTCTCTGGTAGTTTGTAACTTCCCTGAAAATCAAGATCTATGTCTTGGTCATCTTTGTTTCCCTGCAAATGTTCAGCAGGTCCCTTGTATATAATAAACATTCAACAAATATTAGGTAAATTTTAAAACTGGAAACTCAGTAGATGTTTATTTGAATCCTATTTTATGCTTGCCTTGAGAATTGTGGCTTGTCTACTTAGCCAAGAAGACTAAAAATTTAGATGGGAAATTTCAAAGCCATGTTGACAGCACTTGAGACATTTCTCATCATTCCTGGTTTTGAAACACGCTCAAGGGAAACCTTTATTTTCCTGTGCGTGTTGATGCCTATGAATGGGGGTTCCTATGCTAAGCTCTGTGGTCCAAAGAGGGGGCTTCCCATAGTAGTGGCTGACTGAAGTGATAGAATATAGAGCATTTTCCCATTTAGTTAATTTTTTTCTTAATCGAAATTTATTTGCTTGCTAACATTAAAAGCATAATGTTTACTCATATTGGCATGTAAAAAAATATTTGAATTCCTTCTAAAGTACAATGTAGAGCAGGATTTAAAAGAATACATGCACTTGGATGCAAATCTCAAATTAAAAATACTGTTTTTCTCCCTCATTTTCTTACAGTGTTTTAAACAAAGAATCTTTAGACTTTCAGTACTATAGATTTGTAAAGCTTGCAATTCTTCAGCTCTTAAATTTCCTTTGGGATATTCAAATGTCCTGGGGTAATCTTTCTCAAACAGTTGTCTGCTAATTACAGAAAACAATTGGTTAGTTGTCTCCAAATTCTAAGAATTATCAGGGTTCCTTTTCTTTCATAGGCAGGGCAAAAATACCTTCTGCGGTACTTTTTCTAAGCAGGACAAGTTTAGAGCCTTCTGTCCTCAGCTGGTTGCTATTTTTGGTCAAAGATCTTAGAATTAGAAAAGCCCCAAACTTATCAGTACTTGGTGTTAAAAATAGGTTCAAAACAAACACTAAAAGGATATTCAGTACAGATACTACATGTTTTCTTCTCACATTAATCATTAATTTTATTATTTGCATACTTTGGGACAAGGCAGTAAAAAATGAATATGGGCTAGTCATTTTTTTTCAAAATTTCTCACAAGCATATTTTAAACATAGGATCTAGTTTGAACCATTGCACATTTTTTTTTAATTGTAAAACTTTAGTTTGAAAATGGCATAGAAACAATCTATAAATGCCATTTAAGTTGAATTTTCTTGTCATAGTTCAGAAAGACTTCAACTCTGCTAGCCCCTCAAGTAATCTTATTTCTAAAGTTTTGGAGATTCATGTGTTTTGTGTACAATCTTGTACATTAATTCAACAAATGTATGTTGAGGGTACTAGCTATACAGTGGTGAACACAACAGGGAGGCCCAGACCCCACCTTGTGCCATCAACAGTGTGTGGTCATATAGGGACTGAGTCTACAACTTTGACATTGTTGCTATTACATTCTGACCTCAATTTCTAAACAGCTTTGAAGTGTAATGTATTTGCTTTCCATTGCCAATAAGAGATGATTTCCATCATATCCAAGACCTAAGTTATTAAAGCCTGAAAGGAAAAGTTTTCATAATGTATAAGTTTATCCTTTGTATCAGTTCATTCCATCAGCTAAAGCCCCTGATCTCTGCTCTTTATCTATTATGTTCTGCTGTACCAAGTTAGAACGACTATCCTTAAAACAAACTGACAGGCAAACATTGGACATATGTGGTGGACATATGTCAACCTAATGGGGATGACTGCCTTTTGTCTTTGTTCTTCTTAAATAAGTCCTGCATCTCAAACTGGAAGTTTACAAGTTTCCTTCATTGAAGTTGGAATTAATTATTTTGAATGATATGAATTAAATGGGGAGCTTTGTGGTCATTTACACCTTTCTTGTCCACCCCTACATGCACCTGCTCATTATTTACTATTGTCTTTCAGGACAGTCATGGCGTAGCTCCAAGAGGTCATAGACTATAACCGCTGGGTGTGGGGGGAAGGGGATTAAGGGGTAGTATTAGATTATCTGAATCCAGTCTTCTCCTTTGACTTGATGAGGGAGGGATCTGAGGCTCAGGGAAGTGAAATGAATTTCAAAGGGCACAAAGCTGGTCATGGAGTAGGATCCTAACTCCTGATCTCCATAAGAAGAATAATGCTCTAAATATTCCCATCCCACATTTTATGTCTCTTTACCTTGTTACGCCATTACGGTTGTAGAATATTAACTTCACTGATGCAATGTACTTATTTACTGAATATGAAAGTTTTAGGTTTTCTTCCGTGAAGGACACTTTTTCTCATGCAACTTATGACTGGTTTTGAGTTAGTTCATCTCAGAAAATGCCATTTGCTGCTTGAGCTTAACCCAAAGAGGTATTTACAACAGTTCATTTTTTCAGAGACCAAAGGAGAAACCAAATGGTGCTTGGAGTTAACACATGTTGCCCCTTCCTTTTGCCCTGAGTTAGTTGATCCAGGGCCTTTACACCTCCTGTTTCTGCTCCCCTGAGGCAGTAGTTGCACGGCTGTAAGGAAGCGGCTGGAGGTGGAACTGGCCAGGCTCTGGGAAGGGAAATTGTATGTGCTGGATGGGAAATAGGAGAGCACGTCTCTTATCTGTTTGGTTGAACCACATGAAATTGTCAATATTGCACCACTTTTTACCCACAAATATGGTAATTTTACACGGCATACTCCAATAAGGCATTTCTTTTTCTCCTTCCTTCCCTCTTATTTCCCTAAGCCCCTGCAAGTATTTTCCCCTGGCCTGCTTGTAGGATCAATTCTCTGACTTACTATCAAACTTACTCTTATTTCTCCTTATCATTAAAGGCTTTCAGGCTCTGTTTAGAATGTCAAAGATTTGCTCCTTGAAAGCCACCACAGGATTGAACCCAGGTTCAAAGGAGACGTTTAAACATAGCAATCAACCAAAAAAACACTCCTGTATTCAGCATCTGCCTGGTGCCCTTTGCTGCTTGTAAGAGCTTGGAAAATCAATAGTTCCATGCTGTTTCCTCACTGGAAGCGGTCTGGCTCAGTGACTGGGGGCAATATGCTTCATATTAACATATCTTGAGAGATGAAACAGCTTTCTTCTTGCCTGGTCAGGTTGAGACATGGTGGCTCTATCTTATCACCAGAGGAATATTATGGTTGGATTTCTATCACTCATAGACCTAAAAGGGGTGCCCTGTGTTTCATCAGAAAAGGAGGGGGCCTACTTGGACTCATCAGGTAGCCAGACTTGTGTGTAATCGATGGGCAGCAGGACACTGCGGGGCAGTCGACTGTCTATCCGGGGGAAGATAATCCCATCACAAGCTGTGAGCCACTAGTTCTTAGTGTAGCTTTTGGGTGAGTCTGAAAAGCTCAGGTGACTGCCTCAGTCTCTTCATCCTTAGAAAACTTGGAAACTTGCCTAAGATCCAAATTGAATGCAAAGTTGGCCAAGAAGATCCATAAGACCTTCTTGTGGAACTAGGCCTTGGTAGTAGAAACAGAACAATAGGCTGACAATTCTGGGTAAGTACACAGGGCCTAACACTGTGGGAGGGGAAGACAGGAGGAATTGAAAGTCTTTGGCTACTATTGTTCTTCTTTTAGTCATTCAGAAATGTTGCACTGCAACCCAAAACACGAAGCTTTCTTCACCCTTCACTGGCAGAAACGCAGTCTGAGACACTGCCTTTTCATGCAGACAGCACATATCGAGGACCTGGTTTGTACCCAGTGTTCCTTTCGGCCAGTGGATGCCAGATGTAGCCTCCAGATGAACAGCATCAGCATCCCCAGGGAAACCTGTGAGAAACACAAACTCTCAGGCCCCGCCCCCCCCCCCCCCACCCCCCCAAGATCTGCAGGAGCAGAGAGGCTTTGGGAGTGGGGCCCGGTGTCTGTGTCCTCATAAGCCCTCCAGGTGACTCTGGAGCAACCCTAAAGATGGAGAACGATGGTTCTAGGCATGGGACGTGGACAGGTGAACAACACAGCTGGGCATGGTTTTGGTGGCTTTGTTCTTGTGTGGTAAGGCTCATAAAATGTGCCTGACAAACTGTTGCTTGGAAAAAAATTCTTTGTTTGTCAACCAATGAAAAGAGGCCACATTGAGGAAATGATGAATTCATGTTTTGATGAAGTGTCACCATGTCCTTTGAAGCGAGGCCACATATTAGGAAATTCTGAAATTGCTAAGCCATGATATAATGTTGTAATTCTGCTGTGAACAAGTTTATGAGCCTTGATGAAGATTTTTTTCTTTTTATTCTACTTCTTAACTATAGCTTGTAGTGGAGTTTTGATACTAGAAAATAATGTTCCTTGGGATTGCCTCAACCTAAAAACTGAGGGAATAGTTGAAAACCCATCAGTGCTGTCAAAAACACATGACCACTTTTGCTTTGGGTCTTATTTCCTACTTCCCTCCTTTCTTCCCCCCTTTCTTTTCTTCATTTCTTTCTTCCTTCCCTTCTCCCTCCCTCTCTTCTTCCCTCTCTTCTTTCTTTCCTTATTTTATTTCCTTCCTTTCTTATTTTATATCAAAAAATTAAAATCTGATGTCTCTGTCCTAAGGTGCTTATCTACATTTATCTCACACACCTGGAAATAGGGTTGCTTTATTAACATTCATTAAAAGAAAACACATATCATGGTGAAAGGATCTTTATACACACCGGTTTGTACATTTCCACAACAAGCTATGGCCTTCTGACTATTCCCTTTTGCAGTTAAGGCACCAAGGCTTGGAGAAGTAGAGCAGCCTGCTGAAAATCTAGTTGCTAAATGGCAGTGGAATTGGAGCCAATATATGAGCTCAGACTTTCTGCCTTCCAATGTCACATATGCCCACTAGGTAATACATTGTGATCTGCCATTGCCATACCTTCTACTTGGCCTATTTTCACCTGTGCCCAAGGAGAATTGAATCTGGACACTGCTCCAAGGTGTACTGGGTGTGTTGCTGGCCCCCATCCCTTTGCCCCCTCAGGTGCTGCCTCCTCTTCCATCTCTTCAGAGCCACCAGTCAAATGTGCTGCCAGAGAAGCTTCTGAAGGTGGGGCCTGGGACACCCATTGCTTGGAAGGAAGCTCCAGTGGTAGAATTTCAAGTGTCAGGTGTCAGGTGGGGCACTGAGGGCTCCAGGCCATTCTTCTTAGAATTGAGCAGATCTGGTAGACCAGCAGGACCTTGGTGCCTGAGCTTCCACTAATGATTGGCACCTAGATTTCCACCCCTGGTGATGTTGGCAACATACTTCAAACTTCTGATTGGGGGTATCTCACCACCACTTATTCTAGCAACTAGGGTAGCTAATGCCCTTCTTCAAACCTTTCAAAGTTAAAGATTTGACAAAAAAGAAATTTCCCAATAGATGAGTGGCATATAAACATCAAATAGGAGATACTTCATACTTTGATTTTTTTTTTTTTTTTTTTGAAAAATAGAATTTATCTGTGTGGAACACAGAAAGGATAATTTTAGGGCATGGAAACTACTCTGTGTGATACTATGATGATGGATACATGCCATTATGTGTTTGTCCAAACCCACAGAATGCAACACACCCAGAGTGAACCTAGTATAAACTATGGACTTTGGGTGATAATGATGTGTCAGTGTAGGCTCATTGATTGTAACAAACATACCACTCTGGTGTAGCTAGTGGGGAGGACCATGCATGGAGGGGACAAGAGTTACATCGGAAATCTGTACCAACTCAATTTTGCTATAAACCTAAAATTGCTCTAAAAGGAAAGTCTATTTTAAAAAATTAGAATTTATCCTTAGAGAATGGAAAAATGGTTTTTAAGACAAATGTTTTCCCCTTCAGTCTGTGTGGCATACATCACCCTGCTGTTGGGAATTATTAGAAGAATTTGGGTATCAGTTAGATACCGTTTTTAAAAACATAGTTGGTTTAGTGGATAAAGGACCAATTAAATAGATAAGGAGAAAGGGCCCCGTGAAACTGACCCATCTAACTACTCGCATGGCCACTTAGCTAAGTCTGGGAAAGCTTCAGAAAAATGAAAACAAAAACAAACACCCAACCCTCCCTCAACTTTGGAAAAAGAAAGAATCTGGTCATCAATTCCTTATTCTAGACGTTGGTGAGCTGTCAGAAAGAAAGTAATGATACAGGACATGCTAGAAAAAAATCGAAGATAATAAAGGGCTTGTTTTATTTCATTTCAGCGAGGTTTGAGGTTTCCAGCATCGCCTCCATTTTTTCGGGTTGACACGAAGGACTCAGAATCCTGATGTCAATTACCAGCCTGTCCACCCCACCAACACCCAGCGGCAGCCCCAGGGCAGCCCTGTGGGCCATTGGGAAGTCCATCTGGTTCTTCCAGAAAGAGTCTTGTTTGTTTGTCTTTTCAGTGACATTCTGTTTATTCAGCTCTGTTTTCCTTTCTGAAAGAGAAAGCTTACAATTTTTTTTTCTTCTTCTCCCGCCCCCCCCCGCGCCCCCCCCCCCCCCCCCCCCGCGCTTTTTATCTGCATTTCTGAATCACCACTGCAGATGAGAAGAATACAAACTCTGAAGGCAAAGTTGGGAGCCAGACCAGGAAGAGGAAGGAGCTGCTCGGAGGAGGGGTCCCCCTGGGGTGGGCGGGCGGCTGTCACCCACATTCCCGGGCGCCCTGCGCGCAGCTTGTCATTTCCTCGCTCGAGGCTGGGCCGCCGGGCCCGGCGACGTGGGTGGGCTTCTGTGAAGACACAGTGTCTCGTCCCATTCAGGAACTGCCCTGGGCCTGGCCCCTCGGAAGGCGGGGTGTTTGCTGTTTCAGTAAATAAACCGGCGGAGGCGCAGGCTGGCTGTGCCTGCCCCGAGCCCTCACCCCTGCGAGGCCCGGCCCAAACCGGGAAGAGGCCCCGCTGCCACCCACCGCGACACTGGCCGGGCGGAGGCGTGTGTCCCTGAGGGGGCTGTGACCGAGTCTTTTCCTGGACATTCCAGGAACCGGAGGGGAAAAGAGAAGCTCGCAGCTCTATCTTTGTCTACTGTCATAGTGAGAAATGTGGGCCTGTCCATCTGGTTTTTTCTCGTTCCCTTGGGAGCGCTTGCTGGCCCACCTCTGCCCCAAACACTCCCCCAGGCCAGTCCCCGTCTTTGCAGTCAACTGCAGTCCCCGCCACTCAAAGGGGGGGTCTGCGGGCCGCACAGACTGGTTCTGGAGGCACT
This sequence comes from Panthera onca, assembly GCF_046562875.1. Lineage (NCBI taxonomy): Eukaryota > Metazoa > Chordata > Mammalia > Carnivora > Felidae > Panthera > Panthera onca. The sequence continues at coordinate 30,902,988 of NC_138351.1, read as the reverse complement.
GGCCAGGTGTTTGATGCGCATTTTACACACCAACAAATGATGGACATAAAAGGACAGGCTAGGGGTTTGGATTATTGTCTCCTCTTTTCCTTCCCAGAAATTCATCCCTGCCCCTGCCCGGCGCAGCTTGTCTCTCCCAGCCAGGAGCCCAGGGTTTGTCGCTGGATTTTGCCCTCCACTTGCCTTTTTGAGAGGATCAAAAGCAAGCCGGGCCAGTGATGGAGGGACAGGATGGCTCTCTTCTGGGGCTGCCTTGGAAATCTTCCTTCCCCACAGATTTCCTTCACATTGTTGAACTCTGTCTCTCTCTCCCTCTCTCCCACACACACATCTGTCTCTGTCTCTATCTCTCCATGCACACTCTGTCTCAAAACCAGGAGATATATATTGTTTTAAATTAAAAGTGCTTCAAAAGCCCCTGACCAGGTACAGTCAAGCATGTCAAGCATTCAGATTGCCCCCCCCCCCCCCCCCCAGTCACGGTTCAGTGCTTGAAGCCACCTGGACAGGATCTCCTTCAATGCCCAGTGCAAGGCTGTCCCTTGACAAATACCGACCACTGACCACCTACTAGGTGTCAGACACTGGAGGGGGCTGACTGTGGTCAACAAAAAAAGATTCAGAAAGTGCTCATGGCATTTCCATATATTAAGGAAGGCAGATAATTAAATAATTTCAATAAAATATAATGTAACAAGTGTTAGGAAAGTGTTATTTAAGATAGTATTAATTACATGGCATCTCATGATATCTTTTGTTATCTTAAAAAATGTTTTTTAATGTTTATTTATTTTTGAGAGAGAGAGAGAGAGAGAGAGAGTGTGAGTGGGGGAGGGACAGAGAGAGAGAGGGAGACATAGAATCCGAAGCAGGTTCCAGCCTCTGAGCTGTCAGCACAGAGCCCAACACCAGACTCGAATTCACAAACCGTGAGATCACGACCTGAGTGGAAGTCAAACGTTTAACTGACCGAGCTACCCAGGAGCCCCATCTTTCGTTATCTTGACCTGTTGTTATTGAAATATCTCATTGTGTGATTTACTTGGCCTTCCAGCTAAATGTTAAGCTTCTGGAGGATAAGAACAATGTCTTACACGCTTTCTATCTTCCACAGTTCTAAGTCCAGTGTGCTCCAGATACACCCGTAGTTCTAGCTGGGAGTACTCTTGCCCCCAGGGAACATGTGGCAATGTCTGGAGGCAGAAGCATTTTTGACCGTCACAACTTCCACGACTCAGGGGAGGGCGCATCTAGAGGACGAGGCCAAGAGCGCTGCTACACCCTGCAGAGCACAGGATGGCCCCTGCCCCGACAGGGAATTACCCAGCCCCAAATGTCAGCCGTGCCAAGTCGAGCCCCTGATCTGGGGAAACCCTTTGGGCTCCTTCTCACAGCATCCTTCTTCTAGCAAGGTCATCATTGTTTCGATTCTACTTCAGGTCATCAGTCCTGAAGTCATGTCCAGGCCCAGTCTGCGTCAGCTGGCACAGCTCCACCCGAGGCCTCAGCCAGACATGTGCGATGAGAGGGCGGTCTCGCTGGGGGAAGTCTGAACACCAACACTGGCAATTCTCCAGCTCTCACTTGGTTCTTCGAAAGTGGCAGTGTAGGGATGTTCCTGGAATGGTAACGAGTAACTACTACTCATACGATTGGTGTCCTCCACTCAGATGTTTCCATGGTACAAAAATCAAAACTGGAAATCTGGCTTCTTGGCCCCACAGCATTGAAGTAACTAAAATCGAAGTCATGTTTTAAAGTGGTGTCAACTTTGATTGTGGTAGCCGATGTGACGCTAAGAAGAAACAGGGTCCTGAACGACCGAGTAGGGTGCGGTGGCTTTGTAACCCCTGCTTCTTGCGGCTCCTGAGGCTGGGTAAGGACCGAGATCAGGAAACTGCACAGCAAACACCTGCTCGCTGTCAAGGAGATGTCCAGCTTCCTCACACATCAGGATAGGACATTCTGTACCCTTTTAATGAAGGGCAATTGCTGGTCTTTGCTGAGGCAGAGTGCATCTCTGCAGAGATTACTGACCATCCTGGGGATAGGGAGTGGCAGGAGCAAGGAAGAATGACACTCACGTGACAATGGGCTGGGCTAGTGGTTGAGGAGAGAATCAGAAGGAGGTTCTCCCATGAGGAGGCATGCCCACTGGTGCTTAGGGGCCATGAGGTCTAATATCTATGCTTCTTTTCTCTCTTTGCCTTGTAATTCCTCAAGGCTGCTAGTTAAGATCACTAAGCGTGACCATCTCCTTCCAGGATGGCTTAGGAAATACCCCAACCCCGTGGTTAGGCTGAATGGTAATGTAGACAGAACGGCACAGCTGTGATGACAGGGCTCAGGTAGAGTGGGAAAGCTGCTGTTTGCAGAAATGCCCAGGAAAGGATATTCTTGCAATCCACAGAAAGGACACTCAGACCATAGCTGTTTGAGTATTAGTGGGGAAGCATGAACTCAAAGAGCTAGAAAACTCAGGGGCACCTGCATTATAGGTGTCTACAAACATGCCAGAGCTTTAGTATCTGAAGGTAACGTTGAGAGGCCCTAGTGGGCTGGGATGTGCCTGGGGACTCAGAGAAAAGCAGCCTGAGGCCTTCAGAACCCCAGTGCCAGAGGATGGCACTCAACTGGCTCGACCAGCAGGTCTCCAATGGTGATTTTGCTTCCCAGGGGACATTTGGCAATGTCTGGAGACACTATTGGTTGTCACACGTGGCAGGGTGCTACTGGCATCTAGTGGGTGGAAACCAGGGATATTGCTAGATATCCAAAATACACAGGATGGCCTGACATGTTGATAGTACCACTGTTGAATGACCCTGGGCTAGAACAAAGAGAGATAGAAACTTCTTGAGAAAGACTTTAAGATAAGGCCCATGTGGCCAGGGCTGTGAAGGTCTATGAGAGATTCCATGACACCGAGGATCACGTTGCAGACACAAGCCACCCACGTCTACTTGGGATGTGCTGGCCTGTGTCCTATCCTGCAATTTTAGCATCAAGGGAGGGTTAAATCCTAGAATATTTTCATGCATGTGTGATTCTGAGTCAGCCTCTCCCAGCCCGGTTCTTTGAAGGGGGTTGGACGATTTTCTGTAGTGAGGCAAAGTGAAAATCCCCACTATTTCCTTGAGGGGTCTGGAAGAATGTGCAAGCTGAGCTGCTTCCAGACTCCTGCTGAGTATGACTGGACCGAACCTGGGGTATCCAGGCCTGGAGGATTGGTCCTTGTCGAAAGCATCGAATTCAAAGTACAAAGTAGCTTTGCCAGTTCTCCCAGTGTTGTAACGATAGCAGGGAGAAAGGGAGTTGGCCTTCACTCCGGCTGTGCCAGAACCCAGACTCAGGCGGCAAGAACAGCGTTCAGGAGTGGGGGAGGCAGGCGGGGGAATGCCTCACCGAGGGAGGGACAGTCTAGATGTTCAGGTGGGCAAGCAGTGGGGCCTCCTCTGAGGGACCTGCCTCCATTTTTGTGTGATCTGGGTCAGCAACTTTACATCGCCTTGTCCCGCCCTGGCCAGGCTCTCACGAGAAGAGCAGCCACCTTTGGTGGCACTCGGGGTCTCCTGAGATTCCTAGTCACTGAGGGAGCCTTTCTGTGCTCATTGGTGGGGCATCTGTAGATGTATGATTTGTTGTCCCTTTAATTATGCCAGGAGATGTGCATACAAATACCCAGTGACACAAATTGGTGCCATCTTATAAACAGCTGGATTAGGACTCCACACCAAACACACATGAAGAAGAGTGACAACTATTAAGTTGATTTCTCTGTATTTGAAAAAAGCAAAGGCCTTTGGAAATACACGCTTCCTGGATTTGAATCCAGGTCAGAAGGACTTCTAATGATCTCTTCTCTGAGCCTTGTTTTTTTAATCTATAGAACTGTCCAAGGATTGGAAAGATCCAGGTGATGCAGTAGGTACAGTATCTGTCCCAGAGAAGGTACAAGCAAGAAGCTGCTCTCCTTATCGTTAGTATTATTCTTTCCTACGCTTCATTCAACACCCGGCAAGTCAGACCTGATTCAATATTTTGCAACTGGCACATAGGACAGTGGAGCTGTAGTGGAGCTACTATTCCTTAACTGTAGCTACCTTGAAACTTAAAGCACATGCCGTATACGGTGTGTGTGGAGATGAATTAATCAACACATAAAGGCAAATGCTGCCTACATGACTAGTATGTAAGAGAACTAATAAAATAAATAGTTGAAAATAAATTCTCTTTGAAAAAGAAGGTAAAATAAAACAATACAGTAACATCACCTGGATGGACACATTGCCAAAGTTCTTATCACCTGGTAAAGTGCTCAGTAAATCATCTAAGATGCTATCACCGCAGATGGCTACGTGGGAGGGTCATTTTATCATTACGTTTTTATGTTTTATTTTATTTTTTTTTTAACGTTTTTATTTATTTTTGAGACAGAGAGAGACAGAACATGAACAGGGGAGGGTCAGAGAGAGGGAGACACAGACTCTGAAACAGGCTCCAGGCTCTGAGCTGTCAGCACAGAGCCTGACGTGGGGCTCGAACTCACGGACCGTGAGATCGTGACCTGAGCCGAAGTTGGATGCTCAACAGACTGAGCCACCCAGACGCCCCACGTTTTTATGTTTTAAACTTCAGCTTTCTAAACCTTTCATTGCTTTTGTATTACCTGTCTTAGGAAAGAGGTATGTGTATAAATGAAGCTGTTTCTCAGATTCTGTATTTGAATAAATTGGAGGTGTGTGTGTGTGTGTGTGTGTGTGGAGAGCGCAGGAGGAAGGCAGTTCAAAAAAGTCTTACCCATTCAGATATTTTCTTAGGGTAACTTTTCTAAAAGCCAGTTTGTACAACCATTTTAGATTTAGGACCCAGTAGCTGGACACTTTAAATTTAGCACTGATATAAAGAAATTCAACATTATCTTTGGTTTCCAAAAATGTCCATGTATTTTTTTTCTCATTCACTAATACTTACACCTATCTATTCATTCTTTAATATTTATTGAGTACATTGAAGACATATATAGAAAGACACCAAGGTTACACAGGAATGTGGGGGATACAATGTGCGGGACAGAGACCCTTTATTCCAGGAGTTTATAAGGGAGATGAGAGAAACTGCCCCTCCTCCTTTTCCTTGAAATGGCTCAGTGTGGAAGAGATTGCTAGTTTCTAAACACCCATTCTCATCTCACCGGTGGGATACAATTCGAAGTAGAGCCCGATGTCCTTAAAAAGAAGGATGTGTCCTCCTCTCCCCTTCCCCTTCCTGGTGGAACTCAGATGTTGTGGTGGTGAGCCATGGCTGCCACAGACAGCCTGGCAGAGCAACAACGTGGAAGAAGCATGATGGGTAACCGCCCCCCCCCCCCCCCAACTCTACAGTGGGGCTGCCATATCAGCCCAGGGTGCACACGCTCAGATAATTCTTGCAAGAGAAAGACACTTGTATCTTGTTTAAGTCATTGTTGTTCTGGTCTCTGTTGTGGCAGCGGAACCTGTCTGTTAATTATTACAGGAAGTGTCAGGGCCTGAGTGAGCATGAGCAGGACTAGAGTAGTCAGGCTTTATGGAGAAACTGCACTCCACTCATTTTCTGCTGTTAGAATTTCCAGAAGCAGAGGAGAAAGTAGAGGTCACTTCAGATGGTTCAAAGAAGGATACCTGTTTGAGGATGGCAAGGAGGCCAGACCAGCTGGATGGGATGGGAGTGTGCAAGGAAAGCCTGGTGCATGGTGGACAGGATTTGGAAAACTTGGAATTCCCAGTGCAGAATTTCAAAACTTATCCTGAAAGCATCAGGAAACACTGGAGTTTTGGAAGCAAGTTGGAAAGAAATTCTGGAGCTGGCAATTTTACCAGCGGAAGGAGACTAGATAAGAGACTGGTCCAGGGGTTTTCCAACTGCGTTCCCCAGAAGCCTTGGAAAACATTCTAGGGCACCAGCGAGGGGCTGACTGGAGGTGGGAAAGGGCAGGAATCCTTGCTTCTCCTCCTCATTTGACCCAGGAACCTCCACTTTATCTGTTTAGTGTAAATTTGTGGCTTCTGTGCAAGATTTTACTTGAAGAAAGGAGCTCATGGGGTTAAACATTTTGAAAGCTATGGGACTGTGGGTGGTCTGGGAAAATCGCAAACCCAGCCTGAAGTCTGTATTGGATGGAGGATGCTTAGTGTTTAGATGTTCTGTGTTTATGAGTTTAAGAGCTCTGCAATCACTGTCTGCAAGCACTTAGGGCTCCCCTGCCAACTAGTTAAGATTTTAAGCCTCAGTTTCCTTATCTGTAAAGTGGTAATAAGAGTGGTCTCTTCCTAAGAGATGTGGTGAGGCATGAGATCTTATACTCAGAGCACATAAAGCAGTGCTTCATATGTATTAAATGTTCAATAAATGTTGGCCAATGTTTATTATTATTATTATTGTTTTATAAGGATGACACTTGCAGTAGATTATTAAGCCAATGTTGACAGGTGGGGAACAACAGACACACAACTAGGTGAGAAATCTGCAGCTTTCATTGAAAATTCTCGCTGGGAATTAATTCTGGCTCTGGGGAAAGAAGGTTTTAAATGATGTTAACTTCAGTGAACTGTTAGCAATCAGAAGACTGAAGTTTTAAGGGGCACTGCTCTGCCTAACCTCAACACCTGCTAAGCACTCAACAACAGCTATCAGGAAGTTTCTAGGACTGGATGTCAGAAAGTGACTTTCATGGAGGTAGATTCCCCAAAGCCAGTTCTTCAAAAGCGAATCCTCCTTTCCTCTATTTATTGTTCTCCCAGAGGACTTAAGCCATTGCCTTTCTTTCCAATTTGCCTTCCACTTGCTTTTCTACCAGAATTCTCTCTCCTGGTTACACAGAAGGGCAATGAGGTACAATGTATCTTTCTCGCCCTCCAAAATAAATCCCAGAAACCTTCTGCCATTTTTGCTTCAGTTTCAATTTTTTTTCACTGCTTGTAACCATCAGGAATACAGTTACAGGGAGCCACACATATAATAAATGATGAGGGTGGGGTCCGTGGAGTGCAACTCTTGATCTGGGGTTGTGAATTCAAGCCCCACACTGGGCGTAGAGATTACTTAAAATCTTTAAAAAATAAAAATAAATAAAAATAAGTGATGAGGGCATTATAAGCTCCCAGGAAATCTACAGAAATTCTGCTCGGTCTTTCTGCCCTCCATTTAGGTGCAATAAAGACTGTTATGTCTTCTGTGACTTCTTTCTTAGAGACGTTCCTGGATTTCATCTAATTCCTGTCTTGGAAACAAAGTTACACAACTCTGTGTAGGTGGGGCCTTAGAGCAAACAATGTAGACTTTGGATGAAAAACCACAAAAAAAGGTGTATTGTAAAATCCTCATTAAGAGCAAGAAGAAGAAAAAGAGAGAAATCACTTTTTGGGGTACATGTTGTGTAAGGATGACACGAGACAGAGAAAGTAGAATCACGTACCTTCTGTTTCATGTTTCTTGTTTGTTACTCCCTCCCTCCCTCCGTCCCTTTCTCCCTCCTTTCCTTCCCTGTCTTTCTCACTAGTGGCCAGAGGTCCTGAGGGGTAGAAATTCCCACCTGAGAAGCCTGCCTGCTTGCATCCTGTTCTCCCTCTACCCTGGACATGTCAGTAAGTTCCTTTCTCTGCCTACAAGCATGCCTGAGCTCTGTGGATATAAACCGTTCATGGCCCTCCCACTTCTCCAATGCCCCCTGATGAAGGTTCTCGTATCTAGAGGTGTTTGCCCGTTTACAACACAGTCACCAGCCCAGTGGTGTTCTGGGAGAGTCCTGCGCCAAAAGACATACCAGAATCTTTTATCCAGAGCTCCTCAGGTGACTCACTGGTGAGAATAACTTGCCCTGCTGCGAACAACAGAGGGGCAGGTGGGGTTAGGGAGAAATTAGACAATGTATCAAGAGACAATTATTGAAATAACCATTTTTTTACCTAAAAATGTAAATTAACACAGTTAGCACTTGAAGCCTGAAACATGCTGTGAAAATATGGCTTAGTTCCCAAGGGAAGAAAAGACCTGTTGCTTCTCTATTCACGACGATGTTAGGGTGGCCCCCAACTTTATATAACCTTGAAGTGATGAGTCGGATTTCATTCAATACGGCTTAAACTTTAAAGCTTTCATAAGCAGTGGGCTCAGGGGTTCAATATGGCGCAGGTACCAATGTCTGTATTTGTCTCCTCGGAGTTGTTCTGGTTGGAAAAACCACATTTACTGACGTGGTTTCTGTCAACACCTTAATTAGAGAAGTGGCTCTAAGCAGAAGAGGAACTGACTCGCTGTGGCCAATAAATGTCTCTGTATTTTAGTCTCTTCATATCTGAGTTGCATTCTCCCCCACCTCCCCCTGGCCCAGAGGAAACCACAAACAAATACCGACTACAATTGCACCGAAGACTGTACAGATGCTGTGGGTGGTGGGGGAGGCAGGGCTCTTGTGGGGTTGTGGTTGAATCACCTCCAGGACCAGTGGGAGGTCACCAGACTTCTTGCCTTAGAGACATTTACTTCTCTTCGACTCAATCTTAAGAAGTCTTGCCAGGGTGAAATGAACTTGAATTGCTCCTGGCCTGCTGCTTTAATTTAATTCTTTTCCTGCTGGTTGGGAGTGTGGATGGTCTGGGTTGTGCTAACTGTGTGGAGTGAAAACCTCATCTGTTGTTATTTGTGGATTTTCGTGAAAACCAGGATGCGTGTCAGAAAGCCATCCCTGCGTGAAATCTTCTGAAACAAAGGGGTCAATGAATCCAGCAGGGGAAAGCTTGCCTGAGGAAAATGTTCACATTCTCTGAGCATGCTGAGTTAGCAAGTCCGTTCAGCCAATTCCGAACATCTATTGAGCACTTTTTGTATACCAGAGCTCCACTGAGTGTGAGACTGGATACCAGCAATGGATAGAAGACAGAGAGAAAGCCAGGTGGACTCTGATTCCTGACGCAGGGAAGTGAAGAAGACCACCGCTGTGGTTGGCCAGTTTTCCAGTTTGGGGAATTCCTTGAAATGTACCAATAGGACCATGCCTCCCTGGTAGCATCCCAAGATGGTGGAAAAGCCCTATTTTCTCCCTTCTTTAGCTTCACCTTAAAATCTGTGGGCTCTGCTGTGCCCACTTATTCAATTTCAGCGCCACATGAAGGTCCCCACCACAGGGCAGGGGCCAGACTTCTACCTGCTCTGTTCCCCAAGCTGTACACTCTGGTGAAGGGCCGTGTCCACCCATAGGGGGTGTTTTTTCTCTCATTCTTGCAGAGGCACCCCACACGTTTGTGGCTGTGAATTTGGTGCACTGAAGTTCCTTGCTAGACCAGCCTAGCACTGGACTAAAGACACTGGACAAGGATATAAAGAAGCAAATGACATCCTCCTTGTGTTACCTGATGCAAGAAACCCTAAGTGGAGACCCAAAGACATTCCTGGACTTTTTCAAAAGCCATGTCAAGAACACCTATGCACGCCCCACCCCTCACTTTCATCTTTCTGACTTCTGGCTCTATTCTTTCTTTGGGGAAAACTAATAAATGCCAGACTGTTTAATATCTTATGATAAAAATTGGAGCTATCAGTTACCAAGTGTTTCTTCTTCTTTTTCTTAAATGTTTTTTTAATTACTATTTATTTTTGAGAGAGACAGAGTACTAGCAGGTGAGGGGCAAAGAGAGAAAGACACAGAATCCAAAGCAGGCTCCAGGCTCTGAGTTGTCAGCACAGAGCACGACGCGGGGCTCAAACTCATGAACCACGAGATCATAACCTGAGCCAAAGTCGGACGCTTAACTGACTGAGCCACCCGGGCGCCCCTGAGTGTTTCTTCTTTGGGCATGAAGACTGATAGTTCTCGGCATGGACCTTTCTCTGTAGCCCTTGCAGCTGGTAGTGCCTGATATTACTGCCCCACACATGGCCTTAGGGGTCTACCTGGTCAACAATTCATGCAGCTCCCTTCAAGAATCACTGCATTTCTGAACAGGTGGGGGCTCCAGAGAGAATCAGGGTTGAGCTCCCCACCAGGCAATTAGTGAGGGGTGATACCCTCCCTGTCTTGCAGAGCTGGGCACACCTGAGCGGGTGAAGAGAAGTATCAGCTTTTAGAAAAGTGAAAGGCGGTAGCTTCTGTACTGGTGAGGCTGACATTGCAGGTGTCTGGGGAAAGAAGAAGGAAACAATATTACTTAAACTTCCATCTATTTCTTGAAAAAAATAAAATCCTGCATTGAACACCGCAAGCAAAAAAAGAAACAGGGCTTTCCTATAGGACGTGATCTCCAAACGCAGGACAAAAGTGAGTTTGATTCTCTTTCAGCGTAGTTCATGTCGGCACTAATTTCAAATGCATTCCTGTTTGTAGGGCTGACGCTTGGCTGCCCTCAGTACAGGCTTTGGCATTTGACTCCTGCCATTGTTTGGGGAAGCGAAGGAAGCAAAGACCCAGAGAACCTACCTTTGCCTTCCCTTCTGCTTCTGTGTGCACAGTGTCTGCCCCTCAGACACACACAGAGCCCTTTTAGTGTTCAGAGGCACCGAGGAAGGAGGGAGCCATCAACACCTGGCATTTCCAGGGCCCAAAATTTCAGCAGATGCTGCCTAGCTGGGCTATCAACAATGTCGTGATTTGGCCATTTTTGGAAAAGCAAGTGGACTATTCTTGAGCACTGCTTTCAGTGATTAATAAGCATACTGTATACATTGGTCTGCACACACACGTATGGCGCTCAAGCCCACCTGGATGTTCAAGCCCACACTCACTGCTGACTCAAAACCTTCGTCAGCTGCACTTTCTCTAGTAACAGAAGTGATTACTCTGATGGGAAATGCAAAATTAAGCTCTGAAGTGATTTCTTTAGAAATCAGTAAGAAGGGTTTACTGGAACTTTTTTTTTTTAAGATGAAAAGTTTGTTTTCCCTTAAGGATTTGCTCCAAAAAAAGCAGCTCTCACCATATGTTTTCCTGGAGGGGGGAAGGAGGGGACAGAATGTACAAGCTGAATGCTGCTGACTAAATATTGCAGTTCTGGATTCCACTGGTGGCTTGTCACCAGCATCCTGGAAACGCCTTGGCCAGCCTGCCAAGTTGAAGGCAATTTAGAAAAGTCCTGGACAGACTTGGTGCCTCAGGTGTATTAGAGTGTCCAGTAGCTTAATCTATTATCAGTAAATGCATTTTTCCCCCCGGGATAAGTGAGGAAAGGATCAGTCTATAACAAGATTTTAAGATTTTCTTAGCCCAAGTTTTATAGATTTTATTTTTTAATTAATTAATTAATTAATTTTTTAAATGTTTATTTAATTTTGAGAGAGAGAGAGACAGAGAGAGAGAGAGAGTGGGGGAGGGGCAGAGAGAGCTGGAGAGAGAATCCAAAGCAGGCTCCAGGCTCTGAGCTGTCAGCACAGCTTGAACCCACAAACCATGAGGTGATGACCTGAGCCGAACCTTAACCAACTGAGCCACCCAGGTGCCCCTTATAGATTTTAAAGGAATGTGGTGATCAGCCTTTGAATCCTGACCTGAACATGGAGGGTGGCCTGGTCCAGCGGAACCAATAATGTCATAGAGAGCTATAAAACCATAGAATCAGGATTAAAAGTAACTGCCAGAGTTTCCTGGTTCCACTCTTGTCCTGAAGGTAGTATTATCACTAAACTCATTTGGATAGGGCTCTGCCTACCCTTCTTTTAACGTCTTTCAGGGAATAAAATTTTATGGGCTACTTTGGTAATTCTCCAGAGGGATTATCATCAATTCATTCATCCATTCATTCAATAAAGTGCTGACTCTATGCCTGGCCTTCTTCTGATCTATGGGGATATATAATAATCAGAAAGTGCCCACATCCCTGCCTTCATGGGACTTATGTTACACTTACATTGGGGGTGAAGGGAGTTTGGAAAATGTGAGGATAAAAAAGAAATGAAGTGAATAAGTCAAACATATAGTAGGTTAGATGGTGAAAGTGTTATTTGAGTAATACTAATCTGTAGCTTATGTTTGTGTGAGGCTTCAAGATTTCCATGGACCAGGACATGTATATTCTATGGGATCTTCACAAGAATAAAGGGTCTAGAATGTTAAGGCCATTCCTCCAGGTCACACGATTAAAAATGTCTCTTCCAGAATTGGAACGCAAATCATCAGGCACTTGATGTCCTTCCCCCATATCTAACTTAAGAAATGAGCACAGCAACTCAAGCACCTGTCTCTTTTTGGTACTCAGTGGGGACTGGACAGGAACTGCTCATTCTCCTACCCCTGGAAGACTGAGAATTCTGTTGTAGAGCTGGCGAGGTAGCCTGTTTTGCAGGTTGAATACCATGGTTCAATAATAGCGACTCTAGTTGCAAGGGCCCGTGAGGGCTAGACAGAAATAATCACAGAAGGATGGCCTCGGAGGGACACGATTCCAGGATGCCAGGAAGAGTCCTGCTGGGGAGGAAGCAAATGATTTCACCCTTTCGAACATCTTCCGGTGGGAACATGAAAATATAGCTTGGGCCAGGCTCTGCTCACATCATGTCGCTGTGACACCAAGTTGAAAACCAGAGGGGGTTGAGAGACAAACAAATGAGCAAGTGTTTACTTCTGTGATATGCTGTGATTCCTCATACTGGGCAACTTAATTCCCCTTTTATTCTGTTACCACCCCACCTGTTCTTCCCTGCCATCAAACAGAGGAGGAAAGGAGAACCGGATGGTCTATAATAGTCATCAAAATAATTAATTAATTTCAGCAGCTTTCTTTGAACTCAAATTGGAGAGAACCATGGGCTGTTCATTCTCAAGGGAAGGTGGGAATCCTGAGGAAACATGAACATTTGAGGCTGATAGTGGTATAACATATGGGAAATAAAAGAGTAGAAGTTTTTGACTCAGACACAACTGGATGTGAATTCCAGATTGGCCACTCACTAGCCTCAGACCTGAGACCAGGTTTTTAAACCTCAGGTTCCTTATTTACAACACCAGAGAGATGTTGCCTACCTGGAAGATTGTTTCAAAGAGTGAGTGGGATCTCACGACATATGACACAGGGCAGCGACTCAGTAAGTATTATAGTGTCACGTTCATGTTTTGCAAATCCAACTATACATGCTTGGCAAGGAGAGAGTGGGGGAACAGATAAAGTTAAAAATGTGTCCCAGCGTGTTTAAATATCTTGTTCAAAGAAGGCAGCCTGAAAATCTCTTGAGTGTGTTCATTTTTCCATTCAGCGAACCTGTATTTGGGGGACAAGCACGTGCTTTTCCCCCACAGATCTCAGTTCCTTCGTGCCCCCGGGGTGCAAACATCTCAGCAGCCCATGTGTGACTCTCAGGCTTAAGGCTGCATATATTTCATACCTCATGCACCCTAACTGCAATCCAACCGTCTCATCAGAGGCTCAACTAAAGGAATGGTGATCAATGGTTGTTTTGGCACCATGTAATAGTTGCCGTTTGTTCTGAAACCAGAGAAATGTGAAATGATAAAAAGAAGATACAGTGTTTTCCTGTTATATTAGTAAAGGTCTTTGAAAAAATGATAGTACCCGGGGTCTCCCAAGACACTCATTGTCAATGGTGTAAATGAGGTTTTTGGAGGACACAATAATAGGTATCAAAAAGCATAAAAGTGTTCGGGTCTCTTGATGTCATAATTCTACTTCTGGAAACTTTTTGAAGACGGTAATGAAATAAGATCTCACTGCTTTCTAATTTAAAAAGTTTGTCACAAAGTAACCCGTAAGACCAAATTATTGCAAACAACGTCAATGCCCCACAATATAGGATTGGGTAAGCAAAGCATTTATTCAGCAGACACTACTGAGCACCTTGCCATGGTGCCCGCTGTGGCCCTGGTCCCAGTGCTACCTCAGGATGGTTCTCCTCAGACATGTGCTCTGAACACATAGTTTGACCCAACGTTGAATGCACGTGTTTGTAAATTGATATCCCATGAGAGCCATATATTGCCATCTTAGCACTTCAAGTCTTCATGGATACATCTGAAATCTTATTTAAAAATTTAGCTAATGTTTCAGTGTTCACTAAAGAACTCCAGTAGTGAACTTTTTGAAGTTTGATAGTACAGTGTGGTAACAGTGACATCTCAGTACCATCAACCAACAGAGTGCTCCTGTGATCCTGTGTTCATGTGTGTGAGCTAAACGGAAGCCTGTTTGCAACTGAAATCAGTGCAGGAAGGGAGGTGAATTGTGGCAACTTTGTCAGTGCTGGGTATCGTAGAAGATGCTAGTGCCTGAGGGGCCGGTGTGGGGGGGTGTTGATGGCAGGATCTTTATGGAGATTTATCATATAAGAAATGTCTCTACCAATGATTAATATGTCCTTCCTCTAAACCAGTGGTTCTTGGGGTGGTTTTGTCCTCAAGCAGACATTAGGCAATGTCTGGAGACATTTTTGATGGTCATAACTGGGGGAGAGGTATTACTGACACCTGTTGGGTAGAGTCTAGGGATGTTACTCAACATCCTTCAGGGCCCAAGACAGCCAGCTCCTCACAACAAAGAATTATTAATTGGAAATGCCAGTAGGGCAAACCTTGAAAAACTCTGCTGTAAACATACCCAGCTAAAGTCAAGTCTCCTACCATCTTCATCTCCGGGGCCTGAAGAAGTTCGGTCTGTGGAGCTGGAACACCCCCAAACTCACAATGAATGCACTGCTTGAAGAGGCTTTCTGAATATAACCTCGGATTGCTGCCTTCACTTGGTCATCTTTCTTTTTCTTTTTCTTTTCAAATAAGTCTCAATTTTAATAAGATCCTCTACACACACACACACACACACACACACACTTATTTGCTACTGCACATTGAAAGAGCACACCAAAAAACTTTTGTTACCATTCAAATTTTTGAAACCAGAAAATCTAGTTTATGCACACTTCCCTGATTATACTGTAGCCAAACAACCCAATGTTTCTATGTATTCCCTCTGTACAAGCTACTCGGCTTCCAATTTTTGATGTTAGGTTTTATCTGAATGACTTCAGGTTTCTAAAACACACAGGCAACACTCAAAACCTATTAGTGCTTCTTTGGGTCAAATCAAAAAGTGGAGGTAAAGTATACTGAAATCACTCAAACACAAAATCCATGGATTCCTCACACATTACTGGTCTCAAAGTAGAAAAGACACAAAAAAGGCAAAGCTTGTATCAGAGATTATCAAAATGTTATACAGTCTGTCCTAATGTAGGGCAGCTTTCCAAGCTGCTGCATAATGATCCTAACATTACTAGCAGGGAAAAACAGTACAAGAATAGGGTTTTTGTTTACATCGACCCTGTACCGTAATTATTCTCCATGCCCGTATCTTCAGAAAGATCTCTATGATACAACCAATAATGACAGCTACATCTAGATCTTTCCACTCTTGATGCAGTCAACATCAATTTCCTTCTGCCGTAGTTCTTTCTGAAGCATGGAACGCTGGTTGAGGTAGTGCTGGTACTTAATAAATCGCGCCACCATTTCCATCCTTTCTTTCCGAGCAGTTAACGATGCCCTTACTCCACCCCTCTTCCTGCTGAATGTGCAGTCAATAAGCCCCTGTGGGTTCTTCTCTCTGTCCTCCTGTTGGGGTGGATATTTGGATAGAGGGGAGGAGGGGAGTTTGATAATAGGGTTGAGGGTCAATTTGCCACAGGTCTTTATTAATACTTCTGAGATAGGTTGAGAGGCAGCTGAGCCATCCTGGGAATTCTCTTCACCGGGCATCTAAGAAGACTCCGGGGCACAGGTTGGGTAAAGTTGCTTTGCTTTGGTGAGTCCATTGAAAGCCCAGTCACAGACCAGGCTTAGAGTCAGATTCCAGTGGAAGGTGATGCTCAAGACTCAACCTGCTACGAAGTAGCCTGGAGAGAACTCTACAGGCCCTTTAGAGCAAGAAAAACCCAAACTCCAACAACTGTCTTGGTGAGAGAAAGAACAAACCTCCATCATCTTTATTTCTTTTTGTTTGTTTGTTTTATAAATTTTTAAAAATGTTTATTTATTTTTGAGAGACAGAGAGAGAGAGAAAGCAAGTGGGAGAGGGGGAGAGAGAGAGGGAGACACAGAATCTGAAGCAGGCTCCAGGCTCTGAGCTGTCAGCACAGAGCCCAATGTGGAGCTTGAACTCAGAACTGTGAGATCACAACGTGAGCTGAAGTTGGATGCTTAACCGACTGAGCCACCCAGGTGCCCCGGTCATCTTTATTTCTAATATTTTTGCATGCACTCGAGGAAAAATTTGTCCTTAAGCGTTCACTCTAAAAATAGAGCAGAGGAGCAACATAATTGGCTGGTAAGATAACACTATCATCTGGATTTCCACCTACCCCTCAGCTTTCCCTGGTGTGCGTGCCAAGTGCAATACCTTTCTGGCAGTGGGAATGTAGGAGGACCTTCCAGCAGGATGGAGAATGAGATGCTTGCCTTCTCAAAGCCCATCAGGTGGTGCCCTTCCTCAGCACAGTCCACCAATGAGCTACTTGCTCTGCAAGCAAACTTTGGTCGTTTGTACTCATGCTAGATTGGCATTCTCTGCATGGCACAGTTTTAAGGCTTTTTTGTTGCCCAAGCAGCCTTTGAAAACATAATAGTGGCTATTCCAGTTTGTTGGAACATGTTGTAAAATTACACGATAAGGCAGTTCCAAAATCTCTTCTATGTCATGTAGTTTATTCTTGGGTGGAAAAGAATGATGGAAGGCCCACTCTCTGGCAGTTATAAGCAGCAGTTTTGTGCCATAATAGCTTTCTTAGTACGCAGCTGCAGAATGCAAACAACCGTGGGATGCTGGAGACTCCTAAATCACTTGTAACCTTCACTGTGTTTGTTCTTGTCAGAGGCAATTGCCCAACACTTTTCTTGATGGGCTTTTCATTTCATAAATATTTTTTTCAATAAAATTCACTTTGCTGGGAAGGATCAGAGCCTGTTGGCATCAAAATAGATGAAGTGCACTGGACTTCAAACTGATGTAAAAAGTACAAAAGTAGCACATTTAATAACACCACTAGACCTTCGGCACACAGCAGAATATGATTCAGGAAAGAAAGCTTCTTAATAATATGTTTTCTGGAAGGAATTTGGCACCTAATCACTCTAGTAATTCACAAAAGTTTTTTGTCTTCATCTACTGAGAACAGTCTTCACCAGAACAACATTTTGACAAGTTTTTGTTCAAGATTTTAGTTTCCATAGACATCAAACCATAAAAATTATCTGTTGAAAGAATTAATACAAACTCTGTTGTTTTGAAATTTGGCTAGTGAAAACATACACTTTGGGCATCTCATTTGTCTGCGCTACTTTCTTCTGTTGTTAATTAATTTTCATTCTTTATTGTATCTGGATTAATAGTTATTTATCAAGCCATGTAGGTTGTAGTGCATGCCTTTGGATTTATTTTCCTCCTTAAGAAATTTCGGGGTGACAAATATGAAATTCTGCCTAGAATTCATCCTCATAGATAAGAATTCCTAAATAGGAACTTTCCTGAAAAGACTCATGGTCTATGTGGAATTAAGTAACCAAAAATTCAACATAGTTCTTCAAGTTTGCTTTGCTCCCCTGCCAAATAATTCTATAAATATTAGAATTCTAGTACAAATGAATGGTTATTTTTCCCCTTGTATTATTTAAATTTTTATTGCTGTGTATTGGCTTTAAAAAGATACACTATTCTTTTTTTTTTTTTACGTTTATTTATTTATTTATTTATTTAGAGAGTGGGGTAGGGGCAGAGAGAGAGGGAGAGAAAGAATCCCAAGCAGGGTCTGCACTGTCAGCACAGATCCCAATGTGGGGCTGGATCTCGTGAACTGTGAGATCATGACCTGAGCCAAAATCAAAAGCCAGATGCTTACCCGACTGAGCCACCCAGATGCCCCAATAAACTACTCTTTTTAAAGTTATTTAGCTAACATGCTCTTCAAACACTTGTATTAATCATTTATCTATGCTCCCATTTAATCATTAGAAAGTTGTTGGTAATTATTTTTCACATGAAGTTAACATTTTACACAATCTATATTGTTTATTTCATCATTTTACTTATTTATGTATCAACTGACTGACAGAATTTTAACATATAAAATAAATAAGGAGATTTTGCTACATGTTATACCCCAGAATGCTAACCTAGACCTTAAAGTAAATAATAAGATATCGACTCTCAATTCAAATGACATCTTGCTCTGTTCATATTACTACTGTTGTTCTCCTGATTAGAAATGATGAGAATCTATGGGCTCTCACAATCATTGGTCACACCCAAGTTTGGGGCTACCGGAAATGATGCATAAGTCAGCATTCAGCTCCTTGGCCTTCCAAAGGCTGATGCCAAAGGTGAAGAAGGTTTTGGCAAAAATCCAAGGTTGAATCCAAACATAGGCACATTCTTACATTTAATGGAAACTGTTATATATGTATAGTTACGTATGCATACACACAAATACAATACATATATGTACTTATTAATGTAATTTAAAGGTTATTTAAGAATATGGAAACATGCCCAAATGTTATTCATTCAGTAACAGTAGGTTGCAAAAACAGTGTTAGAGAATCATTTCGAATGGAAAATCAACCAGTATCTTTTAAATTTTACTTTGTATTTGTGGATGTACCAAGGAAAAATGGAAGTATCTCCTTTCCTCCCCTTGAGGATGCCCCACTAGGGTGTGTGGGGGGGATTAACATGTAACAGCCCTTAAAAAATGTTTCAGGGCCCACCTGGGTCTCTGTCGAAAAGGGTTGAGTCCTCTGAAGAAAAGCACAACTTCTGTGCTTCCGAGGTGGAGAGGGGCAGGGTGCCCAACTGAGAAGGTGGGTTGGCAGATACCTCAAGACCTTGTGAAAGCATGGAAGCTTTGCTCTCAGGCACAATCCCAGGTGGCTGCCTTTTGTGGTTCACTAAGCCATGGCTTTGGAATGGCAGCAAGCATCTTTGGGGCTGAGCAAGTAGTCTGCAGGGAAGACCACTGTGAAGGGCGTCCCGGTGCCCTCTGGGGTAGCAATGCCTACCAACTATGAAGAATTGCTGTCTGGTGGCAGCAGCATCGTTGTCTGATGGTGCATAATGTCAGTGGCGACCACCCGCAGCAGGGACTGTGCCTGTCCTTGCCCCCAAGCACAGCAGTGCACATCCTTAACTGGCCTACTATAAGCACAGGATGGAGCCCCCAAATGACCGACAGTTGCCTTCTCACTAAGCTCAGCCAGGCAGACAGAGATTTGATTTAGAAAACGAGACGTGATGTCTCTGGGACCCAAACCTCATGGGACAGTGCGATTCCACCTGCCACACGGACACACGCATATGTACCAGCAGAAAACCATGCTAGATACACATCAACATAGTAACACCGGTTTCTTTGGGTAGGAGAGTCAGACGAGATTTTAATTTTTAAAACTTTCCTGCTTGATTTCTCTCCCCTAATCTCTGGAATGAATTTGCATTAATTTTACAGTCAGGAAAAGAAATTCTAATAAGCCAGTTGATGACTTAAAGAAAATCTGCAGTAATCAGGAAATTCAGAATGGTGAGAATTTTGCCTTCTTGTCTATTGCACCTCTTTGTGCCAGGGTAAAACAATGGCTGCTATCTTTTTTTTTTTTTTGAGAGTTTTTTTTAACGAGCCAGGCATCGTGCTAGGCGTTTCATGTTAATTAACTTAATTAATCTGCACAACAATAAGATGGGTACTGTCATTAGCCTCCTTCTAAAAATGATGAAAAATTATAAAACATTACTGAAAGAAATAAAATAGGATTTGAACAAATGGAGAGACATACAGAGATTCAAAGAAAGAAATGAAATAGCATCTGAAGAAATGGACAGACATTCAGAGATCCTACAATGCCAAGGTTGGCAGGCTTTTTCTGTCAGGAGCCAGATAATAAATATTTTAGGGTATTGGGCCATACAACTGTCACAACTACATAATTCTGCCATTGTAGTGCAAAAGCAGCTACAGACCATATGCAAATTAATGAGCGTGTCTGGAGCCAACAAAATGTTATTTAGGAAAACTGGTGATGGGCTGGTGTTGGCCCCTGGGCCATCGATTCCTTGGAGGAAGACAAGAACATAAACACAAAACTTTCTAACTTGATACCTAATTTAACGCCATTCTAATCAGGAACTTAGTATAATGTTTTTCCATGTCTAGGGTGGGCAGGCCTTTTAAAGCAAGATAGGAAACCAGAATGTCTGAAAGAAAAAGTCATACAAATTTGACTACATAAAACTTAAGTATTTTTGCAGGGCCAAATACAATACAAAAATAATAACATAGAGATGAGGGGACTAGAAAAATATTTGACACACATATGATAGAGCATTAGTACTTCTACTATTGAGAGTACAAATTATGGAGCAAAAAAAGAAAGAAATTAGGACAGTGGGCAACTCACTGAAGTTAAAGTGAAAATGAATGTCAAACACTTGAATTTCCACTAGTATTATCACTAGTATTTGGGGGAGTGTTATATAACAATAAAGAGATCCAGTGGTTTGTCAATCAGCTTGGCAAAAAATAAAAATAGTGATAATATCCAATGCCGGTAAAGATGTGGGAAGACTTCTCTCTCATGCCTTATGATGCTGGGAGGGTCTAAACTGGCATACACTCTGGGAAAATAATCTAGTGGTAGCTACTAAAAGGAAAAAAAGACAAATTCAAAATGATAAATTACCTTGAACTTAAGGAAAGAAAAAAACTTCTTATCAAAAGATAAGAGCTATGGTCAGATCATTACGCTGAGGAAAATTTATGGCCTTTAAATGATGTTAGCATTTTTCAAGAGAATGTCATTCAGTGTCTAGTTTGTATGTATCACAATTAAGATTGCTTGTCTTAGGGCTCCTGGGTGGTTCAGCCGGTTAAATATCCAGCTCTTGGTTTTGGCTCAGATCATGATCTCATGGTTCATGAGTTTGAGCCCTGCATCTGGCTCTGTGTTGACAGTGGAGCCTGCTTGGGATTCTCTGCCCCTCCCTCACTGTCTCTCTGTCTCTCTTTCAAAATAAGTAAGTGTTCTTTCACTTGTCTCTCATGCCCATTCTGGGGCTTACTTTATTTGGTGGCACGTGGTTCTAGTCTTACGTAGCTATGTTGGTGGTGTTGGCTCATGGCGTTACCTCTCTACTAGGATACCCAGGGGTTAACGTCCAATCACTTCTGGTCTAGTGAACAGCACTCATTTACGTGAATGATGCTAGACACATTGGGACACATTAGGACATTTTATCAAATCAGGGGACCTGTAAAAGTCCCAACTGAAAGTTAGTACTCAAAGGACCAGAGGCAAACGTGCAATGACTTCTTAAGGTCCCTAGAGCCTTTTCTCTAATAATAATACAACTTCAAGGCATGATTTATTATAATAAAGAAGTGTACTTCCTAGCTTTCCAAATCAAAGAACTTCCAAATCATGATAGTGACAGCCTCTCTGTGAACCCAGGCTAGAATCTACAAAAAAATAAATGTGATGAGTTTGTATTATGTCTTCCCCTGTCTTCAAAGATGAACACACATCTGTTGGCCCCTTAGCCCACCCAGATATCCACAGCCAAGAGGTGCCTATGAATCCTGCTAAATAATCTCCCACAACCAACTCAATGTGTTATAGGGCCTGAATCAAACAGAATCCCAGTGTGAACTGGATAGAGCTGAGTGAGAAATAAGAATGGAATTTTCTCCATATGGCTCTGTCTGTAGAAGTCACTAGGCAAAGTAAGAGGGATGGTGGGAAAAGGTGATGAGCACCAGGCTTGGAAGTCCCATTTGGATGTGCAAATCACACTCCAACTGCACACTCTGGGCTTCCTGAGTAGGACAGGCATTCCCTTATATCTGTTTGTCTCCCCTGATCATCACACACGTGCAGTGCTTTCAGCCTTTGGATTGGGGCGAGGATGTGTGAGACCTGGTACAGGATGTTTTCATTTCATTTCTGATGACAACTTACTATAATACTGTCAACATGAGAAGTTAGGGGTCTAGTTCCATCCCCAAGTGAGAAGTGGGCAAGACTTTGTTCTAGATGGTCCTGGTTTACCCATCATTCCTGTCTTGTACCTTTCCCTTCAATGCTGGCCAGTTTTTCACCCCATGCCTGGCAAGGCCTCACACTTCAAGCTTCTGGGTCACCAGTATCACAGTAGGAGGCCAAGTGGGGGATAACACAGAAAATCACTTTTTTTTGGCTTGAGTTTTGGGGGGAAGTATTCATCACTGAAACATCAAAATGGGAGCTTGGTTTGATCATACGTGACACAGGGCTCTGTTGCAAATGTTCATTTGAGGGCGCCGGGAGGTTCCTTCCTCCTGGAGATGGTCTGCAGCAGGCTCTGTGTGGCGTGGTGTTTTAGATTCCATCAGAAATCTAAAACCTGTAAACACACTGACAGCAGTCGGCCGAAGGATGTGAGAAACTCGCAAATGAACAACAAATGCAGGCAGAGAAAGGCCAGACCAAATGGACTGATGTTTTTCACAACCGTGGAGGGGTTTAATCCACTGGTCTCAAACCATATGGCACGCTGAACACGAGCCGGGAGAGGCTGGGAGGTACTTGGCAGCAGACCATGGAAACATAAACGCAAGGCATCTTGTTTCCTTGTGTGTGCCTTTTTCCCTTTAAATATTTACTTTTTGTGTTTTGCCAGGACACAGTTTCCATCCCATATGCAGAGCAGTCTGTTTTTGCAAATGGGGGCAAGGGTAGGCAGGGGACAGATTGGCTCAGGGGACCTGTAACAGGATATTGATTCTGTCATGTCCATGTTGCTGGTTGCCCTCCCCTGGATGACGGTGAGCGAAAAACCTGCCACAACGTTCTCACCCAGGATTGGGGGCTCCTGGAAGAAGGGTCCTCCCTTTGAAAGCTCAGACCCGCACCCACACGCCGAGATGTGCACCCAGAGGGAGAAGGCTGGCTAGCTCGTGGGAAAGGCATGCCTTTGCCGAGCCGCTGGTAGGTGGTCTGAGGCCCTGGGTGGGCGGCCGAACGTGCGAGCAAACCACACTGGCAGGGAACAGAGTCACTGGCTTGGAGGCTGCTGATGGGGCATCTTTTACAAACTTTCCACCCCACAAGAGAGTCAGACTGGGAAAGAAGGGTGGCAAGGGGAGTGGACAGGCGAAGGGAGAGCAGCTGGAAGAGAGAACGGGGGTGGCAAATCCCCAAGTGAAATAGAAATGTACCATATAAAAATAAATAAATTAGTCTTGGGCTTTGAGCCATGTTTGAACCAAAATAATGTAAGCAATCAAATGCTTACTGTCTCTAATTCACCCAGGCTTCCAAACACATTACTTAACAGAAAATGGAAGGGTTTGTAATAAAGGAGTGTAGTGGTTGCACGATGTGGGCCACGTGATAAGGAGGCGGGCTCAGGGCTGGCAAATACAGATGTCCTGAACTAAAAATACACAGCCCTGGCATTTTTTCATTGGTTATGAGGGATGAGGGCTGGAAGAAACATCCTGACATTCTCAGGAGGTCTCTGAGGGATTCCATTTGTTCCACACACAATCAGGGGAGTGGACACGAGAGGCGCCTTGCTAAATACTGAGACCCAAGGTGGGTGGGGAGTCCAGGCGCTTCTTCACCAATGCGCAGAATAAGACCCCTGCCAGGGAGAGGGACATTAGTCCACATTTGTAGAGCATATTTTAGTTTATGACATCTTCTCACAGTCACCACCCAGAGACACTGGTGCTGTTGTCCTTATTTTCTAGCATAGCACTACTCAAGCTGGAACATGTATAAGCATCAGGACAGACTTGTGGGCCCCATTCCCAGGCAGCCCAGTCCAGTGACTCTGGGTAGGACCCAAGAATTTACATCTCTAACAAGCTCCCAGGTGCCACTGCTGCTGCTGTCATGGGCCACACCTTCAAGTTGTACTGTTCTTGGTGAACTCAAGTGAGGAGAGCCTTTGTATCCAACAGAGTAGCTGGATTCCAAGTCCAGGGTTCCCACCCAAACCATGATGCTTCTTATTCTCCATGTGTCCTCCTCTGCCAGTCATGGTATCCATACCACCCGAGCCTGGAGTTGTCCTCAGATCCCTTCCGGACACAGTCCCTTTGGTAGCCACTGGCAATCAACCAGAGTTGACATGCACATACTTACTTGTCATCTTAGAGGCGGCAGAATGGGCCCTGGTCTAAAAGTCAGAGAACCCGGACTCAATCATGAGCAAGCCATTCACTAGGCATGGGGACACCAAATGAGGTTTCTAATTTCATTGTGCTCAGGTCTCCTCACTTGTCAAATGAGGCGGCTGGGTTGGGTCAATGGTTCTCAAGCAGCATAATTCTAAGAATCATATTGAATGAGGCTGTTCAGGCTGCCATAACACAATACTGTAGACTGAGTAGCTTCAACAACAGGAATTTTTCTCATACTTCTGAGGGCTGGAAGTCCAAGATCAAGGTGCTGGCTGATTCATTTCCTGGTAAGGGCCCTCTTCATGGCTTGCAGATGGCCATTTTCTTGCTGTGTCCCCACATGATCATTTATCTGTGTATGCACGTGTCTGGTGTTTCTTTTCATAACAGCACTAATCCCGTCATGAGGGCCCCACCCTCATGACCTCATCTAAACTTAATTATCTCCCAAAGGCCCCATCTCCGAATACCATCACATCAGGGTTTAAGACTTCAACAAATGATTTTGGCGAGGGGGGCACACAGTTTAGTCCATAGCACATATGGACAGCTTGTTTTAAAACACAGCTTCCTGGGTTCTTCCTCCAGAGGTTCTTATCCAGTCCGTCTGGAGGGGGATCCAGGAATTTATATTTTTAGCAGGCCCCCCACATGGTTCTTAGCCTCATTCAGGCTTGAGAAGAATTGGGTGAGTTGATCAATGAGCTCCCCAATTCCTGGCAGTGAACTGCGGGGTTCTTCTGACTCCCAGCAGCCACTTGTTCCTCTCTGCTTCAACATGTCACCTGCTTCAATCATATCTGCTGACAGGAGATGCAGAGTCTAGCTAATTCATATGCAGGGCTCCAGCGCCGTGCCCCTCGTAGAGCCCGGCACACAAGTGATGTTTATTGAGGGTCTTGCCCAGGACCCCTTCTAGCTTCAAAAATCTTTGAAACGTGTACATCATCTTTGAAGAGCTCTCTTAAGAGGTTAGCTGACATTATTTAGGAAAAAGGCAGTAGAGCTGCCTCTGTTTTCACTGTCCAGAAGGCTCACATGACAGCAAGTACATTTACATTTCCCTCTCTCTCCAAGCAGCAGAAAGCAAAACAGCCTGCGCTGTGACTAGAAAACTAATCTCCACATCCACAAAGGATGGACTCGCTCCTCTGGCCAGCTGCATCTTTCCTTCCTTCTCTGCCGATTGCAGGGCCAGTGGTGAAAGCAAAGGAAAGGCCGGAACTGCGGCTTTGTTAGGGCAATACGACCCAAGAGAAAATGGGGACACTTCCTACATTCCTTTAGTTCCAAGAGGAATAATGAAGTGAGGAAAGGGAAGGGGATGTGGAATGAGTTTTCTCTCATGAGTTTTCTAGAAGTGGGACTCAGAGGAAGAACAGGAATGCAGCGTAGTTGAACTGATACGCAGCAAATTATAAACCATTTCTGAAAAATCACAATGAGATATCGCTACACACCTGTTAGAATAGCTAAGATAAAAAATAGTCACAATACAAATGCTAGTGATGATGCAGAGAAAAAACTGGATCTCCTCAGACATTTTGGGTGGGAATGTGAAATGGCATAGCCATTCTAGAAAATCATTTAGCAATTTCTTATAAAACTAAACATACTGTATGATCCAATCATAGTACTCCTGGGCATTTGTCCTAGAGGAATTGAAATTTATGTCCACACAAAAGCATATACGGCATATACATATTAGCTTTATTCGAAATAACCTCAAATTGTAAACAACCCAAATGTCCTTTGATGGACAGATAGTGAAACACACTGGAATATCTATACTGTGGAATTCTCCTCAGCAATAAAAATGCACTATTGATACATTCAACGGTTGGGAGGGATCTCAAGGGAATAAGGCTGAAAGAAAGAAGGCAATCTCAAAATATTTCATAATGTATGATTCCATTTACGTAACATTTTTGAAATGACAGAATCGTAGAGCTGGAGAGGAGATTTAGTGATGCTAGGGGTTAGGGTGGGGGGAGAAAAGGGAGGGAGATGGATATGGCTATAAAGAGGAAGCATGAAGGAACCTTGTGGTGGGATTCTTCTGTGTCTTGATTATGGTGGTGGTTACACGAATCTACATGTGTGATAAGAAATGCAGAGGACTACACACACATACACATAAACATACACACACACACATGAATGCATGCAAAACAAATGAAATATGAATAAGATCTGGGATTGTACTAATGTCAATTTCTTGGTTTTGATATTTCACCATAGATAGGTAAGAAGTACCGTTGGGGGAAGTTGGGTGAAGGGTGCATGGGACTTCAGTACTACTTTTGCAACTTCCTGTGAATGTATAATTATTTAAAAATAAAAAGTAAAAAAAAAAATTCTAAAAAGAAAAGTAAGTAACTGAAGAAATGCATTTTCTCATGCTAGAAGGTGATTATAATTATCAGGAAAAAAATTTCTTTCTCTTTTGGAGTAGAGGGCACAATTTTGGTGCATCATATTCTTAATGAATTACCTTAAAAGGCAAACATTGTATAGAATAGAGAGCCCAGAAATAAACCTTCCCATATATGCTCATATGATTTTCACTGAGAGAGAAAAGATCATTCAATGGGGGAAAAGACAGTTTATCCAACAAACGGTGCTGGGAAAATTGGAGATCCAGATGCAAAAGAATGAAGTTGGACCCTTACCTTAAACCATATGCAAAGATTAGCTCAAAATGGATCAAAGATCTAAATATCAGAGTTAAAAGTATAAAACTGTTAGAAGAAAACCAGGAAATCTTCATGATGTTAGATTTTGCAATGATTTCTTGGATATGACACCAAAACCAGAGGCAATAAAAGAAACATAAATTGGCCATCAAAATTAGAAGTTTTTATGCATCAAAGGACATCATCCACAGAGTGAAAAGACATCCCACAGAATGGGAGAAAATCTTTACAAACCATCTATTTGATAGGGATTAATATCCAGAATCTATAAAGAACTTCTACAACTCAACTACAAAAACCCACACAACCCAGTTTTTTAAAAAAAATGGATGAAGGACTTGAATAGACATTTCTATAAAGATAGACAAATGGACAAAAACAAAAACCATGAAAAGATGCTTAATATCAGTAATCATGAGGGAAATGCAAATAAAAAACCACAATGAGACACCATGCCACACCCATCAGGATGGTTATTAAGGAAAACAAAACAAAACAGGAAATAACAGGTGTTGATAAGGATGTGAAGAAATTGGAACACTTGTACATTGCTGGTAGGAATGTAAAGTAGTGTAGTCGCTAGGGAAAATGATATAGCAATGTCTCAAAAAGTTAAACATAGAATTATTATATGATCCACCAGTTTCACTTGTGGGGATATACCCCAAAGAACTGAAAGCAAGAACCCGAAAAGGTGTTTGTATACCTGTGTTCATAGTGGCATTATTCCCAATGGCCAAAAGATGGAATCAACCCAAATGTCCATCAATGGGTAAGTGAATAAACAAAATGTGGTCAATATATACAATGAAATTTTATCCATCCTTAAAAACAAATGAAATTCTGATACATGTTATCACATGAATAAACCGTGAAGATATTATGCTAATAAGCTGACACCAAGGACAAATATTGAATGATTCCACTTACATGAGGTACCTAGAGCAGTCACTCATAAAGTGGAACAGTGGTTACCAGAGGCCTGGGTGGAGGAAATAGGAATTATTGTTTAATGGGTATCGAGTTTCAGTTTGGGATGATAAAAAATAAATGAATGTACTTAATACCACCGAACTGTACATTTAAAAATGGTTAAATGGCAAATTTTATTTTATTTTGTTTTATTTTATTTTTTGAGACAGCATGAGTGTGTGTGAGTGGAGGAGGGGCAGAGGGAGAGGGAGAGAGAGAGATAGGGAGAGGGAGAACCTGAAGCAGGATCCATCCTTAGCACTGAGCCTTAGGCGGGGCTCAATCTCACAAGCATGAGATCATGACCTGAGCCAAAATCAAGAGCTGGACGCTCAACCGACTGAACCACCCAGGTGCTCTAAAATGGTAAATTGTATGGTGTGTATATGATAGTACAATTTTTAAAAGTTTCTTTATTTTGAGAGAGAGAGAGAGAGGCAGAAGGGACACAGAGAGAGAATGCCAAGCAGGTTTTGCACTGTTCGCTCCTGGGGCTTGAACCCACGAACCGTGAGTTCACAACCTGAGCTGAAATCAAGAGCAGCACTTTAACTGATTGAGCCACCAGGTGCCCCTGATAGCACAATTTTATCTTAAAAAGCATTGCTAGAGGTAAATAGGGTGACACACATACACATAAAAGGCAAACATTGCCAAATTCTTTCCCTTGTTTTCTATATTGTTTCTTTCGATCCCTAAAAAGAAGACTGTTTTACCACAGTTTCAACTAAAATAATAATAAGATTTGAGTTAGGAGGAACCGAAATGGTGCCAAGCAATACTCAAAAGAATTAAAGCTTTCACCTTGGTCTTTGCAGTCCTGTGCATTTTGACTTAAAGTACTATTTGTGTGCTATTTACCTCTGCTGTCTCAGAGAACTCAGTCTGACGAGGCTACTTGGGGTATTCTGAATGCAAATTATTTGTTCCTGATTAATACCATTTGTCCCTCCTGGAAAGACCCCCATTCTCCCCTTTTCTTCTCCACCTGTTCAAATACTACCTCCCTCCAGACCCAGCTCAAATTCCACCTTCTCCATGACTAAGTCATTTGGTGATTTCTCTGCCTCTTGTGCTCACCTGCTACACTTCTTGTTCACACCCGTTTTTCTTTTTTTTGACATCTGTGTTTTTTTTAAAGTAGATTTATAAAGTCAAACTTCATATTCCTCCAATTAGTGTGTAAGATCCTCAAGGCACAAACCAAATCGTTAATCTCTTTTCACTACCAAATCATTCGGTGCTGTGGTTTTCAGAGTGGGCCCTTAGTAAAAATTTTAAAACCGATTGAAAAGAAGTTTTTATCCATTTCCCCATACAGTTCTGCAACATTTGGGAAACAATTTTGTTTTTATTTATTGATTTATTTTTTTTTGAAAGAGAGCGAACTTGAGCAGGGGAGGGACTGAACATGTCCGCACTGAACATGGAGCCTGACAAGAGGCTCTATCCCATGACCATGAGATCATGACCTGAGCCAAAATCAAGACTTGGATGTTTAACCAACTGAACTACCCAGGCACCCCTGAAAAGAATTTTTAAGTGAGAAAATTCAATGAGTAAAGACCTAGTCTGTGAAAGACAGAAACACCTAAAAATTCAGGTGTTTAAGGACTTTCTGAATTTTGAAAGTAGTGCATTAAAATATGCTGTAATGAGAGATATAGCTCTTTATAAATACATGGGTTGCTGAAACTACAAGAAGCTTGAGACATCATCTATTACTAATTTCTGTGTCTCACATAACAGGAAACGAATGCCCAGAGAGTTGAACACATTGACTTAAGAACACGTAAATGGTACAGGGCTGAGACTAGAATGCATGACTTCTAAGTTCCTACTTTTTCTTTTTACTTGCCACAGCTGCCTGATGGAAGTATTTTATTTATTGAGATATAATGTGTGAGATACAAAGTATGCAGAAATGATAAATGTCAATGATAAATTTACACCTGTGGCTGAAGCATATTGAATTCATGGGAAAAATAATCTTGCATGTTCAAATTGGCAGGTCTGTGGGCGTAAACGGTTTCATGCTGGAAGAGCAGAGATGTAGAGGACTGTGGTGTGGAAATAAACAAAGACCTCCCAAAGAGAACAAGCAGAAGCTATTTGGAGCGTGCTCTGGAAGGGAGTCAGTCACCATCACTTGCATTTGGCAGAGACTCAAGGCAGGCAGAGGAGTGGGAAATCTTTATAGCAGAGAGAAGGGAAGGCTTCAGGTGTGCACTGATTAGAGGCTATTTGGTCTGGGGAAGCTGGGGGAGGGATAATTGGAAGGGGGGCATCCTATATGATTGTCTAGGGTGCACCTTTGGCTCTCTCTGGTTGTTCTTAAACTGGAATCATGGACAAAACTAGGGTGGTTGTCTATAATTAGCCAAGTCCTGGCTATTTGGGGCCAGTAGTTACAGAGGTTATTGTTTGACTTCCTGGAACAGCTGCTAGAGATAGTGGTCAGACTTCCTGTAAAAGCGTTATCGACAGCAGGTTGGTTTCCTGGGCTGGTTACTGTAGATCATGGGTTGGTTTCCTGGGTGGCTGATGCAGACTGTGGGTCAGAGTTCTATTTTTGTATATGGTCTGGCCACTGCCTGCTTGTATATTCAGTCTCTCAGTGATTATACCTAGGGAAATTGACTACTTCTTGCTCTCTGAATATGCATCGCCTCCTTTCCCGGACTGAAATGAAGCAGCACGTTCAGGAAACATGCCTCTGTCTCATTGGAAAACAAAGCCTATGCTGTATACTATACTCCCACGAGCCTTCCTGAAACACTGCTTTTCTTATATTAATTCCCTGCTGAAAAATATGTGCATTAACTCAGGACTGAGTCTGACCCTCTGCGTTGCCCACTTGTCCAATCCACTCTTCCTTCCTCCTCAACGCTTCACTCAAGCAGGAATCCTTGCCTTCCCAGGCATTCCCGCATTTAGCCTTACTTCCTACCCTCTCCCCCACAGCTGCCCACTTCCCGGAATGCCTTCTGCTCTCTTTCCCAAATCCCGTCCACAATTCAAGTTTCAATTTTAACCCATGAACCATCTGCCCACCACCACTCTGATGTGTATGTGTGCATCAGAAACTCACCTGGGGCAGCTGGTAGAAAGGCAGAGTGTTGGGTCTCCCTGGGATTCTGATTTATTAGGTCAAGGCAGGTCTGGCAAGTCATATTTGGACTGGCAGGGAGCAAGGAGGAAGAGTACTTTAAAAAGTAAACAACATTTGCATGAACATAGAGGTATAAAAACACACCCGTGTGTGTGTGTGTGTGTGTGTGTGTGTGTGTGTGTGTGTACATTTATATAGTAGGGACAAATTATGAAAGGTTTTGAAATGAACCAAAAAGATAGCTGGGCGTCTTAAATGGGAAACTAGGCGTCGTCTGGCATGTCTTCCAGATCTATTTGATTTTATGTCCAGTTTTCCAGATTATTTGATTTTATGTGGTGTCTGCCCCTTTTACTGTCAGTGAGCTTTTTAGAGCTTTGTGAATTATGGATAACTGACATCAGTGCAAATAAATTTTGCATGTAGTGGAGGCCCCACTGATTTATCTCCCCTGCTGTGGGAGCAGTCACTTCTGCATCTACTAAGCAAATTCATTTCAGTATTCTTAATGGCCTATGAATGTGTCTGTCCCTTGGGTTCCCCTTTGAGCCAGCAATAACATCTTACTAGCTCTCTCATTAATTAATAAGTTAAATAAAATCACTGGCATATGTCCATTTGATATTTCTAAATTTTTTTGAATGTTTATTAATTTTGAGACAGAGAAAGAGCATGAATGGGGGAGGGTCAGAGAGAGGGAGACACAGAATCTGACGCAGGCTCCAGGCTCCCAGCTGTCAGCACAGAGCCGACGTGGGGCTCGAACTCGTGGACTGTGAGATCATGACCTGAGCCGAAGTCGGATGCTTAACTGACTGAGCCACCCAGGCTCCCACATTTGATATTTCTATGAGAGCCATGGTTTTACCTTTTAAGAATTCTCTCTCTGACACACAGGCACATACCCATACACACATAGGCCCTACTCGACTCAGTCATCTTACCCTAAGTAGAGAGAGAGATCAGGGACTGATGAAAGCCAAACCATCTAACTGGAATGGGATTAGGTAATGTGCTTCTGAAATGCTGGCATCACCATTGTGTAATTATTTATCCCTCCCAGATGCCTTCAAGTAAGAATGAATACGTAATCTCACTCTCAGCTTTTCCATACATCTCTGGACACTTTCCTCTGGAAATCCCAAAGTGCCACACGAGGTAGAGGTGAGTAAACATCAGATCTTCTGACTGCCAGCCAGCACCGAATGCCGCTGGTTGCTCAGAGTGTAGTCACAAAACATCTTGACTCTTTCATCTGTAGGAAGCCAGGGAGATTCTGCCTCCGGACCCTCCTGGAATGCTCTCCACCTGGTTCTCATGTGGCCAGGCAGCTGGAGCCACTTAGCCATCCAGAAGCCAGCAGCACCAGATGAGCCACGTGCACACCAAAGAACACCCACCTTCTGGCTCAGGGCTGCTTCGTTCCCTTTCTGATCCTTGTTTTCAAACCACTAGGCAAAAGGTCCAGGTGCTTCCACACATTTTGCCTTTCAGCCTTCCATGGACAAAGACTCTTCTTGACTAAAATTTAGACTCCTCTGAATCTTCTTCTTAATGAGGCCTCAACCTTGGGCCCTGTCTTCAGCCTGCCTCATGACGTTGCAGCAAGAACCCTTCCAAGTCAGGTTAGAGAGAATCCCACTGCGCTCGATATCTGATCATCTTCCATATCTGACCATATTCCTCATCCCTCATCCTCCATATCTGATCTCCTTGGCCCTCCTTCAGCAAGAATCTTAGGTTGGTTTAGCAAGAATCCCCCTATCTTGATGTTTCCTCTTAGTACTTTTTTACCCACCGACCCCCTCACTCTGCTCCTTGGCTATATATCCCCAGCTGCCTTGGCTATATTCAAACTGGAGTCCCGTCTCTCTTCCACAGTCATGACACCTGTCACCACAGTCCTGAAGAAAGTCTTCTTTGTGTTTTAACAAGTGTCAGAATGATTCTTTTTTCTCTAACACCACTAGGGTGTGAGCTCAGAGGGATGACTCACCCTGGCCATTCTGACCCATCAGTCAGGCTGACCCAAGCTGACTTAGGCTTCCCTCTGCTTTCTGAGACTTGCCCAAACCAAATACCCACGCCTTCATCTTCCAAGGCATCCTGTTCTGCATTTGCCCTTGAACACCTGTAGTCTGCACCCCTGGAAGAGAATCGCCAATTCCCCTTCCACCCTTGAACACCTCCCAGTGTGCAGACCCTTGTTTCAATTGCTAGAGTGTCCTGGAGTTCAAGGCCAAGGGAAAGCATTTTGCCCAGCCAGGTGCAGCTGAGAGCTGCCGGGCCAGAACCACACACGCCATCTTCCGATGCACTTCTTCATGTGTGGAAGGGGCTGGATGATTTTTTAACCCACCCCCCAGCACTCCTTGGGGAGATGTCTGATTTTTGAGCAGGAGAGTATTCTACATGCTTGGAACATTAAAAAAATTTAGTCAGCCTCACAGAACCCAAACAGAAGTCAACCCCCAAATTGTGCAAGGACGAAAGGGGGCTAGGCAATGTGCCTAATGGGCTGACACAACAAACCATTTTCCTAAAGGGCAAAGACTGATTTCCTATGTTGGAAAGAATTTACGACCTCAGTTGCGTTCCTTTCTTTTTTCCAGCTTCCTCCTCCTCATGCAATAAAGATCAGTTTGTCTGGGAGCCACTTCTTTTTGATGAGAGCTCGTCTCTGGGAGAGGGATTGGGCTTCAAGGAGCACATAAAAGTAAGTAGTAAAAAACAAAACACAACACACAGTGCAGTGCCACCCCCGGTCTCCTCTGACTGGCAGGACCTGTCTCTGGCGAAGCCCAGCAGCCGGCCTGGCCTCAGCGTCCAGGCTGCCATGTGCACTGCGATAAGAGCCGTTTGCAGTGAGGTCAGCCTAATTAGCCAGGCTAATGTCTGGTTTCCTGGGGAGAGCTTTTGTGAAGTAATTGCCTGCCTTAGGGTCAAAATGTAGTAATTATAGGTCTTTTTTTTTTTTTTTTTTTTTTTTTTTTTTTTTTTTTTTTTTTTTTACCAAATGAGATAAACAGCCTTTGAATTCTTCCAGCAAGTCAGCCAATCACACTGAGAGACTTTTCTTTGTGCCTCGGAACAGCAGAGGATATTTTGACAGGTGATTTCAATACCATGTAGCTATTTATTTATTCTGGGCTTGGGACATAAACACAAACATCTTGGCCTATAATTCCACATGTTAAAAGACTAACAAGACTCTGTCAGAACCAAATGTGGGGATTGCATGGCAGAGGGTCTGCTCAAAATGCTGACGTTGGAGAATAAGGTCGGCAGATATTTTAGGCTAAAGCAAAAATTCCATTACAGTTTTAAAGTTAACAGAACAGCAGAATTATCCGTGTTAACCAGCTCCCTTTCTCCCAGTTGTTTGCTTATTTTCTCTGTAAAAATCAACAACAGAACAGTCCTGGCAGACCATGGAAAGCTAATAAAGGAGGCAACGTCATTTCCATCTCCGGAGATAGACAATAGAGCATGGAGACCAGATTAATTCCGAGCACGACATGAACATATTTTTACCAGTCCTGGCTGGGATGAAGGTGCCTGACCCCACAGAGGGTGAATAAACTGGTGTGGGGACTGGGAGATAGGAAATGGGGAAATGTTTTATAACTGGAATGAACACTGTTTCAAGGATTTTGTTGCCTCTCCGGCCCCCCCACTGACCCTGCAACCCTGCAGGCAGCTAGCTAGCTAACCCTCGCCACCCAACCCCCACATGTTGCCTATGGACCAACAGCATTAATATCCTTGGGGAGTTTGTTTGAAATGCAGAATCTTGGGCCCCACTTCAGTCCTCCTGAGTCATAATCTGCATTTTAACATGATCCCCAGGGGATGTTTATGCTTATTCAAGATTAAGAAACCCTGGTTTAAGTGATTGTGTGATAGGGTTTGTTCCAGATAGGTGTGGCTCATTTGAGGAAAGACACTTAAGAAGGCCAAAGTATGGGGACAAAATGTGAGAAGTTAAGTACTAGAATGGTGCCCTACACCATTTTGGTCTTTTTAGAAGAAAAGTGATTTGTAGATGATTATAACCCACTTTTTTAAATGTCAAAACTCGATTGCATGTGGGAATTACAGCCCACCCCTCTGTGCCCCCTAACCCCCACCTAGGAAATGTGAAGGATATAGTCTCCCTCCCTCCCCGAATCTATAGATGCCGCTTGATACTATAGATCGATCACTCTTTGAGCATGTGGCTGGTGCATGTCTGTTCTCACTTCTCTAGGTACATCTTTTAGGACAGGCCACACATAGGGAAGTCTGGTAATTAATGACACAGGTAACCTCTTTAGCATTGCCACGGACCTTAAAGATTAGAAGGAAACTGCCTGCTGGGGTGGGGTCCAGAAGTTCATCCTATTTCCAAATCCCACATCAAATGCACCGAGTGGTGGTTGTGAGCTCTGCAGAGTTTGCCTGTAGGATACCCCTGATATTTTTCTAGCACACAGGTAGGTTTCAAAGACTCTGCCTTAAGGCAGTGTTGGTGAAGGTGAGAATCTCCTCATGATGCAGAGCATGGAGTTTTTAGCCACTTAAAGGTATTTATTGGACCCAAGTCACTATATTGTACAGCTTTCTATACACTAAAAACTAGACCTTAACCATCAGGCAGCAATCCCTAGGGAAAAGGGAAGGAATTAGGAACATTTCCATTATTTTAATTGCATTTCAGAACTTGGAAGCCAAAGTGTTTTCAAAGTATTCTGTGTAGAAGTTACTCCAAAACCATCGCCTACCCAGAAAATTCTGGCTCGTGACACATTCGTGGAATCAGAATCTCTTCTCCAAATCATCCTATAGGAACTCCATTCTTAATCCTGCACAAAATACATGATTTATCTACCCAGGACTCTGCCGAGCTAAGGGATAGAAGCATCACTAAATGGTTGCTATTGGGCATATGCAAGCCACAATACTAAGTAGGATAAAGAATATTCTTCATTCAACAAATATTTATTGAGTATATAATGTCTAAATACAGGTCTAGAGTGAGTAAATATAATAGCAGTTAAAATTTAGTAAATGTCTGTCTATCAAACAGTGTTCTATGCAGTTCTCACGTATTATCTAATTTAATGATAAAATAGCCCCATAGGTCGGCAGCTTTGGAGGCTGAAGCCCAGAAAGTCCAAATAATTTGGTGGACATCACACAACTAGTAAAAGGTGGAGTTGATCTGAAACTAGGAAGTTGTTTCATAAACTGGTGTTCTTAATCCTGATACGATCCATGTCTCTAAGAAGACAGACCCTACCCTTGCTCTCACAGCACTTACTATTTCACAGGGAAGACTGACATTAAACAACTGATTGCAAGTCTGCTGAGTGTTATGCTACAGAAGCATATCAGAGGGGGACCAAAGGCTTCCAGATTAAGTCATAAATTTAAGTTGCGAGTGAGAATTCCCGACGTAGGGTTTCTATGGCAAGGCCAGAGTGTGGAGCTGGAGCCAGATTAGGGTGAGATTGGGTGAACTATGGTAATGATGTTGTTCTGTTTGGAGAGTAGAACACTGTTAAGCTAAGTGAGAGAGTGCTCCCATCTGATTACAACAGCAGCAGGGCTGAGGCTGGAGAATGGGTGGTTTGGAGGTGCTAACAGAGGGCCTTGGTGGGAGGCTGTTGCAGTAGGGAAGACGGCTTGGCCAGAGTGCAGGCCATGGGGATAGGACACATGGTTTGAGGTGGGACCAGTTGGACTTAGTTTCACTTGAAGGGCAAGGGTAAAGGAGCTTAATTTCCAAAATGTAAAATATAAATAGTGGAGGTTAATATAGATTCATCGACCTGATAAAATGTAACCAAGTGTTACAAATCATGCTACCGAGAGCCTCTTCTCTAGGGGCTTTTATACCCCACACTCTGGGCCAGGCACTCTGCAAAGTGGTTTATGTGCATTTTGCCATTGATCTTTAAAACAACCCTGTCAGGCTAGCACTGTTTGGATTCCCATTTAACAGGTGAGGAAGATGAGGCTTGGGAGGGTTAAGTAGAGGGCCCAAGGCCATCAGAAAAGTGACAGGAGCAGCGCTAAAGCTCTAGTGTCTGATGCCACAAACCAGGCCCCTCATGTGTCTATTTCCTGAGCTCGTCTGATGAGCAGACTCAGCTGGGACACTTGTTGAACAAACATATCTCTGGGCTCTATCCCTAGGTGTGCTGATTCCGTCAGTTGGGGCCCCAGGATCTGTGTGTTCACAAGCTTCCTCATTCCTACTGTAACACGCCTCACTCTGCTTAGTTTTATTCACAGAATTTACCACAACTGGAAACTTTGTTGTATTATGTATTGATTTATTATCTATCAGTTCCTCTAGAACATAAGCCCCAAGAAGGCAGTGGCTTTGGCCAGCCCTTGGATCATGCCCGGATGGATGCCACCCTCTTTTATGCCCCTCTTCTCTCCCTGGAGGACCGTGAGAGGTCCTGGCCCTGTCTCCTGGCTTCTGTCCTTGCTCGTCCTATGGCCAGTCTCCATACTGAAGCCCGAGTGATCTTTGAGAGATGTAAATTTAATCTGCCATCAATCCCGTGCTCACAGCTTTTAGAGCAAGAGCGCTGTGATCTGGCCCTGGCCTCCCCTTCCTTCTTTCCTTCTTCCACCCCTCGGTGCAGCCAGCCACACAGGCCTCCAGTCACTCCGAGCGCTCTGATCCATCAAAGGTTCCATGGAAGGCTCCCAAACACCCCTTTCTTTTTTTAAAAAAAAAATATTTTTGAGAGAGACCGAGTGTGAGTGGGGGAGGGGCAGAGAGAGAGGGAGACACAGAATCTGAAGCAGACTCCAGGCTCTGAGCTGTTAGCACAGAGCCCAACGCGGGGCTCCAACTCACAGACCATGAGATCATGACCTGAGCCGGAGTCAGATGCTCAACTGACTGAGCCACCCAGGCACCCCCCAAACACCCCTTTCTTGAAGGTACCACAGCTGCCCTTGCTGGTACAGTGTGGAGGCAGTGAGGCTGGAGGCCACGTTCTCCGTTCCTCGGCCCACTTCCCCTCCTGGGCTATTATTCATGAGGCTTCAAGAGAGAGCCGTTTGCTGGCTGGCTCTAAGAAAACTCAGCAGGACAGGCACTATGGCTGTGCTGCTGACCTGGGTGGAAGGCACGAGAAGGTGTCCTGAGTGGGAGGTCAGGGAGGGCTGCTCAGCCATCCTGGTGGTCAGGGGCAGAGTGAAGAATGCAGGGAGGTCTCCCGCAGAAGAACTCTGCGGTGCCTGCTCCCTGGGTGGCCCGGCCGGCACAGCCTGCTGTGTTCTGTGCAGTTAAAAGAAAGCTGCGGGTGGAGGGACCTTGCTGCTCAGGGCCTCGACCACGGCTTACGCCACACATGGTTAAAATACACAGACGATTAGCAATCAAGGGAAGGACCTCCCTGCTAGGGAAAATGACACAGGGGTTACTTCTCTGTAAACAGCCCCAGAAAAAGCACCGGTTCCTTTTACGGGCTGTCTTTCCTTCCTTTGAAAAGTTGCAAATGCACCCATTGAGTACTTTGGCTCTCAACTCACATACACACACACTCCCTCACAACCTCCAGTCTCCCAAACACCAGAAACCCCCAAAGACCATTAGGACTTCTCCCAAGTTGGGGCCCTGAGATAGCCAGCGGTGTCTGAAACAGAAAACAGGTTGCCCTTGGGAACATGTGGCCTCCCAGCTCCGGGGAAGTATTCCTGTACTGCATTGTTCCAGCACCTTCCTTTCACAGGTCACTCTAAGAACAAAATAGAGCATTTGCACATTGCCCCTGTTTTTTATTCCCCATTAAAATCTCATGAATAATATGTCAGGCGCTCCTGGGAAAAGGTGGGACAGAGACTGAAGGAATTGTTCCTACTCCTATCTGTGAAGCCAGAGCCTTTTGGGGTCTTCGCAGTGGAGTGATTACGAGTTGTCTCTCTACCTGAGAAGCCCCAAACATTCTTTGGGAACAAAGTTTTCTGATAGTATTAATGGCCATTAAACTTGTGAATGATGGAAGTCCCCATGCAGGCCTAAGCAGCAAAGGAAATTTCTGGGCTTCTGCAGCTGGGAAGTCCAGATGGGCTCAGGCATCCCGGTGGTAGCAGGTGAAAACAGATATGTCCGGAGCACTGAGCACAGATGGCACCAGCCCAAGCTTTGAACCCTCAAACCATGCAACAAGCCCTGTCCCCATCCCATTTTGCAGATGTTGAGGATGAGGTTGAGGAGCAGGAGCCCGGATTTGACCATGAATGGCTGGAATGGCTGAAATGGCTGAGGCTCTGTGTGCTACTCAGTCTTGCTTCCAGTGTCCTTAGGCGCATTCTCTCTGCTTCTTGGATCTGCCACCCTCTGAAATTGGCCCATTCTCCCCTACCAGGCACAGGCTTCCTTCCTTCATGCAGAAGCCTTTTTGCCCAGGGGCAAAAGAGAGAGGGCAGTCTCTTACAGCAGCTCTGCAGAGCATGCAGCAGGGACAGGCAGGAAATATAAATGTATGACAAGGGCCATGTGCTGGGCACTGTGACAAACCATGACCAGCCATAGCCACTTCAGGGATGTGGCCAAGGGTCACCAGATCTTCCAGTTTTTAAGAAAAGCCAGAAATCTGGATTCTTCTTGTAAAACTTTCTGCTTTTGAAAATGCCATGCAAGCCTAACAAAATGCATTTCAGAGTTACTAGTGTTTAACTTCTGCTCTCTAAAAGAGCCCTAGAGAAACAGCCTCAGGTGCTCACCTGCTGCTTTGGCCAGGGGCACTCCAGCCATCTGGGTCCTGGTGGGTCCTGATCCACTGCTGGGGGGTGGGGGGGTGTGATTGACAGCCCACACTGAGATCACTCTGTCTTTGATTGGGGTCTCCAAAGGAGAAGTGATTCAGTAAACTCTAGAACTTCTGTACAGCTTGTAAAGTTGTAAGAGACAAAAATACTCTATTTAAAAGTTAAAGTTCGTTATGTTTTTGGAATAGCTTCAAAGCAGAGACGAACATAATGGGCTAAGAGGCGGCTGATGTAAGCAGTAGTGACATTTCTCCAGCCTCTAATGAATGTGCCTTAGTCAGAAATTAGGGGACCCTCTGAGGTTGAGTTGGAAGCTTGGAAGCTTGGTTTGTATTTCCTATTTCAAATATTGGCCTGTTTGATGAGATAAATACAAAGGAGCCAGATGTGGTTCCTTTGTAACATTTGCTGATTATATTGGATACTGTGCCTGCAAGGCATTTTCACCTGGGACTGGACTGTGATTAGCGACTTTGTAGGCCTTTCTAACTTGGGTTCTAACTGCACAGAGCCCTGCTGTGTGCACAAGCTTCACGACAGACTTCAAATTCCTAATTGAATAATTCTGCAGGCATAAATTTGAATATTCTCTTGCCCTTGGTACAGATCATTTCAAGAGGTGCTCCCCTGTGTGATACAAAGATCTGAGTACCAGTAGGGGTCCCTCAATCCTCTTGTCCTGTCTCATCACAGAGATGACTGTAAGCACTATCTTTCTTCAGGCTTAACACATTGTGCGTCTTTGTTAAACTCACACAGCCCTACACTACCCTGGAAGGACAGCGTATTAGTGCATGTAACACAATCTGCTCTGTATTGTCTGCCCTGTTTCAGCTGCTCTACACAACTCTTCCTCTTATGAAGTTACCTAATAATAAGCACTGTTAGCCCATTTTCAGAGGAGGAAACTGAGCCTCCAGGAGTTGTTGTGAAGCCACACATGCAAGTTATATTTGTCATATAGACAGTGTCAGGGGCAAGATGCCAGGAGTATCACATAGGACGCTTTTGGCTTTAAGTGATAGAAAATTCCAATACAAATGACTTAATGAGGAAACTTAGTATCTCACATAACCCTAAGTCTGGATGTCAGACTTAACCAGCTCTAGGGCTGGTTACTTAATGTTATTTCTGCCTCCGTTTCTGCATCTGTAAAATGGGGATCATATTAGAACTTGCCTCATATGGTTGCTCTAATGATTAAATAAATTAGTACCTAGGAAATCTTTAGAACTGGGTCTGGTCTATTATAAGAGCTCAACAGGCCACAGTTATTAATGTTATTCTCCAAGGCTCTTCCTCCTGGAGGGCACATGTAGGAGGCAGCTTTGATGTCACATCTGTGCAGCTTGTGTTTCAAATGAAGAGCATGGGCTATCCCACTGCCTCAGATTCCAGAGAGGACAGTGTGGGTTGATATGGCCTCCTTTAAGCCCAGGCTGGAGCATGGGCCAATGCCCTGTGGCAGGGTGCCATGACTGGAGACTCACCCAAACTTCCCCAGGGCTTGAGAGGAGGGAGCAGTTTCCTAAAGGAAGTCTGGGAGTGCTGCGACCAGAGGAAGAATGGTAGGCATGCTGAGCAGATGATACTACAGATGACCTTTGTCATTTGTTTTCCCTTTGACATCAGGAGTTGGGATTTTGACTGAATGTGTTGAATATATTAGATACTGCGTTAGCAGCTGTGGTTGTAAGAAATTTTTCGGTCATAATATAATCCTTTATTCTGACCTCCAGACTGCAGTCTCATCTCCAACAGTTCTCTCAGTATTTGATCATATTTAGTTTACTGAATTTTTAATACTAAAAATTTGGAGGGGCAAGTGACACCATCAGAGGTTAACTCAGGGTTGATAGACATAAGTTTTTTTTTTTTTATTGCACTTCTTTGATCATATAAGCATGAAAAAAGTTCGTATAAACCAAAAAGAAAGCAGACAACAGAAGTGTCTGTCTCACGACGGTAGCCTCAGCAACGTGCATTGGCTCAAGAAACACACGAAGTGCTGAAGCAACATGGCTGCCTGGGAATGTCGTGCCTCTTCTCCCACAATGCACTGCAGGCACCACAGGGCGGGACTTCCACCTGACGGAGAGGTCTTCCTTCAAGCGTGAAGACAGAGCTTTATCACCTCCATACCCGCAGTCCCCACTGCAATGACACTCTGTAATGGTTTTTTCAGCGAAACATAATGTCTATAAATTTTTTTTCTAAAGAGCAGTGCATTATAAATCATCTTTCTGAAGCCTAAAACTTGCTATGATTGAACAAGTACTTAGCAAGGAGTTTTTTATACTAACAGAATTTTTTTCTAAGTGTAAAAGCCACAGACCTTCAATGAACATCTTACATTTAATCTTCATTTTTGTCAATACACATACATAGTTTAAGAAGTGAAACAGTTTTGAGGCACCTGGGTGGCTCAGTCAGCTAAGCATCTGACTTCCACTCGGGACATGATCTCCAGGTTCAAGGGTTCACCTGAGTCAGGCTCTGTGCTGACAGCCCAGAGCCTGGAGCTTGCTTCAGATTCTGTGTTTCCCTCTCTTTCTGCCCCTTCCCTGCTCGCACTCTGTCTCTCTGTCTCTCAAAAATAAATAAAAACATTAAATAAATTTTAAAGAAGTGAATCAAGTTTTGTGACAATAGTAACAA
This sequence comes from Panthera onca, assembly GCF_046562875.1. Lineage (NCBI taxonomy): Eukaryota > Metazoa > Chordata > Mammalia > Carnivora > Felidae > Panthera > Panthera onca. Next base: position 30,860,592 of record NC_138351.1, on the reverse strand, counting down.
CAAAAACCAAAGGAGTCTTTGCACATCCCACCTCACCCATCCCCCTTTTCCACTCCTTTTGCAAACATTTTAACTCTTCCAGATCTTCTTCTGATGTTCATCTCCAGGTTGTAAAATAATGAGCTTGCATTGCTATTCTTTGATTTTAGTTTTTTATATGTCCTTGTCTATTTGAGCTGCTATAACAAAGTGCCATAGACTGGGTAGTTTATAAACAACAGAAATTTATTTCTCCCAGTTCTGGAGGCTGGAAGTTTGAGATCAGGGTGGCAGTATGGTTGGTGTCCGGTGATGGTCATTTTCTGCGTTGCAGACTGCTGACTTCTTGTTGCGTCTTTCCGTGGTGGGGAGCAGAGGAAGCAAACTCACTTGTGACTTTTATGAGGGCACTAATCCCATGTATGAGGGCTCCATCCTTATGACCTCATCTAATCCTAACCACCTCCCGAAGGCCTCATCTCCTAATACCATCACATTGTGGGGTAAGGTTTCAACATATGATCTTTGTAGGGAAACGAACATTCAATGCACAGCCGATATCATCTATTAGCTTCTAACTATGGAATATAAAGTTTGGCTCCTTTCATACATGCCTCCCCACATGCTCCCAATACAGTTTATTTCTATGATTTTTGATTAAACCAAAATTATGCTTTTGCAAATATCATGATTATTATATAAACAGCTGAGCTGTGTAGTGTACTATGATTATCTCCTTTCATAGTCACCGTTTTGTCTCCCTGGCAGTTAGTAATTGCCCCATATTTTCATTTCCTAATTTTTTAATGCACCTATCATTTATTCATCCGCAAATTCTTTGCCAGGGTATACATTTCTCAAAACATTCTAATGCATCAGGTAATCTATGTGATTCATATTTTTCTTGGTGATTATCCTTCTAGAGATTTCTATTCCTCATCTATGAGTTATTTTACTCAGTCTTTTCCCCATAGACTTTTTTTCTCCCCAGAGTGTTCCTCTTTCCACTTCCGTTTATGAACTGGTTCTTTCTTAGGCCAGCTGTAGAGCCGCTGTCAACAACCCAGCAATCTCATCCTTTACCCTAGGAATTCTAATTTGCGTTGGAATGTTTTTTCTTGGATTCCATATTTTCCTCACTCTTGGTGTATTTCTTTGCTATGGTGAATCACACCCTCCAAGAGCTTCACATTTTTATTTTGTTTTGTATTTTGAGGCTTGCATGTCTGTAAATGAAAATGTGTTTATTTTTTATTTTCACTTTTTGATGGATGACTTGGGTGGGGGTGGTAAAATTTGAGGTTGGAAATCATTTTGAAGGCATTACTCTGCTGGCTTCAGTCTTGCTTCTGAAAAGTCTAACACCATTCTGATTCCTGATCTTTTGTGGGTGCCCTGTTTTTCTCTTGAGAACTTAGTGGAGTCTTCTCACTTTCTCAAATGTTCTGAAATTTTAAGGCTGTCTGGTCTGATGTGTTTTGTTTGCTTTCTGTTTAATTTTTTGTGCCACATAGTTGGTAGGATTTTTCAGTCAGGAGGCTTATGTCCTTTGGTTCTGGGAAATTATTTTATTTTTCTGATAATTTTCCTAATTCAGAGTGAAGAAAATCTAACGCTCACATTTGGTGGACTAATCGTCTAATTTTTTTTTTTTTTTTGTATTTTCTCTCTTATTTTCCAATCCTTTGTTTATATGTCTTCCATTTGAAAAATGTATTTCTTCAATTCTATCTTTCAACTTTCATAATGAAGTTATAAAAATTCACGTGGCACCTTGATCTTGTTTTATGGATGCAGTATCTCCTTTTTTTCTTCACTTAAAAACTGAATTACAGATTTTAAAAACATATCTTGATCTCTGCAATGTCTCTCTTTTTTTCTTTTGGTTCTTTTTTGTCTTTGTTCACAAAGACTTTCCTCAGTTTGTTACATATTTAAGAGTGACTACTACAACAACACAGGAAACTCTGTATTGTATGCAAAGGTTTTTGTTTTGTTGGAATTTCCCAAAGGGTAAATTGGCTGTTTTGCTAGAAACCCTCAAATGTCATTATTGGTAGTCAAGTATCTGGAGTCAGTTTCCCCAGAGAGGGACTTTTTAATTTTCTGGTGTGGGATGGGGTGGAGTGGAAGGTCCAAGACTGACTTTTAGAGTGCAGAGCCAAGTGAGGAAAGGGGCTTAACTTTGACCTTACCTGCTATTTACACATGGACCTAGGTTCCTGGGCCTGGACTCTGCTTTATCATCTCTAAAGAGTGACTCCCCTTCTGGATGAGGGAGAGGTGGTCCCACAGCCTGTGGGGTTAGTAAGTCACTGACTGTGACTTCACTCTCAGCCCACCTACCAGGACCCTCCCCATGAGAAACACCTGATGCTTCTGCTTCCTGAGACTTCCTCTGGGCATGAACCCACCCACAGCCTCTGGCCCAGCATTGGCTTTCTGCCTCCTTTGGTCTGCTCAGTTATTCACTAGTAGATATGACTGCTGCTTTTTTACCTTACTCTGCTCTGACTCCTTTCGTGTTCTCTTTGCCTTTGTGGTTCAATGTCTTTTTATCTTTTATTCTGTCACTTTAATGGGATTTGGGGAGGGAGTGGAGAGGAATGTGTGTGTGCAATTCATCATATTTGCATACATTTCCATAACACCTGAAGTCATTAACTGACCCACCTGTGTATCTCTCATCGGAATTTGGGACAATTCCATTGTCTCCTAGCTGCCCACCATATTTCCAGTGAAACAGCCTCACTTCTTATTTGGAGTCCTGGGAGGTGTGGGGTGGGCATGGCAAGAGCCCCCACTTCCTTTTTTTATTTTTTAATTAAAAAATAAAAAAAAATTATTAAAAATTTTTTAATGTTTATTTTTGAGAGACAGTGCAAATGGGCGAGGGGCAGAGAGAGAGGGAGCCCCAGAATCTGAAGCAGGCTCCAGGTTTGGAGCTGTCAGCACAGAGCCCTGCGTGGGGCTTGAACTCACAAACCTCCAGATCATGACCTAAGCTGAAGTTGAACACTTAACTGACTGAGCCACCTGGGCGCCCCAAGAGCCCCCATTTTCAGTGCAGAATCAGTTCACTTCTTAACTTCTTCTGCCAGTTTCCAGAGTATTAGACACTGCTCTCAGGTCTAGGTAACTCTGGATATGCCAGACTTTTCTGAAGGAGTTAAACAGTAACCTAAGCCTTTGTTAAGGCTCCCAAATTTAAAATGATACTGTATGAGGGAAAAGTCCCACAACAAAACATTCTGGTGTCTATCTGAAAGAATAGCCATTGTTCTTTTTAGCTGTTGCTTCAAAAACGTGTTCTGTGGCTACAATGGAGGTGGGAGGACTTGATAGCCCACCCTCAGGTGTTTATAGAAAAGGCAGTTCTTGCCTTTTCTATAAGTGGTGGTGTTGGGACTGAGAGTGGCCTTTCTAGTCTGAGGCCAGTTCTCGGCTGAGTAACTTGGGCGAGCTGTGCCTGCTTCTTCCCCCAGGCTGAGGACGTTGTAATTCACAGGCTGCCTCCTGGGATCCTGCTAGAGAAGACAGTGATCAAGGACTCATTGACAATGCACTGCAGGAACAGACATCCCCTTGGCTATGGGGCAGAGTTTGAATCCTGGAGCTGGATCCTTGGCGGACCCTGAGGATTCGGTGCTGAGAGGCTGCCAAGAAGCTGGCAGGACATTGGGAATGGTACCAGCTGGGGACTGGCTCACTTTTGGGTACAGAATGTTTTATTCAGTGGGGAAAGTAGTGCTGGGGCATATGAATAAAGCCTTCAAATGCCATGTAGGGGGCTATTTAACTTTCCCCCTCTTCCTCATGCTCTGAATACAGCCAAAGGCATATGGAACTTGGCCCACATCGATCATATCGTAGGTGACAATGGAATCTGGGCCACCCAAAATCAACAAATCCCTAACAAGACACAATTGGCTGTTAGGACTTGCCTATGGAATTGTGACATTGCCAGTTGCGTAAATATTCTCTGAATAAACACACTCATATTAATGTGTAAACTATTTCCTTCCCAGTGAAGAGGCTCTTTTTATAAGACTGTTCCTCTGTTCCCACTTGGACGCTGAAAAATGTGTCTGTTTTAGGTATTGAGGGTCCTGGTGTGGGGACAAGATGCCATGTCTAATCCAGTGGTGTGTGGCTCTGATCCAGCCCAAGGTTCTGTGATCAAGGCCTGGGACAGCAAGGAGGACAGCATGGATATGGGTGGGTATATGAGCTATGGTGGGGAGGAATGTGGGCACAGTGGGCAGAAAAGTGCCCCCCCCCCCAAAGATATGTCCAAGTCCTAACCTAGGGAACCTGTGAATGTGACTTTATTTGGAAAGAGAGTCTTTGCCAGTGTAATTACCTGAAAGATCTCTAGATGAGATCATCCTGGATTTAGGGTGGGCCAAAATCCAATGACTTGTAGGTGTCCTTATAAGAAAAAGGTGGGGAGATCTGAAACACGGAGACACAAGATGGTCATGTGACAAAGGAGGCAGTGACTGGGGTGATGCTGTCATAGCCAAGGAGCCACTAGAAACTGGAAGAGGCAGGAAGGAGTCTCTTTTAGAACCTCTGGAGAGAGCGTGGCCCTGACAGCACCTTGATTTCAGACGTCTGGCCTCCAGAACCTTCAGAGAATAAATTTCTGTCATTTTAAGCTACCAAATTTGTGGTAATTTGTTATAGCAGCCATAGTAAACAAACCAAATGGGAAAGATCTGGACAGGAAGAAGCAGGAAGACAGGAAGACAAAGAGGTCAGGGTGGCAACAGCTAGGGACACTCAGGCAGGGAGAGGCACGGGGCTGGTGTGATAGCTCCTCCCACCTGTCTTAGTCTGCTTAGGTGGCCATCACCAAAAGCCACAGACAGGGTGACAGAAATGACAGGAATTCATTTTTTTTCACAGTTCTGGAGGCTGGGAGTTAAAAATCAGGGTGCCAGCATGCGCCGGCTTCTAGTGAAGACTCTTCCTGGCTTGTAGATAGCCACTTTCTCACTGGCTGCTCACATGGCAGAGAGAGAGCAAGAGCAGCCTGGCTGGTATCTCTTCTTATAAGGGTGCTGATCCCCTCATGAGGGGCCCACCGTCATGACCTGATCTAAACCTAGTGATTTTCCAGAGTCCCCATCTCCAAATACCAATGGGGATTAGGGCTTCCACATGTTACTTTTGGGGAGACATAATTCAATCCATAGCACTCTTACTGTAGAGACCTCCCAGCATAGATCTGGCAATTTAGTAGCTAGAATTTGACAGAACTTTGCTGCACAAAACAGGCAAAAACGCTGTTTGTTGAAGAAGGATAATTAACCTGGAAGGGAGAATACACTTGCCTTCGGTTTAACTAAGCTCTGAATAAAGACTGACCCAACAGTTTGGATGTCCGTGAAGACAGATGGGCAGTCATTCATCAGATCTGTGAAATGGGGACCTAGGGGGTTATCTGTCTTGTCCGTCCCACTATCTTCTTCTTCTGTCATTATTCTGCCAGGAGGGGTTACTGACTGGCCACTCTCCTGTTATGGGCTGAATTGTGGCCCTTTTCCTCATCCTCAATTCTTGTATTGAAGTCCCAACCCCAAGTACCTCAGGATATGACTGTATTTGGAGACAGGATCTTTAAAGAGGTAATTAAATTAAATGGGTCATTAGGGTGGGCCTTAACCCAATCTGAATACACCAGTCAGAGGATGTCGGACATGGACACACACAGAGGAAAGACATTGTGAAGACACAGGGAGAAGATGACTAACTACAAGCCAAAGAGAGAGGCCTGAGGAGAAACCAACCAACTCTGTGGACACTTTGATCTTAAACTTCCAGACTCCAGAACTATGGCAATCAATTTCTGTTGTTTAAACCACCCAGTCTGTGGTACTTTGTTTGGCAGCCCAAGTGAACTAACGCACCTTCTCCAAGCCCAGTCCTTCAGGTAAAACCCTTCTTGCTCCTGATGCCCAGACCACCTCAACCCCATTGTTCCTCCCCATCCTCTCAGCCTGTTGGAGTCAGGGACACATTGGAATCCCTGGTCACTCCCTTCCAACTTTAGCAAGTTACTCAATCTCTTTGAATCTTGGCTGCTTCATTCATAAAACTGGATGTAATAAACTCTCCCTGGGCATGAATATTAAATGAACTAACATATGTAAACAGATTTAATGCGGCTGAGGTCCAACCACTCTAGCATCTTCTCCATTAGAGGACATTTACCATGTTTTGTAGCCCAGCACTAAGCAGCCTGCCTGTTTGGAGAAAATGCCAAGATCTGTGGGAAGCTGGGCCTTGTCTCTCACTGTGCACAGATGAATCTTGTAGCGATTTATCTTTGGTGGGGGAGCAGGCAATGTGACTTGTTCAGCCAGACTCTCCTATCGGGCCCTGAACTCTTGAAGGAGTGACATAAAGAACTCATGGAAGTGACAGTAGAGACAAGAGACCAGGGATGTGGCAATGAGGGCCCAGTGACCTGATGTTGCTATCCATTGGGCTGCACCACTGGTGGTCTCCCAAGCAGCAAGTCTTTTGGGGTGACTTTCCTATATTTTTGTCTAGTATCCTTTCTTTGTTTTTGTCTATACCTAGAACTTGATCTTCCAGATTTCACATTTATTTCATACATTGCTTCCCAATGATTTTTATCTTTAAATCCTTCCAATAAAATCCTTTTATGCTCAAGTTAGAATTGGTTCTGTTGTTTACTACTAAGTGCCCTCACTGGTATATCAATATTGCGTCCCTGTTTGCAGTCAGTTTCCTTGTGCTCTGTTTTCTTGGGGCCTGTCTCAGCTGGCAATCAGATTGGAAAGTTATTTAACAGATTATTTCACACTAAGGTGAGAAAGATTTGTGTAAAGTAGTAATTTTCCAAAGACATTTGCATTTTGAAAAGGGCAAGGAAATCGATGATGTGAAGAAGTTAGGATTTTATTTAACCATTAGTGGAAGAGTTGATCTTTTGGACTAGATCTATATGTATAGCAGACCTGTCATGTCTCCAGAATCCTGTTGTTCAAGGCATTGTCTAGTCTGCTTTGGCTGATACTGGTTCATTTGAGTGAGTACCTCTCATGTTGGCCTTTCTGTGGGCACAGGTAGAGAGCACGGCTGTCTTTCAGGTTTGTGTTTTGTTTACATTTTACTGTTTTAATCAGAAGGTTATTAGTTTCTTACTTGAAAACCCACTCAGATGCTTAATTGACCAACATTGGCAGGTGAAGGTTACATTTTGTCCAAATGAGCAGAGGGGGTGGGGGAGAGGACAAGGGAATATTTGTCCAAATGTCTTAACCTGTTGTTCAATATTGATGACATGTGGCATGACTAAGACAAGGACTTCCAGGCAGATCCAATGGAACAGGGTGAGTGTGGATGTGGAGAACCCAGTACAGGTTGGAAATCCCAAAGAGAGCTTGGGCCAAATTGCAAATTTCAGGTCAATTCCTTTAGCCAGTCTACTGTTCCTGGCTCCTACCACCACCATGTTGTTTTCACTGAGACTTTAATCAGGTCTTGATGGCCTTGCATCTTGAGAAGGAAGAGGAATCAAGGGCAGAAGATTGGAGAAAGGACAGGAGCAGAAGTGGGGTCAAGAAAGGGGTATTCTCCATGAATTAGTAACTTTTAAGTAGAACTTAGGTACAGCAAGAAGGACAGATTGTTAAACGAAGCAAAGAAACAGGAAGGCAATCTGGGAAATGACACAGCTCTCATCATTAGGCTCTTTATTTATGAAAATACTATGATGATCCATTTGATTGTGAAATTTAGGAGTCCTGCCTGCATGCCTGCCCAGGTCATAGTCTGGAAGAAGAGATGAATGTCTTGTTCTGACTGACTGAATAGTCAGGATACTGAATTTCTGAGATTTTTCAGGACAAGAGCCTCATGAGCAGCAGGAGTAATGAGAAAAGTTCTCCCCCCGCCCCCCCCCCCCCAAATAAGGTGGTGAGCCAAAGCCTAGAGAGAGTATCAGCTGTGAAATAAATAAAGAAACAGCCATCTTTTCACATTCTTGAAGGACTAACTTTAAGGTCAATTCACTGCATATGGAAAATCTCACCAGGGCTTTGAAATGGACTCTTACCTCCTATGACACTTAGTCATGTCAAAAGGGAATTTTGGCTTCTGAGGGTAGGTAGTTTCTGGGGGTGCTTTTCAAATGCCAAACCATGCTGCCTCCAGGAATATTTTCCAAGTCACTGTTCTGCCAGCCAAGATCCCATCTCCAGGTCATTGCCTACTCCTCCCTCTTTGTGCCTCCTCAAGTCCATCAGCCAACAGAACTGCCCCCCCCCTCCACTCCTACCACCCCTACTTTGTCTATGCCTGCCATATTTCTGGCCCTGGATCTGTCCACAGGATACTCAGGGATATTTTAGCTTCTAGTTTCTTCTCCCCAGTTCAAATTGTCCTGTCTACCACTGCCATATTGATCAATACCCAAACTTCCACATTATCTACAAAATAATAAGCCCAAGAGTGAAGATATTACTCAATCCAGGCCTTTCTTTGTTTTTCAGAAATGAGGAAGAATTTTAATTACTTGTGGTTTTAGCTTCCAAGATTCTAACAGATGTTGAAAAAGAGTGGTGTCCTGGAGGAACAATGGCTGGGTGTCCAGCTTCTAGATAAGTGTCCAATGAAACACAAATGATAGTTTTTATAATGAAAGAATGTCTTTCATGTGAGATCTAGCCTCACTTCGGGCTCCATGCTGGGCATGGAGTCTGCTTAAGCTTCTCTCTTTCAGTTGGCTGGGTGGCTCACTCAGGTCATGATCTCACAATCGTGAGATCAAGCCCCACATCAGGGATTGGGATTGGGATATTCTTTCTCTCTCTCTCTCTCTCTCTGCCCTTCTCCCCTGCTCTCTCTCTCTCTCAAAAAATACTTTCTCTGCCACTCCCCTATTCATGCTCATGCTCTCTCTAAAAAAAAAAAAAAAAAAGAAAAAAAAGAATGCAAACCCTATGCAGACATATTCTAATGTTTCTTCCTCAGATTTTAAGCCACATGACCACAGTTATGTAACTGGATGGCATATGAGGGGCTAACCAAAGGATGGTAAGCCAACGCTGAGGAGGTGGAAAAGGAAAGGGTGGAGAAAGCCAGGGTGGTCATCTGTAGATGGAAGCCAGATGAGAAGACTCTCTCCCTTCCAGCCCATGCTCAAGTGGTAGCAACAAACCCACACAGACAACACACACTCAAATATATATGCATGTGCGTGTGTGTGTGCACACACACACACACACACACACACAGAGTTCCTTTACACAAAAACACATCAGTGTTCTTAGATTTCTAGAGCATTTCTGAAGCAATCATTTCACTATTGTGTTGCCTTGTTCTTTAGGCTTTGGTTTTTCTCACTTGGACATTGCCCATTCCTTTAAAAAGTATAGTAGACATGGAGGTAGAAATGCTAATGATCTTCTAAATAGTCACTCTTTAGGTCTCTTTCTTCTCTTCTCCCTTTTTTTCCTCATACATTTTTTATAGTCCAACATCCTTAGTAATGTGAGATGATCCAAAGGTTCTCAAAACCTCTGAGTACACAGCATCACATAGTGATCACTTTCAAGCATGATCCAGAGAGGTCTTTGTCCAGAGACACAAAAGTTACCATCGGTTATTTAAAATACTCCATTACTAGCTTGGATTTGAAAATTTCCTTCACTATTATATGTATCTTAAATTTCACTGTTTTGGAATCAGCCACATAGTAGGAATACACAAAGATGTAGAAATAAATTTAAAAAAGGTCTGTAGAAACAGATTTTTCATCATAAAAGAGGTGTTATTAGGTGTTAGAAAAATATAAATGTTGCAAACTGTGTTTTATACAGTGCTTCCAAGAATAAACTATGCCAAATCTGGGGAAAAGAGATATTGATTAGTCAGGTTTCTGGATGGCCCCTTCCTTTTGCTTTTAGCACTGCTGTGCTGTTTTATAGGCAGTAACCCAGTCACCAAAGAACAAAGAATCTGAACAGAGGCCCTGGAGGATATGCCAACTTGAGAACTAATTATTGCCTTGTTAAACAGTGAGATGGAGTTATTGTAGATTTTTTGGGTGTGGCAGTTAAAATGTACTTTATAAAACAAGTTTCTAGAAAATAAGAATTTCTCAAATTTAAGAAGTAACTGAAAGAGTAATTTACAGAAATGTGGTCTCCCCATGGAACCATTTCATGAAACAAAAACTAAAATGGATGATGTTAAATGGAAACAGAATAGAAGTAACGCTTCCACATGGATTTTGAAACTCCTTTCAAAACACCTATCTACCAGATAACATTACCAAATGTCCTGTATAGCCATTGTTCTGGAGCTAGAATTCTGAATCAAGATCAAGGCCATGGTCTCTCTGAAGGCCCTAAGAGAGGGATACTTCCCTGCCTCTTCCAACTTCTGGTGGTTTCCAACAATCCTTGGTATTCCTTGGCTTGTCATCACATCACTCCAGTCTCTGCTTCTGTGATCACAGGGCAGTCTTCCTGTGTGTCTATCTGTGTCCACATTTCCCTCCTCTTACAAGGATATCAATCATTGGATTAGGCCTACTCTAATCCAGTGTGCTGTCATCTGAACTTGATTACATCTACAAATATCCAATTTCCAAATAAGGTCGCATTTATATTACTGGGGGTTTGGACTTCAACACCTCATTCCTAGTCCATGATGTCACCATAAAGAGAATATGCCAGAAGTTCTTTGTTATGTATATGCAATTACATTAGTAATAACTACATACTCAGAATAAAACTACCCAGAGTAAGATCAATTTCTTCATGATAGCATGAGGAGCCCTACAGACCCACTATAGTGGAACTGGGGAAAAACCAAATAAAACCCAACCATATAAAGCTTTTGGAAATGGTCCTAAGGAAAGGCAGCAAAGGAAGAAACTTCTATTCAAGAAAATTTACAAAAATTTGATGAGACAGATGAGCATCTATGACACTTGAACCAACTCCTCCCATTTCCAGTTGAGCAGGGTGGAGACTCCACTGCAAACTTCTGCAGCCAAGAACACAGGGTTCCCTTTCCCCGAAGCATGCAGAAAGGTTTCTTTCCCAGAGGAGCAGTATGGCAGTGTTTTTCATCCTGTCTACAGCTACCTATTTCTGAGACTAAGTTCCAGATGAGTGTGGTTGAGAGGTAGGATTCCCACTTCTGCTACCCAGCTACCACTTGTAGAATGGAAGGTCTACCTTGGGAATGGCATGCCGAGAAGAATGTGGCCCTGGATACCCTTTCCCCAGCTTGTGAGGTGGTAGAAGATGTAACCTTAGAGAATTTCTGGATGTCCCTACTACTCCACCAAGTGCTTAGCATCTAGAGTGGAGGTGTCACTCAGAAAGAAGCTTGCCATTGTCCCTACCCCCAGCTCCAGAGCCCTGGCTCAAATATTTTGCTAGAGAATGGGGTTGGTAAGAGCAGTAGAAGCAGGCCATAAAAAAGATAGTTCCTAATATTTCCTCAAAGGAATTTAATTCTCTTGCAACAGTGCTTGGAGAAAGTCAAACTAAGTGTACTCTCAAAAACCATGGAGGTTGTGGTGAACGGCAACTGGAAAAATATTAAAGATACAGGCTGAACTGTAAGCCTGCTAGTTTGCAGGAGAAAACTCAGAATAAGTCACTAGGGAGAAAAAAGTACACCAACATACAAGTAATGGAAGACCAGAAGGAAAGGAGAGAAAGGAGCAGAAAAAAAATATTTGAGGAAATAATGGTTGAAAAATTTCCAAATTTATGGAGAGATATTGGTCTATAGTTTTATTTTCCTGTAATATCTTTGTCTGGTATTGGTACTAGGGTATTGCTGACCCTGGGTCAGAGTTGGTGGGTAAGGAGTTAGGAAGGGTTCCCTTTCCTTCTATCTTCTGAAAGAGCTTGTAGAGAATTGGTATAATTTATTCCTTAAATATTTCTAGAATACACTAGTGAATCTATGTGGGCCTGATGCTTTCTGTTTTAGAAGGTTATTAATTCGTTTAATACATTCAGTTCAAGTCCTTTAATAATATAGGTCCATTCACATTGTTTGTTTCTTCCTATGTGACTTTTGACAGATTGTGTCTTTCAAGGAATTGGTCCATTAGGCTATGAAAGTTAGGCTTAGGCTACAAAATTTGTGGACATAGTGTTGCTTATAGTATCTCCAAATTTATTGAAAACTATCAACCTACACATCTAAGAAGCTCAACAAACTCCAAATAGGATAGATTCAAAGCAAGCCACAAAGAGACACATTGAGTAAAAATGTTGAAAGCTAAAAACAAGGAGAAAATCTTGAAAGAAGCAAGAGAAAAATGACTAACAAGGAAACCTCAATAATATTAGCAGTCAACATCTCAGCAGTAATAATTGAGGTCAGAAAACTGTGGGGTACATATTCAAAATGCTCAATGAGGAAATGTAAACTAAGAATTCTGTATCAGGTACAACTATCTTTTAAAAAATAAAGGTGAAATAAAGATTTTCCAAGATAAAGAAAATCTAAGAGAATTTAGATGCTAATCTGCCTAAAAGAAATATTCAAAGAACTTCTTCAAAGTGAAAGCAAGTGACCCTCAATGGTAATTCAAATTCACATGAAGAAACAGACCACAGGAAATTATGTAACTACAAATGATAGTTTAAATACACATTTTCTCCCTTCTCTTAACTTATTTTAAACACTGGCATAAAATAATATGTATATGTATTGGGGGCCTATAAACACATAAGAATGGAGAATATGTATAATATATTTGTCAGTAATAGCACAAAGAATGTGAGTGGAAGCAAAGGCTAAGTGAGTGGAAGCTTAGCCTATTAGGCTAAGGAAATGACTATAGACTACAAAGTAATAATTATAGTCATGTATTAAGCTTGTAACATTGATAGATTTAATATGTGTAAAAATAATATGACAAAAAAGGAGGAAGAGAAATATTATTACATAAGAATAATGTTTCTATACATCAATGATATCAAGCTAGGATAAACCAGAAGCCAATTCTGATAAGGTAAGATGTATATGGTAAACCCTAGAGTAACTACTAAAAATACTAAAAACTATATAGTAAAAAACAAAATCAGTAACAAATTTGAAATGCTACATTAGAAAATATTGTACTAATATTTACTTAATGTAAAAGAACTGTAAGGTAGGAATAGAGAGAAAAAAGACATGAGACATACAGAAAACAAAAAGCAAAATGGCAGGCATGAATTGAACTATATCAATAATAACATTAAATGTGAATGGATTAAACAATCCAATCAAAAGACTGACATTGTCAGACTAGATTTTTAAAAATGTTTCAACTATATGCTGCCTATAGGAGAGACACTTCAGATTCAAAGATTCAAATAGATTGAAAGTAAAATGATGAAAAAAGGTACATCATGCAAACAACAATCATATGAAAGCTGGAATGGCTAAATGAATGTCTGATAAATAAATTTTAAAACAAACACATGTTATAAAAAGAGACATTTTATAATGCTAACAGGAAGATATAACAATTATAAACATATATTCACTTAATAACATGGCATCAAAATATATAAAGCAAAAAGTGACAGAAATAAAGGGAGAACTAGACAATTCAAAAATAATGGTTGGAGGTATCAATACTTCACTTTCAATAATGTGTAGAACAACAAGACAGAGAGTAACAAGGAAATAGAAGACTTGAACAACAGTATAAACCAGTTCGATCTAGCAGACTTTTATAAAATACTCCACTCAACAACAGCAGAATATGCAACTCTCTCAAGTGCACATGGAACATTCTCCATGATGTACCATATGTTAGGCTATAAAACACACCTCAGTGAATTAAAAAGACAGAAATAATTCAAAACATGTTATTCAACCACAGTGAAATTAAGGTAGAAATTAATGGGTGCCTGGGTGGCTCAGTCGGTTAGCGTCCAACTTCGGCCCAGGTTATGATCTCGCAGTTCGTGGGTTCAAACCCCACATCGGGCTCTGTGCTGACAGCTCAGAGCCTGGAGCCTGCTTCGGATTCTGTGTCTCCCTCTCTCTCTGCCTCTCCCCCACTCATGCTCACTCTCTCTCTCTCAAAAATAAAATAAACATAGAAAGAAAGAAAGAGAAAGAAAGAAGAAAAATTAATAACAGGAAAGAACTTGGGAAACTTATGAATAAGTGGAAACTAAACAACATATTCATAAATAGTGAAGGAGTTAAAGAAGAAATCAAAAGGAAAATTATAAAAGGGTCTGAAATGAAAGAAAATGAAGATGCAACATATGAAAACTCATGGGATTCAGCTAAAGCAGTACTCAGAGGGAACTCTAAAGGTGTAAATGGCCATATTAAGAAAGAAGAAAGATTTTAAGTCAATAATCTAACCTTTTACTTTAAGACCCTGGAAAAGGGAAAGCAAACTAAACCTGAAGCAAGACAAAAGAAAAGAAATAACAAAGATTAGAGCAGAAATTAATGACAGACAATAGAGAAAATCATTTAAATCTGATTCTTTGGAAAGGTCAACAAAATTGACAAACTTTTAGTTAAGGGTCAATAAAAATAAAGATTGTCAATAAAAATAAAAAGAGAGAAAACTCGAACTGCCAAAATCAGAAACAAGAAAAGGGACATTACTACTGATTTTTAGAAATAAAAGCATTACAAAGGAATACTATAAACAATTGTACTCCAACAAATTAAATACCTTAAATGAAATGGACAATTCCTAGAAAGACAGAAACTAATGAAACTGACTGAAGAAAAAATAGACAATGTGAATAGAACTATGCCAAGTGAAGAAATTGAATTAGTAATAATAATAATAAAACTAACCAAAAAAAGCTGATACCCAGATGATTCCACTGAATGCTACCAAACATTTATAAAGAAGAATTAATACCAATTCCTCACAAACTCTTTCAAAAAATAGAAGAGAAAGAAACTTCTTAGCTAATTTCATGAGGCCAGTATTACTCTGATACCCAAACCAGGCAAAGGCATCATAAGAAAACATAATTGCATACTAGTATCTCTTATGAACATGGAGATAAAATTCCTCAACAAGATACTAGCAAACAATCCAGCAACATCTAAAAAGAATTATACATCCTGACCATGTGGGATTTATCCCAGGGATGCAAGGTTGGTTAAACACCCAATAATCAGTTAATGAAAAATAAAATATTAATAGAAAAAAAAAGAAATATCACATGATTGTCTTACGGATGCAGAACAAGAATTTGACAAAATCCAACATTTTTCCTGATAAAAAGACTGAATAAACTAGGGATAAAGGGGACTTTCTCAAACTGATGAAGGGCATCTATGAAAAATCCACAGCTAACATCATAATTAATGGTGAAAGACTGGATGCTTTCCCACCATGGTCACGAACAAGACAAGGATATTTGCTCTGTCATTTCTATTCGACATTGTACTTGAAGTTCTAGCCAGGGCAATTAGGCAAGAGAAAGTAATAAAAGGCATACAGATTAGAAAAGAAGAAATTAAATTATCTCTATTCTCAGATGACATGATCTTCTATACAAAAACACCTAAGAAATCCATTAAAAAACTGTTAAAACTAATGAACAATTTTATTGAGTTTGTAGGATACAAGATCAATACATAGCAATAAATTATATTTCTAAACATTTGCAATGAACAATCCAAAAATAAAATTAAGAAAATAATTCTATTTACAATAGCACCAAAAATGCTTAGAAATAAATCTAACAAAAGAAGTACATAACTTACCCTTTGAAAACTGTAAAGATAATTCAAATAATTGGAAAAACGTTTCATGTTTATGGATCAGAAGGTTTAACATTGTTAAGGTGACAGTACTTCTAAAACTGATCAACAGATTCCATGAAATTTCATCAAAATTTCAGCTGGCTTCTTTGTAGAAGTTTACAAGCTGATTCTAAAATTCATATGGAATTTTTAGGGTACTAGAATAGCCAAAATAATCTTAAGAAGGAATAACAAAGCAGAGGGTTCATACTTCTTTATTTCAAAACTTAACTATAAAGCAATGCTAAGACAGTATAGTACTGTCACAGGATAGACAAGTTGATAAATGGAAGAGAATTGAGATTCTAGAAATAAACCCATACATCTATGGTGAGTTGGTTTTTCAAAAGGGTGCCAAAACTATCCTATAGGTCAAGAATAGTCTTTACAATAAATGGTGCTGGGTCAATTGGATTGCCACATATGAAAGCTGGAGTTTGGATCTTTACCTCACACCATTTATAAAAATTAACTCAACATGGATCAAAGACCTAACTGTAAGGCTAAAACTATAAAACCGTTAGAAAAAAAACCACAGCAGTACAACAGATTTGGCAAAAGATATAAACACCAAAAGCACTAGCGACAAAGAAAAGTGAGGTTAGACTTCATCAAAATTGTAAATTTTTGTGCTTCCAAAGACACTATAAAGAGAATGAAAAGATAACAGACAGAATGACAAAAAATATTTTAAAATCATATATCAGGTAAGAGACTTAGACCCACAGCATATAAAGAACTCTTACAACTCAATAATAAAAAGCCAAATAATACAATTAAAAAATAAGGAAAGGATCTGAATAAGCATTTCTTTAAAGAAGACATATAAATGGTCAATAGCACATAAAAAATGGTTGATATCATTAATCATCAGAGAAATGCAAGTCGAAACAACAAGATACCACTTCACACCTATTAGGATGGTTGTAATCAAAATGTCAGAAAATTACAAGTGTTGATGAGGATGTAGAAAGGTTGAAACCCTCATACACTGCTGGTAGGAGTGTAAATTTGTGCAGCCATTTTGGAAAACAGTTCCTAAAATGATTAAAGATAGAATTACCATGTAACCCAGCAATCCTACTCTTAGGAATATATCCAAGAGAACTAAAAACATATATGCACACAAAATCTTGTACATTAATATTTATAGCAATATTATCCATAATAGCCAAAAGAAGGAAACAGTCTAAGTGTCCATCAATGACAAATAGATAAATGAAATGTGTTGTAACAATGCAATGGAATATTATTCAGCTATAAAAAAGGAACGAAGAACTGATATATGCTACAACATGGATAAATCTTGAAAACACTGTGCTAGGTGAAAGAAGCCAGCCACAAAAGATCACATGTTATATTGTTGCATTCATATGAAATGGGAAGAAGAGGGAAATCTATAGAAGAGGGAAATCTATAAAGACAGAAGGTATTTGTGGTTGCCTAGAATTGGGGAAGCTGGGGATGGCAAATAGAAGGTGATAGCTAGAGTACCAGGTTTCTTTTTGAGGTGATGAAAATATTTTAAAATGGACTGGTGGTGATGGCACATATCTGTGAATACATTTTAAAAACAATTGAATTTTATACTTTAGGTAGTATTGTATATGAGCCATATCTTAATTAAGCTGTTAAAAACAAAACAAAACAAAAAACCTACCCAGAATGAAAATATAGCCTAACACCAGAATTCCAGCAATGTAATACACCCTCCTACAATAAGGGCAGACCCACACAGGGCAACCATCTGTGAAATCTCTATAAATTGGAGTATTGCTTGAGATGGGGGTGGGGAGGGTGCTGTCTTAATGCTATTTCTCTTCATTGAGTGTATGCAAATGCTTCGACGGAGTTCCATCTACCTTCTTCCCTTTGTTTTCCTGCTGTTCTATTATTCTTCCTCCACTTAGCTCCATAGTCATAATTCTGAGGACTGGGTAAAGAAGAACCATTTCATTTCCCATTTGTCTGGCTAAAACTGGTTGTTGTGACGGAGACTCTGGTCAGGCAAAAACAGAAGAGCCATTTTGGATCTTTTCTGAGATCTTACCCTCAACTCTCCCATCATTTGTGAGCTCCACAGTTTATTTGTACCTTTAAAGCCCTTTTTTGCCTTTTCTTTTTGCTTTATATAATGCACATTTATGTCACAATAGAGCCTGATTTTCTACAATAGGCTTTTATGTGTGCTTTGATTCAAACACAAAAGCTCCACTTCAATGTAATAAATAAATACCCAGTCATTATGGTACTAAATAATTCACAAGCCTCAAACACACTTGGACTCAGACACACTTCCTGTCCTCCTTGCTGAAGTCCACTAGCATGTCCCCTCCCCCAACCTCATTATGGAGCTTGAGAACAAATTACTGTGCTTTTCAGACAATGAGTCTATATTTCATCATTGAGGATAAGTAAATTTGCAGTTTGCTGGTCACTGTCACTGCTATGCCTGCTGGAAGTCATGCAGGCAGGACTTGGATTCTGGGTCTGGATATGCCACTGATTTATTCTTGGGCTGATTCTGTTTGGAGCATTTTCTATGCTCTAATCAAGATTACCCACTTACACCCTCATGTGCTGCTGGAGACTTGGAGAGGAAGGTCCACCCGTCGTCCATCATGTGAGTTACTCAGCTCCAGACACACCTTGCTGCTTCTTATCTCTGACACTGAACTCAGTTTGGCTTACTCACTTTGGCATATATTGTGCTCCTTATCTTAATGGATGGCGCCACAAACCAGTGCACACCACTAATTTTCCTACTTTTTACATGAGAGAGATTTTAATCTGGTTTAAGCTGCCATATTTTACTTGGTCTACCAGTTATCCTAACTGTCAAATGTATCTCTACATGTATAATGCTTGGACTCAAGCTGGTATCCACAAGGAAGGACATCCACCCAACTAAATTTCAGAGGTTCTGTCATTGAAGAAAGAAGGAGGTATTAGGATATTAGGAAACATTGCACTTCATATAAAACAACCCCAAGCCCCACTGACCAAACTAAAGGAGATCCAGAGCCTCCCAAGGCGGCTTCCTTGATTTGTCAGAGGTCCTCCAAGGTGCTTCAATGTTGGGTCCTCACTGCTCACTTGCGTGGATTCCTACAGCAGCTACGGAGCTTCCTCGCCACCAGGCTAAATACGGATTCTGTAGCAGATGTGCCTCTGTGCTGTCTCAGCCACTGCTGCTGCCAACGACCCTCAGAATACTGAACACTGGGCAGAGCTGTCCCCAGTGAGGACCAGAGTGAGGGATGTTTTCCTCTGTACCACCAACCAGCCTTTCCCCTTAATTCTCCATACACAGCAGAGACCAGACAGTACCCCCACGAGAATTTTCTGAACTTTGAAGACAGTGAGATGGAAATAAAACAAGGAGAAGGGCTTACAGTGACCACACAGGCCCAGACATTCCAGGTTTCTTTATCAGACTGCTCCCTCCTACCATCTTTGGAGGTACTCTGAACATCTCCTCACTCCAAACTCTAGAAAATGACCCTAAGAATGTGGGGAGGAGGAAATACAAAATCTCATCTCTAAGATCCGCATCTAGAGCCCCTATTCCTTAGACTAGAACATCCACTCCCCAGGGTGGTAATATCTGTTCCTTAGACAACCACCTACAGCGCGCGGCCCCCACAAGAATTACATAATCACCAGAATGTTTGCAGGGTCTGGACTACTGACCGTAAGTATCCTCAGCCCAGCCGAGCAGGGCTGAAGGAAGATCAGCCCTGCTTCTCTGCAGTCTCGTCTCTCAACTGCTCAACCCAGTTACTCAATCTCAGCTGTGCTCATAAACAAGCACCTTCCTTTCCACAGAACTCTGATTCAGTCCACATAGCTTGGCAGGCAAAACAGCCTCCCTTGTTTTTCCCTGAATTTGTCCATCTCTGTTGATGCAGGAGTTTTCTCAATGAGGATGTGCCCGATAGCAAGTCAAGCCTCTCGTGAGGCGAGGAGTCTGAGTCTGGCACTGTTCCTGGGAGGAGAGGGAGTTAGGAGGTCAGATGTGACAGGAAGCCATGCAGCAGCCCTGTTTTACACATTTATGTTCTAGGATCGGCCTTCTGGCAGTTCTGTCTACCTAATTCATGGTGACAGTTTCTCCTACAAGAGAACTAGGGGACAGATACAAGGGCATTTAAGGAGGGAAGTGTACCCTTCTGGATCCAGCACCCCCTGGAAACTGTTTCTGCTGACTAAAGTAATAACCTCTTGACTTGCGAAGTCACCTCTGAGAATCCTAGAAATAGAAAGCATGGTCTAGCTGCAAAAGGGCAGCTCTGGGTTGCGCCTACTTTCATGTGGATTTTTGTCCTTGTTTTCATGACACTAGCGCAATGAAATGGTTCATCCATTACAGGGGTAAAAATACGAGATATAAATATTCATTTTCTGCTCATGTGATGAAATCTTCGCGTATCTGAAATTTTATGGTCTCCTGTCATTGGAGACTCATGTTTATTTTATGTGAAAGGTGACTCCACACTGAACTTTGTAAACCCTTTACATAGCTGAAACTGTGTCTCTCTTCTCTATTCACTGGTGCACATTTATATTTCTTTCTCCTTTTGCACCTTTACCATCTGTTATTCATGGGAATTATCTTGCTATTGGGATGAAATTGTCTTTAGCTGGAATCTCCTCTGTGGGAAAACAGTGCAAGAACGTACTTACCTTTGGTGGTGGTGAAGCTTTGGCATGCAAGAAATGGAAAAAGAAATGGTGGAAGGGAAGAGACTGTGGGGCCTAGGAATGGGGTGATTTCTATGTTTAGCAGGAAATGTCTCTGCCACATGTAATGGAACAGGAGGCCTCAGAGGTGCCTAGGGAGTGACACCCCGCAGGGAGCTCTCTGTTTCCAGGCCCTGACGAAGCAGGTTAGAGTTTTCTCTCCATGGATATAATTTTATTGTTGAAACACCAATCAGAAAATAAGCAGAAAAGCACAGAGGATAATAAATAGGCATCCAAGAATCAGCTGTCCCAAATGATCAAATGTGAATCTTTGAACACACTTACTTCTAACCTTTTTTTCTAAAAAAGGAAATATTATAGACATTTTGGATCCTACAAAGTTCCTCTCTCAGTTATCCCTGCTTCATCCCCACTCACCATCCCTATGGTATCATTCCAGCCAGGTTATCAAATGTTTATGCATTTATGTGTCTACACATGCTAAAGAGATTTACTTTGCTGTTTTTTTTTTTTAAAGACCACATAAATGGCATCAAACTGTATCAACATTCTGCAGCTAGCTTTGTTCATTCTAGATTGTGTTCTGGATCTATGTTGAGACGTATAGAACTAGTTATTTGTACTGTTGTATAGTGTTCCTTTATATGACTATGTTAAATTTATTTATCCATTTCTCTACTAACACACAATTGGGGAGAGCTTTCTTTCCTTTTCTATTGTAAATAGTGCCCTTGTGCTATTATTTCTAGAATTGGAATTATAGACATGGCTCGGAGATATTGCAGGTTTGGCTCCAGACTATGCAATAAAGTGAATATTGCAATAAAGCAAGTCAAATGAATTTTTTCTTGTTTATATGTTTACTCTATACTGTAGTCTATGAAGTGTGTGATAACATTATGTCTAAACAATGTATTTACCTTAATTAAAAGGTAATTAAAAAACACTTTATTGCTAAAAAATGCTAACCATCATCTGAGCTTTTGGTGAATTGTAATCACTGATCACAGATCACTATAACAAATACAGTGATAATGAAAAAGTTTGAAATATTTCACGAATTACCAAAATGTGACATGGAGACATGAAATGAGCAAATGCTGTTGGAAAAATGGTGCCGATAGACTTGATCAATGCAGGGTTGCTACAAACCTTCAATTTGTAACAAAACCACAGGATTTGGGAAGCACAGTAAAACAAGGCACAATAGAATAAAATATGCCTGTACCGGGTTACCGAGTTTATTAATCAGGGTAGCAAAAGATGGTGTAACAAATGCAAATGTATAATGGCTCAGACAAGCTAGGAACTTATGTCTCCTTCATGTGAAGACTAAGGTGGATGGTCCTTATTGGGAAGTTGCTGTCCTCCAAGTGGGTTTCAGGGATTAGGCTCCTTCTCTCTTTGGGTTTTTCACCACAGGAATTCCCAGGTAGCCATGTTGGCCCAAATCCAGCTGGTGGAAGAAAAGAGACGGGGTATAAAGTCATACCCTTCTCAACCACCTCAGCCTGGAAATGGTACACATCACTGGGTCACATGGCCCCACGTAGATGCCACGCAGGCTATTTTCCAACACACGGGTAAACCTAACAATATCAAAGTTTGGGGGAAATGTAGGAAAACAGAAACTCTCATATACCGTTCTGGGGATGTGAATTAATACACCACTTTGGAAAGCAGACATTCAGTGAAGGTTTGGGTTCTGGAGAAAGATTAGGTCCCTGTATGTGGAACAAAGGACTTGCTAATGGAGATTAGGACCCCATCTCTGGATGTTTTCTGACTCCTACTGTCATTCTGCCTGTCCACCTTGCTTACTGTACTTCCTGTAGGTCATTTCTTCTTCTCAGCCTTCCTGGGGCAGTTAGGATATTTTAGTTGCTGCAACAAAAACTTCTGACCCAGTAAGCAAAAAGGACAAAAATGTAATTTCTAGGAAGGATAAGGAATGAGTGAGGAAATGGAAGGATTAGCTGAAGAACGGGACCCCAGCATGGATGGGAACCAGGATTTCCTGGATTCAGGGCACAGGACATAAGGGAGAGTCACTGGGATGGATTAACTCCACCCTCCCATCCCTCTACTCCAAGAAGAGGTCTGATTGGCTGAGGCTGGGTCACCAACCCCTCTTCCCCCCAACCACCTCCCCCCCCCCCCCCCCTTGACTAGAGAGTTGGAGCACAAGTGATTGACACTAAACCAAATCAGATTCACCTGTGCTGGTGCCTGGGGATACTCTGGTGCCTTTGCCAGAAGAGGGTGAGTAGGTGCTAAGCAGGCACTAACATAAATCTCAGCCTCTGGCCTCCTGCTTCCTCTCTCCACTGATCATCCTCAGAGCCATTTCCTTTGGAACGCAGAACCTCAAAATTCTTCCCATGCTACTTCACAGAGCTAGTCACCTCTTTTTCTCTCCCCCAGGCTGACTTGTCCAAGCCTTTTGGAGATAAATTATGCCACTCCACTCTGAGACACATCTGGATGCAAGAAGTTGTGGTTCCAAGGAATGCCTTTGCCTCTGCTCTACACTCACACTGAAGAGAGAGGGCATGTTCCTGCGACAGTCTCTTGTATGGTTGGGTGGTGTTGAAGATAACAGCAGGAGAGAGAATAAATATTGGGTAGAAAAAAGGAAAAGGAGGGTGGGGAAGGGTGACAGAAAACAGAGAGCCTAAGAGAAGACAGCACGACAGTAGATTGAACTGTGTGTTTTTTCCAGGTGATGGGTTGGGTTGGGTTGGATTGAGATTTTTAACTATTTTTATGGCATTGGAGTACATTTCTGGTCGCCTTATCAGAAAAAAAATGTTTTTTTTTTTAATGCATGAAATGAAATACATAGAATTACAAAGGAAACTAATTATATTGAAATACAGTTATGAAAACTTAAGCGTTTCGTCAAATAGTAATATGTGTGCTTCTTTCTTAATGTTTAAATGACGACCTAGTGGTGGGTCTAATTGCTGGAATGCGAAGAAGTGATGAGCTTATGTGATATAAAGATATCCATGATTTTACTGGTGACAAAATTTCTGTACTGCAATTGGTCCTAGAAGGAAATGCTACATTTCAGTTAGAGGTTCATGAAAATAAAGATGGGGGGGGGGGGGTTCCCCTGCAAGTCTACCAGGCTCCTGAATTCTATCTTGATAGACACCAAGTTCAGAATTTCTGCTCTGAGTGGAGGGTGAAGAAGCTATTTCCATGAGACACTTTGAAACAAGGAGCTTAGGCTGCGCTGCTTCAAAGCACCAAGTATGGCCCCGATGCAGGCAGAGGGCCATGCCCTCCTCTGTGTGGGACTCTGCCCTGATGTGGCAACTGGGGAATAGTGGCTTTGAGAGGACCAGTAGTGGCCTTGTCACATGGATGTGCTCAGTGGTACCCATCTTTTGGTTCCTCCAAGTGAAACCCCACACAGGGTAAGAGCAACATGGTGGTCAAGGTCTGTGGAGGAGGAGGAAGGGAGTGAGCGGCCTGTTTCCTTTTCAGCACCTGGCACCACCAGGCACCTGGAGGCCCCTTGCAGATGAGGGGCTTCTTCCTGTCAGATTTGTGACAGCTTTTTCAACATAGGTAGGGGTTTTAACCAATCTTCTGCACCCAGTGACATTAGCCAGATTTAGGATCGTCTTGCTCATCTTCTTCCTGGAGTTGATGCAAAGCTCTGGGAGTTCACACGGGTGCTTTGAGGGCATTGGTTTGAAGGGGCCTCTGCATCTTGATCTTAATCTTGGTCCTAAACTGAAATAGAATTCAACCTCTCTGGTCCATGGGTGGTTCTACAGACATGTGAGGATGTCCCATGTGAACCCTGGCTCCAGGATCCCCTTGTCTTAGATGTCTTTCTCTCTCTCTCTCTTTCCTCCTACTTCATGAGCTCAGGAAACACTCAAATGCTTTTCACATGAGGGGCACTGTGGGCTTTTGCTGGCTCTTTAATGCCTGGACCCCATACATGTCATGACCTACTACAGTACCATAATGGAGCAGAGGCTGCCCTGTGAGGTCTGATGACTCTGCTTGGGAAAGAAGGAGCAGGTGAACTCCATCCTGGTATCTCCAAACCTGAAGAGAGATTCCATTATTTTTTCTTTTCTTGGACTTAGCTGGTGAATGGGAAGGGCAAGCAGAGGTACCTCACACATGAATCGCCCTTTTGCCTCCCCAGCTCCTCCCTCCCCAGTTCAGACCATATTTATCCAGTCTTCCATGGGCATGTGCTTTGTCTACTTCTCTTTCCAGTCTTGTTATGACACAAACTATCTGTTTTCATGTTTTGGGAGGGGGTAGCCTTTTGCAATACAACCCACCTCCCTTCTCTCAAAATTCTCAACTTTTACAAGTTAGGATATGGGCTTTCAAGGCCATTAATTCTGAGTTTCAGGAGCCTATTTAACACCAAAAATCCAAGAATTCATTTCTTTGGTTTCTGCATCTGGCTCTGGTCCTGCAGCCATGAGTAAAAGCAGGTAGGCAACAAAAGACAGAGTGGGTCACAGGGTAACTTTTGTATGAGGAAATGATTTTGTATCTCAGATTGTCATATCAGCATCCTGAGATGTATAATCTCTGGACATTCATGGGAATGTGAGCATTCTAGCATCAGCCACATTTTCTGTCCCAGAAATGACACTATTCCTTCTTGTAAAGCATGAACATATTGTAAATTCTAATTTCTGTTTTATCACATACCAACCTCTGAGAGAGAGAAGGTATATGATGTTGATGACATCACATTCCATTTGGAGATACACTAGAAGTGTTTTCATCAAGAAGAAAGAGAATGAGGGGAAGGGGAAGAATAAAAGGAAGAAGGAGGAGGAAGAAAAAATGAAGGCAATTAGCATGTTGAGAAAGCTCATCCATGCAACAGACAGCACAGGAGACAAGGGGTGTTGGGGGAAGAGGCCACATGTATCATTGGGAGAAATAGTGCCCTGGCCTTGCTGATGGCCTAGAACATGGACTTTGGCCATGAACACCTTTTTCAAGGAGCTAAGTGGAGGCTTGGGTATCTGATCCCAGGAAGATGCAATTCCTGCCTGCATTTATGTGCTCGTGCTTTTCAGTCTTCTCAGAGAAACCACCTCTACTCTCCAGAATCTTCATTCCTAAGAGGCTCAGCCAGACTCTTCCGGAGTCCTGGTGAACACTCAGCAAGGACAGCAGGACAAGCAGTTTGGCTGAGGGAGCTGTGAGCAGCATCACCCCCTCAACCCCACTGGTGCCTGAAGTTATGTGAGGGAGGAACACTCTGTCTCCACAGGGTGGGCCCCAGTTGGGAAACATCATGTGGTCAGGGCTGAGGGTAAAGATGGCAGTGTGCCCCCACATGAGCTTGTTCCCATAAAGAGTGCCAGTCAGAAAGTTTCCTTGGTGGGGACAAATCAGCGGAGTGTGAATGGGGCCCAAGCAGCACACAGGCATCACGGGCCAGCAGCTTCCCAGTGTCCCAGATAAAACTCGCAGTGCCCTACGCCCAGCAGAAAGCAATGGATGCTCCCTAATAAATGCTCTCATGCATTTATTAAATGTTCCTCATGCTGAGGAACGCTCCCTTGACTCCCACTTTGAATGGATTTCCTGCATCTCAGTAAGCAACCAAACAACCTTAGCTGGAGGACACTGAGAGCCCAGGGACAATGCGTGCCTGGGCTGAGGGTGAGTGTCTCCCTAGCTGTCTTGGTTTCCTCAACTCTGTGTCAATAAAGTATTTCCTCCTACAAGGCAGGACTCCCTGGGAAGTTTGCATTTTCATATCACACTACCCCCAGAAAACCAGTATGTCACGGAAGTAAGGGTGTGGGCACCAGAGATCTGGGGCCTCTGTCTTCTCATCTGGGAAGGGAGACTGCTGCCAGTACCTACCTCACAGGTGACATAGGACTAAGTGAGATGACACATGAAAAGTGCCTTAAAACAGTGGCCACCAGGAGCGCTCTTCAGCTGTTTCCTGACTGCACCTCAAGCAAATCCAAAGCCACAAGGCTATAGCAAGCAGCAGAGAGTTATTTACAATTTCATGGAGACACAAGTTTGTACATAAGTCCTATGCCACAGGCAAAGTTCTCGTTGGTCACTTCTGTCCTCTGCCCAAAATTTCCCTAAGGTTGTCGTCCTTGAGCACTGCCTTTCAATCACATCTGCCTGTCTTCAATATGACTGTAATCATGAAAGTTTTCGTTTGTGATAATAGTGGAAAGTCTTAGCAAGACCATTTTATAGTGAGGCAAGGGCTGTTTAAGGCAGTCTGATAGCACTTAAATGAAGTTCACCTAAGATCCACACCCAGCAATTCTGCGTCTATGCACCCAAGAAACTCGCCCATGTGTTGTGGGGTCATATACCTCAGTGGCTGTGAGGTTCATCACAGCACGGCCTGGAAGTGAGAGAAAAAGCATGAGGGGTGCTGGCTTTGGAGCAACAGACTAGGTGCACAGCCATGCAGGAGAAAGGCTCTTCAAGTGGCTCTCATTGAAAAGGTAGAAACAAAATATCTAGAGGCTCCCAGTGCTCAAAGTGACAGTGGGGACCAGCGCGTGGATGCAGGCCTCACCTGGTGGTCTGTTAAAAAGGCAGCCTCTGTGGCCACCAGACCGCCCCATTCCAGACCTGCACGTTAACAAGATGCCCAGGTGAGCACATTAAGGTTGGAGAGGCGTCATCTGCTGCAAATAAGGCAACAGCATGCTCTTCCCACAGCCTCGGAAAATGGACTCACATCAACACCTTAAATGTTTGCCTTTGGGAGAAGAGGGATGGGACAGGAGAATGGAGATAAAGGTTACTACAGAAAGTAAATGAAAACTAAGCAGTGAAATGCGTCTCCTGGGGATGGGGATGTGGGCACTTTCTGCCAGCAAGATTATTGAAGATGCAGATATATTTTTGCCTCTTCCCTCCTGGTCCACAAGCCCCTAAAGGAATCTCTGACCTGAGGACAAGCTTGGGGTCAAGGTCTCAGCATTGTAGACACACTTGCTTTGCCGAGGCTGGGCAGGGGCATCAGGCTTGGACTCTTGTGCTCCATTTGCTGGGGCTGCTCCTAAGTTCCAAGTACTTGCACATGGAGCCGCGTGGAAAAACAGGCGGGGCACTTAAGACAGAGCATTTGCAAGACACACACAGAAGAAGAGAGGTCTTTTCATCTAGCGCTGATTCCCAGTCAAAGCAAATTCCAGAGATTGTGAAGAGCAAAATAGTATTAAGCAGAAAATCATTTTGTGTTGAGAGACTCCGTACTCTGCCATTTGCTTGCAGTCTGTCTATTGCTTTATATAGTTACTTCAAAGCGCTGGATGGTGGGTTCAGAAGGAACTATTAGTAACAGAAGCATGGTTTAAAAAAGAAAGCGTGGGGAAGGAGGGTTGGGGGAGGACGGGATGGACCCAGACCACTTCAATAATGCCCAGAATATCCACAATGAAGCTGGAGCTGGAACTCCTCGTTTATGGAGCTAGAATAACAAGAAGCTGGCTTTTTGGCATCCTTATTTGGCTCTGTGTGTGGTGTGTGTGTGTGTGTGTGTGTGTGTGTGTGTGTCTTTTCAAATCTTGGAAAACTGAGGATAATTCAAACACAGGCTCTGAACTCTCCAGCTCAGAGTCAAGAAAACCCTGGATGAGATTACCATGGACAATGACTCTTCCAAAATAGTTAATGTAGGAAGTGTCACTAAGTAACTTTTCAAAACCTAGGCCCATGCCTGCCATGCTTCTTTTGCATGGCCCCGGTGGGGATGAGCGAGACAGGGTTATTGCAGAGGAGAGAAGCTGCCTTTTAGGAAGGAAATGGAGACTGAGCCCTGGGGCAGGGCCAAGGAGCCTTGGCCCTGTTTGCAGCAGAGAAATGGTTGGGGGCCTGCCCACCACTGAGAAGAAAACCTAAGGCCTTGGAGACACCATAAGGATTCTTTCCACTTTGCTTTTCCTTTCATCAGAGAAGCTCAGAAACCCTTTTACAGAAATTAATGAGGCCCTCATTGTCATTGAGTATTATCATTTCCGTTCTACAGATGGGGTAACATCTAAGGTTATAAAATGAATGAGTGATGGAGTCATCCTTATTTTTGAGGAATCCCAGTTTTCCAAACCCATTCTGTGGATATTGAACATGGGCTGTAGTAAAAAGTTTCCAAAAAAGAAAAAAAAAGTTTTGGAGTAGTCTTTGGAATTCTGTATGTGGTACTGTTCAGTCTATAAGATGCATGGTGCATCTTTTCTGCTTAACTTGTAGAGTTTCGGAGCAAATCAAAAGAGGTTAAAGGGATGTGTAAATACCTTGTAAAGTCTACCACGAGACACAAACATAAGGTACTAGCACCAATAAAGGATATGTTTTCTGTTGTGTAATTCTGCTTACCCAAGACCCTTTGGGGAGGAGAGTCACCTAAGGGCTGTGCTGCCAGGCCTCTCCCTCTGGTTTCTGTTCAGACCTTTCATTACCCTGTGCAACTGTCCTGAGCCATTTTATTCACCTGGACTCCCGAGAACCTGTGAGAACCTGTGCCCCTGGAGGCAGAGTTTTTAAGGTCCTTGACAAAATGTTCAAAATAAAGGCCATGCAGTGGGATTTTTTTCTACAAAGCCAAATTTATTCAACTGAAAAAAACCTGTCCTTAAATCTGAGGCCCCCATTCCTTTACTTGGCATTACAATGCCATTCTAACATTTGGTGCTAAAATGATGGTGTCAGTGGATGGTAACTTTTTCCCCCCTTAATGTGTTTACTTGGAAAAATTACAAGTTGGCCGCTTTATATAAGTCCTCTAGTTTTGTTTTGTGTTTGAAATTTTATGGGTCCATTAAATTCCACAGTCTGGGAATCACTGCTAAATGCTCTATTGTTTGCTTTCTGAAGGCCTGAACTTGTGCCTATGGGAAGCAATGAAGTGCATATACTAGACCCTTTATAGGACACTGATGAGGAGGGGAATTTGGGCTGGGCAGTCTCTGACTTAGGAACGCAGGCTTCCCAGAATTTAGGTAAGCAAATGGGCGTCAGAGCTCTCATCAACAAGAGGCAACTGCTTGGACCATGATTCAGATCTCAGAGGGTGGCCTGGCCGCAAAAGTGTGGCGGGGGTGGTGGGGAGGACACCTGCTTCGACCTGCTGCCTGGGTCAGAGTTTATTCACAGCATCCTTAGAGCTAGCAGAAAATAACATTTTGGGTGATCATTAGGGGTAATTCAAGCCACACTGTGTTTGACAGGTCTATTGCCCATTAATTAGGGCTTTGTGGGCAGGCCCAATACTTTAATGGCCATTTATAGTGTTGTTTCTAAGGAAAATTGCCTTCTGATTCCAAATCGCTATATTAAAATTAAACTCTTGAAATGGCTCATACAAGGTAGGATCTGGGCCCCATCCAAGAGACCCAAATGAATGAAAACCAATAATTAGCTTTTCTATCGTGTATTCTTACGTGTCAGCATTAAGGTCTGGTGAGCCTTCTGAGGTAGACAGAAAGGCTGGGTTCTAGACCTGGGGTTCTCTATGCAGCCACCAGCCACATGTGGTCCCAGCTGTGATGGGCTCTATTAAGTACACACTGGATTTCAAATATGTAAAATATATATATATATATATATATATATATATATATATATATAATATCTCATTAATAATTTTTAAAATATTGATAGCACATTGAAATAATATTTTGGATTTATTGTGTTTAAAATATAATATTAAAATTAGTTTCACCTGTCTCTTTGAAATTTTTAAAATATGACTAGAAAATACAAATTACATAAAATTTTAAATTGCATATGTAATCTGTGTAATTTATGGCTTGCTTTATTTCTATTGGAAAGCACTTCTCTAGACCAGGGAGGTTGGCAAAGTACAGCCCATAGCCAAATATAGGTCATTGCCTGTTTTTGCAATAAAGTTTTATTGGAACACAGCCACACCCATTTGTTTACATATTGTCCCTAGCTGTTTTTGAGCTATAACAGCACAGTCAGTAGTTGTACAGAGACTGTGTGGCTTGCAAAACCTAAAATATCTACTATTTGCCCTTTGACAAAGTTTGTCAACATTTGGTCTAGACTATCAGGGTTCAAATCCTGGTTTCTAGATTTACTAGCTGTGTGACTTGGGCAACTTTATCTATGTGTGCTTCTGTGCTTTCTTTCTTTCTCTCTTTCTTTTGTTAGAACAACTCAGCAAAATAGAATTCCGGAATTATTTTTGGACAACACTGTTTCACACATAAATCAAACAGGCCAAAAAAATAAAAATAAAAAGCAACTTCATAGACAAAAAAGCTAAAAACAAAAGAAAACTTTCATCTTTCGCCTTTTTAACCATCTTCTATAAGCCAACTACTTATTTTTTTTTTCCTTGAGTTATTTATTTATTTTTGAGAGCGAGGGAGAGAGACAGGGAGAGAGAGAGCATGAACAGGGGAGGGGCAGAGAGAGGGAGTAAGAGAGAACCCCAAGCAGTCTCCACACTCCTAGCACAGAGCCAGTTTTGAGCTCAAACTCACAAACTGTGAGATCATGACCCAAGCCGAAATCAGAAGTCAGATGCTTAACCAACCAAGCCACCCAGAACTACTTATAGTACAACTAAGTATATACACACAAAAAGCTACTGGAATGCTGGGAATAAGATTGTTTTGTTGTTGTCGTTTTCACTTTTCTTATAAGGTTTGTCTTCTTGAAATTATAATGGACATAGTCACAGCACAAGTAAGGTCAGAAGTAGGACAGAGAATGCTGGGAAGTCTGGTTAGGTCATCAGAGATGACCCCTAACAATATGTACAAAAATATAAAAT
The DNA here is from genome assembly GCF_046562875.1 of Panthera onca. NCBI lineage: Eukaryota > Metazoa > Chordata > Mammalia > Carnivora > Felidae > Panthera > Panthera onca. The sequence goes on along the minus strand of NC_138351.1, from coordinate 30,829,313 downwards.
GTAAATAAAAAATAAAATTTTCCTTTTTAAAATACTTAAAAAAAAATAAAGCAGGGCTTTGGAAGTTTTGGTTCTTTTTTCCTCCCCTGACATAGATTTCCAGTGTGGTTTGGATGGGTGGCCAGGTGCACGTGTCACTTGTGGTGGCGCCACTGGGTGGGACTGTCCACTGGAGTGTGACCAAGTTTAGCGTCTGAGATGGGAAGTGGAGGGTGAATAGGTCACAATGGCCTTTTTTTGTTGCTAAGTTTAACTTTTCCTTTCTTGCTGTCTAGTCACCCTCGTTGGTCTTCTGCTTCTCGGTATGGACATCAACATCCTCATCATCTTCAGCTGCTGTGTGCCCACAGCTGCCTCAGCTTCCTCATCTTCCTCTCCACCCCCTTCCTCGCCATTGCTTTCCTCCTCTTCCTCCTCCTCCTGCCCTTCTCCCTCTTCTTCATCTACCTCATTGTCGGCCTCCTGCTCCCCATTTTCCTCACAAGCTTCCCATCACCAGGTGTGGCTCTTCCAGTCTCCACCTCCTGCACAATTTTCTTCTCTTGCAAGTCCTTGCTGGTCATCCTGAAGCTGGTGCCTGGGGAGTCTGACAGGAGGAGAGCCCCAGTAATCCCATGCAGAGGGTCAAAAGGAAAGGAAGAGGAAGAGAGGTGCCTGGGTGGCTCAGTGGGTTAAATGTCAGACTCTTCATTTCAGCTCAAGCCATGGTCTCAGGGTTTGGGAGATCCAGCTCCACTTTGGGTTCTGCGCTGACAGAGCCTACTTGGGATTCTCTCTCTCCCTCTCTCTGTCCCCGTGCTCGGTCTCTCTCTCTCTCTCGCTCTCTCTCTCACAAAATAAATAAACTTTCTTTTTTTTTTTTTTTTTAAGGAAATCATGAGTTGGAGGACTCTGGCCACAAAACTGCAGGAGTCCAAGGTGGCAGAGGTGGTTGTGGTCAACCGAGAGCAATGTAAACATGGCTTTTCAGAGCAGCCGTTCGGGGGGTGCTCCATGTTTTCATCTGTAAAATGGGGGTAATGATGAAGCTGACCTTATTCCAAGAGGTTGTGGTGAGGATCAAGAGAAATAGTACGTTGGGGCGCCTGGGTGGCTCAGTCAGTTGGGTGTCCGACTTCGGCTCAGGTCATGACCTCGTGGTCCATGAGTTCGAGCCCCACATGGGGCTCTGGGCTGACGGCTCAGAGCCTGGAGCCTGTTTTGGATTCTGTGTCTCCCTCTCTCTCTGACCCTGCCCTGCTCGTGCTCTGTCTCTGTCTCAAAAATAAATAAATGTTAAAAAAAAATTAAAAAAAAAAAAAGAGAAATAGTACGTATCAACCATAGAGTCAATGTTGGATAAATGCATCATCGTCGTTTTTCAGATGACATGGCTGGAAATCAGAGAAAACAAAAGAGGCATGCCTGGGTGGCTCAGCCAATTGAGCCTCTGACTCTAGATTTCAGCTAGGGTCATGATCCCAGGGTTGTGAGATCAAGCCCAGGGTGGGGCTCCACACTGAGCATGAAGCCTGCTTAAGATTCTCTCTCTCCCATGGGGCACCTAGGTGGCTTAGTCGGTTGAGCATCCGACTTCAGCTTAGGTCATGATCTCACAGTTTGTGGGTTCGAGCCCCGCATCAGGCTCTGTGCTGACAGCTTGCTCAGAGCCCGCAGCCTGCTTCAGATTCTGTGTCTCCTTCTCTCTCTGCCCCTCCCCTGCTCACGCTTTGTCTCATTCTGTTTCTCAAAAATAAATACATGTAAAAAAAAAAAAAGATTCTCTCTCTCCCTCTGCTCCTCTCCCCACCACCCCTGCTCACACTCTTTCTTAAAAAAAAAATTAAAAATTAAAAAATATATTAAAAACAAAAGAAAAAGTCCTTTAAAAAAAGGATTATTAGTGCCAAGAGGGTAAATTCACAGCCTGCATGAATACCGTCTCCCTGCTCAGATGTGTCCTCAGAATCGTTCTCAACACAGTTTTCCAGGCAGTAAACACAACTGGGCCTGGCATGTGGGCAGAAACCTCTTTGTCATTTCTGCTCCAAAGACATGGAATTTGAGGTCAGTTGTAGACCTGTAGATTCTGTAGACAGAATCCAATGTAAGTCGCTCTTGGCGTATCAAATAAAAACATATTGTACTTTTGATGTCCCCTAAGAGTTATAGAGTTTTTTTTAAATTAGGGGCATAAAATACAAATAATATTTTGCATTTACAAAGTTCTTTGCAATTTGTAAAACATTCAGATAAAGTTAGTAGAGCAGACACTGTTATTCTACTTTCGAAGATGGGAAGATTGAAGGTCAGAGAATTGATGATTTCTCACCAGTAGAAAGCTAGCGAGAAAGAAGCAGGACTTAGGCCCTGGTCTGCAGGTCCATGATCTCGTATCTCTGGTCACCCTTAGAGCCAGAGCCCTCAACAGAAATGCTTTAGAGAACTGGCAGTATAAAATTTTGAAGCAAGCTGGGTACAAATTTTGGGCAAGCTGGTGTACAAATTCTGTACACCAGAATTTTGTCTTCAGTTCCAAAAATGTTTACTTTCTTCAAATTTTCCAGAGATATGTCTCCTTCTTACATACCTTTCTTTTCTCCCTAAATTTGATAATGATAGGGTGTTTAAAATTTTTTTTTTAACGTTTATTTATTTTTGAGACAGAGAGAGAGCATGAACGGGGGAGGGTCAGAGAGAGAGGGAGACACAGAATCTGAAACAGGCTCCAGGCTCTGAGCTGTCAGCACAGAGCCCGACGTGGGGCTCGAACTCACGGACCGCAAGATCATGACCTGAGCCGAAGTCGGACGCCCAACCGACTGAGCCACCCAGGCGCCCCAATGATATGGTGTTTTGATTAGCTATTGCTACAGAAGAAACCACCCCCAAACTTAGTGACATAAAATAACCACCAGCCACTTACCACATCTCACAATTTTGTGGGTGGGCTGGGCTCTGCTGGGTGTTTCTTTCACATCATGGTGTATTAGCTTGAGCGGTGGTCAACAGAACGCTCGACCAGGCCGGAATGTCCAGGATTGCTCATTTATATGGCTGAGAATTAGGTTGGCTGTTGGCTGGGAGCTCAACTGGGGTTCTGGAATGGAATGTTCTAGTCCTTTCTAGATGGCCTCAATAAGTGGAGTGGGCAGGATGGCTGAGTTCCAAGATGGAGTGTCCCAAGTATGTGGAAGCAGAAACTGCTAGGGTCTTATGACCCCATTTAAGATTAAGATTAAAGAAGTTATGCAGCATCACTTCTACCACATTCTGTTGGAAAGAGCAAGTCACTGGCCAGTCCTGATTCAAAAGGGGAAATTGATTTCACTTTCGATGGGAAGAATGACAATGTATTTGCAGCCATCTTCAATTCATAACGTATGGGCACAGAAAAAATATGTCTCTGCTGTAAGGAAAACAACAGAGCAAATAAAATGATAAATTACATCTGACGTTCAGCTGTGGTCTGAAGAGATAAGAGAAAGTGTGAGACCATGGCACTGAGGGACAGGCAGGCCTAGGCAACTAATGCCGGGTAGGAATGTGGGCTCACCATTTCCAAAGGACCTCTCAATTTCCAAGAGAAGGCCAGAATATGAATTTTCATGTGAAGCCTCTACTTTTTCCATGTGAGCTCAACTTTTAACATCATATTGCATGGGGCGAATTGACCTGTGAGCTTCCGGTTTTCAACATCTGCTTTATACCCTCATGGGACAGCTTGTCCTTTATGTGAAACACCTGTTGGCAAGACAGTTGTGAGCAACCCATTTACCAGAGAATATAATGTCACTGCTTTGTGGTTGGTAATAAAGGGAGGAGAAAAGAACAAGTTAATTATCATGAAGCAGGGTAGTCGCCAGGGGGAAAAGGCATTTCTGTCATTTATTTACTAGTATTTACTTACAGGACAATAAATCAAAGTCTCATGTCTACCAGGGGAAGCAGCAGTGGCCCCAGCTATGTCAGACACAGGTTTTTATATGATGAACACCTGGGGAAGATGGTTTCCAATTATTTCATGCAACTCTTATCAGATTCCAGGCTGGAGAAGACTAGGGAAGGGACAAGAAGGGCAGACTGAGTGGGGGGAGCCTAAGAGGAGATGCCCCAGCCCCCGGAGAGACGCGCTGCTGTCTGCAACAGAATGGAAGAAATGGGCAGAAGAGGGACACCCTGGCTCGAGTGGTGTTCAGACCTATGGCCACCCGAAGTGATCCACCTGCCTGGGCAGGAGGTCCTCACACCCTCCCCAGCCCCACGCTCAATGTCTGGGCCTTTTCTCCCCATGGAAACCAAAGAGCATTCAGTTCAGCAATGGAAAAAAATCTTTCCTGCAGGATAGGGAAGAGACACCCATGTTGAAGAGCTCCCTAAACAGACACTGGCTGTGGCGGGTAGTGGAGAGAACGCTTTGAAATCTGACTCCTGGGATACTGCACACACCAAACAATTCACAACATGTAAGGCCACCGGCGACTGGTGCCTTCTGATGGGAACTCTAGAGGGGACAGAAGCCACACTGGGGATAATATCCTCCTCCAGGGGGCTGCTTGAAGGGTTTCCCAGGGTGGAAATAGGAGCCAGGGATCTCTCCTTGCCTGCCGCCCATCCACACAGTATGTATGGGTACACATGCCAGGGCCTGGTGGGGCGTTTGTGCCTCCATTTGCTCCAGTCGTTCATTCAAGAGGGTTTATCAGCCAGGTGATTCTCCGGGCTCTGGGAACCCAGTCTTGACCTTGAGATGAGTGCAGGCTTTCCCTGCAGGACCTGCACTGCACAGCCCAGGAGGATGGGGTTATAGGTCAGGCGTCACCCCCGCTGCTCCCTGACCGCCAGGTGGATTAGGAATGGGGCTGCTGTCCCCGTGACCTCAGTGAGCCAGAGGGCCAAAAGGATGTAGGTCATATTTTCCAAATGTAAACAGGAGTTAAAGTTGAAATTAAAAATATATGTATTTTAGTCTCCACTTTGGGGTGAAAGAGGCAGTCTGGGAGATGTAGTTTGGGCGAGGAAAATATTTTGTTTCTAAATGTTTATGAGGACTGTTGGTCAGGATATTTGAAATTAGGGCCCTCTAGCGAATTCCTGACTACATGGGATAAAATACTTCTGGGAAGAGCAGTAGAAACATGGAAAACAAAAGAAGAATTGTAATTCTGGGGACAGAATTCTTATTTGTAATATTTATATAACATATTCATTGCTGGATGGGAAAACTGCCCTTATTTTGTATACGAGCATGAGAAATAATTAATAACTAATAATAGCTGACATTTGTTGGACTCTTATTCTGTGCCAGATATTATCTTAGTAACTTTGCCTATATTGTCTTATTTAATTCTTGCAGCAACCATCTGGGATGGGTACTCTCATCACTCCCAGAGGTAAGACACTCCCCCAAAGTTTCCCAGTTCATAACTGGCAGAACCTAAAATCAAACTCAGGAAATCTGAAAGAGAGAGAGAGAGAGAGAGAGAGAGAGAGAGAGAGAGAGGTAGAGGGAGAAGGAGTGGGAGATGGAGAGAGAATCTCAAATAGGCTCCATACTCAGCATGGAGCCCGACGTGGGGCTCGATCCCTAGGATCACGAACTGAGCTGAAATTAAGAGTCAGATGCTTAACTGACTGAGATACCTAGGCACCTCTTTTGTATTTCTTTTTTAAAAAGTAATTGCCTTTAAGGAAACATACATACAAATGACTTGGGAAGTGCTTAACACATTCAAAGGAGCAAACTATTTTTGAGCAATCCAATTTCTTAGGTGAAACAACATAGAAGTACAGGACTTTCCCTGTTTATTACAGCAGCTTTGTCCAGGGTGTCTCCAGCAAAGTACTCCACCAGCACTTCCATGAATAAGTACTGCTAGGTTTGGAAACCACGAGGCCATGTGGCTATGTCTTCTAATGTATTTTGTATGACATAATCATTTCCCTAAATCTCTGTGTGCCCCCCTCCCAGCCCATATCAGCACAATTTCATTATAATCTCCAGCCAATTCCATTTTAGCACAATAAAAACTAGCGAGTTAATGGCCGGCAATTGAGGGTTCTGTTGAAAGTTTCATCTGGGAAAAGATATAGAAGATAAAGCTTTTGATCAATCTTTGAGAACGCTCTTGCCTGCAGGCTGACGTGGTGGTCTGGACTTCCTCTGTGTTTATAGAACAGCCCTCCCGTGCTGGTCTTCTAGCGCAAAGCCACAGCCACATCTGCAGTGCCTCTGGTTTTAGAGCCTGCAACTGAAGCACTAGAAATGTTACATTTGTCCCCTGTTGCCCACCTCTCATTTTAGGTTTTTTTTTTCCTTCCTATTCCCAAAGGGGGACCATCTATTTTTGGTTAGATAAATGGTTCATCATCTATTGCTGTGGACTTCCTTTTATGATCAATTAGTTTGAGGCTGTCAGCGCTGCTTCAAAGCTACCATGTATCTTTCACACCCCTCTACCCTGTAATTTATAAGCCCTATGGGTTTCAAGAAAAAGAAAAAAAAAAAAAAGAAAGAAAAGAAACCCTCCAGTACTTTTATTAGCTGCTGAAATGCATCAGGGTACGTACACTTTGAACTGCACAGAAGAAGATAACCATGCCTGTAATTGGAATAACTCACATCGGTCCCCTCTTGGCTCCCTTTAATAACCTCTGCATTGTTTTATCCCCAGGATTTATTGATGACCTGCAGTACCCTCTCCCAGGCCCCAGCCCACTGGGGTGTTTGTGGGGGAAAGGGCAATGCGCGTGGCCCACTCCCTGACCTGAGCCGCCCCATAAATCAGGGCCTGCATTCGTCTGTGATGGTGAGCCAGATGGCAGCTGTTGTTGGAGGAGCTCAACAGGAATCAAGGCCTGTGATCTTTCCTGTTGCTAACAGGCCTGATTTTTTATGGCTGTCAGCATCCTTGGAATGGCTGAGGGAGGCATGCAGGGAGGCAGGGGGCGGGGGCCCAGTGGCTCTAGATCTCCGCTTTCTTCTCCCAAGGGGGCAAGGCACAAAGGTCTTTCTCTCTTCCTCACCGGCCAGGGGGCTTGGCCTTATACTGTGTTTCTGAAGAAGTTGCCTAGAGTGTGCGAGTGGAAAGCTAAACATAACCAAATACCTTGTTACAAAGGAAAATGGCGGTCAGCTTCCCTTTGCTGTTGGTACATAGGCCCTGAGCATCAACCTACCTGAAAGATGAGTGGCCCTTTCTGTTGGAATATTGTCTAAAACCCAGTAGCTTCTTAAAACATAGTCTTGTTTCCCAAATATCTTTTATATGGAAATAAAAGCAATAAAGCTAGTTGGTGGGTCCAACATTTGGATTTTTTGCTTTTCCAGAGTGAATGGACAGAAAATTCAGGAAGGATATAAGGGTAAAGGATGAAAAGCAAAGAGCTGGCCAGACTAAAGAAAGAAACCCCAGCTAGTTCTGAGGTACCTGATTAGGGGGTGTTAGCTGCAGAGATCCGGTCATTAAGGTGGAGTTGGACCACAGTGGGTGTACCGGCCTGAACACCAGTGTGGAGTAAACAGTTTATTAACAGTCCTTGTGTGGTCCAACAGCCTGCCTCTAACAGATGCAACCTCCCAGCAAGAACAGAGCCGGCCACAGGGCAGGGCCGTGTGGCCAACACCAAACAGAGCCTACAGAAGCCCAGAGGAGATAGTAATAGAATCCCAGATGCAGCCAAGTAGTTTATAGCACAGGAGAGTGAATCTATTTATTTATTTATGTAGGGCTTGAAGCTAGCCTCAGACCATAGCGACACTAAGCTTACAGATAAAAGCAGGCATACCCAAGAAATCACATGCAGAAAGTTCTGGGGGTGGGGGGGAGGTGGACATCCAAGTTCTTAGAAACATTGTGGGTCCACTGAGACTCTTGGCTGTGACAATATTTGCTGCAGTGGGATTTAGCCTGCAGCCAAGTGTCCACTTTTCAAGTGTTGAGTCCAATGGACCACAGGTCCACTCCCATTTGGGATTGTCTGTAGGCCAGTGTCATGGCTCTTATAATCTCTAGAGGTCTTGCTTGTTTAAGAAAGAAAATTACTGAAACAGCCTCAGGGACAGTTTACCAGTACAAGGCATATTCAAGACAGGCTGGCCGGAAGAAAACCATTCAGACGTTTCCCCCAAAGGGCAGGTGGTCTGCTTTCCTCCAGACCAATCGGGGAAGGGCCCAGGTGCTGTTGTCAAGGGGATCAGGCCACAGGTTAGAACTTCCTGACTAATATCAGGGCAGGTAGGCATGGGTGAAAGTAGGCGTGAAGAATTCTTTTCCCAGAGCCAGGCATTTTGGCTTTCTGAGACACCTGTGAGATGTGCCATTGACTCATAATGTAAAAATGGTGGTCAGACTCTGCCTTCATCTGGGCCCACCTAAGCAGAAGCAGCAGAGGGTACAAACACAGGCAGACATTTTTTACTCCTCCTTGATTCAAGTGCTCTGACCAGGACTATGTTTGAACCCCTCCCATTGTAAAGCTTTCGGGAAGGATTTCCCATGTATGACCCACATGATTATATTGGGCTTTCTGGGGGAGTGCAGAAAGGCATCCACAGAGTGGCCATAGTGAGAGCCCGGGAACCTGAAGAGATAGAAGAGCCATTGTGGTGGGCAGGATAATGGCCTCTAAGGATGTCCATGTTCTAATCCTTGGAACCTGTGAATATGTTACCTTACATGACAAAATGGGCTTTGCAGGTGCGATGATGTTAGGGGTCTCAAGATGGGACATCATCCTGGTGGGCCCAGTGGAATTGCTAGAGTCCTTGAAAAGGGCAGAGGAGGGAGGAGAGTCAGGGGAGAGGTGACAATGGAAGCAGGGGTTGGCATGATGTGACAGATGGCCAAAGGGGCCAAGAGCCAAGGAATGGGGCAGCCTCTAGAAGCTGGAGAAACAAGGAAATGGATTCTGTCTTAGAGCAGAACACAGACCTACTGACACCTTGATTTTAGCCCAGTGAGATCCATTTTGTACTTCTGATGTCCTAAACTGGAAAGGTAAAAAATTTGTGTTGTTTCAAGCTTCTAAGTTTGCAGTAACAAACTTGTGACAGCAGAAACAGGAAGCAAGTACACTCATCACTTATGAAATGGTCTTTCCATGTGTTCACCTCCCTTGTAAAAAGGCTTTGTTGCCCCTCCTATGATTGGACACCCATGATGTTCTGAACAACTCTGAACAGGTGACAAATGAAGAACTGAGGGCTAAGAGTAAACAATTTGTTTTCTGAGAACAGATTCAGTGGCTATTTTAACAATCAGAACAAATAAGCCTTGCACGTGAGACCCAAGGTCAAGAACTAGCAAAGACAGGCAAGGGGCTAGTCAGAGATTCAGCTGGGGAGTTCACTTTCATTCTGGAATAAATATGCTGACACAGAAGTATTTTCCCCTCGGGCATCTCTGTCCAAGAAAAAAATACTTATTTTTTCCCCTAATTGTTAAATCTGACTTAAGCAAACATACACACGCAAATACATACACAATTTGGTCCTTGTTGAATTTCATTTTACATCTGACATAATGACCTTGGGTTTGTAAAAGCTGTTGAATAGGAAGGCAGTATCTTATAGTGGTTTGAGCGTGGGCTATGGAGTCAGAGAGCTGGGTATGGATAAATGGCCTCTTTTCACATTAATGATTGACCATGGGTAGTTCATCACCATCCCCAAATCCCCATTGCCCGCATGTAAAAGGGGGCTAAATCCTGGTCCCTACATCACAGCATCATTGAAAATATTAAATGACATTGATGTCCTGGGCCCTTATCAGAGTTCTCAGCCCATAGGCACATAGCTGGTGCTCTACAAATATAAACTGGTTATCTTAATAATTATATTTGGTATAACTAAATGTGCAGTTTAGTTAATTATTCATTTAACTAAGTTCATAATCTGACCCAAAGGTGATGAAGGTGGCTATGACCATAAGAGCAAGCATTTGGGGTGCTGGGTGGCTCAGTTGGTGAAGCATCCCACTCTTGATTTCAGTTGAGGTCATGATCTCACAGTTTATGAGATTTAATCCCGAGGCGGGCTCTGTACTGACAGTGTGGAGCCTGCTTGGCATTCTCTGTCTCCCTCTCTTTCTGCCCCTCCCCCCACTTGCTATAAATAAACATTAAAAAAAAGCAAGCATTTATTGATCACTTGCTGTGTGCCAGACATTCTTTGAAATACTTTACCATGCAATAATGGAAGCTCAGGGAATTTGAGTAACTTGCCCAGTCACCTGGCTAGTCAGTAGCGGAACTCGGATTTGAACCCAAGCAGTCTCAGCTTAGAGCCTAACTAACCACTCTGCCATGCTGACTTTCAAGGGATACCCTCTCAAGGCTTATGCCACGATTCCTATAACCACGGGATAACCAGCAGATTCACTTCAGCTCCTGGTTTTCTTATGTTCTATAGGGTCAGTGTGGTGCCCTGGGCATTTTCCTTAAGATTAAATGATGCTGATTAATATCTTGGAGATGCCATGCAATTAAAATCTTGGCTTCCCAGTGGAATACAGGTGGAGATGTGGAAGAGGGTAAATGATTGTTTGGCCAGGTGAGCTTGAAGCAAGTCTTCCAGGCGTCTCTCCAGCATTGTGGTCAGGGCAATCCCCAGGACTGCTAGTGATAGTTTAGGAATGATTCACTTGGCATTGTATTCTGGACACAGGGTGAGTACTAGGGCACTCACCTTTCATGGGTAGTCATTTCCATGATTACAGACAAGCATGTGCTTTCCAGGATTCTGGAACATGTGGGTGTAAGGAGCTATAAGTGTGATTTAATACCACTCTCATACTCAACTGGTGGCAGTGCACAGCATGGGAAAGACAAGAATCTTCTACTGAAAGAGGCGACATTTAAGAATGATTTCTGTTTCTTTGCTGTCATACTTTGAGTTTAAAACTAACAGTTTATATTCATAACGTAAAGTGAAATGAAATGAAATGAAATGAAATGAAATGAATAATGAGTTCCTGGTGTATTGCAGTGTAATTAGGCTGTCCTTGGGGGTGGTGAATCACCCAGTGCACTAGGTTCAAAGTTCGCGCTTTGCTTCAGTAGTAGGGAGGCTGCAGATTCCATTGCATGACAGTAACATTTCAGACTCAGCTTGTGAACCCTGATGGGTTCTGTTGCTATGAATATTATTGCCGTTGGATTATTTTGTGTTGAGGCCTGTGTTCTGTTAGTATTTTCAGAATCTTATTTCAGTTTGCATACGTTTTAAATACCAGGAAGAGTTTAATGGGGAAGCCGGGCTTATGTAGGCTTCATAAACTGCAGGAAAACGAGCTGTCCTCGAGTCTTGGTCAGTTTTGTTGCCAATTTGGAGAGCCAGGGACTCTTGTCTCAGAAGCAACCAGACAGAACAGCTCAATGCCAGCAGGGGCCTTGGGGAAGAAGTGGGAAAACCTAATGAAACAATGAAACAATGGGTACCCAGGAGGAGCCAAACTAATAAAAACTAAGGACAGAGAAAACTGAATGATAGAATAAATAGGGCAAAGGTGATTTTATACCCTCTCAAGCTCTTCTTGCACACCCACATATGCTACTCAGTACGTCATTCATTCATTCATTCATTCATCAGATTCACTCATCTGATCATCACTTTCAGGAAAGATTCAGAAATAATGGATCATCAAAAATAAAAGCCACAGCATGAATGCAATGAGTGAGGGGAACATACAGAAGGCAAACTAAGGCATGAAACTTAACAGAGAAGTTAGGCAAAGGAACATTGTTCTCTCCAGTTCAATACAATCAAATCTCAGAGTGGATCTGGTGGTTGGCCTATGAGCATTTTTTACTTGCTAAAAAAAAAAAAATAGGATAAAAGCAACCACTTTGTTTATTTTCATATTCCTCACTTCCATATAAATAATGGAAGGATTGGGAAATAAGAGTGGTAAACTCCAGTAGATGAGAAAAAGAAGGGAATTAGCAAGACGTGGGAATCAAATGGGAAGTCACCAGAGGGTGGCTCAGAGAGAGGGGACAAGGAGGAGAGGAAGTCACAGAGAAAGGCTCCACAGAGTATAGCATCACAGAGTGGAAGGAGCCCTGTCTGTACTCTCTAGCATCTCAACGTTCATCAGAAGGATCCATATTCAGTGAAATACTCTTTTAGCTTCTGTCTCCCCATTAGTCTATCAATTTCTCCCTAGAGAAGTTTCTAACCCATAGTACATCCATAAATGCTTGTTGGACTCGGGTCTAAAAACGATAAATGGAAAAACAAGTACAAGGAAAACATCTGTGAGATAGAGATGATGGAAAATAATAGTAAGGGACAAAAGGAAAGAGACATCTTTCAGGTGTTGGTTTGGATCTTTCCTGACCGTTCTAGAATCAAGTGCCCCTCCTGTAGGTTTCCCCAGCACTGTGCACTTCCTTCACTGCAGTCTATGGTGGCCTGGTCTGTGTCCACCCGACTCTCTTCCCCAATGGACTTCAAGCTTTGAGCAGATGGCAAGTGTGCCCATCTGGCTCATTAGGGTGTTCTAGAAGCTAGCGTGGTGACTGGCTTCTTGTAGTTGTTCAATCTATATTATTTTGAATGAATAAGAAAATGAGGCAAAAGTTTTAACTCATCATGAAGAATCTCATGATGAAATAAGGAAATTTGTTTTCAAAACACCTGAGGGCATGAAAAGGTGTTTAGGCACCTCTGAATGAAGAGATTTAATTTGAAAATTAAAAAAAAAAAATTAAGGCTCTTTGGTGAAAAAGCAGGGAAAGCTGCTATAATAATAAAGATGTGTGGTATGATCTGGAATTTTGGTTTCTTTATCTTTAAAATAAACTAAGTCATCACCATATCCTTTTTGGGAGGGTTCAATGACACTGTGTGTAGAGTGTTGAGCGTTTACAATTTATTGGCCTTTACAATGAAGACTGGTAAGTTGAGTGAGATAGAAGCCCAATTTGAAGTGATTTATGAGAAAGAAAGGGGGGGGTTGCTTTCCTGGCTTGTGTACCCAGGCCAAGACGATGGCAGGAAGGGGCAGTATGGGTGAACCCCAGATTCTCTTGGTGTCTCCACAACTCTGGCTGTCTCCACAAACCTGTCACTGTGGCCACCAGCAGCTCCAGACTCATGTCAACAGTTTCACAGACAGAGGGGAAAATGGGGCTTCTCTCTATGGGCACCAAGTCAACAAAGCCCGAGAAGGTCTGTGATGAGCCCCACCCAGTTATGTCCTCACCTCCTATGCTCCACACCATGCTCAGGAACCTGATGCACCATGGCTGCCCTACTCTGGGGCACATGCTCACCTTTCAAAAGAGGGCCAAAGCATTGCAGAAATCATTATAGGCCAGGAACTCATCCCAATTTCTGTCTCTGATATTCAGTAAATGGAAGCTATTAATGATAGAAGCAGTCACAACAAAATGCAGTGAAGGAAGTGAAGGAGAGGAAATGACCCTCAGTTTTTCCACTTTATTCTTAGTTTAATAGCATGGACCTGCCCCTGGCTTTACATCTCAATCCCTACTCTGTATCTGAAAGCTTAAAAAATTGGAAGTCACATACTGCACTTTGTAAATAACAATATTCCAATTTGATCAATCTGCCAGCCACACTCAAGGTGACTGGCATCTTGTACCCACTTCCCTTTTCCCTCCTCCTCTTGTTTGAATAAGTAAGTGTCAAGTTCCACAGAAGGAGGCACCATGCCTCCTGTTTTCTTTTGTGTACCTTGCCTTACCCACAGAGTACTGTGTTCCCAGGAAGTGTTTATTGAGTGCTTTTTAATAATTGAATGAACAAGCAAATGGATGAGCAAGCACGAATGGTGTTGCAAGATGAAACTCATGTGTCAAAACGTTTTCTCTAAAAGTAACTTGAGGTGCCTGGCTGGCTCAGTCAGAAAAGCAGGGGACTCGAGTTTTAGCCCAATGTCGGGTGTAGAGATTACTTAAGAAAATAAATAACTTTAAAAAATAAAAGATAAAATAAAAATAACTCACTGAAAATAATTAAAAATTCTGCCTTAGGAAATATGTCTCCTAAGCCAGTTAAACATATTTGTTGGATGACTAAGATGTACAGATCCGTGAGTTTGGCACACTTCCTGAAGATTTGGCCTCTGAAAAGTTTCCAATTAATGACTTCTTGTTTGTAAAGTAAGCTATTTTAATATTTCTCAGTGAAAGATTAATTTATCCCCTCGTATTTCAATTCTGAGCTGTTTTTGCTAATCCTACAAGTAAAACGTAGTCTGAAAAGGCAGCATGGAAATCCAAAGAACACATTTACAAAAGAGCTCATCAACAAGGGAACATTAACACAGTGCCCTTGAATAGCTAAGTTCCGGGGGGCAACCAGCAAAGGAATGAATCAATTCATGTGCAATCAGTCCTGAAATGTTTCCCAAACGAGGTGAGTTTGGAGTCATATTTTAAGGGAAGTTAGAACTGTGCATTGAAATTAGGAGTGGGGACAGGAAACTGGAAAAAGGAATCATCTAGTCACAAACATGAATTTTAAAACAAGACCGATAGATCTCTTTCTCCCTGTCCTTAGGAAAATACATTACCTCTGAGATTAATGAGGGGAAGGGGGGGTGCGAGAGCAGATGGAGGAAACTCGTGGGCAGTTGCTCAATGAGCCCCCTCCTCCCTCTGGGCTGTTTCTAGAAGCAGGATCGCTGTGAGACGTCGGCACCAGGAGGAGGATATGAGACACTGGACTAGAGTAGCTGGAGTTTGAACACTGTCAGGATGCTGACAGGCTGTGAAACTCGGCATCTCTCAAAGCAGCAGAAGTAATCACTGGGGTGTTTGGGCAGAGACATCCAGGTAACTAGGAGAGGCAACAAAGTACGTCGGAGGCACACTAAAACCCCAGTCCAAGCGTCAGTCTGGATTTACAGAGGTGATTAGGCTGCATAAAACAAACAAACAAACATGACAGAGAGAGAATGAGAGACAACTGACTCGTTAGAAGGGCCTAGGCTATGCTTCGTAACAAACAATGCCCACGTATCTGTGGTTCAAACAAAAGTTTGCTTCTTGCTGACACTTCTTGTCCATTGCACGTCAGCATCACAGTCGCTTGTGAGGAGACCCAGGCTGATGGGAGCACCATCCCGACACATGCGACCACCATTGACAGGATAGGACAAAGGGAGCTTGTGGATTCCTCCGCAGCGGTTCTTCAAGCTTGCGCCCAGAAATCTCTTCCTCTCGCATCTCATTGGCCAGAACAAGTCACGTGGCCATGACGAACTTCAAAGTTCTCCATCATCTCCTTTCAGTTTAATTTGCTAATAAAACTCGCTTCAGATTCTCAAGCTTCACACACTGTATTTTTTCTTTAAAGCCAGTCTTCATCTGGATTTATGTTAATATCTGTGAATAAATAAGTTATAATAAATGAAGAAGGCTTGGATTGTGTGCTGTGAGGAGTCGTCTTCTATGCCGAGTGAAGGGCATTGCTACAATAGAATATTCTTCGGGAGGCAGAAGTTTCAGGTTGAGAGTCTGTTATGGTTGGTTAAGGACTGGCCAAGGGGAATTCCCTAAGTGGAAGGACCTTTGCTTTGCGTTATGCATGAGCAGGTCCACAGCCAACGGTGCCTCAGTGCTGGGGGGAGAGCCTACATGCATGTAGTGGCCGGTGAAGGCAAACAGTCCACCCCTGGGTGAGTGGGGTCAAGGAGTGTCTGATAAATGTGTGTTTCTGTCAGTCTCTCTGTTTTGGCCTAAGACACTTGGGACAGTGAGGTTAAGATCTGTCTCCTGTCCACTTATCTGCTCCAAGATTAATGAAGTAATGTCCTTTAGGGATTGAAATTTAAGATTAAACATAATAGCTTGGAGTGGAAATACAATGGTTACTCAAAGGGCACAGCCTGAATCTCAATCCACTAAGATACATCTGCCAAAAACTTACTGAATTCCTTCCTGTGGACCAGGTACTGTTGTAGGCACCTGAGGTGTGGTGATGAGCAAGACAGATGTGGTGGACGCTGTGAGGTGCCACCCAGGTCCCCCTTTAGGAATGCAACTACTGGGAGTTCTAATGGCAGATGGCCCTCAGGTGTCTGCCCTCTGGGGACTGCCTCAGCCACAGGAAGCTGCCTCCCTCAAGGTCATGTCCACTTTAGACAGCAGCCCACATCCAGTGACTGATCAATGAGGGCAACCTCAGGCGGAGAGGACAAGTGTAAGGGTCCTGAGGTGGAAATAGACTTCAGGAATCCGAGGAAGTGCACTATGGCTAGAGTGGCATGAGCAGGGGGAAGTCACCATGAGTTTAGTGAGGTAGGTGGGGACAGTCCATAGAGGCCAGGGCCATGGCAAGCACTTTAGATTTTAAGGGCCGTTAGAGACAGGGCACCACTAGTCCATAAGGGGCTGTCCGTGATTTAGAAAAGGGTACTCATGTCTCAAGTTTAAAAAGAAAAAGAAAGAAAAGTTCTGTTAATGACCAGGTTAGTGCACAGTTTGAACAACCATTCCTAGGATCCCTGCTGGGAATATCAGGAATGAAGCTGACCGTGGCAGCTGAGACATGGAAATGGGAGGGGACAGGGGTAAGATGATAGGAAGAATATCAACCCTGGAGTTTAATCAGCAGCATCCAGCCTAAGTTGACCCAAACAGTGGTTCCATAATTCAAACTGCATTTTAAATCGATGGCCAAACATATGTATCCTGTTAGGACTCAGGCAAAGCTGCTGCTGTGTGGATGCACCGTTGACTCAGCCTGGCTCTCCCCACATGCACACTCTTAACCCCTTGACATGGGGGTGCACATGCAGGCAATAGTGTGCATACCCTTCCCACATACCCCCTCCACCTGTGCATGTCCCAGCTTATTTAACACAGCTGGAGAAGGCTGTGTTTCTTTGGATGGTTAGTTCCATATCTCTAAGTAAAATGGTGTATTTCTTGTATCAGATAGGAATTGTGTCCATCTGCCAGGACAGAGATCCAGCAAAAGCTGCTTAAACAAGATAAAGGTTTGTTTATCTCTCACATAAGAGAAACCAGACACAGGGAGCAGAAAGATAGAAGGAAGCCCGATCCTGAATGATTATAGAGCTACCATAGAAACACTGGACTCTACATCTGGCAAGAAAAGAGATGAGAGAAAGGAAAAGGGGAATGCCCACATGCTTTTTGACCTTTTAAGGAGCTTTTCCATAAGTCCTACCAACAACTTGGTAGGATTCAGATTTCATTGGCCCTTAGTTACATCTTCTCTCTACCTCTGTCCTGACACAGATATGTCACTATTTATAGTTAAATTAATAATCAAAATTTCTATTTCTATTTTTATGACTATGTAAATATTGTTTCAGCTCCAAGAAATGAACCATTTCTTTTCTTACAAAGAAAAATTCTTGTAAAGTTGTTGGGTTTTCCTAGAGTTTTGACTAGCCTCTCCTTTTTTGTACTGCCATTATTATAGCCCCAGCTTCCCTCCACCCCCACCCTGACCCAGGGTCTCCATCACATTAAGTATTCTCTCTTTCTTCTTCCTCACAAAGTCCATTCTCCCAGGACCTCTTGTTCTTCAGTCTCACCCTCTACTGGTTGATCTCAGTCTGCTGCAAAACTGTCATCCTTGGACTTGGTCATTACTGCTCTAATGGGTCACAGGCAGTGTGTATTGGGTTCCATATCTTCTTTCTTTGTTTACTCTAACATTTTGTTGGAACTTAGGAACTTGATCATCATAGATCAGCAACCAAAGAGGTGCTGGACTAGGCACCAGACATATGGACATCAGTGAAACATAATATAATCCCTGTCCTGAAGGGTTTCACAGTCTAGTGATGGAGACAGGTGGAAAGATAAGTAATATTACTTAAGTGCACTTACATGTGCTAGTAGCTAAAGCACAAGGCAGCACATGAGCAGGAGCAATGAAATCTATTTGTGAAATCAAGAAAAGCTTCATAGTAAAGGTGACACCAGGTCCTGAAAGAAGACTGTTTGCCGAATAGAGAAGTGGAGGAAGGGAATTCCGGGCAGGGGTAACAACATGTGCAAATTCACGGAGGCACAGAAGCCAAAGCCAGTTAGAGAAATACAAATTCAGAGATACTGAAGGATAAAACACATAAGATAAGGGTGCCTATGTGGCTCAGTTGGCTGAGCATCCAACTTTTGCTTTTGGTTCAGGTCATGGTCCCAGGATTGTGGGATCAAGCGCCATGTTGGGCTCCGTGCTGATGTGGAGCCTACTTGGGATTCTGTCTGTCTGTCTGTCTGTTTCTCTCTCTCTCTCTCTCTTTCTCTCCCTCTGCCCTTCTCCCCCACTCAAATGCTCTCTTTCTCTAAAATTAAAAAACAGCAGCAGGGCACCTGGGTGGTTCAGTTGGTTGGGTGTCTGACTTCGGCTCAGGTCATGATCTCATGGTTTGTGAGTTTGAGCCCCGCTTTGGGCTCTGTGCTTACAGCTCAGAGCCTGAAGCCTGCTTCGGATTCTGTGTCTCCCTCTCTCACTGTTCCTCCCCTGCCTGTTCTCTGTCTCTCAAAAATTAATAGACATTAAAAAAAAAGTTTTTTGAAATTAAAAACAGCAGCAGCAGCAACAACAACAACAACATATAAGGTAGTCAGTTAGGCTGGTGAAGTAGGTTATGGCCAGAGGATACAGGACATAATATGCTTTCCAAGTTCCAAAACCCCTTTGTAAACTTATGAGTATGTCTTATTTGCAAATTGTGGGTGGCCTAAGCAGATCTATAAATGTAGGCAGGGCATTAGAAACCCCAAACATTTCTGTAAAAGAAATAAAGTCTCTTCAATTCTGGTTGTTGATTGTTGGTTTCTCAGTCCCAATTCAGACGGAGGAGGCCGAGATGCTTCCACTGGGTTTACACACCCCTCACTAACAGACTGCTTGAAGTTTTTCAAGAGATAGAGTTTTATTAGAATGTAAAAAAGAATAATTGGTTTAGTTAATCTAGTATGCAAAATCTTTGGTGTTCCTATGACACTATAAAATGTTGGGATTCGAAGTAATTACAGATCTCTCTAGCACTCTAAATTTTCCCTGCTTTAAAATGCTAAAACGATTTTTACCTAGATGCATACTTTGCTTTCCCTTCAAAAGACAGAGTTAAACCAAGTCACAGAGGGTAAGACCTTCCCCTTTCCACCTTTGCAGATTATTGGGTTTGTTCTGTATTTGCAACATTTCTAAGTGCTTCAAAGGGGCTGTGGCAGACATAACCTCACCTCATAGACTCCTTCTGGCTCCACATCACAAGTCTCCTGGGTATTTTTACAATATTATTAGTTGAAAACCATTTAAAATATCTTTCCTGCATAAATGCATGCGTATATAGCTTCCCTGTTTCCCTGCAATATCCACATTATTGGTAGGAAGTAGCCAATCAGACAACTGTTTTATGAAGAGGCTCATACCTGGAGAAAAAACTCCCTCACATTCCTTAAGGGTAGACCCCAGAATAAGGTACTTCATGGTTACTCCCTTTTCAAATTAGGTTTGCTCTCATGGATCAAAGTGTTCCATGGATTCTGTCATAATAGCTCTTTAGAGAAGAAAATAGTCAATTATTGGCTGAGGGAATGGTGGAAAGGTATATGCGTAGAGGGGAAGATTATACTAACAATATTTTGAAATCTACTCCTAAACTAAAACCTAATTCATAAGTTTTGTTAGGTACATTTGAAAGTATTGGGTTCATTCATTTACTTTTCCAACTATTATTGAATGTGTATCTAGTTTAACACTAGGCACTTGCTGGACAATGAACAATGTCCTGCCCTCAAGGACCTTAGTCGTCCCCTGGGTGGTAGATGAGGGAGACTTTCTTTCACACAGTGTTGTCAGTGCATGGCGGAGGAGTTAGAGCCCCCCACCCCTCACTGTTGCGCTCACATTTTCAGATTTAATTTCCACTCCTAAAATGACATCCTCTGTCCAATTCAACAAATTGCACTATTACAAAATGTCTTCAAAAAAATTTTTAAGGCTTTCTGGTCATTGCTCAACTGCAGATGATTTTCTTTGGGTTCAACCTACTTTAATATGGTTTTTCTTGGCCTGAAAATCTCGGCATTGCCACTGAGGACTCTCCTTCCTTCTGGAAAAGAATGTCAACTGCTTCAGGCTTCCATTCCAAAACTCTAAACCAATCCAATATCATTCTGGAATCATTTCTAGGGATGTGTGCATGTATATTTATACATATATATTGAAGTATATATATTCATGTACATATATGTAATATGTACACATATGCAAGTGTATATTTACACTTCTGGTTTTGCCCCTTTTTTCTTCATACTAGAAAAAATGCAATATAGATAAAGAAACTAAAACATGAACTGGTTTAAGGCTCCAGATTTCACAACTCAGTGAATGGAAGGAATTTCGTAATGACCCAAAGAGGAGTATCCTCACGGTGTCCCACCTCTAAGCTTGCGGGGGAGACACCCTTTGGAAGTGAGTGTTATTATACAATTGTTGTTAATGAGACCATTTGGAGTTATCTTGACCCAAATCCTCATGTGGCAGACAGGAAACATCTGCGAGGGGAGAAGCTTATCCTGACAGCCAAATCCCTACAGGGCTTATCAGTTTTATGGGAATAATCGACAAACACCCGTTCCATTTTGTGCCCCAATCGGATACCCTGCTGTGGGGCAGCCGTTCTCAACTTTTCTGCCACTCTGGAATCACCTGCAGAGATTCTAAAGGCATTCCTGTTGGCGTGCTGCCTGCAAGGAGTCTTCCTGGAGTGGGATGGGTGGGGCTGGGCACTGGACGCTTGAATAGTGATTCTGAAAATCAGCCCAGTTTGGGAACCACTGTGATGGAGTCATTGACCTAGCAGCTCCTGATATTTAGGGGCTGAGACTACCAAGGTGGCCTGTGTTCCGTCTCCCTCTCTTTTTCCAGAGTGGAAGGTCCTGGAAGCAGGACAGGGATATGTGGAGCTGCCTGGACACCAAGGGTCTGGGCGTCCCTGCTGCTGTGGCCGTGTGGATGCCGCCACACACCTGGCCCGGAGCCCCACGTGGACTGTTGTAATGGGGAAAGATAAGCTTCTTGGAATAAAAAGAAGGCAGCCTGCCTTTTCTAGATTCTTGTGCCAAAGCAAGAGGTCTCAGAACCACAGGGTGGGGGGAAGCTGGTTCATGGACACAAAAAAGCCAAAGGACAAGAGGGCTCTGTGTTAGCAGATTCATTTATAAGGAAAATATCAGAAGCAAAAGGCACACATGGGAATATTGTTATTGGAAAGAGTATTTTGCTAAAGAATTTTTATAAATGGAAACTGCTTCAAGTTCAAGCCATATTTAAAAACACAACCACATGGGTGGCAGGAAGGAGGGTAACAGCTGTGTTCAAATATTTTTCTGAAGGGATGAACACCCGACCTCTTTCAGCTGTCCCTCCAGCAGGCCTGAAGTGGCTCTGTGGGTCTTGCTTGTGCTTGGACTGGCCCCCTCACCCCCTCTGAGGCCTCTGTGACCTGGTGAGGATGATAAAACATGGTGGTTGGTAAAAAAGATGTCCATTTTTTTTCACCCGGGGTGATTCAAGAACAGTTCATTTTGGAGGTGCCTGGGTGGCTCAGTTGGTTAAGTGTCCGACTCTTGTTTTCAGCTCAGGTCATGAATGATCTCATGGTTTGTGAGTTCAAGCCCCACGTTGGGCTCCACACTGACAACGTGGAGCCTGCTTGGGATTCTCTGTCTCCACTTCTCTCTGTCCCTCCCCTCCTTGCTCTTTCTTTCTCAAAATAAATAAACATAAAAAAAGAAAGAATGGCTCATTTTGGTACTAGAGGGGAGAAGTGGACAGAAACTATGTACAAGTTAGTGGAAAAGTCAAGGAGTCAGATTGTCTATGAAATTCACACCCAAGGAAGCTCAAAGTCTGCTCAGGAATGTTTTTTTTCTCTCTCTCTTCTTTTGACCCATGGTAGAATGGACTGGGTTAATTTTGGGTGTTTCCGGGTGGCTTTTGAGGATGGGGGTTGAGGGGATTTGGGGAACTTGAAGAAAATAACTGTTTGTGAATAGAGCAAAAGTGAAGGTTTGCTGTGGCGTGCAGCCCAAAGCCTAGTGTAGGCCTTCCTTGGTGGTATTTTTGGAAATTGCTCTGATTTGATACAACCTTTTTTGGCCTACTGGAACTTTGCTTATCTAGAAAAATACATTTCTGTGTGAAACAAGGTATACGGTCCACTGCTAGACATGAGCTCCATGAGGGCAGGCGTTCTGGTCAGCTGCCCCCATGCAGTGTGCTCTGTGCCCAGACCAGTGCCTGGCACCAGGGGCAGGTACTCCAAATATATTTGTTGAACAAATGAAAGAGTAAGTGCCTGACCTATGAACTCCCAGGAAGCATTTCTGAAGTAGACAGAAGACCCTTAATACCCATTTTCTCCAAAATTAATAATTTCAGTTCCCAGGAAACAAAAATTTTTCTGACCTTCTATGTATTGTCTTATAGCATATAAATGTAATTAATGTAAATAAAACCTGTTCCATCCTATTTATAATAATTAACATTTTGTGAGCACATACTGTAGAATCAGGCATTGTTGAAGGAGCTTTGCATATATTAACCCATTTTCATCCTATACCACTGTATAGACGAAACAGCTCTTCCCATTTCACAGATGAGGCAATGGGGGCACAGAGGATTTAGTACCTTACTTAGGGATAGTCTGCTAATGAGTGGCAGAATTGGGACCCCAGCCCAGGCAGTCTAACTCTGGACTTTGTTCTCCTGACCACTGCCCTGCCCTGTGTCCAGAGCTCATCAAGGGGACCCCTCATGGGTTTGTCTGCCCACATCCCACTCCTTCCTTCTGGACCAGCCATATCTGCCACCCTAAGGAGAAAGCTGTCTGCAACCAGAGAGTGAGCAGAAGGAAGCCAGGTGCTCAGAGAAACAGGCAGGAGAGACCAAGAGTACTGGAGCATCGAACCTCTGCTTCCCAATGTTCTGGAGACCCGCCATGTTCCTGCCATGGGATCCATGATCTCTGCAATGTTTCCCCTTTTGGCCGAAGCTAGTTTAAATAGGGTTTCTGTCACTAATGACTTAAAGTGTTTGAACTGGCAGAGGCAGAAGCTCAACTCTGAGCTCTACACCCAAGATTTCAGAGCCCTTTGCCTTTTTGTAAAGAAACAGGCCTTTGTCTAGAGAGGGATGTGAGCCCCTCTCACATGGCCTTCCCCACAAGGTGGGACTGTTCAGGAGTTGCTACCCCAGATGCTTTCAAAGATGCTGCAGCACTTTGTCTTGTGATCTCTTGTGAAGGGACTTTAAGATTCCTTTCATCAAGAGGGGGAGTCTGTTTCTCTCCCTCTTAAATTTGGGCATGACACATGACTTGCTTTGACCAATTGACAGTTATCAGAGGTAGGTGATGTGACCTTCAAGACTAGGCCTTAAAAGTCCTTGCAGCTTTTGCTCTTGCTCTCTTGGGGCCCTGCCCTGAGGCCCCCATATAAGGAAGGCACCAGCCCCTGAAGGATCAGGGGCCTCGTGGAAGAAAACTGAAATGTCCCAGCTCAGAGCCAGTAGCATCTGCCAGCAAGTGCGAGTTGAGCGTGAGTCCCTGTTGGACCTTCCAGTCCAGTTAACCCTCCAGCTGAATGCAGCCATGAGAGTGAGCTCAGGTGACCCAGCAGAGAAACCAACTTTCAGAATCAAAAGAAATAACAAGTCATGTCATTTTAAGCCACTAAGTCTTGGATTGGTTTCTTTCACAACAACAGATAAGTGATACAGCCAGGTTCCATGTTGTAATTTTTCAAGTTGTTTAGCTAATATTCCTAATGGGAACAAATACAGCTGGCAGGGAGCAGGAAACTTCCAAATGGCCTCTCCCTAGGTGCCTGGGTTTTGTTATTTGGTGAAGAGGTATGGGGATAGAAAGCATGACAGGAAAGGAATAATAACTTATAAAGCAGAGAGGCAATCGTTTTTTGGGTTTTTTTTTTTTTTTTTTTACGTTCAATTCCAGGAATTTTATTTTTTTATTTTTTTTATTTTTGTTAATATGAAATTCATTGTCAGATTTGTTTCCATATAACACCCAGTGCTCATCCCAACAGGTGTCCTCCTCAATGCCCATCACCCACCCTCCCCTCACTCCCTTGCCCCCATTAACCCTCAGATTGTTCTCAGTTTTTAAGAGTCTCTTATGGTTTGGCTCCCTGCCTCTCTAACTTGTTTTTTTCCCTTCCCCTCCCCCATGGTCTTCTGTTAAGTTTCTCAGGATCCACATAAGAGTGAAAACATATGGTATCTGTCTTTCTCTGTATGACTTATTTCATTTAGCATAACACTCTCCAGTTCCATCCACGTTGCTACAAAAGGCCATATTTCATTCTTTCTCATTGCCAAGTAGTATTCCATTGTATATATAAACCACAATTTCTTTATCCATTCATCAGTTGATGGACATGTAGGCTCTTTCCATAATTTGGCTACTGTTGAAAGTGCTGCTATAAACATTGGGGTACATGTGCCCGTATGCATTAGCACTCCTGTATCCTTTGGATAAATACTAGCAGTGCTATTGCTGGGTCATAGGGTAGATTTATTTTGAATTTTTTGAGGAACCTCCACACTGTTTTCCAGAGCGGCTGCACCAGTTTCCATTCCCACCAACAGTGCAAGAGGGTTCCCATTTCTCCACATCCTTGCCAGCATCTATAGTCTCCTGATTTGTTCATTTTAGCCACTCTGAGTGGCATGAGGTGGTATCTCAGTGTGGTTTTGATTTGTATTTCCCTGGTGAGGAGTGATATTGAGCATCTTTTCATGTGCCTGTGGGCCATCTGGAAGTCTTCTTTGGAAAAGTGTCTATTCGTGTCTTCTGCCCATTTCTTCACTGGATTATTTGTTTTTCGGGTGTGGAGTTTGGTGAGTTCTTTATAGATTTTGGATACTAGCCCTTTATCCAATATGTCATTTGCAAATATCTTTTCCCATTCTGTCAGTTGCCTTTTAGTTTTGTTGATTGTTTCCTTTGCAGTGCAAAAGCTTTTTATCTTGATGAGGTCCCAATAGTTCATTTTTGCTTTTAATTCCCTTGCCTTTGGAGATGTGTTGAGTAAGAAATTGAGGCAGCTGAGGTCAAAAAGGTTGTTGCCTGCTTTCTCCTCTAGGGTTTTGATTGTTTCCCATCTCACATTCAGGTCCTTCATCCATTTTGAGTTT
Organism: Panthera onca; assembly: GCF_046562875.1. Classification (NCBI taxonomy): domain Eukaryota; kingdom Metazoa; phylum Chordata; class Mammalia; order Carnivora; family Felidae; genus Panthera; species Panthera onca. Next base: position 30,804,151 of record NC_138351.1, on the reverse strand, counting down.
ATCTTTGTGAATGGTGTAAGAAAGTGGTCTCGTTTCATTCTTCTGCATGCTGCTGTCCAGTTCTCCCAGCACCATTTGTTAAAGAGACTGTCTTTTTTCCATTGGATATTCTTTCCTGCTTTGTCAAAGATTAGTTGGCCATACATTTGTGGGTCCAGTTCTGGAGTCTCTATTCTATTCCATTGGTCTATGTGTCTGTTTTTGTGCCAATACCATGCTGTCTTGATGATTACAGCTTTGTAGTAGAGGCTAAAGTCTGGGATTGTGATGCCTCCTGCTCTGGTCTTCTTCTTCAATATTACTTTGGCTATCCGGGGTCTTTTGTGGTTCCATACAAATTTTAGGATTGCTTGTTCTAGCTTCAAGAAGAATGCTGGTGCAATTTTGACTGGGATTGCATTGAATGTGTAGATTACTTTGGTAGTATTGACATTTTAACAATATTTATTCTTCCAATCCATGAGCATGGAATGTTTTTCCATTTCTTTGTATCTTCTTCAATTTCCTTCATAGGCTTTCTATAGTTTTCAGCATACAGATATTTTACATCTTTGGTTAGGTTTATTCCCAGGTATTTTGTGATTCTTGGTGCAATTGTGAATGGGATCAGTTTCTTTATTTGTCTTTCTGTTGCTTCATTATTAGTGTATAGGAATGCAACTGATTTCTGTACATTAATTTTGTATCCTGCGACTGCTGAATTCATGTATCAGTTCTAGCAGACTTTTGGTGGAGTATGTAGGGTTTCCCATGTATAATATCATGTCATCTGCAAAAAGTGAAAGTTTGACTTCATTTGAGAAGCAATAGTTTGATTGTACAGGTATTTACTTTGTGGCCTAAAAAATGCCTTGGCACATGAGACACCTGGCTGACTCAGTCGGTTAAGCATCCAACTCTTGATCTCAGCTCACGTCATGATCTTATGGTTTGTGAGTGTGAACCCTGCATCAGGCTGACAACACAGAGCCTGCTTGGGATTCTCTCTCTCCCTCTCTCTCTGCCCATCCCTCCCGCTTGCACTCTCTCTCCCACAAAGTAAATAAACTAAAAAAAAAAAAAGGTAACAAAGGGTTCTTGTTCCCTGGCATTAAGTCTGAACTAAATGTCAGATGCCTTACCAGGTGCATAAGGAGAAACAGTACCTGCCTGGGAGAATGGGTATGTTAGCTGTGCAGTGTGAATTTATGTGGATAAAGCCCTGGGTGTCATTCGAGTGCTGGTCTGATGAAGTGCCCTTGCTAGAAAAGAATGTTCTGGGTGAGCCCTGAAAATATTTGCACTTAGAGTCCCAGGATCACATGGCCATGCATTCACTCTATCAGACCCTGTAATACTTGTGCTTCAGGAGAACCTGATACAGAACTAAGGTGGTCAAAACTTGGGATATGTTAAGCTTCCAAATCTGGAGTTCTTGACTCAGCCAGAATGCTTACAAATTTAATGTGTTTTATACATCTTTTCTGATTGTACCAGTTCGTTCAGGAAAAGGCTTTCCAATGCTTTGCTGTTTTTCTTCCTGGTTTGCTAGAATGCCATGGAATATAGAGCCATGGAGCCTTGAGATATAAGGGAGGAAAGGTCCTTGTTTTCTGTGAGGTTGGGAGTGTCTCCCATGGCTAGAGACAGACTTGAGGAGTGTGGAGTTGGATGTTGGCTCCTAGGGAATCTCTGTGTGCTCAGGGCCGAGAAAAATGCCTTACTTAATTGTGATCAAATTCTCACGGCCACATAAACTGGTGTCCAGCCAGATCTCTTGGGTTTCCTGGGATCTCACTAAAAAGAACGTAGGCCACAGGTGTGATTCAAGTGTCTGAAGGACTCGGGAGAAGGAGATTGCACGGAAATCTCTGGGTGCGAGACTGTAGACAAATCTATATGGGGACAGTTTCCTTGCATGGGGAAGGTATTCAGCATGTTGCAGGCTGCATGTTGGGTGTGGTGTGAGGAACGATTGGGGTCCAGGCAGGAATGTTCCCCCTCTGTCCCCAATGACACCAAAGCCTCTTTTTAAAAAAAGAATTTTTTTAACATTTACTTATTTTTGAGAGACGGAGAGAGACAGAGAATGAGCAGGGGAGGGACAGAGAGAGAGGGAGACACAGAATCTGAAGCAGGCTCCAGGCTCTGAGCTGGAGCTGTCAGCACAGAGCCCGACGGGGGGCTAGAACCCATGAACTGTGAGATCATGACCTGAGCCGAAGTCAGTTGCTTAACTGACTGAGCCACCCAGATGCCCCTTCTTTTTTTAAAAAATTTTTTTAACATTTATTTATTTTTGAGAGACAGAGCATGAGCAGGGGAGGGACAGAGAGGGAGGGAGACACAGAATCTGAAGACACCAAGGCCTCTTTGCCAGGAATCTCTGCCCTACGGGGATAAAACTATAGCTTCAGGGACAAAGAAACAGTGCTGCGGGAGGGATGTTTTCATGCCTGCTGGGGAGATGGACTCTCCTGGGGGTGAGGCAGGCAGAGATTAAGAACAGGTGGCCTGGGGTGTGGAGGGCACTATGGTTGGTGTGTGTGTTGAGAAGTTTGGCCATGGAGCCCACAGATCCCTGTGTAGAGCTTTAGCAGCAGGGCCATACCCTTAGTGCAGGCTGGTGAGACGAGCACAGACAGCCCGGTGGATGGATGTGGGGGCCACACACAGCAGAGGGATTACAAGGTTATTTATGTCTAAATCGTACAGCTATAGATATAGATGTAGATACAGATGTAGATGTAGATATATAGATATAGGTATAGACATATAGATATATACTGTATATATGTACATGTACATACACACACATCCACTGTTGGATTCTAAGACAGAAAATAAGAGAGGGCTGATGTCCCATCCCAGAGCAAGTGGGGATTCCAGTCAAATTGTTCCAATGATTCTACCGGGGACCTACAAGCTGAAAGGTCACAACATCCTCTGGACAATTTCTACATGAAGACCTTAGGGCTCAGAGAGTAAAGTGATGTGTCAACAAAGGACAATACTGTGGACCTCACAGGCTAAATGTGGTCCAGGCCTGTTTTTGTAGATAAAGCTGTATGGGCACCCAGCCACAGCCAGTCAGTATTCAGAGGAGGGAAGGTTGGCATGTGGCTCCATCAAGGGCTTCGTTCCAGAGGAGAAGGTATCCCCACGCTCTCTGTCATGATTGCAGAGTAACGACCAGGGTGAAACCCAATGGCAATTCTGAATAGATGTCATCAAAACAAGGGCATCTTGGAGCAAAAGATTTTATAGCTCATGTCGCTTGCGGGATTGAAGGCTGAGAGTGGCCTTGGCAGCTATGCTGAGACAATGGCTTGGGATGGAGTCAGCACAAACAGCACAGGCACTGCGGGTCCCCAGACAAGCTTCCTTTAAATTAGCTCATTCCAACCAGTAACCTGTAGCAGCTTGAACGTCAGTTGATGTGCACTTTTCTTGCCAAGGGAGAGAGAAATGGCATAAGAAACTTGTGAAAAGCTGTTAGAGAAGACATGATCCAATCTTTGGCAACTGTGTTTGGACTCAGAGCTTTGTGCCAGAGGTATCTCTACCTTTATTATGCACCGTAGATATGCCAGAGAGCCGGGCAAGAAGGACTCAGCGGGGGAGAAGTGAGGAGGAGGGAAATTACGGAAAGAAACCGATGAACTTTATAGTCTTCAAGTGGCCGCTTCACAACATCTGGAGGCTGACAATCCCCAGACACCCAGCCATCGATCCTGTCAGACAGGCCTGGATGCAGAGGCGACCCAGGCCACAGGGCCAGAAGTGCAGCCAGCACTGGGCTGTGCGGGGCTGAAGGGTGAGGAGGATGGCCTCTGCACCTGGGAGGCCACACGGGGCTGTCTGGTCCCCGAGGCTGCAGCAGAATGGGTCACGGCTGTCCCTGCTGATGTTCAGAGCCAACACAGCTCAGGTCCTTCTGCAGGAGCCGTGACGCAGCCTCACAGTGGCTCCAGTCCAGCTCCCCACCCTTCTTCCCTCGTTTTCTCCTTCAACCTCCAAGACAGCAAAATGTGCCACAGGAAAGGGCCTGAGACTGCAAAGAAACCATTTCTGTGGGCACTGGCACTGTCACATGTGAAATGAGACAGGTGTGGAAGGGAACAATGAATTTCCAAACTATTTATTTATTTATTTAGAATGTGCTAATCTCTAGCTTTTTAAAAATGTTTTTATATTTTTGAGAGAGAGAAAGCACACGTGAGCGTGCAAGCGGGGAAAGGTAGAGAGAGTGGGGAACAGAAGACCCCAAAAAGGCTCTGTGCTGACAGCAGAGAGCTTCACGCGTGGCTCGAACCCATGAACTATGAAATCATGACCAGAGCCAAAGTCGGATGCTTAAGCTTAACTGACAGAGCCACCGAAATGCCCGACTAAACTTTTATTTTAAACCAATAGATCCATGTTTTTCAAACGATATGTTAATCAAAGCGAAGTGGAAACTTCGGGTTGGGGGATGGCCCAGGGGTGACACACAGCCTGGTAAAGCTGCTATAACAAAGTACCCCAAACAGCAGGGACGAATTGTCTCCCAGTTCTGGAGGCCAGACATCCCGAAACCAGTGTCCACTCGGCTGGTTCCTGCGGGGGCTGTGGGACCGATCTGCCCCAGGCTTCTCTCTAGCTTGTAGATGGCGCCTTCTCTCTTCACGGTGTCCCTTCCTCTGAACATTTCCCCTTTTTATAAGGACATCGTTTGGGTGGGTTAGGGCCCGCCACCCTAACACCTCACCTTGACTTGATTGCCTCTGTAAATACCCTGTCTCCAAATAGTCCATATTCTAAAGTACTGGGGTCAGGGCTTATCTGAATTTGGAGGGGACACAATTCGACCCAGAACAGAGTCTTTCCTGCTTTGGCCCACCACCTTCTGAAAATGGAAACACAGAGCTCCAGACGCATTGCAAAGCCACATGGAGAACCTTATCAGCCCCTTCCCTAAGCTGGAAGTCTTCTTTGGCACAGACCTGTGCTAAATGAAACCCTTTGAGAATATGGGTGGTTACTTGGTGGCCTGATGTTGGTTTCTAAATGCCGTTTGTATGGAATAATGCCCAGGGAAAGGTCAGGTTCCACGGCTGGCATAGGGAAATTAAAAGACTAGTCTGACATAAATATTTGTGCTAGCAAGTAATGATGGGAGCATGTCAAAAGGACACGGCATGGGGCATGGAGGTAGAAAGTAGAGAGAGAGAAAAGAAAAAAGGACACAGAAGCCTGCTTGAAAGGGGCGTCATTAGTGAATCTAGAATCATATGAACAGCAAAAGAAACAGTGCTTGTAACTGATTATAGTCTTTTGAATAAAACAGTGATCTAGGAGTTTATATTGATAGAAATGAAGGAATTGAAGAAAGAAACAAATGTGGAGAAAGGAATGTACTTTCTTATAGCCATGTTAACTAATGCCAACTAATAGTGTAATAATTAGTTAGATTTAGAAAATCACCATTTGTAGCTGTCACAGTAATAATTAACTCAGGCGCGAATGACCATTACATGGTAACACCAGTGGGGGAGAATGTGATGGCAAAGAGGGTATTTAGATAGTCTCCAAGTCTCTTCCCACAGGTTATTTATTCGTTTCCAAGGGAAAAATAGTAACGTTACAGTACAGAAACCTGAGGGACATCACCTCAACTGAGTGATCATTGTTAACAAAATGACGAATGAAACAAAGTATCATCTTGTGCCTCCTCATATGATGCAGTAAAGACACAACAGCATGTCTGTGCTATTCTGCATATTTGTTTTTTATGGCTGCTGTAAAAAAAAAAATTACCGCAAACTTGGTGGCTTAAAATAACAGAAACTTATTCTCTCACAGCTCTGGAGGCCAGACGTCTGAAATGGGCGTCAGTGATCCAACATCACTAGTTATCAGGGAAATACAAATCAAAACCGTAAGATATCACCTCACACCAGTCAGAATAGCTACTATCAGAAAGACAAGAAATAAGAAGTGTTGGTGAGGATGTGGAGAAAAGGGAGCCCTTGTGCACTGTTAGTGGGAATGCAAATTGGTGCAGCTGCTATGGAAAACAGTCTAGAGGTTCCTCAAAAAAACTAAAAAATAGGGGCGCCTGGGTGGCTCAGTCAGTTAAGGATCTGACTTTGGCTCAGGTCATGATTTCACAGTTTGTGTTTTTGAGCCCTGCATCGGGCTCTGTGCTGATAGCTCGAAGTATGGAGCCTGCTTTGGATTCTGTGTCTCCCTCTCTCTGCCCCTCCCGTGCTCATGCTCTGTCTCTCAAAAATAAATAAATGTTAAAAAAAATAATAAAACAACTAAAAAATAGAATAGAATAGAAATATCATATGACCTAGTAATTCCACTTCTGGTTATTTCTCTGAAGAAAATGAGAATGCTAGTTCAAAAAGAGCCTTTAAAAAAAAAGTGTTCTTTTGGGAACACTGTATTGAGATATAAGGCACATACATACAATTCATGCATTTAAAGTGTACAATTCGGGGAGCCTGGGTGGCTCAGTCGGTTGGGCGTCCGACTTTGGCTCAGGTCATGATCTCACGGTCCGCGAGTTCGAGCCCCGCGTCGGGCTCTGTGCTGACAGCTCAGAGCCTGGAGCCCGTTTCAGATTCTGTGTCTCCCTCTCTCTCTGCCCCTCCCCTGTTCATGCTCTGTGTCTCTCTGTCTCAAAAATAAATAAACATTAAAAAAAAAGTGTACAATTCAAAGGTTTTTTGTATATTCACAGACTTGTGCAACCATTGCCACTACAACTTTGGAACATTTTCATTACCCCCAGCCCCCTCCCCTCCCCCAACCCCCAGCCCAGCCCAAGGCAACCAGTAATCTACATTCTGTCTCTAGAGATTTGTCTGTCCTGTGCATCTCATAAGGAATCCTATATGTGCTCTTTTGTGTTTGGCTTCTTTCACTTCACATCATGTTTTCAAGGTTCATCTGTGTCGGAACATGTATCAGCACTTCATTCCTATTACACGCATAGGCTTATTTGTATAAAATTGTGTAAAATGGCCCGAGGTTACTTACTTCCTCACAGCAGGCTGAGACCCCTTAGTTCAAAAGCCACCGGCGCCACACTCAAATTGTGCACATCCAGTTGTTTTAAGAAGAGCTTAAACTAGCAAATTTTTAGCCAGTTGGGGCCTGCCTACTTTTCATGCTGTGGGAAACTACTAGAGCCTTGTGGTCTTAAGGCCCAAGGGTGCTAAGGTCCTTCTGAGCTCTCTGACCTGAAGGCTGCCCGCCATGCTGCTGAATGGCAACCCCTAGATATATCCATCCCCTTTCTGGCCCCTCCCCTGGGGTTGCCTTTGCCCTCTTCCCCTTCAGGCTGGTGGGCGCCTTGCCATCAGCCTCTTCAGGGCTCATGTTGTGAGGAACTTCTCCTTGCACGCAACCCTGTCCAAGTGCTCCCCAGGAGAGTCTGCTGTGTGTTACTGTCACTCATGGCTATTTCCTTTTTTTTTTTTATTTAAACTTTTTTTTTAATGTTTATTTTTGAGAGACAGACACATGGCATGAGTGGGGGAGGGGTAGAGAGAGGGAGATACAGAATCTGAAGCAGGCTCCAGGCTCCGAGCTGTCAGCACAGAGCCCAACGCGGGACTTGAACACTCACGAGCTGTGAGATCATGACTTGAACCGAAGTCATTGGACGCTCAGCCAACTGAGCCACCCAGGCGCCCCAACTCATGGCTATTTTTCCTTGATCACCTCCGCAAATCACTCAGAACTCTTACAATTCCTTTTTATTGCTGAATAACATTCCGTTGTATGGATATACCACTTTCTGCTTATCCATTCATCCCTTGATGGACACTTGGGTTGCTCCTAGCTTTTGGCTGTTGTCAGTAGTGCTGCTATGAACATTCCTGAGCAAGCTTGTTTGAATGCTTGTTTTCACTTCTCTTGGGCATAGGTGTATAACTGCTGGGTCGTATGATAACTCTATGTTTAATTCTTTGAGGAAGTGCCAGACTGTTTTCCAAAGCGGCTGCACCCATTTTGCATCCTTACCAGCAATGTATGAGGGTTTCAATTTTTCCATGTCCTTGCTAACACTGGTTCTGATCTGACTTTCTAGTTATGGGCACCCTAGGGGAAGCGGAGTAGTATCTGATTGTGCTTTTGATTTTCATTTTCCTGATGACTGATGAGGTCAAGCATCTCTTCATGTGCTGTTGGCCATTTGCATATCTTCCTTAGAAAAATGTCTATTCAGATCTTTTGCTCATTTTTAAATTGGGTTATTTGGATTTTTATTATTGAGTTGTAAGAATTCTTGATACATTCTAGGAACAAATCCCTCATTTATATATATGATTTTCAAATATTTTCTCCCATTCTGAGGGTTGTCTTTTCACTTTCTTGATGATGTCCTTTGAAGCACAAAAGTTTATAATTTTGATGGTGTCCCATTCATGTACTTTTTTCTTGGGTTGCTTTTGCTAAGAATCATTTTAGTTCTTCCATTTTGAGTTAATTTTTTTAATATAGTGTATGTTCTTTTGCATGTGACTATCCACTTGTCTCAATGCCATTTATTTAAAATACAACCATTGAATTGTTTCAGCATCCTTGTTCAAACTCAATTGAGTGTAGACACATGGGTTTGTTCCTGGACTCTTCATTCTGTTCCATGCACCTATAAGTTTGTCCCTTTTTTTTTCAAACAATTTTTTTTTTTATTTGAGAGAGAGTGAGAGAGAGAGCATGAGTGGGGAAGAGGGGTACTAGGAGTGAGAGACAGAATCCTAAGCAGGCTCCATGCTCAACATGGGGCTCAATCCCAGGGATCATGACCTGAGTTGAAATCGAGTTGAAATGACTGAGCCACCCAGGTGCCCCTATAAGTTTATCCTTATGCCAGGACCACAATGCCTTAATGCTTGGAGATGAAGTCTCTTGTGTGACTCATTCCCCCACCTAATGAACTGCTCAGGTCAGGATTCACCTCAAGCCCAGTGCCCTGCACCTGAAGGTGTGGTGTCTTTTTAGGGTGCTACTGCTCTAGGTATTAAGATTTGGCTATACTCTGTCAATGTCCTTTGATTTTTCTTCTTTCCAGCCCTTCTGTGGTCTTTGTTGCCAACAGCCATTCCATTCCTCAGGAGTGTTCCCCTTAGACTGGGGCAGTGACTCCTGCTTCCTTGAAGCAGTAAGAGATCTGGTAGAGGGTAGTGGTCAAACCCACTGTCTACAAAGGGTGGGGGGGCTTCCTCTGTGCTCCCCAACTCCCATGGACACATCTGCACCTCATTTTTGTAGCTCTGGTTTAAGAATACTAACATCAAGGGGTGCCTGGGTGGCTCTGTCGGTTAAGCACCAGACTTCGGGTCAGGTCATGATCTCACAGTTCGTGAGTTGAAGCCCCACATTGGGGTCTCTGCTGTCAGTGCAGAGCTCACTTCAGATCCTGTCTTTCTCTCTCTCTGCTTCTTCCCCACGTGCATTCTCTCTCTTCCCCTCTCTCTCTCTCTCAAAAATAAACATTAAAAAAATTAGAAAAAAAATAATGCCAAAGTTGAATCCAAGGTATGAAATGGCCTAATTAGAGAACTGGCAAAGATGTTCAAGAATAACATCTTGAACATCTTAAAAAAAAATGCTGAGAATTGAATCCATTCGTCATCAGGAATACTGTGCCTTTAAAAACTTTCCCCAACCTGAAACATTTCCAAAAAGGGTAACTTTACAGACTCGCAAAATAGAATCTAGAACTAGAAGGGCAACTGAAAAGAGGCAAACATCACTGCTTCAGGAGCAAAATACTGGGGAAAGGAGACCTCCCCAAAGAATGTTTTCATGGGAAAGAGGGATGTGCAGAAAGCTGAGATTGTACATCTCCAGAACAAGGTCACTTTAGGTGCTTTGCTAGAAACTGAGAAGATCTTATATGATCTGGGAATGTCTTCAGTGAAAGCATCACCTGTAGTGATTTTAGACAGAGGAAGTGTTGTTAATGTTTCTCATCTGGAGCCCAGCTGGAAGGGAATGGGGTGCGGGAGGGAGTCCAGGGACACCTAGAAGAGCTTCTTTGTTTCCTGGATGAAAAAACAGCATCATCATTTTGCAAATAGGAAGTGAAACATAAAGGGGTAAGAGACCAATACAAGATTTAAGTTGTGCGATCAGAATTTCAGAGTCTATGCCCAAGCTATAATCACTAGACCCTGACCCCAGAGGGCAAAGGAAGGAAAAATGGAAAAGGCGTAGACTGGCTAGACTGGCCCGTTGTATCCAGAATGGCTCATCTTGGGTCCCCCACCCTCCTCTGCTGGGACACGGGGGTCGGTCTTTTCCCCTTGTCTATAACAAGGTGTAATTTTTTTTGGTTTAAAGAGGTTTATTTATTTATTTAAGTATAATTTATTGTCAAATTGGCTTACATACTACACCCAGTGCACATCCCAGCAAGTGCCCTCTTCAATGCCCATCACCCATTTTCCCCTCTCCCCCCCGATCCACCCTCAGTTTGTTCTATTTAAGAGTCTCTTGTGGTTTGTCTCCCTCCCTCTCTGTTTGTAACTTTCTCCCCCCTTCCCTTCCCCCATGGACTTCTACTAAATTTCTCAAGATCCACATATGAGTGAAAACATATGGTATCTGTCCTTCTCTGACTGACTTATTTCACTCAGCATAATACCTTCCAGCTCCATTCACGTTGCTGCAAATGGCAGGATTTCATTCTTTCTCATTGCCAGGTAGTATTCCATTGAATATATAAACTACATCTTCTTTATCCATTTGTCAGTTGATGGACATTTAGGCTCTTTCCATAATTTGGCTATTGTTGAAAGTGCTGCTATGAACATTGGGGTACATGTGCCCGTATGCATCAGCACTCCTGTATCCTTGGGTATTTTTAATAAGCACCAGGATAAACAAAGGGGTGGATTGAAATCTTTAAGGGGTCCTCTTTGCCCAAGATTAAGAGAATACCATATGATCAGAGCTCTATGGGATCTCTGGGGTTTTGGTCTGTTTCAAGGTGTTCTAAGCAGGGATTACCAACTTTTTTACATGATAAATACATGTTGATTTAAAAAGTGCAAGTAAGCAAAAGGATAATAATTACCTGGAACTCCACCTGATAAGATAACCATTGATGATATTTTCATCTCTACTCTTCACAACTTAAAAATACACACACACAGAGACACACATGTGAACACATATTTGATTTCTTCAAATATTGAGTCTCACTGTACGATAGTCTTTTGTAGTTTTTTTTCCCACTCAGCTGTGTATGATGACTATCTTCCCTTGTCAACTGAAAGTTTTCACATCATTTTTTAGTGGTTTCTACCTATGAATGTATCACAGCCTTCTAGTAATACATTCTAGTATTTTTTTTAATTTTTTTTAACGTTTTATTTATTTTTGAGACAGGGAGAGACAGAGCATGAATGGGGGAGGGTCAGAGAGAGAAGGAGACACAGAATCTGAAACAGGTTCCAGGTTCTGAGCAGTAAGCACAGAGCCCGATGCAGGGCTCGAACTCACGGACAGTGAGATTGTGACCTGAGCCGAAGTCGGACGCTTAACCGACTGAGCCACCCAGGCACCCGCATTCTAGTATTTTTTAAAGTTTATTTATTTATTTTTAGAGAGAGAGAGAGAGCACGAGCAGGGGAGGGGCAGAGAGAATGGGAGAGAGAGAGAATCCCAAACAGCATAGAGGTAGATGAGGGGCTCAAACCCATGAACCATGCGATCATGACCTGAGCTGAGATCAAGAGTCGAATGCTTAACCGACTGAGCCACCCAGGCACCCCTAGTAGATTGTATTTTAGATCAATTACCATGATCATAGCAACATGTTTTTGCCTCTCCTGAGCACAGCCAGAACAGGGCTCTCTGTTATATGTCCCTCTTGCTTTTCTTAATGTCTTAACTTTTCTTAATGAAACAAGGGTCTATAAGAGGGAGAACAAGTGACCTCATCCCAGGCAGACACAGAAATCCTGTTTAAGGATTCTTTATTTCTGGTGGTTCCCTTCCTTAAGCTCCAATGAAATTAATAGCTTTCTTTGAACAGATAATACTCAAATGGGATAATACATTTGGGATGATATGTAAGATACAAAATTGCTATATAATTGTTATAATAATAATAACAATATTGTTATTATAGATTAAGCTCTCGATTTTGGAATCCCATAGAACTTTTAGAATTACACAAAGCAATATCTTGCCTCACTTTAGCCATAGATGTGCTCCTGAAATTTTGGGACAAACTAAACATTTAATGAATCAAATCGTACATTCAAACCTAAATTTTAAAATGTTTTTTTTCTTCCTTTCTGATGGGTGTTCAGTTTTCCCTTCAGACTTCTAGTTCTCCCTTCAACTTTAGTTTCCTTTCAAACTTTAGTTTTAAGCCCCACCCCCTTCCCACCAGAGGTGAAGGGTGGGCAAACACTGAAACCTTCTAGAGGGACCTGTTAAAGGGCTGGTCTATGAGCAGGGCAACCTGTTTGCTGCCCCCCAGCCCTCCCCACTCTCTCCTCCCCAGGGAGTCTGGCCTGTGCGGACTGCACCCTACAGCTCCTGGGTTCTTTGCCTTCTGGGTGCATTTGGCCAGTGGCAGCAGGAGATCAGAAGGAGGGGAGAGTGAGGCCAGGGCGTTCATTGCTCTCACTTTGTCTCTGCAAAGTCATCTCTCAAGGAGATATCCTCCTCATGACTTCTCTCTCCTTCTAGGTTCCCATAACCTCTCCCTCCCTCACCCCTTTGGGTTTGGTGGTGGCAAAAGTTTCACTGCCCTAGCCCACACTTTGTTAGTAGCCCCTCTAAATAAACCCTCTTCTATCTTTCTAATTTGAGCGTGCCTCTGTTTCCTATTGGGACTCTACTCAATAAAGTCTAGAGAGCTTAGAAACCCTTTGCTAGAAGATTGAATCCTTCCTTAATTTGGTGGCCAGAAGTCAGGGGAGGCTTTGCTATTTCTCACAAGGGCTCTGTGAGTAAAGATAAGGGCATGCAGAAGAGGGATAGGCACAGGGTCAGGCATCAAGGATCTGGGTGCTGAACAAATGGCAAAACCATCAGTGGAAAGAAGAGCATAGAGTTTAGGTATGTAAGCATTGATGCCATGCTGCCTGGGTTCAAATACAGCACACTGCTTACTATGGCAGCCAACTTGAAGATGGCTGCCAGTAATCCTGTCTCCTGTATTTTGTCCTTGTGTAATCCCTCCCTTTGAGTGGGGGTGGGAACTTGTGACTTTCTAACCAACAGAATACCACAAAGGTGATGAGATATCATTTCCATGATTATGTTGCATAAGATTATAACTTCCATGCAAGCAGACCCTCTCCCCAGCTGGCTTTGATGATGCCAACTGCCATACTGTGAGTTATCATTAAAAAAGGCCCATCAATCAACAGTCAGTAGGGAACTGAGGCCCTCTCCCGAACATCCCTCAAAGGAATGGCCACTGGCCAACAACCCTATGAACGTGGAAGCAGGTCCTTCCCCAGTTGAGTCTTCCCCAGATGAAACCCAGCTGATAGCCTCTTGAAAGACCCTGAGCTGGATCACTCAGCAATGCTGTGCCTGGGGTCCTGGCTCACAGAAGCTGTGAGATCATAAATGTGCTTTGTTTTAAGCCATTAAGTATGTGGTGATTTGGGGCACCTGGGTGGATCAGTCGGTTAAGCGTCCGACTTTGGCTCAGGTCATGATCTCGCTGTTCCCAAGTTCAAGCCCTGCATTGAGCTCTGTGCTGACATCTGGAACATGGAGACTGTTTCTGATTCTGTTTTTCTTTCTCTCTCTCTGCCCCTCCTCCACTCATACTCTGTCTCTCACTCTCAAAAATAAACATTAAAAAAAATTTTTTTTAAGTACGGTGATATGTTGGCAACAAAAGATAACTACTATGGGGCACCTGGGTGGCTCAGTCAAACGTCTGACTTCAGCTCAGGTCATGATCTCACAGTTCGTGGGTTTGAGCCTCATGTTGGGCTCTGTGCTGACAGCTCAGAGCCTGGAGCCTGTTTCAGATTCTGTGTCTCCCTTTCTCTCTGTCCCTCCCCTGTTCATGCTCTCTGTCTCAAAAATAAATAAACATTAAAAAAAAATTTTTAATAAAAAAATAACTAATATACTTATTATCTGTGTAATTGCAAGGAAGCCACTAAACCAATTTATGTCTTAGTTTCCTTACCTCTAAGACCAGAATTAAGATAACAATCAAACGCTTCTGCTTTGCAGGGCAGACACAAGAACAAATTAAGATAACTAATATGCTTAAAGTAGCACCTGTCACATAAGTAGCTCATCACATATCAATGTTGGTTAAGATTTTCAGAGCAGACTCTAGCCTCTTCAGGACTACAGCACCTTACCTGATCATAAGACTTGGTTGGCCCTTCTTCCTCTGCTCCTGTCCCCCAAGTCACCTCAACTTTTTGCCCAATTGTCTCTTTGGTTAGCGTGGTATTCAGTGACAGATTTCCACAGAGCAGAAAGCACCTTGCCGAGCCCTAAAGCATGAGAGTACTTCCCCAAACCTTTCCCAAGACTTGGCCACCCCTTCTGTCATTTTCTCTGTGGGCTCTCCTCCACTGCCATCTCTGAATTCCTTAGAAAACCAACTAAAACACAGCTTGGTTAATGCGTGGACAGCCCAGGAGCAGAGCACAAATCTGGATGTCTGTTCAACGGCATTTATTATAATGCATCCCTCTAGGGGCCAGCAGAGCATCAGAGAACCATAGCATGCATGAAGCTGGAGAGGAGTGTTTTCCAGCCTTGTGTCCCTCAAAACATAGTGTTCAGCTCAAATGTCACTTCACTGTTCTGCCCAGATCTTGGATCCGTCTCTCTTCCTAGAGTCTGAGAGATTTTTAGATCTCAAGGATCCTTTCCTGTCAGTCCTCTTTTCCTATACCTCCCCCACCACCCATACGCTCCAAACTTTCAGATCCATCTTTTCAACACAATGAGGTTAAGGTCTCCGAGCAACTTCTTTTCTTCTCGTACCCACCCTTGTACCTTTTCTCTCACAGCACTTACATGCAAAACGATTTCTCCTTTCCCATTCAGCAACCCACTCTATTCACTTCTGCCTCCTGTTCCTACCTACCTTGGTAGATTTGGTAGACATGGCTTTTTCTCATTGTCCCAAAAGTCAACCTCCCAAAATAAATGCACACCTGTTTACCCATGCAAATAAGCCAGAAAGAGGATTAATAGTTGTCTCATCTCCATGCACAATATTTTTTCTGAGTATACGCTGCCCCGCAGGCTGTGGTGGCGGGGGTGGGGTGGGGGCAGACCAAAAGAGGAAAAGGGACCTGTCCTAAATTAGCCACTTACCTAAATTAGCTCATTACCACTTCAGGAGTAAAACTCAGGGGTCCTGACCCAGAGCAGATTCTGTTAGACAACAGGATTGGTCTGTTGTCTGGGTCCAATCAGCTGGGCAATAGTTATGGTTCTTTCTGAGCTGTTAGGTAGGACAAGCCCACAGTGAATTGGAAATCCCAAAGGTCAAGGGTTACCTCCTATTTACATTCACCACAGAGAGTTGGATGTAAGAAGTACCCAGGAAGCATGAGTGGATGTGACTCTGTTGTTTCTTTCAGAGAAGAAGGCAGGGAACCTACAAGAGGTTGGAGCTTGTTTGGAAAAAACAGAAGACCGAACTTGAACTTCCAGATGGAGTCTTTCTAGAAGTTGTTTCATTGTAGCTATTTTGCCTTTTAGTGCACGGATCACTTCAGGGGGCTCTACTGTACCCATTCTGTGTGATCACCAGGAAAATGATTCTTGTCCTTATCAGCCATGGTTTTTTAACATGTGAGTAAGCGGATCTTCTGCATCTTTTAAATCTCATCCAGCTGAGCAAGGAACCCTGGCACTGAGGGGAGAAGGGGGGTAACGCAGAGTGGGTTTGTCTACAGATTTATTCACTTAGCAACATCTTTGCTTTTTTCTGCTCCCCATTTTTTGGGTGGCGGCGGGGGGAGGACACTACAATACTGGGATGGGTGAGCCGACAAGTGGGTGGATAGACAGAAGAAGGAGTTTCCTCCTTGAGATTCTCGTAATTGGTGTGTGGTTTACATCCCATTCATCTGGAGGGTGCTGATAGGAATTGGAAACAGTTTGAGCTGAATTTGCCTCTGGTGACACAAAGGTGCCAATCTCAGCTTGTCAGTGGTCTCTTGTCTCCTTCACACCCATCAGCTCTTGCTTTATTTTAAACAAAACACCCTCTAGTGTCCTTAACCTCAAGTAACCAGCACATGAAGCTCTTCACATTTAAACTGAAAGCACGATGACGTACATAGAGTTTTAAAAAAATAGCAGGAGAAAGGTGCAATGAAGTCCCAGGTGTCCCTCTCCAAAAGAAGCTTTTAATGGCTGAAAACTTGCAGAAAAATGTTAACCTCCCAAACCAGGAAACAGTACATACTTTCCATTTACATGAAAGGAATTTCTCTATACCCAGCCCTTGCTGAGTTTGCTTACTACCTATGAGAGAGCATTCAAATCCACTCTGGTTCATTCTTTTCAATGCAATATATTCCATCGTACAGTTATATTTAACTGATCTATTTCTATTGATGGTAGTTTTGGTGGCTTGCAGTTTCTCACGGGGTGGCTTTGGGGACAGAAGTCTCCTGGCTGGAACATGGGGCCTCGTGGTCATTTGTGTGTTTGTCTTGTTGAAGGCATCTGTCAGCCAACGGCCAAGCACACAGACTCCTCGAGATACTCCATCTGGCAGTGCGGGCCCACCATGGGAGAGGTCAAGGCCCAGAAACTGAAAGCCAAAGAGGTACAGATAAAGGCACTTGGGCCCCTGGGTCCCATATGCAGATGCCACCACATAGGGGCCTCTGTGGGGAGTGGGGGAACGCTGTCTGGGAGTCTGAGACATGCACTCTTAGTCCTACGTCTGCAGAAGAGTAAGAAACACAAGGAGCCTTTGTTGTGCTCCAACTAAGAGCCAGCCACCTTGACATGCCATGGCTTTCCTCCCCATCCCAGGGACAGGTGTTACCAGCCCCTTGCAAGTGGAGGTGGAGTCACCTGTCCCAGGCCAACACTACTGTGGTCCTGTGGTGCATGCTGGGGTCCCTTCTCAGATAATTCTGAGTCTGAAATTCTTTCCCTCCCACCCCTGCCCTGGCCTCCTTTGTAACTTTTCTTGCCCTCTCCTTTCAGGATAAACTAAATGAAGTCAACACGTGTGTACTAGCTCCTAGTCTTTGCAGGACACTTTTTCTCCCTCTCCTGTGGGTTTCCAAATGGGAGGCACCGTTGCCTAAGGGGCTCCAAGGTTTCAGATCACCCTCATGGGCCATAGATTCAAGAAGTCCCCCTTCTGGCAGCCTCCTTGGGAAGTTGTCACAGGATGCCCTCCTGACATATGGGACAACTGGTGTGAGGGCGGGGTGGGTAGGGAAATGGTTCCTCCCTGCCTTCAGCCTCTCCTGCCAACCCGAGGAGCCCACCCGTGCAACCCGTGGCTCCTCCAGGCCACGCTGTGAGCTCCAGCTCTGAGTGTGCTGAAGGCTGGGCATCAGAGGCTGCACCAGGGCTCAGGCTTGGACTTGGAAGGGAGGAATCTTAGAGGTTCCTAGAGCCCAAGGTGGGGGATGGGTTGGTGAGGACAGACGGCAGCTTCCCCAGGTCTGGAGACTGAAGGAAGAAGTGCCTGCTGTCAGGAAATGTCAGACACCTGCCCTCTCCGCGCCGCCCACCCCGCCAGCGCCCACCGGACCAGTGCCCGTGGGAAACCGATGGGGAGAAGTGGATTGACAGCCACTAGCCCTGGCCTCAGGCCTCCCGCTGCCATCCAGCCCCTGTGCTGTCAGCAAGGCTGTGGGACCTCCCCAGACTGCTTCAAGGTTTGAATAATAACAAGGGCAGCCATTCACGGAGAAGTTACCAAGGCGGGAGCTCTCTAAACCGAGGCCTTTTCTAAACCCCAGGACAGCAGGCAGGCCAGGTACCAACACCCACATTTTACAGATAGCAGAACGGAAGCTAGAGCGGGGTCCAGCTCTGCGTCTCAGTGCACAGCGCACTTGGGAGCTAGGCAGACAAAGCGCGAGGCTGAGGAGGGAGGAAACCTGGGTGGCAGGCCGGGGTGGCTGAGAGGTGGCTCTGGCTGGGGCACGGGGAAGCAGTTGCATTATAAAAGCCCTTTGGGCCTTGTCTTTCTTGAATGGGGCTATTTAGTGGTGAATCCATAATGTTGGAGCAGATTGGACTCCTTGGCAAATCCCTTGGCAAAGCCCTTGGCAGGCTCCCTCTAATGGAACATCCAGAGAGAAAAAGTCCCCTGTCCTCCTCCGCGGCCCTCGTAACCTCCGGCCCCACCCACGAGGATCTTGTTTGCTCTGGCAGACAGGGAGCCCATTCAGAGCCCTCGAGTGGCACAGGCAGAGTCTGGCCCGGGAGCCTGGCCAGGCCGCGTCTGGGTGGGGGGTGGAGGGGCCGGGGGCCCTCTAGGAGGCCGCGCTGGCTGGGGAGGGGGCGGGGTGCTGACTTTACTCTGGCCCGTGAGAATGACTGACTACAGTAAACCAGAAAGCCACTTCCAGCTGGTGGTACGAGGTCTGGTGGGCGGGTGTCCGCTGCCATCCTGCCGCGGGCGGGGCTGCGGTCTGTGCCAGCCGCAGGGAAGGCTGTTCCAGGGCCAGCAGCAGCCCCGGGGCGGGTGTCGGGCTGCGCACACAGGGAGGATGTTCACTGTACCTGCCCCCCCGGCTTTGGACACCCACAGCTTCCCAGCTTAGCACTTTAATTACGCTGCCTTCAGAGGGCTTTGTTTTTATACAAGGAGGGGCTGCCCACGCCTTTGTATTTTTCCACGGATGGGAAATACTACCTTACCTTAGGCTCAAACCCCATCTGATTATGACGGGGCTGTGAGCGAAAGTCACAGGCTGGCGCCCAAACTGCCCCCAGGGGTCTCCCAGCCTTGGGAGTTAGGTCCTCATTTCCAGCCTCTTGCTGGGGCAGCCCAGCCCCCACGCGGTAAGAAACCTGGCTGCCCAGGGGTGTCCCCTGACAGGAGAAGAGACGCAGCGTAAGGAATATTGGCGGCTTCTGCCTCCTGCCTTTCTTGTTTGCCACAAGTGTCATGACTAGCTGAAGGTTATTATGTTTAAATATTAAAAAATGCTTAGCTAAATACATTGGCTTGTTTGCTTTTGCTGATAGTAACAGTCTACCCACAGAACCCTTTCAAACCTCTTCAGTGTTTTGGAAAGTGGATAAGGGACTCATTCAGTGACGTGCAAGTTTGACCAGAGCCAGGAATGAAGCATGGATTTCATGAAATGAGGAATAGCCTCAGACCACACACAGAGACATTTCTGAACTCAGGGCCTCCCTCTCTCCCTCTCTCTCTCTCTCTCTCTCTCTCTCTCTCTGTGTGTGTCTCTGTCTCTCTCTGTCTCTCTCTCTGTCTCTCTCTCTGTCTCTCTCTCTGTCTCTCTCTCTCTCTCTCTCACACACACATACACACACACACACACACACACACACACACACACACACTCCCCTCTTCTGACCCTGGCAAGCTAAACTGGCTGGGACTGACAGCGGGAAAGCCCTTAGTGGCATCCATAGCCAAAGGCCAAGGGGGCTTCCAGGGCTTAGGTGGCCCTTTGTTGGCAACAAGCTGATGAAAAAATGGATTAGTACAGTGTGCACCCCACCCTAAAGAGAGCTCACACACACACACAAAGCCAGCGCCACCTGAACACAGCTGTTTCAGAAGGAAAAGTTGGAGCTGAATGGAAGGTTGAAATCGCCTTTGTGCGGGGAGGCAGGAAACACACACACGTTTTCCCCAAGAATGAGGCTGATTTTTTGGCGACTTCCCCCGAGTTCAGTGATCCGGGGAGTGCCCTTGGCAGCCCTACTGCCCAGGCAACAGTCACAGGAATCAGGTGGCCCTAGTGGACATAGCATTTCTTCGTATCATATGCGGTACTGTAGGTCACGAGGAACACAGGGCTGCACAAAAATGAGATTATCAGATCTTCTGGGAGACGCTGGGGCAAAACTATGTATCCACCCCTTCGTTGCAAACTTCAAATGGAGTGAACTGAACCTGACTGGAGCCCTGTTTGAAGTTTGGAAGATCTTAAGTTTTCTTTTTCCTTTTTGAACTTTTATGTAAATGGAGGTTCCAATGTATCCAGAGAGAAAATGAGGCAGTTCATTCCAGAAAGATTTATGGTGCTTTCCCAGGCACAATGAGTGGGGGTGAGTATGTGGGATGAGGGCAGGGTGAAGGAGCACAGCCCCCTGTCCCTACAGCCCCACAGTCCTAGTCACATGCCGTAGGGCAGCTCATTGTTAAAGCGATGAGCTCCCCCAAAGCCTCGGCCCAGGCAGACATCACCATCATATTTGGCTTGGCAAAGCCTGCAGGCGTTTTGTGGCTCTTGTTTTTTCCCCTCACCATCCACTGCCTCACACTGTGATTGTTCTTGGGGAGGTGGGAGAGGGGAATTGCCAGCACCTTCTCAGGCTGTCCCCACTTGCCTCTCATCAGGGAGCTTCAAGGACAGTGACCTGGAAAGAAGACTTGCGTGCCTTCTTTCTTCTTACGCTCACGCTTTTGAAATGAGAAGATGATTTTGCCAAGAATAAATACAAAGTTGGAAGCCCCAAGGTTCTGGTTTCATTTGGAATGAAGAACCCACATAGTTCCAGGATGTCTCAATAGGTCACACGAGTTCTTCACCTCAAGCAGCACAGACCATCAGGGGAAGGAGTTCTCTCTCCTGAGCTTTCTCCAGGTTTTCCTGAAGCTTCCTCACATTCTGTGACCATGCGGGTGAGATTGTTGATCCTGGCTTCTCCTGTCCACAGCATGAACCACGGAGATGGAACAAGAGCCAAACTCAGAGGTTCCTGGCTGAGCGGCCACCAAGCATTCAGGAAGGTTTCCTCCCTCCATTCTTTTCCTGGGTTGACGCCAGCTCTGACGATGATGTTACCTCCTGCGATAAACTCACTCATATTGTAACCCAAGACCTGCCCTTCAATCCCTTTGCCCTCTACCCTTACAAATTTGTGTCCACAATTCATGTCCCAAACCTCTGCCTCCAAGGCAGCTCTGCTCCTGTACCTCTACCCATCCCATGCACGTAGCTGCCACCTCCCGGGCACCCAGTGAACAGAGAGCTGGCTCAGTAGCAGCCACATGTCCTCCTGGGAACCAGCTTCTCATCTGTGGCCCCACTGGATCACTCTCAGGTCAACCCGACTCCACAGGCCTCCCGGAAAGGGCAGAAGAACACCTTGTCCTCCAGCAGTGAAAGAGAGACCATAATTTTGACCTTGTAGGACAGTGTGAAGACCAGGTGAGATTTCCCCCTTTTCTTTATGTCAGCAAATATTTATCAAATATCTATTATGTTCCAGGCCCAGAAAAATTCCTAATTCCCAGGTATTTAATAAACATTTTGGAACACATTAGCAGAAAAAGGAGTAAGAGAGAGGGAAGGACTTTTTTCCACATAGCCATTCAAGGATCCAGACCCCCCACCCCCCACCCCTCCCTCTTATGGTCCTGGAAGTGTCTCCATCCATCCCGTGGAAGGGGGAAAGGGCCAAGATCGTGTGC
The DNA here is from genome assembly GCF_046562875.1 of Panthera onca. NCBI lineage: Eukaryota > Metazoa > Chordata > Mammalia > Carnivora > Felidae > Panthera > Panthera onca. The sequence continues at coordinate 30,782,553 of NC_138351.1, read as the reverse complement.
GGGAGGGGTATTGGGAGTGGTAATCAAACTTTTGAGACAGTTGTAGAGTTACACGAAATTATAAGAAATACAGAAAGATCCTGTGGACCCTTTACATCCAGGGTGCTGCCATGGGCCAGGGTGGGGGGTCCTGGAGGGCTGTGTCCTGGCCGAGAATCGTGAGATGTGAGTGGTGCCCGTGACAGGTGCTTATCACCCCACTCAAATCAGCTCCCTGATGGGTACTCATGCTGGGTTGAGGACTGGAGCCCAGGCTGTGAGCAATCATGGGACACCTACAGGAGGCAAGCTGGTGTGACGTGACAGACCATCCTTAGCTCATAGGTGAGACGAGGGTGATGTGCAAATAAAGCAGGTGGAGAAAGAAGGATGCAAATATTCACTTACTTATCTGAAGCTGAAGGGGTTCCATGGATGGAATTAGAGGGCTGTGTGGTCTTTGACAAATCATTCAACCTCTCTGAGCCTGTTTCCACATCATCAATAAAATAAAAAGCACAACACCTTCCTCCAGGGCCTTATGAGGCTAAATGAGAGCCTTCATGAGAAGAACTTTGTGTGGTCCATGCACATATACTCTGTTTTAAATAGACAAATACCAGTTGTAACCTTACCTTGCCTCATGAAGAATATACTCCACATTTTCAGAGTTAAAAATTACATTAATCTTTAATACAGTCTACTTCTTGGGTTTTGCCATTGACATTGTTTTTAGAGAAACAAGTTAAACCAGAAGCAACTTTAAAATGGCTTCTAAGCCTGCATTTCGGTTTCAAGATGTTGATAGACAAATTCACTCAAAAGATGGGATAAAATCCAGCCATTGACAGATTAATTTAGTTCAAAAGTTGTCTGTTTATACTTTGAAAATGTCTAATGGTCTGTTAATCCCATGAGTAAGGATTTACCTGCCAGTAAGACCTTTTAAATATCAGCAGATAATTTAAAAGATGAGAAAGAAAGAAAAGAAGAAAAAGAGAAAGAAGAAGAAAGTCTGGCTCTGGTTGATTGGTCTGAAAAATCATATAAATTGCTTTTTTATAGGTAGTAAAATTAATACATAGATATTGATGGACATGTAAAGAAATATAAAAGGAAAAAGTAATAGTCACTCTTATTTCTACTGCCCAGAAATAAACACCACTATTTTTATTTATTTATTTATTTATTTATTTATTTATTTATTTATTATTTTTTTTTCAATATATGAAGTTTATTGTCAAATTGGTTTCCATACAACACCCAGTGCTCATCCCAAAAGGTGCCCTCCTCAATACCCATCACCCACCCTCCCCTCCCTCCCACCCCCCATCAACCCTCAGTTTGTTCTCAGTTTTTAACAGTCTCTTATGCTTTGGCTCTCTCCCACGCTAACCTCTTTTTTTTTTTTTTTTCCTTCCCCTCCCCCATGGGTTTCTGTTACGTTTCTCAGGATCCACATAAGAATGAAAACATATGGTATCTGTCTTTCTCTGTATGGCTTATTTCACTTAGCATCACACTCTCCAGTTCCATCCACGTTGCTACAAAAGGCCATATTTCATTCTTTCTCATTGCCACATAGTATTCCATTGTGTATATAAACCACAATTTCTTTATCCATTCATCAGTTGATGGACATTTAGGCTCTTTCCATAATTTGGCTATTGTGGAGAGTGCTGCTATAAACATTGGGGCACAAGTGCCCCTATGCATCAGTACTCCTGTATCCCTTGGGTAAATTCCTAGCAGTGCTATTGCTGGGTCATAGGGTAGGTCTATTTTTAATTTTCTGAGGAACCTCCACACTGCTTTCCAGAGCGGCTGCACCAATTTGCATTCCCACCAACAGTGCAAGAGGGTTCCCGTTTCTCCACATCCTCTCCAGCATCTATAGTCTCCTGATTTGTTCATTTTGGCAATTCTGACTGGCGTGAGGTGATATCTGAGTGTGGTTTTGATTTGTATTTCCCTGATAAGGAGCAACGGTGAACATCTTTTCATGTGCCTGTTGGCCATCTGGATGTCTTCTTTAGAGAAGTGTCTATTCATGTTTTCTGCCCATTTCTTCACTGGGTTATTTGTTTTTCGGGTGTGGAGTTTGGTGAGCTCTTTATAGATTTTGGATACTAGCCCTTTGTCCGATATGTCATTTGCAAATATCTTTTCCCATTTCGTTGGTTGCCTTTTAGTTTTGTTGGTTGTTTCCTTTGCTGAAACACCACTATTTTTAAAAAATGTTTATTTTTGAGAGAGAGAGGACAGACTATGAGAGGGGGAGGGGCAGAGAGAGAGGGAGACATAGAATCTGAAGCAGGCCCCAGGCTCTGAGCCTGACGTGGGGCTTGAACCCACAAATCATGAGATCATGACCTGAGCCGAAGTCGTATGCTTAACCGATTGAACCATCCTGGTGCCCCAACACCACTATTTTTTTAATTCCCTCCGACTGTTTCATTTTTAACCAGCAAGAATAAAGTGATTTTCATACTGTGCTGATATACCACAAAGTACTACCAAAGTAGACAACTCACTTTAGTTAACATCAGAAGACCTTTTGGGTTTTTTTAACCATTAAAAAAATATATATGTACCCTCCAATATCTCTAGTTGTCTAGCAATATCTGCTTTAATTTCACCCACATTTTCCATTTTTTTTTTTTTGTCTCTCTTAGACTTTCCTAAAAACTTCTAGTACTCTCTATCTCACTGGTGTAAAAGAACACAGCTTTTAGAACCACACTGGGATTCATCCATAACCACAGATGCTGAGGAGCCCAGTGACAACAAATATAGGGAGAGAAGGGGACACATGAGTCCTGCCTCACACGACTCTGTCCCCACGGATGTATTTCATGACCACCATGGTAGGATGGTGGTTGGGGCTCGGTCCTTCCTTCCATTCGCCCTCCTCAACTGCAGGGGTTGTAATGCTACACAACTTTACCAAACTCTCTTGCACCTGAGCTTTCGCACATGACTTTGAGTCAGCCTGAGTCATCCCTGACTCATCCCTGAAAGCTCAGCCTACGTGTGTTTTTTTTTTTTTTTTTTTAGCCCTTTCACCGATTCTGTAAGCCATTTTGCTTAATTAAGCCCAACTCAGTCACACTAGCTAGAGTGAATTCTGTTCTCTGCAACTGAGCCTCCCACTGATACTGCTGTTGTATTGGATCTATTTTGATCATCTGCGATGAGTCCATGTCCTATGAAGCAAGAAGGGGTCTGTCAGAGAAGTGCTATGATGGCTTGCAATGTGCCAAACTAATGTTAAGTTAATCCTCTCAATAGCCATATGAGCTTTGTACCATTATCCCTTCTATCATCCAGAAGAGGAAACTGAGTCACAGATGGATTATTTTATTTTCCTGGGGTAAAGAGACAAAAGCCAGCTTTGTCCCTGTGCAGTCTGGCTGCAGGAGGTATGCCACCCTACACCACCCGGCCTATGGTGCCTACAGGCTAGACAGTCTGATGGTTGGTCTAATGTGTCTGTTCTTTTGCAAGGACTAAAACCAAACACCATAAAGTACACAGTTACGAAGTGGGCTGTGTTTTGACTCTTTGATTTTGTTCATCTTAATAAAAGGTTTATAAATCAGGTTTATAAATCAGACCTGAGAGATTTTCAGATCTGAACTTAAACAAGAGACCAAAAGATCTCACTCCTACTATGTTTTCCCATGTGGAGAATTCACACTCTCTTTCCCACCCTCCCCTAACACCATGCCTCAGCAGAAGGACTTACCATAAGAAGACTTTTAGCTCTTAAAAACTGATTTCTTACGTCTTGCATTTGAAGTCTGGACTATTAACCAAGTTAATAACATATTTTTAGTCTGTTCCCAAAGAGGGCTGGGAGTATGAATCACACATACTGTATGGTCTTGCTTTCTTTGTAGGGAAAATTAGCGGGGAAAATGCTTTTCTCACCACTCCTCCACAGAGATAATTTATCACTACTTGAGGAGTTGTGTGTTTCTGTGGCGGCTTGGTTTGGAATTGCAACAAACTCTCTAACTTCTGCAAAATTCCATTTATTTTCTGCATGGAATGCAGCTCAATGCACCGACGTCTTCCATACAGCAGTCATAGCCCTATTAAAAACAGTCCTCAGACCCCACTTACACTGAGAGCCTCGCCACTGCTGGCATCAAGTAGCTTGAGCTCATAAGTTCACTGTACACATCTAAGATCTTCCCCTCACCCCCTGTCCTACTCCAACCAGCACAAAAAGGGGCAATGCTAACTTGATGGAATTAAAAACTGCCAAAACCACATAAAAGAATTCAGGCCTGGGTGTAGCACTCAACTGCTAAGTCTGAAATCTTCCCCCGAGTGAATCCTCCACAAACCAGGTCAGTCCCCAAAGCTGACACTACCTTAGCCAGAGAGGGGCCCATGGCGCCATTAAAAACTCTTGCCAGTGGTTACTCCAGACAATGTAAATACAAAACTGGTTCTTGTGTTTACTTAAAGCTATTGGCATCAGACTCATTCCTGGTAGACAAAGATTATCTTGTTTACAGCAGCATCCAGATGATGGACAAGACTCTGTATAATATAAATTGAACTATGCAGGGTTGGGGGGGCACCCGTTAGCGTAAACAACTTCCCTCAAGCGAAACAAATCCTGCCAAGGCTCAAGCTGGAATTCATTTATTCTACTGCTTCAAGTTGACTTGCTCCAACATTAAACAACCACAAAAGCAGAGGGATAAGAACTGATGTCCGAGGCATGTGAGCCTGTCCCTTGAACTTCTGCATTTTTTTGCAGAAGGTGTTTCTGGCCTTGCCATGCTGCAGTGTTCACTTCTCTGCAAATGTTGTCACCCCGTCGCTTCCCAGGATGCTGTGGCTGTGAGCTGAGCATCCATACAGAGGCAGGAAGGGGCAGGGCCCCCCCCCCCCCCCGAAGAGTTGCTATTGTCCACTCGAAAGCATTTGGTCTGGTGGCTAAACCCAGACTTGGGAACCTTAGTGAACTGAGTGATATAGAGACAGATTTTAGGATTTCAGGGTAAATGTGAAGAGCTTGATGATGAGCTCCACCCAGTCTGGGATTCAGACTTGCTTGGCATTGGTGACACGGCCTTGCTGAGATTTATTCACATGAACAGCCGCAGGGCCTGCTAGGAAAGACTCATCTACGTGAAGACAGAATCCAGCAAAAGAGCCAGTCCCGTAGAGAGGCGTGACTCCAGGGCCCACCTGGTGACATGGCAGCAAAGACCCCTGAGCAGGAGAAGTCCTGTTGGGGAACACAGTGACCCCCCAGAAGGCGGTGGGGACAGGAAGGAAGAGCAGCAGTGGCAGAGGTCACATCCGGGAGCCACCCAAGGAAAAGGAGACTCTGTGTGGGGGTGGGGTGAGTGGGGGAGGAACAGGACAGAGGGAGATCAGGATCCTGCCTCACAACAGGAGAGGAATAAATGAATGAATGAATGAATGAATGTGTCCCTTGCTCCAGCACAACGAAGGTGATCCAAGAACTGAAAGGAGACAGGCTGGGAGGGGCCGGCGGGACTTTGTTTCTCTGAAAGTGCTCTCCCTCTCAGGTTTTCTCCCTCTGCTGCCTGTATCTTCTGTAGATTAGGTCCACGTCTTTATTTTGGTGCCTTTGGTGCCTTTGGTGTCTTGCAGATGGTGGGATCTGGCACGGTGAAATGACTCCAGGCCAACTCTACCATCCGATCACCGCCCTGCCCTGCTTTCTTCTGGCTGCCCCCTTAGGGTGGCCGGAGTTTGGAGTGCTCCTCTTGGCCATGTACAGGCCAGTATGCCTCCACTCTTTGGAAAAACCTCCCTGAGGCCCCAAGCCACAAAGAAGAGCCACATTTACCCCCATCATCTCTTGGCTTGTACCACTCCCCACAAGTGTTGAGACCTTTGGCATCTGAAGGTAGGTCTTTCTCTGCAGCCGGAGCCCCACCCTCATCTTGGCTGGTTCCACCATCCATGAGCCCTGACTCCACTGATCCTCTCCTATCCTTAGCCTCGTCCACCCATACACGTTCCCCCAGACTGGAAAAGCCACTCTGACTTTACTATGGCTTGCCCACCCACCTATTCCCATGCATGTGTGCTTTGATTTCACGGACAGCTCTAGGCATGTGGCTTTTCCATGTCCTTCTCATCTACAAGGCAGGAACCTTCTGGCCCCATTTGATTCTCTGATTCTCATGCCACCAACCCCTCTATCTTCGTGCCCCTCAGACCTCTGCCAGGGCTTGCATGCCAAAGCTGGACTCTGGATCAGGCCCCTTGTCTACCCTCTCTGCGCTCACACTTGGCCAGCATATGGTTTATCTGTTGCTCATAGAGATTACCCCAAAGTTTAACAGCTTACTACAACAAACACGTATTACCTCACACAGTTTCTATGGGCTTGTCTGGTGGCTGTGGTTTAGGGTCTCTCATGAGGTTGCAGAGGAGGTGTTGGCCAGGGCCATGGTACCTGAAGGCTCGACTTGAGGCTACTCCACACAGGGCTGCTGGCAGGGGGCCTTGGCTCCTGGCCACAAGGGTGACCCTGTACGACTCCTTGAGCATCCTTATGACATGGCAGCTGTCTTCCCCAAAGCAAGTGATCCAAGCAGGAAAAAGGGCAAAAGGGAAGCCAAATGGGCTTTTGTGACCTGGCACTGGAAGTCTCACACTTCACTGTCACTTCTGCTACATTTTGTTCCTTAGAAGCAAGTCCCCAAGGCCAGCCCACATTCATGGGAGTGGCATACTTTAAAACCACCACAGTTCACCTTATTCTCTTCCTCTCATGAGAGCAATCAAACCGCTTTTCTGCCCCCTTGACTGCAGCCAGAGCCAACTTAGGAAATCTTAACACTGAGTAGAAATTGCATCTACCTTCCAAAGACGGTGCACAGGCAGATGAACCCTGATGGATTCCACAAACAAACCACGGGGGCAATGCTGATGTGTTTGTTCCAGCCTAGCTGGACCCTTCTGCTTCTGGTGCATCCTCTCCGTGACCCCAGGGGACTCTCACTGCTGTTCCTTGGTGGCACATCCAAGTCCGTCTCTCTCCTCACTACCAGACACCACTACTCCCAGCAGGCAGTTTGCCTCTGACTTCATTGCCTCCTCTCCTCTTGCACAAATGCACCTATATCATAAACTTACTTTTCCTCCCATCTTAGTGGAAGAGGGGCTTCTCTCCTTTTATTCAAGTTGGATCATTCTGGATCTAATTCCATCCTTCCAGCAATTGGCACAGATTCCTCTCAATCTTTCATCTTTATGCTGGATTCCCTGCCCAACTATGAACAAACTCATGTTTGTTCCAGACTTTTCTTTTTTAAAGACAAAACAAAATAGCAATCCATTCTTGGCCCACTCCCTCTTCTACCACAACAACACACCCACAGCATCCTTCAGGACTGTCCTCTGTCTTCTCCACTTCACAGTTGGGCTTCTAGAAAGAGTGACCTGCACTTTGGTTACTTCTCCCATTCTTTTTCACCACTCCCCACCTCTCAATCCCCTGAAGTCTAGCCTACGTCCCCAGCCTCCAAGATATTGATGGGGCCATCATTGAGCCAGCTCCACAGAATATTCTGCTTCCACAGAAGGCTTCCACAGAAGAAGGCTTCCACATAGCCCTGGGCTCCTTGTTGATACTTCCTTTCTGTTGACACACTCTCTCCCCATCCCTTTTGGCTCCTCACTCCCCTCTGGCTCCCTGGTTCCTCCTAGAATGCTCTTGGTGTCTCTGAGGGATCTCACCAAACTCATGCTCTATCCCCTCCCTGGCCTTTCTCGACTGAACAGTCTTTGCTCAGGAGCTCAGAACTTACTGCCCAGATGCCCTTGGCACCATTCCACCTGGATGTCACTTGTGAACATTAACCTTAACACGTCCCAAACCAGACCAATTATGTTCCCTCTCAAACATAGCATCCTTGTCCAACTCAAGCCAGAGCCTGGGAGCCTTCCATCTTTCCCCCACATATGGCCAATCAGTTAAGCAATCTTGGGAAACAAAGCAAAACAACAACAACAACAACAACGATAAAGGCTGAGGCCATATTGCTGGGGTTCCCAGCTCCCTCTGCCACCTCTCAAGCTGCTGACATAGATCAGGCAAGGTCCTTAATCTCTGGGCCTCTGTTCTCTCATTGGTAAACTGGGCATAATAACAGTATCTACTCTGTAGGCATGTTGTGCTGGTAACAGGGAATAAGAGCCGAGAAAGGGTGGCTCTGACCATTCGGTCCTCTTTCCCCCGGTGGCAGGCATTGGCCAAGCAGTGCTACTCAGGGTCTGAGTCACAGACCAGAGCCAATTTGGGAAATGCTTCTTAATTGGTCTGTAATGGGGTAAGTGCAGAAGTTGAGAGTCAGTGTTTTAACATTATAACCCTAAAGTGTTTTAAACAGTTACAGGGCCCAACGGATAATTTTATACATGTTAAATCTCATAATAAAAAGCTGGGGCTTCACTTCACACCCGTTAGGATGTCAACTATCAAAAAACCAGAAGGTAGCAAGTGTTGGTGAGGATGTGGAGACATTGCAACCTTTGTGCATCGTTAGTGGGATTGTAAAATCCCAGTGCAGTCGCTGTAGAAAAGAGTATGGAGGTTCCTCAAAAAACTTTTAAAAATGTATTTCTTTGTTCTTGAAAGAGAGAGAGAGAGGAAGCAGGGGAGGGGCAGAGAGAGAGAGAATCCCAAACAGGCTCTGAGCTAACAGTGCGGACGCAGGGCTTGATCCCATGAACCATGAGATCATGACCTGAGCCAAAATCAAGAGTTGTACGCTTAACTGACTGAGCACCACCCAGGCGTCCCTCCAAAAAATTTTTTTTTAAATTACCATGTGATCTAGCGATTGTACTTCAGGGTATATTCCCCAAAGAATTGAAAGCAGGAAAGTGAAGAGATATTTGCACCCTCATGTTCGTAGCAGCATTATTAATAACAGCCAAAAGGTAGAAGAAACCCAAGTATCCATTATAGGGTGAAAGGATAAACAAAATGTGGAATAATATTCAGCCTGAATATGTGAATAATATTCAGGAAGGAAAACTGGTCACGTGCTACAACATGAGTGAATATGAGGACACTATACTAAGTAAAACAAGCTGTATGCAAAAGGACAAATACTGTATCATTCTGCTTATAGGAGGTCCTCATCTAGAATAGTCAACGTCACAGAGGCAGAGGGGAGAGTGGCTGTCAGGGGCTGGTGGAGGGGGTGGGGAGCTGCTGTTTAATGGGTAGTTTCAGTTTGGCCAGATGGAAAAGTTCCAGAGATTGTCTGCCCAGCAATGTGGCTATACTGAACTCTACTGAACTGTATACTTTTAAATATTGTTTTAAGTTTATTTCTTAGGGACAGCACGCGTGAGCAGGGGAGGGGCAGAGAGAGAGAGAGAGAGAGAGAGAGAGAGAGGGAGAATCCTAAGCATACTCCATGCATCAGCGCAGAGCCCTATGCTGGGCTCGAACTCACAAGCTGTGAGATCATGACCTGAGCTGAGATTAAGAGCTGGATGCTCAACCGACTGAGCCACCCAGGTGCCCCTACTGAAATGTATACTTAAAAACGATTACAATGGTAAATTTTATGTGTGTTCTATCTCAATTAAAATTTTTTTTGATAAAATATTAGGACTTATATTTTGTATGTATTTTAAAATTACATTTTTCAGATGATTCATTTTATAAAAGTATCTATCCAAGAATTGGGACCAAAACACTGCATGCTACAGATGCCTCCAGAGGGACTGGCCTGGGTCAGGTTCACCTCCATTCCTTACTGGTTTGCCTGCTTGCACTCTGACCCCTCTTCCACCCATTCTCAACGTTGACCAGAGTGTGCTTTACTAAACAGCAAGGTTAACCTTGTGTCTGTCTGTCTTGGGCAAAGATTTTCAGTTGTTTCATACTTGCTTTAAGGGAAATCTCAACCCCCTTAACTGGGCACATGGAGCCCCCTGGGCTCCAGCGATGCCCCTGCCCGGCCTCACGGATCCTCATCCTGTGATGGATCTGCCATCCCATCCAGCGCCCTGGCACCTTCTTTAGATTGCAATGCCTTTGCCCCCGTGTCCCACCCACCTAATTCTTGTTTGTGTGTTAAAGGCCAAGGAAGCCTCTGAAAGTCTAGGCCTCACCATTGCCACGTGTGATTAATCACGGGGAAACGAGCCTCCTTGGCATTGACAAAAATGTAAGACGCTGTAAAGTAAGAGGTCAGGCACTGTGATGGGCCACATGAGGGAAGCTTCAGGCAAGTGGGCACTCCTCAAATGTGGCTGGAAGATCCTCTGGCCTCTAGCATGTGTTTCTGGGTCTCCCCTGGTTCCTTCTCCAGATACATTAGCAGGCTGGAATGATCTGGGGGGTCCTTCAAAGCTGGCAGGTGGTGGCATCAGACAACAGGACCTGTTGGCATGAACCCGTCGTCATGAAGTGCTCGGAAGATTCTGTCTTTCCTTTCAACCTGGGAGGACAGAGAGAGGCTTTGGGCCAGCTTTCTGATGTGCTTTCCAATGCGCAGGTTGCTGACTGGGCCGAGCCGGTCACCACAACCCGGTGTGACCGCTGGCTCCTTCTTGGCTTCTTCCTGGGCCTCCCTCCCCATCCTGTGGGAGAAACCCACTCCCTGCCAACCGGTGCTGGCCAAGATCCTGCTCTGGGAGCCTGGATTCGAACTGTGTGCCCAACTCAGAATAGGTTTTTGAGTGACTACTGAACGACCATAGACAGAAAGGGCCTCTCTTACTTCATGATGCCTACAAGAAGGGGCATTGTCATTCGGAGGCCAGCTGTCCTTCCTGGAGGCCTAGTTCCCAGCCTCCTGGTGACAGTGTTTTTTGTTTTTTTGCTTTTTTTAAACAGTAAAAAATCTTTATATTATACATAGATCTAATGGAGGAATTAGGAATTATTTATGGTTTCCTGCAATCCTCCCAGGTATAATATGTCAGATTCAAACTGGAAACTATGCCTGGAATGAAATCCTACTTGAAACAGTTTCTTGTGGTTCATATTAATGACTGGCGACTGGCGGGTTTACACAAACAAAATGAATATTATAATTTGGTGGATAAGCAAATAAATTACTTTTATAGGGTTTAGACACTTTCCATGGAAGCTTTGATTTATCCAAAGAGGCGTCTATGCATACAGGTTACTAAATTGCCAACATGAAACCCTTGAGTCCTGGTTCTTAGATTAAACGGGAGCTTGGGCCCTCTTCTCTGCAGACTTCTTGCTTAAATGGGGAAATAAAATACTTGATAAGTAGAAAGATTCTTTGTTGACATTTTTAAGCCAGCTGGGAGCCTTGAGAATTTGAGAATGGACCTTTTCACAGGCCATCAAGGGCCTGATGGAGTCTGTGGAAGACAAAGGCATTTTAGAGATGGCCAGCATTGTCTCTTGCCCACTCTGGAGCTGTCTTTGGCTCTGCCATCCCCAGGCTTTTGGTGAGATCTCAGCTGGTTTTAACTGCCCCAAGGTAAGACAGGGTCTTTTTGGGTTTTCATTGCCCTGGAGCATGACGTTACTGACAGATAAAAAGGCTCCCCCAGGACAGCTATTAAAGCTGAAGGGCTGCATTTGTATAAATACCCAAACAAAACCATCAGGGAGATATATGGCGAGAGACAAACTCTCAGAATCTCAGAGACAAAGATAAACAAAGCTGGTTGCAATGACAGAGCCAGACCAGACTGGGGTTCACAAGAAATGTCCCCTGAAGGAGCTGTCGCAGGCACACCTATGCGGAGAGACCAGGCTGAGAAAAAAAGGCTGAGCGAGGTGCTCAGTGTAACTTCTGTTTTAACAAAGCAGGACTCGCTCAGCTCAGCTCAAGTTGTACCAAATGAGATGAATTTGCTCTTTCCTGGAGGATCCAGTGGGAGACATGTGTGGGGGTGACTTTTCAGATCTGGGGTCCCTGGTCTTTTCTTGATGAAGGAGTGCTGGCCTCAGAGCTCAAGGTGTGTGTAGAAGGTTCCCAGTGGTGGGGTAGCTGGGTCCAGCCCGGGAGCTCTGAGGAAGGGGCATGTACAAGCTGCCACCATTGTCCCCTCCCTCCCCCCCCTCGCCTCCAGGCACATACAGAGCTCAGGGGCAGGCCTCCAGACAAATCCATGCTACCCCAGTGACCCATGATGTGCCACTGCTCAGCCGGGGGCCTGTGATTTAGTTTTTCTACCCTAATATGATTCTAATCTTGTCCACAGTATGCTGGATCTAATAAAAAAAAAAATGGTGGAATGCTTGTGTGCAGTTAATGTGGATGGAGGATGACCAGCCAGCCACTCCCGGAATAGGCCCAGATAAAGAGCTCCCAGACCAGGTCTTGGGACAGCAGGCAGGGGGGCAGGTCTGCAGTGAGCAGGGAAGGCTTGTGTTACTGCAAAGCTGAACTAGGCGGTGGGTCCTCAGGGATGCAGAGCGAAGAGGGCTCAGGAATCTGTACGCTTACTTTTTCTTTGCAACCAGTTATATAAATACACACGCAAGCTGGTTGCTGCCCGAAGGGTTCTGGCATGCAGCCAAACCATCCCCTGGGTCCTGGCACCTGGACACCTCAGCTTTCTAGCATTTAGAAGGCAACTTGATTGGAGTAGGCTGTGGATTTTGCTGATGCCGGGAAATTATTTTCTCTTGGATTCAAACCCTGCTTTGCTTGTCGAGAAAGGGAGACAGTGTGTTCTGGATAGGCATTGGCGAGAGATACCTCATTCTGGTTATTCTGGATGCCTCCAAACACCCAGCACAGGTCTCTGGGTGCCCTTGGTATACAAGCAACAATTGAGGCCTTGACTTGAGTGTCATCTCCTTGGGGACATCTTCCCTGACCAGTCTTGCTCAAAAAGCAACAAAAAAAACAAAACAAACAAAACAGACAGAACAACATAAAATTACCCACCCTGGCATCTTTCATTTACACCACTTAACGCTATCTGGAAATATTTATTTCTTTGCTTGTTTATTATGTCTGTCCCTCTGGACATGAGGTCCAGGAGAGCAGGGACCTTATTTGCATGGTCATGGTTCTATCCCTAGCATCTAAAACGGTACAGAAACACTGTGGAATGAATGGATATACTTTAAAACATACCCAGGGTTTGTATTTATCAGGTTGGTAAGATACGCAGAAATGACTGTCATGAAGGATGAAGCCTATACTCACAGGTTCCTAAAACAGGAGGCACGGCACACCATGTAGGGGGACCTAGGGGAACAGCAGTTATCCAACAGGAGGCAGAAGGAGAGAGGAGGAAGCATGGGCATGAGTCTTTACTGTGGTTTTCAAGGGGAAGGAGTCGGTGAGCAGGCTAAGCAACTGAGCAGATTTAGGATCGGCTAGTATGCATAATTTCTGCAGACTCTGAGTCATGAGGGTGGTCCCTCATTGTCTAGCACCAGGAATATTGCCTATAGTGCCTCCCAGACTGTAAAAGCCAGAAAGAAGAGGTGGTTTGGAGTCTAGGTTCCGGAGGGGGTAGTTTGCATATCAAAGACATGCAGGCAAGTTGTTTGCTATCTGCAGAAAATAGCTAATTCTGGGAAGGGCAGTCCCTTGCTTGGTTGGTCCCCAGGTTCCCAAGATGTCAAAGTATCATAAAGCACAGACAGTAGAAAACATGATCAAGACAGAATGACGCTTTGTCATGCATAGAAATGTAGAAGTTTACACAGATGTGAGAGAACCTTACATACTTGGAATGAGCTAAGACAACTAGGGCATCGTTCTATTTCTACAGGTCCCGAAATTGCCATGTATCCTTTGGGTGGTTTGGCCAATGGAATACTCAGTGGGGAAAGATCTTTTCTGACATCACCTCTCCCCAACTTTTATTGAAGTATAACATGTTTTCAGGGAATTGCATAAGGTACAGCTCATGAATGTTCATAAACTGAATAGACCCAGGAAACCAGCACCCAGATAAAAAAAAGAGAACATTACCAGCAGTTGGAAGTCCTTCTTGTGTCCCTTCCATTTCCTACGGCAACATCATGATGGTGCACAGGTTAGTTTTGTCTGTTTTTTAACTTCACATATATGGATTCATCATTTTTTTCTAATTATATTTGCAAAACTCATGCATATCATTGCATATGGTAGAAAACAGTTGCTTCTTACTGCTATACAGTATTCCACTGTGTGTACACACCCCAACTTATTTACCCATTCAAATGTTAAGGGCCATTTGGGAAATTTCCAGTTTGGTACTAGGACCCCTCCACTGACTTTTCCCCACTCGTGTGTCAGCCAGTCTTGCAGTTGAGAGCAACAGACCTTTCCCTGGGCAATTTGACTCAGAAAGATGTATTTATTGGAACTGTTCAACGTAGCTCACAGAAGAAAAGGAGGGAGCATCCAGGCTTTGAAAAGGGATGGCCAAAGGGCAGGCATTTGGTGGAGCTGTGGAGTTATATGGACACAGCTGGGATGTCTACACCATTGCAAGCAAGGCCCTTCTCCGTGAGTCATGAGTGGGGAGAGGAGGAGGGCAGGCTGCAGGCTGGGGCCGCCATGTGCAATCTGACTCAGGACCCACAAATGTTAGGAAAGGAAGGAGACTAGGAAGGAAGGAAGGAAGGAAGGAAGGAAGATCTTCTACTCGTGGCAACTCTGAATGACCACCCATCCTAACCTGGTATGGAACTGCAGGATTGGCCACTGGTTAGCAGTTACCAGGCCAGGAGGATGGCGGCGCACATGTGGCATTTCCGGAGCCCCCGGACACTTGTGACTGACTCCCAGGAGCAAGAGTCTGAAATCCAGTCTCCCAGGCATCAGATTGGGATGACTCTGGGCACAACTGACCCTCCAGAGTCCCCAGCAGAATCAGGCTGAGCCTACTCTCAGGAGATGTAGCCTGAAATCATGCCCTTGTTTGGCTTCCCCTTCTTTCCTCCGGGCTTCTCTCCCTCCATGACCCATCTACTCTGGTGCACTTCTTTAATATGTCACGTGTAGACCGCATCTAGTCCTGGAACTGCTCCTAGAGAACTGGACCTGAGCTAAAGAATCTCATGAGCGAAAGTATGGTATGCATGTGTCTGTGGTGGATGGTATATGTAGGTATGGTGTGTGTGTGTGTGTGGTGTGGTGTGGTATATGTGTGTGTGCTATATGTGTATGTGGTGTGTGTGCATGGTGTGTTTATATGTGTGGCGTGTGTCACTAAGTCCAGGCTGTGAGGTGGAAGGAGAAGGGCTCTGATGCTGCCCTATGTCTTGATGGTGTTTGCTCTTCTGTGCCTTCCACAGCCCAGAAGAGGTGACTGAGGTGGGGGAACTCTCCCACCCGCTCCCACAGCTCTGTCTCTTCCTCTCCTCATGATCCTGCTCCCAATCTCCTCCCTCTACCCTCTTCTCCCCTGTGCCAGGTATTAAGCTCCCAATCCACCCCATCCGCTCTCCTCCACAGGACTCCCAGCCCTCCATTATGCGGGCCGCCCTTTGAGTTCTGCCAATAGGGGGCACCAGAGGGAGGCTGCAGGACCTGTCCCCTTCTGTTTGTTCCTGTTCCTGTCAGCATCACCCCACAACAGTCGACTGTGACCCCAACAGTGGCTGGGGGTTCCAGTTTTCCAGTTTGCTTCCCTCATTCCTGGGGTCTGCCTTATCCCCTTCCTCAGGGAGGCCAGCACCTGCTGGCAGGGAGGTCCACTTCAGAGACGTGAGCCTAGTCCTGGGGAGGTCTACCTCCGAGCTTCCAAAGCTCCAGTGCCAGCTGGCACTGAGGTCTGGTTCCAACTCCTCAGGGCCCCTTCTCCATGTTTCTAGGACCCGGGTTCTAAGATGCTGCCTTCTTCCCCTCGTTCCTTGGGAATGCCAGCTGCTTTCTTCAGTGATTTTCTGTGTGTCTCTTTTTAGAGTCTTTCAGCCCTCCAACACCTGTTCAACCAATTCACTATATTTAGCTGTCTCTATTAAAGTAAGGGGTGGGGTCTGTCTTCCTGACAGGCTCCTAACTGGAAATCCGCTCTCCCTCTCCCCAGGGCTCCCAGAGGCACGGTCTCATGCATTGCTCAGTGTTCCCTTGCAAGTCAAGAGAGAAATCCAAATGATCAGTTTTAAAATTCAAATCTTGGGGCATCTGGTTGGCTTAGTTGGTAGAGCATATGACACTTGATCTCAGGGTTGTAAGTTTGAGCCCCATGTTGGGTGGAGAGATGACTTAAAAATAAAATCTTAAAAAAAAAAATTCAACTCTTATTCAAGATTACTGATGAAACTATCAATGCAAACAAAGTGAAAAAGCTCCACAATGACTAAAATTGTGTATCGACAGAAGTCAAATCACCTCGACAAGGTTTTGATTGTTAAAAGTCTGACTTAGGGAGTTGTTGGAAAATTCGATGTAGAGGAATAACAGGGTCAGATGTGTGGTGGGCTTCTGATGTGTTTTGGTTGCTCACTGTCCGTTCACACTACTCCTACCAACTGGCTCCATTCCATGCCGCCACCACTTTCAGTCCATGAGGTCAGGAGCTACTCTCCCCAGCCCAGAGGGAACGCGTGACTCAGGCCTGGCTCCTTCCTACAGGACTTGGAGTTGGCAGCATGCAAGCTGGAGTTTCTGTTGCCACTTTGCCACTGCATGCAGCCTGAGGATGAAGCCAGCTTTGGAAGAAGGGTAGACCTGAGTGGTGAGAAGGAGGCCCTGGGCCTCAGTGATGGCCATTGAGTTTCCATATCAAGCCAGTCCTGAAACCAGCCTCACACCAATAATTCTTCTTTTTGGTTAAGTCAGTTTGTGCCACTGCAATCAAAAGAGTTCTACCAGACAGATCTATAGATTTTTCTAGAAGACTTAAGAAGTGAAAGACGTGAAGGCACTGCAATGGTTGAAGCATTAGGACAGTGGTAGGAAATTCGAAAGGAGGAGGTAGAGTCAAGAAATCTTAAGACTTGGTTTCTGAGTAAACACAGTAATTGAGAGAAATGGAGGCAACCAGTGAAAAAGATGGCACTCAGATTTGGGAAATAAGGTTGAAGATTGATGGTGAAATCACTGAGTTGGGAGTTAAACACAGGAGCAAGATGAGTGCAGAGCTGGAGATGAAGAAGACCACTTTGGACACGAGTTGCCCGTGGATCGCCCAAGGCACTATGGTCACACCAGAGCAGCTGGGTGTGAGTGTGAAACTCAGGAGAGAGTCGGGGGTGGCACTGAAGGTTGGCAATCACCCCCACATGGACCGGTCACAAGCATGGCAGTGAATGGAGATCGTCTGGTATGAGACTAACCCCAGGTTGAAGGCAGCCTGGCAGGACATGGAAAGGACAAGCTGAAAAACAGGAGCCTACCAGGGCAAGACTGACAGAGGTATTACGACAGATAGATGTGCAAGGACAGCCAGGAGAACAGCTTTCAAGGAAGGGAGCAAAACATTCAAGAAGGAGGTAGCGATTTGCTGTGTGATGTCATGGGCCACCCCATCCCATCTAGAAAGCCAAGAGAGTTCTCTCCTGAATGACCAGACTGATGAGGCAGATTTCAAATAATGTTTGTCTCTCACTTCCCTTCATCCCCTCTGCTTATATCTTCTCCTCTTCCCAGTCACCAGTGCCTCCACCAAGGTGCTGGAAGGAAGGAAGGGGGAAAAAAAGAATGGAAGGAAAAAAGGTACTGATATAGGGACTCTGGCCAGGGAAAGCAAAGCTTTGGTTGCATGGTGTATGCAGCTCTGCCTCTGTTTATGATGTGACCAGACTATGGCACAGGAGTTGAATCATTTGGCTACTGGAGCAATAAGTTAGTAGCATTTCATAGGGGGTGCTTTGGTTCACTTTTGGTAAGCAATTAGTGTTTAAAAGATGTAAAGTTAGGAAGGACCTAACTTTAGACCATCTTGGTAGATAAATGCCAATATGAAAACACCCCTCACCAGAAAAATAGTAAAAATCGTCTTGAGAAAAGAGAAAGCCACCCTTGTTTGGTTAGGATCTCTGGTTACTGTTTCATTTGATGGACATCCAGGGGTTCTTAGATTCCAGCACCCAGCAAACCCTTCTATCATGATTAAGTCTTTCCAAACCTTGTATGTTGCACATCCTGCTGTATTTTTTGTTCTGGCCCCAGAGGAGACTGGGAAAACCTTTCAGCCTCTATTGGAGGTGGATGCCTCCTCATTCCTGCTGCAGCCCCATTTGAGAATAGAGCTTAGGCCACAGGATACAAGCTCCAAGCTGAGAATCTCAGGGCTCCATTCTGAAACTGTGCTGATTTTTTTTTCAAAGCATCAATTAGTATACTTTTTAAGTGTTAATACAAAAGACATCAAAAATGCAGTTAAAAGAAATGACACGTGTTTACACATGTGTGGACTATTTCTGAAAAAGACATACAGGAAGCTGCTAACAGTTAAGGATGGAAAAGCTTGCCCCTGGTTGAGAAGGAGGGAAACTGTATGCTTTTTTGTATCGTTTGAATTTCATTTTATGGATGTATACCCCCAAATTAATTAAAAACTCTATAAAAAAAAGCAATAAAGCTGCTGATAGGGTATGTATTCCAGGAAGGAAAAGACAGCATAAGCATTACATAACAGATAAGGTCACAGAATTAAAACACAGGGATTCACTAGGGCAAATGCTAATCACATAGTCCCTGTTCACTGTTGACCGGGAGCCTCTGCCCATCTTACCCAGGTCATGGAAGGATGGGTGGGGAGGAATCACCCTAATTCCCAGGCAGGAAATGGGGACAGGGTGGGTCCTGGAAAGGGGACTACTGCTGACTCCTGATTTCCCAGCCACTAATTAGTGATGAAAATCCAACCCCCACCCAGGACAAAGGCAGCCCAGACATGGCCTCATTTACATGCAAAGGAAGTGGCCACAGGCTGATGCTTGGCAGGGGCTGGGGATGAGAGGACACTAGTGATGCCTGTGTTTGTGGGAGAATGAGGAATATGTTGCTAGTCCTCCCTGTGGGTAGGACACCTGTGGTGTCTCCAGGATGCTCCCAAGCAAGAGGAGCTGACGGAGGATAATAGAGAAATCTGTCAGGTGAGCACAGGAGGGGGAGATAAATGTGGAGATGGTTCTAACTTGTCCAGGCCCAGAAATTCAGACCACTAATCCACTAAAGGCTGGTGGAAGAGCAATGGGGCCTCTGAGGCATTCCAGATCAAACCTTACCTGACATCCACCTGCCCCATCCATTTAGTACTGCTGTTAACAGATCGTTTGCTGCCACCTGGCCCCCAGGATACAGCTGGTACTGTGGGTCATTCCATCACTGTTGGGAAGGTCAAGGTTTCTGCAGAAGAGCACTGCAGTGGTAGAGAAACAGACTCAAGGGTAGACTGCCTGGTTCCATATTGCCTCTGCTGCTCTGTGTCTCAATTTCTTCTTCTACAAATCAGAGATAGAAATAATACCTGATAATACCTACCTGGAAGGATTGTTGGCAGTTGAATGAGAATATCCACCTGAAGTGTTTAACAATGACGTGTATAGGAAGTCTTGCTCAATAAACGTGAGCCCAAGCCCTCAGTTTTTATTCCCCAGCCCAAGCATGCTTAACCTGAGTAACAGGGGAAATATGAGGTTTACAATCACCGAGGTCCCTGTGTGCTTTAACACGCTTTTGGGGGAAATTGGTGTTGAAAATAGATTAGGAAGGGGAAGAGGCTAAAGACTAGACATCCAGGGAGAAGTTTGCAGGCATCCAGACGGAAGGTGGAGGGGCGGGAACTCGGGCCCTTGGCGGCAGGATTCGGGAAATATTTCGGAGAAATTCTCTCTAGGACTTGATAACAGGCTGCGAACGGGCACTTGGCCGAGGGCACCGGCTTTGCTGGCGGGAGGAAGGTAGGGCGGCAGCTGCGGGGCAGATCATAAAGGTGTGGGAAGGAGACCGGCGGCTTGGGACTGGAAGCTGAAACAGCAGGCCCGGAGGCGGCGGTGAGTGCAGGGGTGGGGTTCGGGCTGGAGTCGGGGGACGGGGTGCCTGTTCCCGAGTGCAGCTGACGCTCGTCTAGGTGCAGTGTGCGTAGGCGCTAAGTCCGATTTCCAACTCCAACAGTCAGCTGCGCGGCAGTCGGGCGGGCGTGGCGGAGCCGCAGGGGGCACTCGGCGACCCCGCCCTGGGGACCGGCCGGGAGTTCCCCGCTTCCCTCTCCCTCCCTTCCTCCCTCCGCCCCTCGCCGGGCTCAGGGCTCCCATTCCGCCCAGCCCCCGGCGCCTCCGCCCTCCCGCTTCCCATGACCTCAGTTAGACGCGCTCGGGATCAAGTTCAGGCTGGTTTTCCAGCGGGCCGCGGGCCAGACCGCAGAAACCGCCGCCGTTCACACCCGGCGGCCGCGCGCCTCCCGCGGCCAGGGCGGGTCCGACGCGGGCGGCGGGGGACGGACCTCTCGGCTCGGCCCCCAGCCCCGGCGGCGGCTGGCCGAGGGGCTCGTCTTTCACTACCCGCTCACTTCTAACCCGGCGGGGCCCGAGGGGTCTGCGCGCGGGGGAGATACGCCTCTGTGCGCCGCTAACTGGGGTGGGTGGGCCCGCAGGAGCTCGCGCCCACCTCCTGTCCGGACTCCCCCCGCCCCCGTCCACTGCTAGTCACGGCCCACCCCCACCCCCACCCCCAGCCACCGCAGGCCCCGGTCCACTCCGAGTCCCAGCCACCGCGAGCCCCAGATTTCCGCACCCCCACCCGCCGCCGCTCCCCGCCCACCTCCAACCAGGGATCCTTTCGCCCTCCCCAACACTAGCCGTGATTCTCCGCTCCGCTCCCCGAAAGCCCAGGATCCCTTTCCACCTCAAGCCCCTCGCAAGCCGGGATTCCCGCCCCCACGCCACACAGCCTACCGCAAGCCCAGGAGTTCCCCCTTCCACAGCCCACTGCAAACTAAGGGTCACTTCCTCTCCACTCCCGGCTCCCCGCAGGTCCAGGATCTCTCCCCGCAATCCCCGAGCCATCGCAAGTCTGAGATCTCCCTCCAAGCTCTCGCTCACCACAAACTTGGGAAACCTTGCCCCGCCAACCCCCCCCCCCCCCCCCCGCCAGTTTTGGATCCCTTCCCATCCGTAGCCCTTTACAAGCCCCGTATACCCCCGACCCCGACCCCGCTTGCCCCCCCGCGGGATTCCAAGCCCGGTCCTGTGCCCCAGACCTGGGGAGGGGGTTGGGTATTATCACGCGCGGCACACTCTCCCAAGCTCAAGGGGGAGGCAGGACCCCACAAAGGGCTGCCCCTCCTCCCAGCCTCAAGTTTCGCGGTGCACAAGCCTCCAGGCGCGACTGGGAACGGCAGCCGGCCACCCAGGGCTTCCTACGAACCCTAGAATTTAGGACTTTCCCGAGGTTTTCGGCTAACGGCAGATAACGCGCCCTGGAGGCGCAAGCCCCTGGAGTCTGCTTTCATGTTTTCCATCACTACAGCCAGAGCGTAACTTAATTAGCTTCTCCTTTCCCCAAAGGGAGAAAATGAACCTGATTCGGAGGAGCAGATTGTCTCCTCGGCCTGGGTGCAATGAATCCCGGGCTCGGGTGTTGCGGCCCCGCAGCCCGGGTTTCCAGCGAAGATTCTCAGCGGCGGTGGGTGGCCTTCTGGAAACTTCAAACGGCTTTACTTTATTTGACACAATTTCTACACATAGGCACCCTCTAATATTTGCCTGCGGGGCGGTGGGGTTGGAGGGAGGCGGGGCCCGGGGCGAGGCGGACCCTCCCGGGAAAGGAACACAGGCCGAGGGGGCAGAGCGCGGCGCACCCTCCGCGCCCAGTGCGGGGTCCGGCAGGGCGGCAGCTGCGCGGCTCCCGGGGCCGACCCCGCCCTGCAGTCAGTCACACGCGAGAGAGGAAAGGCCAAAGAGCTCCCCTTGCCCGGACTCTGGAGGTGCTCCAGGGCCGGACTCCCGCGGGAAGCGCTGTCCCAGACATTCAGAGCACTTCCAGTTAAACTCCCTCCCTCTCCTCCCGCCGCCTGTTTCTCGCTCTCCTTTGGCACTTGTGTCTCCCGCTCCTTTGCGTAAGTTGGAGGTTAGGTTAATCAGAAGCGTTATGTTTGGCCAATCCCAAACTCAAACTTCTCTACAAGGCGCACATTCCTTGTCATTTGGCCTTTTAAAGTCCAGGGGAGACTGGAGGAAGTGATGTTCTGGCCTTCTCATTCTTTCAGGCTTGGCCCCCAGCCTATCCCCAGAATTTGGGGTGACCTTTTCTGATCACTCTAGTCCAAGCAGGTTTCTTCTCCCTCTTTTGGACTCTGGAAGCCACCTTGTTTCCACCAGTCAGAAAGCACACATCATTTTGTACTTGGGTTCCTTGGTGGCTCTTTCCTTTTACCCACAGATCTGCTCCTCCACTCCAACATGCCCTAGCACACTGCCATGCCCTAAGGTGTCTTTTAGGAGCTGTTGTACCTTTCAGGGCAATGTGGCAGCTCCCGGCCATTTCAGGAGGTCCCTGGCACCCTTGCAGGGCTGTTTTCGCCTTCTCCGGGCAGGTCAGTGAACTACTGCCCATGGAAATGACTTGCCTGGTGATCTGACTTCTGGAGGGTCCTGGGTTTGACATTCAGCGTTCCTCCCACCTCACTCAACCTGCTCAACTTTGCTGCTGGCATTTCCCTTGGTGTGTGTGTGTGGGGGGGGGGGGGTGAGGGGAATGAGGGAGTGAAGAGGTTTGAGTAGGATGAGGTGTTTGGGGGAGAGCAGGGAAAGCTGATTTAGTGGGGGAAGCTACGAAGTGGCTGGACAGGGGACTGAGGCTCCACAACACTGGTGAGTGGGATGCTGGGGAGAGGGGGTGGACTTGGGAGTCAGGGACTGACCTGAAAGGATGAGGGGGGGGGGGGCTTTGCCAGGCAGCACTAAAGGGAGACTACTTAAGGTGTTGGCAATGGGGAGAGAGGGCAGTGACTGCTGGCTGCAGAGAAAGAGTCAACTATTGGAAGAATAGGGAAGGTGCTGGCAAGTGGGTGGGTGGCAGGATGGGGCTGGTGGGCATCCTCTGATCACGTGAAATGAGTTCTCAAGGAGCATGTGTTGGCATTTATGTTTTGAAAAATTACAACCTCTTCTTGTTCTTATCAATGCTTTTATAGTTTTAGGAAAGAAAGAAATTATGAATTAGCTGTTATGAGCCTTCTTTTGGAAGTCTTTCAGTCCAGAAGCATGTATCACTTTACAAAAAAATAAAATCAAAGTTAAAAGATATATTGGGGGGGGACTAATTCATATTTTGATAGGATGACTCACTAGAGTTTTCTTAGAAACATATAAGACATTTAGAGATGCACACTTTCCCCCTTGTTTACATAAGTGAAAACATTATACAGTGAGTTAGTTATTTCTTTCAACAAGGGGCCCATTTAGTTAACCGAAAAGATGTCTGTAGAAAGAGGCATTCTTGATTTTTAACCATGAGACAGCAGTACAAAACCAAGAATGTCAGTTGGGCATTATCTGTGTCAGTGACAGAAAGGCATCAAACTCCCATAATTAAGACTAAATTTTCAAATTCAGGGGATAACCTGTTGGTTAACCTACAGCAAAGTAAATAAAGTACATATTAGAAAGCTGAAAAACAATGCCAATGATAACTTTGGGTCTTGAAAAAGAACAGTGTGGCTCCACGATGATCTCTGTTGTATGTCCATGGGTGAGGGGGCTCACTGAGAATGTCAGGCAGGTGAGTCCTGCTCAGTGACAGACTCAGACATCGTATCATAGTGTGAAACTTTAAAAAAAAACAAATAGGTGCTTGTGTTGACCCCTAGACCTCCTGCACTAGAATCTCTTGGGGATGCACTTGGGCACCTATGTATGGAAAAGCCTCTGCAAGTGGCTCTGACTTGCCACCTGACTTGGGCTGGGAACCACACAGCCTCTGACTTCCTTGAGAGGGAGGGTCAGTCTGAGTCTCTCCTCTGAAGGGCAGACAAAACACCCAAAGGGCTGTTTTTATATTTAAAACTGTAAGACCTTGTGAGGCAAGACAGCCCTCCTGTGGTTGCCCATTAACAGAGAAAAAGTGTGTTCTTCCCACCTGCCATAAACACCACATGAAGCCAGCACTGAGTATGTGTATGTGTGTGTGTGTGTGTGGGGGGGGGGGGGGTTGGGGGGGGTTGGGTAGTGCACAAGGCTGTCACCCTGAGCAAATGCATGTCACTAGTGACAAGATGTGTTTCTGAACTTATGAGTCTTCTCTTTAAGGCTCCCAGAGGCACTGGGTAGAGGATGCTTTGCAAAAGCAGGTGGGGATGGAACTGGGGAATGAGATTACATCAATGATAACCCAGTGAGAATTAGGTGAGGGCTTAACAGGTGCCCTGCATGCTGGGCTCTTTGAAGGCAGATCCATCGTACAGGATCTTATAGATTCACTGGCATCCTAGGTGGGTCCTAGACCTACTGTTACCTGGATTTATGACATTGGTAGTAGCCATGGAGGTCTATTCATGAACTTTGAACCAGGCAGTTATTATATTCTTAAGGATTTTATAGACTAGTAGATGTCGAATAAAACTTTTGGGTACTGACATATGGTTATCAACTTTTATATCAAGTAAGGACAATGAAAAAGACTGAAAACTACGATCTACCATCATTTCATACGAAGAAGACAATTTTAATATCATAAAGGAAGGATAACTTCAGAATTTAAAAACTGCACACACTGAATTTTTAAACTATACTGCCCTTGGCTTTCTCATTTTGTGTGGACTGGGGAAAAGTTTATCACCAAACTCCGCTCTGCAAAGTGAGGCTCCATTGTCTTGAACACTTAGGGGCAGCCACACTGCTTGCAGATGATGTTAATTTACTCTGAGAAGTGGTTTCAGGGCTTTAAGGGAAACCTAAGGAATTCAAGTGCAAAAGTCTCTCAGTATTTTGCCTCAGTTTCCAATAGAGTGCTTTAAAAAGAAGTAAACAAAACAGACTATGGCAAATAAAATCTTGGAAACCTGAAGTTGGAAGGTTTTTTAGTAGTGATATGGTCCATGTGGGGTTTTTTTTTTTTGGTAAGTTTATTTATTTTGAGAGAGGGAGAGAGAGAGGGAGAGAGCACAAACAGGGGAGGGGCAGAGAGAGGGGGAGAGAGAGAATATACCAAGCTGGCTCTGAGCTGGCAGCCCAGAGCCCAATCAGGGCTTGAACTTACAAAACCATGAGATCATGACCTGAGTCAAAACCAGGAGTCAGAAGCCGAAGTGCCTGAACCACCCAGGTGCCCCTGGGCAGGATTCTTATTGTCAGCCCTTCATAGTGTCTGTTCCCAGATTCATCAATGGTTTCTCCAACTCCTCCTATTGTTCCAGTGCAGGGAAAGTCAACCCTTACAGTTTCTCTCCTGGAACTCTGACTGGCTCCTCTTCATACCAGACCCTGTACTCTGCTTGACACACTGTGCCTGCATGAAAATAATGACATATTTCACTGATAACTGCTGAAAACTAATTTTTAAACTCCAGGTCTGTATTTTTGCTTCCATTTTGACTTTTACTGATAAAAATAACTTTAATTGTATTTCATTATATTGTGTGAATATCATTTTATGACTTGAAAGTCATTATATTAAATTTTTTTTTTTAAGTTTATTTTTGAGACAGAGACAGCGTGAGCGGGGCAGGGGCAGAAAGAGAGAGAGAGAGAAAGTGAGAAAGAGAGAGGGATAGGGAGAGAGAGAGAGAATCTCAAGCAGGCTCTGCACCATCAGCACAGAGCCGATGCAGGGCTCGAACTCATGAAACCGTGAGATCATGCCCTGAGCCGAAACCAAGAGTTGGATGCTTAACCAACTGAGCCACCCAGGCACCCCTATATTAAAAAATGTAAAAGCATTTTATTTTATGAAAGATCCACTTTCATTAAAAGTGGTATAAAAACTGAGATGAAGGGGCATCTACTTGCTTATCCAACCTCCTCCCAACAGCTAGTCCCACAGCAGGCTGACAGCATTTCTATGTCAAGTCTACCACAGACTACACAACACATTCATTTTGTAGCAAGCACCTCAGTGGTGAAACTCAGCATCTGATAAATCTGAACACAACTCAGCTGCAAGTAGGATAAAAAAAAGATGAATCTAAAACAATGATTTGCAAGCTGTGATTTTCAATCATTAATGGGTTGTAAAATCAATTCAGTGGGTTATGAGAGCATTAAAAACCACACATACACAAGAGCCAAAAGAGCAAATTCCTACACATCTTTTCTAGATCAAAGTACAACTGCATGCCTTACAGGTAAATACTCTTTCATAAACATTTTATTTCATCACATATATGTACTAACACGTATGTACTAGGTCATGACATAAAATATACTTCACAGCCCTCAACCACATCACATTGAAAAACATATTTGGTTATTCAGTCTCTTAAAAGATTTGTTTCTTTGTTTTCGTTTTGTTTTGTTTTTCCATTTCTGAGCCACGGCTCCCCACTGCAATGGCTGGGTACTCTGAAGCTCTCCCCGCTCAACACAACAACAATTTATGGTGCTCTTAGTACCACCATTTCCTGGTTCACTGCTATTTTCTATTTTTCCTCTTCTATTTTTCCACAGCTCCAGGAGCTCAACTTAAGGGAATTGCCACTGGGCATCTGAATGTGGATCAGGTCCCTGCTGCCATGTGCCAGGCATGATGCCAGGGGCTCTACACACATGACTCTTTACAGATATGGTTCCTTATCTTTCACCCGTAGCAGTATCTCACCTATCCCTCTCGAGGCACTGGCACAGGACACATAGGGACTGAGGGAATGTTTCCACGTAAATGAATTCAACAATAAGTGCATTCTGTTGATTGTAAACCACATAAATTCAATTCAGCAAAAGAGAATAGTTTCAAATAAAATGTTTCCTCATTTCTCCATACTTAATACAAAAGTACTATACAAAGCTTAATTTATATTGATTAAATCCTAATTGTATAAAAAGTTGAGGCATTGGTGTTCTGTGGCTACTGGTAGTAGTTTTATTACTTCGGTGTCGTATCTCATATAGTATAGTTATACAACATTAACCCTTTGATTTTGAGCAGTTATAAACTTATTTTAACACAACATCATATATTCATTACTAGTTATTACTCTCACCTAAAATAATTTAGCAATAGTACATGATACTGAGGGAAAAGGAAAACAGTTAACTTAATACTTTTCTAAATGCTAGTAAGAAAGAAACACATCAACGCACACCTGATTTGGGGGATGGCCATAACTCGGCCTGTGACTTCAAATGGAATCTGGGAAAGTAAACCAAAGGTGTTTTTAAGCTGAAAGGACACAAATGTTGAGTTCAAACCCTTCATCTTTCATATTAGGCAGTATCTACACACGAAGGTAAATGACTTATCTACAGGCACATAATTACACAGTAAGAGAGATGTCCAAGGTCTCCTGATAACAAATCTAGACTTTCTCTATTTCATAACAGAGGTTCATACATACTATAATACAATCATATTTTTAAAAGATCAAATCAGATATCAAGGAAAACAAATCCATCATAACCTTTTAGGCTAAAAAACCCTAGAGCAAGAGTTTAATAAAAATGCATGACAGCTGTGTTCAAGATAACATAGTGTGGAATACAGTGTTGTAAACATGGATGGCAGAAGTTCATGGTGACAGTAATTCACTGTGTGTTTATGCATTAGTTTTGTGCATTAGTTGTGTTTTCATCTGTATCACTTAAGCTAAATTTTTTCCACAAAAATTTCTCATTTGATTTCCAAAGCGAAGTTTCCAGCTCCTCTTTCCTTTTGGAGGATGCGGCAAGGGGCACTTTTTCACATAGAGTCTCTATCACTGCCAAGTCAGTGAGTTTACTAAGGCTGTCGTCATTCTGTTCATTCAAGATGTCCCAGAAATCTTTTGGTCTCTGTTTTGCTTTTTCCATGGGCCCTGAAAGAACTTTCTTTGGCAGTTGTGTGGGACTGTTCCCATAACTATTAAAGAGGTCATCAAGAATAGATGTGTCGCCAAGTAAGCCTACCACAGAAGTGTTTCCTAACACTGGATTTTCTACCTTCTTGTTTTCCACTTTGAAAAGGGGTCCGTTTCTTGAAATGCCTGTTCTTGTTGGGCTTTGTTGCTCTTTCATAGTATATTCTAATTTTTCTAACTCATATGCTTCAGACTTACTGTTCAGGGAACAGGATACTACAGTATCTTTGTATGCTTGGCTGTTTTTTCCATTGTCAGTCTCTTGGGTAGAGCTCATACGTGATTTGGTAGTCTCTCCGTCATTAGAAAGTACCTGTTCCCTATGGGAACCGTGAGTTTGAAACTCAATGGATTTTTCTTTATATATTTTTGGGCTGCAAATTTGAGAAACTCTTTTGGGAGAATCTTTAAGTGCCAAAGTTGCAGAATCTGACAGGCCTTCTTTTATAAGAGATTCTGTTTTTTCAGATTTATTCCTGACTCTCTCTGTTTTCTGACAGGAAGTTTTAATGCATTCTGAAGCAAAATCCACAAAAAATTCTTTTACCTCCGGATACTGAGAAGCATAAAAGTCTTTTAGCATTTTCTGTCGTTCTTCTGATGTAGCATTAGTTATATTTTTAGCAAATTCCTTTACAGAAGGCAAGTTAAAATAAGAAGCCATTTCTTCAAATTGTTTTCTGAAGATTTAATGAACAAAAGCAGTAGTTATTTTTATTATTTTATTTTTAAAGAACTCACCATCAGTGATACTAAAAAAAGACACAAAGCAATGTTCAGTTGATCCCTGAACAACACAGGTGTTAGGTTTCCCTGTGTAGTCAAAAATCTGAATATAACTTTTGACTTTCCCCCAAATTAGCCTACTGTTGACCAGAAGCCTTATTGATAATGTAGAGAGTCAACTAATACATATTTTGTATGTTACATATATTATATATACTGTATCCTTACAATAAAGTAAGCTAGAGAAAAGAA
Organism: Panthera onca; assembly: GCF_046562875.1. Lineage (NCBI taxonomy): Eukaryota > Metazoa > Chordata > Mammalia > Carnivora > Felidae > Panthera > Panthera onca. The sequence goes on along the minus strand of NC_138351.1, from coordinate 30,753,693 downwards.
AATGTTGTTGAGAAAATCACAAGGAAGAAAAAATATATTTGCAGTACTGTATTTACTGGAAGAAAATCTGCCAGTAAGTGGACCCACATAGTTCAAACCTGTGTTGTCCAAGGGTCAACTGTAATCTTATTCATTTAGTATATATTAACTTAATTCCATAATGAAAATGCATTTTACACTAGCAGAATGTGACCTCTTTCCTTATGCTAGTGAAAAAAAATTCTAGTTCATGAAATCACCAGCTTTTGAAGTTATTTTGATTTATACTATTAGGCATTTCCTGGGAATGATGGGATCCCAGCATGCTGCTCCTCCAGTCAGCCAACTTACGGCTGACATGAGAATCATAATTTATATAATCTGTCTGAAAATCTATATTGCATTCAAGTCCTATGAAATAAAATTGTCAAAAAAAGGTCTTAATGAAAAGACAAAATTCTGAAAAATAAAGGGATTTTTTCTTCTCTCCTTTTTTCCCTTCTTCCACAAATACAACAAAGAAATTTCATACAACTTTTTGATGATCCTAAAGGAAAATTCTAAACTGATAAACCTAGATTCTTTCTTCCCCCAACTGGCCTGCCTTGAGTATAGACAGCTAAACTAAGAAATGAGATGTCATTTAAAGGAGTGAGTTTTACTCTTAGTATAAGATACTAACAAAAGCTGTTGTATTCATGTGTGAGAAAATGGACCTTCCAGAACCCTGGCAAGACAGAGGCAGAAAGATTGTTTCACAACCCTGGACACCAGACTGTGCTCCTTTCCCCAGGTGAGGGTGCTATGGACTGAACTGCAACACCCTCAAATTCATTATGTTGAAGCCCTAAACCGCAGTCTGACTATATGGAGATAGGGCCTTTAGAAGGTAATTAAGGTTAAATGAGGTCATAAGAAGCCATCAGAAATATCTTTCTTGGCCAAGAGAGGACACGGTGAGGTCACCATCTGCAAGTCAGGAGAGCCCTCACCAGGAGCCAAATCAGCTGGTACCCTGATCTTCAACTTCCCAGGCTCTAGAACTGTGAGAAGTAACTTTCTATTGTTTAAGCCCCAGTCTATAGTATTTTGCTATGGCAGATGGAGCAAAGACAGAGGGTATTGCTTTGCTGATGCTGAGTTGGGCCACGAATCAGGAGAGCTCAGTGTTTGTAAACATTCTTTAAAAAAAAGCCAGATGGTGTTGTAACACATGATTAAAAGTACCAAAGTTTTAGAATTATGTTTATATTTGATATAGTTCCTTAAAACATTCATTTATACATTCAGCAAACATTTATAGATCCTCTATGTGCTAAGCACCATAGAGTTATACAGCAGTGAACAGCCGACCACCATATTCTTCAAGGAGTTTATAGTCAAGCTGGAGGAGACAGACACATGAAAACCAAACCAGAAGAGAGTGATAAATCCCACTACAGATGAAATAAAGGGCCCTGTGGGTTCCCACAGAAGGGGTACCTGAGCCAGTGATGGATCATGGGTAAGGTAGCAGGGAAGGCTTCTCTGGTGTCACCAGTCAGGCAAGGGTAAGTGAGGAAACCGTCCAGGGAACGGGGAACATGCACAGGCCCACTTCAGAGAGAACCTGGTACACAGAGGGGCAGGAGAAATTGCCAAGGAAGAGGCTGACTATCATGAAGGGTCTGTATGTCAATTTCAAAAGTTTGAATTTTATCCTGCACACACAACAGAGAATCCTGAGGGTAAAATAATGATTTATTTGTAATGTATGTAATTTGGAGCTTTAAAGCCACTATTATTTTGCTGCTCAGGCCAGGTTATGTCAAGTTTGTGTTTCCTGTGATTTTAGTGGCATCCATCGTGCATGCTCATGACTTTTGTGGCTTCAGATGAGCACCCTGCCTTCTAGTCCTCTTCACTGCACTGGTCCTCTTCACTGTTCCAAGTCCAGATATTATCTATGCCTGAGCAACAGCCACTCTTACTGCCAAGAGAATATTTAATAACACAAATACAAGCTTCCAAATTTCTGTCCTGGAAATTGCCAATGTTCTTGTTGGAAAGCAACAAGCACGTTCTTAAAAGGTTCCAGTTTTTACTTCATATGAAGTAATGAGGTATTATTTTGTTTATTAATCATTTCCAAATCCATTTTCATGGCCTTTCTAATAAATATTTGTGCTGTGAAGATTAAGTTATTGGCAAAGTTACAGGCTGATGTCTTATTTATCCAAGACTTGGTGGTGTCTCAGCAGCTGCCAGAATACTTCACCTTTGCTGTGCTGACCTCACTCAGAATCTTACAATTCTGTCCCTTTTGGGAGGAGAGCTTCTGACCCCATGTTATACCAGTAGTATGCAAGTAAATTAGGCTGGGAGGTTGTCCTTTACAGGATGAATATGACTGATTATAATTCATTTTATTTTTGCTTTCTAACTTGCTTTCATAATTCTTGGTCTTTAAAAGAATTTTCTCTAAGTATTTAAGGAAGGTACACTCAGGAGGTATAAACTAGCCACTTTGTAAGGAAAATTTAATAAACTAAAGTAGACACTCATAAGTCACTAGAAGAAAGAAAAAAAACGGAAATCAAAGACAGGTATATTTTAGCAAATATATCCAGAGTAGTTGTGTGTCATGTATATAATTCAAGTTCTCTTCCCTTTTCATGAGAACTGAGGGAAAATGGTGGGACACAGCTAGGTTATCTTCTTTTTGCCTGAGCTTTCTTAAGTGAAGGGAGGACTGAAACTTCATTCCGATGACCTGACGGCCACAGCGGGTACGGATTCGTGATTCTCGTAAAGGAGGATGATTAGTGGGAAAGATGTGTCAGCAGTTCTGACATCGATCCCTAGGTCAGAGGTTGGCATTCTAACATTAGTCTTTCACTTAGCCTAAGGCATTTATTCCCTGGGATGGGTAGAGAAGAAAGTGAGAGAAGAAAAATCTAATCATTTGTTAATAGTTTTATTTTTATATACAGTGCTAACGGAGATAAAGACACTTGTGCTCCTTAAAAACTGGTAAAATCCATTATGGTCTGCCTCTGAACAAAATAATTGCCCAAAGCAAATTACCCCAAATTTGCCCAGAATCATCATTGTAAGTCTATTTATGAGGAGAGATGCTACTGTAGCATGTAGGGTGTTTGCCTTTCTGGACAATGGTGGGTAGCTGAGAGCCGCACTCTAGCCTACCACACCAGCACCCAAGGGCTGAGGAGCTACCAAACCCGTGAGGAAAGAATTTGGAACAGGGAGAACCATCACCATTTGCCCATTGTCTGCAGAGGCCTTCAGGGTCAATTCAACCATGCCTTTCATCCCTGCTTAGCTCAGTCACTACTCCTCTGTCACCTGTAACAGGTGTACCAGGCCTTTTCCTGGTCCTAGTCTCTTCCTCCCCAATCTAATCGAATCCCTCACCCTTCCAGACCATTCCTCAGCCCCTGGAATGAGGCTATGCTCTACCAACTCCCCTGTTCTTCTCCCCAGATGGTCCCTCTATCCCCTCATGATGCCACCTCCTCCCATACGGCCCTCACAAGATAAGGCTCTTATACCTCACATCTTAAACCTCAGGGTTCATGCTTCACATGCTGCTTCCAGACCATTTTTTTTTTCTTAAAGATTCCTTTCCCTTTTGCAGGTTTATGCTATCCTGCTAATCCATTCTTTCCCTCAATTTGTCAACTGACCTCTTAGTCGCTTCCTCCTAGTGACTGAACTCATGATCAATCCTGTTTCCTTTCCCATCTCCTGCCATCACTCTTGATAACACCAACATCCATGTGGATGGCCCATGTAACTCCAACTCCTAGCCCACCAATTTCTTTACCACGATCCCCCACTCCCCAAGACTCAACAGAATGTCAGGTCCCTATTCCTAAGGACATATACTGCCATTGTCATTACCATTAATTGCACAACCTGCAAATCCCTGAATTTAGTCACCTCATAATCCAGCTCAACTGTTTAATTCCCCCATGACAACAATGCTGGAAGATACTTCTGACCTCATCAAGCCTCCCCTTGTTTAGCTTAGGTTCGACTTTATAATTACTCCTTTGCAAACATCTTTCAGCTTCTTTGCTTCTCTCTCCCTCCATTCTAACCCCTGATAAAACCCAGCCATCTCCCTATTCTGTGTCTGTAACTGAGCAATTGAAGCCTGGCTGAACAAAGTCTGCACAACTGCATGGATGCTTTTACTGGAATTACTCTCCAACAGGGACTTAACATGACCCATGAATTCCAGTCTCACCAAGCTTGCTGTTCTAATTGATAAATGATTTATTTCATGACTTTTCTCTCCTGAAATTTCTCTCCCTCTGATTTGATACTTTAATTCTCAGTTAATTGAGAAAATATCGCATCTATGCCCATCTTCCATCCCTCCTCTTCTGATGCCTCTCAAAGGCTAGACCTTCTTCAGTAGTCTGGATCCCACCCTCTCCTGCTCTGCAGGACTTCTGTTACCACTTCTCCAGCATGATCTCTTTTTTTCCATATTGGTTTTTTTCCCTCAACACACAAATAGGTTCTACTGTCTTCCCAACTTAAAAAAATTTACCTTTGACTGCACAATGCCCTCCAACTACCGCAACTTTTCACACTCACAGAGAAGTCTCAAGATCTGCCCATCCCCTGCTTCCCACCTCACCCCGAGTCTGCCTAGGGATTTGTAGACTGCTCACATCAAGGCAGCCAGTGAGTTCTCCTGCCAGTTCTGGAAGGCACTTTTCCACTTCATCTGATTCTGGTTCTCAGCAGCATTTAATAAAATGAAGCACTTCCTCCATTTTGAAATTTTCACTCCTCTTGGACTTCAGGACCTTATAGTGTGCCTCCTACCCAGCAGGCCACTGTCCCCTTAAGGCTCAGTCCTAGCTTCTCTTCTGTCTGTGCTGGGTTCCTAGGCTGTTCACATAACCTGTGGCTCTAAAACCATTTAAAATCTCAATGCTGATGACTTCCACATTTAGATCTCTAGTCCCCAAATCCTATTTTCATAGAACCTCAAATTTAATACAAGCAAAAGAGAACTCTTGATTTTTTTTCAGTCCAAACTCCTAGTTTTCCCCATTTTAGTAAATCCAATCTGTTGCTCCATGGAAAAGTTAAGAGTAGTCTTGTTTTCTCTCTTTCCCAACAACCAGTCCATACCAAACTGAATTCATCCACCAAACTCTATCTCCATGGGAACCACTCTACCGTAAACCACCATTGGCTAGTTCCTTATGGTCTTCCCTAGTCTGCTCTCTTCCACAAAGAAATTAGAACAATCTTTGAGAAACATACATCAGATCATGTTCATGCCTCAATAGCTTTGACACACCTGGGACAAAATCCAAACTCTTATCCACAACCTACAGGGCTTTGCATGCTCCAGCCCCATCTATGTCTTGGCCTTCAGCTCATGTCTTTCTGCTTGGTTTATTATGCACTAAGTACACTAGTCTTCTCTCAGTTCCTTGAGCACATCAAACCTCTTTGCTCCCTAGGGATGTCCTTAATCTAGTTCTTTGCCTGGTTATCCCTCAGGTCTCAGATGCCAACTCTGTTGCGAGGTCTTACTCTCTACCCAATAGAAAGCCATTGGCCCCCCTCCAGATCACCTTATTCTCTACCAACCAGGCCTGTCCACTTCTTTCCTGTAATACACCATTTTATAATTATTTATAATTTTTTTTTTTTACTTTTGAAAGTTTTATGGTTTAACTCTCACTGCACTGTAAACTGTCCTTTTTTATCCTGTCTGTGTAAAACCTAGCACAATGCCTGAGTGCATATTAGGTGCTCAATATTCAAAGAGTAAATAAAATGCAATTAAGTGTTTCATTTATCCATACAAAATGATTTCATTTTTTTATCAATTGAGGGATTAGCTTTCTAAAAACATCTAAAACATTTTGAATTTATTTTTTGAAGTATACAAATTCAGCTGCCAGGTATGGTTAAGATTCAAATTATTTGTATATTTTATTAAGTAGCTATATTTCTTTTGAGAATAATTTTTAAAGTCCAGTGTTGCTATACACATACCTGCGGATCCCTTTTGGCGTTTCTCCAATTATAAAGGTGGTCTGGTCTGTGTGGTAGACTTTTTTCTTCTTTTGGCTTACAGGGTGTGAAATGTAAAGGGGAAATGAAAAGTTTCCTTCACTTAGTTGTTGGTCTTTCTTTGAAAGTGTCAATATATCTGTCTTCATTTTTTCTTTATGTGTCTGGAAAGAGAAGGAATGCAAAACCTAAGTCTGAAAAAATAGTCGTTTTTGGTCAAATGAGGAGATGGCCTTATTTTTTCCAAAACCTCTTTATAATCAAGTATATCATATTCTCTAGTTGATAACAATATGAGAGATGTTAGTTAACTTAGATTTTTAAAAAGAAGATATAGGAATAAGTTACTTTTATATATTACTTTTATATATTTCATAAATATATATTTATATTTTATATATTTTATATAAATATAAACATTTATATTTATAAAATAAATATTTCATATAAATATATATTTTATATATTTCATAAATATATATTTATATAAATATATATATATTTATATAAATATATATTTATATAAATATATATATTTATATTTTATATATTTATGAAATATATAAAAGTAATGCCAATACTATGATGTTTCCATGGTGTCCATCGTTTAAAATATATGTTAAAGAATATATCTTTCTTAAAGATATAATAAAAGTAATAGCAATAATATGATGCCTTCATTGTCAAGTTTGTTGGGATATTATATACATGCTGATATCCACAATCCTAAATGAGGATAAAAATTAATGATTATAAAAATAATGGCATAAAAACGAGATATTTAAAATTCTTAAATCAGTAATTTCCCTCAATATTATTAATCAGATTTTTGTTATTTAATTTTACATAAGTAGCCAAACTTTAAAATAACAACAATCTTTATGTGATAGTTAAATAAGAAACCATTTTCATAAATCCTACCTTTTAATCTCTACTAGATTGCCAGAATATTTAGTGATTTTAAGATGCTAACTACAGTTGGTTGACACTATATATAGAATTATATTTATTTTACAGACTATACTTGTTGCTTGTCTAACATAAATTGTTAAAAACACTGAGTCAAGAAAAAAATAATTTTAATTATTGGTTCCAATTTCCCTGAGAAGATGGTACAGTGAATACATGGAAAGCCCCACCCCACTCCAAAATGAGAAGACTAGATACAATTTGGTAACAACAACAAAATTACATTTGAGCTCAGAAGTGAGAAAGGTAAATCTCTAGGTGCCAAAAACAAAGAAGTGGTGAATAGGAGCTGATGCTCAGCAGCCCAGAGTTAGGGCCTTAAGTTATAGTTTACAGGACCCCATGTATAGAGGGGAGATGGAAATGACTGAACTCCCTGCATTAAAAGACAAAGAAACCAAAAACACAGTAGGAATTAAGAGGCTATCCAGTTTGCAAATTAAAGCTAGGAAAGTCCAAACTGGGAACACAGAAGAGAAGCAGGCTACCTTCCTATTCTAGATAGGAAGAATCACTGGAATGCCCAGCCTGTGCCATGTGTGGAATCTGATTTTGTAGCACCTGGGTGGAATGGAAAATCTAAGCTAAAAACCAACATAAAAAACTGGTCCAGAATCAGTGAAAACCATAGATCTCAATGAAGAGTGAATATAAAAACATACCATGGGAAGATTTCTATAATCCAGAGAATGCTTTTGATTCTGATGGGTGGTGGTGGCGGGGGGGGGGGGGGTGGGGGGTGGGGTGGGTTTGGGCAAAAATTATGAAGAATATATAAAACCCACCACCATGAAAATGGGCAGAAGCAACAAGTGTGAGAATATGTATCTGAGGAATTATAGATAACAAAGCAATCTGCAAGAGACTTTAAATCATTAGCAAGTCCAGAAAGATAAAGGAAAGAATAGAATATACTAGGGCTGGTATTATATAGACAGATCTGAAAGAGCCAAACACAAACTCTAAAAAGGAAATGTGGTTTTGAAATAAAAATAGAGATAGGAACAAACTCAAAACATGGGTTAAGCAGCAGACTAAACAGCCTTACAATGATAGTTGATAAAGTGGTAGAGAAAGAAGACATGGCAGAAGACATACCAAAGTTTGTAAAATATTAGAAGGTAAGAACAGAGAAAACAGAAGAGATAATATAAAGACATAATGGCAGGTAACTGAAGAAGGCATGAATCCTCAAACTAAAAAGGGAAAGCAAATCTCTCGTGGGAAAAATAAAAATAAATCTGTACTTTGTTATATCACAGAGAATATCTTTAAAAACTGCCAGAAAGAAAAAACAAGATATCCCACAAAGAAATGACAATCAACCTGAAGACAGACTTCTCATGAATACCACCACCACCAGAAGACAATACCTTCTACATGCAGACAGGAAAAAAAAATATAAACTTAGAATTTATACCCAGTTAAACTATCTTTAAAGAATTCTTTTTTTTCAGACATACATACAGGAGTTTGCTAGACACAGATTCTTGCTGATGACATAATTATTTTTCTTTTACAGGAGTTCAGTGGGATTGAAATGGCACATATAAATGAATGTGTGTAGGGAAGAGTGTTTCATTCCACAAATATTTACTGAGCACTTGTTATCTTCCTGTCACCATGCTATGCAGTTGAGAACAAAAATATTTACATATACAAAGAGGCCTTTCCCTTAAGGGACTTAAAAATGACAAGCCAATTTTTAAATTTTAAGATGGAACATTTAGTTTTTTTTTAAATAAATCACTTATCTCTTCAACTTATTATATTTAAATTCATTTTATTGAAATAAACTGAACATTGGATAACATGTAAGATATAACTGTATGCTATTTATTATTTCATTTCATTTCATTTCATTTCATTTTTCATTTCATTTTAAAGTGATCTCTATCTAACATGGGTACCGAACTTATGACCTGAGATCAAGATTCACGTGCTCTACACAGCCAGCCAGGCACCCTGTAGCTGTATGTTTTTTTAGTAGCAAACCATTTCTAATGAAAATAAATTGACTTCTTATATGTCTATTGTGACTCAGATGAACAAACATAAAATGCTGAAAGTACTTTCCTTAAAGACATCATTTCTTGAATCTTAAAGCATCAACAAAGAGGAAAATGCTGACCTTTAAAGATAAATCTGTAAGAGATTTGACACACTTATTTTACCTCACAAGAAAACAGATGGATGTTATAAGTTTCTAATAAAAAGGCTCATCATCTTAAGATGATTCCCAAGAAATGATCTATTATTGTAAGGAGAGATGGTATGTTTACGTGAGGATAAGTGAAATAAACAGAAAAAGAAGGAACTGGGCCAAGAACACTCCCTCCTCATATACTGCAATTTCTGAAGCCATGGAGAAATCATGCCAGACAATGGTAATTTTCAATAATTTACATGATTACTCTTGGTCTTTCTGACTCTGGCAAAGCATTACAAAGCTCACATTTTGTATGGATACATTTTTTTTTAAGTCAGTTTTATAAATTCTTCAGGAAAATTCAGCTTTTCAACACAGGTATCAAACAGGTGGATCTTTAATTTTGCCAAGAATTCTATATTTAAAAACTTGATTGTGTTAGATAATCATTCTTTTCACACATGGGCTTAATACCCTATCCTTCATTAAAAACAAACAAAAAAAATCTATCTAGGTTCAGATAGGTTCATTTTAGTAGAGTACTTTGTACTTAAACAAGGTTGTAAACAAAATTTTGTTTGTTAATTAACTTAATAAACATTTTAGTGGCCTTGTTACAAAGCTGGTTTCACTACTTTATAGTAAAATGGTATCCTTTACAATAGTGGATACAAGGAAAAAAGTTCCAAAGTTTAGTTCCAATTGCAGTGATAGTTATGCCATAAAGCAAAATTCAAGGCCTATGGCCAAGATGAAAAGTTTCCAGATTATGTGAATTGGACTCAAACTCATTCATTACCACTTATGTCAAAGCTGTGAAGTCATATGACACTGAGGCAACACAATGAAGTAGCAACAGTTATAAAGGCTCGAGTAATGAAAAGTTCAGTAAAAAAGACTGGATTAGGAATTTAAAAGACAATACTGTCCCTCCTTAACACTAGGAGAGAGGGTGAGGTTGCTTGCTAAAGAAAGCAAAATAAATCCACTCCTCTTTCTGCTAAAGAGTAGAATGGCCAACAACTGGAATACTATGCCTGTATTTAAAAGGAAATTTTGCAATCATGACCTGAATAAGAAAGAAATGCCAGTTTCTGCAAAAGCCGCTAACTGTTCCTAATGTTTTCTTAAAAAGTTTCTTCAAAACTATCCATCAAGATTTGCCTTGAGGAAGTACTTCTATATTCTGTGATTCTGATGAGTTTTCCGTCATATTACAATTTATGATTATAATAATAAGGAAATATAAAGATAAGAACTTTGTACATTGTATTGTATAAATATTTCTGCTAAGTATTTTAGAAAGCCTGACACTATTAGAATATAATTTATAACTTAGTAATTGCTACATTCATGATTATTTGCCTAAGTTATTGGGTATTGTTAGGTGTTTCTACTATAGTGTTTTTCAAATTCGATTTGTGGAATCTTTATTAAAAATAAAATCTAGTAAGTGGTTTACCCCTAGGAAATGTAAAAATATAGTTAAAAATTCATTTGATGATGAGATTAGTTGAATGGAAATGGGGGGATACTTAAGAAGAAGCCGGATTATCAGAGAATTCTGAAATAATCATTCTAATCTATGGGTGGTAATATGTCTTCCTCCTTTGGACATACACATACTATATGCAGCCATCAGTTGAGAACTGAAAAAGTAAAGGAAAAACTGTCCCCCTTCAGACCACAGTTAACCAGGGCTAAAAAGGTAAAAGATAGGTTATGTCTGATTATGGTAAATCCTAATCTCATTCATATAAATAAGAATTTAAACACATGATATGCTGTTTTTACAAAAATAATGATTTATTATTAAAACTAAAGTTCATAAATATAAAAATTGTTTAATTCAGTTAAAACATTAAGTATATATCATTTCGGTAAAGGATAATTGTTCTAATATATTTTGGCCAAAATAGTCTCCTCATCTATTCACAGTTAAATGCTTAACTTGGAAATGGCTCACTTCAAAGACTTTATGAATATCACCTTTGATTTAATTTTCATGAAGTTATAAAATCATTATTGATTTTTTCTGATTTGTCTGTAAATTGTGTTTGAAAATATATCATAAAAATTACTACTTAAAAATGTACAGGGGTGCTTGGGTGGCTGAAGCATCCAACTCTTGATTTCGGTTCAGGTCATGATCTTACAGTTTGTGGGGTCATGCCCCTGTGTAGGGCTCTGCACTGACAGCACGGAACCTGCTTAGGACTCTCTCTCTCCCTCTCTCTGCCCTTCCGTTTGCTCATGGGCAAATATGCACGTGTGGGTGCACTCTCTCTCCAAAAAAACAAAAACAAAAATATAAAAAATGTATTTTGTATACATGTATACATGTATGTATATTTTGTAAAAAATATAAAAAAATGTACAATGTATACATTCTACAAAATAAAACCTATAATTATTTTAAATTATAAAAGATCTACATTAGGATTATAGTGAATAAGAGAGCACTTTTGTAGGGAAAAATTCCTTCTTCTAGAGTAGCCCAAATGAATCCACAGTAGACCTAAGCAACTGTATATAATTCTGTATAATTTATTTCTTACTGAGAAGTTTTAGGTTTATGTTGGTTCTATGAAGAAAGTTCCTTATCTTACTCATTGCTCTAAAGATCAATAGTAAGAAAGATTCAAATAACTTTTGATAATACTCTTTTGCCTTTGAAGCAAAATTCTGTGTTTCAAGGCATTAGATCTAAGCCGAGTTATGTTACTTTAAATGAAATAAGAGTTATTTTTTGAAAGGCAAAACTAAAAAGGAGATAAAGTATATATAGATTTTCAATATGAAAGAAAAAATAAAACTGACTCTTAAAAAGTTTAAAGATAGCAATCTTTACTGTCAATGTGCTGAGAAAAGAAAAAAAGAATATTCCTCTTACCTCACAGCCATATGATTACATTAGCAAGTTTCTATTTGCTATGTAGGAAATCTATCTTTATGTACTAGGAAGTTTCACTGGGAATAGTGCAGAGAATGTTTAAGTTAAAAAAACAACAACAAACTTTTCTACTAACAGTCTTTGAGGTAAAAAAAAACAACAACTTTGGAGGTAAATTACTGAAGAACTGTAGAGAGCACCTAGATAGGAATAGCAAGGAAATGAGCAGAGCTGATGGGGATCAATCTGTCCTATAGCCACCTACCTGTAACAAGTGGGGGCAAGAAACAGAACAATCCAGGAGAGTGAGTTTCAAAAGGAATCATGAACAGCCTCCAATTCCCATTTTAGCAAGAGAAATATTATTGTAATTTCTGCCATCTTTTTTTTAAAGTATTGATTGATTGATTGATTGATTGATTTTAATATGAAATTTATTGTCAAATTGGTTTCCATACAACATCCAGTGCTCATCCCAACAGGTGTCCATCACCCACTTTCCCCTGCCTCCCACCCCACATCAACCCTTAGTTTATTCTGTTTTTAAGAGTGTCTTATGGTTTGCCTCCCTCCCTCTCTTTTTTTTTTTCCTTCCCCTCCCCCATGGTCTTCTGTTAAGTTTCTCAGGATCCACATAAGAGTGAAAACGTATGGTATCTGTCTTTCTCTGTATGGCTTATTTCACTTAGCGTAACACGCTCCAGTTCCATCCACGTTGCTACAAAGGGCCATATTTCATTCTTTCTCATTGCCAAGTAGTACTCCACCGTGTATATAAACCACAATTTCTTTATCCATTCAAATAATCCAGTGAAGAAATCTGCCATCTTTCTAAAGCTCCTCAGGGCTAATTCCTGGAGACGCAGCCAGAGCCAATGCAGACACTGCGACTCTTCCTCCCCTGCTCATCTATCCATACCCTCCACGGAGGAAGCCTGGACAGGGATAAGGTACAATGCAGAACAGCCTCATAGGATGGGTAGCCTTACCATAGTGGGCCACTGGGAATTATGGAAAAGTTTTATTAAGCAATTTTAGAATGGCTCTGTCTGCTAAGCTGGTCTCTCCAAAAAACACCCTGTAGAACATATACCAGAACAAGGAGCAAGAGACATGTAACAGACACATTCACTGTTTTGTTTTGTTTTGTTTTGTTTTTCCCCCATAACCAGATGTTTAGGTTTGATTAGTCATTGACAAAACTGGAAAGAGAGAGACTTTCAAAGGGATTGGAAGGTCCTGATGGCTTGGATCCACTGAGAAGCCTGAGTTTGGATTCTAAGATCACCAGAGTATCTGCCCATTATAGGAAAGCTCTTGGTCTACACCTTGTTCCTGAGAATGGCACAGAGCCTCACAAGCCACTCTACAGTCACTGCCATGTGTGGGTGTGGGTGCACCGTGTAGCCACTGGTCCTCACAGTGTCCTGATCACACCAACTTTGCCATAAAGACTAGAAAAAAAAAAAAATCAGTGTTCTTTTTTTTCTTCATTCAATCTTAAATAGTGAAGTCTGAGAGGCAGCAATGCTTTTGTTTACACATCTGTTCAAACAAAAGATTAAAAAAGAAATCTCCCTTTGGGTAAGGGCCAAACTCTATAAACACATAAGAAGTCATAAACTTCTTTGTCTTTGCAAAGCAGGGAATCAGGAGTATTATAAAAATATATAGCACATGTAAATACATTCATTCAAATGGCATCTGAGTGTCTAAAAGGACAAAAACTTTTAAGGGTCTTTGCACAGGTGTGAAAAAGCTCCTATCCTGAAAGTAATCATTCAAGATTTTTGCCTGGAGGTAGGAAATATTCCGTGAATGCAGTTTTCCAATATTCAGGAAAGCCTAAGGCAACTATGAGCTACTCCTGAATTGTCTTTACTCATCCTCTGGTTGAAAGCCAGGTGGTTAGAGGACCCACCACAAATACATATTAAAGTCAAATTTTCTGCATGTTTAAAAATGACATTCAAATCTGAAAAAAAAACCCACTTAGATTCAAATCCAAAATCTTTTTGGGGGGGTTGTTATTGCCATTCTGCTTTACTCCTGGAAGAAGTAATAGTTACAATCCAGCTATATCTATGTATCTCTACCTGTATCTGTATCTCTCTATATTTTTAATAGTATTTTGCTTTCTAAGTGAGTCACAACAGAACAACTTTATAATGGCTGTCCTGAGCCTAGGTTCCTTTTTTATCCACAACAGTCCATTTCTCATTATCTGATAGACGTATATATCTAACCCTGGGAGAACAGGTGAGTATTATGGGGCATGCAGCACACACTGCAAACAGAAATAGAAAAGGCCCATCTCCTTGGGATCTGTGACCCTGAAGACACTGCCAGAACGGTCATCTGTGGGAACAGGCCAGGTGAGACAGTGGCAGTCAGAGCACTGGACTCAGCACCTTGGGCCCTAGGGTCCAGAGGAAACTGGGGAAGTTTTGTTAACTTTTTGAGCCTCATTACCCTGGGGGATAATGAGTGATTTGGGGATCAGGACCTAAGGGGGTAGGAATTTGGATCAGGGACTCCCATTGGTCTCTTTCATATTTAAAATTCACAATTCTGGGGCGCCTGGGTGGTTCAGTTGGTTGAGCATCTGACTTCGGCTCAGGTCATGACCTCACTGCTCATGAGTTGGAGTCCTATGCTGGGCTCTATGCTGACAGCTCAGAGCTTGGAGGCTGCTTTGGATTCTGTGTCTCCCTCTCTCCCTCTGCCCCTCCTCTGCTTGTGTTCTCTCTTTCAAAAATAAACATTAAAAAAAACAAAATAAAATTCACAGTTCTAGCAGTCCTTATAAGATCTTGAGAAAGTAGTAATCAGTAGGTCCTTAGCATCTTGTAGCCCTGACACAGTTTCAAATCTTTATATGTATTACTTGCATTATGGTAAAACTTTATCTAAAGACCATTTGAAGGTCCTGTACTTAATATTAATAATACCTGGTATGTGAAAAGGTCACAGAAGGTGGTGCTGATGGAAAAATATTTAAAGAAAGCCTTCCTTCGCAGGCATCTGTCCCTACCTGCCTTTTCAGCAGCTGGCATTTCCCACAGGGAGCTTAGGCTCCTCCCTTGCTTCCTTCAGGCCTCTGGCTGGAGTTAAGGCTTCTAAATGTAGGCTGACAAAGCCACCAATGGTTCTCTAGCATCTTGGGAAGATCATTTCAAGCATGTCCCAAATGAGAGACATTGCAATTAGCTGTGATGTTTGATGCAGATTATTATTAATAATAAAGTACTGAAATTAGCAAATTAGAGTGGATTCTGTATGGCCACATCATTCTGATGTGCCTTCTTGAATCCTGTAGAAAAGGAAGTAAAGCTTTTACACAGAGAAAGGCCAATTAAAAGTATATCCCACTAGAAGTGAATTTAATGATCAGGATCCTCTCTTCATATGGTCCAAGATGGCAGTTCTGAAACTATGGGTCTTAAAACCTCTTTACACTTTAAAAATTATTAAGGACCCCAAAGAGCTTTTGTTTGTGTGTGTTTTACCTATTAAACATTCAAAAATATTAGTTAATCCATTAAAAATAACAATAAGCTGGGGCACCTGGGTGGCTCAGTTGAGCGTCTGACTTCAGCTTAGGTCATGATTTCGCAGTTTGTGAGTTCGAGCCCCACATTGGGCGCTGCACTGTCAGTGCAGAGCCGACTTCGGATCCTCTGTCCCCCTCTCTCTGCCCCTCCCCCCACTTGTACTCTCCCAAAAATAAATTATTTAAAAAAATAAATAACAATAAGCCAATTACATGTTAACCCGAAAAACTCTTTTTATTTTTGTTTATTTTTAAATGTTTATTCATTTTGCAAGAGTGAGCATGTGCACATGCACTTGCATGACACAAGCAGGGGAGGGGCAGAGAGAGAGGGAGAGAGAGAATCTGCACCATCAGTGTGGGGCCTGAATCAGGGTTTGATATCACGAACTGTGAGATTGTGACCTTAACCAAAATCAAGAGTTGGATGCTTAATTGACTGAGCCACCCAGGCTGCCCCTGAATAACTTTTTTAACAACAATAACGACAAAACATTTTACATTTTCCAAGCAAACAAAAAATTAACATGAGTAGTGGCTATTGTTTTTATATTTTTTAACTATCTTTAACATCTGGATTAATAAAAGACAGCTAGAGTCTCATATCTGGCTTCTGCATTCAATCTGTTGCAACAAGGTTGTTTTGGTTGGAGTATATGAAGAAAATCAGCATCATGTAGACATGTCGTTAGAAAAGGGAAGAATATTTTAATGGCCTTTTCAGATAATTGTAAATATTTTTTGATGCTATATCAAAACTCAGTTAAGGTTAGTTTCATGTAAAATCTGAAACCATATCAGTAAATTTTTACATTATTAAAATTCATTGGCATATGTTGTACTTTGGCCGGATTTTTTTCCCCAAGCATGACAGTGATATTCACTTGGTCATTTGGAAATACCAATGAACTGAGTTATGTAGATCTTTAAAATGTGACACATTCAATTACACAGCATTGGTAAGTCATATTTGTTGTTATCACCACCTATTGCATCAGGAAAAAATATGTAAGTATGGGGAATGCGTCATGGTCATGGTGGAAGATACAAGATTTTCAACATTTTGCTTTATTTTATTTTTTAAAAAAAATTTTTTTTAAACGTTTTTATTTATTTTTGAGACAGAGAGAGACAGAGCATGAACGGGAGAGGGTCACAGAGAGAGGGAGACACAGAATCTGAAACAGGCTCCAGGCTCTGAGCTGTCAGCACAGAGCCCGACGCGGGGCTCGAACTCACAGACTGTGAGATCATGACCTGAGCCAAAGTCGGACACTCAACCGACCGAGCCACCCAGGCGCCCCAATTTTCAACATTTTAATTGAAAGCTTGAATTTATCCCTGGCAACACGTCCATGCCCACTGGTTTCCTTGAAGTACCAAACTCACTAGGTTCATTTTTAAGAAATTACCTACCAAATCCAAATAACCAGTCTGTCTGTCAGCAATTCTTTCAAGTACAAATGATGTTTTATTAAAAAAAAAGGTGGCTAGTTCACTTTGCAGCTCAGGTGTACAAGTGCTTATGTACACTCCCTATTTTAGCAAACAGAATAGAATGAAAGATGAGTATAAAAGGTTGAGATTTGATAAAACGAGCCATTTTTATCAAGGATAAAAATCAATCAAAGATATTCATCAGACAGTCGGTTTAAGCGGCCAACTTCAGCTCGGGTCATGATCTCGCGGTCCGTGAGTTCGAGCCCCGCGTTGGGCTCTGTGCTGACAGCTCAGAGCCTGGAGCCTGTTTCCGATTCTGTGTCTCCCTCTCTCTGACCCTCCCCTGTTCATGCTCTGTCTCTCTCTGTCTCAAAAATAAATAAATGTTAAAAAAAAAAAAAAAAAAGATATTCATCAGAGAAACTAGCTTCCTTGTCCTGCAAGTATGTACAGAATCCAGAGACTACTAGGTATGATTTGGGGCCACTGAATGATTCATGATAAGCTGCCAGCAGTTTTCTCACCATTACTTTTACACCATTTGTGCAATGTCAACAAGTGAAAAAGGCACTTCAAGTTATTCTGAGAATAGTTCGGACCTTGCAGACCCCTGAAGGAGTCTCAGATATCTTAGGGGTCCATGAACCACATTTTGGGAACTGCTCATCTACAATAAGCTGACATGCCTTCAATCAGCACATACATGATACCTCCATGCTGGAAACTCTGACCAGGATGATCGAGAGTGGATTTTGGTTTTACCCAGCTTTATGCCTACACACAGGAAAAGGCTTCCCCCCTTCTTGAGTGAAAACAGAAGGGTCTTTCTGTCTAGAATAATGATTACCAGCTCCAGGCCTGGCTCTTAGCCTTCTTCACTAGGGAATGGTTAGATATTATGCACATGTTGAAAGTTACTTGTCGGAGTATAAACTCTAACATTTCAGTCTGTTCAGGTCAGTTTAACATCTTTTGATTATTTCTCTACATGCAAGGCCTTTCATGATGTGTTCCCTCAATGCAGTCTTACTCTTCCTGATGTCCAATAGATGCTGGCTTGGTTAGGCTAATCTTCTCACTACTGCCAAACACATCATGGATATGCATTTCTGGAGCCAAATTTCCTCAGCCTTGCCTTCTGCCCAACATAGTTCTACCCATGCTTGAAGGTCCAGATTCATGAGATTTTCCTTGCGTACTTTTTTTTTCTTGCATTGTTATTTCAATTTCTCATTTGATAGCTTTATTATATAAATGGAATCTACCTTTATTTAAAATGTTATATAATCACATACAACATACCAAGCCAAGCAGCAACAATGTTGCATGTAGGCCAAAAATCCTAATTTCACCCGCCAAAGAAATACAAGACCAGGGGGCTCTCTTTGAATAGGTAGGGCCCCTATTCTATTGGAAACTATTTTGATTGCTTAGACCTTACCTATGTAACTGGAGCTATACATGCCTCTAACACAGAGAGCAACCATATATATATTTTTTCATATTGAGTCCTGAGTCATTTAGCCGACAGCCTTTCAATAAATGAATGTTGGATGAAAAAACATAACGCAAGTAAGAAAAATTTTTGGAAGACAATTTACCAAAAGCAAAAAGTTCTTCCTCTTAAGGTATTCATTACTTCACCTGGCAACAGTAAGAGGATAGCCTTATATGCTGAATAAAAAGCAGGTTATGGCTTTCCAATTCCATTTTTTAAGCAGTTGCTGCTACAGTCATGAAAATTGTTTACAGATTAATTGAAAGTTGATTCTGATAGTAACTTGGCTACGGGATGAGAGTCCCTTTTTTTTATTTAAAAAAAATTTTCTTTTTAATTTTTTAATGTTTTATTTGTTTTTGACACAGAGAGAGAGAGAGGCAGAGCATGAGCAGGGGAGGGGCAGAGAGAGAGGGAGACACAGAATCCAAAGCAGGCTCCAGGCTCTGAGCTGTCAGCACACAGCCCGACGCGGGGCTCGAACACACAGACCATGAGATCATGACCTGGGCCGAAGTTGGACGCTCAACCGACTGAGCCACCCAGGCGCCTCAAGAGTACCTTTAAAATAAAACATCAGCTTACCAACAATCTTAACATAAAAGCGGTGAGAGCTGACTCTGGTCATGTTAAAGGGGATATTATCCTCATCAGGAAAATTGCAAAAATATCACAAATTCCAATGTTAGATTAGGGACCACAGTTCAAACATATTTATCCTGCCTAAAGCCACTGCACTGCACAAGAATTCATGTTCATATTAAAAATTAGAGTAATTCCTCACATTTTTTATTTGTAGACTCTCTTTGAAAAGGCTGTAGTTAATAGCTACTAGAAATTCAATTAAAATCAGTAAGCTCTGATTGAATATCTATGTACCAGGTACTATTCTAGCTCCAGGGAATAAAAGAATAAGCTTCCATTCCTAACACAAATGAGTTTCACAGTCTAACCAGGAATATAATGGCAGACATTGTTGATGGCCTATCAACAGCCACTGTTACTTTCTTTGTTGTCTGAACAAAATTGGAGTTCTCTTAGAGATGTGCTCCGGGATGGTGGATTGCTCTCTCAGTTCTCGGGGTGGGGGGGCTGGGGGGTGGGGAATAAATGGAGATTAGGCAAGCTAGTCATGTTTTGCAACAAAGATTGTTCTCCTCAACAAAAGGAGACATGTATGAGAGAACCATACCTTTCTGTCTTTGGATGATGCATTTGTATAAGAGAATGAGTTCTT
This sequence comes from Panthera onca, assembly GCF_046562875.1. Taxonomy (NCBI): domain Eukaryota; kingdom Metazoa; phylum Chordata; class Mammalia; order Carnivora; family Felidae; genus Panthera; species Panthera onca. The sequence continues at coordinate 30,733,924 of NC_138351.1, read as the reverse complement.
GAGATGCAGTGGTCATCCTGCAACATGAGTCAAAAGGCCCAGGCACTAAATGTTGACTTACCAAGGCCAATGACGCAGAAAATGAGAAAGCCTGAATCCTTATGATGTCATTGGGCTATAGCACTAAACCTAGAAATACCCCTCAACAGGCTTGCCATTATGTGAACTAGTTAATGGCCCACTGTATAGGTCACTTTTATTAATTAATCAATTATCTTTATTGAAATATAACTGACATACAATGTTACATTAGTTTCATAGTGATTTGATATGTCTATACATTGTACTAGGCTCACCACAAGTGTAGCTACCATCTGTCACCACTATTATAATACCATTGACTGTATTCCCTATGCTGTACCTTTCAGCCCTGGGACTATTCATTCCAGAACTGGAAGCCTGTATCTCCCACTTCCCTTCACCCATTTTGCCCATCCCCCCACCCTCTCTCCTCTGGCAACTATCAGTTTGTTCTCTGTATTTATGGGTCTGTTTCTGCTTTTTGTTTATTTATTCGTTTGTTTTGTTTTTTAGATTCCACATGTAAGTGAAGTCATATGGTGTTTGTCTTTCTCTGACTTATTTTACTTGGCATAGTGTCCTCTAGGTCCATTCATGTTGTTGCAAATGGCAAGATCTCATTCTTTTTTGTGGCTGAGTAAAATTCCATTGTGTGCATACACCACATCTTCTTTATCCATTCATCTATTGATAGACACTTGTGTTGCTTCCCTATCTCTGCCACTGTAAATAATGCTACAATAAACATAGGGGTGCATCTATCTTTTTGAACTAGTGTTTTCATTTTTGGGGGGGGACAAATACCCAGTAGTGGAATTACTGGATCTATTTTTTCAAATTTTTTGAGGAACCTCCCTACTGTTTTCTGTAGTGACTGTACCAGTTTGCATTCCCATCAACAGTGCACGAGGGTTCCTTTTTCTCCATGTCCTCACCAACACTTGTTGTTTCTTGTGTTTCTGATTTTAGCCATTCTGACAGGTGTGAGGTGATATCTCATTGTATTTTTTATTTGCATTTCCCTGATGATTAGTGATGTTGAGCATCTTTTCACGTGCCTGTTTGTATAGGCTAATTGTAGATGGTTATCCTATTCCTTGCAGCTGAAAGTATCCTGTAGACATATATACGGTATCACATAATACAATGGTAAGTACTATAGCAGATACACACACGTAAAAATGAAGATGAGGAAGACATTTACACTGCTTTGGAGAGGCCTTAGGGGACAGCTGTCTTTGATGATACAAGGGGGAGGAGTTCAATAAGCAGACACAGGTGAAATGGAATTTTAAGCAAAAGCAGCACAGGAGCAAAGGCATGGCAGGGTAAAAGTCCACGGTGTGCCCGTAGACTGGTTCACAGTCTGAAAGCTGACCAGAAGAGTCTGTTCATCTTTACATCCCCAGTGTCTAGCACAGTGCCTGGTACAGAGTATCAATAATTTTGAATGAGTGTCTCAGAATGAAAATGAAAAAGCAGGCTAGGGCCAAATTGAGATCGGCCTTATGTGCCATGGAAAAGAAGCATGATAAGACATTTCACATAACTTTGGAAGGCAGAAACTTGAGGTCCTAAGTGATTGTTTAGATGTATTACTGCTAGATGAGGAAAGCTCACAAAGTCATAAATGGGTAGGGATATCTTTTCTGGCACTGTTACCCATGTTCTCCCTTCTTGAGTGGGTTTCCTATACCAGCACTGCAGCCAACAAATGGCACGTATGGAGTGCAAATGAAGAATACCAGCATTTATGCTGCTCTAAAATGACTAAGATCTTTACATGATCTGCCAGTGTACTCTATTTAACGTTAACTTGTGGAGCTAAGACTTGAGAAGCCTTGACTTCATGGTGAAGATGGTTGTGCCTTATGTAATACTTTCACACAGGAATTCAAGTGACCATCATTTTCTGCACTCCCACTCTGTGCTGCCTGTTGCTAGGCTGTGATGTTTATGAAAGTGTACACAATGGTCCTAATCCTTAAGCAGCCTGTAACCTACCCAAGGAGAGAACAAACACATTTGAGGTAAGCAACACTAATATGGTGTCCACCGTGTCTACAGTGATGACTGGTGTAGAGTATGGGTGTGAAGGGAACTTGGAACAGAGTGATCTCTGAAGACTGAGGGAAGTGGAACTTGAATGGGTCCACCTGGAGTGGAGGATCAGACAGTAGATGATATGGATATAGAGGTGTAGACCGAGTAAATTTATTGAAAAGCATGGGTGCCAGGCAACCTGAGAATACTTCTCATTCAATAAGGAGGGACTATTTTCCCTGGCTCAATTAATATGTCCAGTGGTAGCTCTGACAACGTTTAAGTCATCTGCAGAGGATTTCCAGGAAAACCAGGAAAGTTGTTCATGGAATAGTGTAAACCACTTAAAATTCTCAAAACATAGTGATGGGTTCACTGTAACCTTACTGCAACTGAAAACATAAATTTATTCATAAGGTATCAATTATATATATATATATATATATATATATATATATATATATATATACAATACAATATATAATTATATATATATATATATATATATATATATACATAAAACACTATTTTAAATCTCTGTGGTTATCAAAAATGAGTCAGGGATATATCCTGCTATTTAGAAGTCTAGAGTTTCATTAGAAAAGAAGAAGAAGATGTGTACTTATAAAACAAATTTGGAAGTCATATTTTAGAATAACAGGCCATAGAAAGTACTATTGGGTGAAGCAGAAAGAGTGTAAGAAGGACATCTTAGTTCCAACTTAGGGAGGAGCTGGGTCAGGCTTTGTGGAAGAGACAACAGGATCTGAGGTAGGTTCTGAAAGGTAAAGAGATATGGAGATTTGGGGGGATGAAAAAATTAAGGCTCAAGGTTATTCCTGGTGGAGAAAAAGCATAAGAGAAAAAAGCAAAAAAATCATGTCTTTGCCAAAACATCTCTGGCACAGTAGATAGTGCCAACAGTGTGACTGTTATTTCTTGAGTCCAGACAGAGCTTTAACTATCTAACAAAATATTTTTTAAAGTGAAGGATACATTCAGTCCACTTAAATTTTTTTGTTTAACTGCTAAAGTGAGGGTGATTCTTCACAAGCAAGTTATTTTGAAAAATCAGACTGATTTGTCATATTTGAAAAGTAAAATGGAGGAAAAAAAAAAAAAGTAAAACCACCAGAACAAAATAGAAGCCAAAGAAACTGAGGAAAAGGCACAAGAGAAGATAGATGGATTGAAAGACTAGGGATTTAAATTGACTGACACTATTGAGCCTGAGGGAAGTCACTTACCCTCTCATTTTTAAAAATCAGTAAAATGATACTTTTGCATTAAATAGTCTCCAAGAATCCTCCAAATTCTGAAATACTATGTTTTGCTAGTCTTATAATTTTGCCTCATTCATCCTATAAAAATTCAGAATTCATATGTTTAGAAACAAGATTCTCAGATGAAAAGGCAATAGGTATTTCCATTAAGTGGCCATTCCAATTGCTAACTGGTTTTCATAGAAGGATAAAATATACGTTGAAAAGGGCTATTAAGTGCTTAAATTTCTTTAAGTCATGAGGTAAAGTCAATCAGAGTTCAATGAGGTCTTATATCTCTAAGCTTTTATATTGTTAATGAGAAGGCATTATTTGAAGAAATAGTATTTTTTAACTATTTAGAATTAATCTTCCAGCTATTTAAACAGAGAAATTGTTCCAAGAAGCGACATCTATCTACTGTGCAATTGGAACAATGGCCAGCTGGGAGAGTTAGAATACAACTATTTCCTGATAGGCAAAGATTATTTTTTCTCAGTTCAGTTCATTGTGAAATTAGTTAATAATTCTTTTCAAATATATTTTTTTTCTGTAGAATTCTTCATGAAAAATGAGTCCTAGCTCAAGGTAGGTCCTTTGTCTATACAATTAGAGAATGCTAGATATCTTTTATGGTATTCTAACATATGCTGTTATTGGTACTATCAGCAACAGAAATTGTATTGGGTCATTGTAGAGAATAAGAGAGGGAGTTTCACTCATCACCCTTACTGATCAGCAATAATAATAATTACAAAAAATAAAAATTTATATTTTGAGTAGTTTTAATGCCTTTATCACAAGGAGCTGAATGTGTTTTGTACACATCAGGTCAGTAGTCCCGTTTCTCTGTTAATCCTGGTAATACCACTGTGAGGAAGAACACCACATCTACTTGTAGCCATCAGCTAGGAGGGAAGTAGGTGTGCATGTTTAAAGGTAACAGCAGATTCTCCTTGCTCTGACTAGGTAACAGGTGTTCTTCACAAATGATACACTATCTTTCTGAATCAATCCTAGTTCCAAAGAATCAAACTTGTCATGCCAACACTAGTTACATAATTTCATACATATACACACAAAATTTAAACACTCTTGATCTCTCCTAAGATTACGTGAAGGAATAACTTTCTAATATAAATACCATAAAATTAACATCTAGCTACAGAAAGAAAAATGATCAAACCATGAAAAATCCCACCCAGTAAGAGTTAATTCCGTTACATGCTGAAACCATAAACCTTCCTTACTCAACTACTTCATAAACCAGTCATTTGTGAACGATTACTTTAAACCATCATGCCATTCAGTATCCTGAAAAATAGGATAATGGAATGCTATATCTCCCTAAAGTCTGCTTCATTGTAAACAGTCCATCCCTCCTTGCTGACTCCAAAAGCTGTATAAACATACTGCAATCAAATCCACCATAGCTCATAGAGAGCCTTTCTTTAAGTAATCTACAAAATGCCAACCTAATACAAATACAAGAAAGAGGAGTTCTTACTAACACGACATTTTGTATTTACAGTATTCTGAACAGTGCTTAAACCTGCACGGGTTATAAAAGGCACCCTTCCCCACGCTCCCCCCCTCCCGCCTGGGCCGACAGCATGCGCAGGCCTCTCGTTTACACCACACTGCAATAACATAAAGAAGGGTTTACTATTAATCCAGGTTTTACTACAAAGCGACCCGTTATTTCTCTGTCAAACACTGGCAAGAGTGCCAAGTGTCTGTCATCCAATTCAGGGGATTAAGTCTTCTTTTATAGTCTGATACTTGTACCAATTTATAAAAATACAGATATAGTTTCTTAGAGTTGGTCACAGTCTATATTTTGGCTTGGATTCAGGCAGCAGAGGTTGACCATGACAGCTGGCAGGAAACTGAGTGAGAATACATCCTCCCCCTCTCAGTCACCAGGTCTCAGTTGCCATAGTGATTAATCCTTAATTGAATGCTGTCTTTGTACATTTCTTTTCAGAAAACTTTAAGTATACTTAAGTTGAAAACATGCAGTTGACTGAAAAAATGAGGCAGCACATCACAAACAGGTATAGCTAAATTCTGTGACATACTTCCATATATTAAAGGAACAAATTAGCTCTAATAAAGGTATTATCAGTTCTTTCAAATGCTTAAAGCGTTTCTTTCTGGTCTGAGGTTAGACCTAAATCATACAGGTTTTCCCTCTTGTTACCAGACATCTCATCTTTTAAAATAAGCTGTCTTCAGACATGGTTCTAAAATATCTAAGTACCATTTAAGGCAAAACGAGTTCTTATCTTACATAGTTTGCATTACTCAATAACAAAGGTATGATCAGAAATTTATTATAGGAGAGACAGGTTTTCATTCAAGACATCTATAAAATATGTTACATAAATAGAAATTAATTTATAAAAGTATAAACTATAAGAAAGTGAAGGCAACATGGAAAAGGCTGTGTATTTTAGGCCTCTTCTTAATATATGGTTGAATTTGAAAAGCAGGTTCAGAGCTCTTGTCATTTTGGCTATCAATAATTATATCAAAAGGACTGAGAAACTCTGAAGACCACAGGAGTTTATCAAGGATTGTGGTATACACTACTTCTCTTTTGTAACTTTTCCATTTAGTGTATTTCTTTGCAATTTAGTTAAAAGCCCTTACTTGGATTCAACTACAGTATTCCTTGGAAAGTGAAACATCTGCATATTGTGACCACTTGCTAATCACGTATTACCTTCATACAAAGAAATAGGATTTGTTTTCTTTTTCTTAGGAAACAAGACAACATATCTGCCTCTGGCTGCAGACACACAGACACACACAGACCACACACGCGCGCGCGCACACACACACACACACACACACACACACACACACACAGTCTTTTCAAACACAAACAAAGGTCTCTAATAAAACTTTGGTGACAGACAAGAAGCACTCAGAAGAATTCTCAGTAATAAAGGTTCTGGATGTGAGCTCTAAGATGAAAGATACTGTACTGTAGGTGGGAGGTCTGGGGATTTCTGGAGACTTTAGAAGCAAGAGGTTTGCAGATAATTTCTGACACTATTGCTTTTACCTTGCTTTGTTTCCCTTTACCTTATTCTCTTTTCCTTCCTTAACCATTTTTAATTTTTTTTCAAAACTGCAAATTCACTGTTGCCACCCACCACACACTACAAGCTGCAAAACCTCTCAGGGAGTGACACCCAAATCTCTAATCGAAGATGATGGTATGTTCCACTGACTTACTCATTAAAGGCGCTGAAGTAATTTTGACCAGATACGATGAAATCAGTGAATGTGAACATTTTTTTTTTGTAAAAATTCTGAGATGGCTTTGAAATGTTGTCAATATCTCATATATGTAAAATAATGTATTTTTTTTAAAGTATCTTCAGAAATCCTTAATTTAACCATCTTTATAAGTAGTTTTAGTAAAGAGAAAAATGATACTATCATTGTTCCATTTCCCTGACATTACTGAGGTAGTCTTTGGCTTCCAGAAGACTTATAATGAGGAGAACCAAGAATATTATGTACAGAGATTAATGCAAAAGGATTAGTCTGATGGCAGAGTGATGTCTCACTCATTTGAATGTCTGTCAGCAGCTATGGCAATATCTTGAATTAAAAGCAGTCACTTCAATTGAAGAATCAAAACAGAAAATAATCTATCAGCTTTAAATAGAAAAGTTACTATTATCTTCAATTCTAACACAGAATATCTAAAATAAACTAATACAAAGTAATGAGTGGCTTTCTATTTTCATAAGCAAAAACTCAGTAGTCACATACAAAATTATGAAAGATATTCTACCAGGAATATTCTTGTTTTTCTTTTTTTTATTTAAAAAACTTTTTTAATGCTTATTTATTTTTGAGACAGAGAGAGAGAGAGAGAGAGAGAGAGAGAGAGAGAGAGAAGGCGGGGAGGGAGGGAGGGAGAAGGGCAGAGAGAGAAGGAGACACAGAGTCCAAAGCAGGCTCAGGCTCTGAGCTGTCAGCACAGAGCCCAATGCAGGGCTCAAACTCATGAGCTGTGAGATCATGACCTGAATCAAAGTCAGATGCTTACCCAACTGAGCCACCCAGGTGCCCTTCTTGTTTTCCTTTTAAAGGGAGTCCAAAGCCCCAGATCTGCTAATATCACCCATTTTTAAAATTTATAATTAAATATGGCTGCATACAACTATTTATGGATTATTTTTCCTCATTAAGCCCCACCTTCCAGGAGAATTAGAGACCTGACATTAGTCTTATCCAGTGGTAATAATAACAATACTTATTATTCACTGAGTGCTTACTTTGTGTCAGGTACTGTTCAGAGCATTTTTACCTCAGTCTTTGCAACTTTTTGAGGTAATAAGTATAATTATTTGTATTTTAAACACAAAGAAAGTGAAGCACAGAGAAAGTAAGTCCCTTTCTCATGGTCACACAGGAAGTATGCAAGAGAGCTAGAATTTAAACTCTGACATTCTGAGTAGAGTGTATGCCATAGGCTAATTGTAGCTATCAAAATTCCTCCTGCCCCCAGAAGAGTACAGAGTTCAACAAACTGAAAAGGAAACTCATTATGTGAGATCTTTATTACAAATTAAACGAAATGAGGAAAGTATGAGATATATCTCAGGGGTTGTAGTTTTATGTAAAAAATACAGTAGGTTTAGTTTTTGAGGTTGGTGAAAAACTAAGAACATCATAAATATGTATGAGCACTATCTATTTTGAAAACTCTGATTTTCTTATAATAAGTAAGATTTTTCTTTTTGAATGCTAAGTCTATATACTGTCCCCAGGTGATTTTTGCATATAGGTAATACATTACAACTTTCAAGAAAGTACAGCCATATTATTAACCTGATGTATTAAACAGTAGAGGTAAAATCTGAGGGACTCAATCTTATTCTGTTGGAATTTTGCTGTATCAAGTATTGATTTAAAGAAGTTGGCCACTGTAATCAGTGTGTTTGTACAGACTGTTCTTGGCCTGCTAGCATTGGTGGCATGGGATTGGACATCCTGCTTAGTGGCTTTAAAACTTCCCTGAATATTTTACACCCACTATGATTTAGTCACTAAACAACACATTTCTTCATACTCCCTTCTTCAGGTTTACTAAGTTGGTCTGTGTGTGATGGGGAGACATACAGCCTCAAAGGGCATATTAGAAATCCTAGAGGATGAATATTACAACTTGTTTCTCAGTAAGAAATGTGCCTCACTCTGAAAATCACTGTGAAGAGACAAAGTTCCTGATGAGATTGTGCTGTCGCCCTCAAGAATTTGGGGGCTAAAAAAGATTCAGAACTACTGGTATTAAGGGCAAAGCATATTTCTAGCATTTTCATTTTTATAACTTTCCTGAAGAAGTTTCCAAAGGGATATTTTATTGCTTTTATATGTAGGGGGTTGCTTCTCAGGTCCATTGTGGGAAGAATCATATGAGGCTGCAAATTTCTTCTCTGAGAAATATGTAAATAAACTAACAACCAATAGCCAATTAAATTATTTCATTGACATCTACTATAGGGGTTTGCCAAATTATGTGACATTTTCACATTAAAATTTGTTTGGATAAGGGCATGATTTAAAAAAAAAAAAGGTATGGTTGAAAAAAAAAAAAAGCCCTAATAAAAAATCAGTTGTCTATTTAAGAAATTCTGCTGGCTCCTGGGTGTTGTATGGAAACCAATTTGACAGTAAATTTCATATATTAAAAAAAAAAAAAAAAAAAAAAAAATTGTTAAAGAAATTCTGCTGGCTCTAATACAGCCAATTTCTGGCAGACACAGCATATTGCTGATTAGTTTTTTCAGATAGTTCCTACAAGATAGGCAAAGTAGAGAAATGTTCTCTACAGTGTTGGTTGAGAAATGGTATCTAGATGAAATGAGAATATAAAAAAGCAGCATACTTGGGTCATGAAACTATACCTTCATGCATTGCATTGTCCCTTTGGATTACAATAAAAAATGCTAAAAGCACGGTCTTCCAAAATCTGTTATTTACATTTACTCCAAGCATATTATAAGACAACTGGCTGTTCACTAGATCATTCAATGTCCTCATTTAAAATTCCAGGTGACAAATTTCCTCAAATTAAGTGCTTGGAAGAGAGTTTTCCTCCTCCCTAGAAGAGCTAGCTTTTTTTTTTTTTTTTTTTTCCCCCTTTTTCTTAAGGACAACCATTTAGCTCAGTGTTTCTCAGCAGGGTGTTATGGCATTTTGAGCAGAACCATTCTTGGCATGTGGGATGGCCCTTCCCACTCCCCCACCCACAACAGCCATTTAGTATCCCTGGCCTTCAGATATTAATGCCAGTCGGGCACTCAGTCACTGTGACCACCCAAAGTGCCCACACACATTTCCAAATGCAGTAGTTGAGAAAACACTAAATGGTTTACTTCCTTTGTTTTGTCTGCCAAGAAACTCGATCAAATTTGTCATTAAAAAAAATATATATATCTAGGTAAGAACACTATGTCTTATATATCTGCATTCTAACTTTCTTTTAGTCCTGAACTTCCAGTTTAATTTGTATTTTCCTTGGTTCTGAATTTCATTTTGTATTCTGATTTTATTGTTAAGACAATCCAAATTCTTTGTGGAACCAGAGGAGGAACAAATAAATAAAGACAGCTTGACAGTTCAGAGGCATTCCCCCCTACCCCTTCATTCTTCAAAGTAGAACTAACTAGAAACAAAGTATGTATCCTTGTTACATACAGTACCCACTTTTAACTCCTACAGGTAAAGTGGTAGAAAAACTAATCCTCAGATACTCAGCTTAGAAATAAAGAACAGCAAGCCAAAGAGAAAAAAATATTTTTCAGACATTTGATGAAAGTGACTATGTGTAAATGAAATACATTTATGTAAAGACTTATTTTTATATAACAGCAATTTTAAATGAGAAAATCATATAGAAAGAATTTATTACTTTTAACATTATATGAATCCTTTTGCTAAAAATATAAATTCTGTATGCAGCTAGTTCTTCCATGTGTGTCTTTATGTAGGGTGAAACACTTTGAAGGGCATCTAATTATACACTTCTCCTTTTCTGTATGAGCAGAAGTGGTTTTGGTTCTGATTTAACTGCACGATCCCCTCAGATTTCTGTTTTTAGCAATCTTTTATTGGGGGGATAATTCAACATTATTAGGCATTTAGATACATATTTGCCTTTTATTATTTATTTAAAAACATTTTTTTAAATGTTTATTTATTTTGAGACAGAGTGCAAGCAGGGGAGGGGCAGAGAGAGAGGAAGACACAGAATCCAACGGAGGCTCCACGCTCTGAGCTGTCAGCACAGCACTCAACATGGGACTTGAACCCACGAACTGCAAGATCGTGACCTGAGCCAAAGTTGGATGTTTGACCAACTGAGCCATCCAGGCACCCCTAGATTTGCCTTTTAATATAAAACATAATTTAGTGATTACAGTGCTCCAAATGGTGTTCTGTTTTTCATACTTATTGGTATGTCACTTATAGTCTAAGTAGCTACTTTCGAGGGAGTATTTAGAGAAGATCCTATGAAGTAACTTCTATGAAGATGAGATTAAATACTAAACATGTCTGTACCCTATGTTCTCTTACCTTAGAAGTGCAAACGGCTATGTTAGCAGGAAGCTGGGAAAACTGCTTCAATTCAAAGACATCACGTGCTGCCCATCGGCTCATGTGATTTTCAGCTTTGCTTGATCCAATCACATTCTGGTTTGAGTGAATATAAGCCACTTCCCGAACGCCATCTAGGAGGTAATTGATGTTTATTAAGTGATGTCTCGTTGTGAAGCAATATGGTTGCGCATATATTTTAAAAATTATCAGCAATACCACTAAAAAGAGGTTATGCTTTATTTTTTATCCTCAAGAAAAACGCTGAATCAGTATGTTAACATCACAATATTCTTTAAAAAAAAAATTGAAAAGAGAAAGAGTCCTAATATATTGGTCTAGGTTATCTTAGAAATGACTTTTCATTCTCATCTATATGAGAACTTCTGAGATTAGGTAAAAATCTTTTGATTTAAAGCTGAAATAAGGGGTTTTGGTGAAGAGAAAAGTCATGGTGAAGGGTCATCTCTATGGATTTGTTGTTTCTGTTGATTAAAAAATTCTTTTACTAATTTAAACAGCAGTCTAGCCTCATCTATCTAGCAATGGAGTGGAAGAGTGAGGTTTGTGACCAGGGAGTTTCATTTGGTTGGCTTTGTTCAGTTTTACTCTTTGTATTCTGTCTTTTTTGTACATATGCCCAGAGAATGTCAAGATTGGGAGCTTTTTAGGGAATGAAAAAAATTAACTGACAGCTTTTATCTGAAAGAAGTTTAAAAAATGGCTACAGTTTTTATTGCTTTGCTTCTAGGTACCTATAACTTACTTTTAAATTGTGGTCCTAAAAAGGAAGGCTAGAACTGAGGTCTGTAAAGGCTCCTACAAACATCCCTGGCAATGAACCTCAGTTTTGACTTTCAACACTTGTGCTGTTTCAGTCTTGAACCTCTCTCAACCCAAATTGGCAATCACAAGAAAACAAGATGTTGTTAAATAAGGTAGCTAAAAGGGCAACTAAGATAAAATTCTCCCTAAATTTCAAAACATCAGGTAGCGTGTATGGCAACAATTTAAAACCTCCAGAAGGATTCAAGGATTCTTCTGGTAGAACATTTACTCCGATTTCTTAATTTTGATGACATGTTTTATGCATTATTCAAAATAGCATTAGTTCCACACTACTGACATCTTTTACACAGTAAAAAACAAAAACAAAACTCAGTTGATCTTTTACAGAACGGTTTCTGCAATAATTCCTCAAACCTAAATCTAACTGTAGCACACACACCAAAGGACAGTCCAGTACTTAGCTACAAGGGTACCAAAAAATATATCAAATCGAACTTTTGAATAACCACAAAAGAAAACTTGCTTTGTAAATAAGTCAAATACTTATGATTAAAGTTTTTACATCAAACTATCCTTGCTTATATATCAGCTTCTTTCACATAGTGTTTTTGGGAATGAGTCAGATACTTTTAAAAGCAGCGTTAACTCTTAAAATGACTAAACAGGTTCTCAGCAGATGGTGGTGGCAGGGGACACAGTTTTTCAATCTCCCCGAATCCCTACATAGAATGGACAGCAATGAGTCAGCAAAACAAAAGGCCATGCACAACACATACAACGAACTAAGATGACAAGATAACCCCCCATAGTTTGCCCTAAAATACAAATAGATGGGGACAATCCACCAATAGTACACCATGCACAGCATCAGGGTGTGTGTGAAGGAAGCAACAGGGTGGCATGTGATGAATTTGAAAATAGGAGAGCCTAGAACACCCAGCAGGTGTTCCCTGGAAAGCACAGTGAGCCACTTACTGTGAGTAGCTGAATCTGGGTTTTCCATTCTTTAAAGCTGAGTGGGTACAGGGGGCTTATGAAAAGAAGGCCTGAGAGAATGAAGCAAACTTGCTCTGAGGAACCCCCAAAGTGACCCACCAGGGCTCCCAGGTCAAGCCCACACAATGAAGAAAACTGCTGGGAGGGAGTCAAAATGTGCAGGGTAGGAAGATCAGGAAGGGGGGAAAGAGAAGGCCTAGAGCGGAGCAGTGGGCAGGCATAGAGGCAGGAAATCCCACCACGGTTTTGAGCACTGCACAAAAAACCAGTTATGGATCTTTGTGAAATTGGAAAAGATTTCCTAAATTCTGCCTCACTTAAAAAACTCAGGGAAAATAAGGTCTATGAAAATGAGCAAGAGGGTCAAATATCATAAAAATTATTACAAGAGAAAAAAGAATAAGCAGCAGAATGAAAACATGCCAGAAACATGTGCTCACAAAGCAGATTAAAATTGTAATTTCAAAACAGGTAATAGACATTAAGAAAATGGTAAGACACAGGAACCAACAACATTAAGTCATAATTAGAATAACTCAGAAATGGGTGACAGGACTCAGGAAAAATTTAGAAGTTAAAAAAAATTCAGAAATGAAGACAACTAGAAGGAACACAGAGGGAATTAACACAACTACTGCTTTCAGAGAATGGAAGGGTATTTTTAAAAAGCAGAAAGAAACAAAAAAAAGAAAAGAAAAAGGGCTTGAGATAATGTGACAAATACTGAAAACAGGTAAAGAAAGTTGAATATTTGAATACCAGGCATCTCTGAAGCAAAAGGCCAAAGCAAAGGAATAGAAAAAGTAAGTAAAAATACTAGTACAGGAATAGAAAAAGTAAGTAAAAATACTAGTACAAGAAAGCTTTCCTGATATAAAACCCGAGTTGAAACTACATTATGACAATCTTGACCCAAGAATAACCAACAGTGCCAGGGTCTGAATGTCTTTAGGAGATAATTAGGTCATGAAGGTGGAGCCCTGATGAATGGGACCAGTGCCCTTGCAAATAGAGACATAAGAGAGGTGAGTTCTGTCTCCACTAGGTGAGGACACAGCAGCCTTCTTTAGACCAGGATGAGGGCCCTCACCAAGAACCTGACCATGCTGGCATCCAGATCTTGGGCTTCCAGCCTCCAGAACTATGAGAAATAAATGCTTAAGCCCCCCAGCCTGTAGTAGTTTGTTATAGCAACTTGAACAAAGATAAACATTCAAACACAATCTGGTAAATTTACTAGGCAAGAATGAAAAGAAAAAAATTCTTTGGGTATCAAGGGGGAAGAAAAATGACGTGATAGGAAACTTCATGGCAAAAGAAAATGAAGCCTCATGTTAAAATACTTCAGAAAAAGAAAGTGTGAGTCAACGATTTCATATCTGGCAAAAATGACTTTTAAGTATAAAAGGGCATAAATAGTTATCAACAGGAATCTCAGGGAATATTATTCTCATGAGCACTTCCTGAGGGAGCTACTAGAAAATAAGCTTCTGACGAAATTGACAGGAGAGACACTGACAGAAGGACTGAAGAGGAGCACTAAATTTATAGTTACCTACAGGTCAAAAGTAAATGAAGTCTGGTGGGGGGATGGGGACGGTGATTCAGTTGGGGCACATGGAGGGAGCCCTGGGGTGGATGACAAAGTTCTCCATCTTGACCTAGGTGGTCTTCCCTTTATCCTGCCACCCCCCATGTCCTCATTTGCACCTCAGTGTAGCATCTTGATTATAGAGCTGTTTTACAAGCTAATTTAAGAAACTTTCCCAGAACTATTTGATTGCACAAAACAAATATGTAACAAAGTTTTCAAAATGTCTATAGTTACCTAAAAATTTATCCATTGATTCATACATTTGCTCTTGATTGACAACTCTCTCATTTGAAAATTGCATTGATTGTTTTGGCATAAAAGTGCTATTTTTCTTATGGGTAGGTAATTTTGAAGAGAAACCGACCCTATCTTTTAGAGTTTTTCGTGTATGGCTCTGTTTAGAGAAACTGATGTGGCGAACAGTTAAATCATCATCTGAGGATGAAAAATCATCGATAGCCTGAGAGCTACAATCCCCATCTGCTGCATACAGTTGATTTGTTTTCTTCATGGTTTTAGGACAAGTGTGAAGTTCCTTTTTATCTTCCTTTTTTCTCTTAAACCTCAAAGAACTAGTAGGTCTTTGCTTTCTTGCTCTTGACTCAGGGAAAATTTCAATGTCATCAGACTCGTCACTAATATCACTACTGCCTTTTCTTCTCATAATAGATTTCAGGGTCACATTCTCAGGGTTTAATTGTTTTGAAATTAGGCTATTTCCTTTGACATCAGTCTTTCTATCATCCCCATTATTTCTTATTTCAACAGGATGTTCTCTTTCAGAACCTTCAGATCCATCCACGAGTGGCTTAAACTTTACACCATTCTTGGGGCATCTCTGAGTTGTATACTGTGTGGGAAAGATGACATCACTATCTTCTGATTCTGTGACGTTCTGTAAAATGTGATGGTGGTCAGCTGTATTTTTTAAATTGTTGCCATCGTCAGACTCAGAAGAAATATTTTGTTCTAAAATGTTCTGACTTTTATCAAAGATATATTTTTCATTTGGATTTAGGACGTTAGCTAACCTCTGATGTTTTGAAGTACCAAGAGAGTCACGACTTTTCTGATAACTAACGTCTTTGGCTTCTGTTGAAAGACATATGGGCTGTTCATCAGGACTTTCATCATCAGAGGCAATATTTCCATCACTTTCCTCAACTGTATTACATTTTGTTTCAAACAATTTAGAGAAACCACACTGGAGTAATGTAAGCTGTCCAGGAGGACCTGAAGTTTTGCTTGAGTCAGAGGCTTTCTTTTTAGCAGTCTTTATTCTTGAGCTTCCCACTGATTCATCATCACTAAAATCACTGCAGAGATTACATGCTTCTTCTGTCGGCAACTCTGCAGGCTGCTCCAGACCTCTGTGTTCTTGACAGTCAGGGTCTCTAGGCTATAAAAGAAGCAGTCACAGAAACGTTAGAAAATGTCCAGATAATATCAAATCTATCATACTGCAAGGGAATGAAATTTGGATGGAAGATAACTTATGTACTAATATACCACTTGGTATTTTTTAAAAGTACAACATTTAATAAACAAATGTAAAGGATTTAATATTACAGTTGGGTACACTCTTTTTTCAAGTTGAATAACTTTCCAAAATAAAAGTTTAGAATATGACATAATCAAGTTATCTATAAGGAAAAAACAGAACAGAGCAGTCAGCTTCTAAGATGCAGGGGCTGATTCTGGTCTCAAAAGTAAGAAGTATACAACTCATTGTTTTCCATGGTCCAGCACATACTTCCAACCACGTTTTAAGAAAAACATAAATTTTCAGGTATTAACAAAGTAAAGAATTCACAACTGGAAAATGGTTCTAATAGATTAAAAATAAGATCTGATAGGATCCTGCCCATCAGAAATAAAGAAAATATTTTAGATATTTTGAAGTGAAATTTGCTACAAATTTAAATCCAGTATTTATTATTTTTACATCAATTGGAGCTAAATACATCCTTCAGTTTCTTAAAGCTGAGGCTTTATTAGTAAACAATTTGGGGAAACTATTATCCAGTAATTACTCCTTTTTAGAAATCCAGTAATACATTTGATGTTTGTATATTTCTATAAAGTTAGAAAAACATTCACCGATATTCCAAATCACTAAGCTGGTATAAATTTACACTTAAATTCCTAAATGCAAGAAAAACCCAGCAACAACATAAACAAAATAAGAAAAAACCTTCTACATGTACATTCTTTACTTCTGAAGAGGGCTTATGATGATAATATAGACTTTGTAGTATGTGAGATGACAAACTACCAGAAAGATCACAAGATCAAGGATGCAAATAAAATAAAATATCTGTCAGAGAGTAATTCTGATGTTTGGATTTAATAATCTTAAACACACAATGATTACTATTTTTCTATTTAATTTGTTGTTTAATTAAAAATTAGTTAGGTTTGATTGGCGTACTTAATTTTGGATTTACAGTTTGGTATAGTTAAAATTCTAGTTTGGATGCAAATGACTGGTGATTGTTCCCGAATGTGTTCTTATGATATGAAATGTTAAATTAGCCTAAATTATTTTTTAAAAATTTTTAAAAGTTTATTTTTAAAACAGAGAGAGAGAGGGCACGTGAGCGCACGGGGGAGGGGCAGAGAGGGGGGGGACAGAGGATCTGCAGTGGGCTCCGTACTGAAAGTAGAGAGCCCGATGGGCTGGGCTCAAACTCACAAACCATGAGATCATAACCTAGCTGAAGTCAGATGCTTAACTGACTGAGCCACCCAGACGCCCCAAATTCACCTAAACTATTAATTTTACTGATCGTCTGCTTTGTATCCTCGACTTTTTTTCAAAGACTTTTTTCTTTACACGTTGAAAAATAAAGAAAAAGGAAAAATAGCTTAAAATTGTCCCAGTACATGTTTTATAGCAGTTGTAGGCTACAGATTAAAAAATTGCTTACCGCTTCTTGTTTGTGTACTGGAGGCTCCTCTTTCAACCATGTTGTGGCTGTCATGATCCCTGCTTCCACTTTGCCTTCTCTCTAAAAGAATGCAAAAGAATTGTAAAATATGGGGTAAAAACAACCAAGTAAACAATAGCGATGGCATGCTAAAGCTTGGGATTAACTGAGAGCAGCTTGCTTTAGCTCTAACATGAACTGCTTCAGAAATCAGTGTGCCATCCTTGTGCAGGTCTATGCTAATCTTCTCTGTATTGTTCTAATTTTAGTATATGTGCTGCCCAAGTGAGCACTGCTTTAACTTTCTTCCTTAAGTTTTTTTTTTTAATTTATTTTTTGAGAGAGAGAGAGAGAGAGAGAGAGAGAGAGAGGAGAAATGTGAGCAGGGGAGGGGCTGGGAGAGGCGGACAGAGGATCCCAAGTGGGTTCTGCACTGACAGGCTGACAGCAGTGATCCTGAAGCTGGGCTCAAACTCACAAACCATGAGATCATTACCTGAGCCAAAGTTGGATGCTCAACTGACTGAGCCACCCAGGCGCCCCTACCTCAGCTTTCTTAATGTTATTTTTCCATTTTGTTAATTAATATAAACTCATATATAGTTTATATAACATTTTAAAATGCTCATAATTTTAGGTAGTACAGAGGTACAGTGGAAGTGTGCTGGGCTCATAAAGTACACTTATTTCTTGTATTAAAGCTTCTTTTTAAGATAGAAAATAATACTTTCCAGCCAACTCCACTAAAAGTTCTGGTACGGGAGGGAGAATAAAAACAATGTTACATATTTACCCAGTAACAATATCCATAGTAACTATGTCTACACAATAGCTAAGGTAAGGACATATTAACAACATTTCAAACACTACAGATAATGTTGAATATTGGGAATTTGATATTCTAGCCTATATTGTTAATGTATTTATTTAGTTCATATTCATTAAAATTTATTTTATTCATTTAGTTCATATTCATTAAAATGTTTATTGATTCCTTCAGTGTAACAGACATCAAATGAAAAGGACCATCTAATATGAAACTAAAAAAAAAAAAAAGATCTTAATTGTGTAACAGGCTTGCTACATCCTTTGGGAAAGTATTTATGCTTTTAAAGCTTTTGGTGTATCATTCAGCAAAGGTATTTAATGGCCTAGATTCTAGAATATTAAATTCTCCTTCAAAAGGAAATCAATTTATTTTTCTATTTAAGGTTCTGTTTACTGAACAAGGGGAAATAACCACTACCATCACCAGAGTTACAAATGCCCAACTTACAGATACGCATATGTACCGGTGGCGTGATTCCAGCCACCTGGTATCCAGGACAACAAGTGAGAATCTCCCCTACAGAACTCTGGAGAACGATAAATAGTTTGTTGAGATATTTTCTCTCAATGCCTAGAGGCTGTTACTGCAAGGGAGGTGGGCGGGCGGGGGAGGGGGTCTGCTTCCCAGTACTGCCTTTATTCTTTCAACAGAAGCCAAATGGCTACAACAGATGGAACAGGGAGCACCAGAGATCCTCAATCCTGTTGCAACCCTCTTGTGAAAGGTAAATGGCAACTCTGGTCTTTTGTTTCTCAGGCCAACCATGTTGGTATCATCCTTAACTCCTCTTTTTTTCTCAGACCCTATACCTAATCCATCAGCAAATCCTGTCAGCGGCACCTGAGTAATATATTCACACTCCAATCACTTCTCACACCATCTACCATGATCGCTCTAGTCCAAATCACCATCATCCCTTGGCTAGATTATTGCAGTATCCTCCTACCTGGCATTTTGCTTCTGCTTTTGTACTTTGATAGCCTAATTCGTAATATTTAATCTAGATGTATAGGTCAGACTATGTTTCTCTTCTGTTCAGAACCCTCTAATTGCTTTTTGTCTCACTCAAAGTTCTCACGTGATCTGGCTTCCTCTCATCTCTCCGGCCCCATCTCTTGCTCTCTTGTTCACTCCACTCCAGCCACTAGGGCCTTCCTGCCGTTTTGAAATTATGCTGGGCATGTTTGTCCTGCGGGGCTTTTGCATTTGTTCCTCTACGTAGAATACATCTTCCTCCTGCCATCTCCTCAAAGAATCAGTTGCAACCTCACAGTGAGCACTTCCTTGGCTACTCCATCTAAAACTGCAATGCTCTTTTCTTGACAGTCTCCCAATTTCCCTTCCCTGCTCTATTTTTAAAAATTAGGATACAATTTACATATAACACTGTGTACGTTTAAGGTGTATAGCGTGTTTTGATACATTTATATATTGCCGTATGATTACCACCATAGTTTTAGCTAACACCTCTATCATGCCATAGAATTAGCATTTCTTTTTTGTGGGGAGAACATTTAAGATCTAGTCCATTAGCAATTTTGAAACGTATAATACAGTGTTATTGACTATAATCACAATGCTGGGCATTCGATCTCCAGAAGTCATTCATCTTCTACCTGCTCTATTTTTATCTTCAGAGCCTGTCATCATAATAAACTCTATGCATCATTATTTTTTCTGCTTATTTGTTTCCCCAAAATAGAAGGTAAGTTTTTCAGTGAGTAGAGCTTTTTGTCTATTTCATTCATTTCTGTATGCCTAGCTCTATGATGTATAGTACTTGACACTTGGCATACACTCAGTAAATATTTGTGCAATTAGCTCTCAATATCTATCTCTAAAGCGGGACCATGACAAAGATAACAAAGTTAGTGCAAAGTAGAACTAAGCTGCCTGGACACTTGGTGGGATGAGCACTGGGTGTTGTATGTAAGTGATGAATCACTGGGTTCTTCTCCAGAAACCAATACCACACTGTATGTTAACTAAATAACTTGAAGTTAAGTGAATAAATGAAAAAGAAAAAAACGAAAAAAACAAAACTAACCAACCAAAAAAAAAAAAAAAAAAAAAAAAGAACTGTCTGGAAATCATCAGGTTAAAAGTGTTCTATAAATTAAAATTTCTACATCTTAAAACATTTTAAAAGGGATTTTCTACAGCCTTTAAAAATTAAAAATGTCTCATAGGAAGTAAAATAATTATTTTACTTTGTGATATATGCTTCCATTATACAGGGCTTAGAATATTTTAAAACACTGTTTGGCCAAAAGGAGCATGAATCTAATGAGGCCTGAATAATTTTGCTATTTATTGTTTATTTATTTATTTTACTTTATTTTTTTAGAGCAAAAGACTGCCCTGTAAGCACCTGGCCTGAATAATTTTAAATTCTTACTCATAACAAATATTGCGGTGCTGATAATGTGCCTGGCAAGAAGTTAAGCACATTTTGCAACGAGAAAAATGTAAGACATGGAGAGTCCTGTCATTAGTCAACAATCCTGGAGGCGAAACAAGATATACTTAGGACAACCAGAAAACAAGCGAACATCCCATTTAATAACTTGTCATACTGAATGTCTTACTTAACATTTGCTTGAGGAATAGGTTGCTATTCTGTTAAAATAGAGGGCTCAACTATTTGATAAATAAGAGAAAACAGGAGAAGTAATATAATGCTAACATATTTTATAGATAATAATTTCAAATGAAAAACACAAATACAAGTTGGTATGTTGGGTAGTACTCTGAGATGGAAGTAGGATCTGAGGGGTGGCCTGGAATACTGGAATACTAACAAGGCTCTGATTATAAAAGAGAAATGGGAAAGAAGAAGTCCATGAAATAGCATACTCAAAACAAGAAAAAGACAGGGGACTTTATTTTTATTTATTTATTTATAAGTAATCTCTACACCCAACGTGGGCCTTGAACTCACGACTCTTAAGATCGAGAGTCGCATGCACTTCTGACTGAGCCAGACAGGCAACTCAAGACAGGGGGACTTTAAATGGGCCACTCAATTCAAATCAAATAGTTACTATAAAATAAAAATTCAGCAGTATACACCAGACACTGTATAATAGTTGCAATATTCACAGAATACATACGATACACGTCTTCCTCTTAGCCATCTTGCTTACCATGCTTATTGATGTTACATGTTCATTATGTAAGTGTTCTCTTTCACCTCTCATCAAGATGGTCTAAATTCTTTAAGGACAGGGACCAATAACTGTTTTTATGAAACTCACTATTCAATCAAGTACTGAAGCTTTTGAAAAGCTAAGGGAAACATCCTTGAATTTTGTGAGGCTCATTTTCCTCATCTATATGAAAAGGAAGTTGATACATATGATATTCCAGGATTTTATGATACTTATATCAATATCAACTGGAAAATAGGTTAATATCCATAGTATTCTGGTATATCAAAGAATTTAAGCAATTAAAAAAAAGATATAAATTTCTGTTTGAAGAATAAGAAACATCTGTATGCTAAGGATGAACACAACTGGGAGAGTTTGAAATATTGGTGTGGAATTTTTATTGGGAACAGAAAACAAAAATCTCCATGAGACATGAGAATGCATCTCAGGGAGTATTTGGTAACTTTTAATCAAAACACATTTTATAATTTTGTTTATTTAGGAAAGTCTCTTTTTTTTTAAGTTCCTGACTTAGCAGCTGTTTTCAAAATACTACATTTCTTTCTGCCAGTCTGAAAATGGTCTTGGGAGGTCATACTATGTACTATATGTATCTGTATTTGTGTGTAGACATTACTTATAACTATGCATGGGGAAATCTTAGTTTTGAGGTACAATAATTCATTTCCTATTTCTAAAAGTAGAAATTCTAAACACAAGGCATTTTTTACAAGAAGACCCCAAAGTTCTTTGAAAAGATACCAGCAGTTATATTTCAAGTTTCCTGTTGGAGAAAATTGTATTTAAAATAGTACTGAAAAGGTCAGGCAACAATTTCACACCTCCAGGATGTCCCTTGTAAGACAAGACGCTTGGGACCTTAGTTTGAACAGATTATAAACCCCAAAAAGCTCTCCTCGATGTTCTTTTGATCCTTGAACTGCTTCAAAATATCGCTTGGCATTTTCACTTCCAACCACCACACAGTGAAGTTGCTAAAACAGAAAAAAACACAAGATATTTTTGAAGTGTTTGCTCCAACAATATGTCAGAATTTCCTGGCATTCTCTGTATATACACAGCTTTAGCTGGAGCAGGCAGAATCTCCTTAGGGAGGAAATTTTATTTTAATTTCGCTGGCAGATGTTGCCATTATGGCGAAATAAATAATAATAAACTGGCCAGTCTTATTGAAGAAGAGATCTTACATTTCCTATTTTATGTGTTCTACCAACCGAGTCAAGATCCCATTGCTATGCAATATTCACTTGATGTAAAATGTTTAATGATAAAGGCATGTAATACATCTGACTACACTTTTCTCCTTTCTAGACTCATTACAATAGGAACTACTAAAACTGACAAAAATCATCACTATTTCACCAAAGTTAAATTATAACTTAGTAACTACATGATAACCACATTAGTATCAAACCCTAATTGTAGCCATTGTTATACTGTCAACTAACAGCAAAACCCAATCACTGTTTAGAAACATTTAGGCATCTTTGAAACAATTTGAAATACAGAAGGAATCCTGAAGGACATTTATCACTTTAGTAACATTAGTGTATTTCTTTATTTGCTAGATATTTTGCTAAATATAAATATAATCTGATTAACCCCATGTACACTTTAAAATTTCTTGAAAGAAACAAAGAATGCACAGAGTGGAAAATAACCGTAGTCTGTTGTTAACGTAAGGATTAGTAAGAAGTTGCTTTGCACTATACTAAATTACTATAGGCAACTGAAATAATTCTTTTTTTAATTTGAGGGAGTGTGTGTAAGCACGTATGAGTCGTATGAGTCGGGGAGAGGGGCAGAGGAAGCAGGAAGGGGGGAGAGGGAGAGGGAGAGGGAGAGGGAAGGAGGGGGGTAAAGGAAAGAGGGAGGGAAGAAGGGAGGGAGGGAGGAGGGAGAGAGAAAGAGAGAGAGAGAGATTGAGGGAGAGAAAATCCCAAGCAAGCTCCACACTCAGCATGGAGCCCAATGCAACATGGGGCTCAATCCCACAACCCTGGTATTATGACCCTAGCCAAAATCAAGAGTCAGATGCTCAACCCACTGAGGTGCCCATGAAATAATTCTTATTAATAATATTTATTTTTTGAATACTTACTACCTGTGTAGCATTTGTACATTCTCTCATTTAATGCGTACAACCCTATAAGACATTGCCATTTTCTTTTTGGAAATAAAGACTAAAATTGGAGAAATTAAGTGCCTTCTCACAGCTGTCTAGCCAAGAAGTGTCATTTCTAGAATTTATACCTGGATTTGGCTGAATTCAAAATTTATACTTGTAACAATTTCTCATCTCCAGGAGTTCCCTTTTATTTTTTACTAAAGAAATTTTTTAACGTTTATTTTTGAGAGAGAGAGAGAGAGAGAGCACATGCACGTGAATGGGGGAGGGGCAGAGAGAGAGGGAGACACAGAATCTGAAGCAGGCTCCAGGCTCTGAGCTGTCAGCACAGAGCCCAACGCGGGGCTTGAACCCACAAGCCATGAGATCATGATCTGAGCCAAAGTCAGATGTTCAACGGACTGAGCCACCCAGGTGCCTCCAAGATGTCCTTTTTAAAACAAGACCCTTGAGGGGCACCTGGGTAGCTCAGTCAGTTGAGTATCTGGCTTTGGCTCAAGTCATGATCTCACAGTGTTTTTTGTTTTTTGTTTTTTTAATTTATTTATTATTTAAAAAAAAAATTTTTTTAACGTTTATTTATTTTTGAGACAGAGAGAGACAAAGCATGAACGGGGGAGGGTCAGAGAGAGGGAGATACAGAATCTGAAACAGGCTCCAGGCTCTGAGCTGTCAGCACAGAGCCCGAGGCGGGGCTCGAACTCACGGACCGCGAGATCATGACCTGAGCCGAAGTCCACCGCTTAACCGACTGAGCCACCCAGGCGCCCCCATGATGTCACAGTTTTATGGGTTCAAGCCTCGCATCAGATTCTCTGCTGTCAGCACATAGCCCACTTCGGATCCTCTGTCCTCTCTCTCTGTGCCTCCCCTGCTCACATGCATGAACACATGTGTGCTCTCTCTCTCACAAAAATAAATAAACATTAAAAAATAATAAAAATAAAACAAGATCCTTGGGACCTTAGTTTGAGGAAGCTTTGAATCAACATCCAAGTTGATCAGTTGGTTTCAATGCCCCAGAAACATGGACTATAGTCCAGGAAATATGGAATCACAACAATAGCAACTGATGTACCTGATAGTCCAGATGATTTCACTCTTTGCTCCTGACTCTTTCTTAAACACTGTATAGTCACACTGCAACTACTTAATGTAATCACCAACTTGTAAGCGTTAATCTGAATCTTTAGAAGTTCCCTACTTTATCGCAAAATTTATAAAAGGCACATTGTTTTATACTTAAAAGAAGTTTTTCAAAGTGGCTCCCCTAAAAGTGAAGGTCAGATACATCCATCTGTAGGCTGCTATAAAAAATAGGGTTGGAATTAAAGAGGGGAAGGGAAAAGAGTCAGTAATTGGAAAATGTAGCTTAGTTTCTGGCTTAAGAAAAACCCATTCAAGGATACAAAATGTTTGGATTTCTTCCTAACAACATTCAGGATACGCAAGAGGTAGAAACAAAAGTAGTGTTCACCATGTTAAAAAGTCATGGCCCCTTCTTCCATCTTCAAGGCAGTAGCATGGCATCTTCATATAATCCTCTATGACCCCTTGCTTCTGCTGTCACATCTCCTTCTCTCCTTTCTCTGATCCTCCTGCATACTCCCACTCCCTTTAGTGATTACATTGGCCCACCCAGAGAATCCAGGTGGATTTGATGTAGATATCTTTGGGAGAACATTAGCCTACCACCATAAGGACATGCATAATGAATGATGGAGGCTTGACAAATGACACAGAAGCCAGCTTGAAGGGGTTCTCACTGGACAAAACTGAGACAGTTTGAACACCAAAATACACAGTGATATTCAATAGGTTGTAATGTAATCTATTACTAATATAGAGTAATATTACTAATATCCCGAGTCCAAATATATTAATAGAAAAGAAGGGCAAGCTCTTTTTTATGGTAGAATAGCAACAAATAAAGAAGGAATCCTGGAAATTAAAAAATCACCATCTGACAATCATCACAGTGGTGGCTGAGTCAGGTGGGTTTCATCAGTGAATGCTAGGGCTGACGGGTACGGGCTTGACAAGGAACAGGATATTGGCATAGTCTCAGAGGATGTCCCCATAAAATACTTACTAAGGGAAAAAATGGTGACTCTGCAGTAAAGAAAGCTGGCAGGCACAAAACTGGTGATCAAGGTTAGCATCACCAATGGTGGGACAGGTCATCACCAGGTGCCTTCTGACCAACGCAATGAGAAGAACATAGAGTCATTTCTGTACTATTCTTGCCAGGGGTTCCTGGCTTGAATCTGGACATGAGGAAACATCAAATGGACCTATTTTAAAAGAGAGCTAACACAAGGAAAGGCCTTACTCTTTAACACTGTGAAGGTCATGAAAGACAAAGGGGGTTTGGGTAACTACTCCAGTTGAAGAAAACTAAAGAGACATGAAAAGAAAAAGTTGGTAACCATGATCCTGGATTGGATCCTGAACCAGAAAGGAAAAAGGAGACAAGAAATTGCCAGGAAAGTTAGTGAAATCTGAATGAGTTTTGTGGTTTACAAGGTAATGTTGTATCAATGTTAGTTTCTTGATTTGGATAACTGCATTCTGGAGAGGGTAATAGGGGGACAAAGCAAGTGCAAAACAACACACAAAATTGAATGTTAGAATGCATAAAACTATTTTTATATGTACATCTAAACAGGAGAGTGTCCTTTGGAGGGAATACACACTAGAGAACTTAGAGGTGATAAATCTGCAACTTTCTCTCAAATGGTTCAGAAAAATAAATAAAGATCATGGCTGAGGGAAAGAGAAAAGCAAACGTGATAAATGTTAACTGGGAAATTTGGGTGAAGTTAATTGGGTGTTCTCTGTGGTATTCTCGGACTTCTTCTGCCAATACAAATATATTTCTAAATTACACACACACACACACACATATATATATATATATATATATATATATATACACGTATACATATATATATATACATATACATATATATATATATACACACACACACACACATATATACATGTACACATGTAAAAATGAAAGGTGAATTTCTGAATGCCAAACTTTAGATTATGCTCCAAACATGAAGGAAGGCAGTTGCTATGTAAGTGATGTTTTTATTTTTTAAAAGTATAAAATGTCTGAATGCATTATCACAACAAATACGAACAAAAACATCAAAGTGAAATTTCCCTTTGAATAATACAGATCATCCTTTATCAGTCTTAGCAACACTGTAATATTTAGGTATATCCTTCTAGATCTTTTTTCAGTGCAGTTAGAGCTATTTATGTACATATACAGAGATAACTTTATGCATCAACATAACTGATATACTTGTTCTGCAAGTTGTGTTGTTTTGTTTTGTTTTGTTTTGTTTTAATCTCACTTAGAAATGTCTTGGAGATCTTGCCAGATCAGTATGTCTGCTCTATAGTTTTTTTTTCTGCTATTGGGTGTATCAGAATTTATGTTACCATTGTTATTATTGGACATTAAGGCTGTTTCTTTTTTCATTTTTTAAACAAATACTAACAATACCAAATATAAATCCTTGTCATCTTTCACTGTGCATATGTGAGAATATTTCTGTAAGGTAGATAGGGAGAACATACTATGTGTTTTAATATGTTGTGATATTAGCCTGTAAAATCAGTGTACCAAGTTATATTCTCAAAAATAGTATATGAGTATCTCTGTACAAATACCCTCACCAATAATGAATATCACCAATCTCCCTGCCTCCCTAAACACACACACACACACACAACCTCACTAAGTCTTTGCAGAATATGTGTAACACATTATTATTTTATATTTCTAAATTACAACTGTGGTTAAGCATCTTTTCATATATGGGTTAACCATTTGTGTTTTTTCTTCAATAAAATGCAAAATTATAGTCTTTTTATTGATTTGTGGAAGTTCTTTATGTATTATAGATGCCAATCCTTTGTTTATCATATGTGGAAATTTTCTTCCTAGACACTTTTTAAATTTGGCTTGTTGTTCCTCTGTCATACATAAGTTTCACATTAAAAATTTAGTTAAATTTACAATATCTGCCTTTAAGACTGTATTGGTTTCCTAAGACTGCTTTAACAAAATGTCACAAACTGGGTAGCTTAAAACAACAGAAATTTATTCTAAAGAACTACTCCTAAGATGAAAAGAATAATGTCCTACTTTTTCCCAAGATTGGTTAAATATACCTGAACAAAATAATGTTCAAGTAGTTGTGCTATACCCAAGAACAAAAAGATGACAGGTTTCTTATAGAGCTAAGTGCTTTAAGAAAAAACAAAAACTGCTGTGTACAATTCTATTTTTAGAATTAAGAAAATAGCATAAATTTAAGATTGGATCATTTTTAGGTTAACTACCACCACATGTGGCAGATGTTTGCTCTTAAATAGATGCCAACAGAATATATAGGGAGTAATTCAAATTTAACATTTATAATTAAACTTGAGCCTCATTCCAGATCTTCTCAAGTGAGCAATTATAAACTAAATAAATTTTATTTAGAGATATAAATGGTGAAGTAATTAATACTGTAAGGATATTAAAGAGTTAATGCAATTTCAGATGAACACTAAAAGCACCAGCACAGTAGTTAATACACTTGCGTTGTATTCCTATAATTCCATTTACTGGGGTATCCCCGGGTCCCAGTTTCATTATGTACAACATGAGATGATTGCATTAGATATCTTTAAGGCATTTTCCCCCAGTTTTCTTCATGTCATGGTACACACGGAAAAGGGTAACATATGAACACCTACCTGGAAAGGTTTCTTAAGGTTGGAAGTCGGTTTAGGTAAACTTGCTGCCCAGAGAGCTGTGTGATCATTGTGTCGGTGCACCTGTGTCCCGCCTGTAGCATATCATTATGTCTTGGCCCACAGGCTGGGAAGCTGTGACCTTGCTACTCAAATTATAGTCTGCAGTAGTCTTGGCACTCCTGGGAGCTTGTTAAAAATTTGAATCTTGGGCTCCACCCAGAGCTACTAAATTAGAATCTGTAGTTTGAACATCCCTAAGTAATTCATGTACACATTAAAGCTCAAGAAGCACTACTCAAAGAAAATTTCAGCTCTAAAATTCAATGAAAGTAAGAATCTGTTTTACAGGATTTATTCTACAGTATATTTCATAATCTTATTAAATTCCATATTACAGTTAAAACGAAATTAAAAACATTTTTACACAAATTTCTGGAAGTTTTGATATAGACAAACGTTTACTTCTTAATCTGGAAAAGGGAAATATATTTACCTGCTTGTATACCTGTCGTAAGTACATGATCTCCTCCACAGTTCCCAAAGATATCAGCCTAAACACTTTCACATCCCTGCATTGCCCAATCCTATATGCTCTGTAAAAAGATTTTTAAAAAAGCCAACAAAAAACAAGTGAAGCAAGGTTCAGGAGGTAGCTTTAGGACAAAAAAAAAAAAAAAAAAAAAAATGGAACATTACTAAAATTTTAACTTAAAAAGAAACATATGTGCAGTTTATTCTATGTTAATTATACCTCAATGACACTGTTTAAAATGGGGGAGGGGAACAGTTATTCAACTGGCAAGCCTACAGAAGTGCAGATTTGCAGCCCTCATTTCACAGAGATTTCTGTCTGAATTCACTCAGTTGACTACCAGCAGCCCAGGTATTTTGACAGGGACTATAATGCTAATTAAGACAATAATTAGCACTGATTCACCCCACTGGTGAACCATAGATCTAGTCCTGGCAGCTTCTCTCAGGTGAAGGCTTTATTGGATGCTCTGAATGAGGTCACCTGTTTCTAAATACCTGTTACAGTCACAATTTGGGGAGTGGGGGTACTGATGTTTTAAACTTAAAATTTGGTGAAAATTTTTGACCTTATAAGGTCACTCTATGTTGTTGTATCTGATGCTCTCTCTGCCTCCTTCACCCAGTACCGTACTCCTAATAGAAAAGGACTTTACTACTAGAGGGTGTCTTGGGGCCCTGCACATCTTGTACCCGAAAAGGGGGATGGGGCCTCTTGTGGCACAGCACAGCCAGGGTAAATTACTGCATTCTCACTTTCATCCTGCAGGCTAGATATAGAGGGGCTCATAATCCCTTTCTTTCTCACAGTGGATTTGAGTCTTAAAATTTTTTTTAAATGGATCTAAGGAAATGTCTTTTGGGTGTGTGCTCAATTGTTTCATAAATAGGATAGATTCTTTAGAATATATATTCTTTACAGACAAAAACCTTACAACATGTTACTTTAGACCTAAGCTTCATCAATTTCTGGGTCCATTAAGTAGGGATATGTTAAGTGATGGTCTTTTTACCATGAAAATAAGTACTGAGGAACTGTTATACAGTATGGAGGTCAAAATCTTCCTTTCTCTTCTTGGTTCCTCCTGCCAGAGTTAATTGAAGGGCAGGGAGGAAAAGAGAAATGTTGTTCATTTAGTTTTATTGTCAACTAATTTAAACTGAATACCAAAACACAGTACCCTAGGATAAATAAGATATTAGGTCTTGATATGTTGTTAAGACAAAAGAAAAAAAAAAGTGAAAATTTTTCTGTGGCTTTCATGTGATTATTTTCCTTTATAGCTGTCAGTGGTGTGAAGCTGTTTAAAAGTGTGGGCTCTGTAAGAGCGCATGAATTCAGATCCTGAAATCATTGGCTGTGAACTTCAGCAAGTTACTTCAGTTTGTTGTGCCTCAGCTTCGTCACATGTAAAATGGGTAGGATAACACTGCCTATCCCATAAAAGCTTTGATATCAGGGTAATGCTGGCCTCACAGAATGAATTAGGAAGTGTTCAAGTTTTTGTAAGAGCCTGGGGAAGAATGGTATTAATTCTTGTTTAAATGCTTGGTGGCATTCATCAGTGAAGCCATCTGGTCATGGGTTTCTGTTTGTTGGCATTTTTAATTACTGACTCAATCTTCTAGTTGTTGGTCTATTCATATTTTCTATTTATTCATGTTTCAGTCTTGGTAAGTTATATGATTCTTCAAATTTGTTCATTTCATCTGGATCATCTAATTTGCTGATGTACAACCATTTATAGTACTTATAATCCTTTCTATTACATCAATAGTAACATCTCCTTTTCCACTTCTGATTTCAGTTATTTCAGTCTTCTCTTAGTCAATCTAGCTAAAGGTTTGTCAAGTCTGTTGATCATTTTGAAAAAGAGCTCATGGTTTTGTTGTTTTCTATTGTTTTTAGTCTATTTCATTTATCTCTTGTTTTATTCATTCATTCATTCATTCATTTATCTCTGTTTTCATCTTTATTACTTCTTTTTGCTAGCCTTAGGTTTAATTTGTTCTTTTTCTAGCTCCTTAAGGTATAAGGTTGGAGAGTTGATTTCAGACCTTTCTTCTTTTTTAATGTGTTTACAGCTATAAAATTAGCACTGCTTTCACTGCATTGAATAAGTTTGAATATGTTGTGTTTTCCTTTTCCTTTTTCTCAATTTTCTAATTTCTTTTGTGATTTCTTTTTAAAACCAGTGGATACTTAAGAGCATGTTGTTTAATTTCAACATATCTGTGGATTTTCCAGTGTTTCTTCTGCTGTTGATTTCTAATTTCATTCTATTGTGTTTGGAAATGAAACTATAAAATTTCAATCTTTTAAAATTTATTAACATGTTTTGTAACCTAACATATGCCCTATCATGAAGAATGTTTCCTGTGCACTTGAGAAAAATGTGTAATTTCAACAATCTAAAATTGTTGGAAGGAGAATTCTGTATATGTCTGTTAGGTCCAACTTGTCTATAATGTCATTCGAGTCTTTCTTCCCTTATTGATCTTCTGACCAGATGTTCTATCCATTATTGAAAGTGGAGTACTGAAGTCTCCTACTACTATTGTAGAGTTGTGTACTGCTCCTTTCAATTCTGTCAATGTTTGCTTTATATATTTTACAGCTTGTTTATTTGGTATATTTATGTTTCTATTTGTCATAGCTTCTGGGTGAGTTAAATCAAGAATTATCATTGTATGCCATCCTTTGTCTCTTATAACAGTTTTCAATTTAAACTTTATTTTGTCTGATATTAGAATAACTACCCCTCCTGTCTTTTGGTTACTATTTGGATGAAATATCTTTTTTCATCCTTTCACTTTTAACTCATTCATGTCCTTAAACCTAAAGTGAATGTCTTATAGACAGCGTAAGTTGGCATGCCGTGTGTTGTTGCTTTTAATTTATCCTGCCAATCTGTATCTTTTGATTGGAAAGTTTAATCCATTTACATTTAAATGTATTAATGACAGGGAAGGATTTACTTTTGCTATTTTGTTTTCTGTATGTCTCATGGCTATTTTGTCCCTCATTTCCTCCATTACTGCCTTCCTTTGTGTTATGTGATTTTTTAGTGACACATTTTGATTCCTTTCTCATTTCTGTTTGTGTATATTTTATAGATATTTTCTTTATGAAGATTACATATAACATCCAAAAGTTATAACAATCTACCTTAAACTGATACCAACTTAACTTCAATTGCATTAAAAAACTCTCCTTTGCAGCTTTGTCCCCACTTTTGTGCTTGATATCAAAAATTAAATCTTTATATTCATTATTCATTAACACAGATTTATATTTATTTTCATGCATTTGTATTTTATGTTTTTAAAAGATTTTATTTTTAGGTCATCTCAACACCCAGCGTGGGGCTTGAACCCACAACCTCGATATCAAGATTGCATGCTCTGGGGCGCCTGGGTGGCGCAGTCGGTTGAGCGTCCGACTTCAGCCAGGTCACGATCTCGCGGTCCGTGAGTTCGAGCCCCGCGTCAGGCTCTGGGCTGATGGCTCGGAGCCTGGAGCCTGTTTCCGATTCTGTGTCTCCCTCTCTCTCTGCCCCTCCCCCGTTCATGCTCTGTCTCTCTCTGTCCCAAAAATAAATAAAAAACGTTGAAAAAAAAAAAAAATTTAAAGATTGCATGCTCTACCAACTAAGCCAGCCAGATGCCCCTGCATTTGTCTTTTAAATTAAAAAAAAAAAAAATAGGGGTGCCTTGGTGGCTCTCAGTCAGTTAAGTGTCCAACTCTTGATTTTGGCTCAGGTCATAATCTCATGGTTCATGAGTTTGAGTGCTATGTTGGGCTCTGTGCTTACAGTGTGGAGCCTGCTTGGGACTCTCTCTGCCCCTACTCACCTCTCAAATAAATAAAGAAACTTAAAAACAAACTGTGAAAATTTCATTAAATAAAAAATAAAAAGTAGATTTATAAACCAAAATTATAGTAAGACTGGTGTTTTATATTTGTCCCTGTACTTACTAGCACTGGAGAATTTTATATTTTTATATGGTTTTGAGTCACTGTTAGAGTCCTTTAATTTGAACTTGAAAGTCTCTCAGCATTTCTTTTAGGGAAGGTCGAGTGGTAATAAACTCAGCTTCTGTTTGGGAATGCTTTAGTTTCTCCCTCAGTTTTGAAGGACAGTTTTGGCTGATATAGAATTCTTTGTTGATGTTCTTTTCTTTTGGCACTTTAAACATATCATTCTACTGCCTCCTGGCTTGTAAGGTTTCTGTTGAGAATCTGCTAATAATCTTACTGGGGAATCTCTTGTACACTACAGGTCATTTTTCTCTTGCTGCTTTCAAGATCTGTCTTAGACTTTCTCCAGTTTGATAACCTGTCTCAGTGTGAGTCTCTTTGGGTTTACCCTACCTGGTGTTTGTTAAGCTTCCTGTATTTGCATATTAATGTCTTTCCTTTGAATTTGGGACGTTATTATTTCAGTCATTATTTCTTCAAATAGCTTTGTCCTTTTCTCTCTCTTCTTTTGTATTCCTACAATGTGTATATTGGTCTATTTAATATGTTCCATGAGTTCCTTAAGCTATGTTCATTTTCCTTTGTTTCAGTCTTTTGGTTTGTTGCTCCTCAGATCTGTCTTCAAGTTTACTGCCCAAATATGATGACTCTTTCTAGTGACTTTTTTTTTCATTTCAGTTATTATATTTTTCAGGTTCAGAGTTTCTACTTTGTTCTTTTTATATATACATAATTTCAATCTCTTTGCTAATATTTTAATTTTGTTTATATGTTGTTTTCCTGATTTCCTTTAGATCTTTGTCCATGTTTCCATTTAGCTCTTTAAGATAGTTGTTTTAAACTCTTTGTCTAGTAAGTCCTATGCCTGTGTTTCTTTAGAAGATTTAATTTGTTCCTCTGAATGAGCTAGTTCTCCTCTTTCTTTATAAATGCCTTGTACTTTTTCGTTAAAAATTGGCCATTGATAAAACAGCCACTTCTAGTCTTTGCAAACTATTATTGAAAACATTCATTAATTAAGAGGCTGTGTCTTGAGTCTTAGGAGCAGCTCAGGGTAAGGATTAAAAAATTGTCTTTGGGGGGCGCCTGGGTGGCTCAGTCGGTTAAGCGGCCGACTTCGGCTCAGGTCATGATCTCACGGTCCGTGAGTTCGAGCCCCGCGTCGGGCTCTGTGCTGACAGCTCAGAGCCCGGAGCCTGTTTCAGATTCTGTGTCTCCCTCTCTCTGACCCTCCCCCATTCGTGCTCTCTCTCTGTCTCAAAAATAAATAAATGTTAAAAAAAAAAAATTAAAAAAAAAAAAATGTCTTTGGTCATTTTTGGTTATGTGTGACCAGGGCCTGTGTGTTTGTGTGTGTATGTTTTCTGGTATCTCCTGTATACACAACTGCTTTTAAATGTCTTACTTTCTCAAAAAGTCTCATCTCAGCCTCTTCTCAGGGCTTTAGATATATTCTACTGTATTCCTCTACTGTAATATACAGTCCCACTACTGCTTTCATGCACAATGAATGGCCTATAACTGTCTTCAACAGCTTCTGCCAGTCTGAGATCCAAGCTATGCCACCGTTTCTTACCTAAGCACTGTCAGGTGAAAAAGAAACCATTCCCTCTGGCAGCTCACAGATAGGTTAGAAAGTTGCAAAGGAGTTCCACACTGCTCTTTCCAACCTGAGAGGGAGGGAACAGGGAACTAACTGTTACTTCCTCTTCCTGGCTGTGCTGTGCCAGGAAATGGGGTGAGGCAAGAATGGGTAAAAATGCCATGAAATTTCCTACAGTTTTGAATATAGCTTCTTCTTGATTGGGAGTTTGCTTGATAACTGTAGATCTTCGATTTAAATAGCTTCCATAAAGTTATTTTAATCTGTCTAGTTTTTTAAATCCACCCATGGGGAAACATATACCTAGAGCTTCCAGTCTGCCATCTTGCTGGCATCACTCTTTGATTTCCTCTTTAATACAAGAGTTATTTAAAAATATATTTTATATTTTAAAATGTCCATATGGAGAGATTTTTATTAGCTACAAGCTCATTGTTACTTTCTAGGGTCTTGTCTTTTGTATTAATTAGAGGCATGTAATCTAGTCCTTGTGGTTTCTATTAAAATATATAGTTATTTAAAAGTATGCTCTAAAACGTTTTTTGAAGGAGTGGGTATTTTCAGTTATTATATGGTTAAATACATTTATTAAGTTAAAGGCTAAATACCTGTTAATCAAATAATTTACATACTTCCTTTTTTTGCCTAGTTGATCTATTAATCTTTGAGAGAAGGATATTAAGTTTCCCATCATGATTGTAGATTTACCCATTTCTCATCATAAAAGAGTTTTGTCTTTGTTATGTAGTGACTATTATACTTTCCTCATCGATTGTTCCATTTTGTTTTCCTCAATGCATTTTGCCTTGAAGTCTATTAATATTTTGCCATTCTTACTTTTTGTTATCTCCCTGATGAGATTTTAAATATATTTTATTTTTAACCTTCTATGTATTTTTGAATTTTATAAATATATAAAATTATATCTATAGCAATAAGCATAAATCTGAATCTAACATTTCATTTTTACCTTCTTTTTTTTGTTTAAAAGGAAGTTTTACGTTTGGCTTTATTTCTCACAGTTTACATTAGGTTTTATATTTGCCATGCTTAGTTTCTTTTACCTCTTGCTATACACTCATATTTCCAATCATTTTACTGAAATAATCACATTTTCTCAGTGATTTTTTAAAAATTTCTTTTAGTTGTTGTCCTTAAATTTTTGGCTAAAATTTTAAGAACACATTTTTTTGGCATAAATTTGAAATCTGACCAGGATATCCAAATTCTTTTTTGATGAAATATAACTTCTAACACAATTACCCCCACCCTCTCAATGTTTTATTGAAATTATATGAAATTTTAGTGTTTGATTCTTATTAATTTTCTTATACCATCCCTTTATATTTCTCAGAATCCTTTCTTTATAACTGCATTAAGTCTCTCAACTAAACCATGAATAATTATTTAGACTTAAATATAAATTTTTCAGTTCCTAGATGTCAACAGATGATTTATTTCCCCTCACATATTGATATTTTAGTCATTTATTACAACTATAAGTCAAAATTATTTTCTTGCAGATACATCATATGAATTTTGTCACTTTGACAACTTCTGTTGTCTTCTAGAATTCTATAATGCAGATGAAAAGTCAGTTCTTCAAAGTCTATTTTGCAGGAACAGTGGGATTTGCAGAAATGAGTGGGATTCTCATCTGTTGGTAATCTGTTTTGTTCTTTTTTTTTTTTTTTTTTTTATAAATAATTTCCTCTCCCTCTTTCTCATTCAGGCATTGTTTAGTCCCCTTATCTTTGGAACTTAGAAATATCAGCAAGATGTGTTTCTGTTTTTTCTCCTGCTCTGTCACTGTGTTTTCAA
The DNA here is from genome assembly GCF_046562875.1 of Panthera onca. Classification (NCBI taxonomy): domain Eukaryota; kingdom Metazoa; phylum Chordata; class Mammalia; order Carnivora; family Felidae; genus Panthera; species Panthera onca. The sequence goes on along the minus strand of NC_138351.1, from coordinate 30,697,829 downwards.
ATATTCATTCCTTTTATTTTCCATATCAATTTTCACTTTCAGTCTTCTTCATTTTATTACTCAGACCTTGTAATGAGTTATTTGGTAACACTTTTAAATTCTAAGCATTTCTAGTTTTCTTTTCCATGCACTTTTTTTCAGGGTGCCCTATTCTTATTTTATTTCCTTCAGGGTCAGTTTTTCATCTTGGCCCTTTTCTTTCATACTGCTGGTTTTATTAAACTGTCTCACAATTATTTTTTTTTTAAATTCTTTAATGCTTATTTGAGAGAGAGAGAGAGAGAGAGAAGAGTGTGAGTGGGGTAGGGGCAGAGAGAGAGGATGACACAGAATCTGAAGCAGGCTCCAGGCTCCAAGCCATCAGCACAGAACCCAACTCAGGGTTTGAACTCATGAACCATGAGCCAAAGTTGGAAGCTTAACTGACTGAGCCACCTAGGTGCTCCATAAAAGGTCTCATAACTCTTAGCTTTTCATTCATAATTACAAATGAAGAACTGGGTGGACTGCACAGGAAAGCTGGTCTGGATTTCCATGAAGGTACATAAGTCTATTTAATCATTTCCCCGTTTTGTGTTCCACAGAGACCTGGGAAGCAATCCTTCAGGTTCAGTTCTGCGTTATGATCTGATCCTAATGCCCACTGTAAAAACCTTTTGTCAGTCGGATTCCCCACTTATTTAAAAAATTTATGAAACAATTCTTTCAGTTTTGATCAAGGGGCATCTGTTGTAGGCCAACCTCTCTTTATATTGGGTACGGGAGAGGAAATTGTTTTAGAGTTAGCACATTAATTAATTTCTAACAAGAATTCACTCTGGTCTGTTTCTACATCCTATAGTTACTGACCCCAAGCTTGCAATTTCTCTGTGCTCTCCTGCTGACTTTGGATTGTGGCTTTTCTCTGCTGGTTTCTTGATTACACAGATGCTGTTGTAAGACAGATTCTGCCTTCTACCTTCTGAGAGTTTCTCCAAACTTCTGATCTACTAGTAGTGACCTTTCCTATCTTCCTGCAGTATGATGGGTTTGTTCCCTTTTTTTTTTTTTTTTTAGGTTTTTACTTATTTATTTTGAGAGAGCGAGCAAGTGCAAATGGGAGAGGGGCAGAGAGAGAGAGAGAGAGAGAGAGAGAGAGAGAGAGAGAGAGAATCCCAAGCAGGCACCATGCTGTCAGTGCAGAGCCCGAGATGGGGCTCGAACCCACAGAGCCGTGAGATCATTACCTGAGCCCAGACCAAGAGTTGGACACTTAACTGACTGAGTCACCTGTCCTTCTTAAATCAATCCTGCCAAAATGGGATTCTGAGATAGAAAGAAAATAAATTGCTGTTATCAGCCTGCCATTTGGGTTCAGATCTGAATACAATTTTTAATTACATTTTTTTTTTTTTTAAGTAGGCTCCATGCCCAGCAGGGCCCAACTCATGACCCTGACATCAAGACCTGAGCTGAGATCAAGAGTTGGATACTTAGGGGCACCTGGGTGGCTCAGTCGGTTAAGCATCTGACTTCAGCTTAGGTCATGATCTCACAGCTTGTGAGTTCGGGCCTTGCATTGGGCTCTGTGTTGACAGCTCAGAGCCTGGAGCCTGCTTTGGATTCTGTGTCTCCCTCTCTCTCTGCCCCTCACCAACTCATGCTCGGTCTCCCTCTCAAAAATAAATAAACATTAAAAAAAAAAAAAAGAGTTGGACACTTAACTGACTCACCCAGATGCCCCTTAAATGCAATTTTTTTAAATAAGGTTTTCTCTGTCTTCTAATCATAGTCATATTATAAAAGCAACTTAAGAGAATCACAAGGGGGTATTTTCAGATTCAAAGTATTTGCAAGTCACTTTAAATTTTGTCAGTATTATACCTGTCAATTGCTTGAAGATCATTGGCTGGATTCCAAGTAGGATCAAACAATACAACAACATTGGCACCAACAAAATTGAGGCCTAGTCCACCAGCCCTGAGGAAACAGAATTGGGCACATTCAAATAGCAAAAGCATAGTCATTGCCTTCTAATTCAATTGTGCCAGGTTTCTGTAACCAAATCAACACAATACTGCATTAACATCATAAAAGATGATTAAAACACAAACATGCCACAAACAAAACAGCTACAGAATAGTTTTTCTACCATTCTAGAATAATCCTAAAAGAAATTGACCATTAAAGCCCACGTAAATAGGTTGTACTGTTTTTTTTCATTGTTGTGGATATTCAAATACGATGCTGTAAGGTCTTCCTAACATAATTTTTAAAAATTGTAAGTATGGTCCAACTAAATAAAGTAATATACACATTTTTAAAAACCAAGGCAGGAGTTGATGCACTTCTTACTCCTCTCAGTAAGTGCAGCTTAAAATGCTGGGCATCATATATAAAATAAATGTAAGACCTGAAAGGTAGAGAGAACAAAGCATGGCTAGAGACTATAAGAACTAAGGAAGGACATGACAGTGAGTTCTCCAGCTTTGTTTTTGCTTAAAAATCCCAGACTGGGTTCTGGAGAAACCAGCAAACTGGAAATGCCAACAGTCAAGACCAAAAAAAAAAGGCCCAAGAAAAGCCCTTTTCCTTTAGCTAAAGAACCAGGAAAGGTATAGACTTTTAACACAGAAAATGTTAGATAATAACCCGCCTATTTTTGTATCTATGACCTGAATCCCAACCTGGTCAGTAAAGGCTATGGAAAAAAAATCTATGACCTGAATCCCAACCTGGTCAGTAAAGGCTGAGTGAGGAGATTAGATTTCCATTCTTGCTTGACTAAAATGGGGTGCCTCTCACCTCCACTCAGAGGATATCACAGAAGACTGAGGAGCTGGGACATTCATTTCTGCCCAGCTATAACCCAGTCGCCTCTGTAATGTCAGTGGAGGCCGTACAGAAACAGTAATCAAGTGCCTCACTCTTAGGATGTCAATAAAAGCCAAGCAAGAAACATGGATTCCCATCCCTATGTGGCTGGCATGATGTCTGGCTAAAATAGAGGGGGAAAGCCCCTCTATAGATAGATAAGCTCAAAATAAAAAATTACAAAATGTGTGAAGAAACCATGTACCATGAGCAAGAGCAAGAGGGAACAACAGAAGGATTAGCAGCCCCAATTCAGGAGTTAACAGAGCAAAAATGCCATTTAAAAAGGGATTTTAAAAAATAATGATTGAAATTACTAAAGAAACAAAAGAAAAGCTAGAAAACATAAAGAACAAAATATAAGTAAAAATGATTAGGCAGATTTGAAAAATACCAATAGGGCTTTAAACATGAAAAATACAGTCTTTAAAAATTCACTGAATGGGTTAAATAGCAATTTCTAATGTAGAGATAATTAGGAGCCTTATGGCAGATCTCATCAAATTAGATGGGGGTGAGCAGACAAGGAATGGCAGATGACAGCTTGTCTAGAAGTTCTGTACTATTTGAAGTATTGTTGAAGGCGTTTGTTACTTTGGAAACATTATTTAAGAAATTAAGCATGTTTATGTACTTTATAAAACTTAACAGAAGACAATATCCTATGTCATTTAATGCTCGTAGGTAAGGGCTCATATGAGAAATTACTTCTTGAATCCATTCACAGGAAAATGGGAATCCAGAGCGTCTCTCAATGCAAGAGTTCAAGGAGAATTTCGGTGTTCAATAGTAAGTAGCGCATTCATCATATATATAATTTTATGCATTTTAAGTAATTTTTGTGTTGACTTTTTACATTTTACATATGTTTGCTTTTAACTTTTTTTTAAAAAAAATTATTATCCTTGAGAGAGAGAGCACAAACAGGGGAGGGGCAGAGAGAGAGGACAAAGGATCCAAAGCAGACTCTATGCCAAAGCACCCAGCCTGATGTGGGGCTCAAACTCACAAACTGTGAGATCATGACCTGAGCCAAAGTTGGACGCTCAATGACTGAGCCACCCAGGCACCCTGCTACGTTTGTTTTTAAAGTCCTCTGAAATTCTTTTTGCAAGATAGTGGGGGTAAATCTATAAAGTACTTATTACATTAGATGTCAAAAGTTAAGGATTTGTTGCCCCCCAAAAGGGATTAATCTTCTTAGGTGTTTATACTGGCATAAATCTTGCTCTAAAGTGTATATATTCTTTAAAAGGTTTTAATGAGAGATTCATAAATAGGTGTTAGAACTGACTTAACTTTTATAAAACCTATTAATGTAGAGCTGCTATGGTTGAGACCAGGTAGACAGAGGGAGGAAATACCTGGCCCACTAACCCTAGTGAACTCTCTAGGGCTGCTTGAGCATACTTTAAAAGCCACTGCTACAAATAATTCTTAGTTATTTGATTAATAACTCAATTACTCAATTAAGTCTGCCTGTTCTGACCACAGACATGAATAAAAACACTACCACAGAAAATTCCTGGGAGGAAACATCCATTTCTTTTGATTGTTATCTTTATAAACCCAGACATATAAAGAGAATCCAGTGATGATAAGGAAATTGAGAAAAAAGGTTAGGTAAAACTCAAGATATTGTTATTTCAGTCATAATTAATATAATAGCATTTTTGCTGCTTCTCCTCAAAGCCAAATAAAACAAGGCAATATAATCATAACCACTGAAAATTAATCCAGTAATAATTTTTAAATTACCCTAAATCTTAAAAGCAATTACATAAAAATCAAGTTATCAAATTTTATTTTCTTACATTGTGGAGACAAGGCAAATGTTAACATCTTGTGTACTGTTGAACTCTTTCACGATCTTGATTCTTTCCTCTGATTTCGTACTTCCATCAAGTCGTCGGTAATCAAGGCCAGCTGCCATACAGTATTGCTGCAGAACATCAAGTAACTAGAGAAAAGGTATGGAAATGGGCAAAAACAAATGTATGGTTTAATAAATTTCGTACCACTATAGAGAGAAGTTTTACTAAGTATTAATAATTGCTGCTCACAAGTTCTTTCTTATAATCACAAGAGCAACAAATATTTTCCTGACTTCTGGCTTATGTATTTCTCCCCATTATCCTGAAACTGACTTTAATCTTCACCAATGTTTGTTTTTTAAATCAACCTTTCAGGGAAAAAAAATCAAACTTTATTTTTTTTTGAAACTAAAACCAAATAAAAAGTATTGGCCAAATAATTTATGTAAGTGAATTTCATTATTTGTGCTATTTTCCAAGTTCTAAAATCTCTTACATGCCTTAAAGAACACTTTAATTATTAATAAAAATATCAACAGAGAATTAAAAATCTTTGAGTTTGCTCTTTGATAGTAATCTTGATATCATTTAGATTTAAGTGTCTGTTTTAAAAGTTGCTTATGTCACTACTATTTTCTACAGTATGTATAAGATAAAACTGCGGCTGGACACTGTTATGTCTCTTAGGATTATCTATGCCTCAAGAGCTAGGGCTGGGCCAATTAAGAGTATATACTTCAGAAGGAACTTACCTTGGTGGAAAAGGAGAAAAGAAGTATTTTATCTTTGTTTTTCCTACAATGATTTAAAAGCTGCTGAAGGACCTAGAAATGAACCACAGAAATCAACCACCAATGAACCAGTTCCAACTAAAAGCACACTTTATACATATAAACATCACTAGAGAATTTCTTAAAAATTATTTTTATACAACATAACCTCAGTCCTCTTTCCTAATTCCCTTCATTTTTGCCAAGTTAGAGAAATAAAGTATTAGATATTACATGAAATGTTATTCATCATCATACTGTCAATAATGAGGTAAGGTTCCCAAAGACTTTTGTTTCATCTCATCTGGTTTTAATAAAAAGGAAACATTTTAGATTATGGGATGCATTTAAATGAATTAATTTAATTTCCAAAAAACACTTTCTTTATACCTACAATATGTTCAGAAACTAAATTACAGAACAGCATTCCTTTTAGGAAGTATTTAAATTTTTTCTAGATAGATGTAATGAAATGTGTTTAATTACATCTAGGTCTTGATATTTGTTTTCTTAAAATAATCAGTCACATATACACCTCTTCTTATTTTATCCCCTCTGCTTCTCTATTTACAGTAAGTCCTGACTTCCAGATTTGATTCTGACCTCAAAATGTCAATAATTTGCCCCAAATACAGTGCTTTTAGGGAGGAAGCAAATAACTCAAACCTGTGTATAACAGTATCACTGTAATTTTTAAAATAGGCATTTCCACATCTGGCAGTGACAGTTCCAGAACACTGTGGAAAAATAATCCACAAAGTAAAGAAAAGGAATTTTCTGTACTAAGCCTAAAGTTTTTCTGAATTATGCAATAAACACTTCAGTTTTATTTATTCACTGATAAGCATTTAAACTTAAACAAAAAATCATATTCAATATAACACTCTTTTAATAATTGACTAAGAGAAGATATTGTGCTAACTCTGACCCCCATGGTCCAATCCCTCAGAAAAAGCTATAGAAAAAAAAAAAGCTACTCAAATAACCAAACGGTGATAAAAATGTCACAGATCAAGTCAACATAATTTTAATACTTGCAAAACTTATAAAGTAAGTTTTGCATTAGCTTTATTTTTTAATAAAATAACTGATTCTGTATAAAGGATGTGAATTTGAACTTCACATAATACAATAACTTTTTAAAATTAAAGACTTTTTTAGAGCAATTTTGGATTTTCAGAAGAACAGAGTAAAATATACAGAGAATTTGCCCAGAATCCCTCTCCCGCATCTTATATCCCTGCCCCTCCCTGCACAAAGTTTTCCCTATTATTAACATCTTGCATTAGGGTGGTACATTTGTAACAACTGATGGACGAATAAATTGTTATTAATAAATTATTATTATAAACTATTATTAAATTATTAACTATTATTATTAACTAAAGTCTGTTAACATTATTTATAATAGGGCTCATTCCTTGTGGTGTACATTCCATGAGTTTTGACAAATATATAATGACATGTATTCACCATTAAAGTATTATATGGAATTGTTTCACTGCCCTAAAAATTCCCTGTGCTCCATCTATGTATCCCTCCTTGCAAACTCCTGACAACCATTTATTATTTTATTTTCTCTACAGTTTTGCATTTTCTAGAATATCATAGAGTTAGAATCATACAGTAAGTAGCCTTTCAGACTAGCTTCTTTCACTTAGTAATATGCATTTAAGATGACCATGTCTTTTTGTAGTTTGATAGTTCATTTCTTTCTATTGTTGAATAATAGTCTATTGTCTGAATGTATCACAACTTATCTATTCATCTACTGAAGGACATCTTGGTTGCTTCCAAGTTTTGGCAATTATAAATAAAATTGCTAAAAGTATCTGTGTACAGGTTCTTGTGTGAACTAAGTTTTTAATTTACTTGGGTAAATATCAAGGAGTGCTGTAAATAACAATGTTCACACTAAGAAATCTTGAACGTAACTTTTCTCAAATTAGTCAAGCCTAGAGAAGAACATGACCCCTATATGATCCCAACAGCACTAAACTCGGTTTTCTAAGCCTTTTTCCCCACCCTTCACAGTAAGTGGCTCTGTGGTATTTCCCAAGGGAGGGGAAAATGAGGATTCTTATCAGGGGAATAAGTGCAATTTTTGACCATCTGCTTGAATAGTAGTTGAGGTCAAAAAAAGACCTTCACATTTAACAGAAAGAGCTGGAGTTCATGAGTATAGTTCTGAGGGTAGGAAGGGTACAGTGAGCATTATATCAACAAATAAATTGCAGCTGTAGGCTGACCTATAATAAGAGAAGCAGAACTAGTATCTTTCATCACTTGAATTCAAGAAGTACATGCAACTTGGATTTCTTAACCCCAGAGACAATAGATTATAAGCCTATACATTTTGTATCACGAAATTACCAGGTGATGCTGATAATCAAATGATGAAACACAATTTTAAAAATATAACCTTAGGTTATTAATATCAGTCTCTTTCTTGTTGGTGTTCTCTCACAAAGTAAATTATAGGCGCCTTTCACATATAAAGACATCAGCCCAGACTCCATCAATAATTCATGCTTGCTTTTTCCCTTCTAAAACTCATAACAAAAAAAAGTAATAATTATTTTAATCAGACATTATTTCTAAATATACATTGAGTAGTTATAAAATTCCATTTAATATCAAGAGTAACTTTTTAGTGAAGAGTCACAATGAATGATATTTAAATATATAACAATAGATAATACAGTTTTCATAAGGAGGCCATGATTTCTGAAAATATTCTATTGGCTTGAATTATGGGATAATAAGTGCTCAGTTCCAAATTAATTGAGCTTTTTATATAGTTTTATTTAAAATAAATAAAGTCGGGGCACCTCGGTGGCTCAGTCAGTTGAACTTTCCACTCTTGATTTCAACTCAGGTCATGATCTCACAGTTTGTGAGATCAAGCCGTCAGGCTCTGTGCTGACAGCATGGAGCCTGCTTGGAATTCTCTTTCTCCATCTCTCTCTGTCCCTCCACCATTCGTTCTCTCTCTTTCGCTCCCAAAATAAGTAAACATTAAATAAATAAATACGTAAATAAATAAAAGTCAATAAAATGGGTGACAAAAATAGATTTATTATTGTTAGGAAATATTGGTAGGAAAATTACTACTATTAGGTTTGAATTATTTATTGTGATAATAAAACAGAATATTCTCACTAATACAAACTCATTTATTTAAAAATACACAACTCTCAACAAAGTGGGTATAGAGAGAACATACCTCAACATAATAAAGGCCATATGTGACAAGCTTACAGCTAATGTAATATCCACTGGTAAAAACTGAAAGCTTTTCCTCCAAGATCAGGAATAAGACAAGGATGCCTACTCTTGTCACTGTTATTCAACACTGTACTGGAAGTCCTAGCTAGAGCAATAAGGCAAGACAAGGAAATAAAAGGCATCCAAATGGCAAAGGAAAAAGTAAAAGTGTCTCTGTTTACATATGGCATGATCTTATATATCAAAAACCTAGACTCCACAAAAAACTGTTAAAACTAAAAAATTCAGTAAAATTACAGGATACAAAATCAATCTACAAAAATTCATTGCATTTCTGTACATTAATAAGGAACCATAAGAAGAATAAATTAAGAAAACAATCCCATTTACAAATGCATAAAAAAGAACCAAGTAAAAATAAATTTAACCAAGGAGATGAAAGACCTATACATTGAGAATGATAAGACACTGAAGAAGACACAAATAAATAGAAAGGTATTCAGTGTTCATAGGCTGGGAATGTTGGAAAATGTCCATACTACTCAAAGCAATCTATAGATTCAATGCAATCCCCATCAAAATTCCAATGGCATTTTCCACAGAAATAAGAACAAACAACACTAAAATTTCCATGGACTCACAAAAAAACCTGAATAGTCAAAGCAATCTTGAGAAAGAGCAACAAAACTGGAGGCCTTGTTGGAAACCACACTTCCTGATTTCAAACCATACTACAAAGTTATGGTACTATATGGTACTATATGGTACTGACATTAAAACAGACAGGTCAATGGAACAAAACAGAGAGTCCAGGAATAAACCCAAACATATATAGTCACTTAATTTATGACAAAGAAGCCAAGAATATACAAAGGGGAAAGGATACTCTCTTTAATAAATGGTGCTGGGAAAACTGGACAGCCACATGCAAAAGAGTGAAATTGATCTCGGTAAGACATCTGCACCCCCATGTTTACTGCAGTATTGTTTATAACAGCCAAGACTCGGAAAAAATGTTAGGTGTCTATTGACAGATAAATGGATAAAGAAAACATGAAATACACATATACAACGGAATATTCGGTCATAAAAAAGAAAGAAATCCTGGCATTGCAACAACACGAATGACATTATGCTTCATGAAATAAGAGAGACTAAGAAATATAGATACTGTATGATCTCACTTATACGTGGAAACTAAAAAAAAAAAAAAAAAGTTTGAGGGGTGCCTGCATGGCTCAGTCGTTTGAGCGTCCGACTTTGGCTCAGGTCATGATCTCACCATTCATGAGTTCAAGCCCCGCATTGGGCTCTGTGCTGACAGTTCAGAGCCTGGAGCCTGCTTCAGATTCTGTGTCACCCTCTCTCTCTGCTCCTCCCCCACTCACACTTTTTCTCTCTCTCTCTCTAAAAAATAAATAAAAAATTTAAAAAAATTTTTTAAAAAGTTTGAATTTATAGGTGCAGCAAACAGATTGGTGGTTGCCAGAAGCTAGGGGTGGAGGCAGGCAAAATCGATGAAGGTGGTCAAAAGGTACTTTTCAATTGTAAGATAAACAGGTGCTAAGGATTTAATGTACAGCATGGTGACTATAGTTAACAATGCTGTATTATATATCTGAATGTTGCTAAGAGAGTTGATCTTAATAGGCCTCATCATAAGAAAAAATAACTATGTGTGGTGATTGATATTAAATAAACTTATTGTGATTATTATTTAGCCATATACATATGTATCAAATCATTGTTTTGCACCCCTAAAACCAAAACAATGTTATATGCCAATTATATCTCAATTAAAAAAATACATACCCAAGTATTTAAGGTAATCTTCTTGGCTTTTATTCTATTTCATTGAATTTAGAGGTCCAAGTAAACTACACTATGATGAATTTATGTAGATTAACTGCTAAAAATATTTCCAGGGTTTTAGAAACAACAACAACCTACCTTGAATTACTTCTTATTTTATTTATTTAGCCAAAAGAAATAACTTACTTTTTAAAAAATTAAACCATAAAGCTGAGAATTGTTCTGTAATAGTCTCTGAATCCATAAAGATTCTTGACAGTTATTAAAGAGTTAAACAAGCAAAGTCCGCTGCAAAAAGGCCGGAAGCTGTCAGCAATCATGCAGCTGTCACAGGCCTACGTCATGGGTGCAGAACCTAGCCATACTTTTCACACCTTCCCTCAGTAATATATCACCAAGGGCAGCACCTACAGGTCAGTTTCCTAGTGTACAACAAATGCTCCCTTGCCACAAATGAGATTAGCAACCTTCCAATACAGATTGGCAAGTGAAACCAAGAGGCAGAAAATTCAGTATAGACAGAAAGGTCTTGTCCACCTTGAACTCTTTAAGAAGTTCCTTTCTCTAAGTCCAAGCTATTGTATAGCCTCCTCCTAGTATTTGGCATTAGCGTTTGTATTTCTGGTAGATTATCTCCTTAAACATTTGAAGACAAGCTATTATATATGCAGCACAACAGCGCACATTTTTAAGGAGGCATACGTCTAATACATTGATAAGAAGAGTCTAAAGTGTATCTGATGTAACCACTAAGTGAGAACCTACTGCATGTATGGTTCATTGTGAGCTAGTAAATGCTGACACAGCTACGCCAGTCATCTTTGGCCAATCTCTTCTGAATGATTGGGTATCTGTTCTGATTAGTTGGTGTCCCTGTCACACTACTGATAAATATTTTGAATATCATCCTTGTGTGTATGCAGCCTGAGAGAAGAGCACTTACCTTCATTTTCCCACTGTATTTTGGGTCCGAGAGTGTTTCAAAGGCTGCATCTTTGCTTTTCTGCACAAAATCTGGGAATTTGGAAAATACCTGATCACATATCCTTTTGATAAGTGTTTCCTTAAGGGGAAAAAGGTAGAAGAAAAGAAATTTCACCTTAACACATTTAAACCTATATAAATTGAGATTGTTTATGAAAAAAATTCTATTTAGAAGGAACATATTACTTTGAAGATATTATCTTCTCTAAGTCAGACTAATAATTCAGAAAACCTTAAAGTGATAATGTTAATTACATATGGTTTTGATGAGTTCTGAGATAATGATAGGACTAATAATGTTATCATTATTCTTTTATGATTTCCAAAACAAGGAATCAAATACTTCCTAAAGAGCAAACAGTACTATCAAAGAACAATATTAAATTCTTATTAAATTTTAAAATTACATTTAAACAGCATTAAGATTATAACACAAAAAGAAAATAGAAAATCATTATGTAAAAAGCTTTAAAGAAGTTTTTTTAAATTTATGTTGTGCTCTAGAGTAAGATACAATCGAAACGACCAAAGTAAATGATTGCATTTGTCTAAACTTTGAAATTACTCATTTATGCCAGCTTGGGAAATACTCGTAATATTTAATATACAGGTTATTATAAATACATTTTAATCCAATAGATTGAACAGATGGAATTAGACACATGATTAGTGGAAGAGGACTGACTCATCAAATATCTTACTTAGTAATTACATCAAAATATGTTAGGAAAACGAATATATGAACGTTATCACAGGTATAAAAAAAGAACTGTTATTTTAACTTAGGCTTTAATTTTCTCACTTCAATTAAAAACATATGAGCATATATTTCTTTGACACCTAAATTTAAAAATGAGCAAGTTCAGTTTCCTCTTTAATTGCATACAAAAATAAAGATATCTTTATTGGCTAAGACATTTTATATCAAATATAAAATCTTTATACCAGTAGCATCATGAAGAAGTACAAAAAGCCAACTCAAACCTGTTGTTTGGAGGTGCTAGCAGTCTGCAGTAGTGCAACATGGTTAGCTACCTTTTGAAGGACTGCAAGGTAACTGAAATACAAGGTTTTCACTGTTTCGCCATGTGAATTGGTCTGTAACCAGAAAGACAGAAAATAAAAACAGCAAGGAACTAACATGGCTATGTAACTACTTACTTCATGAAATCTATCACTTACACTAGTATTTATCATCTGGTTACTACTAGCACAATACATTTTGAGAAAATAATGGTCAACTGTTACACAAAATATCCATGCATCACTAATGTGGAATCATACTTTTGGTGAACCATAATACAGTAATGTTTAAAAAATAAAAAAAAAAGAGGGGAGAAAGTCCTCATTTCAGAAAGTATTTATCCTCATGACACACAGCGATAGAAATGCTGCCAGAAGAGGTCCCTGGTAAATAAAACTATGGCATGGAGGCAGGGCTGTAACAGAGCCCTTCACTATTCTCATTTATATTCCAAGGCTTCCTAGGAAACTGTGCATTTACAAAAGAGTGAGGTGGCTAAAAACAGCAAAATAAATGAGAGGTGGAACAAATATCAATCTAGAGAAATATTTATTTAGGGTCCCTCTATGTACATGGATATTTGATAGATAACTTGATAATAAAATAGGTGAAAACGGGCAGGAAATATAGATAGGTTAAAAAAATACAAAGTAATATTTGTTTCTAAATAAAAATAAAATACTCTATTATACCAAAACACAGTTCTTATTAATATTCTATCAGAATATTTTAAGCCTGCTATCAAAGAGTAAGTTTATTAGTAAGGGATAATGAGAAAGTTTTAAAAATTAGATGCAATTTCAAGATGAAAGTAGGCTACTTTCTAATAAAAGTTGAAAGGGAGGATATCAAATTGAAGCTACTAGTTTCTGAGAGCTACTGAAAAACTGGTTTATTGAAAAGATATATGAATATTGTATTTTGCTATGATTACTATTTGATATTGTAAAATATTTTTGAAAACTATTCCTTTTTATTAACTTATGGTTTCTAAATTTAGGGAACTGAGGAAAAGTTATTTTATCTGCTCCTCACTCTTACAGTAGAATAGACAACTGTGTAATCAAAACCAAGACCGTGAATATACCACACAGAAATGCTTGCCTTGAAACAACAATTTCTCTTTTTCCGGCCACTGTTACAGCTACAAGGCTCAGAAGACTGAAGTATCAAAGTCACATCTTTTGTTTCTAATACTGTTTGATAGACAGCTTTCTGAAAATCTGTCAGAGAACAATACACCATCTGCCAAGATAAAACACAAGGTGATTATCGGTACTTTTTTATAGTAGTAATAGTCACAATGCACACCAGATTTTATAAATTTTAAGAGTGATAACTGCTGATAAACTATTTTTCTTTTAGATACATTATTATGACAAATTCTCCTGATTTTCCTATACTCTTTGCTACCATCTTACCCTAAACTACATAAATAGAACTTTATTTTCAAATAAATCTCACAGAACTTTTTTTTCAACTGAAAGGAATCAAAATATGAAAAAATAAGTGAAGTGTTTTCCTTATATATTTCTATATAGAATGTACTCTATATTTCAGGGTTTCATACTATTAGCCCATCATGCAAATATATGACTACAGTTTAGGTCAGATAAAAAAGTAGATGAGAAAAGGGAAAACTTTAGAACAATAGTATGAATAATATTTAATGAATTACTTGAAAATTTATACTAAAAACAGCATAAAGTATTTGTATTTTATATCCTGGTATAAATTTCTAATATTAGTAAAGGTAAGAATTAAAAAATACACATAAAACAACTACAAGTTTCTATTTTGTGTCCAATTCCAAGAAAAGAAGAAAATATGATAAAATAATGCCACTAAGTTATGTGGGATATAATTTACCTTAGATTTCTAGTAGCACTGGAAACTGGTAAACATCTTCTAGATGTAGCTCTATATAATCAGGGTCATAAAACTCATAATAAGATTTTGAAAAATGTGAACAAAAAGGAAAAACCATCTATCTATAAATATTTATGTGTTTATATCACTACAACAGAATAGTATTGCTAAAAAATGACAAATTCTGTTGTTTCTTTTGCTATAAAGAAGCTTTTTAGTTTGATTAACCTCACTTTTAAAATTTTTGCTTTTGTTGCTTATGCTTTTGATGCCATATTCAAAAAAATCATCAGCAATCATCACAAGATCAACGTCAAGGAGCTTTTTCCCTGTTTTTCTAGGAGTTTTACAAGATCACATCTTGTGTTTTAATCTTTAACCCATTTACAGTTACTTTTTGTGAGTAGAAGATAGGAGTCCATATAAATATACAATTTTCCCACTGCCGCTTATTGAAAAGAGCATCTTACTGAGTATTCTTGGCTCCCTTGTCAAATATTAGTTGACTGTATATACATGGGTTTATTTCTGGATTCTTTATTCCACTCTACTGGTCTTGTTTTTATGCCAGTACCATACTGTTTTGATTACTATAGCCTTGTAATATAGTTTGAAATCAGGAAATGTGACACCTGACAACTTAGCTGTTCCTGCTCAAGATTGCTTTGGCTATTTTGGGGTATATGGTGGTTCCATACAAATTTTAGGATTGTTTGTTCTATTCCTGAAAAAAACTGCCATAGGAATTTATATAGGGATTGCATGGACATTTTAACAATACTAATTCTTCCAATCCATGAACATGAGTATCCTTCCATTCATGTGTGTCTTCTTCAATCTCTTTCATCAGTTTCTTATAGTTTTCAGTGTATAGGTCTTTCACCTCCTTGGTTAAATTTATTCCCAAGTATTTTAAAACAGGTAGTAACATTTACTAAACACTTCTTACACGCCACACACTTCAGAGCAACCATGTGAGGCAAAAACTATCACCATTCACATTTAACAGATGGGAGCCAAGGTTTAAGAGACTTAGCAAATTGCTCAAGGTCATAAAACTCGTAAGTAGGGAGCCAGGATTCAAGCCTATAATATTTGACTCTAGAGCCCAAGCTCTAGACACTCTGTGCACAACTCTTTCTTCATATTTTAGTTGTTGCTCCTACTGGATAGACAAATAGTATACATAAAATTGCACAAAATATTTTTAAAAGTGAGGGTTCATTAAGTATTCCAATTAAATGACAATATCTGCTTTAGATCAAAAAGTCAAATGTTGGGGCACCTGGGTGGCTCAGTTGGTTAAGCATTCAACTCTTGACTTCAGCTTAGGTCATGATCTCACAGTTCATGAGACTGAGTCCTGTGTCAGGCTCGGCAATGCGTGGAGCCTCCTTGGGATTCTCTCTCTGCCCTCCCCTGCTCACACTCTCTCTCAAGAATAAAGAAATGAACTTAAAAAAAAAAAAGTCAAACACTTTATCATTTTCCCCAACTTGCACATCAGTAACATATTTTCCTTTCAAGTCTATCTTTTTAAAGTAATAATCAACAGGACATCCTAAGACTAGAGAGTATTTGATAGCATTGCCCTTATTTGGGACAACATTAATTAAACTTAGTTCATGGTAATTTATAAAACCTTTTTTCCATTACCTGAGCAAGAAGAACTACCAGATTAAAAACTATACAAGAGGACCACAACATTAAAAAAAAAAAATCTCTTAAGGTTTACTCTTCAAATGTTCTTAAATAATTAACAGAATTTAATTATAACTTTCCTAAAGTTCTTCAAACTAAGTTAGTTGTATAACTGCAAATGGCCTTCTAAAAAAAAACAAAGCTTTTAATCACTGTGGTCCTATAGCTGTAATTAAGGTCTCATGGAATATACTGGGCTGTGGATAGTAGACAATATATGAAGGATAAAATATGAATGGATAACAAATTAGGGACAGAGCTCTTCTTTTCCAACTGAGGAAGAACTGCAGCAAAAGCCTTCTTATAAGAGAAATGAATTTAATGCATACTAACAATAAACCTGCTAGCTAACCTGCTAGATTGGGTTCAATTAACATTTTCTGAAATTTTGCACATAATATTTTTTTCCATACTACTCAGGCAAAAAAAAACCCTATATTCATAAAATACCATAGGAGACAGATTTTCTTTTAAAAAGAATTTTTTCAGGAAAAAAATAAAATATGAGAAATTAATAATTTAAACAAATGCAGTCCTCACCCGGTCTTCCTTCTTAGGCAACTGATCCTTGATTAGAGTCTTGGTACGCCGGAGAAACCAGCCAGACATCTTCTTTGCAAGCCTTTGCATGGCCTTTCGGCCAGTAGCTAGTTCTCTTTTTGTTGCTGTGTGTCTCTGACCATGTTCTACTGGGTCAGAAAACTGCTTCTTGAAGTAGATCCTACTACCTAAAAGTCCTGGCACAGCCCTATATAAAGGCAATAACAAAAATATTAGGGCTTTGGTCAATTATCTAAAAAGAAACACACTGACTTCTTTCTGAGTCTAAGAAATATACTAAGTCGCTTGTTCATGAATAGTAACAATAACAAAATAAAACAGAGTGTTCTTTCTTTATGACAGTTTCAGTAAATAACTATAAGATGACAGAATTGGTAAATAAGTTCAGATATTTACTTCAAGGACCGAGACTAATATATAAAGAAAGGTTTTCATGGGACTCTACTCTGTATATCATGTTTGGGACAAATACATCTGTAAACATAGCTATATTTGGGTCCCCCCCTCCCCACTCCAGAAACTATTAATTAGCAAACAAGGTAACAGTAAGTTAAAGAAATATTAAAAATTTTCCAAAACATAAAAAGTGTTTTTACTCACCAGTCCATAACACACCACAGTTCTTTCATGTTGTTCTGAAGAATGGTTCCAGTGAGGCCAATGCGGACATTACATTTTAAAGCTTTCATAACTTCTGTTACTCTAGCCTTTGGATTCTTAATTCTATGAGCTTCATCCACAATGACAGCTGACCATTCCAAACTACAAAGTGAGAAAAAAGGGGGAAAAAGTTTAGAAAACTTATCCTACATGGTTAATGAATACCTTATTACATTTATGTAAGTGCAGAACATCTTTTGGGGTCATATAATATGTTAAATAAAAGCTCAAGTTCTGGAATTAGATGGTCAAAGTTTAAATTTAATGTCTACCACTGACAGCTGTTGTAGGCTTAGGTGAGTTACTTCTCCGTGCCTCAGATTACCCCTGTCTTTCTGACAGCTTTCTTGAAACAGGAGCATACTATTATTAGCTTCTAAGTGAAGTAAAGTCAAATCCTAGATCTGACAAAAATGGTAAATCTAAATCAACTTTAATAAATATATCAAATGTAAATGGATTAAACACTCCAAATAAAAGGCAGGTTATCAGAATGGATAAAAAAGCAAGATCGAACTATACATTAACCACTAAAGGCTCACTTTAAATATATAAAAATATATTCAAATAAAAAGATAGCAAATGATAAATATTCAGTAAGTACAAGAAGACTATATTGTCTATATTGATATCAGATAAAACTTCACAATTATTAGCTATAAAATGGAGCATGTTTTTTAAAGATAAAAGGATTAATTCATAAGAAAAAATACTAACCATAAATGTGTGTGTACCTAATAAGAGTTTCAAAACACTGTATATAAATTGAAAGCTGACAGAACTGAAAGGAGAAATTTAACAATACTCAAGTATAATTGAAGATTCCAACATTCCTGTCTCAGAAATTGTAAAACTAGAAAATCAGTAAGAAAGAGAACACTTAAGTGTTAACAGCTCCTAACTTGACTTTATTGATATTTATAGAATACTACACCTAACAACTGTAGAATAAACATTTTTTTCATGAATACATAGGCCAGAAAATGCAAATTATACAACAGAATACCACCACAGACACACTAAAATATCTAAAAACAAAAAGACCGACGATGCTAAATGTTAGTGAACATACAAAGTAACTGAAGTCTTGTAGATCACTAGTTGGAATAGAATGATACAACCACTCAAGAAAATGGTTTGGGAGTTTCTTCTAAAGTTAAACCTATGCTTAACCATAAAACCCCAAAATTCCACTCCCAGGAAATGAAAATATGTCTACCCAGGATAAATGAAAATGTATGTTTAAAAAAAGGCTTATACATAACTATTCCTTACAGTTTTACTTATAATAATGAACTGGAAAACCCAAATATAAATATCCATCCTCAAATAAATGGGTAACAAAATATGGTATACTCATAAACTGCAATACAACTCAACATTAAAAAAGAACAAATACATTCAATAGCACGGATGAATCTCAAAAATATTATGGTGAGCAAAAGATACCAGATACAACAGTTCTAGAATCTAGAAATCCAAGATCAAGGTGTTGGCAGGCTTGGTTTCTTCTGAAGCCTCTCTCCTTGGCTTAAAGATGACTGCCTTCCTGCTGTGTCCCCATGTATTCTTTCCTCTGTGCACTTAAATTCCTGGTATCTCTTTCTCTTCTAAGGACACAAGGCAGATTGGACAAGGGCCTCACCTTAACGGCCTCATTTTGACTTTATTGCTTCTTTAAGAATATTTTCTCCAAATACAGTTACATTTTGGGGTCCCTGAGGTTGGCACTTGAACCTACAAATTTGGAGGGGACATGATTTAGCTCAAAATAAGCCTCCTAACTGGTCTTTCTCCATTTAGTTTGGCTCTCCTTGGTCTGTATACACAACAACTAGATTACTTATAAAATGCAAATCTAGGGACATCTGGGTGGCTCAGTTAGGTGAGTATCTTGGTTTCAGCTCAGTCATGATCTCATGGTTCATGAAATTGAGGGAACTTTCTCTCTTTCAAAATAGATAAATAAGGGGCACCTGAGTGGCTCAGTTGGTTAAGTGTCTGATTCTTGGTTTTGGCTCAGGTCATGATCTCAGTTTTGTGAGTTTAAGCCCCACACTGAGCTGACAGTGCAGAGCCTGCTTGGGACTTTCGGTCTCCCTCTCTCTCTGCCCCTCACCCACTCACGCTGTCTCTGTCTCTCTCAGGATGAATAAGTAACTTAAAATAAATAGATAAATAAACCTTAAAAAATAAATTAAAATGCAAATCTGACCATTTTTATCATATTAGTAATCTACTGAAAACATTTCAAGGGTACTCTATCATTCTAAGAATAAAGACCCCTAGGGGTGCCTGGGTGTTCTGTCAGTTAAGAGTCCAACTCTTGAATTTGGCTCAGGTCATAATCTCACAGTTCATGGGGTTCAGGCCCCACATGGGGCTCTGCTCTGGCAGCATGCAGCCTGCTTGGTATTCTCTCTCTCCCTTTCTCTTTCTCTGCCCTTCTCTCTCTCTCTCTCTCTCTCTCTCTCAAATAAATATTTAAAAAAAAGAATAGGGGCGCCTGGGTGGCTCAGTCGGTTAAGCGTCCGACTTTGGCTCAGGTCATGATATCACAGTTCAGGAGTTCAAGCCCCGTGTTGGGCTCTGTGCTGACAGCTAAGAGCCTGAAGCCTGCTTTGGATTCTATGTCTCCCCGTCTCTCTGCCCCTCCCCCATTCACTCTGTCTCCCTCTCTCAAAAATAAATAAAAACATTAAATTTTTTTAAAAAAAACTAAAAAAAAGAATAAAGATGCTTAGCTCTCCAGACAGCTTTCAATACCCTTTATGATGTTCCTTGCTTACCACACTGTTGTTGTCTCCCAGCCACTTTCCTCTTACACGTATGCTGTAGCCATGAGATACAGAAAGCATCAAAACTGCTTTCATTTATTCAAAAGTAATGTGATCTTTATTGTTTGAAGGCCTCTGCAAATGCTGCTTGTTCCCTCTTCCTGCATTACTCCCCTACTCTTCAACTCTTACTTATCCTTCAATTCTTTTTTTTTTTTTTTTTTTTTAAGTTTATTTATCTTGAAAGAGAGAGAACATGCACAAACAGGGGAAGGGGAAAGAGAGAGAGGCAGAGAAAGAGACAATCCCTGCCGGCTCTGCACTGGCGGTGTGGAGCCCAACACGGGGCCTCAAACTCACAAACCGTGAGATGATGACCTGAGCCAAAATCAAGAGTCACACATTTAACCCGACTGAGCCACCCAGGCACACTTCGTCATTCAATTCTTATCCAGCTCATAGGTCATCTTCTCTGGGAAGCTCCCTGACAACTCTCCTCACTCTGTAGCAAAGTTAGGTTCCTTATGTTCTTTCTTACAAAGGATGCTCCCACTGCATCCTTTCTTACATACTGCAACACTCATATGCCTTTATAATTATGTCTCTAGATGCCTCATTAAAATCTTAAGATGCAGGTAGGCATTAAGTCAGTTCATTTCTTTTGGGTACTTATAGTCCTGGAATACTGATTCTCAATATGTTTATGTATTTTTTGCCAATATACATTCACAACAAACTCCCATAATTAAAATCACTCATGAAAATCACCATCTTAGTCTAGAGGTGCCATATGCATAAAAGGTTGTACATGAGATTTAGGACAGTCTTACCCTTCTGTAACAGGCATTGTTTGGAGAGGGAATAAAGGAAATACAATGGACTGTATAAAATCTGAAGGTTTTTCCTTCTTAGAAAATAAGTTATTATAAATTAGTTCAATAGTTCTTAAATGAAATTAAATTATGCTATGGATATTTGGAGCTTTTTTGAAAATCACAATATAAAGGGATGTAAACAATATTAATGTAATCATTCTCATTATTCCCATTACCTGTTCAATTCATCCAGACATAAGCGCAGTGTTTCATAAGTTGTTAGAGCAATTTCACATTTCCTCTGCTTTACACGAATCAGTTCATAGTCTTTTTTGTTACCATGTAAAACAGTGACTCTGAAATATCCCCAGGTGTCCAATTCATCTCTCCAGTTGTAGAGTACAGAAAGAGGAGCAACTATTAAGAACATCTAAAAGAAGAAGAAAAAAATTATGATATATTTTTTAAATGAAAAAAAAAAAAAAAAAGAAATCCAGAATACCAATAGTCCTATTCTTTAGTTTCTGGCACTGCAGTTAATAAGAATAAATACAACTTAGTGATTGGATATATCTGGATATAGAAGACTGTCAAAAATACTTTGTCATCCACTTCTCTTTTATTAGGATAAAACAGATATCTAACTCTGTCCAAAGGAAGAGTTGTTTTTTATTTCCCCCCTCTCCCCGCCAAAAAAAAAAAAAAAAAAGGAGCTGAGAGATAAGAGAGAAGCAATTTTCCAAAAGAGAAGAGTATAATCAGAACCCAAATAATAACTTCAAGAGCCAAGGGGGTAATATATAAAGCAGGACAGGTTTTTTTCTTGAAATACATGGTTTTCTGAAGCTCTTTCCTTTGCATTGCCCTAGTCCATTTCCTCTTTCCCTCTTTCAGATACTGTCAGTTGGAGACCTGGAAAATTCATTAGAAAATTGAAGCAATTAGAAGAAAACCGTTACCCCTCTTACCATTAGGTCAATAATCTACCTGTATTTATTTTCATGTATTCTGCCCTCCCACACATTACCATGGATGAATTGTCCATGTTCTTATCTGAAAATAAACCTTAAACTTACACAGTGGCTGCCATCATTTCTTGCCAACATAAAATCAATGCTGGAGAAATTGCCTCCAACTGCCCTATGAGACTAACTTTCCCTTTTTAATGTACCACATCCATCCACAAGCGAGTAAGTTCTAATTTCTCCCAGAGTTAAAAAACAAAACAATACCCCAAATCTTCTTCCTTAAACGTATAACTCTCTTCAGCTATCCCCTATTACTTTACCATCTTTATAGCAACGATCCCTACGAGTTATCAATACTTACTGCTTTTACTTAATCTCCTCCAGTTCTCCCTTGAATTCATATAAATGGGACTTATGTCCTAGCCCTCCAACCAAAGCAGTCCTTGTGAAGATTAACAATGTATCTGTGTTTAGTTTTCACATGAATATTTTGGGGTTCCACTGAACTTCCCTTGTACTAACCCCAAATCCTGCTGTCATCACCCATTTTAATTTTTTAATGTTTTTATTTCTCATATTATCACTCTTTCTAAGCTATTATATTTAATAGTGTTACAAGTTTCTTTCCTAAAGTTTTATATTTGTCCTACTCGATAAAGATCAGCAAATCAAACATACTGAAAATTTTCAGTTTAGCAAAAATTAACTAATACAATACTAGTCTAAATCTTGCTCTCTCTTCTATGAAATATTTCAGCTAGGCCATTTGTCAGGTATAAGAATTCAAAGCTGTGATTGTATTTTGGAAAGAGAAAGAAGAAGAAAGAACAGAAGATTAACCTACTGAATGGCAGAGTTCCTTTTTCCCACCCCAACATCAAACACACATAAATACTTTCTTGTCATACTTGATTCATCTCAAATACTTTTGCCTTTGGTTTGGAGTTTATCCTATGAATTCTATTATTCTCTTACCTTCAAATACAAAATCTGGGATACAAATACTAAGTCCAAGTATAGTCTCATCCCATCCCCCCCATTTCTGTTATTACAAAATGAAAATGATGGGTCCAAACTCCATCTGAGCACTTTGAGCAGTTTTCCACTTCAGATATCATTCATCAAAGTTGCCAATGAATCTAAAGATTCTTAGAATCAGCCCTAAGATTCAACAAGTTTTAAAACGAAGACATTTCTTATTATTGGTCTTTGAAATTGCAAAAGGTAAATAAAATAGTTCAGTAACTCATTTTAGTACTGAGAGGTCAGAGAACTGAGTTATGCCATTTGCAAAGTCCAGAGAATGTATATAAGAAGAATGTAAAGTCTTTACTACCATACTATGAATAATATTTCATTTAGCAAGCCTTACTTAAGCACAAGATGTCAAAACAATAAAATGGAAAGCAGTGTCCAGCTGCTAAGTCACTGCACATAAAACAACATTATTTGTTATTCTGAAGCTAAGAAACAATTTTATAAAACTAGATCTAAAATGTAATATACATAGAATTAAAAGTTGCTCACTTAAATATTACTAACACCAACAGAGGCCACATTTAATCCTTCAACTAGAGAATACTGAATTACTTTTATCTCTTTCAACAAATCTAGTTCAATAATTGAAACACATGCTTTTAAATCTTGAATCTTCTTGTACTATGGCTTTAGGAAAATGATGTGATGTGGGCTGTGACAAAATAACCAAAGATGTTTTTCATGTGATGATTTCTGTGGTAGGAGGTACAGTATTAACGATAATTACCATACCATTATTGAGCACTTGCTGTATACCAAGGACTGTGCAAAGTAGTTGACAAATATTAACACAAGGACTTTACATAGAAATGCTACAAAGTAGGAGTATTTAGTATTTTCCTAATAAAGGATGAGATGAGATAACTAAGGTGTAGAGATGTTAAATAACACACCCAAGGTCCTACTCCTATTAGATGGCAAAATAAGTATCTGAACCCATGTCTGTCTAATTCTAAAACTCAGCCACTACTATATATCATATTAGTATTGTAATTTGCAAAGTCCATGACCATGAGATACAGAGCTCTCTTATTTACCACTATAACTCCAGAACTTTGTATAGTGTTTAAAAACAAAGGTGTTCAAATGATAAATGAAATAATAAATGCAACAATCCATGTCAGTGCCAGAATAGAAACAGCAATGTATATTTAGAGAACAACAATAGACAAACAGAACCAAAGCAAAGGTCTCACATGGGAGGAAGTGAAGATATCAAAGTGAAAAATAATACGTACCTTTACAGAGAGAAACTATAGACCATAAAATTGAAATTTTTGCCATACATAACTCAAAGTTCTAAAAAATATTCCCTGTAATTACCTCTACAATGTTAATTCCTTAAAAAAATGCCAAACCTTAAGAAAGAAAGAAAGAAAGAAAGAAAGAAAGAAAGAAAGAGAAAATGCCAAACCTGGAGTGCCTCGGTGGCTTAGTCAGTTACACATCCAACTACTGATTTTAGCTCAGGTCATGATCTCATGGTTCATGGGATTGAGACCCATGTCAGCTTCTGTGCTAACAGTGCGGAGCCTGCTTCAGATCCTCTGTCCCCCTCTCTCTCTGCCCCTCCCCACTCATGTGTGTTCGTTCTCTCTCACACACACACAAAATAAACAAACTTTAAAAAATTTTTATTAAAAAATGCCAAAACTAATTAATTTAAACCCTATAATACGTAATTGATAACTTTTCCTTTGGAATACTGTGGCTGCCCAGAGTTGGGCTCTGTGCTGATAGCTTGCAGCCTGGAGCCTGTTTCAGATTCTGTGTCTCCCTCGCTCTCTCTCTCTTCCCTATTCCTCTCACGCAGCCCCTCTCTCTCTCAAAAATAAACATTAAAAAATTAATATATATTATATATGGGAATTTAAGTTTAGAATCCATTCTAGTCATGAGCCTCTCCAAATCTTTTTTTTTAAAGTTTATTTATTTTGAGAGAGAGCACACGGGGGAGGGGCAGAGAGAGAGAATCCCAAGCAGGCTCCACACTGTCAGCACAGAGCCTGTTGTGGGGCTCAGTCTCACGAATTGTAAGATCATGACCCAAGCCGAAATCAAGATTCAGATGTTTAACCAACTGAGTCACCCAGGTGCCCCCAAATCTTTTTTTTAAAGTAGCAGAAGAATTTTACCAAAACTTGACATTCTTTAAAAATATAAAATTACAGACCAATAGCACTTAAATTAATGGACACCAAACCAATAGATCTCAAATCTTGCAATTAAATAAATAAGGTATGAAAATGGAAATGACAAGTAAAAGTATAAATATTAATAGAAAATATATGTAAAGCAATAAAATGAACAGTAAATCAATTATTAAGAACAGTAAAATAATTAAGAAAGCGGAATTTATAAAATATATGTCTCACCTTAAATGACACATTAGACCTGTTGGATTTAATATATACAGAATATTCTATCCCAAAGGAGAATATACATTCTCTTCAAGTGCACGTTACAGTTTTTGGTATAGACCATATGTTAGGCCACAGAACAAATCTTAATAAACTTAAGGAGACTGAAATCATATCAAGCATCTTTTCCTACCACAATGCTATGAAACTAAAAAGGAAAAGGGGAGAATTCACAAATATGTAGAGATTAAGCAACATGCTACTCATGATAAAAACCCTCAACAAGGTAGGTTTAGAGGGAACATACCTCAACATCATAAAGGCCATAGATGAAAAGCCCATAGTCAACATCATCCTCAATGGGGAAAAACAGAGCTTTTCCTCTATGGTCAGGAACAAGGCAGGGATGTCCACTCTCACCACTGTTATTTAACATGGTACAGGAAGTCCTAGCCATAGCAATCAGACAACAAAAAGAAATAAAAGGTATCCAAATCAGCAAGGAAGAAGTAAAACTTTCACTATTTGCAGATGACATGGCATACTATATAGAAAACCCGAAAGACTCCACCAAAAATACTGCTAAAACTGATATGTGCAGTCAGTAAATTTCTGTGAGTTGATTTCAGGACACAAAGTCAATGCAGAGAAATCTGTTGCAATTCTATATACCAATAATAAAGCAGCAGAAAGAGAAATTAAGGAATCAACCCCATTTACAATTGCACCAAAAATAATAAGATACCTAGGAATACACCTAACCAAAAAGATAAAGGACCTGTACCCTGAAAACTATAAAACACTGGTAAAAGAAACTGAAGATGTAGAGAGCCCAGAAATAACCAACATTTATATGGCTAATTAATTTATAACACAGGAGGCTAAAATATCCAATAAGAAAGGACAGTCATGGGGCACCTGCGTGGCTCAGTCAGTTAGGTGTCCAACTCTTGATTTTGGCTCAGGTCATAATCTCAAGGTTAGTGAGATTGAGCCCAGAGTTAAGGTGTGTGCTGACAGCATGGAGCCTGCTTGGGATTCTCTCCCTCTCTCTCTGTCCCTCCCCTGCTCATGTGTGCTCTCTCTCTCTCTCTCTCTGGCTCTCAAAATAAATAAATAAACTTAAAAAATAGAGAAAGGACAGTCAAGTCAATGAATGGTGTTGGGGAAACTATACAGCCACAAACAAAAGAATGGAACTACTATCTCCTACAGCACACAAAAGTTAACTCAAAATGGATTAAAGACTTGAATGTAAGACCTGAAACCATAAAACTCCTAGAAGAAAACATTGGCAGTAAGCTCTTTGATATTGGTCTTAGTGATGATTTTTTTATATGTGACTCCAAAAGCAAAGGCAACAAAAACAAAAATAAACAAGCAGTACTATCAAACTAAAAAGCTTCTGCACAGAAAAGGATATCATCGACAAAATGAAAAGACCACCAACTGAATGGGAGAAAATATTTGCCAATCCTATATCTGATAAGGGGGTTAATAACCAAAATATTAAAGAACACATACAACTCAATAGCCAAAATATCTAATTTAAAAATGGGCAGAGAGAATCTGTATAGACATTTTTCCAAAGAAAAGGAAATGGCCAACAGGCACATAAAAAATATAACTGATCATCAGGGAAATGCAAATCAAAACCACAATGAGATATCACCTCACATCTGTTAGACTGCCTATTTTCAAAAAGACAAGAAATAACAAGTGGTAACAATGATTTTGAGGCAAGGAAATCCTTATGCACTACTGGTAGGAATTAAAATTGGTGCAGCTACTATGAAAAACAAAAAATTAAAAACAGAACTACCATATGATCTAGCACTTTCACTTCTGGGTAGTTATCTGAAGAAAACAAAAACATTAACTTGAAAAGATGTATGTACTCCCATGCTCATTTCAGCATTATTTACAACAGCCAAGATATGGAAACATCTAAGTATCCAGTGATGGATGATAAAGAAGATGTGATACATATGTATCACATATATATAAAACATGTCACATATGTACATATACATGTATACACACACACACACACACACACACACACACACACACACACATATACAAATGTGGAATACTATTCAGCCTGGACCTTAAGGGCATTATGCTAAGTGAAACAAGTCAGACCAAGAAAGAGGAATACCATTTGACTTACTTATATGTGAAATCTACAAAATAAAACAAACCAAAAATCAAGCTCATATATCACATATATATATCACACATCACATATATGTGTATCATATATATATATCTCACATATCACACACACACACATATGAATACATATATACATGTAGAATACTATTTAGCCATTAAAAAGAATGGAATTCTGTCATTTGTGATAACCTGGATGGACCTTGAGGGCATTACGCTAAGTGAAACAACTCAGACCTCAAAAGAGAAATAGCATTTGATTTCACTTATATGTGGAGCCTACAAAATAAAACAAACCAAAAAATCAAGCTCATAGATACAGAGAACAAATTGGTGGTCACTGGGGCGAGGGGGTAGTATGCAAAACAGGTGAATGGGGTCAAAAGTACAAGCATCCAGTTATAAAATGAGTAAGTCATGAAGATGTAATATATGCCATGATGACTGCAGTTAATAATACTGTATTACATGTTTTAAAGTTGCTAATACAGATCTTAAAAGTCCTCCTCACAAGAAAAAAAATTAAAAAAAATTTCTAACTATGTATGGTGACAAATGTTAACTAAACTAGACTTATTTACTGTGGTGATCATTTTGCAATCATTACGTTGCATACCTGGAACTAATACGTCAATAATACTTCAAAAAAAAAAGCCTGATAAAGCATGTGGCTTTAATATATATATATATATATATATATATATATATATATATACACACACACACACACACATATATGTGTATATATACACATATATGTGTGTATATAATAAACATGACCAATTAGAATATAAAATTTTAAAAATTCCATTTGAAATAGCAACCAAAAAGAAAGAATACCCAGTTAAACTTAATGAACAATAAACAAGGTCATACAAAGAAAGCTAGAAACTCTGAGGGGCATGAAATAAAACTTAAGCAAATGATACAACCACTCTAGGATATGTACTATTTACAGTGTAAAGATGTTCACTCTCCCTACGTCAATCAATAAATTCAGAAATACTACCTAAAATATCAATAGGTTTTTAAGAGAAAGTTGAGAAAATTTGAAGATAAACTAGTCTTACCAAACATTGAAACATATTATAAACCCAAAAAAGTTAAAACTGTTCAGCACTGAAAGAGAAAGGAGCAAATAAATCAATAGGACAGAACAATATATCTAGAAATATACCCACAAATATGAGTGTTGTTTTACTCAAAAGTGACCCTTCAAATCATTGTGAAAAAGAGGGCTTATGCAATAAATGACAGTTAAAATAATTGGCTAGCCATCTGAAAAAAAATAAAGCTGAATTAATAGATTAGTCATTATAGCAACATAAATTCAAGCTTACACAAAGATGTAAAGGTATAAAATAAAATCATATACATTACAAAAGAATCATGGGTGAACTTACAATCTTAGGTACAAAAGACTTCTAGGCAGGCATAAAACCGAGAAGGTATAAAGATAAATATATTTAACTACCCAATTTTTTTTTAAATGCAACCAACAAGTCAAAAGCTGACTCTGAAAAAGAAAAATATTTACAGAATATATAATGGACAAAAGATTAGTTTGTAGAACATATGATTAAGGACTATTAAGAAATATGATTAAAACTAGAACTTGATTTTTTAAAAAGCTATTAAAAATGTCTTTTAAGATTCTGAAAAGATACTCGACTTCACTCATAATTAAAAGAATAGAAATCAAAGCAAGATATAACTTTTCTAAATCTCTGACATAATTTATGTAACAAACATAAATCCCTTGAATAAATAAAAAGGTGGGAAATAGACACTATTCTGTTTTCCAAAGTGATTTTCCAAAGTGATTCTGTTTTCCAAAATGATACACTATTGGTAAGAATACAAACTGGAACAAGCTTCTGAAAGGCAATTTGACTCTAGCTATCAAAATATAATATGTAAATACTTAATTTCAGTATCACAGATTGTGTGATTCCAGTACCAAGAATTTATCTTATGGGTATGATGGCAAGAGATGTGCATGAAGATTTTCACAGTAGCATATATCTTTATTTTCTCATGAATACCAAGAGGATTATCTTGGTATACATCAGAAACTAAAGAAATAGTGTGTAGCAAATAAAATGCTGGAAACTTACTTTTTGTTCAGTCACCATTGAAACTGCTTCTCATACTGTGATTAGAAAAATTCTCTGCATTAATACTGATTATGAATTTTCATAGATTCTCTGAAGTTTTATCATATAATATTTTAAAATTAATTTACTTTGATTCATTTTCTTAAAGACTGAATTCCAATCCTAATAGACTAAATCTAAAGAATCATTCCAAGAATTAATATTTGAAATGAATACTTTGTGTCTTTTCATTTAGGAATTTGTTCTTGGCACAAAGCATTTATTTTATGCATTCCTAGATGACTTATTCACACTTGAAAAGTTTCAAAATGTATATGAGATGTATCATATCACACACACATACCTCAAATCTACCACTCCTTAATTTGTTGCATTTAATTCATTAAAGGATTTTTTGCAAGGAGTTCCAACATTAATTTTTCAGGATTCCATTGCAATTCTGGCATTAGCATAATAAATATAAAGTAATTTATTTTTTCTCTAGCTATTTCATAGACCATCTTTTAAAAATGCACAAGATTTTATTTTATTTTTTTTAAGTTTATTTATTTATATTTGAGAGAGAGAGACAGAGCACATGAGTGGGGGAGGGACAGGGAGAAAGAATCCCAAGAAGGCTCTGCACTTCAAGTGCAGAGCCTGACGCGGGGCTCGAACTCACAAACAGTGAGATCATGACCTGAGCCGAAACCAAGAGTCAAATACTTAAGCAACTCAGCTACCCAGGCGCCCCTAAAAATGCACAAAATTTTAAGTGGACCAATACAAATTTATCTTTTAAGAATTTCATCACACAAAATTATAGTATTTGTTTGAATTCACTTCTGGGGAATACTTTAGGATGTCATTGGCAATCCCATTAAAAGCTTTATGAAATTCCAGTTCACATGATCAACTAAACACATGTATTTATTGATGCCACTTAAAACAAAAGAACAAATATAAAAATAAATCCATAACAGTGTAAAATGCTTCGAAGGGGCACTGCCAGAGGACCAGAAGTGTGTAAGAGTATAAGAAAACTGCCATACTTAAAGAACCGAGGAATCCATTCTACACTTATGTAAGAGAAAACTTGCCCAAAAAACACAAAGTGAATTTTCCTAAAAAAATAGACTTCAAGCCAAACACTGTAACAAGAGACAAAGATCATCAGATTATAATAAAGGGGTCAATTCATTAACAGAATATAACAACTGTAAATATTATATGCAACATCAGAACATCTAACTATATAAAGCAAATAACAGATAGGAAGAGAGAAAATGACAGAAATATAATAATAATATGGGACTTCAACACCCTACTTTCAACAATGGATAGATCATCCAGAGAGAAAATCAGTAAGGTAACATCAGACTTAAACTATACATTACACCAGATTGGACCTAAGAGGCATATACACAACATTTCACCTAAGAGCAGCAGAATATATATTCTTCTCAAGCACATATGGGACTTTCTCCAGGATAGATAATATGTTAGGCCACAAAAGAAGTCTTAAATCATATAAAACGTATTTTCAGACCACAATGGTATGAAAGTAGAAATCAATGACAAGAGGAAAACTAAAAAATCCACAAATGTGGAGATTAAACAGTATGCTCCTGAATAATGAATGGACCAAAGAAATCAAAAGGGAAATAAAAAAATATCAAGACAAATAAAAATTGAAACACATATCAAAACTTTTGGGATGCAGCAAAAGAAGTTCTAAAAAGAAAAACTTTCTACATTAAGAAAAAAGAAAATTCTCAACTAAACAACCTAACTTTACATCTCAATAAACTATAAAGAGAAAAGCAAATTGAGCCCAAAGTTAGTAGAAGGCAACCACAAAGGTCAGAGTGGAAATTAATGAAATAGAGACTAAAAAAACACTAGAGAAGATCAATGAAACTAAGAGCTGGTTCTTTGAAAAAAAAAACAAAATTAGCAAAACTTTAGCTAGAGTAAGAAAAAAGAGAACACTCAAAATTAGAAATGAAAGAAGAGAACTTATCACTGATAACAAAGAAATACAAAGGATCATATAAAATTACACAAGTATATACCACAAAATAGGTAACCCAGAGGAAATGAATACATTCCTTGGAAATATATAACCCAACAAGACTGAATCATGAAGAAAGAAAATCTGAACAGATCAATTACTAGTAAAGAAACTGAATCAATAACCAAAAACCTATCAACATAGAAAAGTCCAGGACCAGATGGCATCACTAGTGAATTCTACCAAATATTTGAATAAGTAATGTCAATCCTTCTCAACAATCCTAAACTCATTTTTCAAGACTAATGTTATCCTGCTATCAAAGACAAGGATAGCACAAGAAAAGAAAATTATAGATGTAAAAATCCTCAACAAAACATTAAACAAACAGATCTGTCAGTCCATTAAAAGGACCATACACCATGATCAAAGTGGGATTTGTTTCTGAGATGCATTGATAGTTTAAACATAAGAAAATCAATAAATGTGATACATCACATCAACAAAATGAAGGATAAAAATCATATTTCAATAATTGCAAAAAAAAAAAAAGCATTTGACAAAATTCAACATCCTTTAACGATAAAAACTCTCAACAAATTGGACAGAGAATACATACCTTAACAAAATAAAGACCATGTGGGTACCTCGGTGGCTCAGTCATTAAGCATCTAACTTTGGCTCAGGTCATGATCTCACAGTTTGTGATTTCGAATCCTATATCAAGTGAGCCCCAGCCCTGCTTCAGATGAGCTCGAGCCCCACTTTGGGTGAACTCAAGTCCCACCTTGGGTAAAACATGAGCTCCAGGTGAGCCCCACTTCCCTCTCTCTCTCTCCCCATCTCTCTCTGCCCCTCACTCACTTGCCCTCTCTCTCAAAACAAAACAAAACAAAACAAAACAAAACAAAACAAAAAAAAGCCCACATATGACCAGCCCACAGTTATCATCACGCTCAACAGTGAAAAGCTGAATACTTTTCCTCTTAAGATCAGTAACAAGACAAAGATGCCTCTTTTTTTTTTTTTACGTAATTTATTGTCAAGTTGGCTAACATAAAGTGTATACAGTATAAAGTATATTCATAAAGTGTATACAGTATAAAGTGTATTCAGTTCTTGGTTTTGGGGGTAGATTCCTGTAAATCATCGCTTACAGATGACACGCAATGCCTATTCTTGCCCAGTTTATTCAATATATTTCTAGAAGTCCTAGCCAGAGCAATTAGGCAAGAAAAACAAACAAAAGGCATTCAAATTGTAAAGAAAGAAGTAAAATGTGTGTTTGCAGATGACATTACACGTAGTAAATCCTAAGATGACAAAAACAAACAAACAACAACAACAACAACAACAACAACAAACAACCACTTAGAACGCAGTAAAATAAGTTCAGTAAATATGCAGGACACAAAATCAATACACAAAAATCACTTGTGTTTCTATACATTAGTAATAAATTACTGAAAAAAAAGAAATTAAGAAAACAATGTAAAGAAATAGTAGAGTAATTTATTAAAGGAGAAACAATTATGCCAATCATCTGCTCCAGAGAAGCAGCACTCTGCTTCCCCTACATAAAGTACTGTGTATATTTTTCCAAAGCAGGAGAACATCTTCAAAATTCATAGTGAGTGTTCGGGTTAAAGAAATATCTGAATTTCAAGGTTGAATAAAAAGTCCTATATACTTTAAAACAAAAAGAAAATTTCCTTTCCAAGGAAAAAGTCAATTCAGTATTGAATCCTCATCTATGACAAGGAGTGACAGAAGAAAATAAAATTATTTTGGTCAACTTTTAAGAGAAAATTCTTAATTTAGAATTCTACACACAGATAAACTATCAATCCAGTATGACAGCACTATAAAAGTACACAAAATTTTTGAAACAAATAATAAAGTTGTTAAGCAAAAACTGATACAAATGCAAGAAAAAATGAGAAAGCTAAAAGATATAGTGGAAATTTAATCCATTTCTCTCAGGATCTAATTGCTCAAATAGATTTAAAAAAGAAAAGCATTAATTTTAACAATACAATTAACAAGCCTGATCGAAATATTTATAACTATGTGGCCATAATAACAAAGAATGCACAAAATACTAGCAAACATTTAAAATTAAAAAAAAAATTAATGTTTATTTATTTTTGAAAGAGACAGGGCTTGAGTAGGGGAAGGACAGAGAGAGAGAGGGAGACACAGAATCTGAAGCAGGCTCCAGGCTCTGAGCTGTCAGCACAAAGCCCAACACAGGGCTCGAACTCACAGACTGCAAAATCACGATCTGAGCCAAAGTTGGGCACTTAACTGACTGAGCCACCCAGGCACCCCAGCAAACATTTTAAAATAAGTGAAACTACATAATATTCACAGCATTAAAAACACTTGACCATGGGGGCGCCTGGGTGGCGCAGTCGGTTAAGCGTCCGACTTCAGCCAGGTCACGATCTCACGGTCCGTGAGTTCGAGCCCCGCATCAGGCTCTGGGCTGATGGCTCAGAGCCTGGAGCCTGTTTCAGATTCTGTGTCTCCCTCTCTCTCTGCCCCTCCCCCGTTCATGCTCTGTCTCTCTCTGTCCCAAAAATAAATAAACGTTGAAAAAAAAAAAAAACACTTGACCATGGATTTAGCCACACACACAAAAAAATACCAACCCTATTATCCCAAAAACAAAAGTAGAAAGTAGAAATCAACAATAGAGGCTAAATACTCCCATCATTCTCCATTCCCCAATGATATCTATTTACTTGGAAATTTTACACTTTGCTTTATTTTTTTTAAGTTTATTTATTTATTTTGGGAGAGAAAGAAAAAGTGTGAGTGGGGGAGGGGCAGAGAACGGGAGAGAGAGAATCCCAAGCAGGGTGTGCACAGGCAAGATCATGACCTGAGCCAAAGTCGGACACTTAACCAACAGAGTTACACAGGTGCCCCTAAACTTTGCATTAAATAGTACTTGAGTAAAAGCTATAACTGGAGTCACAGATAATTTAGAAAAGAATACTGAAAGACTACATAGTAAAAACTATGGAATGCAGCCAAAGTAGTACTCAAAAAAACATTTACAGCTTTAATGAAATTTATTAGAATATAAGATGAAAAATAAATAATTAAGAATTGAACTGAAGGAGATAGAAAAATACCAGTGTATATATATGTGCCTATATAAATATATAAATGTAAATAAATATATATTACAAATACATATTATATATAAATACCTTTAAATACCTAAAGTATTACTTTTCCCTGTTGTTTACTCTGTCTGCTAATTATCACAACTGACATAAGATATTCATAAACTCTGCACTGATATTTAGAATCAAATAACAACTGAAAACAGGACTTGAACTCTAGAAGATTTAAAACACATCAAGAATATGTTTTTGTTTTTGTTTTTTTTTTAATTTTAACGTTTATTTATTTTTGAGACAGAGACAGAGCATGAACAGGGAAGGGGCAGAGAGAGAGAGGGAGACACAGAATCTGAAACAGGCTCCAGGCTCTGAGCTGTCAGCACAGAGCCCAACACGGGGCTCGAACTCACGGACCATGAGATCATGACCTGAGCCGAAGTCGGATGCTTAACCGACCAAGCCACCCAGGCGCCCCAAGAATATGTTTTAAAAAAAGAAATTAAATTTGACATAGGATGTATTTATAATATTAAAAATAATAAAAAATTTAAAGTAATAATAATACCATAAGCCATTACTTCTCAAAATTTTGCACAGAATTGCCCCACTGATAGACAAGAGTAAATTGGTCTTCTCAACAATCTTATGTATATATAAGACTTATGAATGAGACTGTTTTAAAACTTGTGGAAAGTGATTCATTACCATAATATAACAAAGATTTCATAAAATCACTTCATCTTTATTTCTATCCAGTTTCCTGGTGCTGAGAACATAAAAGTCAGACACAAAAGTACACCTTTTTCTTTCATTATTTTATTAGAAATATATTATTTTTTATGAGTCATATATGAGATATCTATAAATATATATTTATAGAGGAGAAAGCTGATGTACAGCTATGAAGACCATTCATAGTCACATGGGCAAAGATAAGTTAAGACCTTAATTGTTCTGACTCCAACTTCAATGGTCCTGATATAGGAAGAACTTGTTACATATTTTCAGGATGTAATTACTCTGCTAACAACTTTATCAGTTAACATACCTTTGTTAGCAACATCTACAACTGTCTTCCTTTCATTCTCCCATAAATAAAAAACAGGATAGTAGACTTCAATGAACTTTACATACACAACAATGGAAATTTAACAAATTAATGAAAGTAAGTCCTGTAAATCCAGCCAAGGAAAAGACTGAAACCCTCTAAAACAATTTAAGCTAAAATTGTACTTTCCCATTTTGAGAGTCAATCATACTTAATTTGAGGATGAAATTGATAACCCTTCAAGAATTAGGCCTATAAAACAAGTATTTTAACAATGTCTTTAGATTCTATGTTTTAAATTTATACTATAATGTGTGATGTTTATAAGTTTCTATATACTTTTCTAATACCAGCTTCAATAGATGTATGCTTCTAAACATCTTACCTTTTTTGCTATAGAAGGGGTTTCCTTTTTCATACTTCTTAGTAAAAACTCTGGCATGTTGTTTTCAATATCCTCACGAGTTCCCTTTTTATGCAAAACTGCAGCCAAAAATGAAATAACCTGGGAGGAAAAAAAAAAAACAAACCAACGTTTCAATTACTGGGTAAATGTTTCAAGATGGACAAAATTTCATGGCTTACATGATTAACTACCCAATTAGTGACAATTTGAGTATGTACAAATAGATTTGTTACAGGGAAAAACAACATGAAATACTAGTATTGGTTTTCTTTATATATATCAACAACTAAATGTACAGTACACATTACCCTTCAATATAGTATAAAAGAATTTTCATGTTGCTGTCTCTTCCACCATAAGTTCTACCTACTCAATGAATTCTTCCTTGATCTCATCAGTCGGGACATTACCTTATTTGTTTCTCTCCATGAAAACTATCTCTTCATATACTCTATTAGAATAAACTATATACGTTCTTTTTTCCCTGTAGAAAACAAAGCCCTTAAGGGAGTAATATTTGGCTCATAAAGTTGTGCACTTCTGTTTATCTAATAAGTATAGATGGAATGATAGAATGTTATTTCAGGATAGACTAAGACAATTCACTCACAGACACACCACTATGAATAACAGCTATTCTCCAAATATCAAGTAAGAAAGACAAAGAGACATTATAAAGGAAATATAACCCCCATAATGAAGAGCAAGAAACATTTAATCAACTGGATGTTGGTTCAGATTTTAGCATTAGTTGCCTGGCAGCTATGTAAACTTGGGCAAGATGGTTAACCTCTTAGAATAACTGTAAAAATACTTGAAAATAGCAAAAATAAATATTTGCAGAGTTGTAGTAAAGATTGGGGGGGAGGGGCACCTGGATGGCTCAGTCAGTTGAGCGTAGGACTTTGTCAGGTCATGATCTCATGATCTCATGGTTCATGAGTTCGAGCCCCACATTGGGCTTGCTGCTGTCAGCCCAGAGCCCGCTTCAGGTCCTCTGTTCCCTCCTCTCTGTCCCTCCCCTGCTGACATGCTGTCTCTCAAAAATAAAATAAACATTAGAAAATAAATAAATAAAAATAAAAAATAAAATAAACATTAAAAAAAAAGTTGGGGGAAAGTATTTGAGGTATCCATATGGGAGAAAAGAATTAATCATTACTTTAGAAAGATAAATTATATAAATATTAAAACCTAAAGAAAAAATTTTCAGAAAATTAGGAAAAAACCCAGAAAGGTGTTTTTAACATGAGTACGATTACCTATAATCTCAATCCCAAATGACAGAAGAAAAAAATGGTGTAAGAGAAGTAGTTGAAGAGATAAAGGCTGAAAACTTCTAAAAACTGATTTAGAAAACATTAAGCCATATATTCCAGATCCACGAAGAACATTAAACCAATAAATAAGTAATAAATAAATAAACAAACAAGCAATCCACAAGTAGGTGTTTCATAGAAAACCTGGCCAAAACTTGAGACAAAAAACAAAAAAAAACAAAAAAAAACAAACAAAAAAAAACAACCAAGAGAGGGGGACAGGAGTTAAGCTGGCAGAGGCGTAAAGAAACCCTAAGCTTGTCCTGTTCCTCCAACATAGCTAGACAGTTATTATATATCATTCTGAATACCCAAGAAGTCAATCAGAGGTCTGAGAGAACAAAAACTGCAAGTCTACAAGTACAAAAGTGACCACCTTTTGTAGGAGGTAGGAGGTGTGGAGAGTTGATATGGAGGAGACAGCTTCAGGTACAGCATCAGGGAGGGAGGCTGCTTACAGAGGCTACCACAAAGTATTATAAACAGCAGAGCACAAAATCTGAAATTTTAGAAGTATGTTATAATGGGGGATGTGCCTGGCTTAAAGGTGCTCAGGTGGTGAAGCTGGGCAGAATCCCAGATGTGACAGTGTGGTCTTAGGATCCCCTGAGTCGCAGGAAGAATGGGTGGCACCAATGTACTGCACTTTTTCTAGGCATAGGAGTGGGGACTCAGGCTGAGGGCAGCAAGCAGGGGTGATGGCTTTTGGCTCTGTTTTGTCATAAACGTTGAAGTACTATAGGGTCATGCAACCACTTTCCTCACATAGTCCAGCAAAAGCTCGCTGAGACTCTCCCCCAGAGGAACAGTGTGGGTCTGCACCATGGGATTCCCTAAAAGTTGAAGTTTTGAAACTCCTGAGATAAAAACAAACAAAAACAAAAAAAAAAAACAACAACCCTCAGACATGGGTGGCAGGGTGAACGCAGGGTTCTGCTGGAAACCAGATACACAAGGGGGGTGAATGACTGCTCTTCTGTGAGCATTCCCTGAAGGAGAGGGCATGATTTTCAGCTCCAGGGCTAGAGACTGGTCACCACCATATACATCCCGCCCCTCCGCACTGAAAGCCTTCAGTGAACAAAACAGCGCCACCTGGTGAAGGTCAGAGCCACTTCACCAAGCGCTGTCCCCTTGCGCCCTGAGGCACATTTGTACTGAAACAAGTCAGCCTGAGAATCAGCACAGCAGGCTCCTCCCCCAGAAGACCCGTACTTGTTTGCACCAAGTCTACTGATCATAGAGTGCTACAAAGCTTCAGTTCTAGGGGCAATAGGATCTAGCTTCCTGTTTACTTTTATCCTTTATTTTTTATTATTATTTATTCATTTATTCTCAGTTTTTTCTATTCCTTTTACTTATTTTTATTTTTTTATTTTTACTTTTTTTTTAAGTTTATTCATTTATTTTGAGGGAGGAGAGCATGTATGAGCAAGGAAGGAACCAAGGTGGGGGAAGAGAGAGAAAGAGAATATCCCAAGCAGGCTCTGGGCAGAGCCCAATGTGGGGCTCAATCTCACCAACTGTGAGATCATGACCTGAGTGCTTAACTGACTGAGCCACCCCAGGCACCCTGCAGACAAGAGTTCTTTACCCAACAAGGCTCTCATGCAGAATAAAAGGAGAGATAAAGAGTTTCCCAGACAAACAAAAACTAAAGGAGTTCATGACCACTAAACCAGCCCTGTAAGAAATTTCATGGGGGACTCTGAGTGGAGGGGAAAAAAAAAAAAAGACAAAAAGCAACAACAAAGGCTAGAAAGAACCAGAGGGCATCACCAGAAACACCAACTTAACAGGTAACACAATGGCACTAAGTTCATATCTTTCAATAATCACTCTGAATATAAATGGACTAAATGCTCTGATCAAAAGACACAGGGTATGGATAAAAAATAAAGATCTGACTATATGCTGCCTACAAGAGACTCACTAAAGACCTAAAGACACCTGCAGATAAAAAATGAGGGGAACCATCTATCATGCATGGATGTCAAAAGAAAGCTGGAGTAGCCATACTTACATGAGAAACCAGATTTTAAAATACAGACTGTAACAAGAGATGAAGAAGAACATTATATCATAATTAAGGGGTCTATCCACCAAGAAGATCTAACAATTGTAAATATTTATGCCCCCCAAATATTTATGCACCCAAATATATAAATCAATTAATAACACATAAACAAACTCATTGAAAATAATACACTGATAGTAGGAGACTTTAACACACTACTTAACAGCAATGGACAGATCATCTAAGCAGAAAACCAGCAAGGAAACAACAGCTTTGAATGACACACTGGACCAGATGGAGTTAGCAGATATATTCAGAAGATTTCATCCTAAAGCAGCAGAATACACATCCTTTTTGAGTGCACAAGGAACATTCTCCAGAGCAGACCACATACTGGGTCACAAATCAGCCCTTAAAAAGTACAAGAAGACCAAGATCTTACCATGCATATTTTCAGATCACAATGCTATCAAACTTAGTCAACCACAAATGTGGAAAGCTCTAAAATACATGGAAGTTAAAGAACATCTGACCCAAGAATGAATGAGTTAACCAGTATATTAAAAAAGAAAAAAAATATATACAGAAGCAAATGAAAATGAAAACATGATAGTCCAAACCCTTTTTGATGCAGCAAAGGCATATTGCAATTAAGGCCTATCTCAAGAAGCCATAAAGGTTTCAAATACACGACCTAACCTTACAGATAAGGGAGCTAGAAAAGGAACAGCAAATAAAGCCTAAAGCCAGCAGAAGAAGGGAAATAATAAAGATTAGAGCAAAAATAAATGATATAGAAACAAATAAAAAACAGAACAGAGCAACAAAACTAAGAGCTGGTTCTTTGAAAGAATAAAATTGATAACCCAGATCCAGACTTATCAAAAAGAAAAGAGAAAGGACCCAAACAGATAAAATAATGAATGAAAGAGGAGAGATCACAACATCACAGAAATACAAGCAATTATAAGAGAATACTATGAAAAATTATATGTCAACAGACTGGGCAATCTGGAAGAAATGGAAAAATCCCTAGAAACTCACAAACTACCAAAACTAAAACAGGAAGAAATAGAAAATTTGAACAGACTCATAACCAGCAAAGAAATTGAATCAGTAATCAAAAACCTCCCAACAAACAAGAGTCCTGGGCTAGATGGCTTCTCAGGGGAATTCTATCACACACTTAAAGAACAGTTAATACCTATTCTTTTCTAACTGTTCCAAAAAATAGAAATGGAAGGAAAACTTCCAAACTCCTTCTATGAAGCCAACATTACCTTAATTCCAAAACCAGACAAAGATCCCTCTGAAAAGGAAAATTACAAGTCAATATCTCTGATGAACATGGATGCAAAAATTCTCAATTACTGCTAGCAAATCAAGGGGCACCTGATGGCTCAGTCAGTTCAGTTTCTGACTCCTGATTTTGGCTCAGGTCATGATCTCTCGGTTCATGGGATTGAGCTCCATGTCAGGCTCTGCACTGACAGAGCCCCCACATCAGGCTTTGTGCTGACAGTGCAGATCCTGCTTTAGATTCTCTCTCTCCTCTCTGCCCCTGCCCTGCTCATGCTCTCTCGCTCTCTCTGTCTCTCTCAAAATAAATAAACATAAAACATTTTTTTTACTTAAAAAATTTTAAAAAATACTAGCAAATTGAATTCAACAGTATATTAGAAGAATTATTCACCACGATCAAGTGGGATTTATTACCAGGCTTCAGGGCTGGTTCAATATTCACAAATCAATCAACATGATATACCACATTAATAAAAGAAAGAATAAAAACTATATGATCCTGTCAACAGATACAGAAAAATCATTTGACGAAATACAGCATTCATTCTTGATGAAAACCCTCATCATACAAAGGATAGATGGAACACGCATCAACATCATAAAGACCACAGATGAAAACCCCACAGTCAACATCATCCTCAGTGGGGAAAACTGAGAGTCTTCCCTCCTATGGTCAGGAACAAGACAAGGATGTCTATTCTCACCATTACTATTTAACATAGTACTGGAAGTCTTAGCCTCAGCAATCTGACAAAAAGAAAGAAAAGCCATCCATACTGACAAGAAAAAAGTCAAACTTTCACTGTTTGCAGATGACATGATATTTTATGTAGAAAACCCCAAAAACTCCAAAAACAAACTGCTAGAACTAATACATGAGTTCAGCAAAGTTGCAGGATATAAAATCAACATGCAGAAATCTGCCGCATGTCTATACACAAATAACGAAGCAGCAAAAAAAGAATTCAAGAAATCAATCCCATTTGCAATTGTACCAAAATCAATCAGATATCTAGGAATAAAACAAAAGAGGTAAAAGATCCAAAAACTATAGAACACTTATGAAAGAAATTGAAGAGTACACCAGTAAATGAAAAAGCATTCCATGCTCATGGATTGGACAAACAAACTTTGTTAAAATTTCTATAGTACTGAAAGCAATCTAT
Organism: Panthera onca; assembly: GCF_046562875.1. Taxonomy (NCBI): domain Eukaryota; kingdom Metazoa; phylum Chordata; class Mammalia; order Carnivora; family Felidae; genus Panthera; species Panthera onca. The sequence continues at coordinate 30,655,915 of NC_138351.1, read as the reverse complement.
ACATTTAATGCAATCCCTATCAAAATACCACCAGCATTTTTCACAGAGCTAGAACAAACAATCTTAAAATTTGTATGGAACCACAAAAGACCCAAATTAGCCAAAGCAACCTTGAAAAAAGAAAAACAAAACTGGAGACATCACAATTGAGGATTTCAAGCTATATTACAAAGCTGCAGTCATCAAGACAGAATGGTACTGGCACAAAACACACAGATCAAGAGAACAGAATAGAAAACCTAGAAATGGACCCACAACTATATGGTCAACTAATCTTCAACAGGAAAGCAGGAAAGAATATCCAATGGAAAAAAGACAGTCTCTTCAACAAATGGCTTTGGGAAAACTGGATAGCAACATGTAGAAGAAAGAAACTGGACCACTTTCTTATACCATACACACAAAAAAATCAGAATGGATGAAAGATCCAAACGTGAGACAGGAAACCATGAAACTTCTAGAGGACAACACAGGCAACCACCACTTTGACCTTGGCTGCAGCAACTCCTTACTAGACACATCACCAAAGGCAAGGGAAACAAAAGCAAACATGAACTATCAGGAATTCATCAAGATAAAAGGCTTCTGCACAGCAAAAGAAACAATCAATAAAACTAAAAGGCAGCCTATGGAATGGGAGATGATATTTGCAAACAAGATATCTAATAAACGGTTAGCATCCAAAATCTATAAAGAACTTATCAAACTCAACACCCAAAATACAAACAACCCCATTAAGAAACGGGCAGAAGAAATGAATAGACATTTTTCCAAAGAAGACATCCGGGTGGCTAACGGACACATGAAAAGATGCTCAACATCACTCATCATCAGGAAAATACAAATCAAAACCACAACAAGATACCACCTCACACCTGTCATAATGACTAAAACTAACAACACAAGAAACAACAGGTGTTGGCAAGGATGCAGAGAAAGGGGAACCTTCTTGCATTGTTGGTGGGAATGCAAACTTGTGCAACCACTCCAGATAACACTATGGAAACTCCTCAAAAAACTAAAAATAGAACTACCCCATGATCCAGGAAGTACACTATTAGGTATTTATCCAAACAACACAAAGATACAGATTTGAAGGGGTATGAGCACCCTGATGTTTATAGCAGCACTATGAACAAGAGCAAAAGTATAGAGAGAGCCCAAATGTCCATTGACTGATGAATGGATAAAGATGTGGTATAAATATGCAATGGAATATTACTCAGCCATCAAAAAGAATGAAATCTTCCCAGTTGCAATGATGTGGATGGAGCTAGAACATATTATACTAAGCAAAATAAGTCAATAAGAGAAAGACAAATATCATTTGATTTCACTCATATGTGGAATTTAAGAAACAAAACAGATGAACATATGGGAAGGGGGGGGTAATAGGAGACAGGGAAACAAACTACAAGAGTCACTTAAGAATACAGAACAAACAGGGTTGATGGAGGGAGGAGGGTGGAAGATGGCCTAGATGGGTGATGGGTATTAAGGAGGGCACTGAATGTGATGAGCACTGGGCGTTGTACATAAGTGATAAATCACTGAATTCTACTCCTGAAACCAATATTGCACTGTATGTTAACAAAAATTTAAATTTAAAAAAAGGTAGCAAGAGGAAAAACACAATAGATTATCTACCAAAAAAGCAAAAATTGGACAAAGCAGCTGACCTTCCAGAAAAAAAATGGAAGGCACTGTATGATAGATATTTTCAAAATAGTAAAGAAAATAAAACAACCTATTTTTATACCCAGTGAAGATATCATTCAAGAATAAAGATGAAGATATTTTCAGACAACAAAACCTGAACAAATTTCTAATCAAGAGTCACACTAAGGAAAATAACTAAAGGATGTTTTCAGGCACAAGGAAAATTATCCTATGTAGACATTCAGTGATGCAAGAAAAAATTAAGAGCAACAAAAATGGTAAATACATAGAACATATAAATATATGTTGATATTATTAAACAAAACTAAAATGTCTTCTTGAAATAAAAGTATTGAAACATATGACAACAAATGTATATGAGTCAGAAAGGGTCCGATGAAGTTATAATATTCTGAGGTACTTATGCTGTCCAGGAGGAAATAATAAATACTAATTTATATTAGATTTTGATTAGTGAAACATGTCTTATAATCTCTAGAAGGAAAAACATCAATGTATAAGTACTAACCTATTAAGCGAGAAATAACAGAATAATATGAAATAATCTATTCAAGGGGCACCTGGGTGGCTCAGTTGGTTAGGCATTGACTCTTGATCTTGGTTCAGGTCATGATCTCATGGTTCATGAGCATGGTTCATGCTTGGGGAGTTTTTCTCTCCCTCTCTCTCTGTCCCACCCATGCTCATACTCTCTCCCTGTCTTCTAAAATAAATAAATAAACTTAAAAAAAATCTACCCAAAAGGGGGCAAAAAAGAGGATGCAAATAAACATAGGTAGAATGCAACAAATAAAAAGCAACAGTAAAATAGTAGGCTTAAATCCAAATATATTGAAATCACATTACATGGAAGGACTAAGTGTTCCAATTAAAAGACAAAGATTGTCAGATCCATAAAATATACATGCCATTTACACAAAAACATTTAAAACAAGGGATGAAGTTGTAAGTATAAAAATTAAAAAAGACCATGTGAATAAAAACCAAAAGCAAGCTGATGCAGCTGTATTAATAGACTCTAAGGGAAAAACATCACTAAATTAAAAGGACACACTTCAAGCTTTGATATTGATTTAAAATTTTAATTCACTTGGAAGATCTAAGAAGTGTAAATTGTTAAACAAAAGAAAAACTTACTGAAACGAGTAGACAAATCCACAAGCACAATGGTAGATTTTGAAATAACTCCATAAGAACAAACAAAGTAATCAGTAAAGATACAGAATATTTGAGAAAGATGGTTAGCAAATTTAACCTAATGAACATCTGATCAAATACTGTACACGATTGCAAAACACAGTTTCATTTAAAGTACACATTATTCTCTCTAAAAAAAAATAAATGAATAAAATTAAAAAGAAATGCGTGGTTCAGTCAGTTAAGCATCTGACTCTTGATTTAGGCTCATGTCATAATTCCAGGGTTATGGGATCGAGCCCCGCATCAAGCTCTGTACTGAGTGTGGAGCCTGCTTAAGATTCTCTCCATCTGTCTCTCTCTCTCTCTCTCTCTCTCTCTCTCTCTCTTTCTCTCCCCCCCTCTGTGCCTCTCCCCTGCTTAAGCTCTCTCTCTAAAAAAAAATTAAAAGGGACACCTGGGTGGCTCAGTTGGTTGAGCATCTTACTCTTAATCAGCTCAGATCATGATCCCAGGGTTGTGAGATCAAGTCCTGCATCAGGCCCTGCACTGAGCATGGAGCATGCTTAAAATTCTCTCTCTCTCTCTGCTCCTCTACCCCACTTATGCATGCTCTCTCTCTCCCTAAAATTAAAAAAAAATAATTAAAAAAATTTAAATTAACCTAAAAAAGCAAAAAACTAAAGTATAAATGAAATATTTACCAAAATATCATACAAGATCATAGAGCAAATATGAATACTCTTAACACATTTCAACAGAAATCATATAGAATATGTTATTTGCTGCAAGAAACTAGAAATAACAAAGGTATAAGTAAATCCACAAATATTTGTGAAGAAATATACTTCAAAGAAGAAATAAAATTTAAAGTAGAATTTACTTCTAATCTCACAATTGAGATTACATATTAAATTACATATTAATTACATAATAAACTTGCTGAATACACCTAAAATCATGTTTTAGGGACATAAATGTCCATAATAGGAAAAAAAAAAGAAGCTGTTAATAAGGTATCTAAGAATCTACTTCAAAAATCTATAAAAATGCAGAAAACATAACACACACACACACACACACACACACACACACAAAACAATTATGAACACAAGTGAAAAAGCATATATTATAAAAAGGATCAACACAGCCAAATGATCATTCCGTGAAAGAATTTATTTAAAAAGACCTAGAAAATTAATAAAGAAGTAAAAACTAAAAGAAGCAAACACACAACACACCACACACACACACACACACACACACACAGGATATAGTAAATAATGTCATGCCAACAACTGAAAATTTAGAAAAAATGGAGGAACAGAACTTATCAACATTGACACAAGAAAAAAGAGAAAATTTACATATTCATAAAACTATTAAAGAAATCTAAATACATAATTATAAACCTTACACAAAAAAAACTAAAGATCAAATGGTTTCACCAATAAAGTCTACCAATCCTTAAGAAAGATGTAATGCCAGTCTTAAACTCTTCCAGGTTTTAGAAAGGAAGAAGTGGTCTCAACTTGTTTTATGAATTGAACATGATTTTGATAAGAAAATATGACAAGAATATTATATGCAGGAGATCTACATGCCAATTTTTCTTACACAGAAGCAAAACTCTTAAAATATTAACAAATGTAACCCAGAAATATAAAAAAGAAATACAGACCAAAACCAAGTTGGACTGATTCTGGGAATGTAAATTTGGTTTAATCTTCAAAATTTAGATATTGGATAGTTATTAGTTAGGTATCTTAGATATTACACTTAGCTTTCCTAACATTAATTTCCTTAAAATAATAGGACAATTTATTTCATTACAAGATAATTACATTTTACATGAAGTGCTACATTATTAACTTTAAGCACATTGTGAAAAGTTGGGAATAGATATTTTTATCACTAGTTCAACCACCAAAAAAATGTAGAAGGTATAGTTAAAAAGCCAATAGAAGAACTGAAATCAAAAATTTTTAATATCTTATCAAACCAAAAGAAAGCATGAATGGAGGAAGAGTAAAACAGAAAACAGAGTTCAAATAAATAACAAATGATAAAACGGTATGTACAAATACAAACATAACAGAAATTAAATTAAATGTAAATGGACTAAACACTCCAATTAAATATCAAAGATTGCCAGAATGGATAAAGATTGATCTATAAGAAACATGCTTTATTTTTTTTTAATTTTAATTCCAGTATAGTTAGCATACAGTGTTATATTATTTTCACATGTATAACATACTAATTCAACAAATCTATGCATTATTCAGTGCTCATAATCAAGATGAGTGTATTCTTACTCTCCTTCCCCCAGACACCCACCCTCTTCCCCTCTGGTAACCCACCTGTTTGTTCTTTATAGTTAAAAGTCTGTTTTTTGGCTTGTCTTTTTTTCCCTTTGGTTGTTTTCTTAAATTCCACATGAGTGAAATTATATGGTATTTGTCTTTCTCTGACTGACTACTTCACTTAGCATTATACTCTCTATCTCTGTTTGTGTTGTTGCAAATGGCAAAATTTCATTCTTTATGGCTGAATAATATTCCATTGTGTGCGTGTGTGTGTGTGTGTGTGTGTGTGTGTGCATGCGCGCACACTTGTGTGTACACATCTTCTTCATCCATTCATCTTTCGATGGATGCTTGGGCTGCTTCCATAATTTGGCTATTGTAAATAATGCTGCAATAAACATAAGAGTGTATATATCCTTTTTTTTAATTTTATTTTTTTAATTTACATCAAAATTAGTATATAGTGCAATAATGATTTCAGGAGTAGATTCCTTAATGCCCCTTACCCATTTAGCCCATCCCCCCCACAACCCTTCCAGTGACCCTCTGTTCTCCATATTTAAGAGTCTCTTATGTTTTGTCCCCCTCCGTTTTATAGTATTTTGCTTCCCTTCCCTTATGTTCATCTGTTGTGTCTTAAAGTCCTCACATGAGTGAAGTCATATGATATTTGTCTTTCTCTGACTAATTTCGCTTAGCATAATATCCTCCAGTTCCATCCACGTAGTTGCAAATGGCAAGATTTCATTCTTTTTGATTGCTGAGTAATACTCCATTGTATGTATATAGCACCTTTTCTTTATCCATTCATCCATTGATGGACATTTGGGCTCTTTCCATACTTTGGCTATTGTTGATAGGGCTTCTATAAACATTGGGGTGCATGTGTCCCTTTGAAACAGCATACCTGTATCTCTTGGATAAATACCTAGTAGTGCAATTGCTGGGTCATAGGGTAGTTCTAGTTTTAATTTTTTTGAGGAACCTCCACACTGTTTTCCAGAGTGGCTGCACCAGTTTGCATTCCCACAAGCAGTGCAAAAGAGATCCTCTTTCTCCACATCCTCACCAACATCTGTTGTTGCTTGAGTTATTAACGTTAGCCATTCTGACAGGTGTGAGGTGATATCTCATCGTGGTTTTGACTTGTATTTCCCTGATGATGAGTGATGTTGAGCATTTTTTTCATGTGTCTGTTGGCCATCTGGATGTCTTCTTTGAAGAAGTGTCTATTCATGTCTTTTACCCATTTCTTCACCAGATTATTTGTTTTTTGGGGTGCTGAGTTTGATAAGTTCTTTATAGATTTTGGATACTAACTCTTTATCTGATATGTCATTTGCAACTATCGTCTCCCATTCCTTTGGTTGCCTTTTAGTTTTGCTGATAGTTTCCTTCACTGTGCAGAACCTTTTTATTTTGAGGAAGTCCCAATAGTTCATTTTTACTTTTGTTTCCCTTGTCTCTGGAGACGTGTTGAGTAAGAAGTGGCTACAGGCAAAGTGAAAGAGGTTTTTGCCTGCTTTCTCCTCAAGGATTTTGATGGCTTCCTGTCTTATGTTTAGGTCTTTCATCCATTTTGAGTTTATTTTTGTGTATGGTGTAACAAAGTGGTCCAGGTTCACTCTTCCGCATGTTGCTGTCCAGTTTTCCCAGTACCACTTGCTGAAGAGATTGTCTTTACTCCATTGGATATTCTTTCCTGCTTTGTCAAAGATTAGTTGGCCATACACTTGTGGGTCCATTTCTGAGTTCTCTATTCTGTTCCATTGATCTGAGTGTCTGTTTTGGTGCCAAGGAGTATATATATCCTTTTGAATTACTGCTTTTGTATTCTTTGGGTAAATACCCAGTAGTACAATAAGTGGATCATAGGGTAGTTCCATTTTTATTTTTTTGAGGAACCTCCATACTGTTTTCCACAGTGGCTGTACCAGTTTGCATTCCCACCAACAGTGCAAGAGGGTCCCTTTTTCTCCATGTCCTCTCCAACACTTGTTGCTTCTTGTGTTTTTGGTTTTAGCCATTCTGATGGGGTAAGGTGTATTTTTCATTTGCATTTCCCTAATGATGAATGAGGATGAGAATATTTCATATGTCTGTTGGCCATTTGTAGGTCTTCCTTGGGGAAATGTCTGTTCATGTCTTCTGCCCACTTTAAATGGATTACTCATTTTTTTGGTGTTGTGTTTTAAAGGTTCTTGACAGATTTTGGATACAAATCCTTTCTTTCTGTCATTTGCAAGTATCTTTTGCCATTAAGCAGGATGACTTTTAGTTTTGTTGACTGTTTCCTTTCTTGTGCAGAAGCTTATTTTGATTTAGTCCCAATAGTTTATTTTTGCTTGTTTCCCTTGCCACAGGAGACACATCTAGAAAAATATTGTTACAACCAATTTCAGAGAAATTACAGTACTGCCTGTACTGTCTTCTAGAATTTTTATGTTTTCAGGTCTCACATTTAGGTCCTTAATTCATTTTGAGTTTATTTTTGTGTCTGGTGTGGAAAGTAGTCCAGTTTCATTCTTTTGCATGTACCTGTCAAGATTTCTCAACACTATTTGTTGAAGAGACTTTTTCCCACTGCATATTCTTGCCATCTTTGTTGAAGATTATTTGGCCATATAATTGTGAGTTTGTTTCTGGGTTTTCTATCCTGTTCTGTTGATCTATGTGTCTGTTTTTGTACCAGCACCATACTGTTTTGATTAGTACAGCTTTGGAGTATAACTTGAAGTCTGGAATTGTGATACCTCCAGATTTTTTTCTTTTTCAAGGTTGCTTTGGCTATTCAGAGTCTTTTTTGGTTCTGCACAAATTTTAGGTCTGTTTTAGTTCTATGAAAAAATGCTGGTGGTATTTTGATAGGGATTGCATTACATCTGTACATTGCTTTGGGTAGTAAGGACATTCTAACAATATTTGTTCTTCCAATCCATGAGCATGGAATGTCTTTCCATTTGTTTGTGTCATCTTCAATTTCTTTCATCAATATTTTATAGTTTTTAGACTATAGGTCTTTCATCCCCTTGGTTAAGTTTATTCCTAGGTATTTTATGATTTTTGATGCAATTGTAAATGGAATAGTTTTAATTTCTCTTTCTGCTGCTTCATTTGTGGTGTATAGAAATGTGACAGGGGCACCTGGGTGACTTACTCAGTTGTGTCCGACTTCAGCTCAGGTCATGATCTCACAATTTGTGAGTTCAAGCCCTATGTCGGGCTCTGTGCTGACAGCTCAGAGCCTGGAGCCTGCTTCAAATTCTGTGTCTCCCTCTCTCTCTGCCCCTCCCCTGCTCACGCTGTGTCTCGAAAATAAATAAATATTTTTTAAAAATGTGACAGACTTCAATATATTTATTTTTGTATCCTGTGGCCTTATTGAATTCCTTTACCAGTTCTAGTAGTTTTTTTGGTGGAATCTTTAGGGTATTTTATATATAGTATCATGTCATCTGCAAATAGGGAACATTTTACCTCCTCCTTACCAACTGGATGACTTTTAGTCCCTTTTCTTACCTCATTGTTGTGGCTAGAATTTTCAGGACTATGTTAAATAAAAGTGGTAAGAGTGAATCTCTTTGTCTTGTTCCTAACCTTAAGGGAAAAGCTCTGTTTTTTCCCATTGAGTATGATGCTCACTGTGGGTTTTTCATATATGGCCTTTATTATGCTGAGGTATGTTCCCTCTAGACCTACTTTGTTGAGGGTTTTTGTCATAAATGGATATTGTACTTTGTCAAATGCTTTTATGTTTTACTGCATCTATTAAAGTGATATGTTTTTTATACTTTCTCTTATTGATGTGATGTATCACATTAATTGATTTGTGAATATTGGACCACTCTTGCATCCTGGGAATAAAACCAACTTGATTGTAGTGAATGATCTTTTTAATATATTGCTGAATTTGGTTAATATTTTGTTGAGGAATTTTGCATCTATATTCATCAGAAATATTGGCCTGTAGTTCTCATTTCTGTAGAGTTTTTATCTTGTTTTGGTATCAGGATAATGCTGACCTCATGGAATGGATTTAGAAGTTTCCCTTGCTCTTCTATTTTTTGGAATAGTTTGAGAAGAATAGGTATTAACTCTTCTTTAAATGTTTGGTAGAATTCACCTATGAAGACATTTGGTCCTGGATTTTTGTTTGTTGGGAGCTTTTTGGGTTTTTTTTACTGATTCAATTCTATTGCTAGTAATAGGTCTGTTCAAATTTTTGCATCCTTCCTGATTCAGTTTTGGGAGGTTACATGTTTCTAGAAATTTATCCATTTCTTCTAGGTTGTCCAATTTGTTGGCATATAATTTTTATAATATTCTCTTACAATCCTTTGTATTTCTGTTGTGTCAATTATTTCTCCTCTTTCATTTATGATGCTGTTTATTTGAGTCCTCTTTTTTTGTTGTTGTTTTCTGTTTGCTTTTGATAAGTCCAGATAAGGTTTATCAATTTCTTTTATCTTTAAAAAAAACCAGCTTCTGGTTTCATTGATCTGCTCTATTGTGTGTGTGTGTGTGTTTTAAGTTTCTATTTTGTTTATTTCTGCTACATGAGACACGCCTTAAAAACACAAATACACAGAAAGCTTGAAGTAAAGGACTGTAAAAAAGCATACTTTGCAAACAGCAAGCATAAGAATACTGGAGTGGTTATCTTAATATCAGATAAAGTAGATTTCAAATAGCATTACCAGAAATAGACATTTCATAATAATAGCAGACTCAATTCCTGATTGAAGATACAATGATTATAAATATTTGTAACCCTAGAACATAATTTCAAAATACATGAAAATTAAATTGACAAAATTAAAGGGAGAAATAGACAAACCCACAATCATAGATTTTAACCTCCCTCTCTCAGTAATACTAAAAACATAGAAAATCTGAACATTATCAATTACCTTGATTTGCTAATTTATAGAACACTATAACTGAAAAATGCATTTTCTCTTCAAATGTACACACTATATTCAATAAAATGGACCATTAAAAAAACCCTCAATAAAATTTTCAAAATACTGACAACTTGTAGAATGTATTCTGTAAACACTATGGAATTAGAAATCAATGATGAAATATCTTAAAAAAGAATAAATATTGGCAAATTAAACACTTGTAAATAATTCAAGGACGAAAGGAAAAAAATCACAAGAAAAATTAGAAAATAATTTGGATTATATGAAAATGAAAATATAACATCAAAATGTATGAAATATAGATAAAGCAAAGTTTGGACGTAAATTTAGGGAATAAGAAGATAGGTATGAAATTAATGACCCAAGGTTCTACTTTAATAAGCTAAAAATTCAAGAGCAAAATACATCCAAAGTAAGTAATAGGAAAATAAAAGAAATAATTGCAAAAACTCATGAAAAACCAAAAAAAAAAAAAAAAAAAGGAAGAAAGAAAGAAAAGAAAAACAAAGAAAAAGCTTAAAGTTAGTTCCTTGAAAAGATCAACAAAATCAATAAACCTCGTTGGGCTATCAAGAATAAAACAGATGGGGCGCCTGGGTGGCTCAGTCGGTTGAGTGTCCAACTTCAGCTCAGGTCATGATCTCGTGCTTTGTGAGTTCGAGCCCCATGTCAGGCTCTGTGCTGACAGCTTGGAGCCTGGAGCCTGCTTCCAATTCTGTGTCTCCCTCTCTCTCTGCCCCTAACCCACTCACATTCTGCCTCTGTCTCTCTCAAAGATAAACAAACATTAAAAAAAAATAAATAAAACAGATAGAGGAGGAAGAGCTGAGATGGTGGAACAGCATGGAAGTTTTTTTTTTCCACCTCTCCTCCCCAAAATGTAGCCAAATCAACACTAAATCATCTTGCACACCTACAAACCTGATTTGAGGATTAACACAACAATCTGCACAACCTGAACCACAGAACTCAGCAGGTAGAAGTGAACTGGGGGACAGAGAAGACACAGAGGGCAGGGATCTATTTTTGCTTGCAGAGAGAGGACAAACACGGGGGGAGAGTATGGGAAAAGCAACCCCCCCCCCAAAAGCAACTGGAGAGAAAAAGAGTGAAAACAGCCACAGGAACTGAACAAAAAAAGGAGAAAGGAGAAAGGAGAAAGGAGAGAGTTTAAATTCCACTAAGACTCTATAAACAGAGGGAGCGCAAAGTCTGAAACTCCGCAGCTTGATACCTGGCAGTGCTCTGGTAGGAAGGGTGAATCCCTGGGAGAGCAATCCTAGGGGTCCTTGGGCCACACAGGGAGAGGCGGTTCCCCTGCTGAGAGAACATTAGGTAGAGGTGGTGCAGCCTCCCCACAGGCAAAGGTCCCAGCAGACCCTGGAGAATGGCCACATTCACTGGTGTTGGAGTGAGGACGTTAAGGATGAAAACTGGTGCCACATGTGTGTTGTGATTTGCCATAATCCCTGAAACGCTGCTGCTACACGATCCCGTGAACTTTTTCTGGGGTGGGTGGGCTTATGCCCAGTCAGTCTCTGGGCATGGCAATGGTCTGGTCTCACCAACATTCCTGAGGGTGGGCTAGCACCCAGCCATTACTCAGTGAGACACTCCTCCAGAGATTAGAATGGGTCAAAGCTGCAGTCCTTCAGAAGTGAGGTTTGGAAAAAACAGTTCCATCTGAGATAAAACTCAGGATGGAGGTGCCACCTGGAAGCCTAATAGCTTGGTCATGGCCAGTGTGGAAGCGGGACAGTGTAGAAGCAGGGAGTGGACGGAAGCCAGAGAAGAGGGGGGTGCTTGATTGCCAATTGGGGAGAGCACAGAGTTCTGATTCTAGATACTGGGTAGCTGGGTGACGCCATTTTCATCCCTCCTGTGCATGCACATAGCATACACGCCTACACGCACCACAACAATCCACCGCAGTAAGCTAAGCAGCGCCACCTAGTGGAGAATGGAGCTGTTACACTAAGTGCTGCCCAACTGAGCCAACCACACCCTTGAGGAACACAAATCTCTCTCTGCCTGCTTAGTTTATGTACTATAAAGTGCTTCACAGTTGGACTTCTAGGGGAAACCAAACGTAATTTCAATCATATTTGATTCTGTTTGCTGGTCCATCTATTCAATTTTTTTTCTTTTCTAATTGTTGAATACAGAAAGGGAAAATATTTATTTTTATTTTCCATTTTTATTAAGATTTTTCTTTAATTTTTTTCTACTATATTTCTTACTTTTTTGTAAACTTTTATATTTTACTTCCATTATCTAATTTTATTGTTTTACTGTATTCATTTTTCCAAATTTTCAAACTTTTTTCCCTTTTTTTTAATCTTTCCCTTTTTTTCTCTAATCTATCAAGTTTCCTTCAACAACCAGACCCAAACACACCTAGGATCTAGCATCCTTTATTTGATTTCCTTGTTGTTTTTAATGGTTTAATTTTTATTATTTTTTTTTACTTTATTAATTCCTTTTCTTCCTTCAAAATGATGAAATGAAGGAATTCACCCCAAAAGAAAAAACAAGAAGAAATGACAGCTAAGGACTTAATCAACAAAGATACAAGCAAGATGTCTGAGCCAGAATTTAGAATCACGACAGTAAGAATACTAGCTGGGATTGAAAATAGATTAGAATCCCTTTCTGTGGAGATAGTAAAAGCTAGCCAGGATAAAAATAAAAAATGCTACAACTCAGATGCAATCTCGAATGGATGCCACGGTACAAGGATGGATGAAGCAGAGAAGCAATTCAGCAATATAGAGAACAAACGTATGGAGAATAATGAAGCAAAAAAAAAAAAAAAAAAGAGGGAGACTAAGGCAAAAGAGCACAATATGAGAATTAGAGAATTCAGTGACTCATTACAAAGGAATAACATTAAAATCATAGGGGCCCCAAAACATGAAGAGAGAGAAAAAGGGGTAGTATGTTTAAGTGAGCAAATCATAATGGAACACTTTCCTAACACAGGGAAAGACACAAACATCAAAATCCAGGAAGCACAGAGGACACCCGTTAGATTCAACAAAAACAGACCATGAATAAGGCATATCATAGTCAAATTCACAAAATACTCAGGCACGGAAAGAATCATGAAAGCAGCAAGGGAAAAAAAGTCCTTAACCTACAAGGGAAGACAGATCAGGTTCGTAGCAGACCTATCCACAGAAACTTGGCAGGCCAGAAAGGAGTGGCAGGTTATATTCAATGTGCTGATCGGAAAAATATGCAGCCAAGAATTCTTTATCCAGCAAGGCTGTCATTCAAAATAGGAGGAGAGATAAAAGAGATTCCCAGACAAACAAAAATTAAAGGAGTTTGTGACCACCAAACCAGCCCTGCAAGAAATTTTAAGGGGGACTTTCTGAAGGGGGAAAAGATAGGAAAAAAAAAAGACCAAAAGCAACAAAGACTAGAAAGGACCAGAGAACACCACCATAAACTCCAACTCTTCAGGCAACATAATGGCAATAAATTCATATCTTTCAGTACTCACTCTAAACATCAATGGACTAAACACTCCAATCAGAAGGCTAAGAAAAGAAGATGCATCTATATGCTGTTTACAAGAGACCCATTTTAGACCTAAACACACCTTCAGATTGAAACTAAGGGGATGGAGAACCATCTATCATGCAAATGATCGCCAAAAGAAGGTGGATTAGCCATACATATATCAGACAATCTATATTTTAAAATAAAGACTCTAACAAGGGATGAAGAAGGACATTATATCATTTTAAGGGGCCTATCCACCAAGAAGATCTAACAATTATAAACATTTATGCTCCAAATGTGGCACGCCCAAATGTATAAATCAATTAAAGACAAACATAAAGAAACTCATTGATAATAATACCGTAATAGTAGGAGACCTCAACATCCCACTTATAGCAATGGGCAGATCATCTGAGCAGAAAATCAACAAGGAAACAATGGCTTTGAATGACACACTGTACCAAATGGACTTAACAGATATATACAGAACATTCTTATCCTAAAGGAGGGCACATTCTTCTCGAGTGCACATGGAACATTCTCCAGAATAGATCACATACTGGGACACAAATCAGCCATCAACAAATACAAAAAGATGGAGATCATACCATGCATATTTTTAGACCACAATGCTATGAAACTTGAAATCCACCACAAGAAAAAATGTGGAAAGACAATAAATACTTGGGGCCTAAAGAATATCCTACTGAAGAATGAATGGGCTAACCCAAGAAGTTAAAGAAGAAATTACAAAGTTCATGGAAGCCAATGAAAATGCTAACATCACAGACCAAAACCTCTGGGACACAGCAATGGGTGGTCATAAGAGGGAAGTATATAGCTATCCAGGTCTTCCTAAAGAAGGAAGAAAGGTCTCAGATACACAACCTAACCTTACACCTTACATCTTAAAGAGCTGGAAAAAGAACAGCAAATAAAACCCAAAACCAGGAGAAGGCAGTAAGCAATAAAGATTAGAGCAGAAATCAATGCTAAACATTTTAAAAAAAAAAAAAAACAACAACAACAACAAAAAAAAAAGTAGAACAGATCAATGAAACCAGAAGCTGGTTCTGTGAAAGAATTAACAAAATTGATAAAACCCTAGCCAATTTGATCAAAAAGAAAAAGGAAAGGACCCACATAAATAAAATCAAGAATGAAAGAGGAAAGATCAAAACCAACACAGCAGATATAAAAACAATAATTAAAGAATATTACAAGATGGGGCGCCTGGGTGGCTCAGTCTGTTAAGCGTCCGACTTCAGCTCAGGTCATGATCTCATGGTTTGTGAGTTCAAGCCCCGCGTCAGGCTCTGTGCTGACAGCTCAGAGCCTGGAGCCTGTTTTCGATTCTGTGTCTCCCTCTCTCTCTCTGACCCTCCCCCGTTCATGCTCTGTCTCAAAACTAAATAAACGTTTAAAAAAAAAAAAAGACTATTACGAGCAATTTTACGCCAATAAAATGGGAAATCTGGAAGAAATTGAAAATTCCTAGAAACACATAAACTACCAAAACTGAAACATGAAGAAATAGAAAATTTGAACAGGCCCATAACCAGTAAGGAAATCAAATTAGTAATAAAAAATCTCCCAAAAAACAAGAGTCCAGGGCCAGATGGCTTTCCAGGGAATTCTACCAAACATTTAAAAAAGAGTTAACATCTATTCTTTCGAAGCTGTTCCAAAAAACAAATGGAAGGGAAGCTTTCAAACTCATTCTATGAACCCAGCATTACCTTGATTCCAAAACCAGACAAAGACCCCACTAGAAAGGAGAACTACAGACCAATTTCCCTGATGAACATGGATGCTAAAATCCTCAACAAGATACTAGCCAACTGGATCCAACAATACCTTAAAAGAATTATTCACCATGACCAAGTGGGATTTATACCTGGGATGCAGGTCTGGTTCAATATATGCAAAACAATCAATGTGATACATCACATCGATAAAAGAAAGGATAAGAGCCAACGATCCTCTCAATAGATGCAAAGAAAGCATTTGACAAAATACAGCATCCTTTCTTGATAAAAACCCTCAGGAAAGTAGAGATAGAAGGATTATACCTCAAGATCATATGAAAGACTCACTGCTAATATCATCCTTAATTGGGAAAAACTGAGAGCTTTTCCCCTAAGGTCAGGAACACAACAGGGATGTCCACTCTTGCCACTGCTATTTAACACAGTATTGGAAGACTTAGCCTCAGCAATCAGACAACACAAAGGAATAAAAGGCATCCAAATCGGCCAGGAGAAAGTCAAACTTTCACTCTTCACAGATGATACAATACTCTATATGGAAAACCCAGAAGATTCCACCAAAAAACTGCTAGAACTGATCCATGAACTCAGCAAAGTTGCAGCACATAAAAATCAATGCACAGAAATCAGTTGCATTCCTATACACCAATAATGAAGGAAAAGAAAGAGAAATCAAGGAACCTATTCCATTTACAACTGCACCAAACCCCACAAAATACCTAGGAATAAATCTAACCAAAGAGGTGAAAAATCTATACACTGAAAACTATAGAAAGCTTATGAAAGAAATTGAAGAAGACACACACAAAAAAGGAAAAAATATTCCATGTTCCTGGATTGGAACAACAAACATTGTTAAAATGTCAATACTACCCAAAGCAATCTACACACTCAATGCAATCCCTATCAAAATAACAGCAGCATCTTCACAGAGCTAGAACAAACAATCCTAAAATTTGTATGGAAACAGAAAAGACCCCGAATAGCCAGAGCAATCTTGAAGAAGAAAACCAAAGCTGGAGGCATCACAATCCCAGACTTCAAGACATATTACAAAGCTGTAATCAAGACAGTATGGTACTGGCACAAGAACAGACACTCAGATCAATGGAACAGAATAGAGAACCCAGAAATGGGACTCACAAACGTATGGCCAACTAATCTTTGACAAAGCAGGAAAGAATATCTAATGGAATAAATACAGACTCTTCAGCAAATTGTGCTGGGAAAAATGGACAGTGATATGTACAAAAATGAACCTGGACCACTTTGTTACACCATACACAAAAATAAACTCAAAATGGATGAAAGACCTCAATGTAAGACAGGAAGCCACCAAATTCCTGGAGGAGAAAGCAGGCAAAACCTCTTTGACTTCGGCTGCAGCAACTTCTTACTCAACATGTCTCCAGAGGCAAGAGAAACAAAAGCAAAAATGAACTATTGGGACCTCATCAAAATTAAAAGCTCTGCACAGGAAAGGAAACAATCAGCAAAACTAAAAGACAACCGAAGGAATGGGAGATGATATTTGCAAAAGATATATCAGATAAAGGGTTAGTATCCAAAATCTATAAAGAACTTACCAAACTCAATACCCAAACAAATAATCTGGTGAAGAAATGGGCAGGAGATATGAATAGACACTTCTCCAAAGAAGACACCCAGATAGCCAACAGACACATGAAAAAATGCTCAATATCACTCATCATCAGGGAAATACAAATCAAAACCACAATGAGATATCACCTCACACCCGTCAGAATGACTAACATTAACAACTCAGGCAACAACAGATGTTGGTGAGGATGTGGAGAAAGAGGATCTCTTTTGCACTGCTTGGGAATGCAAACTGGTGCAGCCACTCTGGAAAACAGTGTGGAGGTTCCTCAAAAATTGAAAATAGAACTACCCTATGACCCAGAAATTGCACTAATAAGTATTTATCCAAGAGATACAGGTGTGCTGTTTCAAAGGGGCACATGCACCCCAATGTTTGTAGCAGCACAATCGACAATAGTCACAGTATGGAAAGAGCCCAAACATCCATCAACAGATGAATGGATAAAGAAGAGGTGGTATATATATACAATGGAGTATTACTCGGCTATCAAAAAGAATGAAATCTTGCCATTTGCAACTCTGTGGATGGAATTACTGGGTATTATGCTAAGTGAAATTAGAGAAAGACAAACATCATATGACGTCATTCACATGAGACATTTAAGATACAAAACAGATGAACATAGGGAAGGGAAGCAAAAATACTATAAAACAGGGAGGGGGACAAAACATAAGAGACTCTTAAATATGGAGAACAAACAGAGTTGCTGGAGGGGTTGTGGGAGGAGGAATGGGCTAAATGGGTAAGGGACATTAAGGAATCTACTCCTGAAATCACTGTTGCACTATATGCTAACTAACTTGGAGGTAAATTAAAAAATTAACTAATTAAATAAATATATATGTTAAATTAATTAAATAAATATATATATATATATATACACATATATACATACACACACACACATATATATTTATTGCTGGAAAAAAGAATAAAAGAGATAGAATATAAAATATTCACATAAAAAACACAGAAGTATCATTCAGATCCTACAAACACTAAAAAAGTAAAGAAGGAGTATCATGGAAAACTTTGTCAATTTGACAACTTAGATGAAATAGATAAATTCCTTGAAAAATAAATTTGCCAAAATGATATAGCGAGAAGTAGAAAATCTGAATAGCTTCATATCTATTAACGTAATTGAATTCATTATCTAAAACCTTCCCTTGAAGAAAACTCCAAGTCCAAAAGATGTCACTAGTAAATTCCTTGAAGAAAACTCCAGGTCCAAAGATGTCACTAGTAAATTCCATCAAATAAGTATAAAATAACACAAACTTTACTCAATCCTTTTTTTAAAAAGAGAAGAAAGAAACACTTACCAATTTATTTTATGAGGTCTGCATAACTTCAATACCAAAACCAGACAAACATATTATGAGAAAATTATAGACCAATATCCATATTGTAAAGGCAAAAATTCTGAAAATATTAGCCAATCAAATCCAGCAACTATAAAAACCATACTTCATGATCAAATTGGGCTTATCTTAAAAATACAAAACTGGTTTAACATTAAAAAAACAATCAATATAAATCATATTGACTCATATAATATGTTAACAGAGAAAAGGAGAAAAAATGATTATCTCAACGGACGCAGAAAAAGTATTTAATAAAATTCAGTACACATTAACTACAAAAAAAAAAATCTCAGCAATTAGGACTAGAAGAAAGCATCAAGCAGCTTATAAAAGATGGTATGAAAATCCTACAGCTAATGTTAATGTTAAAATACTGAATGTTTTCTAAGACAGGAATGAGATAAGGATGTCACTGATTATATTCAAATTGTCCTAGAATCCTACCTAGCCAGTGAAATAAGGCAAGAATAGAAATAAAAGACGTAAAAATTAAAGAAGTAAAACTGTCTATTTGTGAATGACATATACCATTTACATAGAATATCCTAAGGTATGGTGCCTGGGTGGCTCAGTCAGTTAAGCCTCCAACTTTGGCTCAGGTCATGATGTCCTAGCTCGTGGGTTCGAACTCTGCTCAGGCTCTGTGCTGACAGCTCAGAACCTGGCACCTGCTTCAGAATCTGTGTCTCTCTCTCTCTCTGCCTCTCTTCTGCTCTCTCTCTCTCTCTCAAAAATAAACAGTAAGAAAAAAAAAAAGAAAATCCTAAGGCATCTACCAAACAACTACTAGAACTAATTAAGTGATGAATTTAGCAAGGTAGCAGGATACGAGCTCAATATATAAAAATAAATTTGACTTTTATACTACCGGCAGAAAATCAGGATATTAAATTTTTAAATTCCACAAAAAACAGCATCAAAAATATACAATTACCTATGACAAAATATGTGTAAGGCCCACATATAAAACTATAAAGCCCTGGTGAGAAAAATTAAATAGCTAAATGAATGGAGCTATCATTCCATGTTAATTCTCCTCAAACTGTTCTATAAATTCAATATAATTGAACTCCACAATCCTAATAACACCCTAAAAGATATGTTCTTGGAACTTGACAAAGTGATTAAAATTTTACATCAAAATACAAAGGGGGAAAGATAGACTATGTATAGCAAGAAAGTAATTAACACAAAATTGAGTATAAGGATAGTCAAACTGAAATTGTATAGAAGAAAAAGACCAGAAAAAAACTCATACGTATATGGACAAGCAACTCAGTTTAAAAATGGGCAAAGGACTTGTATCTTAGTCACTCTGGGGCACTGTAACAAATTACCATAGACTGCGTAGTTTAAAAAACACTCTTACTTCTCACAGTTCTGCAGTCAAAGTGCTGGCAGATCTGGTGTCTGGTGAGGGCCCACTTCCTGGTTTGCAGACAGCATGCAGTCTTCTTATTGTATCCTCAGATGATAGCAGAAAGGGGAAGCAAAGTTTCTCCTATCTCTTCTTACAATACCACCACTCCTCAAAGGCCCCACCTCCAATACTATCACATGGGGGATTAGAGTCTCAACACATGAATTTTGCAGGGACACAAACATTCAGTCTATATATCAACTTGAATACACATTTCCCCAGGAAGACATACAAATGACCAAAAAGCACATGAAAAGTTGTTCAACACCCTTGGTCATTATACAAATACAGATAAAAACCACAATGAGATACCACTTCACATGCATTAGGGTGGCTATAATGAAGAAAACAAAATAATAAGTACTGACAAGGATATGCAGGAATAGGAAACGTCATACATTGCTGTTGGGAATGTAGAGTGGTACAAACACTGTGGAAAATGGTATAGAAGTTCCTCAAAAAAAATAAACATAGAAATACCATATGACCTAGTAATTCCACTACTAGGTATATATGCAAAAGAAATGAAAGCATATGTCCACACAGAATCTTGTACATGATGGTAGCCTTTTTCATAATAACCCAAAGGTAGAAATAATCCAAATGTCTGCCAAAAGATGAATAGACGAGCAAATTGTGGTATTTACATACAATAGAATATTTCTCAGCATAAAAGGAATGAAGTACTGATGCATCCTACAACTTGGATAAGCCTCAAAACATTACACTAAGTGAAAGAAACCAGGCACAAATGGTCACAATTGAATGATACCTTTTGCATGAAATATTCAAGAAAGGCAAATCCATTCGGATAAAAGGCCAATTAGTCGTCGCCAGGGAAATGAAGATGATTACTTCTGGGGTGTTCTGTGCTGACGAAAAATTTTGAAACAGAGAGAGATGGAGTTGCATAATATTGTGAAGGCATTAAGTGACTTGTACACTTTAAAATGGTTGTTTATGTTATGTGAATTTCACCTCAATTAAAAAATTTTTAATTTTATTTTACATTTTTATAAGATGCATTTGTGCATTCAAGGTATAATCAGCATTATTTTAGTTCCTGAAAAAAGTTAAAACATGTAAAATGTCAAGCTAATACATATCAATGATTCATAAGCAGGAGCTATTTTTGTCAGCATCATTCCACTGAGATAAGGAGACCTGTATACAATCTTGTATACCACAATAAATAGATTTTTCGGTAAATTATGTTATCTAAAAGATTATAAAATAATGATATACAAGAATGGTCAAAACTTGTGTTGAGTTTTAAAATATGCTAACGAAATTTGCATTTCTAACACATATTATATAAAGCAGTATAATACAGGAGTTATGGCCAAGATTTTGTAGTCTGACCAACCAGCTTTATACCAGCTATGTGACCTTGGGCAATTTTCATAATGTCTCCATAAATTTCAATTTTTTCATCAATAAAATGGGAGCAATAATGCCTAATTAACATGTATGTTTAACAGAAAATGCCTGTCATAGAGCCTAAGGGATTATTAAACATAAACTATAACACATGATTACCTAATTCAACTTAAAATTCATTAATGCATTCAATAAAAATATATTTATTACCTACTACATGCTGGGTACTAGGCTACGCACTGGAAAAGTTTAGATGAAAGGCTTATTTCTATCTGCCAGCAGTTTGAAATCAGTTGATTTGGGGGTGGGGAACCATGGAAAAGGAGATGAGTTGAGGAAGTGTGACTAAGAAAACAACTGATGAGCAGAAAAAATTGATGAGCAGAAAACAGGTATTAAATTCAGCAAGAGATTGATGTGAGCAAAATGGCTGATGCAGAACTTAGGAGACAGAAAGGATATTTCACAAATGATGGAGCTTAAGCATTGGACAACATGAAAAGTTTGGTACTGACTGGAAAGGGACATGAAGAAACTCTATGATGAGGGAAATGTTCTGTATCTTATTACAGTACTGGTTATATATATGAGTTAAATATGTATAACTGTATACTTTATATCCATGCATTTTACTGTTTGTAATTAAAGACATAATGACATAATTAAAGACAAAATGACAGACACACACGCACACATACAGATATATATATTCTTTTGAATTACAGGCAAACTGGTCCTCAAAGACTATTGAAAAGGCAGACACAATACCTATTGGATACCATGTGACCATTTAAATGAGGCAATATAAAACCTAATCCATTGCTTTGCTCTTAAGTCATCTGCAAATTGTTTCATTATAAGAAAACTATATTATGGGGCGCCTGGGTGGCTCAGTCAGTTAAATGTCCGACTTCAGCTCAGATCATGATCTCACAGCTCATGAATTCAGGCCCCAGGTCAGGCTCTGTGCTGACAGCTCAGAGCCTGGAGCCTGCTTCAGATTCCATGTCTCCCTCTCTCTCTCTGCCCCTTCCTGACTCACACTCTGTCTCTCAAAAATGAATAAATGTTAAAAAAAACCTTTTTGTAAATAAGGAAACTATATTCCCAATTATAATTCATAATTCAATCTATTTATCTATCCAAAATGATACAAATCTTAATTTTAACTTGTCAAATTCCATGAATTTGAGAATTCTGTAAAATATTGGGAAATTTTAATAAAAATCTAGGATTTTGCATCCATTCTCAATTTTAAGTTCTTAGTCAAGTTAAAAACCAAAAGTGAAAACAGTAGATGATGAATTACTGATGTTGAACACATTATGGGCACAATGTATACAAGGAAACTTCTGGGGTGATAGATATGTTCATTACCTTGGCTGTGGTATTGTTATGATCATTTCTTGGGTGCATATATTTGTAAAACGTGCCAAACTACATACTGTAAATTTATCCACTTTACTGTGTATCAATTATACCTTTAAAAAGTACATAAACAACATCCAAACATAAATATACACACACCCCCAACAAGTATGCTAAAACTAATAAGCCTGACAGAACCAAATTTTGTGAGGCTATGGAGCAACCATGATGTCATAGATTGTAGGCAGGAATGCAGAATGGTACAAACACTTTGGAAAGGCTTGGCAATTTCTTACAAAACTAAGCACACATCAGTTTTTGACCAAGTAATTCCATCCATAATTATTTACTCAAGAGAAATGAATACACAAAAGATTGTTCAAGAAAGTTCTTAACATTTTTCTTCATAACAACTAAAAACCAGAAATAGCTCAGATGTCCGTCAGCCAGCGGGAGGATGGATAAACAAAGTGCAGTATCTATACAATGGAATACCACTCAGCAATAAAAAGGAACAAACTACTTATGCACTCAGTAACATGGATGGGTCTCAAAATACTATGTTAAGTAAAAGAAGCCTTACACAAGAGTGCACATGTATGATCCTATTTATATGAAAAAGCAAAACTAATCTATGACAAAAAAGCAGAACAGTGATTGCCTCTTAGGACTGTTGGGAAGACCAGCAAGAAACAGAATAACCTTTTCTGGAGTGATGATGAAGTTCTATATCTTGAAAGGGTTTATTTGGCTTATGCAGAAATACATATTGGCCAAAACTCATGGAAGGGTGGGTACACTAAGATTTGTGCATTTCATTATAAATTTTACTTCAAAATGAAAAAAAAGAATTGTAAATAAATACTGACTAGCTAATGACATGTATGCTCAAGTGTTTGGGGCTAGGATATGCTAATGTCTGCTACTTTAAAATGCAACAAAACATGGCTTGATGGATGGACAGATAAGTGATAAGCCATGTATAATGACACATTAACAGAATCTAGGTAGTGGGTATTCATTGTACAATTCTTCTAACTCTTCTATAAGTTTGAAAAATCAGTTTGTAAGATCGTAGTGATACCATTTTTTTGCACATTTATGTATCTGTGTTTCATGGACATGTATATATGAAGTATATGCATGTGTATGTTTATGTGTGGTATATTCAACTGCTCCCTCTCAAATCAGATCCTTCCAATTCACTTAAACAATACTCAAGTTGCTCCTATTCCCAAATAATACAAAACAAACAAAAAGAAACTTCCTCAAAATCTTATCCTCCTTCAGCTACTACTAGATCACTCTTGTTCCTTTCAAAGCCACATTTCTTAGAGAGGTAAACACACTTCCTATATCTATGCCTTCACCCTATCTCATCTGGCTTGTGATTCCCCCACCTCCCAAATTCCAGAAAAATAGCTCTTGTTCAAGATACCAATACTTTCCAATGTCACTAAATCAAATGGGCATTTTAAAATCCTCATCCCTTGAAGAATGTAAAATAACAAATTGACTTTTTAAAACTTTGAAATGAGGGAAGCAAACTTTATATGGTTTATAAACCAAGCTTTTTTGAGAGGGGGGAGGAAGGAGGGAGGGAGGGAGGGAGGGAGAGAGAGGAAGGGAGAGGCAGAGAGAAAGAGAGGGAGAGAGACAGCACATGCATGTGCATGAACAGGGGAGGGGCAGAAAGAGGGGCAGACTCCTTGCTCATCACAGCGTCCAATGCAGGGTTCGATCTCACGACCATGAGATCAAGACCTGAGCTGAAATCAAGACTCAGATGCTTAACCAACTGAACCACACAAGTGCCCCTGTAAACCAAGCTTTTTTAAAAATAAAAGCTCAATTTCATATTATAGCCAAGTCAGAATGTGAGAAGGGGAAAGCTTAAAGGATGATATCAGAAAAAGGGGGAAAAAATGAAGATTATACGATAGTCCAAATGGTAAATGCCAATAGGAAAATTTCATAGACCATTTTCACCTAATTCTACTGTATTTTTGAAATTCTACTAAACTTATGAACTACTGTTAACATTTCTTCAACTGGTTTACTCACTGTATCTATAGAAACTCCATCTTAAATGAATCTCCCAAATCACCTATTTATGCAGAAATTTTTTCTTAACTTTTTTCAACGCTTATTTACTTTTGAGAGACAGAGCAAAAACAGGGAAGGGGCAGAGAGAGAGAAGGAGACACAGAGTCCGAAGCAGGCTCCAGACTCTAAGTTGTCAGCACAGAGGCTGACATGGGGCTCAAACCCATGAACCGTGAGATCATGACCTTAACCGACTGAGCCACCCAGGCACCCCTATTTATGCAGAAATTATTACCTGAGCAACAAGAATAATAACCAGAGATGTTATTCTCCAAGGATAAAAAAATCCAGCGAAGTATCAAAACTAGTATAGAAACTATGTCCCAATCTTCAGAAGATAAGCCCTCAAGCTTTTCACAGCACATTTGAAACACAATTCAAAGCCTTTCAATGATTTTGGTGTATTGGGTAACAGAAAACTGTACAGTAAAATCACTTTTAAAATATATATCATAAAATAAGGGGAATTGCTTTATAACATGGACTTCAGAGATGAAAGCCAAATTTGAGCTTAAAACATGCAAAAGAATTTGAATTGTATTTAGTAGTTTTAGTGGGAGGAGATTCCCAGATAGTCGCCAAAACAGTCACTTTTTGTAGCACACTCGTGTTTCTGATTTTGCAGATACTCAGGCAATGGGTAGTCAAAGAAATGCTGGAAAGGACTTTCCACCATGGGCAAAAACAACAAAGTATATGTAAAGATAGTCACAGAGGGACTTTATCATTTATTTTCCCCTATATGGTATTCATCTATATACCCTGGTCACAGATGATAGTTTCCTAAAGGCTCCTTTCTTTATTCTTGCCACCTATTCTCCTGAGAAAGTAAATTTGCTTATTCCACAAGCAATTATTTAGCACCTTCAATGTGCAAGCCTAGAACTGTATGCATGGCCTGGGCTGAAAGGGACAAACAGTATGGCTAATGGTAATACACTACAATTATTGAAGGACTTAATTTTACTCTAACTTTTTACATCAGAGCTTTATACATAATTGTATTAGACTATTTTTAAATGTTAAAATTAGTTGTTCACTTACCTTTGAGTTCCACTAAGAATGGAAGTGTCATGAAGAATAAAATAGCTTAAATTCAATTGTAAGGAAGGAAACATGGAAGGATTTAATCACAAACGAGGCAAACAACCCTGAAAATCCAGAGTGCTTGTATAGTATAAAGTCTAGCTTCAGAACTCTAATCTTTTTGGATCACAAACCTTTGTGAAAAGCAGCTTCTGACAGGGCTCCCAATAATCCCCAACTGTTGGTATCCACAGCCTTGTTAATCTCCCCCCTTGAGTAAGAGCTGAATTTAGCACTTGCTTCTAAAGAAGCAAATATGGCAGGGTTCCTGGGTAGCTCAGTAGGTTAAGTGCCTGACTCTTGATTTCAGCTCAGGTCATGATCTCATGGTTCTTGAGATCTAGCCCCAAGTTGGGGCTGCTTGGGATGCTCTCCCCTGCCTCTCCCCTACTTACATGTGCACCCGCTCTTGCACTCTCTCAAAAATAAATAAACATAAAAAAATAAAGAAGCAGGGGCGCCTGGATGGCTCAGTGGGTTGAGCGACCGACTTCAACTCAGGTCACGATCTCACAGCTTGTGAGTTCGAGCCCCGCGTTGGGCTCTGTGCTGATAGCTCAGAGCTTGGGGCCTGCTTCGGATTCTGTGTCTCCCTCTCTCTCTGCCCCTAACCCACTCACATTCTATCTCTGTCTCTCTCAAAAATAAATAAACATTAAAAAAATAAAATAAAAAATAAAAAAGCAAATTTGGCAAAAGTGAAGGGCTATCTCTTGTGTGATTAGGTTACAAAAGACCACAACTTCTGTCTTACTAGTGCTCTCTCTTACCCTCTAGCTCTCCCTGATGAAGCATGCTGCCATGTTATAAGAAACTCTATAAAGAGGCCCATGTAGTAAGGAACCAAGGGAAGCCTTCACCAATAAATAGCTCACAGTGAATCGAATCCTGCCAACAACCATGTGGCCAGGAAGGGAATCCTCCCTAATCCAACCTTGAGGTGACTGCTGCCTTCTGAGAGGTGGAGCCAGAGGACCCAGCTAACCTATACCTGAATTCCTGACCCACAGAAAGTAATGATCAATGTGTACTGCTGTACGCTGCTAAATTTTGGAGTAACTTGTTACACAGCAATAGATAACTAGCATATATCCCCTCTGAAGAAAAGTACATCAGTAGGGGCGCCTGGGGGGCTCAGTCAGTTGAGCGTCTGACTCTTGGTTTCGGCTCAGGTCATGTCATGGCTTGTGAGTTTGAGCCCCGTGTGGGGCTCCACGCTGGCAGCACGGAGCCTGCTTGAGATCCTCTCTCTGCCCTTTCCCTGTTCACACCCTCTCTCAAAAAAAATAAATGAACTTAAAAAAAATAATAAAAGAGGGGTGCCTGGGTGGCTCAGTCAGTTGGGCATCCAACTTCAGCTCAGGTCATGATCTCATGGCTCGTGAGTTCAGGCCCCAGGTCAGACTCTGTGCTGACAGCTCAGAGTCTGGAGCTGCTTCGGATTCTGTGTCTCCCTCTCTCTCTGCCCCTCCCCTGCTCCTGCTCTGTCTCTCTGTCTCTCAAAACTGAACAAACATTAAAAAAAAACAAAAAAAAAATTTTTAATTAAAAAAAAGAAAAGTATAGAAGTTTACAAATTCTGGCACATATTATGGGGAAATAGGAAGCCTCTCTGAAGTCCACCAATAGAACTCCTAGTGGTCCAGGGATCCCAGATCAAGAAACTTCTGATATGATAAACTCTAAACAATATACATAAAAGTCCTGCAGAAAATCAACATAATTATGCTAGTAACTTTAACAAATGTCAGAATACCTTCTTTCCATACAGTATTGCTAAGAAAGTTCAATTATTTTAAATATATTTTAAATATCTTAGTACCACTATTACCAAAGGTAAAATCAAGTCAAGTTATACCAAATCATTATTTTCAATAATGTATTTCATAGATACTAAATAAGTACTGAGGATAAAATAATGACTAAACACCATCCTAACTTTGAGAACTTTCCTGTCCAGTGTGTGAGAAACATAGGCACACACAAAATAGCTATTATAAGATTTGGGAGTACAAATAAAGAATTGTATATGGTATCTACTCATGGACATAATAAAATGACTTTAATGAATTTTAATTATAAAGTAATTTTAAAAAATACCTGTACTGTTTTCCCAAGTCCCATGTCATCACCAAGAATACATCCTTTTCCTTGGATGAAGTGTGCATAGAGAAACTGGGCTCCTTCCCTTTGGTAGTCTCTCAAATACCTGTTAATAGTATAAGGAATAGAGTCTCCATCTTCAGATAATGGAAAAGCAACGGCAGATGATGGAAATTTTCGGTCTGGGAAATAAGGTTTTTCCAAATCTTCATCATCAAATATAAAATTCCTGGAGCAATCTTTAACAGATTTTACTTCATGAATTCTTTTAAGAGGTACTTTCCTTTCTTGAAAATCTGAATATAAGATGATTGCAAATGATTTCCCATTTTCATCCACTGTGACAGATTTTATGCTTGCTTCACAAAGTGTCTCATTATCTGGAGAAGGGGCAAGACATCTTTCTCCTGGATGCCATATGTCTGTAATAATACAGAAGAAAATAAAATTTCCAAATCTAACTTATAAAGTAACCCCCCATTTAACCACTGCTATGAGGAAAAAAAATGTAACTCACACAAATACCCTTTCCAAATTACTGAAACAAGATAAGTTATAACACATATAGATATCTTCCTAAAATATATTATCAGATATTCTCCTATAAAAATCAGAATAAAGGGTATATAATTTATTTCCAGTTGTTCTCACCCTGGCTGTGTGTCATAATCTCCTCAAACATGCTTAAACACTAAACCACAGTGGTTTAGCAGATATGGGCCATGGGCATCTGGTTTTATTACTTTGGCAGAGATTGTTGAATTCAAAGGGTGATTCTGATTCACAGCCATGGTTGAGAACCACTGACTGAGATATTCATGATGATTCATGAACATTATATATATTATTCATGATATGATAGACTAATAGTAAACGGGGTTTGATAATGAGTAAGCTAAAATCCTCTAGACAGCAATACTTTTGTGATTCTTGTGTCTGCTTTTTTAGTTATCCCATCGCCTTTCTCTGGAGACAGCTGTTTCTTCTTCTCATCAATATTGCTGCTTCTAAACCATTGCTTGAAATTGTATACAACTAACCAAGGAAATCTCCAGTTCAACTACAAAGTTATGTGTGCCAGCTTTGTCACAGCTTTTTTCCCTTCTAGGTTTTGAAGGGTTCCAGTTCTTAAAAAAGAGATGAATTCTAAGATCTCTTTCTGCTAAGATTCTATTACTGTTTGAAAATTCTGACCCCTTTCTATATGTGTATTTATCCCATCCTTAATTGTACAGCTTTCTGTTTTATTTTCTATTCAGAAAATACAGCACTATGACTAGGGAGGGGAATATCTTTAGAGCATACAGCTAGTATAATTGAAAGATATGAATAGAGGAAATAAAGTAAAAATAATTTTCTAAATGGAATTTCTTATAACAAGAACTCCAGAGGAATTATATGGCTACAAGTGTATGAATAATAGGAATTTTTTTTTTTTTTAAGTAGGCCTCACACCCAATGTGGAACCTAATGCCAGGCTTGAATTTATGATCTTAACTGCAGAATTAAGACCTGAGCTGAGATCAAGGAGTTGGATGCTTAACTGACTGAGCCACCCAAGTACCCCTCTCAAATATTTCTTATTGAAATCAGATGATTATTGGTAGTTTCTTAGGGTCTTTCCAATGATTTCTTGTTAGGTTTTTATGACATTCATGATTATAATATGACTTGTATATCTATACAGTCTTAAGCATGAATAGCTCACTAAGCTATTCCTCATCGATTGTTCCTCAAAAGTAAAGTCATTATTCCTACCAACTTTGGTAAGGTTGTTTTACATATCAGAAGTACACCAAGAAAAATCTGTTCTCCTACTCTGATCTTTGGATCCAAACAATTTGAGAATTGTCACACAATTCTAAAAACATAGTTTAACGTGAAACTAAAACCTGGATCCACCGTAGAGGGCTAACAGACAGATCTGTGGGCTCTATTTTTATAACAGTACTGTTTGAGCCTTCAAACCTCTATTAACCCCTATAGCAATTCTTAACACATTTCTGTTTCACATGATTTGGTTGCCTATCCAGAAAATGCTTTCTAATTTTTAGGCTTAAGTCATTAATGTGTGTACTATTCAACGTATGTTTTAACATCAATTATCTGCCAAATACTGTACCACACAATAGGTATAAAATGAAAAAAACCAATGTCAAAAATAATGATTAAACCTTACTCAGAACTAGTCTTTCCTAATCTCGTTAAATGGCATCATCACCTAGCCAACTTGTCATGGTAGAAAACATTCAGCCAGTCCTTATTCCTCTTTTTATATTACTACCTACATTCACCACCTCAGAAAGTCCTGCTGGTTCTACCTCAAAATATATCACTTTCCTTCATCATGCTACCACCTCTCTAAAACAACTGTTGGCAAACTTTTTCTGTAAAGAGTCAAATTTTAGCTATTTGTTATTTTAGTTTTGCAGACTATACTGTCTCCTACCCTTGTAACACAAAAGCAGGGACAGAAAACACATAAACAAATGTGCCTGGCTAGTTTGAGGGAAGGCCGGAATCTCTCTGTATCAAACTCTAAAACAAATAGTTTAAACTGGGAGGATTTCCTGTTGGATTGGAAAGTCATCTTTAACTTCGTTTCCTCCTGTCCTTCATTCCAAACTGGCCTCTTCGCTGTTCCTCAACCATGGCAAGCATGCTCCCACCTCAGGGCCCCAGAGCATTCTTTCTGTTCCTTCTACCTGCACTCTCCCAAAATACCCAAATGACTGACTCATTCACTTCATTCAGGTCTCTGCTCAAAGGACATCTCCTAAGAGGTGCTTTTTCTGACCACTGAACCTAACATAACATTTGCCACCACTCTTACTTTACCCTGCTTAATTCCATTTTCAGAGAAAAATATGAAATGTTTGTTATTTATCTCAACTTCGTTCCCTAGAGCAAGGACTTAACTTTGTTCACTGCTATATCCTGGGCACCTAGAACAATGTTTGAATCTCAAATACTTATAGAATTAACAAATACATATAGCTGATATGTGAAGACTGATGTGTGCCAGGCATGTGCAGTAGTTCATTTAAGCCTCACCACCACCCTTTCATTAGTTCATGTAAGTAATATTGTTAGTTTCATCTTACAAATGGTGAAACAGATAAAGGCTAACCAGCTTGCCAATGGTTACACAGCTAAAAGCTGGCAGATCCTGGATTTGAACCAAGCAATCTAACCCTGTAGCTACCACCAGTACCATTCACACATGGACGAACAAGTCCCTGGAACTGAATGGTCCCTGCCCCTTTTAACTGAGAGATGAGCATCCCAGTCCCTACAAGCTCCATTCAGCAGCTTCATTACTTAGTTCATCTGCCAGGCTTCTATGTGCACTTATATTTGTGATCCCTGAGTTATAGCGTCATCAATTCCCAGCATTCAGAGCTGAGGCTTGTTGTATAAACCTCTAAACTTCAGCTCTGAATTCTTCATCTATTTAATTAGATCGATATCTTCCTCAAAGGAAAGCATGTAGATAAACAATCAGCATATTGCTGGGCACAGCATTCAGTATCTGATAGCTTTTACTGTATCACTTTTAATAATGAAAGCTATTAATCTGGGGGGCAAGAAGGCATCCCTTTTGACCTGTGGCAGATAACCACACCCTCTTTAAACTCTCTCTTGATGGCCCATTAAAGGTTGACCGTAAGGCCCTGACTCAGTACATCATATATTAAGCTCTTTGTGAAATAAAGTGAACTGGGTATCTCAACCTTTACTCACCTACGTTACAAATTTCTACCATTCGCTAAGAAGTGGGGCATACAAGGATAAAGAATAAACATACCATATATTTACTGAGTGCTTACTATGGGCCAGAGCTGGGTCACGTTAAGTGCTTTGCATACACCATCTTATTTAGTCATCACAAGAACTCAGCAATGATCTCAATTTTACAGATGAGGAAACTGCCCAAAGTTTCTCAGCAACTGTCAGAGCCAGCACTAGATCCAGTCTGACTCCAGAGTCCAGGTTCTCAACACCAAGTCCCAAAGATCTGGTCCCAGGCTCCAGGAGCCACTCAGAAGAGCCACGGGTAAAACCCCAACCCCAAGAGAACTGGCAGGAATGGGTCCAACCCGGCGCAATAAAGACAGGCGTCTGGGCGGAGAGGTGAGCTCGGAGCTTGTAGTACCTTTGCCGGCGGCTTCCGCGCGAGGCTTGGGGACAGAGGCATCCATCTGGCCAAGGGGAGGGGCTGGGCGGCCTGGTTGCGTATAACACCCAACAGGCGGCCGAGGACCCCGAGGAGGCGGCAGGCGGGAAGACCACTTCCTGCAGCCCTCCGTACATCGCCCCCCTGAAGTGCGACGCTGCGGGACAAAAGGGAGCACAGGTGGGGCCCTAGAGAGAAGGGATGGCGTCGTCCGAGGCAGCGGCAGAGCCGGAGGGCGCTGTGGAGGCTGGCAAGGCGGCGCTCACCTAGTCGTCTCGAATTCGGCCAGGGGGGGTAGCGGGGAACAGCAAGCCAGCAAGTGGACCCCTCACCCTCCCTCTCACAGTTGGCCCTCCCTGTCTCTACTTTCCCCAGCAATTTCCAACCCTAAGTCGGAAAATCCCGCGAGATCAGGCTCCTGAACTGTCATTGGGATCTCGCGATAACAAAATCTTGGTTCACAGGGCGGAGCAATCTGCCTGCCATCTTTGCTCCGGGAAGCCGGTGAAAGGTTCGCGACAGTTGCAATTATCGCGAAGTTTAATATGGCTTTCCTTCCCTGCGCGGAGCTTGCGGGATACAAGGAAGCCGGAAGACAAAGGTGGGCAAACACCTACCGTGGTCTTTTAAGGGCAGACCTATAGCGGGAGACCAGCTCCGCGATCGTGGCCTGCTGGTTTATGTTTGGTGCTTCCCCGTGTATGCACACGCCTTGGAACCTGAGGTGGCGAGTGATTCCCTCCTGGAGTGCTGTCTCAGCCGGGTGGATCATCCACCCGGATGCTGACGCTTCACGGCACCCACGGGAGGCTGAGTACATTCAGCGCGTTTTCTTGGGTCACACAGTAAATAAAATACAGTCCTAAGTAACCTGAGTGCAAAACCAGCAACACATGCCATAAGTAGAAGACAAAGGTTAAAAAATACTATGAAAAGGTAAAGTGTTTTTACGTGTACTGTCTAGTTATAGTGGTTTGTGTGACACATTATGGAAAAACACTAGGTCGACTTTCGGGCTGTGTTTGTAAAAGCATCATCAGAGCAGCACGCTACTCACAAGTTAGGGGATACGGCTTATTTATACCACAAATTTTAGTGGCTTAAAACAGCCCAGAAGGATTAGGGACAAGACAAATTTATTATGGTATACTTCGGTAAGTCAGAAGTCTAACTGGGGTGTTTTGAGGCTAAAATCGAGGAATCAGCTGGATTGCATCTTTCTTGGAGGCTCTCCAGCAGAATCCCTTTCCTTGCCTTTCTAGACATTCCTGCCACCTGCCTTCTATCTTCAAAGCCAGAGCTGTTGCACCTCTCTGACCCTTCCATAGTCACATCCTGGGTAAAATACTTTGATCCTAAGAGCTCTTACAAGATTGGGGCTACCGGAATAATCCAGGATAATCTTCCCATTTGAAGGACTGTACCCTCAATTACATCACAAATTCCTTTGCCAGGTAAAGTAATATATTCATGGGTTCCAAGATTAGGATGTGAACATTTTGGGGGGCTCATTATTCTGCCTACCAAAGGGTCTAAATGAGGAAAGCTATATGGCTGTTTGCTCCGCAATAGATAACTATTCTTTGAGAGATACAAATAATTAGTATGTTTTCATAAAACCCTTCATCTAGAATAGCACTTGTTTCTGTTTACCAACAGGCAGAAACCTTATATCTAGGAAAAACATCTAATTCATCCACTGTGTGTGAGATGTTGGCCCTCACACATCTGGAGAGGTTATGTCATTTAACCTCATTGCTTCAGTGTCCTCACCTATGATAGCAAGTACTTGGTCATAGGAAGGAATGTGTGGATTGCTATTAATGTTATTGATGGAATGCATCCTCTTGAACGTTGCATGATTCTGCATAAGCATTGCTTCATTTTAATATTTTGGCTAATTTTAATATTTTGGTAGTATAGCTATTAGATTTATTCTAATCTATTAGATTAGAATTTTAGACTACATTCTAATTTAAACACCATGGACTGTAAGGCATATTATTTAGGTACAGCCAAAAAAAAGAAAAACTGCTCTTTATATAAATTGTAAGTCTTAATTTTTAACATGCATCCTGATACTGGAAATCTTTTTTTAAATTTTTTTAGTGTTTATTTTTGAGGGAGAGAGAGACAGAATGTGAGCAGGGGAGGGGCAGAGACAGAGGGAGACACAGAATCCAAAGCAGGTTCCAGGCTCTGAGCTGTCAGCACAGAGCCCAATGCAGGGTTCGAACCCACAAGCTGTGAGATCATGACCTAAATTGAAGTCAGACGCTTAACCAACTGAGCCACCCAGGTGCTCCCTAGAAATTTTTAAACATAGGAAAAAAATTTGCTTCTTGGAACTGATGAAATACATCTGTTATACTTAAACTCTTTTCAAAATTGTTTCTAAAATCAATGGCGATTGGAAATTTCAACCAAGCTTACTTTTTCTTTTTACAACTACCAGAGAAGTTTGATGTTTTCCCCCACTGAAATAACTAGTTGTGTAATACTTACTCTTCCAGAAGTCTACTAATTTAAGATCTTGATCTTTAAAAATCAAGTGGTAAGACAAAACCAGAAGTAAATTTTTTATTTTTTATTTATTTATTTTTTTAAGTAGGCTCCACACACAGCATGGAGCCCAGTGCAGGGCCTAAACTCACAGCTCTGAGGTCAAGACCTAAGCTGAGATCAAGAGTCAGACGCTTAACTGACTGAGCCATCCAGGTGCCCCAGAATTTTTATTTTATTTATTATTTTTTAAAAGTATTAATATTTATTTTTGATAGAGACAGGGAGAGTGTGAGTGGGGTAGGGGCAGAGAGAGAGGGAGATACAGAATCCAAAGCAGGCTCCAGGGTCTGAGTCAGCTCAGAGCTTAATACGAAGCTCAAACTCATGAACGGTGAGATCATGACCTGAGCCAAAGTCAGATGCTCAACCCACTGAGCCATTCAGGCACCCCTAAATTTTTATTTTAATGAAAGAGATCATCTGGTTGAAGGAATACTCTTGTGACTAACAAAGGAAGAGGGGTCTTCAGTTTCTGAGTATTTATTTTTTAACCTCACCACCATGTTTGTAATGCATAGTGAAGCAGAAAAAATCATGACATAAAAATATGTTTTAATGGGGCGCCTGGGTGGCTCAGTCGGTTGAGCGTCCGACTTCAGCTCAGGTCACGATCTCGCAGCTCATGAGTTCGAGCCCCGCGTCAGGCTCTGTGCTGACAGCTCAGAGCCTGCAGCCTGCTTCAGATTCTGTGCCTCCCTCTCTCTCTGCCCCAACCCACTCGCATTCTGTCTCTGTCTCTCTCAAAAATAAATAAACATCAAAAAGAAAAAAAATTTTTTTAAATATGTTTTAGTGAATTAGATGCTTCACAAAATTAGATATCCTTAAACATCCCTTCTCCCAGGTAACAATGGCTGTTGTCTGAGGCCATTGCAATGACATCCTTGTCTAGGTGCTGATGTTATAAACATCTAACACTGTAATACTAATCACTGCAAAGTGAAATTCAAAGTCTTGGGAAATACTTGGGAATTCCTGAAGCCAATATAAAAAATGAAAAAGGATCTAGCAAAATTAAGCCTATTAAAACAAAAAGAGGGGGTGCCTGGGTGGCTCAGTTGGTTGAGCGCCCAACTTCAGCTCAGGTCATGATCTCGTGGTCTGTGGGTTCGAGCCCCGCGATGGGCTCTGTGCTGACAGCTCTGAGCCTGGAGCCTGCTTCTGATTCTGTGTCTCCCTTTCTCTCTGTCCTTCCCCCACTCATGCTCAGTCTCTCTCTGTCTCAGAAATAAATATTAAAAAACAAAAACAAAAACAACAAAAAGAGAAGCAGCACAGATGACAATAACAAAGACATTTAAAAAGAATATTACTTAGATATCAAAGAGGCCCTTGAGAAAGGTGATTAAACCTTCTAATATTTTACCAAAAAGTCTTTCTTTATGCTTACACTGCAAAAGTCGAACATATATCTATATGTGGTTCATAAACCTCCAAAATTGTGAGTTAATTAATCAGAAGGGCTCAAGAAAAAAATAGGTGTTTCAGTCCATTTGTGCTGCTGTAACAATACCACAGACTGGATATCTGATAAACAACAAGAATTTATTTCTCACAGTTCTGGAGGCTGGGAAATCCAAGATGAAGGCATGAGTGAGCATGGTTGTGTTCTGATGAGGCCCCTTTTCCTGGTTCATAGCTGGCAACTTCTTGGTATATCTTCATCTGGTGGAAGGGGCCAGAGAACTCTGGTATCTCTTTTTTTAAGGGCACTAATCCTATTCATGAATACTCCACATATGTGTGCGACATCACATTGGGCATTAGGATTTCAGCATATGAATTTTGAGGGTACACCAACATTCAGGCCATAGCAATATGAAAACTTTGAATAAGAAATTCTTAGTTAGATGATTTTAAGTTGTAGCATTTCTCCCTTGATATAATGTTCCAGCCACTGTATCAAGGGAAAGAAAGGGAGAAGAGATGAGTAATTTCTTGTTCTTACTCATCTAGGCATGGTAGAAATAGATATGTTCTTTACCAATAAATGATCTACACCCTGAAGTTTCAAAGTCAACATTATTCAACAGTATTAATATACCTAACATTACTGAACTGTAAACTTAAAAATGATTAAGAAGGTAAATTTTGTGGGGGGGGGGGGGGGTAACTGCAATTGAAAAAACAAACAAACAAACAACTAAAGACCTGGGTCAACAGAAGGACAATTTAAGACGACCAAGTGTAGTGAAAGATACGTAGTAAATGACAGTACTAGGAATATAATGAGTATTGTTACATCTTGAGTCTTCACCAATGCCATTTTTACTTCATTGACTCATTTAACATTAAAACTTGAGGAAATCTCAGACATCCCTTGATCCAATGTTCTAATTTGAAGATAGTAAGGTAATTTGAAGGGCACCTGGCTGGCTCAGTTGGAAAAGCATGCTACTCTAGATCTTGGGGTCATGAGTTTGAGCCCCATGTTGCATGTAGAGATTATTTAAAAAAAATCTTAAAAAAAGAAAATGTTTAAAGATAATAAGATAGTTTGAGAAACATTAGCATATTTTCCCCAAGGTTGCAAATAGCAAAGTCAGGACTAGAACATGATTCCTCATTCTCATTCCAATATGATAGGTGTATATAAATATTATTTCACAGAAGATATTTTTAGATTTGAAAAGTTAAAACTTTTGAGTTTGTTTCCTATAATATTTCATATCTCATGTCATATAATAAGCCTAAAAATCCTGTAACAAAACACCAAGACCTGCAGATTGAAATACTTTTATAAAAATACTCAAAATGCATTGCTGGCTGAGCAGAAAAAAAATGTAGAATACTCAGAGGCCAAAAATAAGGAGGAAACTGAAAACCAGCTTTTTTTTTTTTAAATTTTTAACGTTTATTCATTTTTGAGAGACAGAGCATGAGCGGGAAAGGGGCAGAGAGAGGGAGACACAGAATCTGAAACAGGCTCCAGGCTCTGAGCTGTCAGCACAGAGCCCAACGTGGGGCTCAAACTCACAAACTGTGAGATCCTGACCTGAGCTAAAGTCTGATGCTCAACCCACCAAGCCACCCAGGCGCCCCTGGAAACCAGCTTTTTAAGCTGACACTTATGCCACTGCTGTCCTGGAGGCATTTGCCCATCTCAGTTACAGAAAAGGTCTGAGTTTTATTTGTCCTATGGGGACAGAAGACATGATCTTAACCTCTTACAAGGTCACAAATTGTAACTGAGACCCTCATTTGAAATCAGACGCCCTGAAAGGCCACTCCGTCAGCGAAATACTGGGTAGAAGAAAATCTGGACGGCAGAAATGGGGGAAGATGTCTTGGCATCAGCTCTTCCAACAGGGTGTGCGTGTGTGTGAATTTCCTTTGATATTTTGAAACCACCGCCATCCCCTCAAATGGATTTAGGATTTGAATTCATATAACCTGTATGATCTAGGAAACTCCAAGCCAAGGTAATAATGTAGTGCCAGGTTAATTGCATCCAGGCTGGTAAAAAGAAGCAAGCTCATGCTCTCTAAAGGAAAACAAAGATTTGTTAAAACAAAGATTTATCAGGGCGCCTGGGTGGCTCAGTCAGTTGAGCATCTGACTCTTGATCTCAACTCAGGTCAAGATTTCACCATTCATGAGATCAAGCCCCGTGTCCAGCTCTGTGCTGACAGCATGGAGCCTGCTTGGGACTCTCTCCCTGTTTATCTTCCTATCCCCTACTTGCTCTCTCTCTCTCTTAAAATAAATGAATAAGCTTAAATAAATAAATAAATAAATGTCCCTCAAAGTTCTCAGAGATAAATCCCAAACAATTTACAATCCCCAAACTGCAAAACATGCACAAAACAAGCCACCATGAACAAAAGCCAGGAAGGAAAACATGCAACAGAAATAGACTCTTAGTAAGTTCAGTTAACAGAAGTATTAGATACAAGTGTTTTTGTGTATGTGTGATTAAAATATTTACTGATATTTTTGGAAGTGGAACTGAAAACATGAGAAAGAAAAAAAAGACACTGTCAGAAAACAGCAAATAGATTTGTTAAAAGAACCAGAGCTTCTGGAAATGAAAATTTTATTATTGATATTTCAAACTCTATGGTAAATTAAACAGCAGATTAAACACACCCTAATAGAGAATTCATGAACTGAAATATCTAAAGAAATGACTCCAAATGCAGAGTAGAATGTCACGTTGATGGAAAATACAAAAGAAAAGTTAAGAGAAATGCAGGCTAGAATTGAATTTTCACAAGTAATGAATAGAAAGGCTGAGAGGAAAAAATATTGAAAGAAATGATAGTTGAAAATTCAGAATCAGTCAGGAATCATAATGAATTAAGTGCAATACAAAGAAAAATATCAGTAGTTAGAACATTGTAGTAAAATTACAGAAGCAACAAAGAATCTTGGAAGCAGCCATTAGAAAAGACAGATTACCTATCTAAAATAGAATGACAGTTTGATAACAGTTAACTGATAGCAGTTAATAGTAACAAGAAAGCCAGAAGACACTGGGATAGTAACTTCAAAGTGCAAAGAAAATAACTATCAACCTCGAATTTTATAGTCAGCCTAATCATAATGAGCAAAACAAGAATATTTTCAGACAAAACAAAACACCTATGGACTCTCACTACAGGCCTTTTTTAAGGATTTTGAACTAAAAAAAAAAAATCTGAAATGTAAGAATGATTAAGCCTAACAAAATGAACAAATAACCATTGACTGTATAAAACTATAACTGATGATGTGATTTGGATATATAAAAAATAAAGGAAAATTAAAACACTGGACAGATATAACTTAAAAATATGATAACAGTGGAAGACTTTAAGATGTTGAGATAAAGAGAAGAGATATTGATCAATTTTACTGACCGGAGTATTCACGTTGTCAGAGTATATGTAATGGAATAGTAAAGGAATACATAAGTTCTTATGTATTCCTTATACATAATATTCTTATGTATACATAAGTTCTTACGTATTCCTTATACATAATAACAATGTGGGTAATAAAGTTCAATTAATCCAATACAAGGCAGGAAAGGAGGGAAAAAAGCAAAAGCACAATTAATAGCACAAAATAGGAAAAATTCTTGTATTTCAGTAAAAGTAATAATGTCTTAAACAGGTCAAAATTTTTGGTAAAAGTGACACTCAGATTGGATAAAACTAAATCCAGCTACATGTCACTTATAAGATATACACTTAACAAAATAAAGGCAAGGTTGAAAGTAAAGTAAACCAGATATAATAGAGAAATAGTAGAGAAAAAGAGTTAAAGTAGCTAAGAATATTAATATCAGATAAAGCAAGCTTTAATGTAAAATGCATTAAATATAAAGAAATTAACCACATAAATGATAAAAATCTTAGTTTGCCAAAGAGGTAAAAA
This sequence comes from Panthera onca, assembly GCF_046562875.1. Lineage (NCBI taxonomy): Eukaryota > Metazoa > Chordata > Mammalia > Carnivora > Felidae > Panthera > Panthera onca. Next base: position 30,616,028 of record NC_138351.1, on the reverse strand, counting down.
GTTTTCAATGTATCATCATCTCTTAACAGTCCCAAATATATGAAAGTTGTCAGAATTTCAAGGGGTAATTGATAAATCCACAAACATGGTAGGAATTTTTAATATTATTCACAATAATTGAAAACTAAGAAGAAAAGTAGAATCAAGCCACACAATTAACAGTCTTCATCTAATAGACATATATAGAATATTCCATTCTACTGTTAGAGAATAAACATCTTCACAAGCACATAGGGAACACACATAAAAATTGACCATGAATGTGTCATCAAGCAAGTCTCAACAGCTTTCCAGCAATCTGCTTCACACAGATCACATTCTCTGATCCCATGAATTGTTATGAGTCAACATTTAAAAAATATTTTTTTAAGGTTATATATTTGGAAATTTAAAAACACTTCTAAATAACTTAGAGGTCAAAGAAAAAAATCATCGTGGAAATTAGAAAATACTTGTACAGCAGAATTTAAAACATGTTTTTAGGCTCTTTCAGATGAAGCCATACCAAGACAAACCCCACATATTAATGTAAGATAGTCTTCCATATAATATTTCCAAAGAAATTCACCAACATAGATTTTACGATCCTAACTCCTCGTCTACATTGACAATACAAAAGGGTTGGATGAGAAGAATTGGAAGAAGGGAATGGGAGATTAGAGAAAGAGATTGATAAGGCTATTGCAGTACTAAGTCCCACACTTCAAGAAAACAAAAGGGGATTCAGAGGAATCACTTGCAAAGTTTAATATGCATCCCCTGGAATTTGTGGGACATGGGGGAGGGGGGCATTTGCCTCAAACCTTAGAAATCTTAAGGACAAGTACTGTGGTTGGCTAACTGCCCTGAAGTTGAATAAGAAAAGTTGAGGCATTGGGGGGCCACCTTACAAAAGATGACAAAAAGATACACATTTCCCCTGGAGCAGTGGTAGGTCTTGGGTGAGAGGAAGCCAGCAGAGACTTCAAGATGACCCTATTTGGGGCCCTGGATAGCCTGTGACTAGGGGTAAAGCAGTGACTGAAGAACAGAGAAAAGCATCCTGTGAGAGGAAGATGTTTAAGGAGAGCCTATGCAATTTCATGGCAGTTAAGTAAGACCTTTGCTGTTCCTTACTTTATCTCCTTTTCCCAGGATCAATCCTGAAAAAGTCAGAAGCAGCTTAGTAAGTAGGGGCAGAAGGCAAAGGCATAATTCTTACGAAACAAGCAGTCATCCCCACTTTTTTCACAGCACACAACTCATCTGAGGCAGATATGAGCTCTGGTAGAGGAAGACATTTAGGTTTGAATGAGTGTAGAAATCTTAATTTTAATATCACAGTCGACTTAACTGCTAAACTGAGGCTTTCTGTTTGTCTAGTGGCTGAAACTAACCACACAATTTTTTATTGAGAGATACCAAGAAGACTCTGTGGTTTTTCCTAATTTTCTTTCAAGGGTATGGAGAAAAACTAGCTCTCAAAGTGGGTTTGAACAGCAAATAAACGAATTTCTATTCTAATTTCGTCTCATGGGCCCTGCTGTTTCAACATCCATTGGGACTGAATAAAAGAAATACCACACATCAAAGCTAGTAGGAAATTAGTACTTAGGAAGTAAGAAAATGCTTATACTGAGAAAGAAGAAAAGCTGAATGATCTATACCTAAAACATAAGTTACAAAAGAACAACTAGTCCTAAAGAAAATAGAAGAAAAATAAAGAAAAGAAATTAATGAAAGAATAATAAAAAATACAATAGTGATAATAAAGCCAAAGGCTAACTTCTAAAAGAATAAAAAACTAGGCAAACCACTGGTGAAATGCATCAGGAAAAAGAAAAAATACAAATAAACATTACGAATGAAAAATAGGGCAAAACTAAAGACAATTCAAAGATTAGAAAAATATGGGAGTATTTTTCATGCCAAATTTTTAAACATATATTTCCTTAAAAATATATCAAAAAATAAAAAGAGGCCCTGAATGAAACTATAACTGTTAAATAACTTGAGTCAGCAATTAAAAATGCCCCTCTAAGGAAAGACCAAATCCACATGGCTACATAGGCAAATTCTTCTACTAAATATTCAAGGAAATAGATAAATTCAGTATTATTAAACTCTTCCAGAGAATAGATGAAAAGCTTCCCAACTTATTTTATTAACTTAGTGAAATCTTGACAACAAAATCTAATAAGGACTGTATGACAAATGAAAATTACAAGGCCAACTGTAGTTATGATTACTGATGTAAAAATTCTTTTTAAAAAAATTTTTTTAATGTTTATTTTTGAGAGAGAGAGAGCGCGCGAGAAGGGGCAGAGAGAGAGAGAGAGAGAGAGGGAAATACAGAAAGCAGGCTTCAGGCTCTGAGCTGTCAGCACAGAGCACAAACGCAGGGCTCGAACCCATGAACTGTGAGATCATGACCTGAACTGAAATCGGTGGCTTAACCAACTAAGCTACCCAGGCGCTCCTCAAAAATTCTAAGCGAAATATTAGTGAATCAAATCTAACGCTGAATAACAACAACAATAATAATAATGCATCATGACCAAGTTAAGTTTATCTGAGGATTTCAAGTATAGTTTCAAATTGGAAAATCTAATACTGTAATTGATTAGCAGATTAAAGGAGAAAAATTCTAAGATCATCTCAGTAGATGGGAAAATCATTTTATAATATTCAAACAAAAATTAGCAAGATAGCAATAGAAGTAAACTTCTTTAACTTAATAAAGGTGTCTATTCCAAATCTGTAGGAAACACTATGCTTAATGGTATACACGATCCTTTTAAAACCATGAACACACGATTATCACTTATTTCCACATCTGTTTAACATTGGTCCAAGTCATTTCAATAATAAAAGAAAGCTAAATATAAATTATAGATATTAGAAAGGAAAAATCGAAACTGCTGTTATTCAGGAGAGGATTCTGGGTAGATGGTGGAGTAGGAAGCACCAGGAATCTGTCTCTCCACTTAGGCAGTAATTGAGCTGGAAGAATCTGCCTGTTGTAACTATTTTGGAACTCCAGAGTTTGTTGAAGGCTTGCAACTTCCAGGGGAAGACTTGGACAGGTAACTGTGGTTAATTTTCGACAATTTCAGATCTTAGCACAGTAGCAGCAATCTATCCACCTCCCCCAGCCGCTAACAGGTAGTTGTGCATGTGTTCCTCACACAGTTTGCACAAAGCTGTGAGAACTAGGGTGGACTTAAAGGACTCTGTCCTCTGACTGTTGGATATCTCGGATCTGATTGCTGATTATCGCTTCCAATCACAGAAGTATAAAGAGGAAGCAACCATCATTGCATCTACCCCCATTTTTGCAAGCCCCTCCTTATCTGGCTGAAGTGATAGGATTTAAAGGGCTAGCCACCCTTTTTTCCCTGCTTCATTTTTTGGCCTTTTTCTCTTTCAGAAGCCAGACATTAAAGAGTAAAACATCCAAAAACAACTGTATACATTAGAGACTGACCACACATGCCCAGGGAAAGGCTCAGAAGAGACCTGAGAATACATTATTTACACCTCAGGTTGATCCTCAGCACAGAGACAGCCCACAAAAAACAAAAACAAAAGCAATAAAAGACAGCAAATCTTGGAGAAGGTAAGAATCTGGTTTCCAGAGTTACTACATTACTAGATTTAAATGTCCAACATTCAACCAAAAAGATCACAAGACAGAAAGAGAAACTGGAAAATATGGCCCCTTCAAAAGAAAAAAATAAATGTGCAGTGACTGTCCTCAAAAAAGCACTAATGGGAGATATATAAGATAAAAACTTTTTAAACACCATCTTAAAGATGCTAAAAGAACTATAGGAAGGTTTGGAGAAAGTCAAGAAAATGATGTGGGAAGAAATTAGAAATCAAAGAGATAGAAAACCTAAACAAAATAAAAAAAGAAATTCTGGAGCTGAAAAGTACAATAACTAAAATGAGAAACTCACTAGAAGAATTCAAAAGCAGATTTGAGCAGCCAGAAGAATAAGTAGACTTGAAGATAGGACAATGGAAATTACTGAGGCTGAGGAACAAAAACTTCAATACTCCATTCACAATAATGGACAGAACAACCAGACAAAAGGTAAGTAAGGACTTAACACAACAAATCAACTAGATAGACACAAAGAATATTCTGCCCCAAAACAACAGCATATACATTCTTCTCAGGTGCACATGGAACATTTTCCAGGATAGACAATATGTTAGGCCACAAATTCTCAATAGATTAAAAAGATAGATATCATACAAAATATAATATAAAGTATCTTCTTTGACTAAAATGGAATGAAGTTAGAATTGATAACAAAAATAAAACTGGAAAATTCACGAAATGATGGAAATTAAATAATACACTTTTGAACAACTAATGGATCAAAGAAGAAATAATAAGGGAAATTAGAAAATCCTTAGAGAATAATAAAAACAAAACCCCAATGTACCAAAATGTATGGAATGCAGCAAAACCAGTGCTATAGGAAATTTATAACTATAAATTCTTACATTAAAAAAGAAGAAATCTCAAATCAACAACTTTAACTTTACAACTTAAAGAACTAGAAATAGAACAAACAAAATCCAAAGCTAACAAAGGAAGGAAATAAAAATTAGAGTGGAGGTACATGAAATAGAAAATAGATAAACAGTAGAGAAAATCAATGAAAACAAAAAAATGGGTTCTTCAAAAAGACCAATAAAATTGACAAACTATTAGCTAGATGAACTAAAAAAAAGAAAACTCAATTTAGTAAAATCAGAAATGAAAGTGGGGAAAGATTATAAGAGAGTACTGTGTATGATATGTATGCCAAAAAATTGGATAACCTAGATGAAATGAACAACTTCCTAGAAACAAAAAACTTGCCAAGACTGAATCATGAAGAGAGGTACCTGGGTGGGTCAGTCAGTTAAGCATCTGACTCTTGATGTCAGCTCAGGTCATGATCTCATGGTTCCTGGGATCGAGCCCTGTGTCGGGCTCTGTGGGCTCTGTGCTGACAGTACTGAGCCTACTTGGGATTTTTTCTCTCCCTCTCTCTCTGCCCCCCCTCCTTTTCTCTCAAAATAAATAAATTATTTTTTTAAAAAAAAGGATAGGGGCTCCTGGGTGGCTCAGCCGGTTAAGTGCCAACTTTGACTCAGGTCATGATCTTCCAGGTTTGGGGTTTGAGTCCCACATCAGGTTCTGCGCTGACAACTCAGAGCCTGGAGGCTGCTTTGGATTCTGTATCTCCCTCTCTCTCTTCCCCTCCCCCATTCATGCGCGCACGCTCTCTCTCTCTCTCTCTCTCTCAAATGTAAATAAAAAACATAAAAAAATAAAAAATTACAAAGACTAAATCATGAAGAAATAGAAAATCTGAATAGAACTATAACCAGTAAGAAGATTGAATCAGTAATTAAAATCTCCCAGCAGAGGAAAGTCGTGGACTTTATGGCTTCATTGGTGAATTCTACCAAACATTTAAAGAACTAATGCCAATTTGTCTCAAATTTTTCTAAAAAATTGAATAGGAAGGAACATGTCCTAACTTTACGGACCCAGCATAACTGTAATATCAAAGCCAGAAAAACTCACTATGAGAAAAGAAAACTAAAGGCCAAATCCCTATGAACATTGGTGCAGAAATCCTCAACAAAATACTAGCAAACAGGATTCAGGAGCATATTAAAAGGATTATACACCATGACTAAGTGGAATTTACTCCTGGAATGCAAGGATGATTCAGCACACAATATTTGATCAATGTAATACTCCATATGAACAACATGAAGGAAAAACCACATGATCATCTCAATTGATGCAGAAAAAGCATTTGACAAAATTCAACAGCCTTTCATGATTAAAAAGAACACTCAACAAACTAGGGATAGAAGGAAACTACTTCAACATACTAAAACCCATTCATGGAAAATCCTGACATAACATTGTACTCAATGGTGAAAGACTGAATGTTTTTCCTCTATCAGGAACAAGGCAAGTATGCTGACTCTCACCATTTCCATTCAACATAGTACTGGAAGTTTTAACCAGAGCAATTAGGCAAGAAAAAGAAATAAAAGAAATCCAAATGGGAAAGGAAGAAGTAAAATTATGTTTGCAGATGACATTCTCCTAAACACACCACAGAAAACAGCTGTTAAGACTAATAAATGAATTCAGCAAAGTAGCAGGATGCAAAGTAATACACAAAAATCAGTTGCGTTCTATACACATGAACAATCTAGAAAGTAAATTACAAAAGATTTCTATTTATAATACTATCAGAAAGAATAAATACTTAAGAATTAACAAAGGGGATGAAAGACTGTACACTGAAAACTACAAAACATTTCTGAAAGAAATTAAAGAAGGCAAATAAATGGAAACACTGCTTATGTTCATGGATTAGAAGACTTAATACTGTTAAGATGTCAGTAGTACCCAAGGCGATATACAGATTCAATGTAATCCTTATCAAAATATCAATTTTTTTTGTTTGCAGAAATAGAAAATCCATCCCAAAATTCATATGGAATTTCAGGGTACCCATAACACCAAAAAAAAAAAAAAAAAATCTTGAAAGAGAAGAACAAAGCCAGAGAGGCTCACACTTCCTGATATCAAAACTTACTACAAAGCTACAATAATCAAAACAGTGTTACTGGCAAAATGAGAGATCAGTGGAGTAGAACAGAAAGCTCATAAAGGAACCCTCACATATATGGCCAAATGATTTTAAACAAGGATGCCGAAACTATTCAATGGAAAAAGGAGTCTTTTCAACAAGTGGTACTGGGAAAACTATGCAAAAAATGAAGTTGAACCCTTACCTAACACCATATACAAAAATCCACTCAAAATGGACCCAGGACCTAACTATAAGACTTAATACTTAATAAGACTCTTAGAAGAAAATAGAATAAAATCTTCACAACATTGGATTTCTTCCTGATTTCTTGGATATAACACTAAAAGCACAAGTAACAGAAGAAAAAACAGACAAATTGGACTTCATAAAAATTTTGTGCATCAAAAAACTATTCACAGGGTAAAAATACAACCCAAAGAATGTAAGAAAATGTGTGCAAATCATATATCTGACAAGAGATTAATATCCAGAATATTAAGATTAATATCCCGAAGTTCTTTATGAACTTCTGAAAGTCATAAACAAAAACCAACCTTATTAAAATTTTTTTAAACATTTATTCATTTTTGAGACTGAGAGAGACAGAGCATGAGCAGAGGGCAGAGAGAGAGGGAGACACAGAATCCGAAGCAGGCTCCAGGCTCTGAGCTGTATAGCACAGAGCCCAAAGCGGGGCTTGAACTCACAGAGTGTGAGATCGTGACCTGAGCTGAAGTCAGACCCTTAACCGACTGAGCCACCCAGGTGCCCAAAAACCAACCTGATTTAAAAAGGACAAAAGGTTGAATAGTTATTTCTCCAAAGAAGATATACAAATGGCCAATAAGCACATGAAAAGATGCTTAAAATCTTTAATCATTAGGGAAATACAAATCAAAACTACAAAAAATTAAATTAATTAGTTAATTTTTTAAAAATTGAAAATAGAATTGCCATGTGATCCAGCAATTCTATTTCTGGGAATATACCCCAAAGAATTGAGAACAGGGTCTCAAAGAGACATTTTTACACCCATGTTTGTAGGTGTTATGGACAATAGCTAAATGTGGAAGCAACCCAAATGTCCATTGATCAACAAATGGATAAGCAAAATGTGTTATATGCAAACAATGGAATATTACTCCACTTTAAAAAAGAAGGAAATTATGCAACATGCTACAACACTGATGAAACTTGAGGACATTGTGCTGAGTGATATAAGCCAGTTACAAGAAATCAAATATTGTATATGATTCCACTAATATGAGGTATTTAGTGTAGTCAAAATCATAAAGACAGAAAGTGGAATAGTGGTTTCCATGGGCTGGCGGGAGGGAAGGGTGTGCAGTTATAGTTTATTAGGTACAGAGTTTCAGTATTATAAGATGACAAGCGTTATGGGGATGCATGGTGATTATGGATGCACAACAATATGCATGTATTGAATACCACTGAATGGTACACTTAGAAATGTTTAAGATGGTAAATTTTATGTTACGTGTATTTCACCACAATAAGAAAAAGAAAAACTACTATTACTTACAAACAATATGAACATTTACACGAAAAACAAGAGAATATACAGATACATTTTTAGAATAAGAGAATTCAACAAGGTTTGTGGGTGCAAGTGCAGTTTATGAAAATCAACTGCATTCCTATACACCAGCAATACAAGTTAAAACATAAAATATTTAAAAGATACCATTTATGGTAGCAACCACAAATATATGAGAATAGCTAATAATTATCTTTAAGACTGCATGCGACATACTTGTAGGGGGAATAATAAAATTTTATTGGAAGTCTCCAAAAGGAGAGATATGCTATGGCATGAAACTTTAATATGATAAAAATTTTAGCTTTCTTCTAATGCAATTCCCTTTTGAATTACTGCAAAGTTTTTCCCCTCGTCAGGGGACTGTAAAGGGGAAGTGTAACATGCCAAGAATAATCAAGATGATTTTGATAAAATATCAAAGGAAGGGAGGAACTGTTCAATAAATGACTTCAATACTGGAACAATTGATTTTTCACAGGGAAGAGAAATGGAGTTGAATTTTTATCTAATGCCACACACAAAGTTAAATTGCAAGTAAATGAAAAACCAAATGTAATATGCAAAACTTGAAAATTTTTAGAAAGGTTTAAATTTAGAGAGAAAGAAAAGAAACAAACACTGACCCAAGATTCTTTTTCACATGCTCAAAATTTCTAGTAAGCCCAGCACAGCTATCAAATACCAAATGAGTGGTAAAGCAGTAGAATGATGAAGGAAGTGATATAATAATACCATGTGTAGGGACTACATAAAAAACAGTTACCTTACTAGACATGCGTATATGTTTATGTGACTCTGTTTTATTGTTTATAGGTCAAATATTGCATGTTAATGACACATATATGGTTGTGTTTGAAGTATTTCTTTTAGCATATTTTTATTTCAGTAAATATTTTAGCATATTTTAATTTAAGCACAGCCAAATAAAAGAGTTAGGAACATAGAAGTGTTTATAAAAGGTCTGTATCATATATAATTAACTTATGAAAACAATCAGCATAAAACCCTACTTGTAACTATGCAAGAACATGCTACTCAAATTTAAGTTAGCATTATAGGAATGAGATAGATTGCTTAAAATTAAAATGTAAATCAATAGTTAATAGTGCTTTAACTAAATACATCAAATACAGGCTTAATCACATGACATTTTAAAATGCCAAAACTAACTTTTAAAAACTAAATTAAAAATTGAATGTAATTTCAGATAAAATATTGAAAAATAATACTTGGTCTATCTCCCTTCACTCATTTACCTAGAAGTGTGGCAGCATAGAAAATTAGCTGATATAAGTACCATAGAAAGACTTTTTGCCCAACTAGGAAAATACTAATGAAGATGTATTTTCCCAAGGAATTAAGTAAACTCAAAAAATCCATTACATATTTATAATAGAATCTTTTTTCCCAAAAGATTCCAGTTAAAATAGTGAGGACTATATTTGAATAACATCTAGATAATGCAAAAAATGTAGATTTATTTTCATTAAACAGGATAGAAACATTAAATACTGGGGTACATTAAAAATTATAAAATTTTTACAATTGAAAAAGATTTCAGAGTACATGATTTGTAAGGTCCATTTCACGTCTAAAATTTTATGTGATTCTTGGGGTGCCTGGGTGGCTCGGTCGGTTAAGCATCTGACTTTGGCTCAAGTCATGATTTCGCAGTTCATGAGTTTGAGTCCGGTGTCGGGCTCTGTGCTGACAGCTTGGAGCCTGGAGCCTGTTTCAGTTTCTGTGTCTCCCTCTGTCTGCCCCTCTCCTGTTCATGCTCTGTCTCTCTGTGTCTTTCTCAAAAATAAATAAAACATTAAAAGTATTTAAAAAATAAAATTCTATGTGATTTCTGTAAAAGATAACCTTTTCCCAAGTTATTTTAGACCACATTACCTCATCATTGATGACTTTACCTGGACATTCATTGCTTAAATTCTTTCAACAAGGCAACGGTTTCAAAAGAGAATCTGTACATGGTTTAAAATGTTAACACTCACATTTTTAACAGTATGCCTGTGTACTTTATAAAGATGGTTGCCAAAGTTTTACTTTTCAAATATGTTTCTAAAGGGAGTGATACCTTAGGAACCATGAAACAATGGTAAAAGGGAATTCTGTGGTCATTACAGGATGTACAGACATGAATAGGAGTTTATTTTGAAAGCAAATATAATATTGTGCTTCCTTAGTAAGTATCATTTTATCACATTGCTCTATATTTATCAATATATTTGAATGAGATGGCATAAGCTGGGAAATGACAGTGTTTGGTTAATAAGAAGTTAACTAAAGGAACTAATTAAAACAGGGAAATATGAAAAGCATGTAAAAGTTAAATGAGTTTATTTTTAAACTGGACACTATTTTTGTTAATATAAAGCAACTCTTTCAGGCAAACTACTCTTTCCAATTTATGCATAGATTATTTGACAGACTGGTTGAAATACTCCATACCACCTTTGCACAGTAGAAATGCAAAACCCAAAGAATTCATATTTTCAAGACTGTTAGCACTTTCTTAAATTTCAATAATTTATTCAATTTCTGCAGAAAAACATGGGCTTTCTTTTTCTTTTTCTTCTGTTAGCTATTTATATAGTTTATTTTTACAGATTCTCAATGTCTAACAGCCTGCAATAATACCATCATTTAAAGCATTTTCTTAAGATCTTCTTGCATTTAACATTGTTGTCACAATAATGCCTCTTGTGGCTGTTAATTGTCCTGAGTCTTTCCGTATTCACAATCATGATAGGATCTACCTTTTCTTTTCCTATCAACCTTTTTATTACTTTTCTTCAGGAAAGATTATATCAGTTCCTAAGTCTGTGACAATTTGCATATCTGCTAAAGTTGGACATTATTGCCATTATTTTAGACGGTAATTAAAAGAAGCAGAGAATATGATGCTGGGGCTAATACGTGGTTGTTTATTATTAGAAAAAAAATTATATGTTGAAGCAGAATAAGCCTAGAACCAAAACAAAGTGATTTAAGCGAAGAAAGTCCCCATTTTCTCTTCCATTTCCTAAAAAACTTAGCATTCATTCATATATATGGATATTATTTTTTTATTTATTGAGATATAATTGATATATACCATTCTAATAATTTCAGGTGTAACACATAATGATTCAATATTTGTATATATCGTGGGGTGCCTGGGAGGCTCTGTCATTAAGCGTCTGACTCTTGGTTTCTGCTCAGGTTATGATCTCATGGTTCCTGAGTTTAAGCCTCCGCATAGGGCTTTGCACTGGCATGGCAGAGCCTGCTTGGGATTCTCTCCCTCCCTCTCTCTCTGCCCTTTTCCAACTCGCTGCACATGTGCTCTCTCTCTCAAAATAAATAAACTTAAAAAACATTGTATATATTGTGAAATGATCACCATAGTATAGTTAACATCTGTCATCATACGTAGCTATAATTTTTTTTTCTTGGATGAAAATTTTTAAGATTTATCCTTTTAGCATCTTTCAAATATGAAAAATACAGTATTATTAACTGTAGTCACCATGGTGTATGTTACATTCTAAGTGGATATTCTTGAAGTAAAAAAAGAAAACCACCACTTCTTTCTAAAGAGTTTTAATTATTATATAGTGATACATATTACTAAAGGAGTAAAGTACAAATTTTGTCATCTATATTATTCAAAACAGGTCGTCCCTCCAAGCTGATCATAATTTAGTAGAGGAGAAAAGGCTATAGACCAATGTGATAAATGACATGTACAAAGGGTTGCTGCATGTTTTACTGAAACTAGTATCTTTCAGACTCTGGATACAACTGTATAAACCAATGATAATTTGGATGGTTCTTTTCTCAACTATGTAATTTTTTATATTATATATAACCTAACCAATAGACCATTTTAATAGACTAACCCAGTTTAATGTTAAATTCTATGAAATGTCAATTTCTTTTCTGCCATAAAAATTCTCTAGCTATTGGGGCTCCTGGGTGTCTCAGTCGGGTGAGCGTCCAACTTCGGCTCAGGTCATGATCTCACGGTTTCTGAGTTCACGCCCCATGTCAGGCTCTATGGTGACAGCTCAGAGCCTACAGCCTGCTTCGGATTCTGTGTCTCCCCCTCTCTCTGCCCCTCCCGTGCTCATGCTCTGTCTGTTTATATCTCTCAAAAATAAATAAATGTTAAAAAAAATTAAAAAAATTCTCTAGCTATTGAGAAAAATTACAAAAGAAATATTAATAAATGTTACAGAATCTTAGAAAAGTTGGCAGTCCCCTTAGTGTCTAATTCATTCAACAAATATTTATTTTGTACATCTAGCATAAGTCAGAAAACTTGCTAGGCACTGAAGATACAGCCATGAACCAGAAAGACATGGTCCCTGCCCTATTAAAACTCCAAGTCAATAACTTGTCCAAAATTGTTAAAGCATAAAGATTTCATATACTTCCAAACAGTTAATTAACACAGATTGCTATTATTGGAATAGTTTTTATACTTATCCCCATTATAGTATAACTTAAGAATATCAAGGTTCACTTGGGTGGCTCAGTCAGTTGAGCATCCTACTCTGGATTTAGGCTCAGATCATGATCCCAGGGTTATGATCAAGCCCCATGTTGGGCTCCATACTGAGCATGGGGCCTGCTTAAGATTCTCTCTCTCTCTCTCTCTCTCTCTCTCTCTCTTTCTTTCTCTCTCTTTCTCTCCCACTGCCCCTCTCCCCCATTCATGCTCATTTGTGTACTCTCTCTCTCTCTCTAAAAAAAAAAAAAGAAAAAAAATTTAAAGATCATCAAAATGAAGAAAACCTTCCAGAAAGAAATAGAAGATTACTTGCAGATGAATAGATAATATTCATTTTAGACACTTCGAAAACTTCTGCAAGAGGACCACTGAGATACACACACACACACACACACACACACACACACACACATACACACACACACACACACTGAAGGAGAGAAAAATTTCTAAAACCAGTATTTTGGACACTTATCCAGACTGTCATTCAAATATGAGAGTGCAGTAAATCTACTACTTAAGGCCTCAGAAACTTTGCCACACAAACACCTTATTTATGAAAAACGATTCTTGAGCACAATAATAGTAGGCAAGTTTAGTACACCATTTTTAATAATGGATAGAATAACTAGACAGAAGATCAATAAGGAATGACTACACTTGAATGACATTGTGGACAAATTGGACCTAACAGACATAAACAGAATTCTCCTTCTGTCAACCATGTATTACACGTTTTTCTCAAGTGCATAAGTAATATTCTCCATGATAGATAGATAGGCCACCAAATAAGTCTTAATAAATTTTAAAAGACTGAAATCACACAAAGTGTCTTTTCTAATCATAATGAAATGAAACAGGAAATCAACAGCAGAAGGGGAACTAGAAAATTCATAAATATACAGACATAAAACAAAGTCTTAAATAACCCATAGGTCATAAAACAAATCACAGGGAAATTAAAAATATCTTGAGAAAAATGAAAAAAAGACAACAACTTATGGGATGCAGCAAAAGTCGTGCCAAGTACGAAGTTTATAGCTGTAAACATATTAAAGAGGAAAAGTCTCAGATCAACAGCCTAACTTTACAACTTAAGGAACTAAAAAAAGAAAAATGAATTAAATGCAAGGCCAGCAAAAGGAAGGAAATAACAAAGATTAGAGAAGATATAGAGAGTAGAAAAACAATAGAGAAAATGAAACCAAGAGTTCATTTTTTGAAAAAGATCAACAAAATTGACACTCAGCTTATATTAACTAAAGAAGAGAGAAGACTGAAATAACTAATCAGAAATGAAAAGGAATATATTATTACTGATGTTACAGAAATAGAGAGAATTATAAGAGAGTAATAAACAACCCTACACCAACAAATTCAATAACCTAAATGAAATGGACAAATTCCTAGAAACATACAACCTACCAAGACTGAATCATGAAGAAGTAGAAAATCTGAATAGACTTTTTACTAGTAAGGAGATTGAAGCACAAATGTCAACAAACAAAAGCCCAGGACCAGATGGCTTCACTCGTAAATTCTACCAAACATTTAAATAAGAATTAGTACCAATCCTTCACAAACAGTTCCAAAAATTTAAAGAGGAGGAACACTTCTTAACTCACTTTATGAGGCCATTATTATGCTGAACTAAAATAAACTAAGAAAATTATCAATCAATATTTCTTATGAATGAAGTCCTCAACAAAGTACTAGCAAACCAAATTCAACAGCATATTAAAAGGATTGATTATACACTATAACTGAATGGGATTTATTCCTGAGTGCAAGGGTGGTTCAACATCCAAAAATCAATGTAGTACACCGTATTAACAGAATGAAAATCAAAACAAAACATGATTGATTGATGTAGAAAAAGCATTTTACAAAATTCAATACCCTTTTACACTCAACAAACTGGGGACAGAAAGAAACTAATTTAACGTAATAGAGCCCATTTATGGAAAGCCTACAGCAAAAATCATACTTAATCAAAGATTGAGTGCTTTTCCTCTAAGATCAGGAACAAGGCAAGTATACCCACTTTCACCATTTCTATTTAACATAGTACTGGAAGTCCTAGCCAGAGAAATTAGGCATGAAAAAAAATAAATAAATAAAAGGAATCCAAACTGGAAAGGAAGAAGTAAGATTATTTCTGTTTGCAGATGATATAATCTTATATAAAGAAAACCCAAAAGACTACATACACACTCAAAAAAAGCTGTTACAACTAATATACAAATTCAACAAAGTAGCAAGATACGAAGTCAAAATGCAAAAATCAGTTCCATATACATTCACAAGCAATGAACAATCTGAAAACAGCCCCATTTAAAAATTGGGCAAAGGGGGGCACCTGGGTGGCTCAGTCGGTTAAGCGGCCGACTTCGGCTCGGGTCACGATCTCACGGTCCGTGAGTTCAAGCCCCGCATCGGGCTCTGTGCTGACAGCTCGGAGCCTGGAGCCTGTTTCAGATTCTGTGTCTCCCTCTCTCTGACCCTCCCCCGTTCATGCTCTGTCTCTCTGTGTCTCAAAAATAAATAAACGTTAAAAAAAATTTTTTTTTTTAAAAATTGGGCGAAGGACTTTAATAGACATTTCTCCAAAGACAATATGCAAATGGCCAGTAAATACATGAAAAGATGCTCAATATCACTAATCATTAGGGAAAGTCAAGTCAAAACCACGATGAGCTACCTCACTTCACACCCATTAAGATGGCTATTAAAAAAGACAACAACAACAACCTACAAAACATCAAGTGTTAGGATGTGGAGAAATCAGAACCCCTGTGCTTTGATGATAAGAATGTTGATGTAAAACTGTGCAGATGCTATGCAAAACAGTCAGTTCCTCAAAAACTTAAACATAGAATAATCATAAGATGCTAGAATTCTAAATTCTAGACTTCTGAATTCTAGGATTGCCATAGGTCCAGCAATTACACTTCTGTATATATACCCAAAAGAATTAAAAGTACAGACTCAAATAGGTATTTGCATACTGGTGTTCATGTCAACATCATTCTCAATAGCCAGAAGGTTGAAGCAATCTACGTGCCCATCAATGCATGAATGAATAAATAAAATGTGATACAATAGAATATTATTTGGCCTTAAAAAAGAAGGAAATTCTGGGGCGCCTGGGTGGCTCAGTCGGTTCGGCGTCCGACTTCGGCTCAGGTCATGATCTCACGGTCCGTGAGTTCGAGCCCCGCGTCGGGCTCTGTGCTGACCGCTCATGGCCTGGAGCCTGTTTCAGATTCTGTGTCTCCCTCTCTCTCTGATCCTCCCCTGTTCATTCTCTGTCTCTCTCTGTCTCAAAAATAAATAAACGTTAAAAAAAAATTAAAAAAAAAAAAAGAAGGAAATTCTGACATATGCTGTAGCATGGATAAACTTTGAAGACATAATGCTAAATGAAATAAGCCAGACCCAGAAGAATAAATGGTATATGATTCCACTCACATGAGGTACATAGAGTAGCCAAATCTATACAGATAGGAAGTAGAATAGGGTTTGACAGGGGCTGAAGGGAGGAAGGAATGGGAACTTACTGTTTAACGGGTACAGAGTTTCAGCTTGACAAGATGAAAAAAGTTCCTGCGAAGAGTGGAGATGGTTGCACAAAAATGTGAATGTACACCTAAAAATGTTTAAGATGGTAAATTTTATGTTATGTGTACTTTACCACAACTAAAAATTTAAAAATGGTTAAAATGGTAAATTTTATGTCACATATATTTTACCACAATTAAAAAATATATAAAAACTTCTCAAAGAACTCCAACAAGAGAAGTAAATTCTGTATGATGTTATACAGATACGGGAAAAAAAAGGGTGAGCAAGTAACTTCTTAAATTTATTATTGTCTAAAAATGTAAGGACAAAACAATAAAGAACAAAAAGGGAAAAAAGAGGATAAAAATGAGAAAAACCACATTCATAACAACCCAAAGCAGATGTGAACTAAAACATTTCAGAGAGGAGCTAGAAAGAGAGGAGAGAATACTAAATGATTTGTATTGTTTGAGGCAAGGTATAGATATTGATAAACTTGGGAAATAGAAAAATAAGACAAAGTGTAACAATAGGTCTTAATAAGGTAGAGGTAATCTTTTAGAAGAATAAAATTAGAATGTAAACCTCAAACCAGCAGAAATTTTTATCTGGAAGAAGGAAAGACTAGGAAGATGAAATATGAAATGCAGAAATAAATCCTGTTACAACACTAATTACAGTAAATGTAGAAAGTACTCCTATTGGATCACAATACAAAATGTTAAGAGCAAAAGTAAGAGACATTTAAAACAAAAAATTACAGACAGGTGGAATTTAAAAGCATTGAAAAAATATAGTACTCAGGAAATATAAACAATGATCATAAAAAGGACTAACATAGTAATCTTAATATCTATCAGAAGAGAATTCGAGGCAAAATATCATAAAGGGCAAAGAGCAATATTATATATGATCTTACACAGGTCAAGAAGGTAAAGCAAATCATGAAGTTTAGCAAAGATCAATTTTAAGTCAGTAACATTTCTCTATACCATCAATGAGCATCTAGAAAACATAATAGAAAATAAGCTACTATGCAGAGCAGTAGAAAAACAGTGAAGTGTCTAGTAATAAACTTTTAAAATAATATGCAAGATCTCTATGGAGAAAGTTTTCAAAGCCCAATTATGGGATATAAAGATCTAAATAAATGGAGAAATTGTTTATCCTCATAGAAAAGATCACTTGCCATTCTAAAATGCATCAATTATTTTGAATACATGTATTCATGGACTCATTTTAAGGAACATTCGACTTGTAGCAAGTGAGGACATAGGCAGTCTAGTGTACTTATGACCATTTTCTTCTAGTGTAGACTTTTTAATAAGCATTGACCAAGAAATTTGTCTTTAGGTTCTTTGCATTTGCTGTTCCTTCAGCCTGACTACTCTTCCCTCAGATATCTTCATGGCTCACATTCCAAGTTTATTCTGATTTCTGTTGAAATGCTACGTTTTCAGATGCTTCACTGAATCCATCTATTTAAAATAGCACCCCCGTCACTCATCTAGGGTAAGGACCATGGATCCATATGTAACTTTAGCAGTGTCACTTTCTTGACTTTCTCAGCTGCTTGTCAGGGGATGGATACCTGATCCAGACCACTGACATCTAGTCAGGAAAGAAAGGAACAGGAGGTATGGGTGGGACTTTTTAGCACTTATCACTACCTGATATTA
Organism: Panthera onca; assembly: GCF_046562875.1. Classification (NCBI taxonomy): domain Eukaryota; kingdom Metazoa; phylum Chordata; class Mammalia; order Carnivora; family Felidae; genus Panthera; species Panthera onca. Next base: position 30,598,115 of record NC_138351.1, on the reverse strand, counting down.
CTTTTTATATATTTTATGTATTCATTGTCCATGTCCCTTAGGCACCATGAGGGTAGAAGACTTCTTGTTAGTGACGCTTCCTGTTACAGGCACAACACATAGAACATCGCTGGATATAGTAGGCACTCAATAAATATTTGTTGAATGAATCAATATATACAATAATAATTTATTCCTAGTGGGAAAATTATATGCAAGAAGAATATCAGCTAAAATTAATTTTTGGCAAATTAGTAAATTGACTTTTAATAAATTGATTTTTAGAATGTTGGCCTCTCAACCACCAGATAATGCACCTCAAGGGCTTACCAGCTCTATTTAATTCTCAATTTAAATGACTAATTGAATGGATAAAAAGATATTCTTTTCTGGCTTTAATTCTTTTCTATACTATGTATAATAATTCTCAGATGCAAGATACTGTGTAGTGATTCATATTGTACATTTTACTGTGTCTTTTTATAATTGAGTTTATGCCCCCTAGACCAGCAACATGTATATTTAGCTATAAAAGGCTAATTACCCCTCAATATCTAGTTAAGAGGCAAATTTTGAAAAGACTGAAATGTTGCCCTAAAACAGATATTACATTGTCACATCAGTCATAAATACACATTCAGCTTTCATCTTACCTTGAGAAGAGCTTAAAGAACTAACTTATCAATTGTAATAGATTTGTAATTAATGTGTAGTCACTCTGAAACCTTTCAGACATAAGTTTTCCAGATACTCATAGCTTAGATGAACTTACAATGTCACAATTCTTTAGAGACTTCATGTTACTTCATGTTACATTATAGAGCAACATACGGATTTCCCTCACACTTAGTTGGCGCACTAAAGAATTTAGTTATTTTTGTATATTGTTTCCATTTTTATATATTCACAATATATATTATTACTCTAGAGGCAAATACCTTGCTGTCTAGATAGTTCTAAGACCTACTACCTATCAGTACAAAAAATATATTTAATTAAAAGTCACAAACATATTACAAAGGGGAAAAACAAAGATTGTATGCTGACAGGAAAAGACTAATTTTTAGTATAATATACCACATTCTAAATGAAAATGTTTGGATGCAAAGAGGTTAAATATGAATGGCATGATTCAACTGGTAAATGTGTGGTATATATTTTGCTAAGAAATTATAAAGCAGAGGAGAGAGGTCTTACTTAATGCCACTTATAGCTATATCTTATGAAATCAGAAAGACTTTAGTTTATTGAATAAGGCCAAGTCTTATGTCCATGCAATGATAAAAAAGCCAACCTAAGTGGCTATAACTCAGGTAAAATGTTTAAGATGAATCTAAAGGACTCACAGTTCACAAGAAATACATAGGGGAGGTAAACAAGTTAAGTAACACTCTGAAGAAGTAATCAAATCTGGAATGTAGAACATTACATAAAACAACTGGCTTGGACCCTTTAAAAGTTCAATGCCAAAGAAAAGAAAACGTGTATTGAGGAGTGGGGAATACTGGGGAGAACTCTGTTCTAAATTAAAAGAGATTAAAGAGGGGCACCTGGGTGGCTCCATCAGTTGAGCATCTGACTCTTGTTTCAGCTCAGGTCATGGTCTCAGGATTCATGGGTTTGAGCCCCATGTTGGGCTCTGCACTGAGAGCAGGAAGCCTGCTTGGGATTCTGTCTCATTTTCTCTCTGTCCCTTCCCCACTCGTGCTCTCTCTCCCTCTCAAAATAAAAAAATAAACATCTAAAAAAGAGAGAGAGATTAAAGACACACACAACAAAAAACCCCAACTATACAATATATTGGGGAACAAATGAAGAAATTTGTATATGGTCTGGGTATTGGATAATATGATATTACTGTTAATTTTCTCGAGTTATATTAATGATATGACTATGTAGTAGAATGATGTTTTTAGGAGATGAGGCTGAAATATTTAGGGAAGAGTATCATAAAGTCTGCAGCTTATTTTTAAATGGATTCAGCAAACATACACATAACACACACACAAGTCTATATAGCAAAATGTTAACAACTGTTGAATCTAGATGGTAGGTATGTGAGTGATATGAGTGTTCATTGTATTTTTCTTCCAAACTTTCTATACGCTTAAAAATATTCACAATTCACAATAAAAAGTTGAAAGGGGCTCCTGGCTGGCTCAGTCAGAAGAGTATGTGACTTTTGATGTTAGGGTTATAAGTTTGATGCCCAAGCTGGGTGTAGAGATTACTTACATAAATACTTTTTTTAAAAAGTTGAAAAAAAACAAAAATTATTTAAACATTCATAATAAAATTTTCTTTAGAATTAAAAAAATATTAAAGATAAAGAGCTAAGCTCAAATATGAACAAGCACTCTTTACAAAGGATGCCATTGGCCTATTACTAAACAAAATGCCAAGAAAATAATGATAGTCTTCCTTAAGATACAGGTGATTGGCCTTACAATATCAATTATCTGTGTTTCTAAGTATTATATATGCTTTCTGGATAAGCAAGGATGCCAGTGGCTTACACAGCACGAGGATGTGTGGCTACACAACTTTAAGCTCACAGAGGTCAGTATATTAATTATTTCCACTATGATAGATACCCAACCTTTACATAAATTTTATACAGGAGTCACATGAAATTCTTAGTATAAAATCTAAAAATCTTTGTAAGCAGAATGAGTAAATATTTTACCATTTAGCTAACATAGCACATGAATTAGTGGGTTTACCTGAGTAACTGTGGATCTCACTGAAATGGCGTCTTGGCATCTCTGTAATACTGTATTAAGTGCAAAATGCTTCCTAGAGGATGCTGGTTTCTTTACAGCCCAGGCTGGAGAAACAAACTATGAAGCAAACTGGTCTACCTGTTAAATACAAAGCAAAACATTTAGCTAAAGAAATACATTAGTGTTGTACATTGGTGATAAAAATTACTCCCTGAATATCTGGCATTTACATTTATTAATGTCAGGGGTAAGTTATTTATTAATTCAGGGGCTTTTGAGAAAATTTAATAACAATTATATAATTTAAAATAAGGTTTATGGGGGTGCCTGAGTGGCTCAGTCAGTTAAGCATCAGACTTTGGCTCAGGTTATGCTTTCATGGTTTGTGAGTTCAAGTCCCCCATCAGGCTCTCTGCTGTTCACTCAGAGCCTACTTCAGATTCTCTGTGCCCCTCTCTCTCTGCCCCTCCCCCACCTCAAAAATAAATTAAAAAATAAACTAAATTAAGGCTGACGCACAAACTATGTCATATGCTATGATCTAAGTAAGCATGAAAGATCTATAATTAAATAACTGATGATAAATAATTCTAATTATCCTTGCAATTTACTCTGCAATTAATGCTCAATTACTCTTCCATGTTTTTCTATTTATCTTGCTTTTATTCTACCACCCTGTATACCTTTCTGTTTTCTTTTTCCCTTCACTTTAAGCATGTGTGGAAAATGTGTCATGACATCCCATTGTTTCCAACAAGCCCTGAGAGCGTTGAAAGTATTGAGTCATTGTCCCTCCATCATCTTCTCAAACCCACTCTATCATAGCAGCTTCATTTTACACCTGAGCGTCCCTGTCATCCCCTTCTTAAGTGCCTTGATGATCCAGGTCTGCTTTGAAACCCACCATGAATAATACACAAGGTTTCTCAGAGTGGTTAGGAAGAGAGGACCTGGCTCTTATGGCATCCTAGTAATAAACATTAGCTTTCTAGTTACCTTAAACTGATTGTAGATTTCCACCTTGCACGCAAAAGCCTGCTTTCCAGTCAGCTGCATTCAGAGACCTTATGCTGGTGAGCTCTTCTTAGGAAGAATGTTCTTATTTTTCTGAAAATCTGAAGCACGAGGAAAAAGTATTTTTGTCGGGTGCCAAGTAAAGAACTCTTTAAAAAAGATCTCTACAGGAACAAAAAGTCAGTGTCTTCTGCCATTTTGCAAGGTAGAATTTGGCAGCAATAAGTACTTTGCATTAAAAGAGCATTCTGATCTCTTGAAAAGAAAGTCTCCTATTATAGAATTGGTTATTTGTTAAAATTGAGGTAAAGGCCACCTGGAGGGAAACTTCTACACAGCAACTCATTTCTTCTACTGGAAGATGTCAAAAGTAGAGGCTGGTTAGTCATAGTGAGATTGCTTATCACCAATGAACATGTCAACTGAGTCATTTAAGAAACATCTAAAATGGACTTTTAAGAGGTTGAAAAGTTTGCTTCTCTTCATCAGTAGAGCAGGGAGGGGATAAATAGGTATTTAATGACTAATTGGTAAATGTCCTTTCCCACACTCAGGTCAACTGAGGAAGTCCAGGAATGCCAGTAGTGCCAGTATAGAAGAGAATCCTTTCTTTTCTTGTGTCTACAAAGACTGTCTTTTTGTCTATAGATTCTTACTACTGCAATAATCCAGAGAATAGGGGATATTATGCCAAAGGTTAAAATAAAACTTGAAGAATCACCTTAAGTATCTAATTGTGGTTTTAGAAATTCCCCATCTTGATATGCCAGAAGTTTAGACCCAAGGCTTTTGCAAAATTTTGACATAGAGGCAGCTTCTAACAACTTTGCCTCCATCTTTCCTTGTGGTTGCACTTGTAGTTCCTGCCTCTCCCTCACTGGTGTCCCTTCTGGTCATGTCCCCTGACTGCATCTCCAGAATCTTCTCTGATTCCTTCACCACAACTTCTCTGCTCTCTCAAGGATGGGTTAAATGACTGGCTTGATAATCTGCTCAGCAGAGGATTTGAATTCCTCTATTTTTCTTTCATGGCACGGTTGATTATGGGGTACTGAAGTTGTGTTTAAAAAAAAAAATTAAAGCATATCTTTCCAGTGAATTCTATTTTGTGATGTGGTTGTTGACTTTCACTATAAAATTAGACATACATTATCCTGAAAGTAATCTGATAAGGTTTAATGCAGCAGCTGTTAAAATCACATATTTAAATGAACTATTATGGGTAGAAATATGAATGATTCTAAGAAATATTAATAATTTCCAACACGTTAAAAAATTCTAGACAGCAGGGCGCCTGGGTGGCTCAGTCGGTTAAGCGGCCGACTTCGGCTCAGGTCATGATGTCGCGGTCCGTGAGTTCGAGCCCCGCGTCGGGCTCTGTGCTGACAGCTCAGAGCCTGGAGCCTGTTTCGGATTCTGTGTCTCCTTCTCTCTGACCCTCCCCCGTTCATGCTCTGTCTCTCTCTGTCTCAAAAATAAATAAACGTTAAAAAAAAATTAAAAAATAATTCTAGACAGTAATAACTGAAAATAAGATGCCCCAGTTCCAATTTTTGTAAAGTACCTGAAATTTAGTATTTTCCACACATTGTTCACATAATTGTGGCAATTTGGTACTTTTCACACATTGTTCACATAATTGTGACAATTCTGTATCTTTACCTTTAAAACTTTACAGCAATTCAGTTCATCTTCCCCCAGCTTGAAATGACCTTAAACTTAAGTTTATTTTCTGTATCGAAGTATGTAACTTTCTAAGCACACTGAGATTTTCCCCTTCTTATAACTGGAGCCCTGTCCCAGAAGTCTGAACAGCTTCCTGCTCCTATTTTAGAAGAGACAGAGTGGTTGGATTTGACATGTTCATGGCTGTCCAGATGACAGACCCCTGAAAATAGATCTCCTCCCCCTCCACAGGCCCACCTGTGAAGAAGTAATACTCCTTTTCCAGTCACCTTGGGGCAAGAGGCATCTGGTATTGTGACAATTGCGTTCTGACTCAAATCTAAGGCTGCCTTTTTTTTTTTTTATTCCTCACAAACAGACAAAAAATATCATCTTTCTCCTGTTGCCTCCTGATACCCTCTCAGGACCCTGATGTAAGATGATGACAGCCAGATGTCATCACAAAATATCCTAAATTCAGGGTGTGCCATTCCTTTGCAACATAATTCCAAGGTCACACCATCGTCTAGAAATAGACCATAGCGATAATGACAGCTCTAGGAGAACTCAAAATTCTCATATTCCTGCCAGATTCGTGGGGCAGTTGCTGGAAGGCACTCATTCTCCATTGCTGAGGTTTCCAGGTAGAGATCATCTGTTCATGAGGCACGGTGCTACCTTGCTTTTTCCTTCTTTGAGTAGGGAGCTTGGGATAATGAACTGGACACTTACAGCTTAGGTCCTTCCTCCTTTGTTATGGGGTCTGCTTGCTTACAGAGGAATGTGCTTTGGGCTGCTCTAGATCATGAGGTAAATAAGAAAGGCTTTGTGACTGCAGGGGAGAAAGGGCTGTGGTTTTCCAGCACTGCCTTTAACGGGTGAGTCAACCTGTCTAATCCTGAGGTTAGGTATTGGGAATCTCCTTCTCGTGTTTGTGCACCTTCTTCTCCCGGTGCTCTATCAAAAATGATAGAGCCATCTGTCTGGTTCCATCTGTCTGGTTCCACTTTTTATCTTGAATGACTCAGAACTCTAGTGGAAGATAAACGTGTAAATGCATGGACCTCCTTGTGTGTCACCAGTCTCCAGAAGATGTGGACTCCACAAACTGGTTCTCTTGGCCCCCATAAGGTAGCCTCCATTTTCCCCTTCTGCCTCGGTGCTAAAATCTCCACTCCCTGAGAATATCAAAAACAGCTGAGATGCCCCCAATGCCACAACAGCTGTAATGAAAGGTACTGTTCCTGCTGTTGATGTGGGAACAAAAGCTGTAAATGCTTGACAATGAGGACATTACTGTCCATGTAAAGGATCCTCTCTATTGCTGCTGGTGGTATCACTCCTTGTTATTACCAAAGCTGTTGACACCTTCAGCTCTCAATGTCCCACATGATTTCAACTGATGAGCTCCATATATCCTTTACCCTGCCGTCCAGGCATGAGGATATGGGGACCAGTGTGACGAACAATCTGAGGGAAAGAGTGCTTGCTGTTCAGCAAAGTGCACAAATATGTACAGCTATATGAATTTTATATATAAATACAATGGTGTAACCACCACCCAGATCTAAAATACAGAATATTTTCAGCACTCCAGAAGATTCTCTCATGCTTCCTCCTAGCTCAAGAGTCCCTCTACCCAAAGGTAATCATGATCCTAATTTCTGTCACTATAGATTAGTTAAGCCTATTCTTCAACTTGATGTAAATGGAACAATAAAATGTGTATCTTCTTTTGTCTTTTATATGGGACCTAAAATGTGAATCATCTACCCTGTTGTATGCAGCTGTAGCTTTTTCTTTTTCTTTTTCATTGCCCTATATAATATTCCATTATGAAAATGCCATCATTTATGTTTCCATTCTGCTACTTGGATTGTTGTAAAATATGTCTTTTGATGGGCAAAGCGCTCTTTTTGTCTTAGTGGACTTTATGTTATAGAGCAGTTTTAGGTTCACAGCAATATTGAGCAGAAGGTATAGAGATTTCCCATCCCCTTCCCCCACACATGTACAGCCATCCCACTAACAACATCCCCCACGACAGTGGTACACCTGATGCAGGGCTCAAATTCACGAACCACGAGATCATGACCTGAGCCGAAGTTGGACGCTTAGCCGACTGAGCCACCCAGGCACCTGGAATTTTGAATAACAGTCCTTTCTCAGATGTGTCTTTTACAAACACCTTCTCTAAGTCTGTTGCTTATCTCTTCATTCTATTAAGAGTGTCTTTTGCAGAATGGAAGTTTTTAATTTTAATAAAGTTTTTCAGCAGATACTCTTAAAATGATTTTTACCAAGCTTCATCTCAAATTTGTTTATGGTAAGCAATGTTCATCCCAAGTTTTGCTGGTAGGGAGTTATGTTTCTTATATAGATTATGCCTCTGGTATTGCATCTAAAAAGTCATCACCATACCTAAGGTCACCTAGATTTTCTCATATGTTATCTTCTAGGAATTATATAGTTTTTCATTTTAAATTTAGTTCTATGATTCATTTTGAGTTAATTTTTGTGAAGGCTAAAGTCTGTCTAGATTTTTTTCATGTGGGTGTCCAGTTGTTCTAGGATGTCTAGTTGTCTAGACGTTCCATTTGTTGAAAAGACTATCTTTTCTCCATTGTATTGCTTTTGCTCCTTTGTCAAAGGTAGCTTTTTATATTTATGTGGGACTATTCTGGGGTTTCTATTCTGTTCTATTTATCTATTTGTCAATTCTATCTGTCTATTCACCAATACCACACTTGATTACTACAGCTTTATAGTAGGTCTTGAAGTCTAGTATTATCAGTTCTGTGACCTTGTTCTTCTCCTTCAATATTATGTTCGCTATTCTGCATATTTTGACTCTCATAAAAACTTTAGATTCAGTTTGTTGATAATCCACAAAATAATTTGCTGGAAACTTGACTGGGATTGTGTTGATCTATTAGACTGTATTGGGAAGAACTGGCATCTTGATGCTATTGAATTTTCCTATCCATGAACATGGAAAATATCTATTTAGATCTTGCTTGATTTCTTTCATCAGAGTTTTATAGTTCTCATATAGATCTTATATATATATATTAGATTTATACTTAAGTATTTCATTTTGAGCGTGCTAATGTTAATGGTATTGTTTTTAATTTCAAATTCTATTCGTTCATGCTGGCATATAGGAAAGTGACTGACTTTTGTATATTAATATTATATCCTGCCATCTTACTATAATTACTTATTAGTTTCAGGAATGTTTCTGTCAATTTTCTTCAGATTTTCTTCAGAGACAATCATGTTGTCTACAAACAAAAGACAGTTTTATTTCTTCCTTCCCAATCTTTATAACTTATATTCCCTTTTCTTTTAACAATTAGTTGATACTTCCAGTACAATGTGAAACAGCAATGTTGAGAGGGGTCATCCTTGCCTTGGTCTTGTTCTTAGCAGGAGTTTCTAGTGTTTCACCATTAAGTATGATATTAGAGGTATGTTTTTTGTAGGTACACCTTATCAAGTTGGGGAAGTTCCACTCTATTCCTAGTTTGATGAGAGTTTTTATCACAAATCGGTGTTTGATTTTGGCAAATACTTCTTCTGCATCTACTGATATGATCATGTAATTTTTCTTTTTAGCCTGATGATGTGATGAATTACATTAATTGAATTTTGAATGTTGAAACAGCCTTACATATGTGGCATAAATCCCACTTAGTTGTGGTATGTAATTCATTTTATATAGTGTTGAATTCAATTTTTTAATAATTTGTTGAGGATGTTTGCATCTATGTTTATGAGGGGTTTTGTTCTATAGTTTTATTATAATATCTTTTCTGCCTTTGGTGTTAGTGTAATTCTAGCCTCATAGAATAAGTTAGAAAGTATTCCCACTGCTTTTACACTATGGAAAGATTAAGGAGAATTGGTATAATTCCTCTTTACATGTTTGGTAGAATTCACCAGTGAACCCATCTAGGCCCAATGCTTTCTGTTTTGGAAGGTGATTAATTATTGATTTAATTTAGTTAATATACATAGGCCCATTCAGAGAGTCTATTTTCTATTGTGTATGTTTTGACAAATTGTGTCTTTCAAGGAACTGGTTCATTAAATCTAGGTTATCAAATTTGTGTGCATGATTATTCATAATATTTCTTTATTATTCTTTTAATTTCCATGAGATCAGTAGTGATGTCCCCTATTTCTGATAGTAATGATTTGTATCTCCTCTCTTGTTTTCTTAGCACAACCAGAGGCTTATCAATTTCATTAATCTTTTCAAAGAATGAGTTTTTGGTTTCATTGATTTTCTCTATTGATTTCCTGTTTAAATTTCATTGGTTTCTACTGTAATTTTTATTATTTATTTTCTTCTAACTTATTTTAGATTTAATTAGTTCTTTTTTTAAAAACTTTCCTAAGGTGGAAGCTTAGATTATTGATTATTGATTTTAGATCTTTCTTCTTTTCTAATACATGCAATTCAATGCTATAAATTTCCCTCTAAGCACTTCTTTTGCTGAATCCCACAAATCTGGTAAGTTGTATTTTAATTTTCATTTAGTTAAAATTATTTTTTAAATTTATCTTGAGATTTCTTCTTTGACCTGTGTTTTATTTAAAGGTGTGTTGCTTAATCTCCAAGTATTTTGGGATTTTCTAGCTATCTTTCTATTACTGATTTCTGGTTTAATTTTATTGTGCTCTGACAGTAGACATTAAATGATCTCTCTTCTCTTAACTTCATTTAGGTGATTTTTATAGCCCATAATGTGGTCTGTCTTAGTGGATGTTTCATGAGTTTAAGAATATGTATTCTTTTGTTGTTGGACAAAGTAAGCCAAAGATGTTAATTATATACATTTGATCGATGATTCTATTGAATTCAGCTATGTCTTTACTGTTTTCTGTCTGCTAGATCTGTCCACTTTTGCCAGAGAGTGCTGAAATCTCCAATCATAATAATGGATTAACCTATTTCTCCTTGTATGTCTACCAGTTTTTGCCCCATGTATTTTTCAGCTCTGTTGTTAGGTGCATATACATTAAGGATCATATGTCCTCTTGGAGAATTGACCCCTTTATCATTATGGAATACCCTTCTTTATTCCTAATACCTATTCTTGCTCTGAAATAGCTAGCTATTCCTGATTTCTTTTGATTAATGTTAGCATAGTATATCTTTCTCCATCCATTTACTTTTTATCTATGAATGTCTGTATTTAAGGTGGTTTTCTTATAGACAATATATAGCTAAGTTTTGTTCCTTGATCTGCTCTGACAGTTTCTCTTCTAATAATATATGAATCACTATATCATGTCCCTGAAATTAACATAACACTTTAAAAAATAAAAATAAAGTTACACTTACATAAAAATAGTATGCTTGACCATTGGCTTTAAAGTTACTGCTATAGTTGGATTAATAGCTACCATTTTTGTTACTGTTCTCAATTTGTTGCCTTTGTTCTTTGTTCCTATATGTTATTGAGGTATAGTTGACTTATGACATTATATTAACTTCATGTATACAAGATAATGATTTGATATTTATATATGGTGCAAAATGATCACCACAAGTCTAGTTGACATCTATCCCCATACATAGTTACATTCCTTTTCTTGAGATGAGGACTTTTAAGATCTACTCTTAGCCACTTTCACTTTGTTCCTATCTTTACATCCCATTATTTTCCATATTTTGTGACTGTAATTAAGCATTTTACATGGTTACATTTTCTCTCCTTTCTTAGTGTATTGATTATGCTTCTTTTTTTTTAAACTTTTTTGTTTGCCCTAGAGATTGCAATATATACTGACAATTATTCCAAATCTACTTTTGAATAACAGTATACCACTCAATGTGTAAGGCAAATACCTTTCAATATCAAAATAGTCCCCCAATTATATATATATATGTACATATATATACATATATATATATATATTTGCTATTATTTTGAACAAACTATTATCTGGTAGATAATATCTTCTTACTTTTACTTACTTTATGTAGATCCTAGTTTCTGACATATATCATTTTCCTTTCTCTAAAGAATTTGTTTTAGCATTTCCTGTACGCTTGTTTGCCTGAAAAAGTCTATTTCTCTCTCACTTCTGAAGGATAATTTGACAGGATACAGAATTATGAGTTGGTGGAGTTTTTCTCTCAACACAGCCAATATTTCACTGCACTTTCTTCTTGTTTGTGTGATTTCTGATAGGAATCTGATATCATTCTTATCTTTGTTCCTTTATAGATAAAGTGTATTTTTCTTCCAGCTTTTTTCAGAATGTTTTCTTTATCTTTGATTTTCTGAAGTTTGAATATGATAGGCCTAGGTGTGTGGGTTTTTTTTTAAGTTTATTTGTTTATTTTGAGAGAGATAGAGAGCAGGAGAGAGTAGAGAGAGAGAGGTAGAGAGAGAATTCCAAGCAGGCTCTGCACTATCAGCACAAAGTGTGACATGGGGCTCCAACTCATGAACCACATCATGACCTGAGCTGAAATCAAGAGTTGAATGCTTTACCAACTGAGCCACCCAAGTGCCCCATGGTATGGGAGTTTTTGTTAGTTTTTGTGTGTTTGTTTGCTTTGGCATTTATCCTACTTGGTGTTCTCTGAACTCCCTGATTCTGTATCTGTGGTTTGGTGTCTGACTAATCTGGGGAAATTCTCAGTCATTATTGCTTCCAATATTGTTTCTGTTCCTTTCACTCTTTCTTCTTCTTGTACTCCCATTGTGTGTATCTTTTTTTTAGTTGTCCCACAGTTCTTGGGACACAGAATAAAATTCTATATATTTTTTCAGTCTCTCTTCTCTTTGCTTTTTTAAGCAAAAAGCAGTTTTAAAAAAATTTTTTTTAAATGTTTATTTATTTTTGAGACAGAGCGCAAGTGGGGGAGGGGCATAGAGAGAGGGAGACACAGAATCTGAAACAAGCTCCAGGCTCTGAGCTGTCAGCACAGAGCCCGATGCAGGGCTTGAACCCACAAACCATGAGATCATGACCTGAGCCGAAGTCAGACGCTTAACCGACTGAGCCACCCAGGTGCCCCTCTTTGCTTCTCAGTTTTGAAAGTTCCTATCAACATATCCTCAAGCTCAGAGATGCTTTCCTCAGTCATGTCCAGTTTACTGAGTCCATCAAAGGCACTCTACAGTTCTGTTACAGTGTTTTCTTTTATCTTTAGCATTGCTTTTTGGTTTTTAGAATTTTCATCTGTCTGTTTACATTACCCATCTGTTCTTCTATGTTGTCTCCTTTTTCTATCAGAACCCTGTAATACTGTGATAGAATAAGAAGTATGTATTTCATCTTCATCTCTTCCCGGTAGACCTTCTAAAACTTGTAAATTCTAGAGTGATAGGGATAATAGCAGTGTCTTTTGTTATTCATAATAAGCTCCTTTCAACCATACAGGAATTTATGCAAATAAGTTGATACTTGGAGCACTGGAACTTTCAGCTCCACCCCCTGAACACCAGGGATGGGAGGCAGTAAGGAAACTGAGTTAATCACCAATGGCCAATGACTTTGTCAGTCATGCCTACCTAATGGAAACTCCATAAAACCCTAAATGATGGGATTTGAAGAGCTTCCAGATCAGTAAATGCATCCACATGCTGGAAGTGTGGCACACCCCAAACTGTATGGTGACAGAAGCTCCTGTGCTTGGAACCCTTCTGGACCTCACCCTATGTATTGCTTCATTTGGCTATTAATTTGTATCCTTTAAAATAAACCGGTAAATGTATGTAAAGTGTTTCCCTGAGTTCTGTGAGCTGTTATAGCAAATTATCAAACTCAAGGAGAGGTTGTGGGAACTCCTGATTTGTATCCAAGTCAGACAACCTGGGAGCCACTACTTCCAATTAGCATCTGAGATGGAGAACAGTCTTGTGGGACTGGGCCCTTAACCTATGAGGTCTGTGCTAACTCTGGGTAGTTAGCGTCAGGCTCGAATTAAATTGCAGGGCACCCAGTTGGTGTCCACAGAGAATTGGAGAATTGCTCAGTGTGGAAAAACCACACATTTGGTGTCAGAAGTATTGTGAGTAGAGACATAAGCTTCCTTTCATCCTTTAGCATATTAATCACAATTGTTTTAAATTCGTAGTCTGATGTGTCCAACGTCCCTGCCATAGCTGATTGTGATTTCAGATACTTGCCGTATTTCTTCAAAGTGTGTTTCTTTTTCCTTTTGGTATGCCTTGTAACTTTGTCTTGATAGCTGGGCATGATGTACTAGGTAAAAGGAACCTCAGCATATAGGGCATTAGTGGTGTGGTGCTAGAGGAAGGGAAACATTCTACCTACCATCTTGTGATTAGCTCTCAGTGTCTTTTTGTGAGCAGTGTCCCTGGGCTGTGAACTTCACGAGTGCTTCTCAGTTCTCCCCCGACCCCAGGCTAGAGTGAGCTGGGGTTGCATGTTTCTTTTCTCCCAAGTCAGGCTCTGACAAAACTCAACAGGCTAGGCTCTGGTAAGTTTCTCTTGAGGTCAGTCCTTGCTAAGAAGAATGGAATGCTCTGGTTTATTTCAAAATGGTTTCTTTTCCCCTCTCCTTTGCTGAAAGCACGAGGGGATTTTTCTCTGACATTCACTATGAGAATCTGTTAATGCTCCTAGAGCCCAAACTCACAACAGCATGCCTCCTTCCAGGGGTGCCTGGGTGGCTCAGTACGTTGGGCGTCTGACTTGGGCTCATGTCAGGATCTCACGAGCCCCGTATCAGGCTCTGTGCTGACAGCTCGGAAGCTGAAGCCTGCTTCAGATTTTGTGTCTCCCTCTCCCTCTGTCCCTCCCATGCTCACTCTTTCTCTCTCAAAAATAGATGAAAACATTAAAAAAAATTTTTAAAGTATGCCTCCTTCCAGACTAGACCCCTTCCCCTGAGGTTTTAAGCCTCAGAGATGTCCACACCAAGCTTCCAGCTATTTGTGGGTTACAGTTCAGGTTTTCCTACCTCATTACTGGTTCCCGTGGAAGCTTTTGCTCATGGGTTTCAGCTTCAGTAAAAATTGTGATTCTCTGTATTTGCCCCCTCCAATATGGGGGGCAGCTCTTTGCCCTATGACTTCACTTCTCTGACAGATCAAAGAAGAAGAGTTGTTGATTATTCTGTTTGTTTACCTTGTTAGGATGGAGTGGTGACTTTCAATCTCCTTATATTCCAGAATGGAAACTGGGCTATGCACTTATTTTTGTCACCTAAGAATGGAATTTCTGGGTCATGAAATATTTGCACTTATGTTTATATTGATGGGGAGTTTTCCAAAGTGGTCATACCAGTATACCCTATCTTGAGCAGTGTGTAAGACTTCTAGTTGATCCACAATGTCACCAGCTCTTGGAATTGGCCATGTTTTTATTTTAACCATTCCGCTGTGTGTGTAGTGGTATTGTATTGTGAGAGATGATGATCGCGATGCTGAGCACGTTTTTATTCCATGCTGTGTTTAACTTCTATTTAAGTCCCTTCCCTTTGGATTTATTTACCTAAACTTCTTCTTGCTTTCTGAAGGTATTTGACTTATATATCCCCTTCACTTCATGCTTACTGCTATGTGCTGGCTCTGCACAGTAAATTCTCCTTCAGCTTCCAGGGTATTTCAGCCTGCCTTCTGCTCCATCTACCTGGAAGTGTAGTTAAGAAAGAACTAAATGCCAACACTCTCTTCCTCCAATAACCTTCACCCTACAACTTCCCACCAAAGTTCCCTGGATTCTTCTGTGAACAGACCCCTGGGAGACCAGCAAGTTTCTTTGACATATTTAATTATGCCCAAGTTGCACAGTGAGTACGGTCCCATCTCAAGCTGGGGTTCTGCTACCCTTAAGTAAGTCAGAGGCACAATTAAAGAGTTTTGAAATTTGATTCTGTGGATTTTTATTGAACAGAAAGTACCTGAGATAGAATTAAGTCCTCTTGGACATGGCTAAGTGTTTCCCCAAAAAGCCAGTTGGATTTTGCAGTTCACAAAGACCCTCAAACCCAAAATTTAACTATTGAAGTGACTGTCATCAACTTCTGCTATTGTAACTGGTTATTGTGATGCCACAGGCTTGATGAAGTCCTTTTGCTAATAGAGATTGTCTTGTACCTTTGTACTAATAAAAATATATTTTTGCCTGGGGATGATTTTAGTTTGGAGAAGGTAGTAAAAGTCAATTATAGAGAGAATTGGCTTAATTTGGAATGAAGTTGTTTCCCGTTGCAGTACTCATGCATACTACTGGTCACTATATTGAACTGAGATCCCCATTCTTTGGGCAAACTAAAAGTGATACATTTTCCACAGTGAATTATGAAAAACTATAAACCTTACCAAGAATACACAGAGTATATAAAAATAGCTGAAGGGAACAGAGAATATCATGAGTTTTAAAGTTAAGTAAGCAAAATCTTTTTTTTAAAGCTTTATTTATGATTTGAAGATTGTTTTCACTAGTAAATTGCTCAATTTTTCTCTGTGTAGCATTGAACTAGCTCCAAAATAAAAATTGAAGACTTGGTCTCAAACTCATAATAGTGAATCTTCTGTATTTTAATAGCCTGGAACAAACTCCACAACATCAATCATTATGCATCTTTGAAATATAGAAAATTATTGTTATGAAAGTTGAAATGAAATTTTAAGGGTTTCAGTGGGTCTATTTTAACATGTGAATTGTAGCATTCATTCCCCAAAGTGAATTCTAAAATAATAAAATGCACCCGGGGATATTGTAAAAATGTAGATTCTGATTCATTAGAACCTGGGAGGGGCCTCAGATTCCATATGTCCACAAACTCTCAAGAAATGCCATATTGCTGGTCCACAGATCACACTTAGAGTAGAAAGGGTAGGTGACCCCTAATGAGCCCTCATTATTTATGAAAGCACAGTGGGGAAGGTAATGTGTTGCAACAGGAAGAGCAATGCCCCAGTATCAAATGACATTAGTTCAAGTTTAAGTTCTGCTACTTGCTTGCTGTGCATCCTGGAATAAAATCATGCACTGATAGTGAACTTCTGTTTTCTCATCTACTATGTGTGTGCAATTTCTGCCCCTACCCAGCTCAAAATAGGGAGGGGTTCTTCCAACTTGAAGTTTACATTCTAAGTAAATGTGTAAGGCAGAAATGTATATATGCATATACTCTGTGTGTGTGTGTGTGTGTGTGTGTGTGTGTGTGTGTGTATGATCTGTATGTATATATGTGGAAGGACATTTAAATCTCTCATTGTGTATATTATTTCAATAAATCCAACACAAGTACATAGAGGCTTTGTGTACTCACCTAGACGATCATCTCTTCCTGGACAATTGGCATCATGGTTTGTTGTGGCATCTTTTAGTTCCAGTGAGGTTCACATTACCTTCTATCACCAGGAAAGGGTGGAGAATACAGTAATAGTACAAATCCCCTAGGGATTGCCCTCTGATCCCCAAAGACACAAGAGTAATTTCAAATTAACTTTCAAATACATTTGTATAAACGGTTGTTTCCTTTTTCAGAAAGAATAATCCACAACATTCACTTATAAACAGAAACTTAAATTGCAACAGATGTTTCCCTTTTTGAAAAGGTTCTTGAATTCATTGACAGACCTTTGGCTAAACTGATGAATTAATTTGTCCAGGCCAGAATTCATAAATCCTCTAATAATTCTTCCCTTTACACATGTTGACTTGATTTTTGAGAACTACAGCATGTGGTTTCAAAGTTTGAACCTTTACTACTTTAATCAACTAACATTTTTTGTGGGGCTGGATGATGACCGATCACCAAAAGATAGTTAACTCAGACATAAAGTCCAATTTGTCAATTAAACAAGCCTGGATATCTAAATAATAAGTGGAAATCAATCGGTGTCACTGAATTTTGAAATGTTTGGCCATTTTGATATAACTGTTTTTCTTCCAACTATATTGAAGATAAATTTCTAGGTATTACTACAAAGCTTGGAAACGTGTATCATTGCTACATTTAGATGTGGCTGGTTTAGCCTAGCTGTATACAAGCCAGCTATTAACTATACAAAAAATTTTTAAACTGTAAATACATTTATTTATAATTCGTCAGTTTCTTTTTTTTCATTAATACATGAAAGCTAAGTAGCAATTTAGCAGGGTTCAAGCCAGGCTTCAATAGAACATTTAGCAAAGCTTTAAAAATTTTAGTCTTGTTAACTCCCTACACTAAAACCAGAGGTAAACGTTGCTTACCATAAACAAGTTTAAGATCATGTTGGGTAAAAATCTTTTTAAGATTATCCGTTAGAAAACTTCATTTCTACAACCAAGTTAACCAGTTATCATGGGTCTTTCCTTGTGGTTAATTCTAACAGGTCAATGGGGAAAATGCACTGGATCACTTACTAGTTATAACAAATATGGATTTAAATTGGTAACACTTTCCTTTTTGATATGAATCAAATGTCTTGGAATCCTGTTAGATAATTGTAGTGAGACTAGTCATAATTTCAAGATTAAATGTGTTCTATGCATTGGGAAGTTCAGATTATGACTGTCCAATTCTTATGTTGGTTAAGTATAAGATAAAGGATAAAACCCACTTAGAATAGTGGTTCTTAAATTTGGGTATACATTAGAGCCACCTGGAGGTCTAGTTAAAACACAGATTGTTACCAGGGTGCCAAGATCATTCAATGGGAAAAGGACAATCTTTTCAATAAATGATACTGGCAAAATAGAACATCCACATACAAAAGAATGAAGCTGAATCCTTGTACCACATACAAAATTTAACTCAAAATGGATCAAGGACCTAAGAGCTAAAACTAAAACAAATTCAGTCTGTACATAAAATGGAACATTATTCTGCTGTAAAAAACAAACAAACAATGAAACTCAGATAGATGCTACAACATATATGAGCCTTGGAAACATTATGCTAAGTGAAATGATCCAGATACAGAAAGAAAAGTGTTGTACGATTGCATTTATATGAGGTATATAGAAAAGGCAAATTTATAGAGATAGAAAAGTAGAAGTAAACAGATTGACTCAGGAGTGGGGTGGGAGGAATGCGGAGTTATTATGTTTAGGATGATGTTATGTTTAGAGCTTATGTTTAGGATGATGAAAAAGTTCTGGAAATGGATAGTGATGATGGCTGTACTACAATAGCTGTGCATTTAATGCTACTGAACTGTATACTATACAAATGGTTAAAGGGTATATTTATATTACGTTTATTTTGTAACAATAAAAAAGATAAAACTCATGGACTCCTAGGCTCTGTCCCCAGAGTATGTAACTAGGTCTGGGTTAGAGCCGGAGAACTTACATATCCTTTTTTTTCTTTTCTTTTTTAATGTTCTATTTATTTTAGAGAGAGAGAGAGAGAGAAAAACAGAGTATGAGCAGGGGAGGGGCAGAGGGAGAGCGAGACACAGAATCTAATGCAGGCTCCAGGCTCTGAGTTGTCAGCATAGAGCCTGACACGGGGCTCAAACTCACAAACCACAAGATCATGACCTGAGCCAAAGTCAGACGCTTAACTGACTGAGCCACCCAGGCGCCCCATGAGAACTTAACATTTCTAACAAATTCCCTGGTGATGCTTATGCTACTGGCTTAGAAACCACACTTGAAGAAACCTTTCCTTTAAAGACTAGTTCTTCCCACCCAATAAGAGAAGGCATTCGAAAAAGGATTTAAAAATATATGTACTCCAAATTGTGGACCAATTCTGGTTGAAAGTGGTAGATACGGTGTTCAGAAGGATTTTTTTTTAATGTTTATTTATTTTTGAGAGAGACAGAGACAGAATGTGAGTGAGTTAGGGGCAGAGAGAGAGGGAGACACAGAATCCAAAGCAGGCTCCAGGATCTAAGCTGTCAGCACAGAGCCCGATGTGGGGCTCTAACTCACGAGCTGTGAGATCATGACCTGAACCGAATTCGGTCACTCAACCCACTGAGCCATCCAGGTGCCCCCAGACGGATTCTTGAACTATGTCCAGGCTCAGTGGGAAAGAGCTTTAGGACAGAGTAACAGTGCACATGATATACAGGAGGAGCGGTGGACAGAACAAATGCCACATATTTATTATCCACAAGGTTGGTTGGTTTTGATCTTGTTCTTATTGTATCCATTTTATAATACAGAGTCATTCTTGCACTTGAATTTAATTCATATCACAGAACTATAGCTCTTTGGTGCTGGCTTCAGCCAAAGTTAAGTCGATGCTGCCCAGCCAGGTCAGGGTGTAGGTTTGTCTTGTGTAGGGGTTGGGGAAGATGGTGAGGTGGGGGAATGGAGGAGGAGAGAAGAGAATCGGGCTAAAGACAGTGAAAGCTGATAGGATCAAGTTGGAGAAAAGAGTAGCAAGTAGAAAAGCATGTGCGAAGATTTCTTGTGAATTCTCAAGCACTCAATTAAAAGCAGGCCAAAGCTTGAGGACTGGGTTGAAGGCTAAAGACTGTGTGTGGGAGGCAGAGGTGGGTTAAGGGTATGCAATACATTTTTCAGGGACAGGCCCCAATACTGGCTCAGAATCTCTTAGGCATGGCTTTTTTAAGGCAAGTTGTACCCAAAGCCTGGTTTACATCTGGAATTCAAGAACTCTCCGTGTTTTGAATATGGCCTAGAGAACACATGTGGTCCACAGGCTGCATTTTTGCCACCCACAACTTTGGGCCACATTTGTAGGAGCCAGCAAAAGAATCAATCTGCTGAGTCAGGATAAAATCTCACACTTTAGAAAATATTATCCAAATAGGCATTCATACATGTTGCCATATTAAGCACTCAAGTGGCCCCGTTAATAATAAACTCTTTAGACACAGAAGCACTTACATCACAAATTATGTTATGAATTATAAATAGAGGATAAAACAGCTGAGAATGTGAAGCCAGGAGTTCTAAGTTCTGTTGCTAGCTCAAGCATAGGCCTAAAAAAAAGGCACGCACCTCTCAGTTCAGTTTAAGAATTTTCCTTGAGTATTTTTTTATAAGGCACTTAGGCAAATGGTATATAAATGAGACCAAGTGTCTGTCTTGAAAGTGCTGAAAATCTAGGAAGGGGGTAAAATAAATACACAAATTAATACGTGCAAGACATGGAAATAAAATGTTATGAGAGAGACACAAGCAAAACACTGACTAAGGTTCAACAAAGGAACAAACAAAAACAGTACATTATTAACTTCTCTGTATCCATTAGATTCTCTTAGCATGTCTGGTTCCCAGGACAGAGTAAGCATTTGATAAATGGTTTTTTGAATGACCTAAATGATCATGTCTCTTCCAGTCCTAAACAGTCTGCTAGTGGCCCGGTCAGCAATTTATTTACTCTTAATTTGCATTATTAGACCCAGTATCTATTTCTGTGCCACAGAGTCACACATAGGTCAGTGCATTAATAATCGTGAACTGGTTTATAGTCCTGTGCTCCTCAGGTGGAAGATAAGCAACTTTGGTACAATCTATTAAATATAATATAATTCAAAGAGGGATTTAAATAAAAGAAGATATTGATAGACCCATAAATACAAATACAGGAAAGGGAAGTTAAGAATTGCATGTAGGGTCAGTAGAGTTGGAGGAAATGATTATGTACCGTTTTTCCTCCAAAACTCACGTCTATTTCTACCAGAGGAGCTTGGAACAATTCTTACAACTGTGAAATACTAAGAGCCATGTATGAATCAGTCATGCAAGTTCTTCTTAGCATCCGATTCATATCACATATCATATTTGGCACACTGACCCATTTTTGCAGGAGGCCAAGCTGGAATGTGCCTGATAGTTGAAATCCTTTCATTTTGCAGACTGGAGATTCCTGCAGATGAGGTTTCATGCGCTTGGCAATATGGAGACCATGTTGCAAAGGAAAAGCAAAAGGAGTTCGGTTGCTTGGAATTTCTTGGCTGTGGAAAACATCTTTTAAAGAGAAGTGACTTCAAGGCAGTGTTCTCAAAAGTTACGAAGTTCTAAATGTGTTTTAGCAACTTTTTTTTTAAAGGCAAAGCTCAAAACTGATTAATTTATTTCTGTTCCACTGAAGAGTACAATAAATATGTTATGGTTCTTAATCTTACTAGGCAAAATTAATCTTTCTAATTACATAAGCAAACATGAATCCAGAGCTAGTTAAACATGAATCCAGAGCTAGTGCAGCTAAAACTGCAACCACAAAGGATAACAAATGGACAGAATCAAGCCTTTTGGCAGAATATTATGATACAGTGTTGCAATACAAGAATTTTATTATCTGCTCCACAGTTTTTATGATAACAAAATTACAATTCCTTTCACTTTTTTGTCTATTTAATGCATTACTATTTGACAAATAATTCGAAGTCTAAGTCACTAACATAACAATATCACATCTTACCATATAAATTTTTAGGTAAATAAGGCATCCCTTCGGCCACTGACCAAGCATCTACACCTAAGGAAATTACCTGGCTTCTCCAAACTTTATTTTCTGTTTTTCTGTTCCCCAAGAAGCAGACCCTGAAACAAAGATCTGAGTGCAAGCAGTTCTTTAGGAGGGGGGAAAGAAGGGGTGGGTGTGGAATGCTGGAGGCAGCTCCTACTGGCTGGTGAGAGCTGACTGTACACATTTCTTCTCAGGTCCCTGTTCAGTGATGTCACATTGAGAGCTTGAAATAGGCCACGGCGGGAGCGTTTACACCATGGAAAGCAGCAAGTGCTAAACATCAAGGCTGTTTTTGTTTTTGTTTTTTGTTTCCTTTATGCTTTGAGCACTGTTAGTACAGGATACACAGTAACAGAGTGGAGCCGTGAGTAAGACAGGAAAGAGACACACTATTAAAGACACGCTAATAAGCCTGTTGTCCGTGGATTTAAGCTGCAGTTTAATTCTGGGGAGAAACTGTGGGCAGTGATAGAGGACACACTGCAAAATTGTAGCACTGCTGAAGGTAGAATGAGCTGGGGCATTTATATACCCACTCAGTCATTGGAAAGGTGTCTGGGCATGGGTGGTCGATTCCCCCTGACATATCTGCCTCTAGTGAGTGGGGAAAAGAGGCCTTGCCTATCCTCACCCAAGAGACACAGGTCCCAGCAGCTGGAAAGTGGCCCAGCAGCCACTGAAACAATAGGACCCAGGAATAGGGGTGGGGCCCCAACAGCATCTGCTATAGTTTCTTTATAAAATAAAAATAAAAGCATCTACCATCTCATTTCACTTTTTTAAAAACATTTTTAAGCGTTTATTTATTCTTGAGAAAGATAGAGACAGAGTAAAAGCAGGGGAGGGGCAGAGAGAGAGGGAGACACAGAATCTGAAGGAGTTCCAGGCTCTGAGCTGTCAGCACAGAGCCCGATGTGGGGCTTGAACCCACAAACCATGAGATCATGAAAGTAGAATGTCATCACTGGAGACCAACAGTTTGTGAAGGTGACATTGACAGGTAGGCACGTTAGGGGCACAGACAAGACCTCTACTTAAAATTACCTCCTCTGGACTATTTTGACCCCCAAAATCTCCCCCATTGGTTCTCTGTCTGGGTTTGGAGCCTGACAGGCCCTGATGATGATTAAGTAGGATATTTAAAAATAATACATGAACCCACAAACTTCACTGATATTGGTGCCCTGATGATTTGTCGGGATACTGGATGCTAAGGAATCACACTGTAAAAGGAAGTTTTATAGGAGAAGAAGGTTGGGAAAGTTCAGAGCCTGGAATTCTGGGTGAGGACAAGGCAAGTGCAGAATGCAGAGGTCAGAAGAATGCCACTCTGGCCCCAGCTTTTTCCAGAGCTGTCCCTACGTCCCCTTGGCCCTCCCAATAATTGCCTACCACTGTCGCGGGCTGGTCTTAACATATTGGATGAAAGTAGTTGGGTGACAACAGACCCTAAATTACCTCCCTTACTCTTTTTCTGATGCCTGAAGTTCTATTGTCAAAATTTCTTTCTTGGACTTAAAAGAGAATTCTCTGAAACTGTAAGCAACTAAGTCTTAACAATACGTTAATAGTTTGCTCCCAGGTGTGTGGGTGAGGGGAGAAGGCAGAGAGGAGAGGAGAGGACCAAGAGGTAGGAGAGCACAAGAGTGCAGGATCCCTGCAAAGTCTGTAGGGTTTGAAGAAGATACTCAGAGAGGATAGAAGGAAGGACACTAGGAAGAGAAGAAACAGACATGTTCCAAAATGACTCAAGCCAATCTGGCCATGTACCACTCGTAGGTTCCCTTTGGTCCTAGGTGAGAGCTGCTGAGGATGAAGTTTTCCATGGTAAGGGTTAGTGACATCCCTCCAAACTCACTGTCAGGTTATAACAAAAGCAATTCTCAGCGAATTCTGATACCTTACAAACATTTATCAAACACACATTCGCAGGCAAGAAGGTCCCAAACATTTCTTACCACCTGTTTCATTGGCCCCACAAGGTCCCAGCCTCCTACCCTTCTAGGTGCTCTGACCACTACGTTTCATGAAAGGCTCACCTGAGAAAAATGCGACAATATTCCACAGGCAGGATTCTATTCATCTTATTAGTTCTCTCATCAGAACAGAAACCAAAGACTGGACATAGGACTGTTTAGGGATTAAGGACCATTTACGGATCAAGCATGAACATGATGGCAAAGGGCACAGGCTATAGACTCATTAGATTCTTACATCCCTTACGTTCGGGGGGCGAGGGGGGCGGAGAATGTTTAAATTAAAAACAAACTTTTGATTAATCTTTAAAAATTCAACATTTAGAGCTCATGTATAGCATTTGTCACGACAGTCAACAGGCCATTATTTTAATCAATAAAAACTCATTTTCAACATTCACTAGCTAATTAGAAAAGCCCCATGTGTGGTCAAGGAATGGCCTCTGAGTGTGTCCTCTTTGTTAGGATGCAAGCTCACCATCTTAGATGGGGATTCCTGGTTAGAGCAACTCATAGTGCCGGACTCAAGGCCAAGTATTTTGTGGCCAAGTGCAGACATTCTAATCATCAGCTTTCGGAGTGGAGAGGGGAGTGGGGGCGCACCAAAGACAAAATCCACGATCTTAACAATTTTGAGTAGAACTAACCTACCGATTGGAGTTTCCCATCCAAGTATTTTTCTGTTTAACTTTATTAAAAACATCCTATAAATTTGATTTCTCAGGCTTTGTGTTTTTGAACAAATAAAACTGTTGGCTCTTCTCCAATGAAGAAAAATGTATACTCTTTTCTAATCACTCCTGGAGACGTGCACTTTTCTCACTTCACTCCTTCAGTTAAGCCTAAAAGATAAAAAGTTGAAATCCTAACAGACTTTAAAGAATATACTTTAATCTTATCCACTGCCTGGAGTGCAACTGCAGGTTACCTAGCTGATTTTTATAAAGTTATCTTTCAATAACAATTTGGGACGAATGACTACTTTTCATTGTTGTGTCTTCTTGGAGTTAAGACATCAAAACTGCAGAGATATTATGCTCACATCGGGTTGGAGGCATTCTGGGCAAGTAATCTAAATCTTACTAATCTGGGCAATGGTTCTGCTAATCTACCAACAAATAATCTAAACTGAAAAACTAAGTGAAGAGTCAGGAAAGGAGGAGTCAGAGAAGAAAACACTTGTCCAAATCCGTGTGCAATCACAAGTAATACTGTTTATTGGCAGAAAAGTACAAGGGAACTTCTACTGTCATTTCCCATCAAGAGAACAGATGTAGGGATTATTTATAATTAACCCACGAACTAGGCAGCAAGATCATTAATTCCTACTTAACATACCCATGAACATTCAGGTTCAGAAGGGTAACTAATCATGTGTCGAATAACTACAAGGGTTAATGAAACTGAAACAAAGTGAAGGTGTCCTGAAGTTCATAAAGCTTACTTGGTGGAGCCAAGAATTCATGAGCCTTGACTTGGCTCTTTTGTTGGAGCAGCTTCCTCACTAGCCATGGTAATGGGCAGTCTAATAGACAAGCTGTGACTACGCCACGCCTGGCAGCCCTGGCCTTGATTTAGTAGACACTTCTGGAACAAATAGTCTGGCTAAGTAAGAAAGCTTCGTAACTAGAATTCTCAAAAACAAACAAGTCCACTTAATTTTGAAAGTAAACTCATCTTTTAAAATATAGAAGTAAATCAAATCTCAGTGGAAGACAGTCACCCAGGCTACGAGTGAGTGAGGATGTAGGGCCACGATGCTGCATGATGGGGATCTGGTGTGAGATTCAGGGTTTCATAGTTAGAGTCTGGTAACTTTCGCTTCTACCCATCCTCAGTACAATGCAAATGGTTATTAGTAATCATTTGGAAAATGGCATTCAATGAAGATCTTTATGCCTTCAGAACTGTTTAAATCCTGCTATGGATTTGAATCTTCCATAACTATTTATTGCAATGAAACAGCAGGTATCACTCGTTCAAGGTGGACTCACAGGTACCCCATCTGATTTTCAGAAGAGTCACTCTCCACCTTGCTCAATCACATGGCTGACTCAGCATGTCCACATCCCCAGGCTGGAGGTGTCTTCATCTGATGTTTTGCAGGAGGGTCAAGCAGCCTTTTTTTAGTGGCAATGAGTTTCCGTAGATCTTTTCCATACTCAGCTTTTTCTTATTGAGAAAGTGCTTGAAATGTTTCTCAGTATTTACTAATCTGACATGGTAGGCTAAGCTGTATGATCTCAGAAGATTCCAGAACACAAATATTCTGTCAAAGACTGTGTGGTCAAACCCTAGTAGAAGCATGTATATCAGAAAAATAAAAATCAGATTCCATTCTTAAGTGGTATAAAATTAAGATACTGCCCTAGCTCTCCTTCCTGTTAAACTTAAATCTGTATACTAATACAACATGCCAATGTCATGGTTTTTAATAATATAATCCAGTAGGTATGATGAGAAACAATGACTGTTGGTTAAGTGTTATTGGGAAAAATGCCAAAGAGGTTACTGCCTGTGTTCTCTTCTAGGATTTTTTATGTTGCAGGTCTCACACTTAGATCTTTAATCCATTTTGAATTTATTTTTGTGGATGGTGTAAGAAAGTGGTCCAGTTTTCCTAACACCATTAATTGAAGAAATTATCCTTTCCCCATTGTAGATTCTTGGCTCCCTTGTTGTAAATCAGTAGGGCATATATACCTGGGTTTATTTCTGGGCTCTCTATTCTGTTCCATTGATCTATGTGCCTGTTTTTATGCCAATACCATACTGTTTTGATTACTATAACTTTGTAATACGGTAGGAAATCAGGGAGCGTGATGCCTCCAACTTTGTTATTCTTTCTCAAAATTGCTTGGGCCATATGGGATCTTTTGCGGTTCTATACACATTTTAGGATTGTTTGTTTTATTTCCGTGGAAAATGCCACTGGAATTTGGGTAGGGATTGCATTGAATCTGGAGATTGTTTTGGGTAGTATGAACATTTTAACAATATTAATTCTTCCAATCCATGGGCGCAGAATATCTTCTCACTTATTTATGACATTTTCAATTTCTTTCATCAATGTCTCTAA
The DNA here is from genome assembly GCF_046562875.1 of Panthera onca. Lineage (NCBI taxonomy): Eukaryota > Metazoa > Chordata > Mammalia > Carnivora > Felidae > Panthera > Panthera onca. The sequence continues at coordinate 30,571,292 of NC_138351.1, read as the reverse complement.
GTTTTCAGTATATAGATCTTTAACTTCCTTGGTTAAATTTATTCCTAGGTATTCCATCTTTCTACCTCTTGTCTCTCATTGTTCGAAGTTTGCCAGGCAGCTTCTTTTTGGTGCTGGAGAGACCAAAGGTGAGAATGCATGGGGCTTTCTATCTAGCAAGAGTGAGGAGCAGAGGGGGTCAAGTGAAGCTAGGGAAGCTGGGGTCAGTGACAGTGATGATCTCAAGTGTAGAATTTAGCGTCTGTCTTCACAATTTTCCTCTGATCAGTTCCCCTGGGCTCAGGCCTGAGTAATAATAATCAGGTGCTGCACCAGAAGAGAGTATGAAAACAAGAAGCTGTACCACTAACGCCGTTATAAGCGTCAGCAGCTTTGGCCCCAATGGCACCACAACATCAAGAGATAGTTACAGGTGCCATGGCAGAGATGCCTGGTTTCTGGCTTCTGTGGCCACTGAAGATAGTAACAGCAGTTTTAGCAGCAGTAACAGAGAGCTGCCTGGGTATTGACCACGCTAACTTTGACAAGAGACGTGAATGAGCCACTCCACTGTGGAAGGTCTGGGTGGCAGTGGCAGTGGCTGTGGCTGTTTCGGTGACATTAACTGTGGCTCTGACATGGATAGCAGGAGGAGACCTAGCTGCCGGGAGTCTGAGTGAGAGAGGGGGCAGTGGTGATGCCAGTGGCTCCAGTACACAGACCACCTTGCCAGGGTGACTGGTATAATCACCATATTTTACCCTTAAGTGGGGCGGTTCTACCTGGCGTAAGAAAGATTTTGCTTCTTGCTATCAAGGAATGGATCTATTAGGGTGAATCAGAAAGAGGTCTCTTCATCTCAGCAACCCAGATACCTTCTTCTCAGCAGAAATTAGCTTTTGAACTGTACAAAAGTCACGTTTTCAGCATCAACCAGAAGAAATATGAACTTAAACTTTAACATGCCAGGGGGGCCTGGGTGGCTCGGTAGGTTAAGCGTCCAACTTTGGCTTGGGTCGTGATCTCATAGCTTATGAGTTCGAGCCCTGCGTTGGGCTCTGTGCTGACAGGTCAGAGCCTGGAGCCTGCTTCGGATTCTGTGTCTCCCTCTCCCTGTACCCTTCCCCCACTTTCACTCTGTCTCTTTCTCTCTCTCAAAGTTAAATAAACATTAAAACATTGTTTAAAAAACTTTAACATGCCAAATCCCTGTTCCTCTTCTTGGATCCTCTTGTACTGCAGCTTCTGGGTGGCTTGGCCTTATCTTAGTATTCACCTTATTGGTCAAAGATATCGAAGGAATCATACAGTTTCATTACATTTTTGGGTAATTCTCAGCTCCTTGAAAGGGGTGGAGACCACACTTCCATGGAGAAGCGATTTTTTATTTATTTTTATTTATTTTTTATTATTATTTTTTTAACGTTTATTTATTTTTTGAGATAGAGAGAGACACAGCATGAACGGGGGAGGGGCAGAGAGAGAGGGAGACACAGAATCCGAAGCAGGCTCCAGGCTCTGAGCCATCAGCCCAGAGCCCGACATGGGGCTCGAACTCGCGGACCGCGAGATCGTGACCTGAGCTGAAGTCGGACGCTTAACCGACTGAGCCACCCAGGCGCCCAGAGAAGCGATTTTTTAAAAGGAATTTCATAGTCAAGAAGGAGAGGAACACTTGGAGTAACTGATTGAATTTATTCAAAGTCACATCCAAGAAGGACAAGTACCACTCAGGGGAGGAAGCAGACTATTCTGTAACATTTCATCTACTCATTGCAGATCTGGATCAAGAGGTGGGACATCTGGGCAGAGGTACAAGTGCAAACTGCCAAGTGATGAAGTCTCTGACATGCCTTCGGAAATGTTGCAGGATGTAGACCAGTGTCCTTATCAGGACTCCTCAAGGAGAGTGTGTCATGTGGCCAGGAGGTGGGGTGGGCTGGGGGAGACCCAGCCAAGCATAAGCTTAAGGAGAAAAAGATGGCCAGTAATTTGTCTTCAAAAGGGTACAGCATTGCCTTGAAGAACTTTGGCTCTGCTGCCACAGCACCTTCCCTGGTCTTCACACAACACTTTGATCCTCCTTTAGGTAGATATTGAGGAGCAACTATTGAAAAGCAGACACATCTGGGGCTGACAAATGACAAGCCTGCCCTAGGCTCCGCCTACTTTTACCCCATCCCGGGTGCCACCAGGCAGAGCTGGTTCTGGCCCCTCCGGCCTCTCCTCCAGACTGCATTTCCTGAGGCTCCAGCCATCTCGCTTCCATGTTCCCAAGCCCCCAGTGATTTCCCATCCACAACTCAAAGAGGCCCAGCACCTCACTCTACAGTGTCCAGAACCTGCTCCTGCCACCATTTTAACTTTATTTTCAGTTCCTCCCTCTCCGTATCCCTATTCTGGTCAAATTAAATTCTTACTGATTTGTTGCACACCATGTGCATCAGCTTTTTGTGGCTGTGCTCATGAAACTCCTTAGGTGACATTGCTCTTAGTGGCTTTCCTCCCTCACCGCACCCCTGCTCCTCCATATCCGAATCCATCCTGGCCTTCGCAGCCCGACTCTGTGCCACCCCACCCCCCACCCCACACGGAATCTTCCATGATCTACGAAGTCTAACAGCTGGACTTCAGGTGCATTTCATCTACACGACTCCCAAGAGATGGAATGTCGTGTAGATTGTGTCATGGCTGACCAATGTTTGTCTTATTCCCCCGTGATAAGCCTGTCAATTCTTGGAAGCTCCCCCAGGAGTCAGTGTGACTTCTTGGTGGCCATCTAATCCAGGACCAAGCATCTTGCTCCTCCTATTGGAGGAATGTTGGCAATTAAAAAATGTTTAAAAGGAAATGACTATGTGTAGTTCTCCCTCTCCTACCACCAAAATAAGCTTATCATAGTGAATAATGATATAACCTGCCTTAATAATATGTGAGTATCATTTAAAAAGAAAATATAATCATAGGTATAATCAAGGAATGCAGAATGTCTGAGAGATCAATGAAAAAATTACCTTTTTACATTTAATATTTATCACTCTTGCTCAGGTCTAAAACTATATACACAAAAGGAGTAGGGAAACAGTTCAAAATGGTCAAGAAAGAACTATCCAGTTGATTGGAATATTCACATTAAAGGAAAACACTCAGTGTGTCAAAAGGAATATTTCCATCCTGAATTGGGACAATCAGAAGTATGATTCTGATTTGCAGCTATGTGAATGCCTATTAATAAAGCAAAGTGAGAAACCCCCAATGAATAGAGAAAACCAGTAAAGCAGTACTTTGTGTTAGTGTAGGAATTTAGTAGATCTCTGCTGTCTTATTCTAGCCCATTCATTCACTATACACATAGTTATTAAGCTCCTATGAAGAGTCATTTACTTCTCTAAGCACTGGGGATATAACAGTGAACAAGGCCCTGCTTTCATGTGCTTCTATTTACAGAAGAGAAATGAGCCATAACCAGCAAACACATAAATGAGCAAGTTAATTTCGGGCAGTAAAAAGTGTTATTAAGAAAATAAAATAAGGTGATATGAGGGCAAGTGAGAGAGAGACTATACATAGTCTGGATGGGTAGTCAGAGAAAACCTCGACAAGGAGGTGACTTTTATTCCGAGACTTGAGTGACACGGAACCAGCCATGGAAGGGCATACAGCAGGGTAACTCAACCATGACACCAGTGACATTTTGACAGGATGACTCCTTTGGGTGACTGTCCTGATATTGTAGGGTGCTTATTAGTAGCATCCCTGGGTGCTGTTCTCCAGTAGCAGCAACCTCACCGTCCCCACACTTATGACAATCAAAATGCCTCCAGATTTTGCCAAATGACCCCTGGGGGCTAAAACTGTGGTTGGGAGCCACGCAACCGGAGTGAAGGCTCACAGTAACAATCAAGCTTAAGGTGTCCAATGTACAGAGACAAGGTCAAGAGACATTTTTAGCACTTGCTCCCTCTATATGACAAAATTATTTTCTATAATAATTATGTAACAATCCATAGCAATCATTTTATTCATTCTTCAGTTATAAAATAACCAGCAATTAAAGAAGAAATTTTGATTTTACATTTTGAATACAAATAAAAACTTCAAATAGATACATACAAAACAGAATAGAAACAAGTCAACTCCTGTTTTTCATCTTTACAAGCATTTCTGTCTCATTGGGTTGGCTACATACTGTGTCTAGAGAGAGCTTGAATGATCCCGAACTGTTACAAATTCACTCTTGGAACTAGCATGCATAGTAGAGTCCTCTCTAACTGCTGTATCTGGGAGTACTCCAAATTAACCTACATGTAAAATACAAAGTGCATTAAAGGATAAGGGATAAAAAATATGCTCCCTTAAAGCCTACCTATATATCATTAAAACTCTACATACTTTAAATAATTGTTCAGAACTCAGACCAACACATGATTTTTGCAAGGAAGGAGTATTTTTACCACTTACATAGCTTAGAATTACTGGCTCATGGTGATAATAAAAAGCAGACTAAGTGGGTTTTACCACAGTTTTTAAATTTTCTGTAGCAAATGCATCCCCTTATTGTCCACACCCAGAGCTGACCGTTCCCCTCACTCTGCCCTTGGGGCAGGCAGGGCCACAGCGTGTATGACTCTGGAAGCCCAGGGTAAGGGTTTGGGATTTTATTTTTACTTGAATGTTAAGTGCAGAAGAAAGCCCCTGGGGGGGGGGGGGGCAGGGCGAGGGGGGGGGTTATGGATCAGAAGAGTAACTTCACTTTCATTGTGGTTTCTAATGCAATCATGTTGGCAGGAGTAGACACAGGAAGATGAGTCAGAGACTGACACAGGAGTCCAGGTGAGCCCTAGCAGTGGCCAAGAGGAGGCGGAGAGTCAGGCAGAGCCATGTGAGCCAAGTCAGTAAGGTAAAATCCAAAAGAGTGAAGTGCAGGTCCAGAGCCCAGGGGAGAGATCAGTACCCGGGATTTCCATTTGGGAGTCACTGGCATGCATATTGTATTTAATGCCTCAGGTGTCCAGGGAAAGTGTAGCTAAAGGATTGTGGCCTCCTTGCAGACAAAGAGGAGCTAGCAAAGGAGGCAGGAAGGAGAAGTGACTGGATGAGGTGCCCTGGTTTAAGGAGGAGGGAGTGGCTCTATGTCATCCTGGTGAGATGCTAACAATGACAGATTACAACCTGGCTTTGCATGCTGGAGATTATCAGAGGACATGGGTGAACTTGGGGATGCCCATCTGTGCAGTAATGGAACAGAAGCCCACCAGGTGGATGATAAGAGCCCAAGGTTGTGACAATAGGCAATTCTTTTAAGACATTTTGCTGAATATGAACAAAGAAATAGGACAGAGCTGGAGGAAGACATGGGAACATATATTTTCCTTTCTTCTAGTCATGCCATTGACTTTTTTCCAAGGAACCTCTCCTCTCCCATGCTCAGCACATGTGGTTCAAGAAAGGCTCAACCCCTACTCCAGGGACAAAGCATGTGACCCAGCTTGACCAACTACAACATCATATTCCATGGCCACAGTGATTGGTTAAGAAATGGGTACATGACTTGAGTTGGTACAACCCAGAACTTCTTTGGAAGCTACAGAGAAGTCACCTTCCCAATTCACCAGAATTTGATCTGGGAAGATGTGTGTCTGGATCTGCAAGCAGCTGCTACAGGAATTCTTAGAACACGATGAAATATTCTGGGCTGAGAGATAGAGTCCTTTGCCTGGATTCATCTACCCCTTGAGTCAGTGAATTTCCTTTGTTTTATTTTCAGTTTGAATTTTCTGTTTTCTTGAAAGAGAAAGTGTCCTGACCAGTAAGTTCCAAAATTTACAAAGGGCACCCCTACACAATATGCATTAAGATGGTCAGGACGGGGGGTGCCTGGGTGACTCGATCTGTTAAGCATCTGACTCTTGACTCAGGTTAAGGTCATGGTCTCATGGCTGTTTGAGTTTAAGGCCCACATGGGCTCTGTGCTGACAGCATCAAGCCTGCTTGAGATTCTCCCTCTTTCTCTGAACTTCCCCTGCCTTCACTGTTTCTGTCTGCCTCAAAATAAATATTTTTTTTTAATTTTTTCCAAGTTTTTCTATAAAGTCCTTATTAATTTCCAAGAGAAATATAATTTACTTTTTTCATTTTCATTTATTTATTTATTTATTTATTTATTTAATATGATTTATTGTCAAATTGGCTTATATACAATACCCAGTGCTCATCCCAACAAGTGCACTTCTCAATGCCCATCATCCACTTTCCCCTCTCCCGCACCCCCATCAACCCTTAGTTTGTTCCCGTATTTAAGAGTCTCTTAACAGTTTGCCTCCCTCCCCCTCTGTTTGTAACTATTTTTTTCCCCTTCCCTTCCCCCATGGTCATCTGTTAAATTTCTCAAGATTCACATTTGAGTGAAAACATATGGTATCTGTCTTTCTCTGTATGACTTATTTCACTTAGCATAATACCCTCCAGTTCCATCCACGTTGCTGCAAATGGCATGATTTTATCCTTTCTCATTGCCAAATAGTATTCCATTGTATATATAAATCACATTTTCTTTATCCATTTGTCAGTTGATGGACATTTAGGCTCTTTCCATAATTTGGCTATTGTTGAAAGTGCTGCCATAAACATGGGGGTACCTGTGCCCCTATGCATTAGCACTCCTGTATCCTTTGCATAAATACTAGTAGTGCTATTGCTGGGTCATAGGGTAGATCTATTTTTATTTTTTAAGGAACCTCCACACTGCTTTCCAGAGTGGCTGCACCAGTTTGCATTCCCACCAACAGTGAAAGAGGGTTCCCGTTTCTCCACATCCTCGTCAGCATCTATAGTCTCCTGATTTGTTCATTTTAGCCACTCTGACCAGTGTGAGGTGGTATCTCAGTGTGGCTTTGGTTTATGTTTTCCTGATGGTGAATGACGTTGAGCATCATTTTATGTGTCTGTTGGCCATCTGGAAGTCTTCTTTGGAAAAGTGTCTATTGATGTCTTATGCCCATTTCTTCACTGGATTATTTGTTTTTCAGGTGTGGAGTTTGGTGAGTTCTTTATAGATTTTGGATACTAACCCTTTATCCAATATGTCATTTGCAAATATCTTTTCCCATTCCATCAGTTGCCATTTAGTTTTGTTGATTGTTTCCTTTGCAGTGCAAAAGCTTTTTATCTTCATGAGGTCCCAATAGTTCGTTTTTGTTTTTAATTCCCTTGCTTTTGGAGATGTGTTGAGTAAGAAATTGCTGCAGCTGAGGTCAAAAATGTTGTTGCCTGCTTTCTCCTCTACGGTTTTGATTGTTTCCTGTCTCACATTTAGGTGTTTCATCCATTTTAAGTTTATGTTTGTGTATGGTGTAATAAAGTGGTCTAGTTTCATTCTTCTGCATGTTGCTGTCCAATTCTCCCAGAACCATTTGCTAAAGAGACTGTCTTTTTTCCATTGGAAACTCTTTCTTGCTTTGTCAAAGATTAGTTGGCCATACATTTGTGGGTCCAGTTCTGGGCTCTCTATTCTATTCCATTGGTCTATGTCTGTTTTTTTGTGCCAATACTATACTGTCTTGATGATTATAGCTTTGTAGTAGAGGCTAAAGTCTGGGATTGTGATGCCTTCTGCTTTGGTTTTCTTTTTCAATATTACTTTGGCTATTGGTGATCTTTTGTGGTTTCATAGAAATTTTAGGATTGTTGTTCTAGCTTTGAGAAGAATGCTGATGCAATTTTAATTGGGGTTGCATTGAATGTGTAGATTGCTTTGGGTAGTATTGACATTTTAACAATATTTATTCTACCAATCCATGAGCATGGGATGTTTTTCCATTTCTTTGTATCTCTTTCAATTTCTTTCATAAGCTTTCTATAGTTTTCAGCATACAGATCTTTTACATCTTTGGTTAGGTTTATTCCTAGGTATTTTATGGTTCTTGGTGCAATTGTAAATGGGATCCATTTCTTTATTTCTGTTTCTGTTGTTTAATTTTTGGTGTAAGGAAATGCAACCGATTTCTGTACATTGATTTTGTACCCTGTGACTTCGCTGAATTCACATATCAATTCTAGCAGTCTTTTGATGGAGTCTTTAGAGTTTTCCATGTAGAGTATCACATCATATGCAAAAAGTGAAAGTTTGACTTCTTCTTTGCCAATTTTGATGCCTTTCAGTTCATTTTGTTGTCTGATTGTTGATTGCTGACTTCCAACACTGTGTTAAAAAACAGTGGTGAGAGTGGACATCCCTGTCGTGTTCCTGATCTCAGGGGGAAAGCTCTGTTTTTCCCCATTGAGGATGATATTAGCTGTGGGATTTTCATATATGGCTTTTATGCTGTTTAAGAATGTTCCTTCTATCCGGACTTTCTTGAGGGTTTTTATTAAGAAAGGATGCTGTATTTTGTCAAATGCTTTTTCTGCATTTATTGACAGGATCATATGGTTTTTATCCTTTCTTTTATTAATGTGATGTGTCACATTGATTGATTTGTGAATATTGAACCAACCCTGCAGCCCTGCAGGAATGAATCCCACTTGATCATGGTGAATAATTCTTTTTATATGCTGTTGAATTCTATTTGCTAGTATCTTGTTGAGAATTTTTGCATCCATGTTCATCAGGGATATTGGCCTATAGTTCTCCTTTTTTGTGGGGTCTGTGTCTGGTTTGGGAATCAAAGTAATTCTGGCTTTATAGAATGAGTCTGGAAGTTTTTCTTCCCTTTCTATTTTTTTTGGAACATATTGAGAAGGACAGGTATGAACTCTGCTTTAAATGTCTGGTAGAATTTCCCAAGGAAGCCATCTGGTCCAGGACTCTTTTTTGTTGGGAGATTTTTGATAACTGATTCAATTTCTTTACTAGTTATGGGTATGTTCAAATTTTCTATTTCTTCCTGTTTGAGTTTTGGTAGTGTGTGGGTGTTTAGGAATTTGTCCATTTCTTCCAGGTTGTCCAGTTTGTTGGCATATAATTTTTCATTGTATTCTCTGATGATTGCTTGTATTTCTGAGGGATTGGTTGTAATAATTCCATTTTCATTCATGATTTTATCTATTTGGGTCATCTCCTTTTTCTTTTTGAGAATCCTGGCGAGAGGTTTATCAATTTTGTTTATTTTTTCAAAAAACCAACTCTTGGTTTCATTGATCTGTTCTACTGTTTTTTTGGATGCTATATTGTTTATTTCTGCTCTGATATTGATTATTTCTCTCCTTCTGTTGGGTTTGGAGTTTCTTTGCTGTTCTGCTTCTACTTGCTTTAGGTGTGCTGTTAGATTTTATGTTTGGGGGTTTTTCTTGTTTTTTGAATTAGGCCTGGATTGCAATATATTTTCCTCTTAGGACTGCGTTTGCTGCAACCCAAAGGGTTTGGACTGTTGTGTTTTCATTTTCATTTGTTTCCATATATTTTTAAATTTCTTCTCTAATTGCCTGGTTGACACATTCATTCTTTAGTAGGTGTTCTTTAACCTCCATGCTTTTGGATGTTTTCCAGACTTTTTCCTGTGGTTGATTTCAAGTTTCATAGCATTGTGGTCTTAAAGTGTGCATGGTATGATCTCAATTCTTTTATATTTATTGAGGGATGTTTTGTGACCCAGTATGTGATCTGTTTTGGAGAAAGTTCCATGTGCACTCAAGAAGAATGTGTATTCTGCTGCTTTAGGATGAAAAGTTCTGAATATATCTGTCAAGGCCATCTGGTCCAGTGTATCATTCAGGGCCATTGTTATTTTATTGAGTTTTTGTCTAGATGATCTGTCCATTGTTGTAAGTGGAGTATTAAAATCCTCTGCAGACACTTCTCTAAAGAAGACATCCAGATGGCCAACAGGCACATGAAAAGATGCTCAACGTCGCTCCTCATCAGGGAAATACAAATCAAAACAACACTCAGATATCACCTCACGCCAGTCAGAGTGGCCAAAATGAACAAATCAGGAGACTATAGATGCTGACGAGGATGTGGAGAAACAGGAACCCTCTTGCACTGTTGGTGGGAATGCAAATTGGTGCAGCCACTCTGGAAAGCAGTGTGGAGGTTCCTCAGAAAATTAAAAATAGACCTACCCTATGACCCAGCAATAGCACTGCTAGGAATTTACCCAAGGGATACAGGAGTACTGATGCATAGGGGCACTTGTGCCCCAATGTTTATAGCAGCACTCTCCACAATAGCCAAATTATGGAAAGAGCCTAAATGTCCATCAACTGATGAATGGATAAAGAAATTGTGGTTTATATACACAATGGAGTACTACATGGCAATGAGAAAGAACGAAATATGGCCCTTTGTAGCAACATGGATGGAACTGGAGAGTGTGATGCTAAGTGAAATGAGCCATACAGAGAAAGACAGATACCATATGTTTTCACTCTTATGTGGATCCTGAGAAACTTAACAGAAACCCATGGAGGAGGGGAAGGAAAAAAAAAAAAGAGGTTAGAGTGGGAGAGAGCCAAAGCATAAGAGACTGTTAAAAACTGAGAACAAACTGAGGGTTGATGGGGGGTGGGAGGGAGGGGAGGGTGGGTGATGGGTATTGAGGAGGGCACCTTTTGGGATGAGCACTGGGTGTTGTATGGAAACCAATTTGACAATAAATTTCATATATTGAAAAAAAAATAAAAAAAATAAAGTCCTCTGCAATTACTAAATTCTTACCAATAAGGTTGCCTATGTTTGTGATTAATTGTTTTATATGTTTGGGTGCCTCCGAATTCAGTGCATAGACATTTATAATTCATAGCTCTTCTTGATGGATAGACCCTGTAATTATGACATAATGCCCTTCTTCATCTCTTGTTACAGCCTTTAGTTTAAAATCTAGTTTGTCTGATATAAGTATGGCTATTCCAGCTTTCTTTTGACTTCCAGTAGCATGATAGATGGTTCTCCATCCCCTCACTTTCAATCTGAAGGTGTCCTCGGGTATAAAATGGATCTTTTGTAGACAGCAAATATATGGGTCTTGTTTTTTATCCATGCTGATACCTTACGTCTTTTGATTGAAACATTTAGTCCATTTACATTCAGTGTTATTGTTGAAAGATATGGGTTTAGAGTCATTATGTTATCTGTAAGTTTCATGCTTGTAGTGATGTCTCTAGTCCTTTGTGGTCCTTGCAACATTTCACTAACAGAGTCCCACTTGTGGGTCTGGTTTAGTGGTGATGAATTCCTTCAGTTTTTGTTTGTTTGGGGAAACCTTTATCTCTCCTTCTATTCTAAATGACAGGTTTGCTGGATAAAGGATTCTTGGCTGCATATTTTTCCTGTTTATCACATTGAAAATTTCCTGCCATTCCTTTCTGGCCTGCCTAGTTTCAGTAGATAGGTCTGCTACTACCCTTATCTGTCTACCTTTGTATGTTAAGGCCCACTTATCCCTAGCTTTCAGAATTCTCTCCTTATCTTTGTATTTTGCCAGTTTCACTGATATGTCCTGCAGAAGATCAATTTAAGTTATGTCCGAAGGGAGTTCTCTGTGCCTCCTGTATTTTGATGTTTGTTTCTTTCCCCACATTGGGGAAGTTTTCAGGTATGATTTCAGGCAGAAGTACACCTTCTGCCCCTTTCTCTCTCTTCTTCTTCTTCTGGAACTCCTATGATACAGATATTGTTCCATTTAGTTGAATCACCTAGTTTTCTAATTCTCCTTGTGATCCAGATTTTTTTTTATCGCTCTTTTTCTCAGCTTCCTCTTATTCTGTAATTTTATCTTCTATTTCACCTATTCTTCCCCCTGCCTCTTCAATTCTAGCTGTCACCAACTCTAGTTTATTTTGTACCTTGTTTACAACATTTTTAAATTCATCATGACTATTTTTAAGTTCCTTGATCTCTGCAGCAATAGATTCTCTGTTGTCTTCTGTGCTTTTTTTCAAACCCAGTGATTAATCTTATGACTATTATTCTAAATTCTCATTCATTTTTTATCAATTCTCTAACTGTCATTTCTTCCTGGAATTTCTTTTGAGGAGAATTCTTCTGTTTCATCATTTTGGCCAGTTTTCTGTCCCTTATGTGTTTTAAAAGCTCGTTATGTGTCTTGCACCTGCGAGCACTACTATATTAAAGAGGGATCATACGTTGTCCAAGGCCTGGCCCTTCAGGAGGTGTTCTTTGGAGAGTTGCTTGCTCTCTGTTGTTGTTACTGTGGTTGCTTTATCTCCCTACTTGTAGTGATGTTTTGGACCCTCCACCAGGTGTGCTCTGATTTGTTCATTGAAGTAGCCCTGGAAAGGAAACAAACAGACAAACAAAAAACAAACAGAAAACAAAAACACGCAAACACACACACAAACAAACAAAACCCCAAAAACAAAAAATCAGAAACACCAGCTACAAATAAACAACAGGGTGGAGGCGCTGCTGACGGAAGAGACCTTATCCCATACAAAGAGAGAAATGACAGGTGTGGAGAAAAAGAAAGAATAAAAATTGACCAGAGAAACTATAGGGCTTAATCCAGAGAGAGAGAAAGGAAAATAAAGAAGGAGGCAGGGATAAAGAAAAAGAAAATAAAGTTATCTGGACAGAGAAACTATATGCCTTAATCCAGAGAGAGAGAGAGAGAATGGAGAATAAAGAAAGAGGTGTGGAACATGTATCAAGAGAATGGATTAAATATGTCTGCTTAAACAAACCAACAACCAGAGTAACGAGACTAGAGGAGGGAAGAGATAAGAAGAAAAGGAAGGAAGAATATATTTATATAATAAGAATTGTCCGAGAATTAAACCAGGCAATGAAGCAGCACAGGTCTGGAGGAGGGGCTGTCTGGTTCATCAGTGTCAATCCCTCCCCAGTAGATACCAGGCTGGAGGGGCGTGGTTTGGTGTAGGCGGTCCCGCCTCCACTGTGGGCTGGCTGTCCAATCCCTGAGGCCCCATCTTGGGGGGTTGTGGGGAGAAAGATGGTGACACCCCAGTCTCTCCTCCAGAGAGTACTTTGTTTGAGCTGGCATCATTATGCTGTGGAGGCGGTTTGTCCCACTCCACCAACTCCAGTGCCTGACTTGGCTGGGATTCAAACTCTTGTGCTGCCTGCCCCAGTACTAGGGAAGTGTCTCTTTGCGCTGTCCATATGTGGTCCCTGGCTGACAGGCACAGGCAGGCTTTGTCTTGTCTCACAGCAATCCAGGGAGGAATCGCTTTCTCCTACTGCAGACTGCACCCCTGACCTAGCCACCCAGCCCAGGGGTGGCTCCCCTCCTCCCTAGGTGCACAATCCAAGCAGCTGGCCCCTGTTCCAGAGCAAGCCCTGCAGTTAGAGATTGGATTTTTCTCTATCCCAGTCCAAGGTTTTTCTCTTGTCCAGATACAGTCCTATGCTTTCCCAGCAGCTCTTTCTCTTCTCTTTGTCTCTCCACAGAAGGAGATCCCTCCCCACCGTTCATTTTATCTCTCCCAGTTCACAATCATGCACCTATGGTCCATCAGTTTGTCCCATTGGGTCCCTGGAAGCACAACTGTCTCTTTTTCCTCCTGAACTGTTGGGATTCAAGGTCCTTTGGCTTCAACTCTTCTTTATTTGAGAGACAAGGGAAGTTTGGATTCCCCCTACTTCTCCACCATGTTGGCCCTTCCTCCCCTCTCTCAAAATTAGTAAATACATGGAAAGAAAAAAGAAAGAAAGAAAGAAGGAAAGAAAGAAAGAAAAAAGAAAGAAAGAAAGAAAGAAAGAAAGAAAGAAAGAAGGAAGGAAAGAAGGAAAGGAAGAAGGAAAGAAAGAAAGAAAGAAAGAAAGAAAGGAGGTGGGGAGGCACTTGGGTGGCTCAGTCGGTTGGGCATTTGACTCTTGATGTCTGCTCAGGTCATGATCCTGCAGTCATGGGATTGAGCCCTACATCAGGCTCCACACTGGGCATGGATCCTGCTTAGGATTCTCTCTCTCTCTCTCTCTCTCTCTCTCTCTTCCCCTCTACCACCCAAGTGCCTCCCACCTCCTTTCTTTTTCTTTCTTTCTTTCTTTCTTTCTTTCTTTCTTTCTTTCTTTCTGGAGGAGGACAGCCTTGTCCCAGTTTTAGGTTTGTGTGAGGAGCAGTGGGAAGTTGTGTCAAATTCCAAGAGTTGCAGATTACCATCACATTGACAGAGGTTTTTATTCCCCATCTCCTTTAATGCTCTTGCATCCAATATTTGGATGGTATGATTTTGTGTCACTGTATGGCCCCAGGGGCTCCTCCTCCAGGCCACATCAGTCGGTTAAGCATCCGACTTCGGCTCAGGTCATGATCTCACGGTTTGTGAATTCAAGCCCCCATCAGGCTCTGGGCTGACTGCTCAGAGCCTGGAGCCCACTTCAGATTCTGTGTCTCCCTCTGTCTGCCCCTCCGCTGATTGCACTCTGTCTCTCGCATTGTCTCAAAAATAAATAAACATAAAAAAATTTTTTTTTAAAGTTTACCTAATTATGTTAGAAGAGGAAGAAGATTTCTAAAATATTGCTGATTTTTTAAAAATAACCTACTTTCTGACTATTTTATGTGTCACATACCCAGATGTTGAAAGAATTCAGGAAAAGGCCAAGAAAAGCAGACAATAAATGTAAAAGAACATAATCATTTATACTCTGTAAAACCCATGCCCTTGAGTGGTAGTTTACATGGAAATCTTGATCTGGAGCTGAAGGGGGAGGTGTCTTGATATGTTTGCATCCAGTGGTCTCTGACTCTCCCAGAAGAGGGTCAAGGAAAAATTAGAAAGCTGATAATATTTTTTAAAGCAGATGAGCCCCAGGAAATATGGCCAATAAAAATTCATTGCATTTAGCATAGCTTTCAAAAAGCTCCCCAATATAGCTTACCTTTCCAGTTTCATGTCTTCCTGTGTCCTTTCTAGGCTTTGTTCCAAGGACGTTGACCCATTTACAGATATATATTTTGTTGCTTTGTATCTCCAAAACTTAGCACAAATCCTGGACCGTAGAAGCCACACAACAGATATTTGTTGAACTGATGGCTGAACAAATGGAAACCTAGCCATTCAATATAGATTGGATCTCATCACGTTCTTTCTGATTCCCTTGTACCACGGAGGGCAGGATTAATACGGTGGAAAGCATCAATAATAACTGGAAATGTGAGGAGCATTATTGTCTGGAAAAACAAGGACACGTTGAACTGTCTCAGTCCTGTCTCATAGAGAATTCCTCAATTTCAGCTGAGGAGAGAGGGTCTTGGGCATTTGCAACCATTGATTCCATAACAGGAACTGAGAAGCTCACACTTCACTGTCTTAAAACATCTATACGGCAACTGATGACAAATGGACTCACAAATCCTTCTCCAAATCTTCAATCTCACCCACATTATGTTCATACTAGGGAATTTTTATTGGTCTTACTTCCCAGGGGCTCTAGGCTTGGTGAATAGAAAGGCCCAGCTCCTTTGCAGCCAGTTGAGACAAACTACCATGTACCATACACTATAGAGTCCCCTATAGGATTAGGCTGATGCCACCACCACCCCCACCCCAGGCCCCAGCCTGAAATAGCTCCCCTGTTTGGCTTCCACCCCTTACTGCCCTGCTTCCCTCCCTCCTGACTGGGCTTCCCACAAGTACTTCCTTAATAAATCCCTCAAAATCCCTCACACGAAAATCCTCATCTCAGAGAGTGAGTTCTGGAGAACCTAACCTTACAAGGGTGTTTACTATGTGGGTGTATGAACATGTATAAAATGTTGCAACAATTCTTGAGGCCTTTTCAACCAAGTTGAACTTGATTTGAAGTTGTATACTTATTTCTTATTGGAAAGTAACCCCCCTCAAGCCTAGGAACAGCATGATTGTATAGGTATTCTTGGAGTCCCGAGGACAGTCCTTCTGTTTTTACAAAGAGCTGCCTGCCTCATATATGGCAGTAGGTTTGACAATTTGGCCTTGCCTCACTAAATTAAACAAAAACAAGCATTATCAAATGTTTAGATTTCCTGGAGTCTTGGCTTCAAGTAGCTTGATGAGTCATTCCTGACAAGTTCATATGCAGACCTCTAGTTCTATTAAGGCCTTAAGCTTTGTGGTGGTGAGGTGAGTTTCCTTTGTTTTATTTTTAAATCTAACAACACAAGCAATGCTAGCCACACCAATTAAAACAAGGAAAGAGTTAACCTTCGAGATGACCACAGTCCAGATGGCAGCATGAAAGTCACCAGAGCCATTTCATCTTCCAGAAGATTTATCACTGCAGAAATCCAAGTCTTTCATGTGGATTTCTGCCACAATCCATATTGCACACTCACACAAGGAATCTGGAGTTCAAGAGTCTGAAACAGCACTGCGAACACGGATTTGTGCTATAAACAGGACCCTGGAGGCGCAAGGTTGGCCAGGAAAACCATGCAGCTTTCACAAAATCAGGATATGTGAAGACAGGCGCCCTGATGACAAGAATATCCGAAGCCCTTGGTGTCACTTTGCAGGCACCCACTGCTTTGCTCTCCTGCTTTTGCCTCCGGTCCTCATTCTCAATCTTGCCAAATGCCTCTTTTTTTTTTTTTTTTAGCTACAACACATTCTCTTTTCTCTCAGTTCCACCCCAGATGTTTGCCCATGCTCTGTTCCAAAAGCCTCAGTTTCCCTTTCAAAAGCTGTTCCTTAAGAATTATTTTCCTTCAGGAATCCCAAGCTGTGGTGTCCCACACTGGTAGTCTGGAACCCAGGGGAAGAAAAGAATTTAAAGTGCTGCCTGGCTTCCGGGCATTGGGGTAGCACACTAATGTCCTCATACCCAAGTCTTGTTTCAGACACCCTGAAATCAAGTTTAAGAGCTCATTCTCAATGGTCATGAAATTTTACAAAATGCTACAGAGAATCAAGTTTAAATGATGCAACCACTTTATTTTCAGTACAATGTATTTTTAGCTGAAAGAGGTTTTCAGAGGAAAGCCATATCTTTTATGGGATATCATGCTTGTCAAAAGCAATTAAATAGTACATGGAGGCCTCAGAGTGGGCTCCAGCGTAATCTGGATATGGTTTGGGTACATGAATAAATATAAATTTGATGAAACCTCCTTGTATATGAAATGTAGCCTAAAACATACTACTTTTGAAAAGTAATGAAGTTATTCAAATACTTTGATTTCAAATTGCTTCCACCAGTCATTGATTTATAAATGTCATTTGCCATGTGATTTCAAATGACTTTACAGACTACAGAGCATGGAACTATGGGGATAAAGGAGACTTTAATGATCTTACATAAACCAGAAAGACTTTATTTAAACTTTATATAGAACAATGTATTAATTGTTTGGTCTAAGAACCTCTTGTTTCAGACACCTGTCATTTGAAAGACAGGATTTAAGAGAATACATGGCATTCCTAGAAAACTGGACCACAGTTTATAACAAATAAAGAATGAATTTGTTGTTTCTATAGTCCAATATGTTTCAAACCCATGGCACCCATTGCTCATTCCTTTTAGACACGTGATTTTAGGTCCATTTACACCATCCAGACAGCCCAAAGCAAAATTATTAGTCTTGTCTTTTGCTGCATAACCAACTCTCCCAAACTTAGTAGCATAAAACAACTACCATTAGATTATGCTTATGAATTCTGTAGGTCAAAAATTTGGAAAGGACACAGAAAATCATGGGCATACAAGGATTCCATGATGTCTCTGGCACCAGCAGGGAAGACTGGAACAGACCAGCCTGAAGGATTCACTTCTGAGATGGCTTCTTTACCCATAAGTCTGGCTTCTGGCTGGGCTGCTTGGAGCTGGGTCCCTGGAGCTGGTGACCCAGGTACCGTTATGTGCCTCCTTTCTGTGCCATGACTTCTCACAGCATGAGAGATAGGATCCAAGCGGGAACATTCCAAAAGCAAGCATTCCAAGAGCAAGGGTTCCAAGAGAACCAGATGGAAGCTGTCTTTCTGATTTAGTCTTGAAAGTTATATAGCATCATTTCTGCCATACTTATTGTTTAAAGTACTCACATTCGGTTTTGAATCCTGATGCCTCCACTTCTAAATGGATGACCTTAGGCAAGTGGCTTCATCTCTTCCTCACTCTACAAACACAGATGCTGATCAATCACAGGGTTGCTATGGATAAGCACAAATCCATGTTAGAGTGCATCACTAATTTATAAACAGTTGGCTAATTCTAATCCTCTTTCTTGTTTTCTTAGCTACCTTTATTTCCCACATTTCTCAGGCAGGAGCATGTGCAAGCTCCCTGCAATAATTCCATCAAAATCTGCCCTCAGATCCGTTGTTCAGAAGGTGGAATCTCAGGGGCGTTCCTCAATGGCTCAGGGAAGAAATGGTCGATGCCCACTGATGTTGCACCTTGCAGAGACCCCCTACTCCACCACGCCTAAGAGCCTGCCCCTCATTCTGGCTGTGTTAGAATTCCACATCTCCTCTCTGTGACACCTGAAGGAGCCATTGACAGACATTCTTTAAGCCCTCAGGAATTTCCTTCTTCTTTTAAAGAAAGTGAAATAGAATTCCAGAACAGGGACCCATGGGATGGAGTTTTTCTGAAGTACATGTTTCTGTTCTTTCTACTTCCCATCCCCACCTGGTGTCAAATCAGTTGAGGAAAGGGCACATTCAGCCTGGCTTTCCTCTCTGCCTAAGTTCTTTGAGCACATTACCCAAATCTTCTCTGGTCACCGGAGCAGTTGCATTCATTGCTGGAGCCAAAGAACACATAGAATGTTCCAAATGGGGAAATTAGTGAAGACACTATTGTATCCAGTTATGACAAAAGAGTGGCATGCTGAGGTATTTCTTCATTTATTGTCATTGTTACAATTCTTTAGCCAGTTCACTGGTCTCTTTACTGTCACTCCTGGTCTCCTCAGATTCACCTTCATACAAGAGTCAGAGATCCTTCTAGAAGCAGCCAGGCCACACTGCTCCCCTACTCAGAACCTGCGGCGGTTTCCTATTGCACTTGGAGTAAAATCTAAGGTCCTTGCAGTGGCTTACAAGGCCATCTACAGTCAGCTCAGATATTTCTCAGACTTCATTTCCCTCCTGAGACAGGGCCAGCCAGGCTGACGTGTGCAGGTGCCCAGGCCCTCAGCTTAGAAGGGCCGCACACACATTTCATTTTCATTAATCTCTTCAGTGCTCTGCTATTGCTATTTTGAAGGTTTTAATAATTTTCAAACAAGGGGCCGTACATTTTCATTTCATTTTCATTTGGCACTGAGTCCTGCAAATCATATAGGGGCTCTCTCTGTAGCCACACAAGACTCCTCCATTCTGCAAATGGGCCAGGCCGTAGGCCACTTGTGCACCAGGAATCAGCCCGGTGCTGCTCCTTCCCACTTCTGGGAAAGCTCTCCGTGATATGTTCACTCGGCTGCCTCTCTCCTTCGTGCAGGTCTCACATGTCCCCACCGGAGAAGCCTTCTGTGACCACCACATCCACGCTGTCACTGCCTCCCCACATGCGGAAGTATTTCTTCTTCAAAGCACCATCACCGCCCACATTATGGAGTAGATTTACTTGGATGCAGTTGTTTCTTGTTGGTCCCATAGAAGTTCCTCCAGGGAGCGGACTTAGCAGCTTGGTCATTTCTTTGATGTTGGGGACTAACACACTTGCTGGCACATAGCTATTTCCCAGTATGCTTTTGTTGAGTTAACTTATTCCTCACTAATACCACACATGCTGCCCTTCACAGCAGGAGCACGTTTTAATTCTATGAATTTGGTTGTGAGAAAAGTTCAGAGGACACATTTGGAAATACACTGTTTTGCTTTCACTGTGGTCACCTGGTTTTTCTCAGGCTGCCACTCATCCCCATTCAGCTTAATCTCTCTGCCTTCTTTTCTCTCTTTCTCTCTCTGCTTTGCAATGACTCTAACTCTGTGCTTCGAACATTCGAAGTATGGAGACGTTGAGATTCGTTTTCTGATTTTGGAGAGAGAAACAAGAGAAGTCATAGGAAGTATCAGAATGATGCCTACTTCAACCTGAATTGGACCATCTCAGCTGGAGGAAATGGCAGCTGCCCAGTGTCCTGACTACTGATCCCAGTGCCTTGCCACAACCCACGCAGCAGCAGGGATGTCAGAGCCAGAGGCACCTTTGATATCATCTAAGGCAAACTCATGACATCTTGTGTTCTTTCAGGGAGGAAAGGATATTTCAGGTTAGAAATAGAGAGGAGGGGAGGGGCGGGCAGGGAAAGGGAGGTGAAAGGGGGAAAGGGGTGATAAAAGGTGTGCTTGAATCATTCTAACCCCTGACAAGGAAAGTCATCTCTGGGGGTCGCAAAACTGATCGGTTGTAAGCCAGGCGCAAAAATTCAAATTTCCTGACTTTCTCTTTGATATTAAATGTCCTTTAATTGAAGAAATCATTGTTGGCTTCAAATTTCCAATACGGTCTGGTATTATTACTGTCCTCCATGTTCATTTTCTACCACTGCTTACTTCACAGTCTTTTAATGAGGAACTGGTCTTCCTGCGAGTAGGTGTCAGGTGACCCTGCCTGCCAGGCAGGCAGCAGACTGCACATGGGGCCTGCATCAAGGTCAAAGGGGAGCCAGGTTCCTTGGCAGAGTCCCCATGATGTCACATCTCTTGTCCTCTTGTTCTCTCTGCACCTCGGGTAGACAGAAATCTTAGCTTCTTGACATACTCTCATCAATGGTCCATACATGCCCTTCTATGGTTTATGTGTACATTTGTGTGTTTTTAATAATTGTATCAACTCACAGGATCTCACCATCCAGCTCAGGAACTGGCCACACTGCTATCATCCACGTGGTTCTGCCCATCCTGGCCCCTCGCCTCCCCAACCCCAGAGAGAGGTGGTCACTATCCCGAGTCTTATGTTGCTGATTCCCTTTGTTCCAAACCACTGTCTTTCATGAAATATATGACATTTTTGCACGTGTTCTCAAAAGGCACATTTAGTTTGGGTTGTTCGTATCCACGTATAAAAGTCTCAAGTTGTAGGTAATTTTTTAGGACTGGCCCAGGAAGGGGAACTGACTGCGTGTCAAGACCAAATCCTTCTGTGTCAGGTGGGGTGGAGAGGCCCCAGCCGTTAGCTGGATCTGGCCCTGAAATGACCCACCAACGTGGAGAGGCCTGCCGGACCGCTCCTGCCTCTGCGGAGGGAAGCCCACAACACCAGAACAGACAAGCCTCTTCCTGGGTTTGCTTTTCTTCCAATAGCCCACCTGTGCTCCGGGGCAGGGCTCCCAGCCACCCACTTTGTAAGGCTGCTCGCTCCCCACCTGTGCAAACACAGGGCTTCCTGTCACCACGTGGCCCAAGCAGAGCAGGCCTGCGGACGCCCAGCTTCGCATTTTTAATTTCCTAATGAGAATGATTGCAGAC
This sequence comes from Panthera onca, assembly GCF_046562875.1. Lineage (NCBI taxonomy): Eukaryota > Metazoa > Chordata > Mammalia > Carnivora > Felidae > Panthera > Panthera onca. The sequence continues at coordinate 30,549,995 of NC_138351.1, read as the reverse complement.
CTGGAAAACAGCTGTTATCCCAGGGGCCACGACACAACGTAATTCAATTGCACCTTTTTGATTTCTGTCTTGTCTTTCACAATTTCCCACAAACCTGAAACGTGTTTCGCTACTCACTTTCTGCCTCAGAGCGATCACAGCACTTGGCCCTCAGGGAGACTCTTGCATTATGGAATGGCTTTTACTCTGCAAATCCCAAGTGGAAATGAGAGGATATTGAGTTATGAAATCATGGTGCAACACAAAGACACCAAGGCTGTGAGGATAACCCAGTCCTAGGTTAGGGTCCCCTTCCGTGTCCTCTGTCACCACCTATAATTAACTACTATTAAAAACAAGAGGCTGGAGGCACCTGGCTGGCTCAGTTGGTAGAGTGTGTGACTCTTGGTCTTGGGGTTGTGACTTTGAGTTGGGTGTGGAAGTTACTTAAAAATAAAATCTTTAAAAAACAAACAACAGAGATAACAAGAGGCTGATGTGTACAATGAGTAGAAAGAACAAAGATTTTGATGCCAGAAAAAAAAAAAACAAAAAAACAAAACATGAGTTCAGGAGTGCGTGGGTGGCTCAGTTGGTTGAGTGTCTGACTCCTGGTTTCGGTTCAGGTCATAATCTCACAGTTTATGGGTTCAAGTCCTGTGTCGGGCTCTGTCCTGACAGTGTAGAGCCTGCTTGGGATTCTCTCTCTCTCCCTCTCTCTCTGCCCCTCCCCTCCTCACACACACATTCTCTCTCTCTCTCTCTCTCTCTCTCTCGAAATAAATAAATAAGCTTTAAAAAAATGAGTTCATATCCCACCTGCATCCTTTGCTCCTTATGTGACCTTGGACCTCTCAGAGTTACTCTCCTGCTTTGAAAAATGGAACCAGATACCTACTCTGTAGAATATTGGGAGTTACCTGAGGAAGGTGCAGAATGGTGAGCTCACTTGGCCTGTAGCATGGTTACAGACTAGGTGCTTCATCACTGGGGGCCTTTCTCATTTCCTCACGCCAAGTCTGCTGGTCCCTGACCCTCTAGCCTCTCCGTTCTGATCAATCACACGTCACAGACAGATGAATCATCCTGAAGCAGCATTGGTGTATATCACATTTCCCCACCTCCCTCACCAGATCCAGACCCCCAGACAACAGCAGAAAACTTCTGTGGTTTCCCAGTGCCATTAAGATGTCCAAATCCCTTAAATTGACCTTTTATCTCCACCACAATTTAGAATCAATGTACCCTTCACAGTGGCCTTTTCTTGCTCCTATATCTGAATCCTGTGTTCTAGGGCAACTTCGTCTCTGAACATGCCAGATACATGTCAGGCCCATCTCTACCTCCGCATTCATACTGTCCCCTTGCACACACTGCTTGCCTCCCCCTTTTCACTGATACGCATTCCATCCTTTCTTGGAGGTTCAAGTAAAGTCCCCACCTCTCTTCTTTCCTGCCTTTCCTTCCTGCTGGCTAGTTAGTGTGTATTACCTTGTTTTGTCATTAGTCATCTGTGTATGCAGCCGCTGACACTTAGCTTGGGTTCTATGGAAGATGTGCAGAAGCATGTGGTGATGATTGCAAATACAGAAGCACAAATTTCAAAGACACTTCTGTTTAGAAATGCCTTCATAAATTCACCTGGAATTTGACTTATCACAATTTCCTTCCATTAAAGTTTTTTCAAAATTGTTAGCAGTAGCCAGATCGAAATGATCAAGCATTGAGTTTGTGTTGCTGTTAGGGTGGGGTGTGTGTGTGTGTGTGTGTGTGTGCATGTGTGTGCATCAGGGAGCTGCACTGACTGGGTTAGCTTCACATCAATCCCAGTGGGAAACAGCTATCTGCACTCTGCTCTCCTTTACCACTTTCAGGTGACAGGTTTCATCAACTCACATCGGTTGTCCAAACATCCAAGATTGTACTGGAATTTAAGAAAGATAACTGAAGCAAGGATGAGCCTGATGGTTGACCAGTATCCACCATTTTTTGAGCAGATCACCTCCCTGCAATGGTTTAATCTTGTAATATGCCAAGGTAAGTTGACTTCGCAGAGTTCCCTGGCAGGAGCTCAGGCAAACGAGTGGCTGTATTGGCAGTAAAAGGACATGAGGAAGGGGGTTCTGTTGAAGCTCTAAACTTGGCTGTTTAGATTCCAGGTATTCTTGGGAAGAGTTATACCTAAACCTGAACTTGGACAAAGGCCAAAAAATTATGCATTAGTACCATACCCAGAATATCTGGGGATGCTGTCAGGTTGAAAGTTGGCCAGAATCCCTGTGCAATGGTGTAACCTGAATGGTACTGAATTTGAAACAATTAAACCTTGAGTGAGAGGCTTTTTAGGAGGCTGTTAATTGGTGTCCATTTTTTTTTTCTTTTTCTTTCTTTCTTTTTTTTTTTTTGCCTAATACCTGAAGAGTTTTAAGTCTCAGCTCCATAAAGGAAGACATTGATCCAGCTCAGAGATTTGCAATACCTTCATCATACAGAAGGTTGCTAATGCTCTCAGAAGAAAGCCTCTACCAAGGAGAATATTTGCATATGGAGCCCTCCCAGGTTAGCCTGAGAGAAGAAGCATGCTATGTCACATAGCAAGAGCAGCCCTAGTAGCCCATAGAAGGGATTAAGACTTGCAGAGCACTCCAAAGTTGTAGAACTGATACTGATGTCCAGTCAAAGATGGCTGGTCAAGCATACACCTCAGGCTTAGTGAACAGCTAGTCCGGATGGAGCCAGTCAGAAAGCTCTGGGAATATTTCTTCAAACAGATAAAACTGATTGCATCCCAAGTGCATTTGAACATATTCAGAGGACATCATACAACTTTTGAATTAATGATAAGTCAATGGGAAGTTAAGAAAATGAAAAAGATAGATAGCTCAATATCACTTCTGGGACAAACAAAATTTTATTCAAGAAAGGAAAAGCATCCATAGTATACTGCAGAGATCAGTTTTATATACTATTTCCATTTGTCCTAATTATATAAACACTAAATATTTATCTATTTAAACTTACAACATAACTATTTTTGGAGGTTTGGAAGGGATGGGTAGCAGGTGTGCAGCAGTATGGAGAGGGTGGGAGAGAAGGAGAAAGAGAGTGGAATATTCAAATTCCAAATTGGAAACTCAATAGAGAATGTCTATATGAAATATCAGATAGAAGTATGTTATTTAAACATATTATGGTTGGTTCTGGGAAAAAGAAAAGAGGATTTAAAACAAAGATATATGGATGAAAAGACAGGTTATGCTGCTTTAACAACAACAACAACAACAAACACTTCAAAATACAAATGCTCAAATGACATAGGTATATCCTTTCTTGTTTGATATGGTCCAGAGAGAAGCATTTGGGGATGGAAGGTTGATGTTATGACCCTCAATGTGGCTTCCATGTCTGGGACCACAGCAGCAATTCTGGTTCTTGTCATTCCAGCCAGGGTGGGGGTGGGGGGAGGTGGGGGGTGGAGAAGAGGGCAATAGGTCAGGGAAACACATGTGCATACTTTGACAGAAACACTCCCCAGAAGTAGTACAGATCTATTGGCTAGACGGTGGGCATATGGCCTCACTGAGCTGCAAGGGAGCCTGGGAAATGCAGTAACTAGCTGTTGGCTATGTGCTCCACTAAAACATGGAAAAAGACAGGAACTAATGTCAGGGCTGAACCAGCAGCCTCTGTCAAATAAAATTTGTAGAATTATTTGACTCTTTTAACCAAGTGCCTATGTAACTTCAATACAAACTAAAATGGAATTTAAGACAGGGTGCCTCAAGATCATCTTTTGAACAACGAAATAAATGAACAAAATGTAGAAACAGGGTCCTGAAGCAGAATGCAGGCACCACCAGAATAGACAGTACAGATGGCACGGAACCAAGAGGATCCAGTCCCGTTTGGCACTATGCTTTATGTCCTCCCATTTCAGGATGCTTATAGCTCCTTTGCTGGTATGAATATGCTATACATTCATGGGCACCCCTGCAAACCTATGATTTTATAGTAAATCATTCCAAAACAACAAGAGTCTGAGATGGAGATTAGTGTGTAGGACGTAGGCAAAGGGAAGGAAGCAGGATTGGGCAGGGGGAGAGGGTGGGAGTTCTGGAGCTGGGATGGACCAGAGGTATCAAGGCAAGGAAACCAGACTTTAATATCCCAGTATGGATCAGTCTGGATGCTCATTGTCCCAGGAACTTGCAACATTAGGGATTAACCTTGTACAAAGTAGCTGTCTTTAGCTTGGGCAATTCACAGAAGGTCTGAGAAGTTTGTCCTGCGTCTAGCAGAACTACTACCAGCTCAGGGAACAAGTCCTTCATTACTGAAGAAGCGTCTGAGCAATGTATCACAGCATCTACTGTATGTGGATCCTAGTAGCTGTCTCCAGGTCTCTGTGAAATCAATCATTTAGATTTGGGTTCCAGCAGGAGTGGCTCTTCCATTCCTCTAGAGAAGAAGTTCAATGGTGGTGATCTCATGAGGACAACAGAGAGGTTGGGAGATGCCAGAGGACTTGGATGTATGTAGCAAGTATGCTCTTTGGCTTAGGTTATATTTTTGCTGGAGGTAGCTTTAAGACTGCTGTTGGAGATTAAAGGGAAGGGTCAAACCAGATACAGGCAAACCAGATAATATCTATGATTATACTTTGCTTTCATCTATGCTTTAGGATGATTAGTCAACAGTTGTTGGTTAACATATAAAGAACTCTTATGAGGAGTTTAGGCTCCAGAAGAAACAAAAGCAAGGGCTTCAAATAAGCCTATCTCCATCTGCCTCAAAGGGTATATTTGTTACCAGAGGGAGTATTAGAAGTAAGTTTGTTCCAGAGAAATGAGTGGTGTGAAATCCTGTGGTTGGCTAAGAAGATTTCCAGGGGTACCTCCTCTTTTGATCTGGCAGACCCAGCAGTCAACACCTTTGGAATGATGCCCTAGGGATAGAATTCTGCACTGTAGTCCCCAACTAATGGAGGGCAGGCAGTCTGTCACCTCTGTCACCTAATCCTGATGTCAAAATTTCATCGTGACCACATCAAACTAAATATTTCCTGCAAGGGGTTTGTCAGCGTTCCTAAAAAGACAAGAGAATGGGGACAAAAGGTTGAATGGTTTTCTGTGGGTACCTGCTAGTACACGTTTGAGTGTAGGTGGCAGGATTTGGTCTGAGGCTTGTTTTCATTTAAACATATGTCTTGTTGGTGAGGTTGTCTGGGGAGGGGACATAGACCTTTAATGGCCAGAGGCTATCAATATTTTTCAAAAGAATCTCATAATTGTGAATAGTCAAATTAGCCTAGGGGCTGACAAAGTGAATGATGGCTCATGTTATTGCTGGTTAACTGTCCCAATAATTAACCTGTAAAGTAATGACACCTGAAACAAATGTGATTATTAACACATTGGTTTAGTGCAATGATTGATTATAAAAATTAACTGCCCTGTCTTAGAAATTCAGTGCATGATATATGATAATAACAAAGTAAACCTAACTTGATCATTCTAGTTACTCGTTTGACACTTACGTGGTCTCTGTTATCAGACTTGGTCTTGGGCAGGTTAAGTATCTGGCTCAGGCTCTAAAATAAAGTCTCTCATGTACCTGATGATCTGTGGCATGGCTGTGGAAAACTGTTTCATTCCTACATGTGAAAATCAAGAGGATTCTAATGGGAGAACATCACAGAAAAGTGAATTCACAGGCCTGCTTTTGTTGATGTGGCCTGGAGGAAGGGCCCCTGGGGACATGCAGTGACGCAAAATCATACCATCCAAATATTGAATGCAAGAGCATTAAAGGAGATGGGGAATAAAAGCCTCTGTCAATGTGATAGTAATCTGCAACTCTTGGAATTTGACACAACTTCCCACTGCTCCTCACACAAACCTAAAACTGGGACCAGGCTGTCCTCCTCCTGCCCCCAAGGGCTTACCCATAGATTCACATCTTGGCTCAGAAATCTGATCGCTCTTCTGTCTTCACAAACCCTCCCCACCCTTCAATAATCTTGTCTTCATAAACAAAGACAAAGATGTCTCCCCCAGCTCCATTGGCCAACATTAATCCCTTTGTGTGAACTCCCTTCATTTCACCACTTACGTATCTCATGCTTTTTCTTTTTGAGATCCTCAGTCCCAGGAAACTGAGGAAGAGCTTGTATCTGTCCAAGGCATCTCCATAGTGCCTTAACATAGGCTAGGCGATCAGGAGGTCCTCAGTGTGTGCTTGCTGAGTCTCGGAGGTTGGAAACTTAGAAGACCTAGGGGGGCTGAGCAGGGAGCAGCTGGGCTAAGGCAAACTAGAGAAGGAATTCAAATTCAAATCATTTTTTTTAAAAAGCAGTTATAGCAAAACAGGACTGCTGTTGATCTGCAAGCATCAGGTTTGCAATTCCTGGTCTTTAAGAGATTAGCAAACAATGTCTGGTCCCCTACACTGGGTAAACCAATGGAACAGCAGAGAAGCATTACTTGCTTCACTCTGGACTTCTCCCTTAACCCAGGTTTGCTTCTGGGCAAAGAGGCACCCCAGGAAGTCACATTCAGATGATGTAAATGCATCCCTCTGTAAAGGGGCCATTATGCTCAAGGTACTAGTGTCCTCCAGATCTCACCCTGACCCTGAGTCCAGCTCTTTTGTCTTCTAGAATCTGCGCTGGGTCTCTGCTCCAATATAGTGTGCCATGCAGCTATGGGGGTAGTGTCAGAGGGCAGGTGGACAAAGGATGGAAACCAGCAGACTTTTCCTGTCCATGCAGTGCTGCCTGAAGGCAGAAACCAGCTTGTGCTTCTTTCCTAAGGGTTTGGGATGGTGATGTTGGCATTTGGGAAAACAGAGAGATGTAGGTTAGTTGAGGAAGAAGGTAGAACTATCTTCTGAAAGAAGGCTAAATGTGGAAACATACCCCCAAAATGTGGGAAAATGGGAGTCTTTATATTTCATGTAAACAAAGAATATAAGACAATCGAAAGATGAATGCAAATATCTTTTGATTTGCTTTTCTAAAGATATTCGTGTGAAAATAAGATCATGTGGAGATGAGATGACATATCTGTTGCTAACAACAGCTCTTTTGGGGCCAGGAGATGTGGCGCAAAATGTCTTCAGAAAGAGATTCTCTCTGAAAACCATTACTCACTGCCCTGCTGCCAAGGTCACTGAGAGCTGCAGTTTTGCTGCTGTGAAACTGTTTACATCCAAGGATACACAGGGACACAAGGTCATGGGAGGTAAGCAAGCCTGGAGACCTCAAAGTCAAAAGACAATAAACACACTAACTTCCAGCGCTTTTAAAGAAGCTCAGGCGAGCCAGACAAATTTCCACTTCAGATGTAGATTCACAACATCTTGTAGCAGATGGAAATAGAAGCAGGGCAAGAGTTGGTTCAAACTGAAGTACTATTAAGTTTTATCAGAACCAAAACAGGCACCAGAGGGTTAAGGTCTGGAATGGTTCTTCAAACATGTCTGGAATAGAATGAAAACTCAATTGGCCTGGAGCACAGGGATTAAATTCAGGAGCAAATTTCCAAGGAGACCTATAAGAACCCAGGGAGAGGAAAACCTCTTTCAGAAAATTCATAAAATGTAATGAGTCGCCACTGAAGCAATGGAAAGAACATTCAGTGAAATGGCCAGGAGTGGATGGAGGCTTAGTGCAGAGACTCAACTATGACCTGAATAGGTGTCTCGTCAGCAAATTATTTAGGTATATTTAATTGAAATGCATTTGTAGCAAGTCAACTCCTACAAAAAAATGTGAAAATATTCTCCCTGGAAATAATATGGAGTTTTGTCCTAAATTTGACCACTCACATTAAGCAGTCTGAATAAATATGGCAGGACTTGGCACCCTTCTGAAACATCATCTGCTAAGAAAAGAATGCTTTTAAATCTCCTAGAACTCCAAGAAAAGGTGCAGAATGCTTGGTTTCATGGGAGCCCAATGTCCCTGTCCACAGCATATCCTGCTTGCTTCTTCTCTCTCGCCATCCCATGCTAAAGTTCCTCCTAAGGCATAAAAACAAATCTGACTCACTTCTTTCTTACTGAGAATCACAGCAACTTTTCTTTGAAATTCAACTTTAAGGAAAACAGAAAGGCTATTTTAATCAGAGAAAAACCTCAAGCTGAGTGAAAATTACTGCGCTGGTCCTGTTGAATGTAGACTAGAACCACTTTTGAAGTGATCATTAATTTTATGGAAGTGATATACACCAGAATGAACTTCCATCCTACTTTATAATCAATCAGTTAATCAACTAGTCCCAGAGGAGTAGGAATACTTTGCATTCTCTGTAATGCTGTTGAGGTTATGGAGAACAGAGTGTCACTGTGTAGTAATTGAATGTTCAGGGCTGGATTCAAGTAATTTTAACCAAAGAATTGAAATTATCAGGTAGAGAGAAGGAAATGCAGAATGACTTAACCAACTACTTCATGAAAAGGAAACATCCAGGACCTGTTTCTATGTCCTCATTTGGTGGGATTTCTTTAAAAATGTGGCAAATTATGATACCTTTTAAAAAATCTTTAAACTTAAGCATTTCTAAAAATATGTGTGCAACCATAGGAAACACCAGAAAATGCATTTTGTCTATGGTTTATGCACATTCATTTTATGTATTTTTTCCTGAAATCACCATGCATTAGTATTTTTCAAAATTTTTTCTGTAATATTCTTTTAAAAAGTCCTAATTCTAGTTTATCACACTTTGAAACAACTTTTTCTACGCAGATTCGACTAGATTCCACAGTATATTTCACATGCCAGAGCAAAAGTTTTCTTGTACAAGGTCATTTCTATTAGACTAAAAGTGTTTGGGTTTATCATTTATAAGTTATTTTAAAGAAACAATTAAACTTCAAAAGTTAACCACCTTAGTTGTTGTTGTCAAGACTGTATTCCCATAAATGTGGCCCTGAAAAAGAACATTTGCTAGTGTTTGTTTAATGCATAAAATTGTAAAGAACACACTAATGTTCTGAATTCATGTAGATAATGAAAAATTTAAGCTGTACAGAAAGTAATACAATGAAAGTAATATTCTACTTCCTTTTCTGGTTATTCTCATCCCAGTTATTAGCAATTTCTTACAGTTCTTCTAGAAAACATTTTTCCTCATACATCAAAATAGGCATTGCACTTACACATACATGAACACACAGACGGACATATTTTAAAATTTTTATAGGGGGATCATACAATCAATACCTAGAGTGCCTCATCTGGTTTGTTTTCACATAATAAGATGTTTTGAAGAACTTCCACGTTAGCACAAACAGACCGGACTCATTCCATTTAGCAGCTACATAGCATCCAGTTCTGTTGGATGCTGTATATATCCAATGTATTCTACAAAATATTTCAGTATCCCTTTGTTAATTGACATTTAAACAGTTTCCAGGTTTTTCTGATTAAAAAAATGCTGACTGAAGATCCCTTTATAGCTTGGCTTAAAAAAAGGAGTGTATTAGTAGGTTAAATTCCTAGAAGCGGAATTTTCTTCAAAAAGAAGTTTTCTTTTTCAATCTATTCTAACCTTTAATGTTGCCTACAATTTAGAAGGGGAAAGCTTTCTAGTTTTGCTTAGGTTAGGGGAAAAAATGGAAAATACCGATGACACCCAGTGTAGAAGTCCAGCGGCATTGATTCGTTTCAAATTTAAGTGGGGAGGTGCTTATCTTGAAGAGGTGCTTAAAGTGAGGTCCTTAACAACGTTGTTCTCACTCTAGAAGAACACAAAATGAGCTTTCAAGTGAATAGCATTTCCTGCTTAGCAGGCTGTGGAGAAAGTTCCATAATATGGCATCTAAAAATTATTGGTACCTGATCAGATCTTTGTGATTAAGTCACACTGAAGGCATTAGCTATCTGGTCTCTCTCAGATAAGATTTATGTGAAGCTTTTAGACCTGGTCCTCAAGTGGAGTCACCAAGGAGATTTCTTTGGATAAAATAACTCCCCTGTGTATAACATCTAAGTGGTCCCCGGGCCATGTGCAATTTTACGAGACCTAGATGTTGTAGGGTAGAAGCCAATTTTAGAATCTTGCTTTCATTAAATGCAGAATGTTCATCCTATTGGGAAAAACTCAACTCCTTTTGCCAGTATTAGCAGCCAGACCAAACCTTCTGTATATCAGCACCATATGACAGATTCAAATTATGCCTAAGTCACTGGGGTTGGCAGAGATCGAAGGGGACTGTGTCCCTAAAAAAACAAAATTGCTGATGTAAGTCTGAATATAGAAGTTTCATTTTAGGAAAAAGAGAAACTTTTCTGGGCGAGGCTAGATTTGCTCCATAAATCAGGTCAGGCAAATTCCCACAAGGCCAGGCTCTTGGGTGTTTCTAAGAAGAGCAGACCACTGACACCCCTTTACTCAATCCTGGCCTGTTTGTGAGCCCAACTGGGCTCCCCTAGATGATAGTCTTTCGGACATTTCTGGGAGTTCGAGAAAACTAACACTCCATGATTTCCTTTCACATAGTTGTGACTAGGAACCATTCTTCCATAGGTTTTCTGTACTCTTAGTACATGAACAGTCAGAATTTGGATGGATAAAAAAGCAGGCAAGATATGGTCAATGATATATTTCTGTCCCTGAGAAATTTCCACTGAAAATTAGATATGGATCTCACATAACAAACAGGAATAAAAAATATGACAAATGGGAAGTTGCAGAAATAGATGGAGATACCTATGGAGCAAAGCAGACTTGAACTGCTTTGATTAGACGTGCTGGTCCATTTTATTCATTAATCCTTTGAATAGAGACACCTGGGTGGTTCAGTCGGTTGAGCTACCGACTTCGGCTCAGGTCATGATCTCACAGTTTGTGAGTTCGAGCCCTGCGTTGGGCTCTGTGCTGACACTCAGAGTGTGGAGCCTGCTTCGGATTCTGTGTCTCCCTCTCTCTCTGCCCCTCCCCCACTCATGCTCTGTCTCTCTCTGTCTCAGAAGTAAATAAACATAAAAAAAATTTTTTTTAATCTTTTGAACAAATATTTTTGAACATCTATTCATCAGACTCTTCCAGGTATATGTATTCAAAGATTTTTACACCATAAATAAAGTAATGCTTTGAGTTTAAAGTGATTTCGTCACAACTACCACAGTACAACAGTAGGCTGGACAAATAGAAGATCTGCAGGAGCAAAAACATACCAGACAAATAATAGAAAAAAGAAAGAAAGCTGGGTTTTAAAAATATAATATAAAATGAATATTTATAGAATCTGAAAAAATAACTTCTTTTTAATGATAAAGGAATATATTTTGAGGGGTGCCTGGGTGGCTCAGTTGGTTACGCTTCCGACTTTGGCTCAGGCCATGATCTTGAGGTTCATGAGTTTGAGCCCCGCATTGAGCTCTTGGCTGTCAGCACAGAGCCCACTTCAGATCTTCTGTCTCCCTCTCTCTGCCTCTCTCATTTTCTCTCTCTCTGTCAAAAATGAATAAACATTTTTTAAAAAAGAATATTTTTTCCCCAAAATCCAAGGAACTTATATAAAATTAACCATATATTAGGCCCGTGTATCCCAATAAATATTTTTAAAATGCAGATCACATTCCCTGATCATAATACAGGGGGAGGAGGAAGGGAAATTACTTAAAAAAGAAAGAAAGAAAAGAAAAGAAAAAGAAAGAAAGAAAGAAAGAGAAAGAAAGAGACAAAGAAAAGAAAAGAAAAGAAAGAAAAGAAAAGAGAAAAGAAAAGAAAAAGGAGCGCCTGGGTGGTGCAGTCGGTTAAGCATCCAACTCTTGATCTCGACTCAGGTCATGATCTCACAGTTCATGAGTTTGAGCACCACATCAGGCTCTGTGCTGATGGTGCAGAGCCTGCATGGGATTCTGTCTTTCCTCTCTGCCCCTCCCCTGTTTGTGCTCTGTCTCTCAAAATAAATAAACTTAAAAAAAAAAAAAAAGAAAAAAAGAAAAAAGAAAAGAAGCCAGAGGCCATAAATCCTGTCAACCTCTGGATCAAACCATACCTGAAAATAATTTAACTTTGGACTTGTGGGTTATTTTCACCAGAACCTCCTACTCCTCCTTTTAAAATCAAACTTTCCGATGCTTGCAATAAAAATATTCTAATATTATCATCTGGAAATTCTATATTCCATCTAATTATAAATCAAATGTGACTAAATAATAAAGATATTTTCAGACCAAGTTTAGCTCTCATATGGCTTTTCTCAGGATGAATAATACCGGAATCTGAGACACAGAGAATTGAACCCAGGAGAATGACAGAGGGAAGTTCCAGAATGCAGCTGTGCAGCAAACCTTGAAGAACAGTCAGTGTGGGGGAGCTAGGTGTCCAGGAAGGAGGTGTCTTGGAAAAGAAGATTTCATACATTTGATAGTATTCTTTGGAGAATGGGGGGAAAAAATTAAAGATGAAGTAAAGCCAGCAACGGCAGAATAAATAAGCAATTAGAAGCTCCAGGAGGAACAAGAAAAAGAAATATAAACGTAGAGCATTCTTTGGATCTGCAGTGAACAATATTTACATGGTCATAATAACATAAGCACTTTATTGAGTTTCAGCTTTTAGAATCAAAGCCTTGGCACAGTCCAATGGATTTAACCATTTCAGAGCAGAGTCTAAATAATAAATAACATCAACCTTGATGATGTGGAATTTTCAAGGACAGACCACAGAACATGGGAAGCAGAAAGGGAGAAGTGACAGAAGAGGAAAATACCAGGAGCCTCAAGTCCTTACCTTAGGAACTGACCAAAAAAAAAATGTGTAAGAATACTATTCAAAGTTACAAAAACAACCACCAGAGATAAAAATAGTGATGCGACTGTATACAAGATGAGACAGGAGATGAGCTAAATCCTTACTGTGGCAGGAAGTCAAGAAAAGTTCACTTCTTAAAGGGATAAATCAAGAAATAGGGGTTTATATAGTTTTTTTAGAGGTAATGAAAAAATTTAAAGACATTGAGAATCACATCAAGAACTAAAATCAGAAAATGTTACAAGAATAACATGGTTGATCGGGACTGAGATTAGGATCTTGACTGAGATGGGGCTAGGGACTGATATTTTCATTTTAAATTCTTATGATCCAAATAAGTATTTAAACCATGTGTAGATTGCTTTGATAAAAATAAAATTTCAATGCTTAAAAAAAGAAATCAGACTCAACCCCACTCATAATTAAAGGAATTCAACCTAATCACTTTCAATTGATCAATTTTACAAACATATGCAAAAGGCCAGGATATGAGGAGCAAGGAGGGAAATTAAAAATATTTTAGCAACCAGAATAGAACAGACACCAGCCACTCAAAACTAATACCGGTCATAAAATACCACATGTCCATCCTGGTGGGTGGCAACTTCATAGCAGTCTAAGGGAAGGCAACTTGGTTGCTAATGGTAGGGGTGTATGTTGAATGCAAGCCTTCTGAAGGACATACTGTCTATTGTGTATTCTTTTCAAAGCTATTAAGAAAGATTTACTGTTTGAATTAGCATATTCATCTTTGTAAAACATAAAAAGGATATGATTTTTGTAAAAGTCTTATTGAAATGTAATTCATAAACTACATATTTCACCAATTGAAAGTGTACAATTCAAGGGATTTTAGGTTATTCTATTCCCAGAGTTGTGCATCTTTGCATAATTGATTTTAGAACATTTTCATCATCTCAAAAACAAACTCTTTTAGCTATCATTTGCCAATGCGCCCATTTCTCCCAGTCATAGGTAATCACTAATTGACTCTGTCTATAGTCCCCCACCTTTTTCTGGACATTTCATATAAATAGAATTATATAATATGTGGTCCTTTGTGACTGGCTTCTTTCACTTAACATAATATTTTCAAGCTTCCTCCATGTTATACCACGTATCAGTAGTTCATTTCTTTTTTTTTTAGTTTTTTTTTTAATGTTTATTTATTTTTTAGAGAGAGAGACAGAGTGCAATCAGGGGAGGGGCAGAGAGAGAGGGAGTCACAGAATCTGAAGCAGGCTCCATGCTCTGAGTGTCAGCACAGAGCCCAACATGGGGCTTGAACTTGCAAGCCGTGAGATCATGACCTGAGCCAAAGTCGGACACTCAACCTACTGAGTCATCCAGGCGCCCCAGTAGCTCCTTTCTTTTTGTTGCCAAATAACAGTCCATTGTATAGATATGCTGCATTTTATTTATATAGTAATCAGTTGATGGACACTTGAGTTGTTTCCACTCTTGGCTATTATGAATAATGGTGCTATAAACATTCATGTAAAAGTTTTTGTGTGGGCATATGTTTTCATTTTTCCAAGCAATAGAGCAAGGAGTGGATTTGCTGGGTCAAGTAATGCAGTATTTAACTTTTTGAGGACTGTCAAACTATTTTCCAAAGTGGCTACACTATTTTACATTTATTCCCACCAGCAGTGTATGGGGGTTCCAATTTTTCCACATCTTCTCCAACATGTGTTATTATCTGACTTCATGATTTTAGCCTCCTAGTTATCAGCCATTTGTAGTATCTTCTTTGGAAAGCTATTCAGATACTTTGCCCATTTTTAAATTGAGTTGTCTTTATCACTGACCTGTAACTGTTCTTTATATATTCTGGATATGAGTACTTTTTCCAATATATGATTTGCAAATATTTTCTCCCATTCTGTGGGTTGTACTTTTACTTTATTGATTGTATCCTTTGAAACACAGAATTTTTGAAGTCCAGTATATCTATTTTTAATTTATTGCTTATGCTTTCTGGATTTATTACCAAATCCAGATTCACAAAGGTTTGTCTCTATGTCTTCTTCTAAGATTTTTGCAGTTTGGGCTCTTCCATTTAAGTTTTTCATCCATTTTGAATTAATTTTGTCTATGGTGTGAGGTAAGGGTCTGACTTCATTCTTTTTCATGTGCCTTTCCAGTTGTCCTATCACCATTTTTTGAAGACTATTCTTTCCCTCATTGAATGGTCTGGACACTCTTGTAGAAATCAATTAGCCATAATTGTATAAGATTACTTTTGGACTCTAAATTCAATTCTATTCACATCTATGTCTAGCCTTGTGCTAGTTCTACACTCCCTTCATTATTATAACTTTGTAATAATCTTTGAAATCAGGAAGTGTGAGTCCTCCACCTTTTTGTTTTTTTATTGTTTTGGCTCTTCTGGGGCCCTTCCATTTCCACATGAATTTTAGGATCAGTTTCTCAATTTCTACAAAGGGATTCTAATAGGGATTGTGTGGAATCTGTGCAGAGTTTGGAGAGTTTTTGACATCATGCAGAGGCCCACCTATGGTGTTGGATCAAACTGAATGTTCCAAACTTTGAGAAACATACCATTATTGCCCATGTCTGCTTGTCTGGTTCACAGACTAGCGAGAGCTTAGATGGGAAGAAAAAATCTTTGGCTTCTGGGATTGGAGGCATAAGTCTGTACCCCAGGTCATAAGGAATTGGTCATGAGCATGCCTTTTGACTAGAGGTAAGTTGGTTCCTGCAACCTGCTTAATCTTATTTATGTTTATGATTTTATGCTTAGCCTTTAAATGTCTTTAAGTGTCTTTTCTATTTTGCCCACCCCAAGGATTCTTTATAAAGGTGAAGCCAAGAAACTAGTGTAAAAAAAAAAAGTAATTATCCCTTCTTTTCTCACACTTTTTTTTTTTTTTCAGTCTCTCCCTATCCATAATCAAGGCTGGCAAAGACAGAACTTCCAAGAGTACTGGGGTGGAGGCAAAGCAGAGCAAAGGGTTGGGTCTGGGACACAGAAGAGGATGGGAACACCTCACCTTAATGAATCTCGTCTCCATGATATTAGCATATCATTCAGGACATTTCCTACCAGAGCTCTTGATAAGTACAAGCATTTTCTTGCCTCTTCTGCCTCTGGACTATAAGTTCCTCAAGGCCAAGAATTTGTTCAGAGCTGTTTCTCCAGTACTTAGCAGAGTTCATGGCAGGCAAACTGGTGCTCAAACATTTGTTGCATAACTATTGTCATGTTTCAAATGAGACTACCTCGTGTAGTTGTAACGGCCATCAAATCAGATGATGCATGGGGAAATGATAATAATTGTAAGGACCCACAAATATAACACATTTGTTTTCAAAAAGACATTTTTTAAAGAAGCAAAATGTGAGTACGATATCACCTGAATATGGTGTTGGAAACACCCCCTCTGAACAAGAAATGAGAACACTGGTTCAAATGAAATATGATGATTATAAACACATCATCAGATTTGAAATTTTTGTGATTCCTGTGATGTCTCATGCAGATTCCCAATTTCAACATATGTTGGTTAAATAAATGAAGAAAGGTCAGATCTTTTATTACTAAATGTTTATAACAATGTATATTTTAAATCTTATCTTTTCTTGACTGTCTTCTCATACAAGTTTGTTTTTATTGGACCACCGGCAGCAAATTCCTGCAATTTTATAGCCATGTGACATTGTTGTCATTGCTTTTAGCACAGGCATCTGTTAGTAAAGAGACCAAAAGTATTCTCTTATGAGTCACTAAAATACACTTGCCAAGACCAATTAAACTAGTGCCAAATATGACAAGTCACCAGAAGACTTTTAACAATTTATACTGTTTTTGCTGGGGAAGGGAAATAAAGAAGAGAAAGAGGTAAATTTGCATAACACTTTTTTTTTTCTGGTGAGCCTCAAAAGCTATAATCACTGAAATTCAGTAATGCTAAGTGCATTACTATTTCTTCTGGTATTTTCTACACCATAAACCAGAGATAATAATTAAGACTCTTGGTGGTTGGTCCTTTCCACCTCCACAGTACAAAATATGCCTTGTTTTTCCTGAGCAGGAAGTGCTAACCAAACATGAATGAACAAAGTATAGAAGAAGCAATGCTGAATTTTAGGTATCTGAATAATTAGGGGTTGGCCATATACTTAACAGGCAATAAGGTAAAATTCTGCAAATGAAACAGCCTGAAGGTAGGAAATTTAGCTCACATAAAGGTTTGGAATATAGTTAAGAGGACTTACAGGGTTAGTATGTTGCCGCACCAGGTTCAAAAGTAGTAACTAGTTGGCAGGACTTTCAGGAAATGGGACATCTCATTAAATGTAAGTCTTAAGAAACAGTATAAATTTGTCACAATGTAAAATATAAAGAACAAGAAGAACATTTGATTTACCTTGTATCTTACCACCAAAACTTTACTCCTCAAGTGGAAAACTGAGGCAATTATGTCCACAAAATTGGGACTCTGGTATTATTTCTTCAAAAATATTCTAAAAATAGAGGAAAATATATACCTTTGGAATCCTGTGACCTGGAGGCATCCTGGCTGCTTTGGCAATGCCTGATTATCCTTGGAATCCTGTGGTCTGAGACACTTCGCATCAAATGGGCACCCGCAGGAAACATTGCCCCTGAAGACCCCTGTGGTAAATTCTTCAAGTCGGTCAAGTGCTATGAAACAGTCCCCCAAAGTATAGCTTGGCTGAGATTGAATTTAAAGACATGAAAATTGCTGCAAAAAAATACTTAAAGTTGGCTTTTTTTATTTTAACCAACTTCATTCTGGAATAATTTTAGACATGTATAAAATTTGCAAAGATAGTAGAGATAGCCCCTGAAGTTCACTTAGCTTCCTGAATAGTAACATCTTACATCACCATCGTAAATTTGTCAAAACCAAGAAATTGACAATGGTTAATCCATAGCCTTTGAGGGTAGGTTAAGTTAGGATAATTATCAAACTTTTTAAAGGACATGAAGAAAAATTTGTCATATGGACAAAATAAGCACTATTTTCTTATGGGATGAGCCCAGGAAAAAGTAAAAGTTTAACACCTTTCAAAGTCCAAATTTCAAGTCTTTAGCAGGGTGTAACCGGGTGAACCAGAGCAATGCTTCTCAAATTTCAATGTCCACATGAATCACCTGAGCATCCTCTTAAAATACAGATTTTGTGGGGCACCTGGGTGGCTCAGTTGGTTAAGCAACTGACTCTTGATTTTGATTCAGGTCATGATCTCACTGTTTGTGCATTTGAGCTCTGCGTCAGGCTCTGTGACAGCACAGAGCCTGCTTGACATTCTCTCTCTCTCTCTCTCTCTCTTTCTCTGCCCCTCCCCTGCTCGCTCTCTCTCTCTTTCTCTTTAAAAATAAATAAACTTCGGGGCGCCTGGGTGGCTCAGTCCGTTAAGCGTCCGATTTCGGCTCAGGTCATGATCTCGCGGTCCGTGAGTTCAAGCCCCGCGTCGGGCTCTGTGCTGACAGCTCGGAGCCTGGAGCCTGTTTCAGATTCTGTGTCTCCCTCTCTCTGACCCTCCCCCATTCATGCTCTGTCTCTCTCTGTCTCAAAAATAAATAAAGGTTAAAAAAAATTAAAAAAAAATAAATAAACTTCAATTTTTCTTAATATCTAAAAAATACAGATTTTGATTCAATATGTATAGGCTGGAACTGCTCCTCAAGCTTTCCATTGAAGCTGATCCTGTTGACCCTAGACCACACTTGAAATAGCAAGAATATAGAGAAGTGCTTCCGATAGAACTTTCTGTGATGATGGAAATGTCCAATGTGACAGCCACTAGCCACATGTGGCTATGGAGCACTTGAAATGTGGCTACTGCCACTGAGGAACTGGATATTTCATTTTAGTTAGTTCAAATTTAAACAGGCAGGGTGGCTACTGACTACCAGATTAGACAACACAAAATTAGTGTGTTTCATAATCAAAAATATTCTCCCTCATTCTGAAAGATCTAGGTTTTTAAATACTTCCGAGAAAGGAAAAAAGAGAGAAGAGGACACAGAAGGAGAGATGGAAATATGTTTGTATGTATTGCACATGATAATAAGCAACAAACTTCAAAACAAAGTTACCCATTAAGATTAATCTGGATGGGTGGGGGCCTGGGTGGCTCAGTTGGTTGAGTGTCTGACTGTTGATCTTGGCTCAGGTCGTGATCTCATGGTTCATGAGATCGAGGTCCATGTTGGGCTCTGAGCTGACAGCACAGAACCTACTTGGGATTCTCTCTCTCCTTCTTTCTCTCTGCTCCTCTCTCATGCTCTCTCTCTCTCTCTCTCTCTCTCTCTCAAAATAAATAAATAAACATTAAAAAAAGATTAAGTGTGCCTGGGTGGCTTGGTTAAGCATCCAACTTTGGCTCAGGACATGATCTCACAGCTTGTGAGTTCGAGTCCCATATCAGGTTCTGTGCTGACAGCTCAAAGCGTGGAGCCTGCTTCAGATTCTGTGTCTCCCTCTCTCTCTGCCCGTCCTCTGCTCGTGCTGTCTCTCTCTCTCTCTCTCTGTCTCTCAAAAATAAATAAACATTAAAAATAAAATAAAATATTTTTTTTAATATGAAAAAAAGATTAATCTGGATGGGCAGTGACAGGGGCTTGACATTACCACATGTGCCAGTGAATCAAAGATGCCTCATCCCACTGAGCAGACAGCCAGTGACAAAATTATCTTTCTTTTCAAATGAGGATGCTGCAAAGTGCTGACCTAAGCTGGGGCTCTCCCCTTTGTCCTGTGGTGGAATGGGAACCATTAAAGATGCATTTCCAGGTGAATGGAGTCTTGTTACATGGTGACCTTGCAGAGGGACGTTCTGTTCAACAGCAGGTAGCCCACCTATCTCTCTGTGAAAGTCTTCTGAGTCCCTTTTTGGCTCCAGCTAAACCATGGCAGCAGTTGGAGCTTGGCAGAAGTCTATCCACTGAATGAAGATTCAGCCCCAGAATCTAGCCTCAGATGTACCATTCTGCATTTATTTTGCACACACTGAAAACTGAAGCTACCCTCAGTCAGTCCCATTTCTACTTTTGGACCCCTCTGGTTCTCTATTGAATCAGTTCTCCAAGAATAATACACACAACATGTTGTTCCTGAGCACTTTGTGATCTGAAAATGTACACCGTTGCATGGAGGACCCCCTGGTATCACTAACACGAGGACCTGGAGCCTGCCTTTCATGTATATCCTTAGAGTAGGTCATGGCAAGCTAGACTCTCCTAGTGATTCTGCCATTCTTTGCCAAGAGCAAAGGAAGGTGTCAGCATATAAAGATCTTGAGTGCTCAGTGGACGCTGAAGGTTTGGGTAAGTTCTGATTGAGAATACCCAGGACGCTCCACAGGTGACAATGTCCCCTGGAAGTGTAATCCAGGACTCAAAGTTTCACTTTAAGTATTCTCCTCAATGTCAAGACCAACTCTACTCAAGAATATGCCTTCTATAAGTTGAACCTTAATTGTGTGCCAGCTATTATTTCTAGGTGTGGGGGATACAACAATGAACTCAGTAGATAAAGCTTCCTGCTTCTACAGGCCTATGGTTAATACCTTTTAAAACTTAGAAGAATCATAAAATATAATTCATATATATTCACTAATAAATTATCATTTCAACTTGGATCCAGTTAAGAACATCATCTTTCTCAAAAACAATTTAATAATGCTAATGTTTATTTTTGCCAGAGAAAAAATTTTGACATTTCCTGTAAGAACTGAAAAAAAAAAACCCAACAACTAACATTGAATACATTGAATATTTCTGTGTGCCAGGAGCTATACTAGGTAAATTTACATAAATTATCTCTTTGTATGCTCATAACAATCCCATGAGCTAGGCACCACATTATCCCCAGTTTACAGATGAAGAGCATTAGGGGAATAATAAATCAATGAATTTATGGTTTCAAAAGCAGAAGCCAAGCCCAGCAGATTTGGAGCACAGAGACTCTTCCAAGGTGTAGGAAAGGCAACTCTTCATTGCCCTGGGGAAGTAAAGTACAGTGTAGGAAGATTTCTGTTCAGCCAAGAAGAAAAAGAAGGCCAACCAGAATGAAGGACTGGAACTCACCATCTTTGCTTGGGGAGAGGTTTTGACTGTCTCTTGGCTGTTAGCAAACCACACCGACTTCCTCTGACAGCCATGTGACAGGGTTTGAGGGTTTCATGATAAAGAGTGGAGGGAAGGGAAGAATATATTACGTCTTGAGTACAATATGCCTTCAGCCTGCCTTTGGACTGGTCAATATAAGATAATACATTTCGTCAGTGCTTCAGGCAGTATGACTTAAAGGTCCAAAATCCTGACTGATATGGTCACACCACTTCAGAGACTGCAAGCCATGTATCCAAGCCAGGGGCCAGTTGGGAGACAGGCAGAAGTTTAGAAGTGTCTGGGGCATCAGTGAGAGTGGAGAAGAAGGTCAGTCATTGAGGACAATGGAGGCTACACCAAGCCAGGAGAGCAAACTGTCGGTTATCTCTCAGAACTCCAGGACAGCAGCTCAAGGAGCTGTGGAACCAGACGACAGCCTGATGGAGATAGCACCGAATCAGAATCCCAGAGCAGCTCCCATGCTGCGGCTCCTCCCTTCAGCCACCAGGTTCCAATCATGCCTTCCCCCATTGTCATATATCCAGGTACACTCTTGGGAAAAGCAAGATGAGGAAGAAAAAATAGGAAAGGCCAAATTACCCACATCTTCCCCCAAAAGACTATTTAAATGAAAAGAAAACTGAAAAAAAACAAAACCTGGCAAATTAAAGTGGTTCCCAACACCTCCCTCTTCTCCCTGCCTATCTTTTCCAGCTATTCAGCAAGGTGAGTATTTGCAGGATCCCTTTAGAAAAGAAAGAGCCTTTGTCTTTTTTTGTTGTTGTTGATATGAGATAGTGTGTGTAAGTGTGAGCCACACAATATAAGACCTACAGAAGTCACAAAAGTGCAGCAGGATTTGAAAACAAGCAATATGACTCAACCCTTGCTGGTTACCACTGTTCTAATCTACAGGGGATGCAGATAGTTGGACTATGTGCTACCTCTTTCCCCTGTGGGGACCCATGGCAGGTACCGATGATTTATCCTTTATCCTTTTAGTCCAGACACTGCCTCAGAAGCCTTCTCAACACAGTGTTCCAAGAAGCCACTACCGATCGATCAGAGTCGGAAAATAAGTGGAAAACTATTTGCAAGCAGCTATTTGGTAAACATCATGAATCAACATTCTTACCCTCATTTCTTATTAGAAGGAAGTACTTCTGGGAGAGAAAGTCCAAAACTCATTCTGAAGGACATCACTGCTCTCCAGGGCAGGGAGAAACGTCTGCGGAATTCACAGCTTTGCTTAAAGAACCTGGATTTTCATACTGACTCCTTCTATCCAAGCAATGAGCAGGCCTTTTATTCTTCCTTCCTCTCGTTTGTCCCTAGGCACCATAAAACACACAGCGTAAACTCTTCTTCAAGGCTTTTCAACTGGTTCCAGAACCATACGTAACACCGCTGTTTTTAAGACACCTCACTGAAGCCAAAAGTTTAACCTTCTGGTGTGGGCTTTCCTTGACTTTCAGTGTGGTTGAACATCTGACAACCATTTGGTGGAATAAGTGAAGGGATTAGAACAAGAAACACAACCTTTTGTTGACTTTTCTGCTGAACCATTGGAAATTCATTTAGGCCCACACAAGCTTGCCGAGTCTTCCTTTAATGCTAAAAATGCAATTTTGCAGGAGCCAGTTCCCATCTTGGAGGTCATAGATGGCTGTCAACACAGGATTCCTAAAGAGGAGTCCTCTCTCACCCTTGTCTTTGCCCTGCCACCTTTTTAAAATTGTCCCAGCATTCTTGAGAAGGCTCCAGGTGGATGGCCTCAGCCAATGATGTCATTTGTTCACTACCAGGCTGGAGCGCCTCACCAGGCTGCCGTGTCACAGCATGGAAAGCTGCCTCGCCCAGGGAAGCAGTTCCAGGACTGCCTCTAGGCAGCTTCACTTCCAAGGGGGGCTGATTCTACCAAGCCTACAGCCCTGAACTGACAATATCCTGGTCATTCCACAATTGGTTCTGACCCCTCCAGATCCCCTCCTTATCCTCTCTAATGAAACGTGCAGTACTTCCGTAACCCAGATTGTCAGAGTTGCTGAGCGCATTAAATCTGAAAAATCTTATAATTCTCTTGGCCCTTCTAGAACTCTGAAAGCTACCCACGAACCTACAGCAGGCTCTGGGAGAATTTCCCAGGAAAAGTGGTCTGTCCTCCGAGAGAGGTGGTTCAAGGTAGAGTCAAGAGTACAGCTATGTGCCCTTAGACAGGTTGCTTAATCTCTCTGAGCCTCAGTTTCCGCATTTCTAAGAAACATTGTAGTAAAACCTGCTCCTTGGGCTTTTGGGATAATGGAGAGAAATTAGGGGAACAAATCTCTTTTCATGGTTCTTTGCTTCTCTCCTCTACCACCCTCCGCACATGCAGAGGGGAGGAAATCTTCCGGAAAAAAAGTCCACTCGTATCATTTCACTGTCATTACTTTCTGGCTGGGAAGAAGGGGTTGCTGTCGGGGTGAAGGGGATCTGTTTGCAGCAAAGCAAGAAAACAGAGCCTCAACCTCTTGCGCCTGCTTGGGGCATAGCTTCTTAAGTCTGGGAGCCCATGCAGAGCCTGAACATGGAGCTTTTGGGGTAACTGCCTCAGAGGGGGTCCTCCCATCTCACCGCTCGGCCCCCGGAGCCCAGCCTGGCAGTGCGGCAGCCAAGGAAACCTGAAACCTGCTATTGAGTTCTGCTGTGGGATTTTCACAGAGGCCTGGGAACCACCCACCTGGGAGCCCGCTGACCCGGTGACCTGGCAGAGAGGCCAGCTTGGGTTGCATTACCACCCACAGGCCCTCCAGGCCTCAATGCCGGCCGGGCTGGTCCCTGTAAGTCAGCCCTGCCTGTGCCATCCAGTGGCCCCACCCAGCTCCCAAGGAAGGTTGGTGGGGAGATCAGGAAAGCCAATTTTCAAAATGTAAAGTACAGTAATGAGTGGGCCCCTGGGTAGATTTTCAGTGCTGCTTTCATCTGGTTTAAGTGGTAGGTACGTTTCAAGGGGAGATCTGATGATGTGGCAGGAGGCGAATGGCAACAGCTGTAGTGCCCAGGCCCTGGGTCCACGGATGTTAGGCGCTGGGAGCTGGCAAAGGAGAGTGGTGGTGCAGCCCTTCACTTTCCAGATGATAAAACTAAGGCACAAAGAGCTGAATTAGTAGGAGAATGGAGGCATGGGGCTGGCACCCAGCTGTCCAGCTTCTCTCCTGCTGCCTTCCCACCAGCATCTCCCGAGGTATGTTCCATCTGGTATGAACCCTAGTGAGGGATGGCGATAGCTGTTCTAGAAAATAGCTGTGGTCAGATGGCTGCACATTAATGCTGCCTCTTGAGATAAACAGTGAAAGAAAAGGAAGCATGGCCATTCAGGAACTGCTAATGATCGGCCACCTATTGGGAAAGGCTGGAGCAAACAAAAGGAAAGGGGGGCTTCGTTAGGCTGCATTCCATTCCCAGCTACCAGAGGCTCATACCATAAGGACATGTGTTGACATTCACAAGAAGCATGGTGGTGGCAGCTCCACGGTATCAGGCACTAGACTGACACCTTCTGTCTCAGTTCTCATGGTCACAAGATGGCAGCCACAGCTCCAGGTATCCTGTTCTCTCACACAACCTCGCATAAGAGCAGAAAGCAAGGAGGTGTCAAAAAGGAAGCACTATCCCTGCATTTCTCATTTTATTCCCAGAAGCCTCCCAAACCCCCATCCCCTTAGTAGGTCTCATTGTCCAGAAGAACTGAGTCACATGCTCATCCCATACTCATCCTTGGCAAAGGAGACCACAAGTCCTGTGACTGCCACAAAAATATTGTGATTCATTCCCTGATACTGGGCCCATTATCTCTCAACTCTTCTTTTTTTCTTTTTCTTTTTTTTCTTGTATAGTTTGTTTTCTCTCTGATGGCAAAAAAGGAGGAATGGCTTTTTGGAAGCTACTAATGGGGTCTACCATGATAGAGTTCTGTACTCCACAACTTCTGAAAGCTTTTATATGTGAATGTGTACTGTTTGTGGTAAGAGGCAGAACTAATGTACAGTTTCCCAAACTTAGCTGGCCACAGAACCCTTCTGCCACTAAGCATCTCATGAGACTTGGTTCTACGGAACACACTTTGAGAAACATTACCCAATGTGTCCCCTCAGCATTTCCCTTCGTAATTTACGTGACATCACTTTTAAGCTAGACAGAAACCTCTTCAACCTTGAACAAATACAATTTTCATAAATTTCTGTATTCTTGCTGTTTTCTTAAGTCTTTCCCTTTCCAAGTCAAACTTAGATTCAGAATGACAATTTTTCTGTCTCTGCCAAAAACCTCTCATTTAGACATTTATCCTGAAATATCTTCAGTACCCACAAAATTCTTCAAAGGTTTAAAAATAAAAAAGGCAAGATGAAGTCCTAAAACCTATGTTTCAGCAGCTGTTCTAGAATGTTCTAACAATTCCATCCAACCATGGATGCCATGCTCACCCTGGTGTATGTTCCATGTGTCTCTGTCTTTTCTCTCTAACTAGCTGTTTAAATTTCCTTTCTTCCAGGAGCCTGACTGTGGTGTACACTCAGAGTGACTAGAAACTCCGTAGTTCAGACCAAGAGAAAAACTTCAGCTTGTATTGACTGAGGTTCCAGAAAGCCTCTCACCTTCTGCACAATGATCGTGAACTATTACAGCTATCACTTACCAAGCAGCACCCAAGGATAGTGCTAAGCATTTCATCTGCATGATTTCTATTCTCCCACCAAGCTGTGAGCCAGGTAGTATAATCATCTCCAGTTTTACAGATGAGAACACCAAGCCCCTGCAGGGCTGCCTGACTCCAGAATCTGTGTGCAAGGTAAAGACTGCTGGCTCGCTGGAAAAATTATCTATCTGCCCATTGTTGGGAGAGACGTGGGGTAAAACTTTTTCTATTTTAATTTTTTTTAATGTTTATTTATTTTTGAGACAGAGAGAGACAGACCATGAGCGGAGGAGGGGCAGAGAGAGAAGGGAGACACAGAATCTGAAGCAGGCTCCAGGCTCTGAGCTGTCAGCACAGAGCCCGATGTGGGGCTCAAACTCAGACCGTGAGATCATGACCTGAGCCAAAGTCATCGGATGCCTAAAAAACTGAGCCACCCAGGTGCTCCGGGGTAAAACCTCCTGACTCCAGGAGTCAACCTGGGCTCACGAGCTCCCTTCATGAAGGGGTAACTACAGGCCTAGTAAAATTTGCTGATTGCTTCATAGAACTTTTTTTATTTTAAGGCCAGACTTGGCACAAATTGCAAAATGTGTAACCAAGCCCTCCTTGGGGAATATTTGATGTCTGTATGTGTATGAACTAGGGGAGTGGAGTTATAATCACATTTTCCCCCTAGTAGGTAAAGTCAGTTCAGAACTTCCATTAAGGGAAACCTTGAAAGAAAGCATTTCTAAAAGGGGAGCTTGTGATATTTGCAAAGCAGCAGAGTACCAATCCCACTTATTAACAAAATAAAAATATGTAAAGCCAACATTTTTCGAACATCTCCTATATGAAAGACACAGTGCTACCGACATTAAATACTTTCCTTCAGGTTCTTACAACCATCATTATTGCTCTAACTTAACATCAGGAAACCAGAGTTTCAAGAGGTGAATTGGCGAGGTGATATCACAAAGCTAGATTTTTCATCAAATTCAGAGTTGAGAAATACATGATGATTATGGGGTGAGGAGTCTAGGCTCTAGTAGCTAAGGCTACCACCTTCTGTCAGGCCATGGTGGCCCTCCTGAGGCACTAGCCCAAAGCTGGAGAGTTGCCAAGACAAAAGGTTTGGGCAGTGATACGATGGCCCCCTCAGCTTGGGAGCGAGACTGAGCGGGATCAGGCTGGCCTGTACCATTTCCGTATACTCAGGCTGAGATGCCAGGAGCTTGAGGGCATGTAGTAGGTCCTTGGTTCCCCATTTGCACAGAAGGATAAGTCATTACTACTTGCTTAACCAGCTGACAAGGTACTTACTTGCCTTGCAAATTAACAATGCTTATAAATCACCAGGAGCAACTTACCTTGGAGGAAGGCGCTGTTCCACCCAAAGCATTATTTGACTATGACCCTTCTTGCTTTTACCATGCAGCCTATATTATTAAAATAGACTCTGAAATGTCTACTGGAATTGGAACATCCTTTTCAATGGATCACTGAAAATGCCCATTGTCTTGATTTCTGGAGGTGTTTCATGTGCGCCACACAATCTCTTAACAAAAAGGAAAAGCCAGAAAGTAAATTCACCTCGACATAGTGAAACAAAAGAGCACGTCTGTTTCATATGATCATGCTTAGGCTTGGCTGCTTTTAAGATGTTTCAAGGGATTTTCTTTCTTTTTTTTTCTCCTTCCAAACTACCTTCTTTATTTAAGGATCCCTATTTGCCCTCCTGCCTTTTCTACGGTGTCACTTATTGCTTTGCCAGAAACTAAATGAATGTGAGGACACAAAGGGACAATGAGATTCGTTACCCGAGGCAAGAAGCCACCTGCATGCATTTAGAGAGGCTCCTTCTCATATATCTTGCCAGTTTGTACCAAAGGCATTAAAAGGAGGGCCACCACCCAGCTTTCTTACCCAGGGCGGATGAGGGAGGGATTATCCCAAATTGAGGAGTTCTGAAGAAGCCAGGGCAAAATGCACCCAAATTATTATTATTATTGTTGTTGTTGTTATTGTTGTTGAGATTATGCACTCCAGTCCTTTCCTGCTACGAAGAAATTACAGAGAGGTAGTGGTAATTGATCCATCCTGATTGACACTAAATGCATCTAATTATAAGTTATTTTTAGGCATAAAGAGGCCAATGCCATGTAGGCCAGACTGAAAGGGCAGAGATGTTAAGTGACCTGCCCAGTTTATTCCTCACCACCTTTACCCACTACCATATGGCAAGTCAAAATAATATGAACAACTCAAGATGTCTTGCTCTCAATAGTCAATGGTAGTTAAGAGATTGCAGACCCCTTTGTCTTTCAGCTGAACAACTGGCTTTGTTTCTCCCTTTTATTCCTTATTCTCTCTTCTCTCCACTCCTTGCCAAATTCTACAGCAATGAAGTTTGGAAATATTAGGCAGAAAGCATCACACAAAGCCCACACACTAAACACATTCATAACCGCTGCTTTCAAAGACAAAATATAAAGGAAAAGCTAGCAGGGGAAGTCTCAGTGTAATGAAAGACCCATCTGGGCAGTGACAAGTTATCTAGCTGAGAGTAGGAAGTCAATGACCGTTGTTTACACGGAATAAATGAAGGCACTATTTATGCAAGAAGCCCCATTGTACCCAGCTGAGACGAAAGACACAGAGAAAGAAAGTCTGTGTGGTTTGCTCGCTTCAGATTTTGCCAAGCATGAAGCACACCTGCGAGATCAACTCATGAGGCATTTGTGTGGTGGGCAGGGCAGGTGATGGAGGAAGGTCTCACTGTCAGGACATGCTGCTGTCAGCATAAGTCACTGCAGGGTGAGCACTTCCAGCACAGGGCCTCCGGGCCCCCGGCCAAGGTGCCTCCTTACTGAATTACCAAAAGGACTCCTGATCAGGCGACCCTTCTAAAAGGTCAGCCATCGTGCAGCCCCAGGGATGGCATGACGGCAAGGCCCTATTACAGCTCTCATCTGGAAGCTAACCTGCTTCCCAAATGATTGGTGTTCGGGAAGAATCAATGACTGGAACCATTATGGAGTCTGGCTCATAGCAGGCATTTAATATTTGTCGAATGAGTAAATGACCACAATTTTAACTGTCACCTATGGAAGATTTAGTCTCACGTTCTAAGTTTGCTGATTATTCGAGAAAGTAGATATCTGAGAAATTGCAGTGTTTTCCTTCTCATTCTATAAGCTACAATATAGGTGCTATATGCTAAGTGGCACAAAATAAAGAAGGAAGGAAGGAAGGAAGGAAGGAAGGAAGGAAGGAAGGGTGGGAGGCAGGGAGGGAAGGAAGAAATATCCTCCCAAGTTATTAAACAAAACACTGTGTTCAATTCCCCAAGCCAAGGAAAGGTGAGAGGGGCCTGTACCAGCAATCTAGAAAGCTGGTCCGTGAGGGCCAGAATTGTCTTTTATTCATAATCCAATCAGGGCAGAGCCTATGGGGAGAGGCCCAAGCAGGCAATTAGAGCCTGAGACATCTGAGGCCATGTATTAAGACCCTAGCATAACCTGAGCAGATATTTTTCCAAAGAGGACATACAGATGGTCAACAGACACATGAAAAGATGCTCAACATCGCGCATCATCAGGTAAATACAAATCAAAACCACCATGGGACATCACCTCACAGCAATCAGAATGGCAAGTAGCAAAAAGACAAAAAAATAACAGGTGTTGGGGAGGATATGGAGAAAAGGGAATCCCTATGCACTGTTGGGAATGTAAATTGGTGCAGCTGCTGTGGAAAACAGTATAGAATTTCCTCAAAAAGTTAAAAATAGAACTGCCATATGATCCGGAATTCCACTTCTGGGTATTTACCTGACGAAAACAAAAACACGAACTTGAAAAGATGTATACACCCATATGTTTATTGCAGCATTATTCACAATAGCCAAGGTATGGAAGCAACCTAAGTGTCCATCAACAGATGGATGTGATGTGGTATATATACATGATGGAATATTACTCAACCATAAAAAAGGACAAGATCTTGCCATTCATGATACCATGGATGGACCTGAGGGCTATTGTGCTAAGTGAAGCAAGTCAGACAGAGAAAGACAAATTCCATATGATTTCACTTACATATGGAATCTAAAAAACAAAACAAATAAATGAAAAAACAAACAGAAAACAGAATCAGAGTCATTATTACAGAGAACAACAGGTGGTTGCTAGAGGAGAGATGGGGAGGGAAATAGGTGAAATGGGTAAAGGAGATTAAGATGTACAAACATCCAGTTATAAGTAAGTCACAGGGGTGAAAAGTACAGTACAAGAAATGTAGTCCATAATATTGTAATAACTTCGTATGGGGACAGATGGTAACTACTCTTATCATGATGAGCATTTTGTGATGTACATAATTGTTGAATCACTATGTTGTACACCTGAAATGACCATACTATTGTATGTCAACTATACTTCAGTTAAAAATGAAGCAAAATTTAAAATTTTAAAAATTAAAAAACATAGACCCAGACAGAGCCAGAGAGTAGGTGAGTGAGAAATGACAGAGGGGGAAGGGGAGGAAGAGGGGTTGAGTGTAGGGAGAAGTAAGTCAGAATATGAAGAATTGGAAGAGTTCCATATAAAACCTGAGGACTTGAGCTGAGGAATGGGAGAAACCAAGCTCTCAGGTTAGGCATGTTGTGAATTTTAAAAGTCATTAGGGGTGCCTGGGTGGCTTGGTCAGTCAAGTGTCCAACTTCAGCTCAGGTTTTGATCTCCTGGTTTGTGAGTTCAAGCCTCGCGTTGGGCTCTGTGCTGACAACTGAGAGCCTAGAGCCTGCTTCAGATTCTGTGCCTCTTCTGCCCCTCCCCGACTTGTGCTCTTTCTCTGTCTCTCAAAAATAAATAAATGTTAAAAAAAATTTTTTTAATTCAAAAATAGTTTTAAAAAGAATGGATTTTATTTTGTATTCCCTAACCATATTTTCTCTCAACATTTTATTATAAACATTTTCAAATATAACAGAGAAGCAGAAAATTATACAGTGAATACACCACCTCATAGTTGCTTTACCACAAATTGATTCATCCATCCATTCCTCTTTCTTATTATTCACCCATTCTATTTTTGCTACTTTGTTTCCAGCATTTTCCTATGAAAACATAAGTCTATTGTTAAATGCTCATTGTTTTTGTTATTCTATCCAGGTGACGGTAGATGGGACAGCAAATTGTCTCACAATATATATTTTCCTCTATTTCCATAGTAACAATTGTAAAATATGTATATGGAAATTTAGTATAAAAACTACATTCCCCAGCCTCCTTTGCAGCTAGGTATAGCCATGCGACTAAATCATGACCTGTAAAATAGGAAGTGTCATGTGACAGCTTCCAGGATGTTTCCCTTAGAGGCAGCATGCCCGGTTTCCCGTCTTCCATTCTGCTGCCTGGAACATGGATGTCACGATGTGGACAAGGAACACAGCCTAAAGATGGCATTGTGCAGCTGTGAGCTGGGTGAAGTATGCAGTCTCAAAGACTGCGTGGGGCAGAGCCATCATAACAGTCCTGGACTGCCTACCTTGGACTAAATTTATATGAAAGGGAAGTCAACATCATTCTTATTTATGCTACTGTTATTTTCAGTGTTCTGTCACTTGCAACTAAACCTAATTCTAACAAATACAACAAGACAAAAATCAAACAATACAGAATGTCACTTGCTTAGAGTGAAAAACAAGTGACATTTCCCAGGACCTCCCTGGCCCCAGTTGAGCTCCCTACAGGTACACTTTTAACTCTTTTAACTACTTACTTCCACATCTCTAAATAACGTTTCTATTTTTATGTCTCCGTTTTTCCATTGTAGATGCCATCTCTTGACTTCAGCTCACTGAGCCTCTCTTCCATTCCTTTATGCTTCCTGTCAATAAAAGTTCATTGCCATTTTGATTTCTCTATTATTTGTGCTGGTAAATGGAGAATTATTTATACTATTATTTCTTTTTCCATCAACTAAAGATGAAATATCTTGTTTCTCTGCTTTGTAGATGAGGTCATGAGCCCACCTACCTCCTAAGTCTCTCCACTTCTCTGCTGTCATCTCAATCTCCATTGTTTTCATGTTTCCACTGTCTACACTGGTGCCATTTGCATGCTTTGACTGACAGCTTCACTTTAGAGTGAGGGGTGCCTTCCTTTCCTTATTCTTTTCGATCCTGAAATGCCAGAATGTAGGGGAGTTTGCTCTAGGGTGTCAACTCCTACCTTTGGTGGCCTAATTTGGCTGTGGTCCTCTAGCTTTCAATCTACAACTCACACAGTGTACTGTAATTATGTGTTTACATGTCTATACAACCAGGCCCTTTATCCTTAGGCACACCAAGTGTGTGGCACATGGAGCTATGATGGATGACCAAGTTTTTGATTGACAAAACTGAACCAGAACCCTGGTAATTTACTTCATATCCATTGCTCCTGGAGATTTCTTGAAAAGTCAGTGCTTGAGGACCAATTTAGCAAGCCCACGTTTTCCTGCAATACAATCAGCTCTATTGCTTCTTGGCAGATAAAAGTGAAGTTTGCATAGACCCATTAAGCATGTTTCTCTTTCTTCAAGTCTCAGGGGCTCTAGAAACCTTAGTGGACACCCTGGAAACACCATGTTTGAGATGAAGAACCACATCTCTGTAAAGTTAGGATCAAGCTGAGAGTACAAATGCCTGTTTGGTGGCCACAGACAGAGGCTTTTGAAATCATAAGACACAGCTCCAAACATGCTGCTGGTTCAGCGCATGTTTTCTCTACAAAGAGACATGAGAATGCAGGAACTTATGTTCAGATGCATTTAAATGGGAAGAATGGCAGGCCTCTCATGTGTATTTTTGGCACAAAAATTCAAACCATAATAAACATAAGAAGCACATGTTTCTGAAGACCACTTTTAATTTGGTGCTATCAGGTTGTCGAATGAAGATGGAGATAGGCACTCTAAAATTAAAAATATGTGTACTGAGGGGTGTGCCTGGGTGGCTCAGTCGGTTAAGTGTCTGACTTCAGCTTGGGCCATGATCTCACGGTCTGTGAGTTCGAGCCCCACTTTGGGCTCTGTGCTGACAGCTCAGAGCCTGGAGCCTGCTTCGGATTCTGTGTCTCCCTCTCTCTGCCTCTCCCCAACTCATGCTCTCTCTCTCAAAACTAAATAAAATTTTTAAAAAATATGTGTACTGATATGTCTTCCCTACTTTGTTTCATGCAAGTTCAACCCTGTCTGACCTCTCAGACCAAGTTGTCAACAGCTCAGTGGAGATCTCAGGGCTGTAAATTTGGAGAAGACAGTGAAAGGTAATGGCACCCATCCTTCTCATTCCAGGTGAGACAGACTCGAAACCACTCTGGAAGTCTTTTGCCCAATCCTACCTCCTTCCTTGCTGATATCATTACATCCAGACCATAGGCGGGAGTGATCAGTGGGTAGATAGAGCTCATATAAGAAAGTGGAAACATGAGTGGAAAGACAATGAAGTGACCCCAAAATGAATGACCAAATGATTCAAGTAGCAGAGAAAAATCCCAGACAGGATCAGGCTGTCCCAGAAAAGGCACTGGGGTGATGTGCCAGTCCTCAAATAACACTTTCTCCCACAATCCCATACGGCAGTGTGCCTACCATAGTGCAGCTACATGCATGAACACTCCACCTCCTACTACACTTCCCTCTTTCCAATGCCCCGGCCCACAGGGTTCTCAGGGGTCAGTGGCTCAGATCCCCTCAGCCAATCAGCCATTGTTACCACCCTCTTGTTACCCAGTGTCCCTTATTTAGCAAAACTGTGCTCATCTGCTGTGTCATCTACTATATCGCTATCCCTCTCAACCTACCCTCTAGACTGCTAGCTATTCCTCCAAGATCCACTCCTTCTTCCTGTGGTAAAAGAGTAACCAAATTTTAACTGGCCAGATGGCAACCTAGCAGTAAGACTACGTTTCCCAGTCTCCCTTGCTAACTGGTGTCATGTGACTAAATTATTGTAGGAATATGTGTAATTTCCAGGCCTTGTCCTTAAAGGGAATGGTTGTGCTTTCCCTTTTCTCCTTCCTGCTGGCTGGAATGCAAAGCTGTCGTAGGTGTCTGGGAGCTAAATGGACCAGATGAACACCACAGGAGAAGGCACAGTGCCCAGGCGGACAGAGCCTGGTGCCATCAGGCCACCACTGCAGCCCTGGATTGCCTACCCAACCCTGGATTAAGTAAGAAATAAGCTTCTGTCTTGTTTCAGCCACTATATTTTGGAGTCTTTTCGCTCTGCAAAAGCAGCACCACTCCAGGTCATTTTTACCATGTTCACGACCTACTCCAAATGCCACAACTCTGTTCCCACATCCCTAGCACCTCACTGCACCCTTCCATTACCCTCAACCAAGTCCTAACTTTCCCCACGTTCATCTTCCTTTTGTGTACTGCACTTGGAGTGCTCAGTATTAGAGTAGTGGGGAGTGCTTGTTTAGGGTGGTAGTTCTTCATTAAAGGGAACCAAAAAGTACATTTGAGTTCATAGAAGGTAACCAGTAAGTGCTTGTCAAATGAATGTATTACCAGTACAAAGTCCTACCTCCTACCATTAAATGCAAAGGAACCAGCTAATAGAAATTTCCCCCTCAAATTCTTTAAAACAATTATCAGCATCGTTATCTTACATTATTTAATTAATGTGCTAAATTCTGTGCTAGTAAGCAATTTGCATGCGTTGTTTTTTAATCTCACAAGAATTTGATAAGCTATGTATTATTTTTTTAGTTTAATTTTTATTATTATACCCATTTTACAGAGGAGGAAACTGGGCTGGGAGAAGCTAAGTAAACTTGCCTTAGGCAAGCTCAGGAGCAGAGCCAGATTCAAAGCTACGTCAGCCTTGTTCCAGTCTGCATTTTTTTAAAAATTTTTATTTTGTTTTTATTAATTTTTTTTAATGTTTATTTATTTTTGGGACAGAGAGAGACAGAGCATGAGCAGGGGAGGGGCAGAGAGAGGGAGACACAGAATCCGAAACAGGCTCCAGGCTCTGAGCTGTCAGCACAGAGCCCGACGTGGGACTCGAACTCATGGACCACGAGATCATGACCTGAGCCGAAGTCAGACACTTAACCGACTGAGCCACCCAGGAGCCCCATCCAGTCTGCATTCTTAATCATGGTGCTAACAGCGGTGGTTGAAGACCAAGAAACAGGTAACTGCAGAATGAGTTTCTGGAGCTCTTTCTCTTCATATTTGCTGCACTGGGAAGTCCCCCCAAACCCTTGAGAAAGCAACTGTGGCAGATCATGCAGAGACCACTGTTTGCCACCTAAGAGCAAATGGCCCAGATATCCCGGGTTCTGGATACACAGATTTCCAGAAACACTTAATACTTATTTCAAGTTATTTTTTAAAGCAAAATAACTCACATTTGTTGTACTTTCTGGTAAATAAATGTTTTACAAACCCTAGCTCACTTAATTCGTAAAACCATCTTATAACACAGTTGGGCCTATGATCTTATTCTTCCCATTCCCCAGAGGAGGAAACCAAGACCCAGAAAGATTATTGACTGTGCCAGTAAGTGGCTGAATAGGGATTTGAACCCAGGATTTTTGCTTCCTTCATGTCTCATGCTCTTCCTATTTAGCCCACTAACGCTCATCTGTCCCTCACCCACCCCCTTCCCCGAAGCAAGCTACAGAGAAATTGTTTTCCGGAAGGAAAAACAAATAATACTAGGTTTTAAAATATTTCGAAATGGTTTTTTGGAGGTATCCAGTCCCGATAGCTAGGAAAGCTGTTGAAAGCACAAAGCTGAGTGGTGTGAATTCAGCCAAAACTGGGGGAAAAATGCCATCCATAGTTTTCACTTAGGTGGCCAAAGCTACCTACGTTTTTCTAGTAGTTTCTGGCCAAAGCCCACATCTGACAAACCATCTTGAGCCCTGAGAAGTCTCCTGCTCGCCCACCTCTGCAGAGAACAGGATGGGTGAGGTCCAGGTAACGGGAAGCCAGCAGGGCAGGGGCCGCACTCTGACGCCAGCGCGGACGGGCGCCGGGCACCCACAGGATGCCGGTTTCCACCGGTGCCAAACACGCATGAAACGCCCAGTCTTTTATTTCTCCATATTCAGGTCGGATGCAGAGCCCGTTCACCTGGACCCTGAACTTTTTGGTTGAAAGCTTACCCGAAGCGAACAGGGAGTTTCTGTGCTGGGTATGTTCCCGGGGCCGTGGGTCCACGGGGGTGAGAGGAGGATGACTCAGCGGCGAACAAAGGCCTGCCGGAGTCACGCAGGGCCGCTGCTGAGGACAGCAAAGACAGCGGAGAAGAACGGCCGCAGGCCCAGGGAGGGCAGCCGCCAGAGCTGTGGGTTGTTTTCGCGAGCCACCGCTGGGCTCGGCCGGTCTGCTCCCGGGGCCGCAGGGCCGGCGACCGCCGACTCGGGGAACGTGGGGACGTGGGGACGTGAGGTCTAGCCCAGGCCGGGCGGCCTCCTGAGGCCAAAGCACTGTTAACAAGAAAGAGAAGGGGCCAGACCAGGGCAACAGCCTAAGTCAGGACAAGGGGTGAAGGTGTGAGAGCAGAGAGAGCAGGGGGAGAGCGGGATCCTGGGTGTGTGTGTGTGTACGTGTGTGTAAGAGAGAAATCCTTTGGGGGTGGGGGACAACCAGGTGAACTGGTGGCCCCTGGGAAGTGGTGGACATCACTTCCTCTCTCACCTCAGGCCAGTCCCTGCCCTGGCCACTGCATATCACCACCTCCACCCTGCCACCCCCTACCCCCCACCCCTGCAGCCTTCCTGGTCCCAAATGCCCCAGGAATCACTCAGCCCTTCATCCCTCCTAGCAAGCACCTCTTCTGTTTTCCCAGCACTGTTGAAGAAGGTTGGGACACTCTAAACAGTCCTTTGGGCACCTTCCAAAACTATACGTCTAAAAAGAAAGGGGGTTGTAAAAGAGGCCTTTTAAAATGAGGGCTCCCTCACCTTCCTTGACTAGGAACAGACTCAAATCTCCGCAGCTCACTGCTGTTTCTCTCTTCGGAAAGATGTTCCCCCTGCCCGCCCCCCTCCCTCAGGCTGTCTGTCGGCAGGGAGGGAGGTTTGGAAAGCCTTCAGGATAAGCAACAGTGGGAACACTGCGCTTTCACCCAGAGAAGGCCACACACGGAGACAGTGCACGAAGAAACACACACACACACACACACACACACACACACACACAAATACGTGCAAACAAAAAGAAATCTCCATTCAGTCCATCTTTCAACACGAAGCAAACGCATGGCAAACATTGCAAAATCTGGGCTTGGCTGGAGGTGGCCACAGGGTCTTTAGATGGGTATTAAAGCAATTGGCAGACATTAACCCTTTGTGTGCTGTCTGTCATTTTATTCTTCACACGAGAATGGAGGGAGATACTGGGTTTTAAGAAAGCCTCAAAAACAATCAAAAGTGATGGCGTCAGAGAATGCAGTTAAGGAAGATAAGCAGGACACTAAACTGAACATTTGAATGATATTAAAATAAAATTAAAATGTTTTAAAAGTCGACGACTGCCGTATTAATTATTGCGTATTTATCCCAACTTCAGTAACCATATAAACTACCAGGAGGTGAACTCAAGTGTGGTTGTGGGATTATCTAGCTCAGGGCTTCTTAAACTTGAATATGCACACAACCCCGCTGGGGGTCTGGGGAAAATGCAGAATCTGATCCAGGAGGTTGGGAGTGGGGCCTTGCTGACAAGCACCTGTGGGACAGCAGCTGCTAGCCAAGGGTACATGGGTTTTTCTCTTCTTTCCATCCTATGGTATTTTCAAATCTTCTCTAATGAACCCAGTACTTACTTTAACAATCGTGAGGATATTTTCCTTCTGGAGATAAGGTATTTGTAGATGGAGCCCAGCGCCTCATCTGACCGGATCCTGGGAGATGAGACTTCGCAACAGGAAGGGCAGTTCAGAAGCTTTGATCCTCAGCCTAGAGTAGGGGTCGCTGGGGAATCCCTGGGAAGCTTGACAAAGCGTTTGCCCCCTGGGGACTTGTCGGAATGGGGTGGGGGGAGGCTGTGTAATTGGAGCACTCCTGGACCACACACCACGCTGGTTCCCCAGGGCAGAGAGCCACCATTGCAGACACTCTGGCTCAGACTTTCCACTTAACTCTCATTCAGATCTAGGCCTGCATGTGGCTCTGGCTGCAGTGGCCTGGAGTGGCAGAATAGAAACATACCATATTTTATGTTCTCAACCAGTAAAACCCAATGTTTATATAAGGAGGGCCATTCACCCCTCACACTTTGTGTTTGTGCTAAAGAAGCCATCCCACAACTCACTTTTATATATAATTGGGAAACATAAAGAAGTGGCAGCGGCCAAGGGGTGAAGGGGTGTGGGAGGTACAGACTTTCAGTTATGGAGTGAGTCAGGAGGACCACAGGTCCAGCACAGAGAATATAGTCAAGGGGGGAAATTTGGTGTGAGCTTGTTGCTATCATAGTTGCAGACTGAGGCAAGTAACCAAACAGGACCCTGGGTTTTAGAGGTTTACAAAGTGGCACCAAGAATCTGATAGTTACAAAATACCAGATAAATGGGCATCTTGGTGAGTCTTTCCATCAGTAGGATAATGTGAGAATAAGCCCACTGACCCAATCAAAGGAGGGACACAGAGACTCAGAGCACAGTGAAGAGAGGCTTTAATCAAGGCATTTGCAAGAGCAGGTGTCTGATGGACAGGCACACTTGGGGCAGTTACAGCAGGTAATTGATCTCCTAGCAGGCGAGTCCTCTCCTGGTTCCTCATTGGCTGAGTACTACAGAGTCACAGCCTTACCCGGAGGTCACCTATGCCCCCGAAAGGCAAAAAGTAGTCTGATTGGAATAAACATACATTCCTTGAGGTGATGCAGAGGCTTTCAGTCCCTCCTCCCTTTATCCTATGGCGCATGCTCATTGCAAAGCCCATGAAAATAAGCCCATGAAACCAAGCCTGTGAAATGGAAAGGAGAAGAACCAGGAAGTGAGGTGTGTACAGGTTTGGGACTCCATTGTAGGGGGTGGGGAGAGTTCGTACATATTTCCAGTAGGTTGTAAACCTACTGTTAACTGGCCAGCTTTTATTTAGTATTTCTAAAAATGAATCATTTTCCTTACTTCTCACAGATAAGTCAGCAGCATCACTGCCCAAAATGTTCCTCTTCTATGGAATACAGAGAAATTGGGTTCATTCAAAATGCTGTCATAGCAGATGATAGTTACACATGGGGTGAGCATATCATAAGTATAAACTTGTGGGATCACTATGTTGTAACCCAAAACTAACATAAAATTGCATGTCAACTATACTTAATTTTTAAAAAAATATAATAAATCCAACTGCTCTGCAGTGAAATGTAACTGATGTTAAAAACAAGACAATGGGTTCAAAATGGAGTCACTTATGCCAAGCCTCACATCACCCAACCAAGACTTAATTACAGTCTCAGCTCTCCCAAAAATGAAATTTTATTTTTTTTTTTTAATTTTTTTTTTTTAACGTTTATTTATTTTTGAGACAGAGAGA
Source organism: Panthera onca (assembly GCF_046562875.1). Taxonomy (NCBI): domain Eukaryota; kingdom Metazoa; phylum Chordata; class Mammalia; order Carnivora; family Felidae; genus Panthera; species Panthera onca. The sequence goes on along the minus strand of NC_138351.1, from coordinate 30,510,926 downwards.
GACAGAGCATGAACGGGGAGGGTCAGAGAGAGGGAGACACAGAATCTGAAACAGGCTCCAGGCTCTGAGCTGTTAGCATAGAGCCCGACGCGGGGCTCGAACTCACGGAGTGTGAGATCATGACCTGAGCCGAAGTCGGCCGCTTAACCGACTGAGCCACCCAGGCGCCCCCCAAAAATGAAATTTTAAACCCGTCAGTCAGGAATCACCTGATCAGCACTAGTTAGTTAAACTGCCTAATAGATCCCTGCCATCCCCTGAAGACAAGGGAAAGGAAAGAAAAAAAAACTTTGCAATAACCAACCCACTTTTTTGCCTACTATAACTTCTTGTATCTGCTCCCTTCTGTCTATTAAAGTCTTTAATTTTGCACCAACAACTTGGGCCTCCTATTTACTATATTGAATTCTGCCCAGTTTGAATCATTTTTGCTCAAATGAGCCCTTAAATGAAAAAAAAAATGCTGTCACAAATACAGCAATATTAGTTTAATCATCAGTAATATGCACATTTACATTTTTTTTGTTGTCATGCTTCAAGGATAAGGAAAATGAGGTAGGTTGGTTTGTGTGCTATATTCTCTGTGTTTTATTTGATTAGTCAGGTCTCCTACAATTCAAACCAGTGTAAGAAAATGAGAATATATTGAATTATGTAACTGAAATGTCTACCTTCAGACATAGCCAGATCCAGAAACTCCAGTGAGACCATCAGAACTTAGCCTCATTCTTTCCCTCTCAGTTCAGCTTCCCTCCATGTTGGCTGTTTTATCAGGCAGACTGGAGACAGATGCCAGGAGGTTCAGGCTTATTCTTTATCCTCTGAAACTCTAGAAAAAGAAGAATCTCTGTCGTAACAGTTCAAACATCCCCTCATTGAGTCTTATTAGGTAGGCTTGGATTACATACAGGAATCTAGACCAATCACTCCGACATGGGAAATGCATTCCTCAGGCCTGGGGTAGGTGTCCACCTCAGATCCAGACATAAATGTAGTCAGGGATTTAAGAGTGGAGAAGCATTCTGGAAAAATATGGATTCTATGATTAAAAGGAAAATATTTCTAGGCAAGAAAAAGAATGTGACCAGTTCGGTATATAATTATCAATATACTAATATTCATAAATAGTCTTTTTTGAACTTTACAATTCAGGTTGATTAGCTGGAGCAGTGGTTCCCAAACTTCTGTATGTCTTGGTTCACATGGAAGAATTAGAATGTGTGTAGGCAGCCTGGGGTGGGGAGGAGTTGGGCTTTGGGATCCCCACAGTGGCTGCTGATCCCCTGACCAGAAGTTCCAGGCATCCCAAGTTCTGAGAGGAGCAATAACTTGTTTTGTGGTCAACTCTTGGGAACCTCTAAGTTTGGGCACAATATGGTGCTTCAGGCCAAATGTGGCCATTAAAAAAAGAAAGAAAGAAAGAAAGAAAGAAAGAAAGAAAGAAAGAAAGAACTATTGCAACACAGTTCCAGGTTTATTGCTACCTACCCTAATAACTTCCCCTTCTCACCACACCCCACCTTACCTCCAAACAATCATTTTCTGAGAGCAATTATTTATTGAGCAATTATTTATTGAGCACATGCTGTGTGCCAGACAGTTTTAGGACCCTGGAGTATATTAGTGAATAAAACAAAGATCCTCATCTGGCAGAAATTCTTTCGAGTATATGTAGGTGGGTGGAGACAGACCATGAGTAATAAACATAATACATGAGTAAATTAAAAAGCATATTAGAAGGCTGTGTTAGGGAAAGAAAGAAAAAGTAGAGTAAAAGAAAAAGACTATTTCAAAAACAATTCAAGAAATTGCCTCCAGTAGTTTGAGCTTTCCTTGTCTGTAAATTTCAGGAGACTTCAGGACAACGGATTTCAGTGCCCACATTTGGGCATCAGAGCATACCTGGAAGTTCTGAGCCCAGGTCTACAGAGGAAAGGAAGGGCAAGACTTTTGCTCAGGAGAAATATAGCTAGTATCAAATACCAATATGGGCAAGCCATCACAGTCTCAAGCTTCAGACCTGCAAGGGATCTTCTAGGTTAGAATCACTTGCTTGTGCTGTAGATGAGAGTAGCACCAGGCTGGTCTCTGACTCAGGGTCTTGTGTGAGGGGACACAAGTCGCAGCTGGGGACTGTATTTATTATCTCTTGTTGCATAATAGATTATCCCCAAATTCAGTGTCTTATATAAGAATGACTTGTTAAAATCGCAAAGTTTCTGTGGGTCAGGCACCTGGGCATGGTGTTAACAGGGTCCTGTTCTTCAGGGTTGACAAGGTGTTGGCTCCAACGTCAGCATGAACTGTAAACAGAGATTCTCAACTGGGGCAGGATCTACTTCCAATCTTGCTGGGTGGTTGTCTGCGGGATTCGGTTCATCCGAGGCTGCTGAGCTGAGGACCTCAGTTCCTGCCACATGGGCAGTTTTATCAAAGCCAGCAAGAGAGAGAGGGTGCTAGCCAGATGGAAGGCACAGTCTTTCGTAACTTAATCATAGAACAAGTCAGTAGGCCCAGCCTGTGCCCAGGGCAAGAATTGCATCAGGTTATGTCTACCAGGAGGTAGGAATTGTTGTGAACCATGTTCAAAGTCATCTACTCCTAGGACCCTGGGCTCTGCCTTCAGGATTTCTCTGTTATGTTTCCTTGGTCCCTCACATTCTGTTTCTACTAAATGACAGCACTGCCAGTCCCACCACATAATTTCTTTAGTCTTGAATGCTAGGGTGTGCTTTCATTCCCTCCCTGCATCTGCTTTTCCAGGTTTCTCTTAGTGAAGTTCACCCAAGGAGGCCGCCTCACTCAGAAGCTGACCGCAACTCAGCCAGGTCCGCATGGCCAGACGACTCTCACTCAGCTGGTTTTAACTCCATTTCAAACTCCTAGCCCCAGTCAGACCCCACACCCGCCAAACCCACTGAGATACTTAGGAAGAAAGGGTTTTCCCCACAGGGAATTTGGAACAGGAAGCTTTTGTCAAACTGAGGAGTGAGGCCCCAACAGGGAGGATCAGTGGAAACATTTGGTCGGTGTTCATTGCTCTTGGGCATTTCCTGAGAGGATGGTTTCTCACGAGCTGGCAGATAAATGATAGTAATGGATGGTTCTAAATAAAGAGAATTCTAACAGCCCTGCTCCAGCGTTGTCCATACAGGCCAGATTGCATTGTAAAGAAAACACAATTGAGCTTTCCTTCTGAGATCCAAATAAGGCAATACCACAATTGATAGGGCACAGATTTGGTGGATGGCTGTAATCTCTCATGGTCCTTTCATAATGGGACATAGAGAAACACTGCACAGTACTGTGTCTGTGGCCCACAATCTGACACTATTCTGAACACATGCAAATGAAAACTTTGATGTGCTGACACACACTTCCTTTGTCCCTCCTCTTTAGTCCATTTCTTTTTTTTTTAATTTTTTTTTAATGTTTATTTATTTTTGAGAGACACAGAGTTTGAGTGGGGGAGGGGCAGAGAGAGAGGGAGACACGGAATCCCAAGCAGGATCCAGGCCCTAAGTTGTCAGCACAGAGCCCGACGCAGGGCTCGAATCTACAGAGAGCCCAAGTCAGATCCCCAAATGACTGAGCCATCCAGGCTCCCCTAGTCAATTTCCCATATTTTATTATATATTTTCTTTAAATTTTTTTTTAATGTTTATTTATTTTTGACAGAGAGAGAGAGAGACAGAGCATGAGCAGGGGAGGGGCAGAGAGAAAGGGAGACACAGAGTCGGAAGCAGGTTCCAGGCTCTGAGCTGTCAGCACAGAGCCCAACATGGGGCTCGAACTCACAGACCGTGAGATCATGACCCGAGCCAAAGTCGGACGCTCAACCGACTGAGACACCCTGGCGCCCCTATATATTTTCTTTAAAACCCCTTTTCTATTATGGCATCTACCCACAGTGGCCATTTTGAAACTCCATCTGCTAAAACATTTGGGTCATTTATGTCTTGTCTCCCTCCCTCTCCCTTCCTTCATCCTTTTTTTTTCCTTCCTTCCCTCCCTCCTTCTCTGTCTCTCCTTCCCTCCTTCCTTCTTCCCTTTCTTCCTTCTTTCCTTCCTTCCTTTCCTTCTTTCCTTCTTTCTTGCTATGATGCCCATGCCTTTCATAACCTTGAATGGCTTTCATAAACTCAACTGACTTTTCCAAAGCAGTTTTTAAAAACTCATCTGAAGCAGAGAGGTAGTGGTTATAATGTATTCCCCACAGCCCAGTGTGCTCACCAAATGTAATCCCTTGAGGGCTGGGTTCCCTTTGATTGTACAGCCTTCACCTCAAGATCACTGTGTCTGACCTTCTCGGGCAGGATGCCACTGACACATCCTCTTCTATTCTTCTTGGGGTACCCACATCTCTCCTCTTATCCTTACAGCTGGTTTTTAAAGAAGGCTTTCATTTCCACTTGGACTCTCAAGCATGTTGACAATGTCTACTTTGGTTATTCTTTTTAAAAGATTTTTCTGTTTCTTTTTCTTTAATTACTCGTTTGTGTACATACTTTTCTTTCACTGGAAAATCGTCATTGTGTTAGCGTGCCAGAGCTGTCAAAACATAGTACCACAGACAGGGTGGCTTAAACAGGAATTTATTCCTCACAGTTCTGAAGGCTGGAAGTCTGAAATCAAGGTGTAAGCAGGATTGGTTTCCTCCAAGGCCTCTCTTCTTGGCTTGTAAATGGCTGTCTGCTCCCTCTGTCTTCACACAGTCTTCTCTTCCCTCATGTGTGTCTGTGTCCTAATCTCCTCTTCTTGTGAGAACACCAGTCAGATTGGATTAGAGCCCACCCTAATGACCTCATTTTAACTTAATCACCTTTTAAACCCGCATCTCCAGGTGCAGTTACATTCTGTGGTCCTGGAATTAGGATTTCAACAAGTGAGTTTTGTGGGTGGACATGATTCAGCCCATAATAGCCATAAAATACAAATAAACAAAAAGAAGATAAAAAATCACATAGAATCACAATTTTTGGCCTTCCAGTGGCTTCTGATTGTGCTTCGCATAAATTTTACCTCCTTATTTCAGCTACAGCTCCCTACCTGATTTGATCTCATCCCTCTCACACACCTCCTTGGTCACTCACACCCGTCACACTGGCTTGCTTGCACATGCCCAATGCCCATTCTCCTCAGGGTCTTTGCACTTGCTCTTCCCAAATATGTGCATGTCTGATGCCTTCTGATGTCTTCTGATCATGGACTCAGCTCACCTATAGAAGATATGAGCCTTCTGTGACCCTCATCTGATGTTGCCCTCTCCTCAGGCATTCTAGAACAGAACTTCTCCACCTCAGCACTGCTGACATCTTGGGCCAGTTAGCTCTTTCTTGTGGAGGCTGTTCTGTGTACAGTAGGATGTTAGCATCATCCCTGGCTTCTACACACTAGGCAAGTTGCGACAATAGAAAATGTCCCCGGACATTTCCAAATTCTCCCTGGGGGGCAAAATTGGCCCCAGCTGAGAAGCCCTATTCTAGAGAAACAGTGTAGTGTGGTGGTGAAGTGTAGGCATGGGAGCACCAATCCTCACTCTCATCTCTGCCTCAGTTTTCTCATTTATAAAATGAGAATATCAATCATTAATGATATAGTAACTCATTTTATATGAATTGGGTTAGTTAGTTTAATATGAGGTAGATTATTGTGAGGATTCAATGAGATAATATACATCAAGCGCTTGGAGCAACACCAGACCCAGAGCAGGCATTCAGTAAACTTTAGATGTGATTGTTCTCTCTCACTATCTGGATATTTTCCTATATATGTGTTTATTTATCAGTCTGTAAATGCCTCAAGGTGCCTAGAACACTGCACAGCACATAGTGAGTGCTCAATGACTATGTGATGAGTGAGGAAACAGAGGTCTGTCTGCACCAGAACAGAAAGCCATTGTCTATTGTGTTCCAGGACACACCTCAAGTGCAGATGGCACACAGCACATGGCACATAGTAGGTATTCAGTAATTATATGTGCTGATTTATAGAACATATTGAATGAATGGAGAGATTTATTGTAAACTCAGGTACATATTTCTTCAACTTGCCTTTTGTTATTGATTGCTCTTCCCATCATCCTTTTCTTTCCCCAGGAGCTTTGGAGGAAATCAGAGAACAGATCTGGCCCCTTTTCCTTCTCTGAAGGGACTCCCATGCTGAGGGGATCTTTAAGGTTCCTGACTAGCTCAACGGTCTAAATCTCTGCTTGACTTCCCCTTCTCCCAGCCCTGACAACCCCCACTTACCCTGGGCTCCTCCCCATCCATCCCCACCCATGCCCAGAGCAGTGACCATCTTACCTGCTTCCTGCAATGAGCCATGGCCTCTCCCTCCAATAGCTCACAGTGAGTCTGTGGTTACACCATCCTACCAGGAGGTGGATTCACAGTCACCCACAGAAGCACAGGAGATATCCAAGCCCCCAATGTCACTGCATGGAAGTTACCAAATACCTGTTTCACAAGCATCTCACATAGTGAAGGAAGGTTCCAGTGGACTCTTCATGATGTCCATAAGTGATGTCTGCATTCTGGTCATTAAACTGCATTAGCTCTCTGAAGCCCATCTGTAGCATAAGCAGGCCATTTTTTAGTATAAAAGTGACACCAAGCACATTCGTGTTTGTTGTATGTCAGGCATGGTTCCAGTGCTGATTGTCTCCTGTACTCCTCCAACCACACTGTAGGTTGGTTACTGTAGTAATGCCCTCACTTTATGGACAAGACACTGTCTATAAACTTCCTCCAGTTTAGGATGGCCAGCTTGTTCCCGTTTGCCCAGGACTTTCCTGGTTTCAATGCTATAAATCCCATAACCCAGGAAACCTCTCAGTCTCTGGCAAACGAGAACAGTTGGTCACCCAATTCATGTCACCCAGCCTGTAAGCAGCAGAGCTGGGATTTAAACACCTGCCCTCGTCAGTCAGGGGCCTGCAGAATCCACACTCTTAACTCCTATGGAATGTGGCTTCCAAGGTTTTGTGATGTACAGTAACCTAAGAAAACTCAATCCATCAGTTAATCAAATTCAGGAAGACCCTCTGAAATAAATCTTATTTTCATAATGACAAAAAGAAAAAAAAAGGTGTATCTGCTTCACCAAACCATCAAGAGTACAGAGGAAATGAAGTTGACATTCCCCCTTGGCTAAAATTATCCAGTGTTTGCCTCAATTTTCTCCCTTATCCTTGGCCATGAAGACCTAGTCATTCATTTTATGATCTTGATCCAGAAGCTATCCCCATGGCTAAGAGGATGAGTCAATGATCTCACATGTTGATACTAGATGAACAGAAAACATACCTAATTTTTTTCTTCACTGCATTGCTTACTTGGCAAAAACTAAAAAAAACTACTGTTGGGGCGCTTGAGTGGCTCAGTCGGTTAACCGTCCAACTTCAGCTCAGGTTATGATCTCACGGTTCGTGGGTTCAAGCCCTGTGTCGTGCTCTGTGCTGACAGAGCCTGCAGCCTGCTTCAGATTCTGTATCTCCCTCTCTCTCTGCCCCTCCCCCACTCAAGCTCTCTCTCTCTCTCTCTCTCTCTCTCTCTCTCTATCAAAAATAAACATTAAAAAAATTAAAAAAAAAATTACTGCTTAAGTATTTCCTCCAACCAACAGGATTGTTTCCTGAAGCTAATGGTACAGCTTAGAATAATAAAATAGGGATAAATAAAATAATAAAACAGTGTCAGCTGTTGGACTGAGTTTAAATCTGTCTTTAAAAAGGACAAAAAACACACACACAATTGGTTTCTCTTGATTATTATTATTTGTCTTTTACTCAGTGCATATTAAACTCATTGCAAATATGCAGCCACATACCCTGGCTTCCAGGCTTGTTCTTAAAGTAAGAATGGCATTCTTGACCTCTCTCTGATCTAAAAAATTGAACCTAAAATCTACTCAGGGGTCCTGGGCTGCTTGGCACTCTCTCTTTGGCGAACTGTTCTTCATAAATCTGATTCTTGAATAGCCCGGGAAACGGGGGAGGCATGGGTCCTTCCCAATTCTGAATGATACTGAGCTCAGCTCTTGCCTTCAACTGTCAAGGGTATTCCTGGTGTTTGAGACAATAAGAAAGCTAGGAGATTAACGAAGAACCACCCTCTTTAGGAGTTAAACTTTACAACAAGTTTCTGCAGTAGATATGCAAAAGAACCAGCTGGGGACTTGAATACAATCCTGCCTGTCCCACCTGGAGGTTCTGATGCAGGGGTACCAGGGTGAGCCCAGGCATCTTCATCTTTAGCAAGCTCCCCAGATGACTCTGATGGGTTTTGCAGTCTCACTGGGAGAAACTCTGCCCTGAGATGCCAATTAAAGTTTGTCTCAGAAGGTGTTTTCTTAAAATCTCCCATTTAGGAAGAAATGGAAATCTAAAATGTAAAGTGTTTCCCAGATTTTCTCTTTGTTGTGAGTTTTGTGGGACACCCTCATCATGGGTGTCTGGGCAGGCAGACCATCACACCACACATTTCACATGTGCAGGTGTAGCCATCCATTGTCATTGTGGTATAATATTCCAGAATATGGCCACACCATAGTGTACATCTGAGTTGGTTCCAGCTTTGAGAAATTATGTACACTGCTACTATGAATATTTGTCTACAGTGTGAGCTTTCTTTAAAAAGGCTAAAGGTGGGGTGCCTGGGTGGCTCAGTCGGGTAAGCGTCCGACTTTGGTTCAGGTCATGATCTCGCAGTTTGTGAGTTCAAGCTCTGTATCGGGCTCTGTGCTGACAGCTTGAAGCCTGGAGCTTCGGATTCTGTGTCTCCCTCTCTCTCTGCCCCTTCCCCACTTGTGCTCGCTCTCTCTCTCTCTCTATCAAAAATAAATAAAATGCAAAAAAAAATTTTTTTTTAAAGCCTAAAGGTGGTCAAAGGATGGAAAGAGCCAAATGTCCATTGGCTGATGAATGGATAAAGAAGATGTGGTATATGTATTCAATGGAATATTACTCGACAATCAAAAAGAATGAAATCTTGCCAGTTGCAACAACATGGATGGAACTAGAGAGTATTATGCCAAGCAAAATAAGTCAGTTAAAGAAAGACAAATACAATATGATTTCACTCATATGTGTAATTTAAGATACAAAACAGATGAACATAAAGGAAAGGAAGCAAAAATAATATAAAAACAGAGAGGGAGACAAACCATTAGAGACTCTTAAATACAGAGAACAAACTGAGGATTGCTGGTGGGATGTTGGGTGGAGGGAAGAGCTAATGGGGTGAGGGACATTAAGGAGGACACTGGTGGGATGGGCACCACTGGGTGTTATATGTAAGTGATGAATCACTAAACTCTATTCCTGAAAAAAAAATATATATGTGCGTATATATTTATATATATATATATATATATATATATACACACACATATACACATATATATATACACACATATATATGTGTATATATGTGTATACATATATATGTGTGTGTGTATATATGTGTGTATATATATATATACACACATTATACATATATATTATACACACATATATGTGTGTATATATATATACACACATTATACATATATATATGTGTATATATATACATATATATACACACATTATACATATATATATGTGTATATATATATACATATATATATGTATTTGATTTAAAAAAATCTTAAGAAAAAACAAAGTTATAGTGATCAAAGCAGTTTGGTACTGGCACAAAAATAGACCATAGATCAATGGAATAGAATAGAAAACCCAGAAATAAACCCACAACCATATGGCCAATTAATCTTCAGCAAAGCAGTAAAGAATATCCAATGGGAAAAAAGAGTCTCTTCAACAAATGGTGTTTGGGAAAACTGGACAGCTGCATGCAAAAGAATGAAACTGGACCACTTTCTTACACAAAAATATTCAAAATGGATTAAAGATTTAAATGTGAGATCTGAAACCATAAAAATTGTAGAAAAGAGAACAGGCAGTAACTTCTTTGACATCAGCCTTAGCAACTTCTTTCAAGATATGTCTCCTGAGGCAGGGAAACAAAAGCAAAAAGAAACCATTGAGAGTACCTCAAAATAAAAAAGTTTCTGCACAGTGAAGGAAACAATCAACAAAAATAAAAGACAACATACTGAATGGAAGAAGATATTTGCAAATGGAATATCTAATAAAGGGTTAGTATCCAAAATATATAAAGAACTTATACAACCTAACACTCAAAAAACAAATAATTCAATTAAAAAATGGACAGAAGATGTGAACAGACATTTCTCCAAAGAAGACATCCAGATGGCTACAGACACACAAAAATATGCTCATTATCACTCATCATCAAAGAAATGTAAATCAAAACTCCAATGAGCTATCACCTCATACTTGTCAGTATGGCTAAAATCAACAACACAAGAAACAAAAGGTGTTGGCGAGGATGTGGAGAAAAAGGAACCCTCTTGCACTGTTGGTGGGAATGCAAACTGGTGCGGCCACTGTGGAAAATAGTATGGGGCTTCCTCAAAAAAGTTAAAAATAGGGGTACCTGGCCGGCTCAGTTGGTAGAGCATGGGATTCTTGATCTCGGGGTTGTTCGGCGTAGAGATTATTTAAAACCAAAACCTTTTTTAAAAATGATTAAAAAATAAAAAGGCTAAAGGTGGAAGCCCACCTTTACAAAGGCCATCTCCAGTAAAGGCAAGGGTCAAAGACTGGTTAGAGACCAGAGACTGGGGACAAAAGACCAATAAGGCAGAGCAGGGGTCTCTGCAGAGAGGTGGACATGTCTACAACATCACCTTTTCAAAAAATGTTTATAAGGAATTCAAATAAAATGAAAAATAATTTATAAGAGACTAGCTTTAGTGTTGAGGAATGTCTGAGCTGGAAAGTTCTAGGTAATCAGTGCTCTAATTTCACAGATGTGGCCCTGTGAAGTGATTTGCCCATGGGCAAGAAGAGGTGTGAGAGAAAGAAGAACAGGACTAAATTATTTCACCAGGAAGCACTCCTTCGGAAAGGTTGGTGCAACTGTGCACAGGTGGTGGAGATCAAGCTATCTGCTGTTATTTCCTTTCTACATTTGATTTTCAATATCCCTGCATTTGAAATGTGTAGAGAAAACTGGTGTTTCAAATGTTTTTTTCAAATGCTGTGTCTGATTCCTGCTGGCTCCATCATCTCAGCCACATCTGTGATGGAGAGAGACGTCAACAACATCGCCGGGCCACAGCATCTGGGACTGAATCTAGACTGGGCCCCACTATGCAGGTGCCCACTCAGTTCCCTTATTTTGGAGGCAGTGGGGACAACCATTCAGCCATGCTCTACTTTTTTTTTTTTAAGATTTTATTTTTAACTAATATGCACCCCAGCCACACTCTACCTTAATGAAGCATCTCTTTCTTCACACATTTGACACAAATTCAGTAGGCATTGGGCATCTATTAAGTGTGGGCACTGGGTACACAAAATGAAGATGACGTGATCCTGTCCCCAAGTACTAGCAGGCCAGTGGGGAGGTGGACAGAAAATGCCCGAAAACCAGGTCATGTAATAAAGGCGAGGTGCCCACAGAGATACAATTGTAAAGTATTTGCAGTGACCTCCTTTGCGGCCATCAGACTCTGATGCCCCTGGCAGCTCCCAGCTGCCTGACCTTTAGTATCAATGCAAAACGCCAAGAGGTGGGCCACCACCAGAGGGCAGTGTGGGGATGTTGGCCTGCACATGCTCAGTTTTTTAGTTTCCCCCTCATTCTGGGGTTGAGGATTGCAAAGTGGATTTCAGCAACAGTATCAATTATAATTTTTTCTTTTTCTCTAAGAAACAGTGCATATGACTTGCACAGCAGGCTGCTATGGTTTAATTTATAGTCTGAGGGGTGCCTGGGTGGCTCGGTCGGTTGAGTTTCCAACTTCCGCTCAGGTCATGATCTCACAGTTCGGGGGTTCAAGCCCCGTGTGGGGCTATGTGCTGACAGCTCAGAGCCTGGAACCTGTTTCAGATTCTATGTCTCCCTCTCTCCCTGCCTCTGCCCTGCTTGCGCTCTCTCTCTCTCTCAAAAATAAATAAACATTAAGTTTATTCATATTCAGTATGTATATATATATATATATATACATACTGAAAAAAATGAAGTCACATAACTTTCTCGTTTGGATTGCAAAATTTGTATTATCCAAACCAACATTTTCCATTGTTTTTCTCTTGCTTTTTTTTTTTTTTTTCTTCCTGGCCCCTGAGGCATAAAGTCCTGTCTGTAACAACCATATTTAAAAGTTTTATCATCTTCATTTAAAAATGAAATAAAGCAAAATGAAAAAGTAATGTCTTTCCATTTCTTTACAGCTTAACTTAATTTGCTTTCGACCTCTGTGGACATATTGATTTTTATGACAGAAACAATGGCTTCATCAAACCACCTATGGGCAACTTGATCTAGGATTTCTCTGGTGAAGAGAAATTCCTTGGGTAAAAGAGCAACATTACTTAACAGAAAATGCTAATTCTCAAGCAAATTAATGAAAACTGTCCCTTCCGTGCCTGCCAGTTGGGTATGGAGGAAGGAACAAAGATATATGTCAGTAGCAGAGATATGTTGTGATGGGCTCATATACTATTTTTTCTATCAATACAAGATCATTATTCCGTGATTTAAATTACAGAAGAGGGCAGGAAGGGTTGAGGCCAACGGATTATACAATAGAGGATCCCAGCTAAGTGCTCCAGGTGAAAATTGAAAAAAAATGCAAAGTTCCTGCCAAAATGCCCTAGAGAGAAATTCCTTCCAGAACCCAAATTTGGCAAAAACTTCAACGCAGTAAAAATCACCATAGCTCGGTTTCTGATTTCATTTTCCCCTGAAACTATATGGGAGGTAGAGTGGCTCTGGCATGACTGTTAGAGCAGAAGTGGTAAATACTAATCTTAAATTCTAACTTCTAGTTACTGTGAGGCCTTGCATAATCCATGTACTTTCCTTCCCCAAATATGTAAATGATATTTTAACAAGTGCATGGATGAATCTGGCCTGAGAGAGACTTGGAAGACAGGGGTATAGGTTTCACTTTTAGAAAATTATGGAAATTTGTCAAAGAATTCAGTTAACAAAAACTTACAGAGAAATACTTTGTAGTAAGGGCAAAGAATAAATGTATATTGTCTCTTTTTCCTTTCAGAAATTCCCTTTGCTTTGCAAAATAAAAAAAAAAAATAGGGTATATTTTTTAACTTAGCAAATAAGTATAATTAACCTGGATGTTTTGCAAAAAAAAGACCAAGAGTTTTTCTTGCTTTTGTTTTACTTTTCGAAGTAGTGAACCAATAAAATTTTGGTATTTGTGAGAAATTTGGTAGCAGAAAGAAAGATTAATATTTAACATGTATCAGACAACTTTCATGCACAGGTACTGTATTAGCTGTAGAAAAAATCAAAAGCCTCACGTAAAAGAATTCCTACATTAAGATGTCGAGAAAGGATATGAGAAAGAATGGGAAAGGCGTGGTTGCCTTTTATACCAACCAGACCTAAGTTTGAATCTTAATTCAGCTATTCACAAGTTGTATGACTTTGGATAAATTGCTTAACTTCTCTGAACCTAGTTTTTGACAGCTGGGCAAAACGATCATGAATTCCTAATCCCACTTTGGCAAGGCTGTGGCCTGACAAGAGTGTGTCTTCAGAAAGCAATAGCTAATGATCCATTACATAATTGTTGCTCACGACAATGTCCACCCTGCCCTGCTGCCCTTGACACGATAACAGCCTAGTTAGGGATGTAGGGAAGCAAATGCACACCTTCCAACTCCAGTTCTGTATTACCAACTACTTGCTAGGTATTTCCATTTGGGTGCTTTGCCCCTAAATTCAAAGTGCTGTCCTTTGCTTCATTCTTCGGGATTGCTGGTTTCTGTCTAAGGTATTTTCCCTTTACCTGTCACTCAGATTCAGGCCTCGCCTCCAGCCTGGTCTTGCTGACTGTCCTCACAGAGCCCAGCGGACTCCACGCTCTCTCCCATCCCCCTCTCCAGCTGCCTCTCAGCTGCCCACTCCTTATGCTTGGACTCCCTCAGGCATCTTCTCTTTCCAAGGTATCTGACCTCTTTGCCTGACCCACCTTTTCCAGCCTTTCCTGCTCAGGCGTTACAAGGGAAGGACTGACCTCTTCAAAGAGGATTCAAGCTCTTCACAATTTGGCCAGAACTTGCTTCTGATAACTTTGACCATCTTTGGAAGCCAAATCAAGTCAAATTTTCTTGAAGCCTTCCTGCTCTTTGGCTCTTTATGCCTCCCTTGACAACTCTAGTGACATTTATTCTCTGGGCCATTGCTTTGCCAATTCTCTATGGCCTTGAACGGTTGATGATCTTGTCCATGAAAGGTCTTCTGTCCAGCCCAATTATAGGTTCCCTGAAGATGGTTTCTAGCCAGACTTTCATAGCGTCCACAGTGCCTTGAGCCTTAAGCTTTCTTGTGGCAAATAAGAACGTTGATGTAGAGAAGTTAAGATATGTGCTAAAGGTCCCATGGCCTAGTAAGCATGGAAGGGTCTGGATCCTATCTCTGTGGGTACTTGCCTGGCACCCTTCCTGCACCATACCATGGCCTAAAAGTTAGCCATCCCTAGGCACCACACGGGTGGCTCAGAGCCTCTGAAAACTCTGGTCATACCCAGTTCCCAACTTTGGCTTCCCTGGAAGATAAAGGGAGAAATCAGAAATCTCAGGCTGGGTCAGCTGGCTCTGCCCACTCTCTCACTTCCCCGGTGAAAGGACAGGTGTCCTTTTTGTTATTTAAATGTCCAGGGCCCTTCTTCCCCATTCCTCACACCATTTGCATTTCCAAAACTGCCCCTTCAGACTTAATCCAATAACTGCCAACCTGGGGCAAGACAGTGGTTCAGCTGCAACCGTAGTGCATTTACTGAAATGCTTCTCTGCACCAGCCCCTACAAGCACAAGTCTGGATCTGCAATTGTCTCAGACTGTCGGCATCTAAATGCAGCATCCCTATCCTCGCTTTCTTTCAGTGGCGGGGGTGAAAAAAACCCAAACTAAGTGTGTGCGTGAAAGCTCACTTTTTAGACAACTCTGTCCATGCATTTGAGTCCCAAACTGAGATTTGAGATCTCAACGCACATGAGATATTTTAGGGAGTTCTAGCTTTGGAATTTCCTTTTCACCACCAAACAGCTAAGGGAAAAGATCTGATGCCCAGGGAGTCTGAAAGTATCCAGGGCTGCTGTCATTATCCACAGACACAGCACCTCCGTAGGGCACCCCTCCCTGCAGACAGCCATTTGGACATCCTGTAACCTGAAACACATACTTTCAAGCAATTGAGAGGGGGCTGCAAATGACAGTCAGCTACACAAATAATTTGCCCCCCAAATGTTTGTCAGCTCCCTGCCATGGCCACTTCCATTTATAGCTTATAAACGGTTATTAGCTGGCTCCTTCACATCTGATAACCCAGCCCCAGAGCAGGTGGCGAGAACGGTGGGTGATTACAGGGCCTCCCAGGGAGGTGCTGTGTGCTTGCCTGTGGGTGGTCTTCCTGCCTGAGTGCAGTGCCCACATGAGAAGACATTGTAGAAAGCCTCCAATTTGGAAGATAACAGTCTGTGTTGTCTGTTTGTGTAAAGTGCTGTCCAAGTACAGCTGGCTTTGCTTTCTGGCCAGCAAACATTGCTAAGAAGGGTTGAAAGTTCAGCATCAGCCCCCCGAACCCAAGCCCTTCCCCCTCCCGGTTTGGCCAAACAGCCTCAGTGTTCATGTTCCATGGATTCCTTAGGAGGTTTGATTGAAACTGAAAATGTTGCCCCAGCTGAGACAAGGCCCACACTCCGGCCAAGAACACGGACGCCAGAGCGGAATACCCAGTCAGGAGGAGGGACTGCTCAAAATGCTCTGGCTGTCTGTGATTTTGTTCTTTGGTTTAACAAAGCTTTACAAGTCCTCACGACTCACTTTTCCCAAAAACACTGCCTGGTGTGAGAGACCAGTCATCAGGCCCGCTCTCTTGGTGGTTCTCAAGCAGAAAGGGGAGGAAGAATGGAGGTTAGACCAAGAGTTTTCTCAGCATCAGTACTACTGTTTGGGGGTAGATTCGTCTTGGTTGTACGGGGCTGGCTCATGCATTTCAGGATATTTCACAGCACCTCTGACTTTCGGCCAGGAGATGCCAGTAGCAAACCCCACTCCGATTTTGACAAACAAAAATGCCTCTAGATATTGCCTAGGAGCTGGGCAAATTCATCCCCAGGGAAGACCCACTGGGTTAAATCCATGAGAAATAGAAGTTAGCCTGAACTACCCTGATAAGATAGGAGAAATTTCACCATACTAGAGCAGTGTGTTAGAGCAGTGTAGAATAGACTGTCAGTAAATATTTATTAATTAGCCAATAAAATTCTGATTATGTTGTCTCTTGACAAAAAAATGGTGGTCAGTTAGTGAATCAAAAACTAGGCAATTCTTGGTAATAAAATTGAAAACAAAATACATAAAAACAAAACAAAACAAAACAAAAAAACTAACATCATCCTCCAAAATTTAAGTGACTATGGTGATGATAATGTGATTAGTTAAAACAGTAAAGACAATTGCTAACATATTCAAGGATTTTCTATGGAACAAGAACTGTGCTAAAATATGCAGTATTTTCTTTAACCCCAGCCACTGTAAAGGAGGTAGGTCCCGTTATCATGGCAACTTTATAGATGGAGGATCTGAGCCTGATCCAAGAAGACTGTTCCCAGAGTGCTTTTCAGAATGTTCTCTAACTCCAAACCATTTCCTATTCTCTGAATCCAAACATGAGCTGAAGAGTTTGAATGTATGTGGATAATGGGCACTAGAAAACTGGATTTTAGAAAATCCTAAACTCAAAGTAATAATAAAAATAATATGAGCAGTTACCTTTAGTGATTGCTTCCTAGGAGGCAAACCACCTGCTAAGTGTGTTGCAAACATTCTATCTTGAACCCTTGCAATCATCTTGAAAGAGGAAGAACCCCTTTCATAGGCAAGGAAAACAAGAGGTTAAGAGACTTGTTGGAGGTCCCAAAGCAGAGATACATTTCAACCCAGCCCTTTAGGTTCCAGAGCCTGAGATCTGGATGCTTCTGTTCCAGTAACGTCTCTCACCTGAGCCCAGCTGAGGTGACAGGCTGGTAGGACTGCCCATCTCAGCCCAAGATGCCCTGTGGTCTCTCTCTGATTCCTCCTTAGCCTAATTTAGGGCTGAAGGTCTTTATGGTGGGATCCTATGTCCCTGGCCCCCATTCTCATGGCAGTCTTCTTCCTGGTCCCCATTACCTTCTATTTTTCTGCTTCCTATTCTGTTTCAAGACTTGCTTCACTGGTAAAGGTAGTAAGGAGTCACCATCCTTTGGTGGGTGTCATTGGGCCTGATATTCATTGGGACCCCTTAGTATGTGACCAAAATCTCCTTTAGGGGCAGCTGAAGTAGCCCATGTGCACAGGTCTTCCCTGAAAGGGCATGGGAAGAGGGTCCCCTTGCTAGTGCCCTGACCAACCTCTGTAGGCCTGGCTCTTTAGCATCACGACTGTCCATCCAGAGGCTAGCTGACAGGACTGGTCACCTTCTAAGTTCTTTCTTGGAGGACAAACTGCTCCTGCAGGATCCCATGCTTCTGCTTGAATTCTCCGACCTTGAGGATTTGCATGCTTTTTTGCTGGTCCATGCCACCCTTGGACAGCTATGTTTGTTGGGATGGGGCATTCTTACTCTTAGGTTGGCCATAGATCTGCCTCCCTGAAGCTCCACCACTGGTTCAGGTTTTGGCATTCAAGACACCATTACTTTCCCACTCTCCACACCCTCCTTCACATAGGTGTGAGGGAGCAGATGTGGAGGGAAAGGCATGGCTTTGGAAACTTACCTAAACACAATATGATTCCTACTTACCTACAGAGTGAACTGGGGTGGGCTCTTAAACCCATGACAGTTGGTGTTCTTATCTGTAAGACAGGCATATACTTAAAGAAATGTTGTAAGAGGGGCACCTGGGTGGCTCAGTTAAGTGTCTGACTTCTGCTCAGCTCATGATCTCGCGGTTTGTGGATTCAAGCCCTGCATTGGGCTCTCTGCTGTCAACAAGGAACCTGTTTTGGATCCCCTGTCTCCCTCTCTCTCTGCCCTTCCCTTGCTTGTGCTCTCTCTCTCTCAAAAATAAATAAAACATTTAAATAAATAAATAAATAAATAAATAAAAACAATAACAACAGGGGTGCCTGGGTGGCTCAGTTGGTTAAGTGTCCAACTTCGGCTCAGGTCATGATCACACGGTTCATGAGTTCGAGCCCCAAGTGGGGCTCTGTGCTGACAGCTCAGAGCCTAAAGCCTGCTTTGGATTCTGTATCTCCTTCTCTCTCTGAACAACCCCTCTCGCTCTCGCTCTCTCTCAAAAAATAAATAAACATTAAAAAAAATTAAAACAACAACAACAAAAATGAAACATTGTAAGAATCACAAATAATATGTGAAAGGCCCAATATGGTCCTTCTCGAATAGCAACACATTTTTTTTTTTTTTTTGGCACACCCAGAAGGATCAACAGGTTAGCATTTTTTAAAAGGATATAATTTGAAAAGTTGGAAAAATGACTTGTATTCCTAACAATATAGTCTTCCCTTGGCTTCCCACCATGTCACGTTGGCATCACAGTAGAGCTAGTCACTGCCCTGACAACACTGTTTTACATCCTCACTCTCTTGCCGTGCCCTAATGAACATGACACCTTTCCCTGGCTAGGCTTAACCCTACGGTCTGTCCAGTAACTCACTCAGCAGGGTGCCCTTTAACCTTCCCTTCTTCGCCCAACCAGTATAACTTAACACCCTGACCTCCAGACGGTATCATAATAGTGCACACACATAGCCTCGATTGTAGGTAGAACACATTTGTATATATCAAGTATATCAAAACTTGGTGGGGTTTTCTCCGGCATGATGGTGGAGAAAGTGCCTGTACATAGAAGGGACTTAAGGGGCGCCTGGGTGGTTCAGTTGATTAAGCGTCTGACTTTGGCTCAGGTCATGATGTCACCATTTGTGAGTTTGAGCCCTGCATTGGGCTATTTGTTGTCAGCATAGAGCCTGCTTTAGAAACTCTGTTCCCATCTATCTCTGCCCCTCACCCACTCATGGTCTCTCTTTTGAAAACAAACATTTAAAAAATTATATAAAAAATGAAAGTACTCAAAAATGGCAATTATTATCATCATGGAAAACTTTAGGGACTGTTTTCAGGTTTTTCTTCTTTAAAAGCACACAGGACTTGGGGTGCCTAACTGACTCAGTCAGAAAAACATGCAATTCTTGATCTCTAGGGCTGTGAGTTCAAGCCCACATTGTGTATAGAGATTATTTTAAACATAAATAAACTTAAAAAAATAAAAATTAGTAATAAAAGCACTCAGATCTTTATACCACTTCTTGTGGAAATGGTCTTTGAGTCATTGCATTATGCCTACCAACTCAGCACCAACCTCTCAAGATTCCAAGTGCCCCTGTGTGCCCTGGAAACACAAGGTTGAATCAAACTTGGCTCCTTCCTGCAAGAAATGGCTGTTTCCTCAGTTACTCTGTGGATTTTGAAATTGTAGCTCAGAGTTCCCTAAAGTAATGGTGTCTGAGCCTAGGTGTGTAAACAAAGGCCTTGAGTTCTAAATAATTGTAAAAAGCAAATATAGGCCTTACATGCCCTTGAGTCTTCAAGACTAGACTTTGAGATGTACTAGGTGGTATAACCTTGGACATGTGGGATAACTAGCAAAGTCGCACTTATGTCTTCTAAATAGGCAATAATGCTTACCCTGACCGCTTGAAAGTCTTGTCTGAGAAACATAGAAAATAATGCTAGTGAAAGCATTTGCAAAATTTAAAATTACAAATAAATTTTTTCTTCCTAAAATGAAATGTATTAAACAGACTCTCTTAGGTCCTTTCCCCTGTAATCTACTAGATTTGCAGGATGGATCGACTACGCAGTTTGAAGCTGAGGCATGTGGGAACACGCTGTGCGCACTGGCAGCTGCTTTCTACTACCAGGGATTCAAGATTTTCCTGAACGGGGGACAAATGATAAGCGGTGGTGTATCAAGGGTGGGGCAACGGGAGCGGTCCAGCCAAGTGCACAATGGGATGGAGTGTTTGAGGGAAATTTAAAAACGATCATAAAGCCCACCCAAGCAAGGTCTGGCCAGCTTTTTATTTTCTCCACGTGCAATCATCCTAAACAGCACCAGTGATAAAGTACTCCTGGGGGGTGGGGGTGGGGGGGTAAGGGGGTAGGAATTTGTTGGTCTTTGTAAACAATTGCTGTGATTACGGTGGAGTGTTAATGGTGTAGATGCTTCACATCAGCATGTTTTTGGACTTATCCTTTAATAACATTGCACTGTATATGAGGTTACTTTGGAGTGCTTCCACTGACTGATACAGGTGACCTCCAACACATGTGGGCCCAGCTCTACTACGGTTTCATCTTAAGACTGAGTTCAGAAGGCTTTGGAATACTTCAGGTAGGAATCCTTCCCAGAGCAGCCCCCATGGCACCATATTCCTGGAGTAAGCGGCAGCTTTGCGATCCACGGGGATAGCCCAGTGCATGTAAAGATGAGAAGCTCGGTCTAAGGTATTCAATTCAGGTACTCCAGGTGATCACTTGGAGTGTTTGTGTTTAAAATTTAAAACTCTGGTGCAAATTGCAAGGGGTAGTATCTTTTCATTAAGTGTAGATTTTGCTTCATCTGCGAACCATTTTAATGAATGTGAATCGTATCTTTAAATTGCAACTTACTGTTCTTTTTAAGTTGTTTTAGAACTAATAAACAAATTAGGATAACCATGATTATGAATGATTAGTAGTGAAAATAATATTACTATGCAGAGGGGGTATTAAAAAAAACTAACCCAACTGGAATCAAATACACCACCAAAGATGAGAATGATGTTTATTTCTCTCCATCACCATGACTAATCAATCTGGAATTGCAGCTAGTAGGACAGGCCAATCTCCTTCCTTAGGTCTCAGATGGGTCTGCACCCCAGTGGAGAGTTGATTGGCTGACTTGAACATTTCTATGATGTTTCTCCTGAGACATACAGTAAGTAGTGCAGGTACCCATTTTCTACCAAAGAATAGCAGAAGAATGGGAACTATTCATTCATTCACTCACTCACTCACTCACTCACTGATTTAACAAATCTTCATGGACTGCCTACTACTGCATATCCGACACTCTTCTGGAAGTTTGGGGGCATAACGTCTTTAGCCTCGAGGAACTTCCATTCTAGTTTTTGGAAGAGGGGTGCAGGGAATAGAACAATCACAACCAAAATATACAGTAGGTCATAGGTGGGGAACCGTAAAGCAGGGAAGGGGGACAAGGAGCGGCACGCGCGCGCGTGTGTGTGTGTGTGTGTGTGTAGGTGGGCTTGTTTAAATACAGTGGCTGGGGAAGGACTCACTCTAAAAGGGTGACACGTAAGCAGAGGCTCAAAGGAGGGGAGGGAAAAGTACTTTAGAGAGCCTGAAATTTAGGGAAAGAGAATTCAGATATCTGGCCTGCTAGTGCCACGGCTCTGAGGCACATTAGAACGGAGGAGGCCCACGTGGGTGGAGAGAAGGGACAGCAGGGGAAGAGGCAGGGAAGAGTGCCGGAGAAAGTGGGGTCAGGTGTGCAGGGCCACATGCACTGAGGGCCCTTCCTGTTAAGCTCCGGGAGAAGAGCTGAGAAAGGACATGATGCGGCAGGTTTTACAGAGATCAGGCTGTAGCTACATGATTAGATCAAGGGAGGTACGCAAACCTGGGAGCCACATCTGGTCTTCCACCTGTTTTTTTGTACAGTATGAGAGATAAGAAGAGCTTTTACATTTTTAGGTAGTTCAAAAATGTCCCCCAAAAGCACTATTTTGTGACATGTGAAAATTTGTGAAATTTGAGTTTCAGCATCCATTTACTTGTGTCCATTTATCTGTGACTGTTTATGTGCTCCAAGAGCAAACATGAGTAATTGTAACAGGACCATAAGACCAGAGAAACCTAAACTATTTACTGTTTGGCCCTTTATAAGAAAGAGAAGGTTTGCCAACACGTGCACTAGACCATAGAGGGCAGATGATGATGGCTTGGGCCAGAGTCCAGCAGAGGTGATGATGAGAACTGGCAGGACTGGGGATGTATTTTGACAATAGAGGCAACAGAATTCAGTGACAAATCCAATAGAGCATATGAGGGAAAGAAGGAGTCAAGGGTGACCTCCCGAGGGAGGAGCTTGTGCATTGAGCATTGGGGTTGCTTTTGACTAAGATAGGGAAGCTCCAGGGAGAACAGGGATTTTTGTGGGGGAGGAGACAAGAGTTCTGTGCATCACGGTCCTGCCTTGGTAGTGACCTTTGTGTATTCTTTTTCATATTCACTTAATTCAGCTCTCTTAGCTACAGCGATCTAACATAAATGACTGGCTATAATTATCAGGTCCTCCTACTCACTGACATGCAATTTAAAGTCATCTGTATGTTAGATAGACCAAGAGACTCCAGTTAACCTAAGAGACATTGCACGGAAAACAACTATTCCACAACATTGCATTAGGATCGGTTTCCCTGGAAGCTGATTTTGAGACACATTGATGTGCCCCACTTCATTTAGAAGACAAATCAGAAACCAAGGAGGGGCACCTGGGTGGTTCGGTCGGGTAAGCCTCCTACTCTTGATTTCAGCTCAGGTCATGACCTGAGTTGGAGCCCTGTGTCGCGCTCTGTAGCAACAGTGCAGAGCCTGCTTGGGATTCTCTCTCTCCGTCCCTCCCCTGCTCACTCTCTCTCTCTCTCTCTCTCTTTCAAAAAAATATAAACATTTAAAAAATCACTTTTAATAAAACAAAAAGAAACCAAGAGGAGTAGAGGGGGAGTGAGGCAGAGAGGAGAGGAATGTCCTTACAGGCAGCAGGTCGCCGTTTCTGACAAGGGTCCAACCTGCTGGGAACCTCTAGGAGACAGAGGGTGGGGGGGTGCAAAACGTGCCTCTGAGTTGTCATTTTCCAGCTCCTCTCCGTTGTTGGGTTGTCAGCCGAGAGTGACTCCAGGGGCTGTTAGCTCCCTGACACTTCCAACCTGTCTCATGTATGGATTCAGCATGATCCTGCAGCTGAGAAAGCCTCTTGGAGAATTGGAGACACAGAATACTGAGGAGATGCAAGTTACAAGTGAGACACCAAAAGGCTCCTGCATTATAGTCATTGTAATGCAAAAGCCCCCTGGAGCTGATCCCAGGGATACCGATAGACTCTGGGGAATTTTGGTTTATCCAGGAACCTGTTTCTACCTACAGCCAAGGAACTTTCCCAAGACCAGCAGGAGTTTTTGAAGATCCAAGGAATTGTTGCTGTTTTTGGCCCTCGTGGACTCAAATTAAGGTCTTTTTGTGACCAGAGCTAAAACGTCTTTATGCAATGCGCTTCCTAAACTGCCCAAGCATTTTCAGTTATATAGCTTCAACATCTATTTACCTGGAAACAACACATATTTTCTTTTTGTCTCTTGAAAACAGAAAACATCACTTCATTTACTGTGGACAGTGGCAAAGTTTTCTAGGATGCTGACCAGAGGCTAGAATGACTCCCATTTGTGCTAATCAGCAAAGAAGCATTAAATGTAGGCTAGTGGATAGAGCTGAATTGCCATGAAGTGATAAGAGGATTTTGTAGGCAAAAAGCACTTTTGGGGGTAGAAGCACATTTCATGGACTTTTAACTTAATTTATAAATATCTGAAAGACTGAACACATTCCACAAACTCATACTTCCTGATGTTTCTAGAAATTATTCAGATCCACCTCTAGTTAGATGTAAGGAAAATAACAATTAAGTTGTCCACATAGAAGGGTGAACAAATAAATGGGAACCCCAGAATTAGGTTGGTTAACTACTAGGAAACACACTCATAGACACATACACTCATGGGGACACACACACAGAAGCTCATTTGCACAACTGTGATACCATGGTTTATACTAAGAAATATATATTTGGTCTTTACCCTGTTTCTGACACAGAGCTCCTAAAACTCTTGGAATTTCCTAATTAAGTGCAACGGGAGCATCTTTTGTTACATCGTCTGGTCTTAGTTGTCCTTAGACATCTGTTGTCCTTACATCTGTTGTCCTTAGTTCCTAAAATAGTTTTAAAACATAAAGGTGAAAGCAGCATCCTGTTATTCAAAATGAGCCCCTTTCAACCAAACCTGAGTTTACATTGACTTTTGGAAAGCCTCCTGGTAACTTAAGGATGGGGGCTGGTTGCCAGGAGAACCAACAGTGCTTGGAGGGCTGGAAATTTCAGTTTTCCCACTAACTCCCACTGTGACCTCCAGGGAGGGGGGAGGGGCTGGAGATTAGTTCAATCACCAATGGTCCATGAGTTCATGATTGATGAACTTTTATGTCATGAAGCCTCCATAAAAATCCAAAAGGGGGATGAGGTTTGGAGAGCTTCCAGGTTGGTGAGCATATGGAAATCTGGGGAGAGTGGCATATCTGAAAAGGGCATGGAAACTCCCAGCACTTTCCCACATACCTTGCCCAATGGATCTCTTCCATCTGGCTGTTTTGAGTTATATCCTTTTACAACAAACCTGCAATCTAGTAAATAAGTGTTTTCCTGGGTTCCGTGAGCAGCTCTAACAAATTAATTGAATCTGAGGAGGGTCTTGTGGAATTCATAGGTAGTCAGAAGCACAGGTGACAACCTGGACAGGGGATTGGCATCTGAAGTGTGAGTGGTGGGGGGAGGCGGAACCAGTCTGCTTGTCTCCAGGTAGATAGTGTCAGAATTCAATTAAATCGTAGGACACCCAGCTGGTATTGCCGAATTGGTTGGTGTGGGGAGGAAAACCACATATTTAGAGGACAGAAGTGTTCAGAGTAATGTGTATCACTATAGAGTTCTTCCCTTACAACAACCCAATGGCTCTAAATGCCAAATAAGTCACTGAAAGCCTGCCAAGTTCTGAGTCTTGGAACTAAAAATTGCTTAAACATTTTTTGTTGAATCATCCAGATCTTTTAAAGATTTCCATTTTTCCTACCAGTTAGGAGTATATAAAATATGCAGTGATTTAAGGAGAATGAAACTCCTCGGTCCATAAAATTATGAGGGTTGTCATGAAAAGGATGTCAGTAGAGAAAGCCGTGAATAGGAAACATGGTAGGAGCACATTTCAATTGCGCATGCTTAAATGCTTCACTCAGTCCTCAGTATGAAGTTAATGGAGAACTAGAGGAAAAGCAGAGTTCCCCAAACACAGTATTATTTTTAGTTTAGTGATGAGCCACCATCGTTTGTTAGAGAAACCAACCAAGCTTTGCCATTTCTGAATCCTGACTAGATCATTAGTGTACATACATGCATTTTGATCAAAAAAAGATTTCAGCTCAAAGAATGTACAATTAATTAAAAACATTTTTCCATGAAAAGATTACTTTTTAAAAAAACTGTTAGTTAAGGGGTACCTGGCTGACTTAGTCAGTAGAGCATGTGACTTTTAATCTTGGGGTTGTGAGTTTGAGCCCATGTTGAGGGTAGAGTTTACTTAAATTTAAAAAACAAAAAACTTCTAGTCAAAACAGCTCATATGTGAAAGGATTTCAGCTCCTCATTAATTTAGACCAGATAATATTTTGTGGAAGGAGGTCTTTAGAGTGGGGTTCAACAAATGTCATCCACTCACCTTGAAAGTGTGAAAGCTAGAGCATTCCACCTGCTGGTAGTGACTGGAGATCCAAAACTACCCCCATTCTCAAGATCCTTCCACTGTCAAGAGTCAGAGATGGTGTGGGAAAGGGAGGTCAGTGCAGGGAAAGGTATTGGATAGGCAAAGCCAGCTCAAGAAGCCTGTTCAGAGAGCTAATGCCAGTCAGAGCCCAGAAAAGCATCTGGGCTTTGTTCCCATCAATAGCAGTTCTTTGGGGTGGACTGCCATTAATCTAGCACAATGAAGAGACACCAGCTAAACTCGGAGGCCTGCAGAGGTGGGCGGCTGCTGGCTGAGGGGCAGGCCAGGAATTCTGTATTCCAGTGCCTTCTGGAAAGGACACAAAGAAATGGGACATATGGCCACAGTAGACTCTATCCAGCAGAAGCTGTGGGATACAAGGAAGTGGGAGAGACACCTGTGCTGGTGAGGTGGTTGTTAAAGGCTGAGGCCAGAAAACCTTGGAGGAGCCACTGAGAGTGCTTTGAGCAGAGGTATTTTGCAGTGGCTGTAATGGACAAGGGAATTATTCTGCTGCATACTCAGCCTCCAGGGCTTCACAAGAAAAAAGCCTGTAAAGATACACCTCTAGGAACCTGCTCTCACATCTTCCTAGGTCCATCTAATCATCTAATGCCCTGAGGCAGGACCATTGTTGCTATCACCCAACTGTAAGCCATGAGCCACTGTTTCCCTTGCAACCTCAGGCCACCCCTTCTAGCACAGCTAGGACCACCTTTCACAGGGATGTTACCTTCATGAAGCCTGGACATTTTGTTTTCAATATTTAATGGCTTTCCAGACTTATATAAATTGTTTACAGCTTTTGCCCATTTTCCTGGTGAAGTGCTTGTCTTTTTCATATTGATTTGTAAGAGCTTCTTTATGTTAGCAAAAGAAACGTCAACTTGTCTTAACTGTTGCAAATCTTCCTTTAGCTTTTCATTTCTAAAAATTTCTGTGGCTTTTTATGACATGCAGAATTTTATATTTTTATGAAGTGATAGCCAAGGTCTTTAGTTTTATGATTCCTTTCTTCACTCTTATGTGACTAGGTAAATATCCACCTGTATTTTTGTAGTTCATCGATGTTTTTATTTTACACATTTAACTCTTCAGACCATCTGGAGTGCATTTTTCTGTGAGGTAGGAAATTTAACATTTTCCCCCAAATAGTGAATCAGTAGTATCAGCCATGAGCTACTGACTTGTTAGCAAGGTGGAGAATTTTATTCCTCAAAATGCTTCTTGAGTTCTTTATTGAAGTGAGAAAACAGCTCTATCTCCAAGGACTTGCCAGATGCTTTTGTCCACAAGAACAAAGGGATGGTCAGGAAGAGGGGCAATTCTAGATTCTCTGGCCATCCTAGAGAGATCTAGGAGAAGAGGCAAGTGGACACAGAAGTCCTAGTGGCCAGTGAGGTACTACACTGTGATACAGTGTGGAAGAGAGAAGAGCTTTTAAAGGAGAGAGTGGGGGAGCAATGAACATGCTGCATCCATCCATGCTGAATGGATGAGAGGAAGGAGGGAGATTGGTAGCTATTGGGAGTATTGAGCTTTGGGAGGAGAAAATATTTCTAGAGAACTTTGGGAAGTTTTTTAGAGATGAATTTTGTTAAAAAAACGTGTAGTAAAATTTCCATCATTCTTCAAAGCATATTCATTTGAAAATGTTTTCTTTGAATGGGACTACAAAAACTGGCCCACATGGGACATATATTTGGGTTACCTTTGGAATAGTGCCTCATTTGCAAATGCATTGTTTATGTATTCTTTTACTTCGGTTGTACTACTAAATTCTTATATATACTAGAATCTCCTCTGAGATGTATATTCTGCTCCTTCCTTGTACTAGTGCCTACTTGAAATAGTACATGAATTCTCATCATTTCTAACTTTCTGTAGTCCAACTCATGAGGGGAATCAGTCAATCATGAAGAGACATCCAGATGATAGTAGAATTGAACCCTCAGCAAAATACAGTATGAGAAACACAGCTGGAAATGGTACCTGGTTTGCCAGGTAAGAACAGAGGGGCACTCTTTCTTGCTTTTTATCATGCTGGTCTAAGTAGAAGAATAGATGCTGGTGGTGACAGGAGTGCCTGGCTGCCAGAGCCAGTTAGGCTTACAGTAGGCATAACAGATCAGGGTGAGAAGGAGGTTTATGCGAGCAGGGGCCACAATACTGAGTACTGAAGGGCAAAAAACTATAACAACAGGATAGCAATATAGATACAAGATCCCAGGAATATCACCGGGAACTGAAATTTAAGAAATGCAAGGGGTTGCCTGGGTGGCTCAGTCGGTTGTGCGACCGACTTCGGCTCAGGTCATGATTCCACGGTTTGTGGGTTCAAGCCCCTGGAGCCGGCTTCTGATTCTGTGTCTCCCTCTCTCTCTGCCCCTCCCCCACTCATGCTCTGTCTGTCTCAGAAATAAAAATAAAAAAACATTAAAAAAAAAAAAAGAAATGCAAGGAAAAAGTGTGTCTTTCTGTTACCATCACCATAAGGCTCCAAGAACGTCCCTAAGTATATGGTGGACTTGGAAAAAATTCTGAGCCTTCTGTTGATCTGGAGTTACTTTTTATTCCTTTTATTTTAGACTCTTTTCTTTTGCACAGGATTTTACTGGGAAATCTTTAAAAATATTCAGACTTAAAGTCAGAATTTGCAATGAGGTTAAGAGAAAGTATTGCGATAGTAAAGGTAAAAAAATTTTCAATAAAATTCCACCAACCATTCTTTGTGTGCTAATGTATAGCAAATGTGTCTTTTTTTTTTCTGGCCCTATGTTATCTTATTGTATAGACATTCATTGATGTCCTATCATTATGGACAGTAACTTGTTTCTAACTTTTTGCTATTGCAAACAAATCTGGATTGAACAATTTGTTCATAAGATGAATCAAATCAATTAATTGCTTTAAAACCATTATTGGCCATGACCCTGTTGCCCTTCGGAAAACCCATCCTCTTAAATCTGGCACATGAAGCTCTTTATAATCCAGCCCCAGTTCGCCTTAGAGCCTCCTCTCCAGCCAGGCTCTACACCCCCAGTGCCTCCAGACTCAGCTCAGATGTCCCCTCCTTTGTAAAAGCTCTCCCACCTTTTCCCAGGTCAAGTGTTGCTTCCTTTCTCTGAAGAACCACAGATCTTTATTCCCACATCGATAAAAACTGGCATCATAATTATTTTTCAGGATACTTCTCTTGCCCCAGAGTCAGAGTTTAAGGCTAGTAAGTAGATTTACTTTCCTGTTGTATAGCCAGTCTTGTGCACAGGGCCTGACACAGAAAAATAGTTGCTCAGTAAATGCTTGTTGAGAAAATGTATGATTATTTGATGGAGTTTTGTTAAATCACTGAGATTTTTGGCTGAAGTTTAAATTTTCTCTTGGGTTTACCCCTTTTTAAAAGTCAGTAGACTATCATCCAAGAGTAAACAGAAAAAATGAGGCTGTAACATCAGTAACAGTCCTCTTATAGCTGCCTAGAGTGTTATAAAGCCATCTCAAAGATCCCCTAGTCATGGTTTGGTGGGTTGGGCTAGATAAATGAGAGAGTGTGCTGGAAGGAAAAGAAAAAAAAAGCCAGAAGTTTTTCTATGAGATCAGTCCCAGAACCATGTCTGCAACAGTTTCCCAGACAGAAAAATCCAAAGTCTACTCTAGGATGTACCACAGCATGTATCTAGGTAACATATTTTCTGAGGCCTGTCATCTTAGCAGGAAGTAGGAGTGTGGTGCTAGTTGGGGGACAGCAGCACTTTGGGACATGGAATTAGGAGTGGAAATGTTTTTGAGAAACTGGAAACATGGGGACAGATAGGACCCTGAAATCTAGCAGGGCACCTGACACCAGCCCATGAGGCCAAGTCTTCATGGCAAAAACTTGCTTGTGAGTTTAAGACTTTGCTTTTCAATAATTTAGTTCAGTGGCTTCAGAACTTTGCAGTGATCCACAATAAGAAATACATTTTATGCCCCAAGCCAAAACAAGCATACAGAAATAGGCATAACTAAAATAAAGTTCTCATATTTATTTTCATATATGCAACATAGTCTGACCTATTCTATTCTATTCTATTCTATTTTAATTTTTAATGCTGGTCATGGCACATTGCATTGATTTCAGGACCTGAAGTGTGAAAATCAGTGCCCAAGGATAAGGGAAAAAAGAACAATATCTTAATTTCATGACATTAAGAGTGGTTAGCTGCCAAATGGGAGGTTATTACACAAGGACGACAGTCATGTGTCCCATGACCATTAACCTTAAGTAAGTGATGAAGGCTCAGAATCCTCAGTTGTTAAGAAAACACTGGCCATAACCTGTAAAGTTTTAATTGCGTGTTGGGAAGAGACAAAGAGATTGAGGAGAGAGGAGGTGCACGCTTGGAGAGAGGAAAGACCCTTTCAGAAAGTCCGTGTCTGTGCCCTCCTTGGGCTTTCACGAGTGGAGTGGCTGATGCAGTAGGAGGAAGACATAAAAGACAGAGCAAAAGGTCAAAAGAGTCTTTCTGAAGAAGAAATTACTCATACTCATCTTTTTGCTAAGCACACAAAATCACAATCTGCTAGTTGAGTTAATCTGGACATCGAAGCTCATTCCTGGTCCAGAGAAAGGAGGAGATTATAGGTAGGAGCTAAGCAGACAGCATGAACTTTTTAATAACAGAAAGTTCACAAATATTTTTTTTCCCACTCCTGGGAAAGTAGAAGGAAATAAATTAGAGGCACATGCCAGGACCTTCAACCTCCCTGCCTCCCACTAACATCTAGAACAACTAAACATCAAGCATCCCTTAGTGGTTTCCTCTTTGTGTGAACATGCATGAGCGATGGGAAAGAGATATACTTGAGGCCAGTACATTTTTAACTCCCTGGGAGGTATTTTTTTTTAATCTAAACAAGCCTTCATTTGGACCTTCAAAGATGAAATAATGAAGCAACTTTCCTTGAGTGCTGTATCTTATTCTATCAGCAACTTTTTGTAGACTTGAACACTACATCAATTAACACCTTTTAACTCAGGATAAACTCCTCCTCTGGGAATAATTCTATCCTAAAGGAATGCAGATATAGGAAGGGCCAAAGGTGTACTGTAGTTGTGGATTTAGGCATTATCCTCTATTCCAAGCAGCAACAGTAGAGTTTGCTGTGTTTAGAATATCCCACTGCCAAAGGCAAGTGTGCCAAAAACAAAAACAAAAGCAAAAACAAAAAAACAGAAACAAAACAAAACAAAAAAACCATACACAATTTATTTTTTTAATGTTTATCTATTTATTTGCGGGGGAAGGGGCAGAAAGAGAGGGAGAGAGAATCCAGGCAGACTCTACCCTGTCATTGCAGAGCCCGACGCGGGGCTCGAACTCATGAACCATGGGATCATGACCTGAGCCAAAACCAAGAGTTGGACACTTAACCCACTGAGCTACCCAGGGGCCCCTTATTATTTTTTTTTTTTACATAAAACTTTATTTCTATTTGAAACCCTCATTCTACCACCTGGCAGAAGTGTAAAGTGAAAAATTCTTTTCAGCATTTTCCAGTTTCCCGTTTCTCTCTTGGGTTGTACCTTACATTCTGGAGGCCTTATGTTGGATTCCTGGCTGTCAGGGATGACAGCCTGCCATTCCCTGAGG
Organism: Panthera onca; assembly: GCF_046562875.1. Classification (NCBI taxonomy): domain Eukaryota; kingdom Metazoa; phylum Chordata; class Mammalia; order Carnivora; family Felidae; genus Panthera; species Panthera onca. The sequence goes on along the minus strand of NC_138351.1, from coordinate 30,479,513 downwards.
CACCACAGGCCCACCCGCCTCCAGCTGGGCCGGCCACACGCTCCTGCTCCCTGCTGCACACCCTCAGCTGAACAGCCAGTCCTTAGCAGGTCCGTGTGTCCCACTTTCTCCAACATCCTTTTGGTGTTTCAGGAATATCCACCTCTCCACTGAGGTGGAAATTCTCATAAGGTCCCAGAAAAACATACTTGAAGCTCCAGGACGCGAACTCCAAGTCCTTCCAAGTCCTTTCAAGTGATTTCCTTTCACTTGAAAATATGTGAAATGTAATAAGCAGGGAATATGCTACTTTCTTGGGACCGAGTCAGTGTGGTTGCTTCTGGCCAACAAGCACTTCAGGGTGAGGAAAGTGAGGGTGCTGAGTGTGATCTGCTCTGCCCTCCTGCGTCCCACCGTGCTCTGTACTCTGCCATATCTTCCCTCGGGCCTCTGCCCCTGGCTCTAGCAGCTTCAAGCAGACAGGCACTCTGGCAATAGATCAAAGGGCAGGAGGAGGGGGAGAGGGAGGTACTGATCTCCCCGGCTCCTTTCTTTCTGAGTCACAGGTGGGCAGACACTGTATTCCTCTCCTGAAAGCCGTGTGGTTGTTGTGTGGCCGTCTCCTGCAGACACAGCCACCGTGATGGCTACAGCTCTCTCCAGGCCCCGGTGACCTAAAGATGGCCGTGGGTCTCCAACGTGTCACCACTTTATCCTGCCCACCCACAGCTTTGTAAATAGTTCCTTCACTGAACTCTCTCTAGTCACCCTGCTCGCCTGCTTCTGTTTCATCTGTTTTCTGCTGGAACCTGACAGAATCAGTTCATTTTACAGATATTCAGCAGTGGGAGGACCCTGCTTTCTGTAGTTCTAGAGTAACCCTTCTTGGATCTGGGGTGGGACAGGTGTTGGGTGACGCAGAACAGAGAGACTGTTCACACCCCATGGTACTATACCCAACACATCCATCCTGGTGACTGCCATATTTATAGCCCCTTCAAAGGGACCACCCTGTCCTCAGCCCCTGATGCAGAGACAGCCCTGGGTGGCCATTTCTTTCCCCATGTGTCTCTGTGCTTTTTTTTTTCTTGTCCCCATCTGTGTCCCTAAAGCTGGCTCAAGACCTCATACCTGGACCAAAGACAGTAAGGTCTTAGGCTCGTGGAAAGCTATGCCATACTCAGCTTGAAAAGTCAAAGCAGACCTATCAATATCTTCCTTCCAAAAACTGAATCTGAAAAAACATAAAATGATTGGCAGCTGCACCTGAAGTGGAGAGGTGGACAGAGAGTCATCGGGCAAAACAAAGTCCACATGTTAGGGAGGCCAGCCTGGTCCTACCAACCTGAGCCTCTGAGGAAGGTAGGAGGTGGTGGAGGGGAGTGGGGGGAAGCTGTGTATAGTAGAGGGAGACAGAGTACAGGTAGGGGGTGTTGGAGGCCACAGAGTGACTCTGCTGAGCGGGGTAAGAGCAGAGCCCTTGAGAAGAGAGTCTTCTGAGCCTTTCAGAATGTTTGTCTAGAAGAAGCAGGGGTGGCCTTCCCGACTGCTCCTCATCAGGCCTGTGTTTACATGGGAACAACGCTGTTCTTACCTGGAACGTTGTGTCTATTTAGAGTGACTTCAGAGGACCTGATAGTGGAGGACCTCAGTGGGCCCAGGTATGGCCCCTGACACCCCAAATTCCTCATGCTCCTACAGCTCCGGATCTTCTCGGAACAGCTATTCTGGTTCCCCCGGGACGAGTTTCCTGGGAGATTGCCGAGCAAGGTCATTAAGAGCGTGGCCTCTGGAGCCAGTCTGTCTGGGTTTCTAGCCCAGGTTTGCCACTTAACTACGTGGCCTCTGGGCAAACTGCTAACTTCTCTGTCTCTGTTTTCTCATCTGTAAAATGAGGATAATAATTGTATCCCTTTCATGGAGTCAGTGTCAGGATTAAATAAGTTAATACATACAATAGTGATTAAGACACGATGTTTCCTAAAATTGTTATTAGTATTACTTGCACAACCCCGATTCCCCTCATTCATTAGATGGTAGTGAAGGTGGGGGGCAAGGGGGTTGGGGGAGGGGTGGTCAGTGGTGATCAGCTGCGGGGAGCTGGTTGGCAGCAATGGTGCGGTGGTTAGCACTGGTGAGATGTAGAGGCTTCAACATTAGCCTGCCAGTTCACCATCTGTATTACCAGCTGCATGACTTTGCAATTTACCTCATTTTCCATTTCCCCACCTACAAAATCGGAATAATAATACCACCTTGAAAGGTTGTTGGACGGGCCCAGTGGACAATGTACAGGGAAAGAAATGCATTGCCAGAGAAGGGCCCAACACACAATAAATGTGGAGGAAAGCTGAAGTGTTCTTACTGCTCCAGTGAGAGTATGTGAACCTCTCTCCATTAAAGCGGTCTGTCTAAAACAGGACTATTCCACTTACATGGTGCTTTTTAGCCTAAGGTGTATCTTTGCTTTGTGGTAGTTCTAAAAGTGAGCTTACATTAATACTTACCTTCCAAAATATAGAAAACATATGTAAGTTATTAGTGATGTCAATGTGTAGATGCCTTCAAAATCTAAAATAATGAAATCTACTTATCAGACCTTAGAGTTGAATACATGCCTTCCTGTCCTATTTATTGAGCACCCATTGGCCTTGACCCAGAATAAAGATGAATAAGATCTTACCCCTAACTGTGAGGAGTTCATAGTTTAGGGAAGGAGATGGGCATGTGAGCACATAGTTCCCGTATGACATGATACTTCCTCTGAAAGAGAAATTCACAAAGGGGCAATGACAGCTCAAAGGAAGGAGTAATTGACTCTGTCTGCAGGTAGGGTTGGGAGCAACCTCTAGGAAACCTTAATATATCACATTTCAATTGGGTCATGAAGGCTGCACAGGAGTTCACCAGAAATCCAAGGAAGTGAAAGGAATGCATTGCTAGAGAAGGAACAATGTGTCTGCAGACCTGAATCTGTCTAGGAAGAGGTAGAGAGAGAGGAAGGGAGGGAAAGAGAAGAAGATGGAATGAGGTCAGAGCTAACTCAAGAAGGGCCTCTTAGGAGGAGTGCAAAGGAATTTGGAGCCCATCTGCAGACAGTGGAGAGGAGGTCAGATGTTTTTAAAGACAGTGTGACCACTTTCTTGTTTCACTCTGGCAGTAAATATGGTGGACAAAAGACTAGAGCAGAAGAAGGTAAGAGAAGGAGGCATGGTGTGCAAAAATGACCTGATCCCAGCACACCTGAAATGCATATGTGGAAAAGTTTAAAAGCATAGATCTCTTCCATGGGATGTTTGGGAGCCAGTCCAATGTGAAATGTCTCACTGTCTCTCATGAACAAGAATCCACTTTGGGTGGATGGAGTTCAGTGATGCATTCTAAGGAGGAGGAGAGAGAAGGATGGGTGAGGTCCCCATTCCATGGCCTTAATTTGGTCAGGAGCTCTGTTATCACACTGTCATCAGGTGGTGATTAACTCAACCCAAGTTCAAAGACACCCACCACAATCCCAATAAGACAAACCCTTGGACCTTCTTTCTTAGGTGTAGTGGATGCAAATCTTCTCCACTGTTCTCAATAGACATGTTTAAGAGTTTCTGGGTCAGCCGAGGGCTGGGCAGCCATGGAGAAGGGAGGAAAAGCTTTGGGGCCACAGGGAGAGTCATGAGAAGGGCAGCTCTCCTGGGATTCACCAAAGTCAGAAGAAGCAAGGAGAGCACTTTGTTAGAAGGCAGCCTCAGCTCTGTTCACTAGAAAACCAGCCAACGTAACTACAGTCAGCGTTAAATGATTTTGGCAGGTGAACACAATGAAATCATGGAGGAAAAGGCAAAACCCCAGAGACCTCTGGCCCAGGTGCAGAGTTTAACCAGGTCTCCACCACAAGAGGGGTCCCCAGATGCTGCCCAGAGGAACTTGAACATGCCCACTCCTTTCCTTCTTCATTCTTCAAATACACCACAGGAAACATGATGCTAATTTTTCAGAGGAAAATTGCACCATACTTTACTGATCAAAATGGTCCAAAATTGAGATAAGCTCTGTGTACAGTCAGATTCTAGTAGCTGTTGTTCTCATAGCAATCTAACTGCTAGAGATCAGGGGCCCCTAGGCTTATTTGCGTGTTTGTTTTTTTAGTGCACCTATATACAGGTAATCATTTTAAGACCTACCAGGTCATTTCCAATTCCTGAACTGCAAACAACCATTTCAAATTGGAAACAGCCCACAACCAGCAAAATGGACCCCACATTTAGCTTTGGACCTCTCACCAAAGGCCCCGTCTGGGCACCACACACATACATCTGTGTCCCCATATTACAGCTGCATCAACAGAGGCACGCGGTTAAGGGACAGCCCGGGGATCGCCCAGAAAGTCCCTGTCTGAGCCAAGAATAAGATCTGGGCCTCCTGACTCCTGCTCAATTCCCTTAATGCTCTCTGCCCTTATAAGGTGATTAAATGGTCCTTTTTCTCCTTAAAAGGGGGGGGAGTGGTGGGAAGTGGGGAGGGGGAAGAAGAAGGGGGCAAAATTAATTTGAATGCAACTATTTTGCACAAGCCTCAGAACACTGTAGTTCTTTTATTCGTTTGGAAGGAGTGGGTATACAGAACAGCTTTGTTTTTCAATTCATTCACTTCCACAGAAAAAGGCCACCCTTTCTGTTTATACTAAAGGGACTGGATGTCGGAGCCATCGCCATGTGTGTGGTGTAAATAAGAAAGGCCACCGATGGAGATCCGTCCCTTTCAGGATGGGAAAATAAAAGTTAGTTACTTGGGATCCAGGGGAAGTTTCTTCCTTACCAGATGTCAGCTTTTATTTTGTGTTTTCCAGTAGGTAAAAGAGCTGTGGTTTTAAATTCATTCCCTTTAATTTTTAGAGCCCTGGTGACTTCTAAAGCACTTCTACAGACATAAATGCTTTCATGGAAAAGGAAGGCATCCAGAAAATGCGCCCTAGATGAGAGACATCCAGAGAACAAAGTACTCAGGGTTATCATGGGATAATTACATCCCTGCAGCCTTGAGCTCAGAGCTGGGTGTTAGTAATTCCTCAACCAAGATAACCAGGCCCCCAAGGAGCTCGGTTATTACTGCTGTAACATCTCGGTGGGAAAGGGATGCAAGATTTGTGTACATCTGTTGCAAGAAGATAAATCTAGTTGTGCACATGGGCCAGAGGTGACATGGGGATATCAATAACAGATCTGGACTTTTCAAATGCTCCATCTGTACAATTTGCTCCAGTCCAGTTCTTTAGAGCCCTTGCCCCAAACAGCAATTCTTGACAAGGTTTGCAATGAGCACGATGGGGTCACTCATTTCATCGTCCAGCCCTCTCTCCAAACAAAACTCTTAACTACAGCATGTTTATTATTCATCTCCAGTTATACTCGCATAATTAAAATATATAGCAAAGAAAACATTTTGGTAATGTCAGTGTTGACCTTTGAACTTGTGCTTTGCTCCATCAGTGTTGTTTGATTTACAAGGAAGTGACAGTTTGTTTCTGTCTTAAGCTTGTAATTTTCACTCGAGTTCAGCAGTGACCTCCAAGGCACAGGCCAGCTCTTGTGATCAGGGTGGGTCAGTGACTCAGAAAACAGGCTTCATGTCCAAGTAGTAACGCAGGGAGTTTTGAGGAGGCTAAACTTCACAAACTTCCAGGCTGGAGGTTCGAAGGCTGAGGTGGTTAATTATGTTTGAATAAGTTTGGAATAAGTTCCCAGTCCCTTGAGTCCCAGGATCGCACACCACCTAAGACAGGTGTGGACTTGAGAAACGAATCTCCTCCCTCACCTTCATAATGCCATTCTTTTCACCCTATCATTTCCTGTCTCGCCCTGGTGGCTCTGAGCTGGCAGGATGGCTGATAAACTGGCATATGCCCTTGTTAGCTTGATTAAGGAGCAAATGCTAGAAGAACCTGGTCTGACAAACCCATCTTAATTGTTCTGTGACTCTTCACTTTGATCCTACACAGGAAGATTGAAGCCTCATTAGCATTCAGAACCCCTTGTCCCCTAAGGGTTGAGGTTCCCACAGCTAGTCCCCAGAAACAGGGTCTCCTGGTCAGTGTGCTCAGTGTTAATCATTCTACCCGGAATTCTCCCCTCTGCCTGATGCCCCCACATCCAGCTCTTATCCAAGACGCCTCAGTTCTACCTCCACTGTCTGTCCTCGACCATCTGTCTCCTGCGCTGAGAACTGCCTCTCACCGCATCGCCTCAGGCCCTACAGCCAGCGCTCCCTATGCAGCAGGCAGCCGGGGGTGATCCTTTGGAAACATAAATCAGATGGAGCCAACCCCCCACTTAGAATCTTTTAATGGCTTTCTGTTGTACCAAGAATAAAGCACAATTTTCAACATGACTCCTAAAACTTCCGGTGATCTTGTTCCTTCCTGCCTTCCCAGCCTAGCTGTGGGCCTCTTTCCCCTGCCCACACTCCAGGCCAACAAGGCCGGCCTGTATTTGGCTGCTGGACCATGGCAGAGCCAAACTCTCCTGGACCCCTGGGACTTGCCAGTGCTGCACTCTCTGCTGGGAATGCCCTTCCTCCTGCTTCTGTGCCTAGATGTTGCCTACCCACCAGTCACACTCACGATCAGAGTCGCTCTGCAAGAGCAGGGCTTCCTAAACACTTCTACCCTCCAAACATGGGCTTTGACTCACTCCGGTAGTTCTTTTCTTGTGCTTCTCACAGCAAATCATTATATTTATCACTGTTAGATTAATAGCCGTCTCTCCCTGTGGATGGGTGGATGAGCCTTTTCATTAAGGATGAAAAGTCTGCATTTCACACTCTTCCCTGTGGCTGGCTGTGGCCAGTTAACTAGGTTCTGGATAATGACCTGTTCCCTTCCCCTTCCATCTTCTTTTTTGTGGCTGGAATGTGGTGGCAGAAGCTTGGGTGGCCATCTTGGACCTTGAGGTGAAAGTCAGAGGCTTACAATGCTGTCACAAAAGGAAAGAGTCTGGATCCCTGGTGATACCAAAATAGCCTCCGTACCAGCCTTGGATTGTCAGATTTCATTACCCCCTTCATCTGAGAGAAGCAAACTTCCATCTTGTTTAAGCTGTTTTTGTTGTTGATCTGATTGAATGAATATCTACAGAAAAGTGAATGCACTATAGTGTGAAGGATAGGCTAATAATTGAGCCCATCTCATATCTTCTCTGGGGAAAGAAAGGGGAGCATGAGCAAGGTTCTAGATCTTTAGAACTTTGGGGTCTTTCATGTGCCATGGGTTTTAGATCTGGTCAACATCTTTTTTACAGTCTCACACATCTTTGGCAAAGGTTTCTTTTCTCTCTTTGAAAAGCTGAAATTTCACTTTGTTTCTTACCATAATCTGCTTGTAAATTAGGTCACAATATTTATTGAGCCAGCTTTTTAGAATGTATGTGAGTTAAGATTCTCAGATCTATGTTATATAGGAATATGTTCTAAATATAGCTTCATTATAATGAATAAGTGAATTTGTAAAGAGAACACCTGCAGATCATATGTCTCAATAAGGTCCTGACATCCCTGAAAAGGAAACTGGTGTCCAGAGAGGCAACAGGCTTTGTCCAAGGTAAGGCTCATGTTGGCTCAAACACAAATGCTCAAGGTCAGTCTGAAGTCGACATAACATAGTGCCTATAGAGTTGTCATCCACAAGCTTCTTAAGTTAATTTCTAACACCAATAAAAAAAGGGACTAGTGCTTTAGAAGATTGTATCAGGGCTTGGCAAACTATGACACACGAACCAAATCCAGCCAACTCCCTTTATTTGTAAATAAAATTTTATTGGAACACAGCCACACCCACTTGTTTATGTATTATCTGTGTCTACGCTGGGACTTTAATGTAAGTAGTTGAAACACAGACAGTGTAGCCCACGAAGCCAAAAATATTTACTATCTGGCACTTTATGGAAAAAGATTGCCAACCTCTGGTTTATGTGATAGGGACATGTCTTTCTCAGCTACGTTTTTATTGCTCTAATTAATGAGAAAATAGAATGTTCTCCCAGAAGTACACCTCACATGCCCAAGTGAGACCCTATCCATGCCTGCTGTAAGTACTTCGGATTTTTGAACTCCATCCTGTGGGGGGTCTCTCAGTTTGTTGTGTGTGGTACATCTCTAGCCCCTTCTGTAGAGACAGAAGGAAGGTGACCTTAGTCCTTCTCAGGAGGGGTCCTCCCTGCCCTCCCTATTTGGGGGCTGCTGATGTCCAGGGAGGAAGAACTTCTTCCTACCTATCCTAGGAATGGCCCCACCCCTTCCCTAGACTAAATTCACGTGGTGGAAGGTGGAAATCATTCTTTGCTGAAGAGTAAGACTGTGTGGATGCCCTTTAAAGGTGCCACCAAGGACAGAGTCCCTCTCCAGCTGTGGTCTTTCCTGCAGGGGTGAGGCCTCTCCCCTTGGTCCCCAGGAGGTCTCCAAAAGCCAGGACTCCAGCCTAGGGGATGGCTCATGTGGAAGTGCTCCTCTTGTCTTTGGTCTCCCCTCTCCTCAATCCCAGGGTGCATTTCCTCTGAGCTCTCCTACCTCTCCTACCCCTACCTCCTACATTTCCTACCTCCTCTTTCTGGTAAAAGATGAGTTTGTCACTCCCACAGAAACTCCTCTCCTTGTCTCTTGGCGTGTTTTATCTTCAGAGGCTGCTGGTATGAGGTAAAAGGTTAGCACTGGTACCCCTGAAACCTTCGATTTGGTTCAATTGTTTTTGAGACTCTATTTCTGGGAAAGGTTTGCAATGAGCCTTTCCAGGTTAGGGGGTAGAACAGTCTTTTTTATACCTCCCTCTCAAACAAGTCCTGTCCATACAAGCTTTTCCCAGCCATTGCCAGTCTCTCTGACCTCAGCAGATGGCCCTGGAAGAAATGTAGAAGCCAGGTTTATGAATCATTTGGCATTTAAAGACCCTGGGATTAGTGCTGAGCATGAAGGAAAAATATAATAACAATAATAATAATAGTATTAATAGCTGACATTTGTTAATTATTTACCATTTCAGGCTTTACATATATCCTGTTACTTGATAAACAATTTCATGTGGTAGGAACTAGCATTATCCCATGTTACAGAGGCACCAAGATTAATCTTCCAGGGTTGACTCAAGCACAGGAAATCTCCCTGCGAATTCCACCTGCACCCTGTGCTGCTGCTGCTGCTGCTGCTGGCCCATAGGCATGCAACTTTCCCAGGAGATTCATTACTGCCATGTTTCAAAGCCTTGGACCTGGCTTTTCTACATTCTGGAACTTTTCCAAACCAAACCAAAGATGTGGGCAAATATGTCTGTATAAGAATGCTCATAAAAATGTTTGTCATTCATGTAAACAATTAATAATAACCTGAATATCCAACAATAGGACATTAAGGAAATTGAAGAATATATTTATGATAGATTATCACAAAACTATTAGCAATTATGGTGTACAAAGATACTTATGGAAATGAAATACCTTTTATTCTATGTTGGGAAGGGAAAGCATCAGATTATAAAACAGTATCCCATAATCCTAAGAAAATGAGCACATAAGGACAAACAAACTGGAAGATCTCCAAAACTTAACAGTGTTTAACTCTGGGTGGGATATTTTGATGTTGTTTCTTTTTTTTTTTTTTTTTAATGACGGTTGGTAAAAAAAGTTAACAGCAAAATCTTGACACTTACCTATGTAGAGGTCTATTCTCAAATATCACACACTAAAAAAGATTTGCTCTGTCACTTTTATTTCCATTAAGCTACTACACTGTCTGGAAAATGAAATTCTCTGGATTCTGCATGGGCAATTATCTTTTCATCTCAACTCTGAAAAAAAAACCAAAATAGATTTTTCACTGGTGAAAATTCCTTCATAACTGGAATCAAAAAATAATACCAAATAGAGTCTATCAGCAAAGACATATAATATACCCATCTATTCTAGCCTACCTCAGCCAGAACCAGTTACTCAAGACCGCCTTAATCTATTTATACAAAATTTGATTTATGCAAAAAAAGAGGGGGAAGAAATTGCAGAAAAAATATGCATTTAACTGTTTGCAATGCCTCTGGCTCTCTAAGGTTTATTTGGTAAATAAATATTAGTGCCACCAACCTAGATTTCATGAGGAAAAGCTATAATAACAAATGTTTGGAAAGATATCCTTTGAGATGATTGAACTCAAAATACAGCTGGCAGATGGGAGGAGGAGGGAAGAAGGAGAAGGAAAGACAAGCAGAGGAGGGAGAGAGGAGCAATGGGAGAGGGAGAAGGAGGAAGAGGATGATAGGATAAAAAGAAATATGGACCCAGCTAGGATGAGATGTAAGCTCTATTTTCTATAAGGAAACTGAATTGAGGCAATGGTCCATCTGGAGATCTTGAGCTCTTCCTGAACAGCCAGTACTGTAGCACCAACAGCATCATCATCATCACCTGGGAGTCTGATTGGAAATGCAGAATCTCAGACCCCACCCTAAAACTACTAGATCAGAATCTGCACAAAATCCCCAGGTTATTCATACGCACATTAAAGTTGAAGAAGCACTAATCTGCATGTTGTACAAAGCCCATGGCTATTCTGGAATACTTAGAAAAAATTGAGACTGTCTCCCATCTCTCTTTAGTGACCCCTAGTGGTAAACCCAAAAGATCTGTATAACAGAATGGCTGAATTTTGATCTCCAGCATAAACCAAAAGGTGTCCAACTTTCTGCCTGTTGATCTACCCAAGGTCTTAAGAATGTGGAAGATTAGAATCCTGGCCATCCTGGTGGAACATCGGATGTAGTCCAATGCAAGCTGTGACAGTAATACTTTTCTGTATATCGCTGCTGTTGGAATTTAAAAACAACATTCCTGAATGAGATTATTCTCTAGGAGTATCTGTAAAACACTGATAACTAACTTTGGGTCTCTTGACTGCAGACGCATCCATATGATCCATATTTTTATACTACCGAGTGCATCTTATATACTGCCTCTTGAATTGGCCCAGTGAAGTCTTTAAGAATAAAAATATGGGCAAGGCCTGGGTGGTTCAGTCAGTTGAACATCTGACCCTTGATTTGGGCTCAGGTCATGATCCCAGGGTTATGGAATCAAGCCCCGAGTTGGGCTCTGTGCTGAACGTGGAGCCTGCTTAGGATTCTCTCCCTCCCTCTCTCTCTCTGTCTCTGTCTCTAAAATTAAAGAAAAAATTTTAGAAATTAAAAAAAAATAATAAAAAAACAGTCTCCTTGGTGGCTCAGTCGGTTAAGTGTCCAACTGTTGATATCAGCTCAGGTTGTGATCTCTCAATCTTGAGAGTGAGCCCTGTGTCAGGCTCTGTGCTGAGCACGGAGCCTACTTGGGATTCTCTCTCTCTCTCTCTCTCTCTCTCTCTCTGCCCCTCCCCCACTTGCACACACATGTGCTCTTGCTCTCTCTCTCTCAAAATAAACTTAAAAAAACTAAAAGCATAAATTTCCAGGTTGTTCAATGTTCAACTAGCCACAGAATTTATGTTATGGTTTCAGTTTTATGAGAAAAGTAGGCAAGTTCAAGGTCTTATAGAGGTGAAAAAACTACCTAGACATCATCTGAAACATTTCTCAAAGTGTATTTCATCTGCAGAATATTAATAGACATTACACAAAAGGGGTTCAGAGTCAAATTAGTTTGGGACATTGGGGTGAATAAGAGTGGAAAGGTTTCTTTACTGTAGGAGTTCTCAGAGGTTTTATTAAATTAAGATGCCTTGTAGGTCTCCAAAGCAATTTTTTCATAGAACACACACACCTCTGTTTGTTTGTTTCTTTCTTTGCTTGTTTTGTTTTGTTTTGTTTACTCTTGGGGAAATTTGGATATCTGGAGCCTCTGAGCTGTTGACTAGTTCACTGTCATCGTACTGATAACAGTGCCCACACCTGATTCACAGTCCATTGCTCTTTGCACTGTATTATTTATGCTGCACCCTAAAATTGTTTCCCATTATTATCAGTTCTGATCTTATCCATCAACCTATCCACCATTTTGTGTTCTATGGTTAAATGCAGAAGTGTGGAGGAGAAAAAAAAGTAGCAGGGATAAAAGAAAGGAAAGAAAAAGAAAAGAGAGGAAAAAAAGGAAAAGGTAAAATGAGAAGTTTGCATCAATTTGGAAGTGAGGACTTGGAAGCAAATCAACCAAATGGAGACTGATTTTCTTTGATGTTTTCCTCTCAAGCAATGAGCTGCTGTGAACTGGTCACAAAAATTCACATGAGACTACTAGTGCACGGTTCAAGTAGTCCAAACTGCTACCCCATGTTGATGGACACAAAATACCTTTTCTTCAGTTCACAAGGAGCCTGTAGACATCGCTCCCATACATGTCACAGCTGGATCCTTCAGTACTCTCGTGGCATGTCTTTACTGGTAGCTTCTGCTTCTTCAGAGGAAGTCTTTGTACCATAAGTATGCTCCAAAAGGATTCTTAGGAGTTATCTGGCATTTATGCCTTTTATTTGACTTGATTCCCACCAGATGATTTCAGATCTGCCCACTGTGTACTGGATTGTTCTGTTGTTAACTGTGTGTCCTTGAATTCTCTTCTCTTTATGGTTCCAAGTTAGAGTTGACCAAAAATGGCGCTGCACAAGACTTGGGGTACAGTAGTGAAATAGTACTTTTATTTCCTGAAGGTCATTGCTCAATGTGGAGCAAGCAGTGCCAGTGGGTTCCAGTTTCTCCTCACCCCTCCCCAACTCCATATCTATCTGTCCTTCCCAACTGCTGCCCTTATATCCAATGGCAATGTCAGGTTCTCCACCAAATACACTGCCATGAACTCACATTTCCATTAGCCTCAAGGGACCAGGGACTCCCCTTCCCAGTCCCAGTGCAGGACCTGAATGTGCTTCGCTTCAAGATTTCCTGAAAACTCTGACTCATTCACCAGCATCAGGGCTTTTCACCAAAACTTCAACTCCCATTTTCAGATTCTTGCTTCCTCATCTCTGCCCACAATTGCATAAAGTCCAATATCTACACTAAATTCTTCATTCCATGATATTCATCATCGTTCAGCTTCTCTAAGCCCTGGCTGATAGAACCCTGAACCCTGGCTCTTGTGTTCTTCTGCTCAGATTCTGATATTTCCTATTGGCCTGCCCTAATATTAGAGTCCAGTTCACTCTGGTTTTCTTTCACAGGCCATTGGGCTTCTTCCCAGCCTTCACTTTTGCTTTGAACCTCATGCCCTGAAAATGGCATCTTTAGATACTGCCTCCTGCCACAAGTCCAAGATTTTTTCTATTTCTCACCCTCTCACCAGTGTCTGACAAAGGTCTCTGGTCAAAAAGAAAGCGAGGGGCGCCTGGGTGGCTCAGTCGGTTAAGCGTACGACTTCAACTCAGGTCACGATCTCGCGGTCCGTGAGTTCGAGCCCCGCGTGGGGCTCTGGGCTGATGGCTCAGAGCCTGGAGCCTGCTTCTGATTCTGTGTCTCCCTCTCTCTCTGCCCCTCCCCCGTTCATGCTCTGTATCTCTCTCTGTCTCAAAAATAAATAAATGTTAAAAAAAATTAATAAAAAAAAGGAAGCAAGTAACTTAACACTACATGCATACTACTAAAGAATCTAAAGACAATATAAAGGTTTACTTTCTGTGACTGAAAACTTCAAGTCAAAGATTTGTAGTAGAGGGGCGCCTGGGTGGCTCAGTCGGTTAAGCCTCCAACTTCAGCTCAGGTCACGATCTCACAGTCCGTGAGTTCGAGCCCCGCGTCAAGCTTTGGGCTGATGGCTCAGAGCCTGGAGCCTGCTTCCGATTCTGTCTCCCTCTCTCTCTGCCCCTCCCCCATTCATGCTCTGTCTCTCTCTGTCCCAAAAATAAATAAACGTTAAAAAAAAAAAAAGATTTGTAGTAGAAATAAAGATAATAAATGTGGTTCAATGAGCAGAGATCCTTCTAGTTGGTGCTGTGAGAATAATTCATTATAGGTTATAGCCTAACTGCTTCAGGTACTAATTTCTAGTTCTTATTAATATGTGATATCTGAACACTTCTCTTCAATCTTGGTGCAATAGCAGAATGCTAGTTTTTAACATCAGACTTGAGGTGATCATCTGATCATCAAATCCTTGGGAATAAATGAGTGCTCTGACTTCATCAGAGTTAATACCCTAGAATACAATGTTTAAAAAAGCAGGGGGATTATAGGCTGTTCTATCAGTGCAGTGCTACTGGGCATGTCCCTTTGGCTTCCCATTGACTAGACTATTTTACAGCTCTGTAGGAAAAGAGATTAACTTGTAGAACACTGATAGCAATGAGAAATGATTCTTGTTTGAGGGCAATGCAAATGATTCCTACGTATTACAACACAAATGAATTGTGCTCAGTAGAGATGCATTCAGTTTCCATCTAATGGAAAGGATAGCCCCAATCAAACCCCAGACATTACAGTTTATTACTTTGTAGAATACTAGTTTCACTCTGTTAGCAAGTTTATTTCAGCATTTTTTAGTCTGAATATATAAAGCTGTTCTTCACAATCTCCTTTGAACAAGTCTTAATATTCTACTGGTTCCCTCACCAATTAATGAGTTATATACAATTTTTAATGTATGTAATTTATATTTGAATAAAAGAGTCATCATGTTTTTAACTTTTTGAAAAGTACATTGTATCAATAGCCCAAGTTCTAGTCATTATTTCATTTATAGTTGCTTGTGGTATTTATATCACGTTAATATAAACCAAGCTTGATGTTCTGATATCTGGGTGGCTGGTTTCAGGGACATCTGGGTGGCTCAGTTAGTGAAGCATCCGACTCTTGATTTTGGTTCAGGTCATGATCTCATGTTTTGTGGGTGCATCATACTCTGCACTGTCAGTGTGGAGCCTGCTTTGGATCATCGAGCTTATAAGAGGGAGCGCTCCCTCTCTCTCTCTGCTTCTCTCCTGCTCATGCTCTCTCTCTCTCTCTCTCTCTCTCTCAAAAATAAATAAATAAACATTAAAAAAATAATTTCAAAGGGAAGGGCAGCTCTTCTGGTCTTAACTTCTCTTCCCATACATTGTAAAATACTTGGATGCCTTATAGCCTAGTCTATCTCAATATTCCAAGTATTCCAACAATATGAAGATTCCTCAAAAAATTTTTAAATTTAAATATCATAAATCCAGTAATTCCACTACTGGGCATTTACCCAAAGAAAACAAAAGCACTAATTCACAAAGATCTATGCACCTGTATGTTTATTGCTGCATTATTTACAACAGCCAAGAATGGAAGCAACTTACATATCCATCAATAGACGAATGGATAAAGAAGATGTGCTGTATATATACAATAGAATATTACTCAGCCTATGAAAGAATGAAATCTGGGGTGACTGGGTGGCTCAGTCGGTTGAGCGTCCGATTTTGGCTCAGGTCATGATCTTGCTGTTCGTGGGTTCGAGCCCTGCGTGGGGCTCTGTGCTGAGAGCTCGGAGCCTAGAGCTTGCTTCAGATTCTGTGTCTTCCTCTCTCTCTCTCTGCCCCTCCCCTGCTCATGCTGTGTCAATCTCTCTCTCAAAAAATAAATAAACATTTAAAAAATTTTTTTTATAAAAAGAATGAAATCTTGCCATTTGTGACAACATGGATGGACCTAGACGGTATTATGTTAAGTGAAATAACTCAGAGAAAGACACATACCATTTGATTTCACTTATTGTAGAATCTAAAAAAAAAAAAAAAAAATGAACAAACAGAAAACAGACTCATAAATACAGAAAACAAACTGATGATCACCTGAGGGGAGGGTGTTGGGGGGAGGGGGTGAAATTGGAAGAAAAAAAATGTCAAAGGGCAGCTCTCCTGGTCTTAACTACTCTTCCATATATTCTAAAATACTTGGATGCCTTACCACCTACCTAGCCTGTCTCAATATTCCAAGCACCATAACATACCTGGAGAGGTTAGAGACCCACCCGAGGTAGATTGGGCCATCCATCTTGACTCAGTTCTCAATTACACTGATGAGAACATGTAGAAACCACTGGAGTTTGAAATGTCCAAATCTCTTAGTTCTTTTAGGATAAGATGATAAGAAGAGGATTCCAGGCAACCACAACTGACTAGACTCAAGAGTTAAGAAGTATCACAGTATTTATTTTACCCAAACAAATAAGTGAAATAAACAAATCAAGCACACAAATTGTACAAGGCAACTAAAACCATAGGAATTCACTTAAGTTCCTCTTGTACTTTACCTCTGTAATGGCTCTTACCATTCAATTCTTTACTAGATTCATTTACAGTTGGATGTTACCCAATCCTTTCTGTATCAAGCCCCTTGATGTTGGGGAATGTGTCCCACAAGACCTTTCCTCCTGGCTTTCTTGCATTCTTTGCTCCTCCCTTCTTCCACATTCTACCCTGCTTCTGCAGGATACATGCTCTTTCTCTACTATCTGGAAAGTCCTGTGTGTATACACACACACACACACACACACACACACACACTCCATGACTCCTCCTCATCCTTCTGCTCAGCATTTCTCAAGGAAGTTTTTGTAGCCATTGCTGACCAGAGCAGACTGTCCCATTTTACACCCTCACAAACTGTGCTTTTCCTTCCAAGCTCTTGTATGTGATTATTTGTCTCTCTCCCTCATTGTCAATAAAATCCGGGATCATTGTATCACCACTGTATCCCCAGGCCTGGCAGAATGCCTGGTACATAGAAGGTGTTCTTGAATGAATTAATAAGGACTCAATGCCTATTTGTTACACGGATGAATAGATGGTTGTTTGGTCTGTTATAGTCCCTAAAAGCAAAAGAAGCTGTTAAAATAGTGTGACTCTGACTTACTGTTAATGTCTGAATAAAAGAGACCATTCAAATTTTAGACTGAGTTTGACAATGTACTGTGTTGGTGAATTGTAAGGAGTCATTCCCCTGCATTTCTAGGGGGAACTGGTAAACTTTTTTGGAGGACAGTTTGGCAAAAGCTTTAATGCTGACATAATTCTTTTGACCCAATAATTCCACTTTCAGAAATATATTTTCTTTATGTGCTTCACATTCGTGAAATAATCTTTCAGTGGTATTTATAAGTGACATCTTATATAATTGAAACAATCTAAATATCCAAGGATAGGAGATTAAAATATCTCATAAGAAATTACATATTATTATGCAATGAAAGTTCCAAGCAACAGAATACTCTGCAGCCATTAAAAAGAATGAGGTAGGTTTGTACATATTGATATGAAATAGTCTCAAGGATTATTATATCTTTAAGCAAAAGAGCAACTCTTATGTATGTGTGCATTTGTGTATGCATGCGATGTTTCTGAAAGTATCTCTAACGGATTGGTCCCAGGAGTTGTTTTGGGGAGGGGAGATGTGTGGCTGAAGGGCAGCAATAGGAAGATTTATGTTTCAGTGTATACACATTTTTAACTTTTAGTGATGTACCATTATCATGCAAGATTTACTCCAGCAGCTAACAAATACAAGTCTAAAAAATATTTTAAAAATAATATAATTATTGATGTAGTAATTTAAAAATGTTAATGAGAGTTAGAGCTAGATTAGGTTTTATTGATGTTTCTTTGACTTTCTCAATCCCAAACTTTCACACATGGACTCTTAACACTTTACTGATGTAAACGGTTTTTTCAGTCATTTCTTCTCTCTCTATCTCCCCCAAACCTTTCAGACTTCCCAGCATCCTCAAATTCTTATCTAATTTGGAAACAGGGGATCCCTTATTTGGGAGGCCCCAAAACAGGACCATGCCTGGATGAACACCAAGGCTCTTGACATAAAATCTCACCACCGTTGTGAAACCTGCCCAGCACATCCTGGCCTACTGTATTGACTTTGGCAATACTTGTTGGCCAGGTCTTGCCAATAATGTTATTGAAACTAAATTGAATGAGCATGTAGCTATGTCCTCCAAATGTTTTCTGATACAGTTAAATGGAAAACTGTAGATTACATTTATTTATTTTGTGATAAACCCTTTGTTTATGTTGCTGGTGATCCAGAAAAAGTGGTCTCTTACAACAGGCTATGACCCAAACAATGACAAGTTGAATTACTATTTCATTTACCATAGGAGACATTCCACCGTGTATTTCACAGAAACGAATTTTGACACAATTTTAGCAATGATAAATTACACCCAGCAGAAACAAAAGAGAAACTTGGAGTTTTATAGCAGATGATTGTAAAGAAAACAGTTATTTGCTTCTCTGTCTCCCACATTTTCAAAAAATACTATACTTGAAACAAAAAAGACCCAAGAATAGTAAAAACAATTTCATTTTCCTTTTATAATTGGAAACATTTGGAAATGGCACTTTGTCTACTCAGGCTGCATATTAAGGGCTTAATTGTACATAGGGAGTATTACTAAACCTTTTCCCCTCAATTCATTAGTATTCTAATTTTTACAAATGACAGTATTATGTCATTGAAACAAATGAAACAAATACATCAGCATTCCCATACATGCACATACCAGCATAGCTGTCTTTTGCATTCCAAGGCATTCTGTTGAAGTATTTACCTAGTCTGCAAGTTCATACAAAAGAAGGAGGCAGGACTAGAAATGCTTTCCATGCCCCTATCAGTAATAATAACAATTGTGTGGTCAAGTTGCATGAAAACAACATGAACTTCTGGTCATTGATGCACACACAAAGCTATCATAAAAATCAAGAGTGGCATGAAAACACTCACAGGACATCAGGACATCAAAGAATAACTCTGATTTTAAACAGGCTTATGATGTTCTGCATCCTCCCTTTCCTTTAAATTATCTTTTAATTATCTGAAACTGATTTGGAAGGAACTACATGCATGTTACCTGATTGTCAATTAGACAAATACTTCTATTGTTAAGAACCATTTTATTGTTAAGGAATAGAACTGAGTGCTATTTTTCAGAAATAATGACATTAGAAGTGCATTAACTTTTTGGAAGCTAAAATCATTATATTTAAAAAAAAATTTTAAGTTTGTTTATTTATTTTGAGAGAGAGAGAGAGAGCAGGAGAGGGGTAGAAAGAGATGGGGACAGGGGATCTGAAGCAGGCTCCACTCTGACAGCAAAGAGCCCAACGCAGGGCTCGAACTCACAATCCCTGAGATCATGACCTGAAGTCAAGAGTCAGATGCTTAATTGACTGAGCCACTCAAGTGCCTCTAAAAGCATTTTCTTTAACAGTGTCCAGAATTAAATCTATTTGTATTTATTAACTTCAAGCTGGAGATGAATCAATTCAGTAATCCAGGGATACATTCTCCAGCTCAATTATCCCAGTAAGTTCACTGAGAAGCCATGTTTTTGTTTTGTTTTTTTTTCCAAAATAATTGGTTCAAGATAGATATATTGAGGACTTACATGGCTCTAATGGGTGACTAATTATTCCTGTTTTAAAATTTTAGTGATCAAAACCTCTTTAGCCAGGTTTTAGGCCATCATATATTGAGAACTCAATTAAGCAATGATTCCCATACTGTAGTTAGCACAAAATTATTTCCTGAGGAAAATTCTGACTCTACTAATGTCCCATCTCTGTTTGCTTAGTTGGCAATCCCTGATTGGACTTTTTATTTTCATAACAGGATACTAACCTCATCAACTGCCTGTTTTGTTTTTTTTTTAAGTCCACAGATTATCTCCTCGATTGTCTCCTCACAAAGGTTAAAGGTAGAACTGCTTTCAATAGCAAGAAATAGGTAACGCCTCACTGCCAGAAGGATAGACCATATTTATGATTTCTTATTATATTGCTATTACTTTATTGTTTACTTAAGAATCTACTAGTGGGCTGTCTCAAGATTGGACTGACAGCTCAGTGTCAGCTCTCTCTCTTTTCTCAAGTACTTCCTCCACTAGTTGGCTTTTCAGTCTCACACTTTTTGCCCCATGATAGCTACCACTGTGCCAGGCATCACATCCATGTTCAAAACAGGAAGAAGAGAAAAGAGGCTTTTATAGAAAAAGACAGGCAAGAGAAATGAGGTTTGGAATAGAGGTTGTGTTAGCCAAGCGATGAGTGGCTGCCTCAATAGGCAGAGAACCAGGACTTCCAGGCTCCATCAGTACTAATCTCTCATCGAGCTTACAAGAGAGTCAGGCATTCTCTCCACTCCTCCAGAAACTCTGAGATCTATCCTTGAAGGTTGCTGAATCACTAAGGATTACACGTTTGTCCTTTGCAGAATCACTGTCACTTAACTGATGTTAGTGGTATATCTTAAATGCTCATGGAATCTCTTATACTATAAGACCCAAGCCCATGAAATCCATTACTGAGATTTGCTGTAAAATTGTTCTTGAGGACAATTTCCATGCATTGTTCCTTATTCCCAAAATTAAGCCCTGAGAGATTTCTTTTAGAGCTCAGTGCTGGGAAAGAGTCTCTTGCTGTAGGGAAATTGGCATGCTGTCTTCTTTCAAACACAAATAATGTAAAGCATGGTCCCATCCAAATAGCCTTGGGTACCAGGGAGTACAGATCCAATGTTGGACCACAGCTGTAACAGTGCATGACCCCAGGAGAGGCTTGTCTTCCTGTTCTTCCTGACATGGTTTTCATTTTGTTATTGTTTTATTGACTATATCCTGTTATAACCCACATCAAGTTTTCTGTAAAAAGGAACAATCGGTAGTTGGGGAAGAGAGAGAATTAATGTGTTCTTATTTCAACACGTTTTATCAAAGCCAACTCAAAAAGCTGCAGTCACCACAATGGTAAATCAAAGGGGCCGTCCTCAAAGAATAAATTGACTGAAACACAGCACATTTTCTTACTACGTAAAATACTCCCAGCTTACATGATTCCTTAATGACCAAGGACTGGGTTCTAAAATCCCTATTTTGAGGATGTGTTAAATAGGTGATGAGGATTAAGGAGGGCACTGGTGATGAGCACCAGGTGTTGTATGTAAGTGCTGAATCACTAAATTATACACCTGAAACTGTATGTTAATTATGATTTAAACAAAAACTTTTTTAAAAATCCTATTTTTGTATTGCTTATACTTTTTATACTTTTATATATTTCATTTCCATAATTTTTTTCACCAATTTAATGCTTAAGAATCACCAAAAGATTGCTATTAACATTTTTTATCTTTACTTTTACAGGTGTCTGTGTCCGTGAAGGACCACCTAGTTATCTGTCAAAATGCAGCTTCTTCTTCCATAGAAACAGAACCTCGATTTAGTTGGAAGTGCCAAAGTGCCCACCTAAGAAACTGTATTATTTCCCAATTTCTCTTGAAGCTCAGAATGACCACACATCCTGATTCTGACCAATGAATTGGCTGGAGCTTATTAGAAAGTGTTCCTAGGAAAGCCCCTTAAATGGGGTGGACTCAATTGGTATCTTAGTTTGGGTTCTCCCAAAAGATCCTGAGATAAGGACTTAGGTGCAGGTGGTTTACTCAGATAGTGATCACAGGAAACAGAAATGGAAGGTAGAGTAGGAAGGGGAATGCAGAAGGGCAAAGGAAGGAAGCATTAGGGAGCCAGTTGCCAGTGGTAGCCTCAGTCCGACTAGGGACCCTAAGAGGAGCTGTGTAGAACATGCCTCATGACCATCTCACTGGAGGACAAGTGAGTTGGCACCCTTTGTACTCCATTGATTGAGATCTACACTAACCAGTTGTTCTTGCTTGTGGTTGAGTAGTCTTCTGTGACCCCAACAAAGCAAAGAGATGCTGCAGTGTGGCTGGTATGTAATGCTTATAATGTGTATGGAATTATATACACAGCTGGCTGAAATAAAGGGGGCCAAGGGAATGTGGTCAGAGCATCACAGCATCTACCAGAACCAGCACACATCCATGTACATTCCACTTTTTCTTTTTCCTTCTGCCCAGATTGTAAACATGACAGCTGGAACTCTAGTCACCATGAGCATGAGACGAGGCCATACCCTTAGAAGGGCTGAGTGGAAAGTTATTAGAAATCTAGGCTCCTGAGTCACCATGGAGCTAATAAAGGCTTGGACCATATAACTCTAAGTGTGTTACATGACAGAAAAATAAACTTTGATGCTATTTAAGCTTCAGTTACAGGTTTTCTTGTAAATATTGCTGAACTGAACCCTAAGGGATACACATCCCTAGTACCATCCACACTCACCAAGATCACCTACATGGGTACCATTAATAAACCACGGATTTCTCACTGTGACAAACACCCTCTGATTCAGTTCAACCTGGGTTCCTTCTCAGTGAAAACTACCCAGAGGAATCTTTCCCACTTTAATTTTCCTAAGCTGCCTGGAAATCAAGCAGCATCCTCCCCTCCATGTATAATATTAAAAACATTAAACATCTGAGTTCATGGAGTTTCTTCTTTTCAACAGATTTTGTATCAGTCAGCATAGGCTAATTACTGCAACAAAAAAATCCCAAACTCTCAGGGGCATAGCAAATAAAGGTTATTTCTTGATCACATTACAGTTCAAAGCAGGTTGGACTAGGCTTCCCTCTCCCCAGGCATTTGGGGACCAAGCACCATTTTTGTGGTGGCTCTGCCATGCCCTCAGGCCTTGCAGGCCTCCACTGGATCATCCACGCCTGAGCAGGAGGAGAGAGAAGAACAAGAGGGCAGGGGATTCCACAGGTGGTTTCATGGTCTGTACTTACATGTGGTATACACCACACTATGAAGTGAAGGATGTTACTTCAGCCACATCCTCTGCTCAGAGCTTGGGCACATGGTCCCACATGTCTGCAGGCGAAATCTGGGAAACGAAGTCTATCTGGGTGCCCAGGAGGAAAAGAAAGCAGAGCTTAATGAGCATTTAACATGCCTTTGCCACAGATGTCAATGTTTACAAAAGGTTCCAAAAGAAGCTTCCCAACAGTGATCAGGGTGAGGACAATCTTGCTGCCATGACTCCAGAGATTTGCGTTCATATCCCCCTAAAACTGTGCTCACAAATTGTGTACCCTTTTGCATTTTAAAGTTTGCACCTGAAATTTTTCACCATAAGTATAAAATAGTTGTGAAAGCATATAATCCTAGCATATTATAAATAGGATGTTTGTGATGGTTGCAGTGAGCTGCCACCCAGATCCCCCTTCAAGGAAAGACTTGCTGCCCCCAAACCCCCTGATGCTGTGCTACAGCCCAGCCAGGGTCTGTCTCAGCTGCAGAGCTGCCTCATCCAAGGTCACGTCCTTCCCAGCAACCTACCACTTCTGGATGATTGTGATAGGCATAGGGCAGGGGCAGGCAATGCTGACAGACCTTTTTAGTGGCAGAGCTCCCTTAGGATTGGCCAAGTCTGCACCAGGACTGTGCTGCAGGTTGACTTTCTCTGCCACTCCTGCTTTCCCCCTCTTCTTTCCACTGAGGTTCCTCTCAAGGGACCCCCAGAGGACATTCTTTCTGCACACAAAACTCAATGTCACAATCCCCTTCCCAGAGATTCAATCACAATGCCATTTCAAAATAAAATGGTCATCCTGGGGAGCCTGGGTGGTTCTGTCGGTTGAGCATCTGACTTTTGATTTTGGCTCAGGCCATGATCTCATGGTTCCTGGGATTTTCTTTCTCCCTCTCTCTCTGCCCCTCCCCTGCTTGTACTCTCTCTCTCTGTCAAAATAAATAAACAAATAAACATTTAAAAAATAAAAATAAAATGGTCATCCTATTCCTCTGTGGCAAAAATACATAAATCCAAATTCATTTTTTAAAACATTCCTTAGGACCATAAGGTTTCAAGTAATTAAAAATGTAGTCTGGATTGAGTTGTCATTTCATTGTTATTACAATTGATTGAAAGAAATGTTGATATTAATTTTGATGATCTTTAAGAAGAAAAAAGTAACTTTTTGGAAATGAATCTCTTACTGTGATGGAGGGAGATTTTGTTTTTTGGTCCCTAGAATGGAGGATCCACATTAGGAGACACTAATATTTTAACTATGACCTTGGTAGTCACTCTGAAAGTTTTCAGACCTTGAAGCAATTCACTTGAGAATATTCAGGAAGAATAAGGATACGCTTTGCTTTTGTAAAATGGGAGAAGGCTGATTTTAAAAGTAAAGATGAGCAAAGAAAAGCAGTAGAATATCTCCTGATCAGTTTTAGGAAGAGGACAATACAAGTTGACTCTGAAAACTATCCAGATCTGGATCACAGATCACACTGCTAGTGTACCTTTTGGAAAATGTGTGAACCCTACTTGAAGACTGCTGTCCACTGCACAGAATTCTACCTCCATTTGTTCTTCCTTTCATCTCTGTTCTAGACATGTTGATCATATCAATCAATTCCAAAGCACGTTCCCAGCGCAACATCCTTTCCCATGGCCTTCTGAAATGGCATACCCTGCAATTGTGTGGTCCCAGAGACACCTGCCACAGCTATACCACGGGTGGCATCTGATGGGACAAAAGCTAATCTATAGGTGGGCCAGCAATCAAGGGCCTGGCACAAGATGATAAGCTGAGCTCATCAGAGCCTCTCTTTCAAGGGGATTTGAAGAGGAGACATGGGACATGAAGAAAGCCATGCATTTCGAAGACAGAACAGAAGGTAAGGGGGCTCAGAAAGAGAGGACCCCAAGGGCAGACTCATGGCCACAAGGGTCAAAAGGCACAGAGCCTGTGTGGGGCAACTGTAATGCCCTGGGTTCTCAGAGCTCTGAGTTCCTGGCCATCCATAGTCATAAGAACTATTCTGGCTCTCTGTTGCTGAGCAACAAACCACCCCAAAATTTAGTGGCTTAAAACAAGTCATTTATTTGGCTTATGAATCTGCAGTTGGGCAGAGCTTGGCAGGAGATA
The DNA here is from genome assembly GCF_046562875.1 of Panthera onca. Lineage (NCBI taxonomy): Eukaryota > Metazoa > Chordata > Mammalia > Carnivora > Felidae > Panthera > Panthera onca. The sequence goes on along the minus strand of NC_138351.1, from coordinate 30,454,756 downwards.
CTGGTCTCTGCTCTATGATGCCTGGGGCATCAGCTGGGATGACTGGGGGCCCAGGTCACAGAGCCAGTGATCCCAATTCAGATCTCTGAGTTCTAACTTTGACACTCGTGCCATCTTCAGGCTGCTCTCTGGGTGAAAGGTGGACGTCACTGGGATGTACAAGTTGCTGGAGTCCTATCACTCCTTCCTTGTTCTTCCAGGAGCCATTTCCCCTCACACTTCACCTCCACAGCCAGCACAGAGTTGTCAACAGTTTCAAGGATGTAGAATAATAGCTGCAGTTAAAGTCAAATTGTCTGCAGTTTGGACTGAACATTGCTGATTCAGGGCACAGACAGAGATCATGTCCTGTGGGTGGCCTGAGGCACAACCTGGCCAAAAGAGTTCCTACTTCACCTTGGAAGACTTATTAATGGAAGTGCTGGGAGCACCAAGGAAAGAATACAGAAAGAGCACAGTGCTCTACAGAGCGTCCCAGCCAGCCTTTCATCCAGAGGCCTCAGAGTAGCTGGTGGCCTAAACAGCCCACAGACATATTTGTTTGGTCCATACCGTACTTAAAAAAAAAAAACAAAAAGTAATTGCGAACTTTTATTGGGAGAAAATGTAAAACCTTAATATTTTATTGAGAGAATTTGCATTTAAAAATAACTTTCCAGGGGCGCCTGGGTGGCTCAGTTGGCTGAGGATCTGACTTCGGCTCAGGTCATGATCTCACAGTCTGTGTGTTCAAGCCCTGCATGGGGCTCTGTGCTGACAGCTTGAAGCCTGGAGCCTGCTTCAGATTCGGTGTCTCTCTCTCTCTCTGCCCCTCCCCTGCTCGCCTCTCCCTCTCTCTCAAAAATAAACATTTAAAAAAATTTTTTTTTTCAACGTTTATTTATTTTTGGGACAGAGAGAGACAGAGCATGAACGGGGGAGGGACAGAGAGAGAGGGAGACACAGAATCGGAAACAGGCTCCAGGCTCTGAGCCATCAGCCCAGAGCCTGACGCGGGGCTCGAACTCACGGACCGTGAGATCGTGACCTGGCTGAAGTCGGACGCTTAACCGACTGCGCCACCCAGGCGCCCCAATAAACATTTAAAAAATTTAAAAATAACTTTCTAACTTCTCTTTAAAAAACTCAAAGTTGTAGAAACATGGCCTACTTTCTCATACATTGTGTGTCCTCTGGTGCCGAGTGTCCCTGAGTCTCCAAGTGGCCTGGTTTCTCCTCACTAGACCTCCTGCATGGCTCCTTTGAGCTTCCAAGTTTGAGATTCCTGTGTTTTGTAAGGAAACATGAGTTTAGAGAGGAGCACCTCTGTATGGTGAAGTACAAGCTCTCCCTTTTTTAAATGATGCCTGATGAACTTGTAGCCTGGCAGGTTAATTATGGCAAATCGGGGTCATAGGTCATAGTTTAGCTTAAAGATTGTTGTCCAAGGTTGGGTATGAGGACCCTGCAAGCATGAAAGTGGCACATTTGTCATGAGGCATTAGCTTCTCCTGGCCACATATTTGGACTGTTTTTACTGCATTCCTCATAATCATTTTATTACCTATTAAATGCAAATTCCCAGGTCCTAATCTTTTACCCTATGACAACATTTTTGGCACAGCAGGCCATTTAGATCAGTCCCACTGCCTGCTGGAGGGGAGGCCTTTCTTTGTCAAGAACCCTGGAGGCTGTAAGTCTTGCCCTCACTCTGGGCTCCACCAAAGCCAGGGGGCTTTAGAACTGAGACTTAAAGCAGAGTGCTCTTGCCGAGTTTGGTCTTGTTTCCTCAGAACATACAAACCTGTGGGGTTTCTCCTACATACTGGACATGTAGCCTTTCAGTAAATTTGCCATCTTCTTCTTAGGATGCTGTTGCTCTCTTGTGGCACCTGCAGTTGAGGCCACTCAAGCTCCCTGGGGGCTATCATGTCCATATGTCCATGCAATGGCACATCTGGCACGCTGGCTACATGTGGCTCCAACAGAGACCCCCCAGAGAAAGGACTATCATCACCCCCAGCCTCACAGCTGCTCTGTCACACAGGGCAGTGAGGCCTGCGCCCCACACTGTGTAGCTCTGAGCTTGGAGGACTATTGCAGCCTCCTTTCCCAGGACTTAGCAGTGGTCCCTGGGGCTGGGCTGAGGACAGTGTGAGTAGTTGACATCATGATACATATTCAGAGCCACCCTCCCATGCACCGACCCATTGTTCTTGAGCCAAAGCTGGGCCCTCAACTGTTTCTGCCACAGCATTTCCTCAAGTTCCCTCAGCCCCCACAACTGGTCTGGATACCAGGCCCAAACACAGATCAGGTTCCTACTGGGATCCTGGACATGGGACCACCCGCCTGGGGCTTTCCAGAATACCAACTACATGGGCTGTTTTCCTGACTCCCTCCAGATAAATGTCCCTCCACTTCTCTCAGTACCCCCTTTCAGTGTCCTTCTTCTGTTTATGCTTTTCTCCTCATTGCTTCCTGTCATAAAATATCTTTCTTTTTGGTTATCTGTTTCCTATCAACTAGAAGATAAGCATCATGAGCAAGGACCCTGATTTTGCTGAATGTTGTATTCCTAGCACCTAAACCAGTGCCTAGCACACAGTAGTTGCATAATAAGTACATTGAGTGAAGAATAGAGGGGGATTTCTTTTCCATTCCAAAAACATGATTTTTTTTTTTTTATTTATTAGCCACGGTTAAGAAATGGAAGGCATAGAGAGTAGAAGATAGGATAGGAGATACTTCCTTTGTCTACTTTTTACATTCAGCATTGGCCATAACAATGCCCAACAAGGAAAGGTAAGATGTTAAGATTCTTCCCAAACTGATGCAGACTTAATCACTTTGGATGATGATGGTGATCCTTTGTGGATGAGCCTCTGTGGGATGAGGAAAGATTTAGGTCTCCAAACCTGAGTGTAGGGAATTGTCTGTACCCAGTTTGCCTCCTGTGAACATGGACACACCCATATTATTTGCTATTATATTGTGTTGTACGATTTCAATCAATATCTGTGGTAGAATGATAATGTAACCAGCACTGTGCTAGGCCCTGGGTGCAGCACCTGGTGGGAATAGTTGCCTATTTGTGGCAACCTGACTCTGTTCTCAGAAGATTGATCTGATTTGGACTATGGAAGTAACACTTTAAATTACTTTCTAAAATATCTAAATCCAACCAGGAAACCAAGAAAGCTTGACCTGGAAGCCTTCATAGTACTTACAAATTCACCAAAAATTCACTGGCATATATTATTTTCTTGTTAAAGATTTATAGGTCAAATCTGAGTTCATGATTCTATCTCACTTAGCTTACTCATTTCCAATTTTTTAAGAGGCTCTATTCTAATACGTATTAGAATACTTATTTATTGAGGGTCTGCTCTGTGTCAGATATAGGAGAAAGAGATTCAGAAAGGAGATACATCACGGAAATGAGAGATTCTTCTTGGTGTAGGAGATTGTGCAGGGGCTTTGGAATTGAGTAGATCTGGTTTGGGAACCTGTCTCTTCCTCTTCCTTACTGGTTGCCAAATCTTGCCTCTGAGCCACGTTCTTCTTTTATAAAATAATCATACCCAACTTGTAGAGTTGTTAGCATATTTAAACAAGATAAATCATGTAAAGTACCAACTCCGATGGCATTACATAAAGGATGTTCCATCAAAGGACTCCCTGAAACACTCTGAAACACTCTGGTTGCTAGGGACGAACAGAAGTCTGGAGCAATTCAGTGGCATTTTATACCGAAAACGGACCTAACATTTTAGGAATTGGTACAACTAGAGACTGTCAAATGTCATCCAGTTTCCCAGAATGGTGGTCAAAGGAAGCCATGGTATTGACTGGTGGTGGTCCATTTTCTGTTCATGGGACATAGACCACTCACCTGGAGGCAGTCAGCTTCTATGAGGGCTTTGCTCCCTTTGGGCACAATTATCATACTTCATGACAATATGGAATATCTAATAATAGTCTTTTTCCTCCCAAAAAGCAGGGGGCTGTTTTGCATAGTTTGAATCCTTTGTAGAGCCCTAAATCACTTTGTAATGTGAAACATGTCTGTGGAGAGCCTTTGTGTTGTTTGTTCTTATGGTTTCATGCAAGGATTGAGCAAGAAGAATTTGTTATAAACAGCTTGCAATTATTTAGTGAAAAAATATAAAAATAAAGTTGGGAGGGCATCAAGCAAACTTCTGGACAAATCCAAGCTCAACAAGAATGATCAAGTGCGGTGGCACACAGGGTTCTGACCACAGACCTACATTCATCCTACTTTAAAACTGAAGACTGTCTGCTTCTAGAGCCTCTGGTCTATACATGAGTGGCTTGGAACCATGGATGACTGAAAACACCTCCCCAGACCCCATACACCAGGACACATTCACCCACATGGAAAGTCAACCTCAGAAAGATTTGGAAGAGTGATTCTCAGCTTTAGGAGGCCAGAAGTGGGGAAATGAAGAAATTCTGTAAAAGGGATAGTGTGGGACTTCTCATCTACTTTTTTTTCTATATAATTTCTAGTTCAAATTTTCATGTTTATGAGTTGCAAGCTCAATGTGGCTTTAGACAAGCCATCTGCTCCTTCTGCCACTTACTTCATCACCAGGAATCTCCTGGTGGAAAAAGACAAGCAGGATGTGTGTGTGTGTGTGTGTGTGTGTGTGTGTGTGTGTGTGTGTGATGGAGAGAGTCTCTTATGGTTCTACTGCTGTGATATTTTTGAAAGTAACTGCAGTAGCAGCAAAAGTCTTGATATATGTGTTCAGTAAGCCATTGTGACAGAAGAATCGCTCAGGGAACTGATCTTTTGAGATGACGGTCAGATTGCCAAGTGCAAAGATATTTTGCTAATTGTGTCCATACCATTTTTGATAAACAGACTCTAGTCTTTGCTCTATCCTGACATAGTTACTGCAATTTGCACATGACATTTCCATGCTTCTGCTGAATTCATTAACTGTGATCGTTACCCTTATAAACTTCATAAACTACTTTGTAAATAACTGTATTAACTAAGAGTGAGCTCTATTTCCACTCTTGCTATATCATTTTTCTGATTTCTGCCGAGAATGCTTTATGAACTTTTGGTGTCTCCATAGTTCGTACTTAAGAAGAATAGCATGTTCTGCTGTAGATGAAGTTTAACATTTTTCTTTCCACAAATGGAACCTGAGAGGAGCTGTTTCCCCTACATTCTTTCTCAAATGGAGCCACTAATGCAGACGATCTAAATGACATAATTGTATGTATGCTGTTTGTGTATGTATATTTTGACTAACCATGGGAATACTGTTCTGGTATTCCTGAGATTGATTACTTCTACTCCAAGATTTTTCCATCAGCTCTGGACCTTTTGTCAGAGGCCTTTCTGGTGGAGTGAGAAAATCAAGACAGCGATGCACTCTGCGGAGACAACACGTGCTTTATGTTCACGGGCGGGGAAAGGGTTTGCCACCCCAAGATGACAGCGCGAAGATGAAGCAAACAGTCTCCACTTTCCGGACGTAGACAGTAGCTTTGGAAACTGTGTCTTCTGGAATTCCACCTCCCCCACCCCTGCCATCCAAACAAGGGCCCTTTCCAAGAGAAACATCAGCAGCTCCAACTCTGCTTCCATTGTCTTGCAAATGAAGCCTCTCCGATTAATAAAGGTACCTCTGGGTCATGGCCACTTAGCCATGACCTCCTCAAGCTTAAAGATGTGCTTGCTGACTTTTGATCCTCAGTGCTGAGGGCAACATCTAGGACATAAAATAGATGCCTGCTGATTGAGTGGCCATATAGAATTTCAACCCTTTTAACACTTACAAGGACTTCCACATACATGAATATACCTGAAGACTCTAGAAGCTCTGTCCTTCCAGACCTCTTCTGGCTTTGGCTGTAGTAGCTTTTTGGGTCAGCCTCAGCCCCGCATTGACCCAAACCAGTAGCTCAGCATGGTGAACACCAAACAACTAATCAGTTAACTGATCTTCCACTATTCAGTTGACTTGATGCTTTGTCTGAACTTTAAAATCAATTAATTTATAAGTACAAAGCAGCTCTAGAATTGCTTTGGTATCTTGGGTTTTATCCCATACATTAACAAGAAAAATAGAATTATCTTTTAAGAAAAGTTACAGAAAAATATTTTTACATGTTTTATATGAACTGAATTTTTCTAGTAAGTGCTTTTTCACCTATGTTGACAGAAAGAAAATAAATAAATAAAGCAAATATATAAATAATAAATAAATAAGTAAAATAAATAAAATAAAATAAAGTGGTTCTCAAACTTTAGTGAACATCAGAACTACCTGAAGGCTCTGTTAAAACACAAGTGGCTGGGTAGGTTGTGAGAATTTCCAGTTCTGGCAAGTTCCCAGGTGATGGTGATGCTGCTAGTCTGGACACCACACTTTGAGGACCACTTGATGTGGAAATGTTGGGGTTCAGAGCCAATGGCCAAGAAAGAATTCTTGAGACATCTTTGGTGCAAATGGGTGGTTTTCTTAAAGCATGGGAATAGGACCTGTGGGCAGAAAGAGCTGCACTGGGGTTGTGAGCGGTGACTGATTATATACTTTCAAGTTGGGAGGGAGTTAGGGACAGCATAAGTCTCTAAGGAATTTTGGAAGCAAGGTTTCCAGGACCTTGAGGGGGCTAGCTGCTGTTAGGAAAAGGTCATTTTTTATTATCTAATAAAACTTCAGTCATGAGACCCTTCAGATGTGTATCAGTGGGCCATATGCTTGGACAATGATTGCTAACATATATCTTGGGAAGTAGAGATAAAGGAAGTTTCCAAAGGAATTTTATATGTCAAAGTAGACTTACAGGATCCTGGAGGTTGGGATAATGTTAAGCTAAGATTCTCTTTTGCCCCTAGCAAACTGTCAACATGGAAGCAGCTGAACTCTTAGAAGAATGTCACTCTGCCTGTCTCAAGGACTTGTCAATGTGCTATAAGTTGTAAGGAATTTAATTGTTTCTTTTGCCTTTGTTTCCCACATCACACTGACCTAGATAAAGAATTCAATCAGGCAGTGATTTTTTTGAGTATTTATTTATTTGAGAGAGAGAGAGAGAGAGAGCACAAGCAGGGGAGGGACAGAGAGAGGAGAGAGAGAATCCCAGCAGCCTCCGCACTGCCAGCACAGAGCCCAACGTGGGGCTCCAACCCATGACACTTAACCGACTGAGCTGTCCAGGCGCCCCTAATCAGGCAGTGATCTTAATGGTTCAGAATTAAGTTTATCAGCTGTTTGACTTGATATAATTGGGTTGATGTCCCATCATTGAATAGATAAAGGCCTCATTTTTATTTGTCTTATTTCCTTTCTTCAATGAGGAAAGGAATGCATGTATTTGATGGACACATGCAATTAGTAGGATGGCAGAATAGTGCAGTGGTGAACAGAAGGCTCTCAGCAACAAAAGAAGCCCTGAATTGTAGCATCTGCCTCCTGTGACATAAATCCCCCTGTGGTGGACAAGCTACCAGCACGAACCCTGGGGTCTGGGGCTCGAAAGGGAACCACACACAGGGCTGGCAGTAGGTGCTCTGAATTGGAGAGGCTCAGCCCTGTTACCTACTAGTCGTTGACTCTGGGCGTGTTGCTTAATCTCTTTAAGCCTCAATGTTCTTACCTGTAAAACAGGTAAGAAGAGCTCCTGGTACTGATGGGAGGGGTAACAGAGCCTGCCAGGGGCACCTGGCACATGGCACTCCATGGGCAGCAGCCGTGGCATTAAAGGAACTGGCAGTCTGACCCGGTTCTCAGATAGTTATGCTTTAGCTGTCTTGAGTGTGGTCTTGTGTAAGAAGGCTGCTGAGAACCCGAACATCTCCAAGGTGTCTCTCATGTATGAAACCGCCTGTGGGTGTGCCCTAGTCAGGGCTTACCTGTGATTTACTTCATTTGCTCTAAGAGTTTGTTCAGCGACTCTCTCAGCTCTGCAGGCACGGCATTTGTCACAGTAAAAATTTGAGCTGAATGTCCTGTTAATGCTTCTCACTTCCACCTGCATCATTGATTCAGTTCTTTGTTCATCACCTGGAAGATCTCATCTTCTGGGTCAGCCACAGAAGGATCATTGGGCTCTCTTTTAGCTACTTATCCCCTGCCTTTCTCGGGCAAATTTATAATCTGAACATTGGTCTAGTGCTTGGATTGTAAATTATCCTGCATTCTTTCCACACAACAGCATGCTAAGGGGTTGGCAACCTGTAAGCAGTTAAAAGTAGGCATGGGATTTATAATTGTGAAAAAAAAACCCAAAACTGGAAACAGCTCAAAGGGCCAACAATCGGGGATTGGTTAAGTAAAGTCTGTATAGCCACAGGATGCCCACTATGCAACAATTAAAAATGACATTTGTGATGTGTTTCTAAGAATATAGGAAAATGCCATGGCTTGTACTGTAACAAAAACAGTACAACACACACGTACTGTGATCTCAACTCTGTACCAGAGACAACAATGCACAGAGAAAAGACTAAAAGAAAATATGTTAACATATTAAAGTTGGCTGTGACTGGGTAGAAAGATGAAGCATAATCCTTGCTCCCCCCATCTTCCTCCTATAATTTCCAGATTTCATGTAATAATATCTCCTGTTTATTGGGCACATGTGTGCCAGGCCCAATGGTAAACCATTTGTGGATATGGTCTCTCATCCCCAGGACAGAAGTCAAGGTCAGTTTGATCCCTCTTGTACAGGTAGGCAGACTTAGGTACAGAGAGATTGGTCACCTCGTCCAAGACGACAGAGCAGTTAATGAGAGAACCAAGATGCGAAGTAACATCTGTTCGACTCCAAAAGCCACACTCTTTCCACCACACCACGCTTTGAAGATTATGCGTTGCTTTTATGATGTTAAAGCCATGTAGCAAACATTGTTTTTAAAAAGCATAGTATGAAATTTTTGTTTAAATAGCTATGAAAGCCAAGGCTAGCACTCATTTAAAGGCAGAAACATATGGGTGGAGAGGGTTGTACTCAAGGCCACTGCTTAATAAATCTTCTGTATAATTTAGAAAACTGCCTTTCCTTCCCACCAGCAGAGTCAGCCCCGCATGGAGGCACATGGCTTAGGGTGCAGGCTCTGGTTCAGCCGCCTTTCCCTTTTGGCTGAGTGCACTGGTGCAATAAGCAACCTGTGCTACTGCACCAGGCCACCACCTTGGCTGAGCATCACAAGCAACACACCCCTGAGAGATAAAGCCAGCATCTCTTTCATCTGTGTCCTCACTGTTCCCTCTCAACATCCCTTTCTCTGAGCTTTCTGTCACCTGGGTTTCTTCCTGGCTGCCCTCCCTCCCTGTTCCTCTCTTTTTCCCTCTCCTTTTTTAGACAACACAAGCTTTATTGCCCTCTCTTTTTTAATGCCTTGTGTGCTGAGAAAGGTGTGTGCTGCTGTATCCTGCTCTTCAATGCTCTTCCTCAGATGGTAGCATCTTTACCTTGTGTCTCAGACAACAGGTTTACGGGAAGAGGCTTGCAGTGTTTAAGATGATAGTTATTTGCCCTGAGGAGAAAGGACTTGTATTACTTGTAAAGCACGCCTGGGTGGCTAATTCAATTAAGCATCAGACCGGCTCACGTCATGAGCTCATGGTTCATGAGTTCAAGCCTTGCATAGGGCTCTGTGTGGACAGCTGAGACCCTGGAGACTATTTCAGATTCTGTGTCTCCCCTTCTCTGCCCTTCCCCTGCTTGTACTCCCTCTCTCTCTCTCTCAAAAGTAAATAAACATTAAAAAAAATTTTTAAGAGTATACTGTTAAAACCAATGCACTTAGACCCTAAGCTTAAGCCCTCTCCACTTATCACAGAGCCTTTCTTTTCTTCTTTCTTTCTTTTTTTTTTTTTTTTTTTTTGAGTGTACTCAACATGTTACATTAGTTTTAGGTATACAACATAGTGATTTAATTTCCCTGTACCTTATGCTAGGCTCGCCACAAATGTAGCCACCATCTGTCACCATATGATGCTATTTTACAAGGTCATTGACTATATTCCCTATGCTGTACTTTATATTCCTGTGACTTACTCATTCCATAACTGGAAGCCTATATCTCCCCTTCCTCTTCACCCATTTTGCCCATCCCTCCACCCTCCCTCCCTCTGGCACCCATCAGTTTGTTCTTTGTATTTACGGGTCTATTTCTGGTTTTTGTTTGTTTATCCACTTGTTTTATTTTTTTAGATTCTACATATGAGTGAAATCACATAGTATTTGTCTTTCTGTGTCTGACTTATGCCACTTAGCATTGTGCCCTCTAGGTCCATCCATGTCACAAAAGCAAGATCTCATTTTTTTATAACTGTGTAATATTCTAGCGTGTGTGTGTGTGTGTGTGTGTGTGTGTGTGTGTTTGTATCATGTCTTTCTTATATCATCCTTTTAGCATCCTCTGGGATCCCATAATTCTTTGCCCATCTCTATTATTGTATACATCGCACTTTATTGTGATGATCTGTTTTATGTATGTTTCTGGTGTTTGACCATGAGCTCCTTGAAGGCAGGACTGTGTCTTCCTATCTGTACCCCTGGCACATGGATTTGGTCAGAAAAGATGTGAATGACTTCACCTAAAAACCTAAGAAGCGACACATGACCTTGAGCATGTGTGTCCTACACAAGAATCACGAATCATTGGGGACAACACGAATCATTGTTCTTAAGGTTGCTCATGAATTTATCTCTTAGAGAGCACAGACCTCTCCATGTCCCACCAAATCCTCCCAGCTTGGATCTCAATCCCTTCCCTTTTTTTCAGTCCTGAAGGCCACAAAGAATATTGATTGGTACTTATTTTGTAAAAACACTCACATATGTATATCTATTTTCACTTGCCTTGTTCCAAGAAAGATTTCAGTTGGCTTATAAGAATACAAAACCTCTGAGGCACCTGGGTGGCTCAGTCAGTTGAGCGTCCAACTTCAGTTCAGGTCATGATCTCATTGTTTGTGAGTTTGAGCCCCGCGTCAGGCTCTGGGCTGACAGCTCAGAGCCTGGAGACTGCTTTGGATTCTGTATCTCCCTCTCTCTCTGTCTCTGCTCAGACTCTGTGTCTCTCTTTCAAAAATAAATAAACATTAAAAAAAATTTAAAGAACATAAAACCTCCAACATAAGAGCATGAAAGTAGGAAAAAAATAGAAACTAAAGAAAGAGAGAAAAACAAGAGTGAGGATATAATCATTCCCATATTGAAAGGAAAACGTCCTTATGAATATAGTCAGCAGCTTCTTAGCCAAATGAACACTTGTACAGTGTCAACTTTGACCTTACATTGAATTGAGCTGCCCCCACCTGCAGTTAACTATGTCATCTTCCAAAAAATTCAGGCATGGTGGTTCTGTGGCACAAACTGAATTTCACCCCATTACCAATTCCCACCAAAGCCTGCCCAAAGGACAAGATGACCAGATTTCTCTCAGTCCTGCTGCTGATTGGTTTGAAGCCTAATCTGAGTCATTGTATGCCTTGCTCAGGCCAATGAGTATGATGGTAAGACAAGAGTGAGGCCATAGTCTCAGTCCTCTGGCAGGTTCACGTCAGGAAAGGAGGGATGCACAGGTATCGAGTAAGAACTTTCTAAAAATCCACAAGAAGTAGAGATTTCTTAGTTGTTTGATAAGCAGACACCAAGAGGTGACCACAAAGTGTACAGCATTATCCTAGGAACTATGGATGTTTCCATTTTTAAAAGTTCTTTAACATGAAAAGAGTTGTATACCAAAGGAGGGTAGCAAAATATCCCCAAATCCTTGGGCACCAGACATGCACACATTTTAAGTATATAGATATAGTGGAGTCATAAGTTGGCCTAAGAAACTTTCCTCCCGTTTAGGAGAAGACAAATTGTCCTAAGTAACTCTGCATTACTTGGGCAACAGGAGGAGAGAGGGAGAAAACAGTGACCCATTCACCATGAACCTGAGGGACTTTCCACAATGGTTTTGTTCATTATTCCCTTATGATATCACATGGGTGAGAACTTTTATTTCAAAACTTAGAAATTCTCAGATATTCTTGATCACATATCCTGAGAAATGGAGTTGATGGGGATGGGGAAGTCAAAGGAAACACTGGATTGGTCAGATCCTTTGCTCATAAGCCACAGGAACCAGTTTAGCTCAGGAAGAATGTGGGATTTATCTCACAGACTCTACAGGAGAATTGAACAACCCAGTCATCGGACAGAGAAAGAGCTGGGGCTCAAAAAAACTAGAATATGGGGTGAACCCTGACAAGATTCTTGCACTCTCCCTCTCTTTTCTGCTTCTTTCTGCATTTCAGCTTAAATCATTCAGGTTGGCCTTCTCTACTTGGTAATATATATGTCTTCCAGGCTCTGCTATACCTTTTATCCCTCAGCATCACCATCAGAGAGTGGTCCAACCATTTTCCACAGCTGCACTTAAAAAGCTGCCAGGGAAGGGCACTGATTGGTCAAAACTAGATCAGGTAGTCAATCAGCTATGGCCAGATGTGTGAGAGCGGAGCACTAGGATTGATGAAAAGTTGGTCAGGGGACTTCTTTAGCCCAAGAAATGGCATTGAGTAAAAACTTGGAAGCCCTCACTTGAACCGACAAGCTGGAGAAGTGAAAGCAGCACTTCTCTGAAGAAAGGGAAAAAGAGTTGGACTGACAAAGACATTAGGTGTCCATCACAGCCACCAACCACCAACCTACAGGGCTCACATAGGTGCCAGGCACAACAGAGTGGACAAGCCTGGCAGATGGAGTAAATATTATAATTTGTTATTAAAGCCATCTATTTGCTGATAGGATCCTCCCTCCCTTTACCTCCAGCAGGATAGAGAGAAGCACCCTGGGACAGAGAGGGTGTGGGACCCTGTAGGTCAAAGACCAGAGTATCTTTATTCATATATGGAGTTCAGGGCATGGACCCGGAAGGGTATAGGAAGTTCTTCTTTCTCAACATTTCTCAGGAAATAAGTACTGGGTAGAAGATCAAAATAAGAAAATAAATTTATGTCCATATTACTTCCTAAATGCTGCAGAAATGGTCTGAATGCAAATGACCAAATAATGTAAATGTAGTAATGAAAACATTTTTAAAGATTGCTCTACAGTAAATGGTTTTTTAAGTATTTAACAACAACAAAATACTTAATTGTAATAACTCTCAGTCCTTGGTTGGGTGTTGTCTCTGTGACCTACGACAGCTCTGCCAGGTATCATAAGACCTTGCTGCTAAAAAGATGGTGGCTTCAGTCATTCATTTGACGACACTGTCCATGGTCTGGGCCAGCACTGTACTCAGTGCTGTGAGACAGAAAGAGCCCCTGCCCTCACAGAGTTTGCATTCTGATGGGGAGTACAACTGTAAATGAGTGTAGCAGATGTGATCCTAAGGAGAAAAGGTTCCAGGAACCATGAATATTTCAAATGGGTGAACCTGCTGTCACACATGAAAAACGTTCATTATCATGGAAGAAAATCACAGGCCTGTCCTGGTCCAGGTTACATACTAGTAGACCTGTCCTCAGAGGACAGGACACCTCCAGGCACACATAGACCATTAAAATAGGGAAATACGGGTTGAAAGTGCCAGATGAGGACTTGTTCTCAGTGGTTCTCTGTATTCTTTCAGTTCCCAAAACTAAAATTAAACTATGGATTGGGGAGTTTTCATCCACTTGCAGCAAAAATGCTTTCCAGGTGGTAGCTGTGTGTTCAATTCACTGACAAATTGCAGGAGAAACAGAAGACAGTTCTTCTGTCTTGGATATGGGACAGTGAGCTATTTGTTCCCCTTCAAATTCAAGATAAAAAAGCCTATGCTTGTTATAAACAAACAACTGAACTCTCTAGACAACTACTTAAGAGAACATGGACTGCATGAGATGTGAGATGTTTTCAAAAATGTCAGACTCAGAGCTTCAAGAAGATAGGTGTTTTTGAAAGATTGTGATTCTGAAGAATAACCATGTATCAGTCAGGATCAGTCTAGGTCGCACTGCAGTGACAATGACCCTCGTGGTCTCAAGGGCTTCAGCAACAGTGGATTATTTCTTGCTAATGCTACGTATACATCCTAAATTGGTGGGTGACCTGGCCCATCGTAATCCCTCAGGGACCCAGGTTGGTGATGCCGCCATCCCATACACATTTCCACAGTCGCTGGGGGTAGGAAAAAAGGAAATGGAGAATCATGTATTGGTTCTTAAAGCTTTTGCCTGGAAATGACATGTCACATTTACATTTTGTTTTGTTTTATTTTATTTTATTTTATTTTATTTTTTATTTTTTGGCCAAAGAAAGTCCCATGGATATACCTAATTTTTTTTCTTTTTTGAAAGGTGGGGGAGGGAGAAGGAGAGAGAGAATCTCAAGCAGGTTCTGCACTGTCAGTGCAGAGCCCAACACTGGGCTTGAACCCACAAACCATGAGATCATGACCTGAGCCAAAATCAAGAGTCAGATTCTTAACTGACTGAGCCACGAAGGCACCCCTATATCTAATTTAAGTGGAACAATAGAGTGCCTTACTTACTAGTGGCTGATTTTATAGAAAATGATAATAAATCAGAATGATACTTCTTAAGGATTGGAAATCTAATTCAGCTATATTTCATGTTCCATATGTTTTAATTTTTAGAGGCCATTTTCCAAGGCTTTAATCATTTTAAGTAGGCAGTTGATTAATACATGGAGGGTTGGAGTCTAATTATCCCCTCTTTGAATCTGGGCTGGTTTCAGTAAACTGCTGGACTGACAGAATGCAGCAGCAGTGATGTTATGGGACTTCTGAGGTTATGGCATAAGAAGCTTTGCAGCTCCTACCCAGGCAGAGCCCGTGCCAGCTTAGGATGTACATGTAGCATGAGGCACTTGCTCTTGGAGCCCTGAGCTGCCATGTAAACAGCCCAACTACCCCAAAGTCACCATGCTGGGGAGACCACTGGAGAGACCACATGGAAAGCCCAGAGATTACGTGAGGAAAGAAATGCTCCCAGCTGGACACCAGCTTATTTCTTCAGTTTGAATCTTTTGGATTAATGTATTTCTGCCTTCTAGATGTTTAAAGTATAGGCATCCCCGGGCATAATCATCCATTTAATTGACTTCTTTGGACTCTAATTCCTAAGTATGAATAAATGGATCAGATTTTTTTCTTAGGAGTTTTGGAAGGAATAGGTCTTAGTTCTCGAACGGAAGGGAGAAGAAAGAAATAGTTTTGAGGCTTGAAATATTGTCTGTGGCAGGGCATACTTGTGTGGTGAGCTACCAGTAATCAGCTAAAAATGAAGCACACCCAAGAGTGAGATCCTCAGAGGACTTCCCACCCTCACCTCCACCCACGTTATGCTTGGACTGCCCAAAGCTGGCAGCAGGGTGGGCTCTGAGCAGATCTGAGGTGGATCGTGGATTCAGTCTTGTCTCCTGGAACCCCCCTGTCACACCATGGAAGCTGTTTGGGTCTTTTGAGGAGAAACAATAAATAGCAGCCCTCTCCCCGACCTGAGCTTAAACCAATAGAGAAAAAATAATCCCCCCACCCCACCACCCAACGTGTGTGAGCCGGGGACTGGAACTTCACATTCCTTCTGATAAAGCTGATGAGGGGGGATGCAGCTTCAGGACTTATACGCTCATGGGCTGATGCTGTGAACCCCAGAATTAGGTAGGCATCATCATCCAGCCAAAGAAAGCACTGGATGACAGGGGGCTCCCAACGTGGTGAAACTTATGACATGGAGGAGCACAGGAAAACACATACTTCTGTGCGCATCTAAAAGAAAAGAGAGGGGCTGAAATGAACAATCTCAACGTATTCCTCTCAGCTTTATCAAAAAGGTAAGTCCTTGGTGTGCCTGGGTGTCTCAATCGGTTAAGTGTCCGGCTCTTGACTTCAGCTCAGGTCATAATCTCATGGTCTGTGAGTTCGAGCCCTGCATCAGGCTCTGTGCTGACAGATTGGAGTCTGCTTGGGATTCTGTCTCTCCCTCTCTCTCTCTGTCTCTCACCCGCTTGCTCTCTCCATTTCTCTCTCAAAATAAATTAAAAAATAAATTAAAAAAAAAAAGTAAGTCCCTGTATGTCCCTGGATGGAGTAAATAAAGTGGCAGAAAGAGACCAGGAGCCTACACTAACTGTGCACCCTCCATATGGAAAAAAACAGTAAAAGTGGGAAGGAGCATCTCCCCCAATGGTGGAGTTGAAGGTCACCTTGAAACTTGGGCACAGGCTTCATCACAGCAACACAGATCTGGAGCGATCACATTGGTCCTGAGATCTGAAATATAGGTTCACTGGATCTTATACTTGCTTCTCATTTCATGTCAGCAAGCATTCATTAGATGTCAGTATAAACATTAGTCTTTGGTTGTGTGATTCTAAGACCTGTGTGAATGAGGGTATACTGCTATAACCAACAAGTCCTAAATACAAAGGGACACTTTAACTAGGTTCTGGAAAAATGAAATAAATAGGACAATATCCTACTGTTCAGGTGTTGTATATTCAGTGAATGAGACGGGCAGGTATAGAGCAATAACACATCCTGGGGACATGTTCATGGCATCACAGAAATAAAGAAACAATCACTTTTGCTTGCTGGGTTGAAGGAGGTGCACAAGGGAGGTGATGGCTGAGCCAAGCCTTGAAAGAAGGGTGGGGAGTTAGGGAACTTGGTTCCCTAACTTTGCCAAGTTAAGGAACAGCTTGAGGGAAGCCATGGTAGTAGGAAAGAGCAAGTCATGTGCCCAGACTACAGCAGGGTCCCTCACCCAACAGGTGTTTATTAAGTCCTCCTGTGGTTGGTTTTAGGGATCTGATGCTAAATGAAATAGGCACAATCTCTACCCACGGGACATTTATTATCCTACTCTGGAAAAGAGAGAACAGTGGGAGGCAAGACTGGGAAAGTAGGGAGGGGTCAGATTATGTAAGGCCTTGTATATCATGCCATGGAGGTTGGTATTTACCCACAGCCTGTTCCCAGTCCATTATTGCCCACATCATGCTACAGAACAAACTTGTGATGGGGATGCACCACATCCTCCCTGGGTCCAAAGGAGGATGGTGATGAGAAACAGGATTTTCAACAAAGCAACGGCCTTTCATGTTTGAGAAATTCTAGTACGCGGGATCTTTTCATCTTTTTTCTCAAGCCAAGCCATAATGACAATGAGTGAAAACACTAGTGAAAATAAATCGAAATTAAAATAAGTACTTGCACCATTATTACATTTAACACTGAAAATCAGGATGTAAAAATTTTAGCAAATCTTTTTAAAGTACTAAAAGGATTAAATTAACTCTCCATAGTCTCAGAATGTCTTTCTGGCCAACAGAGAAAGAAACAAAGAAAGGAAAGAGTTTTCTCCAAGTTAAAAGTTAAAGAGGGAAAAACCAACTCAACACCAAATTTTTATTAGACTCCCATATGCTCTAGGTTTGGTGTTGCAGCATGGGAGAAAAGAACACTGGCTCTTTAATGAATATTTAATATTTAGTGTTCAGAATTTAATGAATAAAATGTCATTATGCTCAGTATAAATATGTTTTAAAAGTAAAGTTCCAGGGGTGGCTGGGTGGCCCAGTTGGTTAAGCATCCAACTCCTGATTTTGGCCTAGGTCATGATCTCATGGTTTGTGAGTTCAAGCCCTCATCAGGCTCTGTGCTGACAGTGCAGAGCCTGCCTGGGATTCTCTCTCTCTCCTTCTCTCTCTGCCCTCCCCTACTTGTGCTCTCTCTCCCAAAATAAATAAATAAACTTAAAAAAATAAAACTTAAAAAAATAATAAATAAATAAATAGGTTTGGATTTCTATAAGAAGAAAAGAGATATTCTTCACTGAAATTAGTTCATCTGAAACAATTGTGGGAGACACACTGCTGAAGTGTTTTAAGAATACGTGTAATCCCTTCTGAAAATTTCAAGTTTTTTCTGATGCTCCTTTTTAAAAAGAAAATCTATTCCTTTCTGACTGGGGACACAAAGATAATGATGGGAATTCATATTGCTGACCTGTAGCTGTACTGTTTGGAGTAAGTGTCTCTCTGTTCTGGCTTTTTTCAAGCTGTAGGGAGGGAAAAGTGTGGTCTCTGAGGTTCTCATCCCAGTTGTTAAGCAAAAGCCAGACATGACTGCATTCATTTCCAACAACTTCCTGGGTACGTGGTAGTTGTTAGGATTTTTCACAAATATCCTATTTCGCATCTCTCTTCTATCTCACTGTAAATTGGAAGCCTCTTTGAAGTGAGGAGTGGTCATGTGACTTGCTTTGACCAATGAAATGTGAAAGTTCCAACTGCTAGTGTGTGACTCCCCACGTTCCCTTCTCCACACATCCGTAACCGTGGAGGCAGACGGCAAGTTGGCACCTCCATGCCCCAGTTCATTTGATGAGAATCTTTCATTAAGAGCGAGATCTGGGAGTTTGCTATTCCGGTGTAATGGGACCTCTGTTGACAGTTGTCCACTCTGTACCCAGGCTCCAAGGACACCACAGTGGTCACACAGTATCCTTCTTCTGCAGAAACTCCTAGCCCAGGAAGAGAGAGAGAGAGACAGGAAAACAATTATGAGTATTAAATAGCCACAGGTGAATGGTAAACCCAGCCTCAGGGGAATTAAAAAGTGAAGAAAAGTGGTGAGAGATGTTTCTTCCCTTTAAATGTGAAGGAAAAAGATAAGGAAAATCTTTTATGTATTTAGTTACCATCTGATCTATACTTAAAATAGTCTCTACTATTTATAGTAAAATGACAGAATTGTTCATAGAGAAAACTTGATATTCTACTTGATAAGGTTAACTATTTCTATGAAAATTCTAGTTCCAGGATGGCAAACAAGAGCCATATTTTGAATCAATTGCAATAGAAAAGTAGCAGCTGCTGGCATTTTATTTCAGAAAGATTATGATGCTGTATCTCAACTCAGGAGCAGAGTAATGGGATCAATTAGCAATGTCTGTCTTGTGTTTAGAAGACGGGAGTAGCAACCCATATGTTAGTATTTGCAAACCTACACCTAGCTGAAACAGAAGAATTTTCTGACAGCTTATCATATTTCCCACCTCCATAAAAGAATGCAATAGCCTGGAACACTCACATCCATAAGCTATGGAATATGCCCCCTGGAAAATAATAAGGAATATATGATGCAATTTTAGCGCCCTCCCCCCAAGCAACATATCTATATAAACAAGGCTAACATATGAAGAAAAAATACACCTATCCTCTTGGTTGTGCTCTCTTAACTCTATGTACCTGTGATGGAGAATAGGCTAGCTGCTGTGACAGAAAAGACCTCAAATACAGTGGTATTATTTCTTTGATGAAACAGTCCCAGAGCAGCTCTGCCATCCTTGTCCTGTGGTTTAGTCAGGGACAGAGGTGGCAGCTCTAGTCTGCATGGGTGGTGATGGCTCCCAGAGGAAGTCTAGGGGAAAAAGCCTTTATCTCTAATGAGCAGGAGTCATCTCTACTCACATTCCATTGGCCTCACTTTGGTCTCAAGTCACACCTAGTTTCATGGGGATCAGAAAACATAATCCCCGGCTGGACAGCCACATACTCAGCTGCACTTTGGGGTAGTCTATTACTAAGAGGAAGAAAAGAAGGGTTCTACTGGGAAGTCAGCAGTAACATGACTGCTGTTTGAGAGCAGAAAGACCACTTTATTTTTTTACTTTTTTTAAACTTTATTATTTTTTTTTAAAGTTTATTTATTTTGAGATAGAGAGAGCACAAGCAGGTGAGGGGCAGAGAGAAAGAGAGAGCTAATCCCATGCAGGCTCTGTGCCATCAGCACAGAGCCCAATGTGTGGCTCAAACCATTGAACTGCGAGATCATGACCTGAGCTGAGATCAAGGTTCAGATGTTTAACCGACTAAGCCATCCGGGTGCCTCCAGAGAGACCAATTTATACCAAAGAATTCACGGAACGTTTTTATGAAGGGATGAATAAAAGCAATAAAGGATCTAAATTGGTAGAGAAGACAGGAGAGAGGCTCAAAACCAAGATTTTCTAAAATGTTCACCAATGATATTCACCAGTTGTTCATCAGTCATCAGCAATAATAAGACATATCAGTATCATGTACTTCCTGATACTATGCACTGAGAAAGGCACAACATCCTTCTGTATTCCTGCCAAAAACGTATAACAGCAAACTAATCATGAGGAAATATTACATAAACCCAAACTGAGAGAATTTTTTCAAAACAGCTGGCCAATTGTCTTCTGAAGTGTCAAGATCATGAAACATAAGGAAAGATGAGGAACTGGCCCAGATTGGAAGAGATAAGGAGACGTGAAAGTTAAATACAGTGTGGGATCCTGGAACACAAAAAGAACATTAATGGGGAAAAAACAAAATCGAATGAGGTGTGTAGATCAGTTACTGGTATTTTGTCAACATTAATTTCCTGGTTTTAGAGCTGTACTATGGATTTGTAAGATGTTTACTTTAAGAAAAACTGGGTGAATACTCTATAGGACCATAGCTACTATTTTTATAACTTTTCTGTAAGTCTAAAATTATTTCAAGATGAAAAGTTTGAAAATGTCTCTGTCATGTCATATCAACACATTTCACATAAAAGGCTGAGGAAGGCCATGGAGTCAGAGACCCAGGCCCTATGAAGGACATCCGCCTCCTTTCCTTTCTCGGCTATTCGAAAAGTCATTTAACTGATCTGCATGCCTTTATTCACTCCCCAACCCCACAGCCTGAGCACTCTATTTCCAACACAGGTCTGATTATTCCACTGCCCTGCTTGGAATCCCCTATTGGCTCCCCTTGTCTGATGGATTAAACCCACACTCTTTACAACAGTCAAAGGCTGTTAATGTTCAAGCCCAAACCTGCCTCTCCATTCTCAACTCCTACCATTTCCAGACATCCACTGCCCTCTCAACTCCTCAGAACTTCTCATATATTTTCAAATATTCCACTTCTATCCATACCTGCTGAAATTCACACTTACTGTTTTGATTACCTACAATGCCTCCCCCAAGCTCCTCTTCCCCTTTGCTTTCTTATGAATTCCTATGTTTCCTATACCCTCTATAATTTTTCTTAGCAATATTGTTTCTTATCAGTACTTTTCTTCCCCAACTCTTATAGCTTTTATTATTAATGTTGTGATTTATCTATTCTTTCATGGTTAAGTGTTGTTCTTGGTTCTTGAATAACAAAGACAAAGAGCTCCTGATGGAGTGGGTGAGGCTAGTGTATGAGCCAGCAGTCATAGAACAGTGTGATCAATAGTGCGATAGAGGTCAACACGGAATAGTTTCTCCTAGTAACAGTGAGTCAGGAAGCTTCTCAGGGAAGATTATCTATGAGCTGAGTCTTCAAGGATGAATGTGGATTTCCAATCTTTCCATTGAAAGGCTAGTTCATCCTATATCTTATTGCTTTACTTCTTACTACTTTCCTTCTCCAGCTACTCAAATTCTTTTGGACCCATCTAGTTTAGTTGCCAGTGCAATTCAATTCAACAACTTTCCTACATATCCTTTTATGAAAAGCACGAACAATTATAACAAAAATTGACCCATACATGCTTAAATATGGTGGCATTCTCAAAACTATAGGAGACAGACAACTACTTGTCTTGACCCTCCTTACCAATGAGGAAATTCTTTGCTAGACAAGTATTACAGATGATCAAAACATTTAAACTTCAGACAAAATCACAATGAAACACATTATACAGTTTTCAAAATAACTGCTGAAGTATAATATAAATTGTCACTGTTAATGATGAACCAAGGGTGTTTATTACTATTGATTGCATCCATGGTTCTCAAACTATGTATCAAGGCTACCGTGAACACCAAAAGACATAACAGAATATGTTAGATTTTTGAAGGAAATGTGGAGCCACTTGACATCCTTTTGATGGTGCCATATCTTTGCAAAACTGGGTTTTTTGTGGTTTCTATGATTAAAAGCCAGTATTGCATGAAAACCAATGTGGAGGAGGAAATGAGAGGGTGATGGCCAATCTAATTCCAAAGTCTGAGAAGTTATGCAGCATCAATAGCCACACACACCCCAGTAGTAACTGCGGTTATTAAAGAATGAAATAAAATATTTTTTTAATGTATGTGTTTTATTTTTTCAAACAGTTACTAAGTTGTTAGGACATAAATATCTTAAGGTGTTTGGACTCCATAAATGGAATTATTTGTTATTTCTTTTGGCCTAGAGTGCCATGAAAAAGTTACTGTGACATTAAAGGAGCCTTGAACTAAAAAAGTTTGGGTATCTCTGGCCTATTCTGTTATTGAATTGACTGCTATATTGCTCTTTTAGTAACTATTTCATCTGTAGGCCACTGGGTGGATACTTTTGGATTCCAAGGATTTTGTTGGTTTTCTAGTGCAAAGACAAATGTAAAGTCCTAACAGAATGAACTCTTTGCATAAAGGAAATTCAAAGGACCTGTTTTGTTACCTTGGGTTTCACCAGTGGCTTCTTGCAACATAAAATGTCCCCATTCTGCAGATTCAGATGCCATTCACAAGCCTTATCAGGGAGACACGACAATGGGGTTGGACTATCTTGCCCTGTCTACTTGTGACAAAAACAAAACAAAACAAAAACCCACTAGCCTTGCCAGGTTTGAGGTCGCTTTCTGTGACTGATTAGGATATAGTGAAATTTTTCTTGTTTTACTTTGCATAAAACTACTTGCCTTGTTCAGGTTTTACCTCACTACCTTGACCTCATCAGCACTCTGATCACTGTGATTACTGTGATTTAATAGATAAAGCCACCAGCTCTCTTTTAAAGCTAACTCTGCTATGCAATTAAACCAGCTGATTGAGTCATTAAGTGAGCATAATTAGTCACAGGAGAGAGTCCAGATTGGGATTCGGGAGAGAAGGGGAGATGCTAAGTGCATTTATTTCAGCAACAATGAGTTAAGAACCTCACCTTTTTCCTGTAACAAGAGAAATAGGCAAAATTACAACTGCAGGGAAATAGTTGACTAATAAATGTACTAATAAAAGTATCGAAAACCTTTTTTTCAATATGTGAATAAAATTTTCAATTAAAGAAAAAGCCTGTGTTCTAACAGATCTTTATTCTTTTAAAGCTGAAACAAATATTTAATAATATTTCAGAATGTACCTAAGTAGGTGGACTAATATAAACAAGTTATTTTTGTATCCTGCGTGCCTCGCAGTACCAGGTGATTTACTTGTTTATTAGGGTCATTGTTGGCCATCCATTCAGCACACTTACTGAGAACCTGCCCTGTTCCAGGTACTGTACAAGGCCACACCACATGCTGACAAATCTGAGATTTGGGAAAGGCATGAATCCAAGTGGATTAGCCTCATCTTTCTTGCCCAATAAGGAGAATGTAGGGAATTACACTGTGGTTACACTAACACAGTGTCCTCTGTAGATCAAAGAAGGGCGTTTTCCCCATGAGGCTGAATGACACACGAATTTGGGCAATGGCAGAAAGACTATGTTCTTCCTTGGCTTAGAGGGATCTGTTCAAATATCATAAGAGTGTTTGTCATGAGTGTCCACCACTGATGAATTATAGAATTGTCCAAATGTTCTTTTTTTCCTGGAACCACATCCTGTTTCTAAAGATTGAGGCAGCAAATTAAATGAAGAGTTCTTGATTTGAGATTCTCCAGACTCTTTTTATTTGTGTTCAAATTAGGAGCAATAGATGTTTATGAATAAATGATACTATCTAAGAAATGCCTTTAGCCCCTTATAAAATGGGTAAAGTATACTATGTCATTCCAGGTTATGGAGACCTAGAAGTGATTTCCTTAGGCTAGCAGCAGGGTTAATATAATACTTCTTATGATATCAGGAAGAAATTACTTGGCAGATTCGTCATTATGCCAATTAATGTTGTTTGGATTGTAGCAATAGAAAACCAAACCCTGAAAAACTTAAATAAAAAGAAAATATATTGGCTCCACATGGAGCCAAACATTCACTACAGAATGAAATTCCCCTTTTCCAAGAAGGACCAGTCATAGAAGATATCTTCATGGATTGTGAAGTCCATGAAGTAAGTTTTAAAACACAACTCTGTTTCAATTGCTCAAACATTGAAAGAGTAGTGATTCGAGGCAGAGTGTTGGGAAGTGTCAGACAGCCAGCATTCTGGAGAGATGATTGGTAGCATCTGCTGATGTCCATGGTATAAACACTCCTACCATGGCCCATTTCAAGTTACCAACATGGTGCCACTGAGTGTGTTGCCAGCCCTCATGAGCTGGTACAAACCAGTATAAGCTGGTGCCAGCACACCACTGACAATGAGTAATGTTCATAAGAGTTTTGCAAACTGAATACCTTACTTATGCCACCAAAGTGACAGCAAAATACCTCAAAACATACTAAATTAAGTCAGACATGAAGGTTGGGGTAGGGTTGGGTAGGGGAACAGTTACAAGAGGTATCTTTGTCACTTTGTCAAAAATATACATATTTTTAGCTACTTTTGATGGAAACCATGCAGATCCATCATTTGGTTGGTGTTATAGCCACATTAAAATAGCCTTCCTAAGTCTAAATAAAATGTTGGAGAAAAACAGCAATTATGTGGCCACAATCCCCTCTGTCCCTATGAACTGCTGCACAGTCAAGCATTTCTGCACACCATGTCCCCCGAGATGTCACTTACTCCTCAGGGTGGTCTCCTAGGCTCAAAATTTTCTGGCCACAGAAGACACATCTGTTTGTTGATATTTTTCTAGACTGCTAATTACATGAACCCTATGATTTTCCACTCTGGTGAATGAACAAAAACAAGGTTCGCAGTCAACGCTGCAACTCAGAACACTGGTGACTTGTTATGAACGAAGAAATAACCACAATGGCTGAGACTAAGGTAAAACTCTCACTAAGAAAAACTATCTTAAAGGTTTAGGCTTGTTCTTTGCAGTCAGCTCCTCAGACAGCACACTGAGTGGACATGTCCTCAGGTTTGTTTGGGGAATACAAACAAATTCCTCTCTCAAGTTTTTCAGGAAAACCAACTCTCCATGGCATGCTGTGTGTCCAGATCTTACCCATCTGAAGCTGAGGGTAGGAGTGACCTCTGGAAAGAAGCAACCACTCTCAGATTGCTTCTTCTTCCATCCTGTTGGGCCCTGCTTTGGGGACATTTGAGTCATAAATACAATTAGTCAGGAGTGATTGGCAGAAGGGATGTATAGTTGGGGGAAAAAAAACTTCTCAAGATTTCTTCTTTCCCCCATCTTTCAACAGGGTTGCATACAGTCTGGGGTGTTATCCAAATGTAATAAAATAACACAGTTCAAAATATGTGCCTTTGCATTTCAAATCCCAGAGCACCAAAATAGTGGAAAATCACCTAGTTCTTCCCCAAATGTCCATGTGGTCACACAATTTGCAGTAGCTAAAGTGAAGATTTACAAAAACAAAAACACAAACAAAAACAAAAAACCAAATTATTTAGTGTGTATCAGAATGCCATCTAGGGTGGGGCACCTGAGTGGCTTAGTCAGGTAAGCATCTGACTTCAGCTCACGTCATGATCTTCCAGTTTGTGAGTTCAAGCCCTGCGTCGGGCTGTCTGTTGGCAGCACAGAACCTGCTTCAGATCCTCTGTTCCCCTCTCTCTCTGCCTCCCCCCCACATTCTCTCTCTCTCTAAAATAAATAAACGTTTAAAAAAAATGTCATTTTGGGGCACCTGGGTGGCTCAGTTGGTTAAGCGCCAGACTTCAGCTCAGGTCATGATCTCACGGTTTGTGGGTTCAAGCCCCATGTCAGGCTCTGTGCTGGCAGCTCAGAGCCTGGAGCCTGCTTCACATTCTGTGTCTCCATCTCTCTTGACCCTCCCCTGCTTGTGCTCTCTCTCTCAAAAAAATAGATAAACATTTAAAAAAAATTTAAAAAAATAATAAAAAATTTTAAAATGTCATTTCAGGGAAGAACTTGAATTGAAATCCTTTTCACCTACTAACAGCAGGATAGTAACAAGCTTCTCAGTGAGTCAAACTGCTTCATATATCCAACCCAGCTCTTCCAAAGAATTCAGAGTCGATCTCTAAACGTAGTATTATTAATAATAGTAATAATAGCTAACACTTATTTCAGGCTTCTTTTGTGCCAGACACCAAGATATGCTTTTCATGTGTATACTTTAAATGTTTATTTATTTATTTTTGTGAGAGAGAGAGAAAACAGGGAAAGGGGAGAGAGAGTGGTGGACAGAGAATCCCAAGTAGGTTCTTCACTGTCAATGCAGAGCTGGATGTGGGGCTTGAGTTGAAATCAAGAATCTGACACTTAACCCACTGAGTCACCCAGATACCCCATGAGTAAACTTTAAAGAGTGGTTGAAGTAGGTTTATCCCCACAACAGCCCATGGGATAATGTTCTATTATCCTCATTGCATAAAGAAACTGAGGTTTGGGGCACCTGGTCGGTTAAGCATCTGACTTTGGCTTAGGTCATAATCTCATGGTTCATGAGTTCAAGCCCCACGTCAGGCTCTGTGCTGACAGCTCAGAGCCTGGAGCCTGCTTTGGATTCTGTGTCCCCTTCTCTCTCTGCCCCTCCCCTGCTCATGCAGTCTCTCTCTCTCTCTCTCTCTCTCTCTCTCTCTCTCTCTCTCCTTCTCTCTCTCTCTCTCAAAAATATACAAACATTAAAAAAATTAAGAAAAAAAGAAACTGAGTCTGAAAATATTCAGTGTTTAGATGAAAGGTCATAAAATTAGTACAGCCAGAACCAAAGATTAAAATGAGTTCTGGGGCGCCTGGGTTGGCTCAGTTGGTTAACCTTCCAACTCTTGATTTCGGCTCAGGTCATGATTTCACCATGGTGAGATCTAGCCTGGCAATGGGCTCCATGCTGAGTGTAGAGCCTGCTTAGGATACTCTCTCTCTCTTTCTCTGCCCCTCCCCCATTGTGTGTGTATGTGTATGTGTGTGTGTGCATTTGCGCTGTCTGTCTAAAATAAAAACATTCAAAAAAATTCAAACTGAGTTCTTAATCGTAGTGGATTTCCAAGTCGATTAGACAAAAACCTGCAAAGTACATAAAAGAGAAAGGATGAGGTAAAGATATTTGAAGGCAATGCTGCTATAAATACACAGACAAGTTCAACCTTTGGGTTAGAATGATAATAATTAACATTTGCACAGCGTGCTTTAATTTGCAAAACATTTCCGTTACATTTGATCTTCATAGCAATTCTGAAACACAGAAAAAGAAGTCTGTGATTTTCATTTTGCAGAGGTGAGGTTGAAGTTCAGGAAATGATTTATGACAACAGATCACTGCTCTGCTACTCTAGGTCAGCAGAAAAGTTCCTCCGTTCATTTTGAGGTCTAAGACCGTCATAATACCAAAATCTGATAAAGACGGACAAATACTACAGACTAATTTCACTCATGAATATAAGTTCTAAATAAAATATTTTCAAATTAGTATAAACACAGAAATTCTAAATAAAATATTTGCAAATAGAATCCAGCAGCATATAAAATAATTACAGTTGACCCTTGAACAATGTGGGGCTTACAGATGCCAACCTTCCACTCAGTTGATAATCCACCTATAATTTTGGATTCCCCCAAAACTGAACTGCTAATAGCCTACTGTTGACTGAAAGCTTTACTGATAATATAGTCAACACATAGTTTGTATGTTACATGTATTATATACTGCATTCTTACAGTAAAGTAAGCTAGAGAAAAGAAAATGTTAGGAAAACTGTAAGGAAAAGAACATACATTTGCAGTACTACATTGTATTCATTAAAAAAATCCGTCTCTAAGTGGACCTGCAGAGTTCAAATCCATGTTGTTCAAGGGTCACTGTATATACTATGACTCCCTTGGTATACACCATTCTGGAATGACTCAACATAAAAAAGCTCTCAATATAGCATACCATACCAAGAAATTAGGGAAAGCATAATACAGTGTCCGCCTCCTAAAGACACATTTGATAAAACTCAATAACCATTTCTAATTAGTTGTGTGTGGGGGGGGGGACCATGATGCTTCTACTCAGTGCGTAGCACTCCATCTCATACTACACAGCAAGGTCTCAAGCATTTGGTAAATCAAGAACGCACGCTCTAATATAAGAGAAGAAATGAGACATTTAGGCCCACTATCAACTGAACATGAAGGATCAGATACACTATATATCTGATATATATGCTTAACTTATCTGTACAGGAAACGTGCAAACAAAGCCACTAAATTAACAGGCAGCAACCTTGCTCAGCCCTTCCTGGCACAACCACCTGTCTATAGGAAGGTTTGGGGATGCATGCAGCTTTATCACTAAGCAGCTCGTGGTTGGATGAGGCGAAAGTCCATCAGCCATGATCAGTGGGTGCTCTCCCCCTCTATCATGGGATGATAAAGCCCTAATCAGCCCATGGGGAGATGACCCAGGGACATCTTTATTGGAGGGCACGCCAGCAGTCTCCACAGTCACTAGTCCCTAAAATCTAAGGTTGCAGGCAGTAGAAAGAATGGCAGTGACAACCTTCTTTCTCTTTGATGGGCAGTGGCAACAGCCCCAGCCAGATCATGCCTCACCCAGCCACGGAACTAGTACAAGCACTCCCCCACCATGGCAATCTCCGCTGTGCCACAGATCAACCGACCAGCCCCAGGGGTCAATGCACAGAGCCAGTTTTGAGAACAGTGGTGTCCATGCACACGTAGATGCGGCTGCTTGGTTCACGTGAGAGAGAGCATGGTTTGTGCACTTATGCTTTGCAATGAAGCTATAGGTGGAACACATCACTGTGCCATCTGTCTTAGGGGTGCAGAGAGTGGACTGAATGGTGGGTCCTGAGTGGTCTTGAGCCAAAGCCCAAGCTTCTTTTGGGAATCTTGTTAGCTCATCAGAGTGTTCAAGGAATGGGAAGAGCAATTAGTGTAAAATAAGCACTATTTTCTCACCTCCTTCTTCTCCTTCCCTAAGTCACAGAAGGAATACAGTGACCCAGAAAGTTCTACCTGACCTGCAATTTTTATTTCAAAAATGCTGAACAAGAAAACTGTTCATTTCCTCTGAGACCCCCAGAAAGAGAACTGATTATTAGCAGCTGCCTAATTGTTATACTAATGATCAAACTTCAACAAAAGTAAATTGTTTTTTAAACACAGGGCTTTTCAAAAATTAAAACTAAACAAAGCAGCATTAGCCTCATAGTTAGAGAATATTATTTCTTTGGACTCCAGCTAAAATACAAGCCTCACATTGCCTTATGCTTTATTTGTTTATAATAATTTTATATAGAAACATCAGGTTCTTTAGCAGGTTTTGAACACTATGTAGAATTTTGTACCTGACCTGCGTGGCAGCACGCCTGTGCCAGTTGAAGTGTTCTAGTTCACTAACTCTTGTGTATCCCCAGATATTTGGTTAGCTGGGTCAAAATTGCAGAGGCCGTTTTAAAATGCATGACCCAAGTGTTTTTGCTCAGCAATATTATAAATCTAAAAAGGCAATACTGACAATTAGACTAAAATGGATACATAAAAACGAATCCTTTAACTTCTACATGCTTTTATTTAACCAATTTAAAACGTGCTTACATGTTTGAAATGTCCTCAGTAGTAAAATCTTTCTTCCTAATTTTGCAATTTGGATATTCCAAAACAAAATAAATATTCTAAGAACTACTGGTCAATTAATTATAGTCCAATATGAAGAGATACCATTCTACTTTTCTCAGTTAGAAAACCAATTAATTTACCTTAAATATTTCCACTTGTTAATTTTCTCCCTAAAAGATTTGATGTATAGGAAATATACTCGTGTATTTTTTTTGGTTATCACAAAGACTCAAAGTTTCAACAAAATTCCATTCCTTTGTAGAGGGCCAGTATGTATGCTGAAGGGGAAGCAGTGTTTGTTGTGGAATTTGAAATCCCAGCTAATGTAAAAGATTAATAGTAATTATTTGAGTCTTTTCTTGGTTCATCTTTTTCATATCATGAGAGCTCCTCTTACATACACACTATCCACGGGCACATTTATAAAATACTGTATATTTACAGAGTTTAAAAAGCAAGAGGAGTGCAGAGACACAATAGAAAGACTAGGAGATAACCAAGTGGAATAAATCCAGTTAAGTGTTCCCATCAATTCTCATGAATTTGAGAGCAGAATGGTCCAGTTTGGGATGCTTCCATGGTGGCAAATAAGCCAAAGTTCTATGGATAAAAAACAGTCTTATAAAAGTTCAAGAGCCTATGAGTAAAAGGCTAAAAACCTAGTGAAACCTTTCCATTTGCTCTTAATGCATTGGAAAGTTACAAGCCATCTGAAAGAAAAAAAAAAAGCTTACATTCACCATACACACAATAGTTTTCAATATGGTCTATTCCCCTCTAAATATCCCATGAGTTATACACAAGTAGGCAGCTAGGAAAGCTTAGCACTCATTCATACTTTTAATCAATATTTGGGCACCTCGTATTACACACACTCTGGCAAGTTCTGGGAAGACAGAGGGAATATCAGGATAAATAGGTAGTCTCTAATGAGGAATGCATGGCAGGTAAACTAATAATCATCACATAACATAATTTACTATCAAATGAGAAAGGAGAGTATGAGAGAGAGAGAGAATAGTTAACTGTTTCAGAAGAAGGGATGACATCCTAGAAGAAATACACTGAGTTGCACAAGAATGAGGATGCATTAAGGTAGGGAGTAAAAAATGATCACCCTGGGGTCACCCCTTGAATGAAGAGCAGAGAGATCTTAATGGCCACAGGAAATGAGGAGCTCTGTCTTTAACTTCTGGTCCAACAAATGCAGAGCTGAGAAATGGTGGTGACAAATAGATTTATAGACATGAGAGAAGAGTGGTGGCTTAGGATCTGGATGACAGGGCTATAGACTGCAGGGTCAGACAATACAAGTCCAGGCAAATTTGAGGTCGACAGTCTTCTTTGGCTTTCAGTAAAGCACGTGACCACTGTGACACACTGATTGCACTGGTGGTTTTAGCTTGGTGAGGATACAGAGCCCCTCCTCAAGACCTCACTCACTGTGCCCCATTTGGCACCAATAAAATGGTGGGGATGAACATTCCACATGCAGGTCTTTGTAATGATTTTATAAACTACAAAAAAGAAGAAATGAAAGGGAGACTTCACCCAATTGTTCATCCAAAACAATAATGAAATCTCTTTTAAGATCGTAAAATCTTCATAAATTTGATTTTGAAATTTTGCCTTCATCTTACAAGCTTTTGTCAGATTGCAAAACACCATAATATGACCCAATAATAATAACACTTCTACTGGAGTGTTCAGTGTTTATGGCAACATAATTTGTGATGATAAAACATTCAAAACAGCCAATATATAGGACAAATCAGAAATGTTAAAATAAATTATAACTAACTGCTGTCATTTAAAAATTATCTTAAAAATTATCTTACATTTAATGATATGGAAACTGCCCATAATATGAAAAGAATTAAAGTTTACATGCTATATATCTCTTTTGGTCCCACTTTGGTAATACGAAAAGAAAAAAAAAATTGGAAAGCAATTGCCTCGGGATCAACAGTGATTCTCTGTAATCAGTGCAATCAAAGATCAATTGATTTTTTTTCTTTACACTTTTCATCATTTTCTAATTTTTCTGCAATTAACACCTATTCACTTTATAGTCAGAGAAATACTTTGCATTTTTAATCAACTGGATAATAATCAGAGAAATACTTTATATTTTTAATTAACTGGATAAGAATAATTAACTGGATAATAATTAAGGAAAACATAGACGCTCAAAACTCTACTTGCAAAAGATGTCCTGGAATTGTAGCGACAAAAGTTCACTTTCTACACTGCTGAAGCATTCATGCCAGGTTTTGACAATAGTAGTGATTAGGGCATGTTATGTGCTATTAGGGGAAGATCCTCCTGTTGACCCATATGATGAGGAAACTCAGTAATCTATGGCTGACAATGATGTTGAGAAAGCAGAGATAGATGACCGTCCAACTAATGTCCCTAGAGTCATGGGGAACCATTATACTTGGACCAAGCAACATGAATTCCACGTACAAACCAAACTTAAATGCTTTAAAATGTTCCAATTTAATGAATTAGAAACCATCTCACAAAATTCAAGCAGTAGCCTCGGACCACCTAAAGGTCCCTAACCACAATAGCAAAACTGCTTCAGCAGCCTTTTTGGAACGGTACAACGGTATTCTAAGACTAATTTGACAAAAAAAAGCCTTAAGTATGAGGCTAAAGACCAATGAAGCACCACAGAGGGAATTATCTCTAAGTTGGGAATTGTTCAGGAAAGGGTATTAGAAAAATGAAGATACTATATTGCAAGAAGGGAGAAGAGGAGGAAGAGAGGAGAAAAGAGTAGATTATTCAAAATAGTGATTACTTGCATGGTGGAAAAAAAATCAACATGGGGAAAGAAATCTGAGTCAGACCCAGAAATGGGACCAGCAGAAACAGACACCAAGAGTAGGGAATCTAGATAGCTAGATGTTAAGTATGAGCAAAGAGTGGAATTTTTTTTCAGAAATCTACAAAAAGAGAGAGAGAGAACAAAATTCTATGCATTCAATTTCATTCATTAGCCTTTAAAATGCTCTGTCCAAAATAAAATTTATAGCACTTTCCAACTTCTAATGGTGTTCTGTAAGCCAAGCATGATCAAAGTTGGCTTTCTCCTAGTAGCTGGAAGCCAAGACCAGGTTCAGAGAATGACACAAAAGCTGAAAGCCTCCAGGCAGAAGAGGTGACCCCAGCTCTCTCCCTGAGAGGAGGTCAGACATCTGGCAGCCACAGCTGGCCCCGAGCGAGGCAGCAGAGAACGGTAGAACCATGTGCAGATGGTTACGAATGAACCTCCCAAGGAGAAGGGCAGTGAAACGGAGCAGAGAGGAGTATCTGGACAGACTGGTTTACAACTCTACAGCTCCGAGAGGTCCGAGGTGGCTGCAGCAGCTCCCAAAGAGGAAAAAAGGCCACAGCCTGAGAGTGGAAAAGGGCTCCTCGATCCTAAGAAATCTCATTTAGGAACTAAAATCTGACTCAACTGGTGGTCTTGTTTTAAACAAAACATGTATTTATCTTCCTCCACACACTTTTTAATGGTTTTTTCTTTCAAATACCAAAAAAGGACAATAAAAGACATTTGAATCTTTTTTTTTTTTTTTAAGTATTTTCCTGTGGTTTTAAACCAACCTTTTGAGTGAGTTTCCTGTCACTGTAGATGACGCTCCTGGTTCCCTCGCGTCCTGTGTTCCGCCCTCACCGGCACCAGCTCGGAAATCTGTGGTCTCTGTTTCCGGCGCTCGGAACCCCTAAGGTCCAGTGCTGGCAGGTGTAGTGTTGTTGCTCCAGGACTCCACCAGGGCTTACGGTCCACTGGTCTGCCTTCACCGTCCCTTTCTCACACCTCTCTTTAGAACCTAGAATCTAGGATTTGTCATTATGCACACCCCCTTGAATCTCTCCTCGCCCCTCTTGCCCCTGCTTCACCTTATACTCACCAGCTGCAGCGGGCGCTGTGGCCCACTACCCTTTAGAATGGAGACCATGGTCCCATAGCTGCCAGAATCACTGCTGCCTGAAGACTCACAGCTCACCTGCTTTCTGGGAATGGCTTTTGGCAATAGGGATTTGTCCTGTCCAATCGTCCAAAGCATCACTACCACCACCACCGCCCCTCTCCAAGGGCAGCTTGCATCCATGACAGGGGTGCAGAAGCCTGGCTCCCTAGCCTTGACCTCAGATAACACTGAACAAGCCCAGCTCCAGAGTCTGGTAGGACTGGCTGAGACCTTGGTTGCACCTGTGTCACAGTACCTTCACCCTCGGCCCCATCCTGCTTCACTTGCTTCTTTGTCAAAGGATTTCCCAATAAACCTTCTGCTCGCAAATGTTCTCTCAGAGTCTCCTTCCAGGGAACCAGACTTAACACCTAGCAAAGCCCAACTCTGCCTCATCAGTCAGGGTTCTAAAAACAAAAAATGTCCTCACATCCAAGAGGGGTGAAAAGTGAAAGTCAGTTTTACAAAGTCATGAGCAAGGTTGAATGGAACAAGGAGTGTTGTTGAAATGGGGGGTGGTATAGAAGAAAGAAAAGAATCTTCTTTAGTTCTTTAGCTATTGATTCTAAGTCTAAGTCAATCCCACTAAATAAAAAATGAACATTCATGACAGCAAGGCTTTACTTTGTTTTCCATTCCAGTTGTATGAAAAATCAATTAAATCCAAGAATATGTACTGAGCATCTACTATGTATCAGATAATATGCTAGGCACAGTGCAACACCAGAATAACCAGTTATTAGCAGAAAGAGTCAAACATTCAGCAAATCTGGGTACATGATACTCATTGATTTGAAAATTAAATGTACTGAATCAACACATTCTTTTGGAATCTGGTAAACAAAACCATAAAAATATAATTGGCACACCATTCTCCATACAAGATTAAATTTAATCACAAGGATAAAATTGTCTTGCAGACATTTCTTTAATCCACCAACAAATGTAAATATACCAGCCAGCCTATAAGAGAGAAAACTACCTCTCTCCACTGCCTTCACCTGTCATCAACTCTGCCTTTTGTTATGTTATACTGTGATGCTATATTCAACCCTTTACTTCTTAATTGATAAATAAAGCTCCTCACTATGTTCATGTTAAAGTTTGGGGGCTTGATTTTAGAGTCCAATAGTTGTGATTTTTTTTTTTTTTATTTTTTTTTTTTTTTAAATTTTTTTTTTTTTTCAACGTTTTTTATTTATTTTTGGGACAGAGAGAGACAGAGCATGAACGGGGGAGGGTCAGAGAGAGAGGGAGACACAGAATCAGAAACAGGCTCCAGGCTCTGAGCCATCAGCCCAGAGCCTGACGCGGGGCTCGAACTCACGGACCGCGAGATCGTGACCTGGCTGAAGTCGGACGCTTAACCGACTGCGCCACCCAGGCGCCCCGTAGTTGTGATTTTTAATGAAGACTTTATAGTTTCAGAGAAGCTGTAGTATTACTTAACAACGACTTGAGTGTTTTGGCAACATCCAATTCATTAATTTCATTAAAGATTTCAGTCCAGTGTCTAATGGGGATGTCCATTTTCATAAATTTGTTTTCTCAGTGTCACCATTTCACTGCTAGAGGATGCTCCTTACCTATTCACCATTCAATGAAGTAGAATTTCTTGAGTATCTGCCATACTCAAGACTGGGAGGGCACTGTGGGATGTCAATGAACTAGAATGATGGGACGATGACACGGACACTTAAATACTGAATGATAGTGACAAATCCTACACTTTGTACTAGGCTGCAACCCACTGGATGTCTCTTGCTTGTCAAAGGTAACTCACTGGAAACCACAGAAATGACCACATTTTTCTTGTATTCATTACTTGATTTCAGGAGAGATATTTGAAATCTGTGCCCTGGAGTCAACATTTTAAGGGGAAGCCCACCAATCTTTGTTAATTGCAAAATAAACATCTTTCTAACAGAAATAGAGCCCACATTGGCATTATCTGTTGGGCATACATGTTCACTCTAGCTAGACTCCATGCTAAGTTTAAAGAGGAGAGAGAAATTTGAAGTGAGATTTGAAAACAAAAAGTGCTCTGGAGGCTCATTAAAGATGCATATGTCATGCTAAAGCAAGTATCCGTAAATGGCATCGGACTGAAATCTGACCGCAATGGAATTAAATCAGAGATCAATAATATGATGCTTTTAGCAAAGATTGCTAGAAAACATCCAAGTATTTAGAGATTAATGACACATTTCTAAATAACAAATAGTTTTTTTTAAAGGAAAGAGTCATCAGAGACCTAGAAAGTATTCGCACTGAATGATAATAAAAACTCAGCATGTCAAAATTTGTATGTAGATGCAGCAAAAACAATCCTTAGAGAGAAAGGTGTTCTTTTAAATGCCTATATTAGAAAAGAAAAATGTTTAAAATCAGTGATTTAAGTGTCTACCTTAAGAAGCTAGAATAAGAAAGGACAAAGGAAAAGAAAGGAAAGAATATAGATAAAAATGGAAATCAAAGTAATAGAAAAAAAAAACAATACAGAAAATCAACAAAGCCAGATGCTGGTTTGTGGAAAGACTTACTTTAAAAAAAATGCTTCATCACACATATAGCACATGTCCACTCTTATGTTTTGTTCAGAGGGGAAAATTGCTCCAGAAAGATTAGCCATTAATATTTATTCCATTAAAAAAGCAGGAAAAAAATCATATTTATGCATGCAATAAATAGTTTGGTTTCATATGTCTGGTCAAATTGAGTAGCCCACAGAAAAAGACCTAAACCACATTTTAAATTGAAACACATACACATACACACCACATGTGGGAATTTGCCCAAAATATTGCTATTTTTATTAGAAAAAAAAAAATTAGATCCAAGGTTGCTTTTAAAAATAGAGGATTATTTCATTTCTATATTTTTTCATCTCATATATGAAATAGAGCTGTTTGAAATCATTTATAACTACAGTGTAGACACTTTTCTCTCCACCCTTCTGGTAGTTTTCATGCTGCATTATTTTTTAGTATAAAACTCTCTACATAACTAAGAAAACTTTCAGGGCTCCATTAATGGCACACTTGTCAGAAATAATGCACTAAATATATAATTTTTAAAAGCTATAGTTTAAGCTGCTTAGAATTCATCTTGATGAATTACTGCCTATATTCAGTAGGAACAGGAGATCTTGGTACACTAGGAAGCTTTCCAAAAATCCAGCCTAATTGTAGACGAGTGGCAATTGCTCAGCAACATGGGAGGTGATTGTCGTCACAGTGACTGGATGGGCGCCCCAGGCGGTAGAGCCTCCTAGGTTGTGGGCAGAGAGACCAAGAAGGGGAGGATGGGAGTGCCAGGAAGGCCAGCCGTGGCATAGATGAACAAAGAAACAACAGGTCACTGTGAAGACCAGGCTTCCCTGTGCCCTTCTGTCAGCGCTGAGGCCAGGAGAAGGCAACAGAAAGAGAAAACACCCAGGGGCCAGAGGAATTCAGGAACAAGTTTCAAGGCAAAGGTAGACTGGACCTGTCTTTACATGGACATGATGTGGGCAGGAACATCCAGGTTTTGACCAGTAACTCCAAATAAAGGACTGAGAAATGATTAGCTAGAAGGTTCTGTCGTGTTGCCAGTTTGCATGAGCTAGGAGAAACAGCAAGTTTACTTAAAACTATGCACAATAAATTCCCTTTTACATTTATTTATTCAATCAACAAATATTTATTGAAGGTCTTACATGTGCCAGCTCCCACACTAGGCATGGAGATAATTAGGACAAGCTTTTGTAAAGTTTACATTCTCGTGGTGGAGGCAGACAACAAAAAGAGAAAACAGATTAAAGGGATACTTTTGGAACATAATATTGCTATAAGAGACATAAAATAGGGTGATATGATATGGTGTGCCTTGCACAGTGTGTATGGAATGGGGCTATTTTAGATCTGGGATCTGAGCAGGTCCCTGAGACAATGCAGTCACATAGGACCCTATGTTCAAAGGGGCCCCCCCACTCTGAGATTAATACCCTGCAGTTGCCATATTAAAATTCTTGGTAATTCTATCTTTAGCTCTGTGTTTTGTAAGTGGCGTCTGATGGGTAATGGAGCATATGCTCGAGGATGGTTTCTCAGGGTCTGTGCCCAGCAAGGGCTGTGGCACCAGTGCAAGGAGGCGCGAGGTTAAGCGTGACCCCCAGGAGCCTGTGAGGGTCTGCACTTGGCCTACAACTTTCTTCATGCCCAAGGAAGCATGACATTAAATAGCAAATAGAAACCCCATGACGGTCAAAGAAGAGACCAGAAGAAGAAAGGTACAAGCTTGTTTCCTGCTTTTAAAACCAAGGGACTCACATTTTCATTTTGCACTGAACCCCACAAATTACATCCTTGGTCCTGCTCTGAGAAGGGGCATTTGGAGTAGAGGTTGGATTATTCCAAAGAGGGAGAGCTGCAAGTGCAGAGGTCCTGAGGTGGGCATAAGCTCAGTGTGTTCACAGAACAGAAAGCTGACAATGGCAGGAAACTCTGATCAAGGCAGAGGCTGGAATGAGGGACAAGAAGAAAAGGCACAACCAGGAGCTGAGGGAGGACTCCATGGGGTGGTCCAGGAGGAGTTTTCAGCTCTGGAGAGAGGGGACAGTGATGGGGAAAGGGAGTAGGGGAGGAGCTCAGGTGTAAAGATTGTCCACTTCACTTCCTGAATTGGCCCAAAAAGTCCCAGGGGGCCTCAACCTTCTGAGATCTGTCACCTTCCTGGGAAGCTGGGAATCCCATATTCTACACCCAAGCTGGCTTTGAGCTATGGGCTGCTTCAGTCGTCCACATTTGTCTCTCCATAACACACACTAAATGATGTGCCCCACCTCTGTGTCACAGCCTATGTTCCGTGTGCTGCTCTCCCCTGCCCCTGCCACTGGATCTTCATCCCAGGCTCCCAGGCTCCCAGGCTCCCAGGCCTTCTTTCCGTTTTCAGAAGGACTACGCTTAACCTTGCCCTGGGCTTGCCTCCACTCAATGACTTCTCCTCTCTGCCACACCCAGCCAATTCTGCTCCCCTCCTAAGACTCTGCATAAATGTCCCTTCGGAGTCCTTGTGCAAACCCCCAGCCTGGCTTGGGTCTCTGCACTGTTGGTCCACTTCTTCTGTAGCAGTTGTACATTTATTCATGTGGTCATTTGATTAGTATCTGTCTCTCCAAATGAACTGTGAGGTCTTTAACGGCAGGGAACAGGTCCCTTTTGCCTACACTGGAGTGCTTAGCACCCTGCCCAGGGGAGGCATATGCAGGCTGTCAGTCATGAAGGTCTAGAGGAGCATGGGGTGGGGAATGAGCCCTGCTGCAGAGCTGGTACTTTGAGTTGGGCTTTCAGAAATGCAAAGAAGGGAGTAAGGGATCTGCCTTAAAAAGGGATCTTAAAAAGGTCTGCCTAGTTTAGAATGTACTCAACTATGAAGGCAGAGAGGAGGGAAGAAATGGACAGGAGAAGACCTTTTCCCTATTGCATGCAAGGTCCTGGAATGTGAGAGGTGGCCCGCAGAGCAGCAGAGGCCTGCCAGCCAGGACAGTCGCCCATCCCTTCCTTCCTAGCCCTTTCAGATCTCCTCAGCAGACTTTCTGGTCCTGTCTTATTCACCGGCAAAAAGCAGTAAACCAGGTCTCTCCTTGGAACATTTGGGGTGAAAACCCAACACCCTGGGCTGCTCAGAAAAAAAGATTCATGGAGTGCCTTAGGTGGCTCAGTCAGTTGAGTGCTTGACACTTGTCAGCTCAGGTCATGATCTCACAGTTCATGGGTTCGAGCCCTATGTTGGGCTCTGTGCTAACAGATGGGAGCACATCCCATCTGTTAAAAAGATCCCTCTCAAAAATGAATAAACATTTTTTTAAAAAAAGAAAAAATGATTCATTGGAAAAGAAGCTTTAAGTATCATATCACTCTGATAAGAATATAAATTAAGGAGAAAATAGCTCTGTGTGGTAGGCAGCCTCTAACAGGTCCCTCGGAACCCCCACCTTCACATAGCGACACCCTGTGCAGCCCCCCTCCCCCTGAGTGTGGGCTAGACTTAATGAGTTGTTTCTAAAGACAGAATGACAGCAATGATCAGGTGACCAGTCTGGGATTCGGTTATAAAAAGATTTTGCCTTCTGCCTTACCTACCTTCTTTCTCATGCATTGCTTGCCCTGGGGAAATGAGGCAGCAGCCTCATGGAAAGGCCCATGTGGCAAGGGACCGAGGGCTGCCAGCAAACACCTGGGTGGGCTTCAGAGAAGGTGGCCCCCACAGACCTGACCTCAGCCCCAGGCAACAGATTCACAGCAACCTCATGAGAGATTTGCACCAGAGGCACCTAGTGATGCCAACTCAGATTACTAATCCACAGAAGCTATGAGACTAGAAATGTTTGTTGTGTTAGGCCATTAAGTTTTGCAGTAATTTGTCACACAACACTAGACGCCATACACTGCTATGCGTCATTTCTGAACTCTACACCTGTGCTGAGGTTTGAGACTTGAGCACCAGCAATGTGCTCGGCACACTGGCACGTGGCACAGTGCGAGTTGGAATTTCTGCCCAGTGGGGTTTAGCAAATAGCAAACACAAAAGGAACTATCTTGCTGAGGAGTTTTTATAGTGCTGGTTATGTGAGCAATGTTTAGAAATCCACAATCATTACCGATATCCTTTCCTTAAAAAGAAACTCATGAAAGAAAAAGGAATTTGGGAGTTTTGATTCCCTTTTTAAGAATATATTGAAGCATGTGTCCACAATATGTAATGCTCAGTGGACTGGGCCAGTTCTTTCTCATCCCAAATTCACATTGTGAACAATCCATTGCATACGTGGCCTTTGAAGGTCTTGCCTGTTCCCTCTCTCTCCTTCTCTCTCTCTCTTTTCCCTTCCTTCCTTGCCTCTCTGCCTTCCCTCCTTCCTTCCTTAATATTACAGGTAAAGCATTAGGAGCCCTTTGTCCATTAAATAAAGTATCCCTAAATTATGGCAGCCCTCAACCTAACTTTTTTAACTTGGGCATCTCTCCTAACCCACGTAGATAGAAAAAGTTTAATACAAACAAGGAAAGTTATTACAAATCATATGTTTAGTTTAGTACTAATCCGCCTCTGCAATGTAGTGAGCTCCTTAGAGTAGTGCTTCTCAAATCTTATTTATACAGATCACTTGGGGAATCCTGTTAAAACATAGTTCAGTAATTCTGGGAGGACCCGAGATTTTGCATTTCCAACAAGCTTCCAGTCAAAGCCCATGCTGCTGGTCCCTGGCTCACACTTGAAGGAGAAAGGCCACCCCAGATGGAGACATCTTCTTATTTCTGGGCCTGAGTAACTGCCACTGTCAGATGAAGGGTTGCGTTTACTGACCTCTTAAATCCTACGAACTCATGACACTCCCCTCGAGTCTGCCCTTCCTTCTCTTCCCCCGTGACCCCCGTTGCAGTATTTGGTGCCACCACCTACAGTGTCACTTTTCCCCTCTCAGGTTCCCCTCATCCCCCGGCACACCCACATCTGATCCACGTGCAAGCCCTGTCGCTTTTATGTCCTGTATCCTTCCTTACATCTCCACCTACCTGTCTTTACCTCCACTTCCAGCCTCTACTCCACCTGAGCCATTTGCCCTCCTACCCAAGCCAATGTCACCAACCCCCAGGGTCTTTGGATAAGGCTCATCTAACTACATCATCTCTCTGCTTAAACCCTTCAATAATTCCTTAAGGTGGCCTATGTGAAGTTCTTTTAATAACTCAAGATCTTTTCAGCTCAGAGGCCTCTGCACAGGCGATCCATTTGCCCTGAAAACACCGTTCCCCAAGTTTGTCATCCTGTGGGTGGGGCTCTTTTGAAAGGCCTGCCAGACCTTCAGAGTAACTGAGGTATCTTTATTATGCAGTCTTTCAACAGACTGTATTTTTCCTTCATAGCATGTATTACAATTAATTTATTAAATCTCACGTGAGTGTCTGGTCTGTGACCGGGCTGACATCCACACTCACTCTGGGTCGCTGATCTATCCTCAGTGTTCAGCACAGGAGTGGCACATGTGGGCACATGATCGAAATTCTTTGAATGAATAATTATCTCCCACCCACATTCAGAATTCCAGATAGATATCTCTATAGCGTATCTATTACGTTCTAATGGGAACTAAACATTAGTTAAAGATTTAATCTTGGCCTCGCAACATGGGGATGTTAGACATACTGCCTTATAATTATTGTACAGTTTCCTTTTTAGGAAGGCTGTGCATGCTGTGGCTAAGTGTGATAATAATTAGTGGATAGATGCGAGGGGCGTATGGCTCATATACTGAAGTTCCAAATAATTGACACAGGAATTCTAAATATTGACACGAACAAGGCATAGAGAACACGTGGTTTCCAGGCCTCCTCGTTTAGAACTTTAGTTTGCCTCTGCTTTTTTTTTTTTTTTTTTTAACAGTGAATTAAAGAAGTAAATCCCTTGTCTATCAAAACCCCGGACCAGTCGCAGACACAGACAAAATTCGTGGCCAAGGGGTGTCTATCTGGGAGGTCTGAGTAGAGGGCTGGGGAGCCCCCCCCCACAACGTGACCACAGTACCTTCCTAGTCACCTCAGTTCCACCAGAATAAATGTGTTTCTTTAGAATTTGAAGAGCCCTGTTAAAATGCAAATACCTTTTGGATAGCTGAGCCATCCAAGGTTAGAGAAACAGTTTCTCCTCAAGCCAGAGTTATGTGTACACAGACAAAATAGGTGCATTTTCCTAAAGTGTTTGTTTTTTCTACCCTAACAAACTCTAACGTAATTTATATTTTAAACCAAATACAGAAATATTATAGAATAATACCAAAATTTGCATGAATCTTCAAATGAAAGGAGAGATTCAAGGAAATGTTATGAGGAACACTAATTCAGGCCTGAGGTATTAAGGACCTGTCTTTGGCATACTTACAAAGCACAGACAAGAGTGTTCTCTAACCAAACCAGTCAGCCGGTGGGGTTGGTGGAGGGCGGCATGGGTTTGCAGGGAGGGTGTGTGCTGGGGACTGCTGTTATGTACTGTCCTTTCAGAGTAATAGATTCCTTATTTTATTTTATTTTATTTTATTTTATTT
The DNA here is from genome assembly GCF_046562875.1 of Panthera onca. Lineage (NCBI taxonomy): Eukaryota > Metazoa > Chordata > Mammalia > Carnivora > Felidae > Panthera > Panthera onca. The sequence continues at coordinate 30,412,109 of NC_138351.1, read as the reverse complement.
TATTTTATTTTATGTTTTATTTTAGAGAGAGAGAGAGAGAGCATGCAAGCAGGGGAGAGGGGCAGAGGGAAAAAGAGAGAGAATCTTCAGCAGGCTCCACACTCAGTGTAGAGCTTGACATGGGGCTTGATCCCGTGACCCTGGGATCATGACCTGAACCAAAATCAGAAGTCGGATGCTCAACTAACTGGGCCACCCAGGTGCCCCTACATCCCTCATTTTAACCTTGATCCGTCACCAGCCATGCCCAATTCTGGATTTCCCAGCCTCCTTTGCAGCTAAGCACGCTTCTGTGACTAAATTCTGGCCAAGGTAACAAAAGATGAATTGTGATGAGACAATTTCTGAAATTTTCCGTAAAGACAACTGGCAAATGGCCCATCTTTCTTTTCCCTTTGCCTTCCTTCTGGCTGACTGCCGATTTCCTGTGGGGCTGAGGCTGGAACAGCCAGACCTGGCAGTGGGAACTCCTTACACTGGATGAGTCAGACAGAAGGGGCAAGACTTGCATGCAGGCCCTGGACGGTCGGCCCCAGACTTTACAAAAAAGAGAAACAGAAGCCAATCCCTTGCTGAGGCCGCTGCTGTTGGGAAAAACAACAAAACCTGGAAACCTAAGCCTAATGAGTACAAAAAGTAAAAAGAATTACAAAGCAATTTATTACCCCACCTGGGACACTTTTGGAGGGAATTGGGCATTGAAACAATTAAAGTTATGTCATTTTGAACTATTTTTTATTGACTAGCATTGGTGTTACTATTTTGATGGATCTACAAAATAGTTCAAGAACTGTTTCCAGAAATAAACTTTTTAAAATAATAATTAATACATACCTGTGGAGTCAAACTTGAAAACTTCTTCATATTGATTATCTGAGTGCTGGAAAGTAACATAAGTAGCATTATTCTTGGTGCATAGCCCCTTGCTCTAATTAGTTTCTTAGCTAGCTCTCTCTTGAATGTCATGCCACTAATATTTTTGTCTGAAAAATATACTTTCTTCAATTTGGTTTTGGTATTACCTTTTATCTTTTTTATAAAACTGCCAGCAGTCTTCTTCAAAGTCACTTTTTGTGGTTAACAAGTCTTAAAGCATTAGCATCTTCAAGGCATCTCAATAGACCATAATATTTTTAATTGAGAAAACTTTTCTCTACACGTAAGTAGTATATAAATTCTGCTAGCCAGAGAATATTCTCAATTCTAATTTCTGTAATGGAAATGTGTAAATATTTCCACCCAAGCTTTTATAGTCTCTTTTTAACCTCTACTCAAAATAAAGTTTTACTGATTTCCACTTACCAAGGGGCAAGGAGCAATTGGAGAGCTAGTGGAGTGAATTTCACTGTTGCACATGGGAACATAAAGGAAACTTTTTTTCTAGAAGCACATCTTAATCCACAACTCCTACGTTGAAAGAATAAACCACTTAAGGTTTTCAAGGTGCTTTAACAGATAAGTCTTCCTCCAAAGGACCAGGTTGGCCTAACTGTCCTCTTATTTTTGTATCACATGGGCCATCTATTATTTGCAATAAATAACATACATGCAGGTAATTCTAAACCACAAATTGGCCCACAACATGTCTGTGCTTAAACTTTTTAGTCACTCTGCAGTGCCTGCAGAAGAAAATGTTAAAACTCCTTAAGCTGACTTCGTATGGAAGCCCCCCTAGCTTCAACCTCTTCTCTCTTCAACCCACTGCTCTTCTCTTACACAGTTGTGTTTTCTGCACTCTCCCTGCCTCAACATGCCCATCCTTAATCGTGCCCATGAGGCTAACTCCTCCCTGACCTTCAAGATTCAGGCCATGCTTTATTTCATCTTGAAAACAGCTTCCAACACCTCTTTCCCATCTCCAACCCCTCCCCAGTCTTTCTCCAGGCCCCCACCTGCTTGTTGTACATATGTTCACAGTCCTCAGGATGCAGATCTGTGTTAGGTGACTGTCGTGCTTGTCACCCCAGGGCCAGGAACCCCTTGAGGGCTGGCTATCAGGACTGTGTCCCTGGAAACAAACACAGCATCTGGCCAAAGGTGGAGACATTCATGGAGGGTTTGGTGGAGGAGAAAATCTCAATCATGGCTCTCAGCTGGCTTTGGATGCATTAAAGTTCAAAAAACTGAATTTATTCATCACAAGAATCACTTCTTATTTAACTTCAAGATCAAATTTCATTCAAGCTTGAAGCTGTATCTGCTGACATATTTCTTAGTTTAAACTATGGTTTTATAAATAGTCTTCAGGTCTCTAATCAATCAGTGTTGTCCAGCAACTAGAGGATCACCACACCAAATGCCTTCTATTCTCATGCCTTTGAATGTGTCTAAAATAGAGCAACTTGGGAAACAGGGATGAGGGACCGTTTCTTCCCTTTCCAGCAGAACTTTCTGAGCTTCTGTGTGCTATTGAAATGAGAGACACTGAGAGATGAGACCACAAACCAAAAGTTACACCCTTTTGGTCTGAAAGGTTTGGACAGACACTAGTGTTTCTGGAAGACAAAGAGAATCCGCAAACATGAGAATGTGGGAATGGATGTTTGCACACAAAGGAGGGCACGTTCTGGAAGCATATTTGTAGACCATGGTGTAAAAACACTTAAAACTCACCAGTAAGAATACATGTGAGACAAAGGGCTTTGACTATAGGGAAGGGGCTCGAGCGCACTCAGAAGAAGGCTAGCAGATTCATACTTCCACAGATGAGCAAAACAAAGTATAAAAGCGAAACTCCAATAGTCATTTTCCCTATACATTACATCCTGGTAGAATTCCCATCTCTTAAGAGGAAACCTCTGTGACCACATAAGAAAAAAACGTTTTTAATTTCATTCCAGTTTTTAAACGAGTCCAAACTAAAACAAAGATTTTATGACTCTCTCAGTCTGCCATGCGGATTTCCGCCTCTGACAAATGCCAGGAATCCTTGTGGCTACTTTAGATGTTCAAACCATTTATTAAGAGTAAAAGAGTGCCATGTCGGAAATCGGGCTCCAGAAAGGTAGCTGAGGCCACCACTTTGGACACCAGCCAGAAGAAGATTTCTTGGCAACCAAATGGGCAGTTTTAGGAATTTCACAATTGTTTAAACTCTCCTGTGCAGTTTAAGAACAGTGTTTTCAGTGGCAAGGAGGTGCCATAGAGCTGCGAATACAGATGGAAGTATTTTCTCCAGATCATTGTATTAAGCTGAAAATGAAAACTAAAACACAATAAAAATGCTGCCATTATCCACCAGAGGCTTCAAGAGGAGCCAATTCTGTTCTAAGAATTATTGGGCTATTGGATAAGCAGAAGAAGAAACCGAACACGAATTTTGAAAAACACAGACTTTGATTTTCAGTCGAATTGACACCAGAATTTTGGTGGGAGGGAAAGGTGTATACTGTACATTGGATACAGCTGTCTTTAAACCATGCAGTAACTGGACATTGAGAAAATTATCTCCTCTGGATCTATGTGAGTCCAGGATTGAATACCACTGGAATGCATTTGGATGTAGATATAAGGAGGCAGGAAAAGAAGTGAGATCATATGGTTAGCTGCCGGCTAGATGGAAGAAACACTTGGCAGTGATGGAGGCCATTCAGTTATCCAGACAGCCTCTGGAAGCAAGTCTACCACAGTGTCTGAAACGCACACACACGTTCACACACACGCATGCACAATAATGTCTCATTTGGTGAGAAGTAAGGCATATTTTCAAAAATGCAGGTGCAATCTGGTGAAAGCCAAATTAGGTCCGCACCTGACTTAATAGTATTGTATCAATGTCAGTTTCTTCGTTTTGCTAATGTACTCTGTTTCTGTAAGATATAATCACTAAGGGAAGTGCAGGAACTCTTTGTACTATTTTTTGCACTTCCTCTGAGTTTGAAACTATTTCAAAATAAAAAAGCTATATATATAAAAAAGTAAGGTGTAAGATACATTCTTGACATGCCACACGTTGAAGATGACAGTCTCCATCAGCTTAGGCCCAGGGTGGCTCTGCTCAGGAGGACTGTCCCACTGCCTCACTGACCAGCCTAGTACCATCATGTGAGTGAGAAATAACTTCCATATTGTTGCCATTACATATTTAGATATCTTTGTTACCACAGCCTAGCCTACCCAGATTGATACGGTCCCTCCTTCTCCCACTAGTCCATGACTGAGCTCCATCTATCAGAGTTCTAAAAGAAGAGAAGGAAGAAAGACAAACTTTCAAATGAACTAAGCTTGTGAAAAAACATTGAAGGCAATTTAAATGTCTTCCTTTAGTTATGTTCATGCAGCAAGAGCTGACTAGGCAGAGCTTTAGCTAGAGGAACTGCAGTTCAAAAGTTGTCTTCTAGGCAGAGGGGCGCCTGGGAGGCTGTCGGTTAAGTGTGCAACTCTTGATTTCGGCTCAGGTCACAATCTCATGGTTTGTGAGACTGAGCGCCGCATCAGGCTCTGCACTGGGCATGGAAACTGCTTGAGATTTTCTCTCTCTCTCTCTCTCTCTCTCTCTCTCTCTCTCTCCATCCCTCTCCCTAGATCAAAGCTCTTGTTTTCTCTTTGTCTCTCCCTCTTTCTCAAAAAAAAACAAAACAAAAACAAAAACTGTTGTCTTTTAGGTAAGGACAGGAAGACCCCCTTCAAGCAGGACAGAATAATGTGGTCATGGCTGTCTTGGTCATTCAAATTTAGGGAGTCCCAGCCCCCTTTGCCCTGGGAGGGAGCGTGATGGGGCTTTTGTGGCATGGCAGAGACTGCCTCTTCTCCTGTGGTTTGGAGACCTGAAAAACTGGTAAACTTGTACTGGAGACCAGGACAAAGAACTCAACCCCCACCTTATTGGATTTGGGATGTTCTCACTGATGTCTACAAGAAAAGCATGAAGGGCCTTACAAAAGAATATATCATGAGGGAGAGGAATGTGGCTGGAGATATGGGCTCACACCAAAGTCTGGGTGATCTTGAGAAGAGAACTCTTTCTGGGCCAAAGTATGGCTGAGCTCAGATGGACCTTCTGACCCAGCCACCCTGGTATTCAGACCACTTTGGACAGTGAATGGCTTAGGAGGATAAATCCAAAGATTCTTACCTTGGAAGACCAAGAATGGAGTATAATGCTTCGGGAGCCAGGACTGTCCATCTCAGAGGCACTGAACTAGCAGAAGCACCATCCCAGCAGTGCACAAGGGTAACAAACTGGTGTGGGAGCAAGTGGAGCTAGTGAGTAAATCAGATTCTCCAACAGTGTGTACACCAAACAAAATAGCACCCTGAACTGGCTAAAACCCTGGAAATCTTGAAAAACTGTCACCGGAAGATGGGTTAAGCAAGTATTCCAGAGGAACTGAGTATCCTGCTAATTTAATACATATTTGACTCTGAAAAGTAGCCATAAACTTTTTTTTTTGCAGTTCTAAGCTATGATGGATCATATCAACTTCGCTTGAAAAACATGTATAGAAGAAGTAGATCTTCCATGGAAACCTATATTGTAATGTTGATGGATGGCAAAAAGCAAGTATAAGTTTGTATTCTCTTTCAAAGACATTACTTTAGCAAAAAGAGTATTGGTTAGAGGGAATGGAACTCTGTAGCACTCTAAGATGAATTCTAGTCTTCTGATCCAGATAAATCATACGTGAGGCTAATGGTAGAATCAATGCCTAGCCATGACCTTGGAAAATAATGAAGACCAGGAGAGGGGCCAAAAGACAAGAAATGGGCAAATGCTATTTCAATTTCCAGAAAGAAGAAAAAGGCATATTCTGAATACCATATGATTTCAATCTCAGGCAAGCAACATGAACAGATTATTTAAAGACCAGTGTGATTGTTATGAGCTTTGATAGGCTCACTGAGAACAAGCCATTTTAGATTAACCTCATTTCCTTTTTTGAAATGGTTGTTAGACTAGTAGCTTAGAGAAATGTGGTTGATGCAGAAAATGTTGATATCAGAAAAAACATTTGACAAAATCATGATAAAATGTGGGCAATGTGGATGAATGGGGATAGTGATGAGTGGGTTGATGTATGACTGAATCAATTAATTCATTCGTTTCATTAGTGATACGTCACAAGATTCAGACCTGGGAATTGTCTTGTTCAATGGTTTTTATTTATTTTTAATTTTTTAAGTTTATTTATTTATCTTGAGAAAGAGAGAGAAAATGACAAAGAAAAAGGGAGAGAGAGAGAGAGAGAGAGAGAATTCCAAGCAGGCTCCACACTGTCAACACAGTGCCTGATGCAAGGCTCAAATTCACAAACCTCAAGGTCATGACCTGAGCCAAAATCCAAAGTCAGACACTTTAACCAACTGAGACACCCAGGTGTCCCTAACATTTTTTAATGATATAAATGAAAACATAGACTACGTATTTATTAAAATCTCAGATGATGGACAGACTATCAGAGTCCAAAATTATATCAAGTTGAATCAAAGGACCAACTAACAAGATAAGGATTTTAAAAATTATTCAATTTTCTTAATAATCAAGTTTCGATTCCTTTTTTCCCCTAAAAATAGTGAAAGCCAAAGCTAAAAATTTAAAACTGTTTTGTAAACTTAGTAAATCATTTCCAAATTATTCAGGTAAGGATATATTGCCCAGTGTACAACAGAACATAATAGGAAATGACATTCCTTTGAAAAGGCTAATTTCTTCTTAAATCTCTTCTAAATCAGTGCATTTCATTTCTTGGTAATTCATAAGAGCCAGAAGAACCCTGTATTTTCTTTTTCTTAATCCTCTCAGAAAAGATTCTTTAAATGAAAATTTTTGTGCTAAACCAGATGGATAATTTGTTTCCCAAATGAGTAATTTAGAGAACGCTTTTCCATGGAGCTTAATATGGATGGCAAGAATAAAGTGTTCCACAGGCCAATAGATTGGGAAACCTTGGGTCAAACTTGGCTGATGCATTTCACTTCTGCAGAGTTTTGCAGTCTTGGAATGTGGTTAACTATGCTAATATAAAAAGGAAAGCCCCACCAGAGGCTACAGCAGGATTCCAACCAATCCCATAGTTGGTCTTTCTAGTGACCAGTCCCATCCTGAAACCATCTAGGAGTAACCAGGATTGCCTCATTAGCATAACAAAACACTTAGCTGGGTGAATTCCAAGAGTTTTTGAAGCTCTGAGACAGGAAACAGGGAAAAACACTAGATATATTTGTTTATTATACTACATTCTGTATCCTATAAATTGATATATCAAATCTAGGCTTGACAAAATGTCAGGTTTGAATTTTTGGCAAAAATACTGCATAGGTGGTGTTTCATGCTTCTGTCAGGAGACACACATAATGTCTGGTGGCTGGAATGGGACATTTTAAAAACCAAAACTAGTAGTCCTATTAGCTACAGAGGAAAGCTTTCTTTCAGTCAAGGTACCAGAGGTTTGTCATCATATTCTCCATCCATGGTGCAGTACCTGCTAAGGACCTCTTACCACCTGTAACTCATTTCCTTTTCTTAGTTACATTTTGCTGTTACCATGTTCAGTTCCAAATTGTGTAGCAGGGGTGTGAGAAATAAGTCCATTGCCACAATCAAAGCGGGGACATGGAGACTCGGACACAGTGCAGCAAGGTTTTAATCAACGTTCCTGCAAGAGCAGGTGTCTCATGGACAGGCATACTCCAGGCCATTACAGCAGGCAATTTATCTCCTAGCATGAAGTCCCTCCCCTGGTTCCTCATTGGCTAAGTACTACAGAGGTTACAGCCTCATCCAGAAGTCACCTATGCCCACATAAGGCCAAAAAGTAGTCTGATTGGAACAAATGTACATTCCTCGAGGTGATGCAGACACTTCAGTTCTTTGGTGCCTACTCATTGCAAAGCCCGTGAAAAATAAGCCCAAGAAATGGAGAGGGGAAGAACCAGGAAGTGAAGTGTCTAAGGGTTTGGGACTCCATTGTGGGGGGGGGGGGATGGGTTCATACATCTTTCCAATAGGTTGTAAACCTACTATTAACTAGACAGACAGCACAGCTTTTATCCGGTATTTCTGAAAATGAATCATCTCACTTACATCTCACAAGGGATAAGTCTCTTTTAGCCCCTGCAGGAGAAACAGCTTATAATGAGAGAGGTGATCTACAGCTTTTCCACTCAGAATGTGTCCTCTTATTTCTTGGGGTTTCTGTATCCAGTCAGTCAGAAAAAGAAATGGATGCTTACATCTTGATAAACACCTCCTACCCATAAGTTGGTATCTTAGAGAAGATCTACACAAACGGTCTTTCAGACTAAGTGGAAATACAGGACAGTGCTGTTGAGGTGTCACTGAATGTGGGTCAGCATCAGCAGCAGGGTGGCAGCCTGATGGCACAGAAGACATCAGGAACTCAAGTCCTCTTGAGAAACATAACCAATCACTTGTTTTGAAAGAAGGAAATCAACCTCATCCTTCAATAGATGGTTGATCAATGGGCACTTAGAACCCCTTTGATTTCAGAGATTAGAGGAAATACAGTCTAAGACTGTGCTATTGAGGATAAAGTGTCTGCATTCCAGGTGCCTGGGTCACCGATGATGCTCAGTCGGTTAAGCATCCAACTTGGGCTCAGGTCATGATCTCACCATTAGTGAGTTTGAGCCCCACATCGTGCCCTATGCTGAGGGCTCAGAGCCTGGAACCTGCTTCGGATTCTGTGTCTCCTGCTCTCTCTGCTCCTTCCCTACTCATGCTCTGTCTCTCTAAATAAATAAATAAATAAATAAATATTAAAAAAAAAAAAAAAAAAAGAATGCCTGCATTCCAAACCAAGATGCCATTCAGGGAATCTAAGCAACAGTAAGTGGAGTAAATGAGATGGAAGTAAAATTCTTTTTCATTTTCCTCTAATGCAGGTGAGCCATATGGCCACCTGCATGATAAATAATAACCCCTTTTCCCAGACAAGGAAGCCAGAACGCAGATGCAGTCAGCAACAAACACCATGGGAAGTAGGAGGAAGCCAGTAAGGCAGGGGGAGCCCTGTGCAGAAACAGCGAGTTGAAATGCCATCTTGAGGACAGCTGCCACAGCCAGGGAAAGGGAATCCACGGATAAGCACAAGGCTGCAAAAAGCAGAGTCTGTCCCTGCATGTCTAATACTATTTCAGGGGCTGAGGGGTTCTTTCCCCAAAATACTCCTCTTAACACATTTAGTATCACCTGAAACTCCTTTCAAGAGGAATCATCCCAGAAGAAGACTTTTGAAAGTCACTGCTACGCACATATTACATGGCAGAGGTGTTACTACCACAGGTCTGACTAGAGCCATGGTGACCAGGCACTAACCTTGTGGACGTGTAAAGAAGAGAGTTCTTGGGACCAGTGCCTCCAGATCTCCTGACCGGCCCTCACCTTTTCCTCTTCTTTCTTTGTTCCCTCCCTTCTCAGCAGCAGAGGTGGTTTGGGAGGGAGAGAACCAGAGCTGAACTCATCTTCATACCCCCCCTTCTCCCATAGCGGCATCTGGGAGGCTGGGGTAACCCAGTGTCACTTCCTAGCCTGGGACTGGGATGGTGGAATTGCTGCAGTGAGCTGGTGCCATCCAGATCACAGGGCTCAGATGTTTATCCCTGACATTCAAACAGATTCCTCACACTGGTGTTGTGACTGCACTATGAATAGGAGAAGATCACTTATAAACCATCTGTAGGACTTTAGAGAGTCAGCACAAGAGTAAAGGCTGTGGCATTCCCAGCCTCAATGGAACAATTGTTTTCAGCAGAGAATACTACCCTCTGCTATAAGGCTAGTCTTTAGGAGCAATCTAGACTTTTCCAGTCTCATGGCTCCTCCCCAGTGTGTCCCCTACAATGCTTGGTCAAGTCTCCCTCCTACACATCCATGTGCATAAGCACACACACGCACACACTCCCACACACGCACGTGCTTGCATACACACTGCTAAAATACTCAGCTTCTCAGACTCCCAGGATGTCAAGTGAGCCATGAGATGTGGAGGTCCCTGGGATGGTCTTACCTTCCTGAATAAAATGTCAGTAGGAAACAACTCTTACTGGTCAGTCTGCCCCACCTTGTTCCGGCCTAGTGTTGCAGTAACAATCCCATGACCCTGAGGATAAAAACCACACACTAAAGACAGTGAAGCAGCAGACAGAAGGAAACCAGCTCCTGGGGCACATTTGATCACATTTGGCATCAGCCAATCAACTGCCTACCTACAGACTTCTGCTTATAAAAGAAAAAAGAATCCCTTTGTTGAACATATTCTTAACTGACAGTCCCCTGACACCCTGGATTTCACTGACGTGCACATTGGCATCATGTCCTTGGCTGTCATTGAGAGATGCACTAAGGAACTCTGCTGTAACTGTTGCTATTGATTCTATTGCACAATATAACTTGTCTCTGTGTCTGGTCTTGACCCCTCCAATCCACTCTCCATTCTGCGGTCAGGATGGCCTTTGTAAAATTCAAACTTGAGCATACCACGACCCTGTTAACAACTCTCCAGGGGCTTCCTGCAGCAGAAACAGCTGACTGTCCTCCAAATCCCACGCCCCCTTCCAGAGTGGGGAGATATTGCTGCCAAGTGGCTGCCCAGCCAGGGATTATCTTTCCACTCCCCCCTCCTCCGGCATGTAGGGGAGACTCTGGGACAACTTCTTACCACTTACCAGCGAATTATGTGGAAGCAATAGGAGTCATTTTCAAGGCCAAGGTGATTAAGACATACCTATGTTCTCACGACTTCCCTTTCACCCCCACTATCAGCCGAAGATGGAGGAGACACCCAATAGAGTCACCATCTGAGGTAAAACTGCCCATCTACCAGAAATACGGTGTCAGAGCACTATGAGGGTTCTAAGTACACTAGAGTGTGCACTGAGCCACCAACATCTTGGGTGTTATTCACTACAGCAGCTGACAGTACACTAATACACTTTACATAAACTGTAAGGCAAAGTCCAAAATCCTTAACATGGGCACAAGCCTTATCTCCACCTTACCTGGAAACTTCCTTACCTGCTCTTAGACCCCTGTGCCTCGCTGTTCTTCCACTTCTTTGGTACTCACTGCACATGTCAATATTTGCACCCAGTGGCAGACTGTGAGCACCAAAAGCACAGAGGCATTTCTCTCTGGCTTACAACTCTCTTCCTAATTGACTAGTACAGAGCCGGATAGGTACTAGGCAATCAGTGAATACCTGTTGAATGCATGAGTAAATGACCTCATATTGTTAGAACAACTTTAGTCTCCCTGTTTAGGGAGGTTGCTGGGAAACATCACTCATGTTGCAGGCATTGCTAGCAATTTTTAAAATTCTATTAACAATGTTATTCTTACATGATCATCTTTCCCTCTTTGCTCTTGCCACTAGCAAACTCAGAGACAGAATTACAGCCTACCTTTAGGAATTGCACAAGCCCTAAGCGTATGGCTTTACATATTTTCCCTTGATCTAGTTCCACATAGTAATTCAGTCTTATCTCTCTCACTATCCTGAGTTTATTATTCTTTACCTGCAAGTTCTTAAAGTACTTTTGTGGAGTCTCTGAATGCTTTTCTGTGCAGAGCGGCATGTAAAAATTTTTGTTTCATTCTTAATGAGAGGGTTGGCTTATAATTCCTCTATGCTTATGTTAACTTGGGAATAGTTAAAATTTATCTCTTCCTTTATTTTGCTGGTAAGTATTGAATCTTCCCTGATACAACTTAGCACAAAGTTGCCTAGAATGGATTTATATTACTTACCATAAAGGTCACTGTGACATAAGGCAGACGTTTAAAAGATATTCTTTATCAAAATCATAAAATGTAAAGATGATAGAGCTCAAAAAGCATGTAGGGACCATATAGTCTAATTCCTTCACATCATAAATGAGAAAAGCTAAAAGCCAGAGAGGTAAAATGACCCTCCAAAGGCCATACATACGGTTCTGGATCTGGGGCCCAACTCAAGTGAGCTGGATCCTAAATTGGTCTTCTTTTTACAGCAGCCCCCAAGCCTCCAGTTACTTTGAACAGGGAAGTGGGAGAATGAACAATGGCCCCCAAGATAGCCACATCCTAATCCTTGGAACCTGTAAATGTACTTACATGGCAAAAGAGACTTTGCATAAATGATTACGTTAAGCACCTTGAAATGGGGAGAGTATCCTCAGTTACCCAGGTGGGCACTAAATGCAATCACGGTGTCCTTGTAAGAGGAAGGCAGAGGGAGATGTACCTACAGAAGAGGAGAAGGCAAAGTGACAACAGAAGCAGGGACTGATGTGGCCACCAGCCAAGCCTGCTGCCATAGAATCCAGAAGAGAAGGGAACCTGAATCTCCCCTGGAGCTTTCAGGGTGAGTGCAGCCCTGCTGATATCTGACTCTAGCCTAGTGGTAGTGATTTCCTGCAGTGTGAGAGAAGAAAACTGTGTTGTTTATGTGCCACTAATCTGCAGTAATTCACTACAATGTTAAGAAAAGACTAATACACGAGAGTTGGCAAATGATGGCCAATGGACCAAATCTGGTCTGTTGCTTGTTTTTTGTAAATAAAGTTTTATTGGAACAGAACCTTGCCTATTCCTTTATGAAATGTTGCTGATTGTTTTTTGCTACCCTAGCAGAGTCAAGTGGTGTGACAGAGACCACATGGCCTGCAAATCTGAAGCTATTTACAACCTGGCCGTTTACAGAAAAAATTTACTGACCCTGCTTTCAGCTACAAATTATTTCCATCTTTTCTCATATTTTCATTGTCCTCTTGCACTGGAAATAATGCATGTTCATTATACAAAATTAAAACACTACAGAGTAATGTTTTACCTGGAAAGTAAATTTCCCCTGACAACTCTCATCAAAAGTGTGGGGCATGTTCCCCATTGGTTCACTTTCTCTACACATATGATAACCTTTACCATTACAATTGTGTTATCAGTGTTTGTTACATTGATATATATTCATAAATTACAAAGGACTAAAAACTTCAGAAAGATGATACAGTCGTGACATGTTTTAATACGTGAGCCAGCGGCAAAAAGAATAGCATAAATTTGACAGGTGCCAAAGGTCTGTGCTGGAGATCCACGTGTGATGTCCAACTGGGAGCAAGTGGAGTGAGTGGTTAATGGCTGAGACTTTTCATCTGCCAGACCCAGTCCAGATACCCTTTCCTCCTGTGGGGCTGCCCCTTTGCCTCTCTGTGTATCAACTGCCTCATGGATAAAATGGAGATAGTAAGATACATGGAGCAAGGTCATTAAGTAACAACTGTAAGAGATAATAATGTGAAGCACTCCACACAGTGCCTGGCACACAGTCAGCCTAGATACAAAATGTTGCCATAATGTAATAAATATTGCAATGTTTTGGTTTAAAATAGCTAAAGAAAATGATCTTTTAAAAATAACTGCACAGAAGCACCTGGCTGGCTCAGTCAGTACAGCATGCAGCTCTTGATGTCAGGGCTCTGGGTTCAAGCCCTATGTTGGATTTGAAGATTACTTAAAAATATAAGCTTAAAGGGGGGCCTGGGTGGCTCAGTCAGTTGGACAACCGACTCTTGATTCAGGCTCAGGTCATGATCTCACCATAGTGAGATCAAGCCCTGCAGTGGGCTAGGCGTGAAGCTTGCTTGAGATTCTCCCTCTGCCTCTCCCCCCAGCCCACCCAAATAAAAATTTTTTTAAAAACTGTCTTTTTAAATCAGTCACTCAATCAATCAATAAAATCTTTAAAAATAGATAAAATCTTAAATTAATAAATAAAATTCAAAAAAATAAAAATAACTGTGCAAAACTTTTCAAGTTTAGTTTTTTCTAACTATAAAATTATTATTGTAGATAATTTGACCATAAGTGAAATCACAGAAGCGTTAAAATTAATCTCATCACCCTAAAATTACTATGCTTACTATTTTATCATATTTCCTTCCAGTCTTTCTCCTGTGTCTACATATTTATGCTCATTTACAAAAAAAGTGAAATACCGTTATAGGTAACGTTTGTGCCTGGCTTTTTTCATTAAAACCATTTTTCTCCATGCCATTAGATGTTTTGGGAAAAAAGATTTTAAGACCCAAATACTGACTGAAGTGTTTTCCATGGGTGTATTTCAAGTATTTTAACCATAAGTATGTCCTAGGCACCTACCTATTCCATGTTAGCCTTTCTGGCTGATGTTGAAACATGAAAGAGGAATTAAATGTTTTGCCTGCCTTCAAGGAGCTTATAATTTTGCATATGCAAAAAATTTTTTAGAGAAGCAAGGACATTTGTAGCTCATAATACAAGATAGAATAAGGTAGATAAGCATGAATTTTAAAAATAACAGCACAATGGGCTCAGGGATGAGTACAAAGTAAAGTTTTTCTCCCCCTTTGAATTTTTAGCTACCTAGTTCCTCAGTCAGATTTGAAAAAAAAAAAAAAATAAGTTACCATCATTTGAGGGGTCACAGAGCTAGCAAGAACATTTTTTGCCAAGAAAGGAGAATGCTACCCCCCAGTGAGCACTCTCTGGGAGATATTTTGGAAAATGCCACAAGTTCTTTTAAAGAAAAGGAAATGAGGAGATTGTCATGTCTGTCTCACCTTAAATAATAAAAGCTGGGTCGGCATCAGAAATTAGAAACAAATTCTAGGAAACGTCTCTGAAGTTTCCACAAGGTGATCCAATTAAGATATGACTGGCAGCCATGAAAAGCTATGATATTGCCAAACCACAGCGAAACTGTAGATGTAGAAACACAAGAAATATCTTGCTGGATAACCAAATAGTTTTTAGAAGAGCCATATAGTATAGACTTAAACTTCCAAGACATCACTGACTATTTTTCTTGCCCTCCAGCCAAAGATAACCTAAGACAAGGGAAAACACTGGCTATCCCACGAAAGCCAGACAAGTAAACAGAAATTTGCAATGAATCTTTCTTACCCTCAGCAAAGGCCAGGCCTAAAATCCATCTTCAGCACATTAGAATGGAATCTCTTAGGTCAACTAACAAGACCCCCCTCCTTGCAGGGGTGCTGACATCGAACCACTCTGGAATCCCCTGTTCCACACACCTCCATCTGCTGTCATAAAGCGCTTTGTAAACTGGGCATCAGATATTCCGGGCATCTCAGAGAGCTACCAGCTCCCCCTGACTCCAGAGAAAAACCAGCTCCCAGCTCAAATAACATCTGGTCCCATATATAGTGAACGCATCAAGGCGGTATCCTTCGAATTGGATCATTCTAGATGACAGGTGATAGCACTAATGAAGGCCGGAAGAAGTAGACATCAAACCCACTCCACAAGCAGGGACATCAATTTTTAAAAAGTCAAAGTTCTCCTGATTCTTTCGTATTCTTGAATGGTCACACTGAAGACCAAGATAAGCAGGATAACCTGGAAACTTAGGAAAATCCCCCCAAAATAGGATACGCTAGTTGGTTGTATAATAAAATCCCATTTTTCTTAAAAATACATCATTTTTATATGATTTCAGTTGTACTCTTATTAAACTTGTCCCATCAGTTAGAACATTTTGAGATCATGAAACATTTTGAGATTATTTGTTGAGTGCCTTTTGAGAAGAATTAGATTCTTTCTGGAATGTGATCAATCAAGCAATACTATGAAGGGCTGGCCTGCTGTGAGTACACAGTAGGCTATTCATTGTGTATATAGGGAAATGGGGCAAAGAGTCTCTATCCTCAAGTTTAAGTTTCTGAGGAAAACAGAACAAACACAAATGTCACTGCAGCAGATATTTTTAATTGCCAACCCAATATCCATCAAGACTGCCATTTCCAGTCTTCTAACAGACATTGATTATGGCCAGGTGTAAACCCTACAGTATATGCCCATGACTTCAAGGAGAGTGGCCCAAGTACCACCCTCAGGGGAAGGGCCTGGTGAGTCTAACTCAACAATGACAGTCCCATTTCCCTTTGCATGTCAGGCCAATGAGATGGCCAAGTGAGGTTT
The DNA here is from genome assembly GCF_046562875.1 of Panthera onca. Lineage (NCBI taxonomy): Eukaryota > Metazoa > Chordata > Mammalia > Carnivora > Felidae > Panthera > Panthera onca. Next base: position 30,396,193 of record NC_138351.1, on the reverse strand, counting down.
GCTGAGTGGCTTCTGAGAAAGATCCTCTTGCTTAAAAAAAGAAAAAAGACAATAAGAAATGGATCTTCATGCTCTAGATTTTTCTTTCTTGATGTGATGCCTAGAGCAGCAGCAGCTGTCTTGAAACCATGAGGTACAACCATGAATAGGAATACTTACTACCTCAGGACAAAGCTGGTTGTGTTGAGAATCGCAGAAAAGGAAGACTTTGATGAATTATTGAGCTGGTAGTGTAACCCATTCTGGACATGTCTTCTCTGCAAACTTCTCGTAACATGAGATAATACATTTTTCTTAAAGAATATGCCATTCCAGGATGAATTTTTTAATACACACAGCTGAAAGCCTCCTGGGTGATACAGATACATAAACAAAGATGCTTTGTCAAAGCGTACTGTCAGCTGATGCAATGGAATAAGAATTCTGAAAAGAGCAACTTGGCCATAAAGGAGAGCATATGCAGAGATGTGTAACTCAGCTGTTAACAATCCAAGTGTTTTGGGGGACATTGTAAGAAATTCCTTTTCCTGTTTTTAGTTCCAGGTTACCAGTTAGGCAGGCCAAGCATCTTATCTAGACAGAAATATCTTTGGAGAAAGAAATTTAATAACAAATAAACTAAGAAATATTTCAATTTACACCAGTTAGAAGAATGTGTAAATTAAGGAAGTAGGTGAAGTGAGATGAGTAACTTCTTTAGGTTCTTCTGATAAAATGGAACCCAGTAAGTGAATTTTAAGAGCATTTTATATTTTAATTATTTTCCTTTTTTATTTTTATTTTTTTAACATTTATTTATTTTTGAGACAGAGAGAGAGAGAGCATGAACAGGGGAGGGTCAGAGACAGGGAGACACAGAATCCGAAGCAGGCTCAAGGCTCTGAGCTGTCAGCACAGAGCCTGACGCGGGGCTTGAACCCACAATCTGCGAGATCATGACCTGAGCCGAAGTCGGACGCTTAACCGACTGAGCCACCCAGGCGCCCCTATTTTCCTTTTTTAAAGCATGATTTATACAGTGTAGATGTGCTGATCTTACATGTACCATTCAGTTTTGAAAAATGCTTATCAAGACACAGAACATTTCTGTTGCCCCCAAAATGTATCCTCATGCTCCTTCTAACTTAAGTTATTTTTATGATCTGTGCTTTCTGTATCCTTTCCAATGCATTTTGCTTAGCCTGAAGTCATGAAGATATCCCTCTAGGTTTTCTTCTAGTAGATTTATTGTTTTAAACATTACATTGAGATATTACATCTATGTCAAGTTGATTGTTCTGCATAAAGTAGAACACACATAATAAGATACACACATAATAGGATATTCATATACGTATGAGTCTCATTGTTCCAGTACCGTTCCTTGAAGAGATTTTCCTTTCCCCATTAAATCACTTTAACATTCATATCAAAAACTATTTAGTCATATATTTGTGGATTTATCTCTGGATGCTCTATTCTGCCCCATGGATCTACATGTCCAGCCTGTCATCAATACTCTAATCTAATTAATAGTGTGGAAGTCAAGTAGCATGAGTCTACCAACTTGGTTCTTTTTCAAGATTTTTTGGGCTGTCCTTGGTCCTTTGCTTGTCCAAATAAATTTTATAATTGTCTTATTCAATTTCTGGATAAAAGTCTTCCAGCAATATATTAAAGGTGATGGAACAAGGCTTTGCTATGAGAAAGATGAAACAAACTTTGAGGTGAATATCCTGGTGGCAAGCATGTGCCTGGGGATAAAGGGAGCAAACAACATGTGTGTCAAGGGCAATTAGAAGCTTTTCTTGATTAAAATCTTTCACCATGAGCCAGAATGGGGACTGCTTAGACTGAATCATGTCCCTTCAAAAATCTGTATGTGGAAGCCCTTAACCCTCGGTGTGATGGTGTTTGGAAATAAGGCTTTTTTTTTTTAATGTTTTTATTTATTTTTGAGACAGGGAGAGACAGAGCATGAGCAGGGGAGGGTCAGAGAGAGAGGGAGACACAGAATCTGAAGCAGGATCCAGGCTCTGAGCTGTCAGCACTGAGACCGACACGGGGCTTGAACCACAAACTGGGAGATCATGACCTGAGCCGAAGTCTGACACTTAACCGACTGAGCCACCCAGGCGCCCCGGAAATAAGGCTTTTGAGAGCTAATTAGGTTTACATGAGGTCATGGAGGTAGGTCCCTTATGATGGGATCGGTGCCCTCATAAGAAAAGATACCAGAGAGTTGCTTCCTCTCTCTTTCTGCCATGTGAGGACCCAGTGAGAAAACAACTGTTTACAAGCCATGAAGAGATTCCTTCCCAGGGACCCAAATCACCTAACACCTTGATCTGGAACTTCCAGCCTGCAGAACCATGAGAAATAAATTCATTGTTTAAGCCCCCACCCAGTCTATGATATTTCATTATTGCAGTCTGGGCTGGCTGGCACAGAGATCTTAGGGGAAATTATCATGGTCCTTAAAGTTTCAGGTTTATTTTAAGTCAAGGGGCCATTAGAACTTACAAATGGCAGATTGATTGTATGTATTTATTGCCATTCCCTTCCAAACCCTACTAAAATGACAGGAAAGACAAATATCCAACCCATAAATGCTAGAAGAATGGGAGAGGAGATATGTCAATCAACTTTTTTAAGGTGGAAAGCTGATGGGGAATAACTGACCTAAACAGAGCAGAGGAAGCAGAAGCCGTTGAAACCAAGAGCCTACACTGAGGAGAAGCAAGTGATTTGTTGTGCACAGCCCAGAAAGGACTGGGAACTGGAAGCAATGGCTCCCATTAACACGTGGGGCTGAAACAGTAACAGTGTAGCCATGGGTCGCATCCCTGCAACCACAGAAGAACAGCTCTTCTGTGGAAATAGGAATATAATGCAAGCCACGGATGTGATTTCAAATTTTCCAGCAGCCACATTAAGAGAGGTAGAGCTAATCTTAATAATACATTTTACTTAACCCAATATGTTATTATTTCAATATGTAATCAGTATTTTTAAATGTGTAATGAGATATTTTAGTTTTTTTCATAAAGTCTTTCATGTTTGTGTTTTACTCTCACAGCACATGTCACTTCTGACCAGCCATTTTTCTGTGGCTTCATGGCCACATGTAGCAGGGGATGATGGTATTAGACAGCATGGGTCTAGAGCAATGGAACCAAAAACCCCTGAACTCAAAGACACAGGCACATGGCAGTCTCAGTTCCTGAACTGAACTGAACTGAACTGAACAGGAGTTTTAAATAAAAGTCTGCATTCCAGCTTCCTCTTGCCCCAAAACCAGAATATAAGCACCTGTCTCTTGGGGTGCCTGGGTGGCTCAGTCGGTTAAGCAGCCAACTTTGGCTGAGGTCATGATCTCACGGTTGGTGGGTTTGAGTCCTACATCAGGCTCTGTGCTGACAGCCTGGATCCTGCTTCAGTTTCTGTGTCTCTGTCTCTCCCTGCCCCTCCCTCACGCACGCTCAGGCTCTCTCTCAAAAATAAATAAACATTAAAAAATGTTTTTTCAATAAAAATAAAAAATAAGCGTTGGTCTCTTCTCTGGCCCCAATTCAAGAGATTGGGTCCTTCTTAGGGCCTTGGAAGAAACAAAAGCAATTTAGAGGGCTAAATAAAAACTTCAGAAATCACAAACCTCAGAGAACTACTAGAATATATTGCATCCATAAAGCAATACCAGGATACTGTAAATATTAATAAGAAAAGTATTTTGAAAATTAGAAAATATGGTAGCTAAGTAAAAATGTCCATGGAGAATTGGATAACAAAGACAAAGGAATCCCTTAGATGAGTGTAAAGATAAAGAGATGAACATGAGAAAAGATAAAGAATTTAGAGGATCAACCCAGGGGATTCAACATGCAAGGGAGTTCAAGAACAAGACAGGAAATTCACAAGGAAAATGAGGAAAAATTTCCCAGGAGATATTACTTTTTTTGTTATAAGCCGTGTGGTGCTATTTAACTTTCAGAAGTATGTACATATATAACTTTGATAAAAATTTAAAATCATTTTTAAAAAAACAAAAACTGTTATAAAAAGGAAAAAGGACTTTGCTTAGGATGGGTCTGACAGAATAATGAACTGTTCATGATGTTACTAGTACCTGATAAATATTACATGACCAGAGGCAACAAAACCATCAGAGAGGTGGCCTCCTCCCCACCCCATGCCTGGTTTTATAGCACTGTTTTAATGCAATAGCAACAACAAAGGTCTCTAGGCTTCAAACTGACGAAAATCTCAGGTGCCTGGCTGGCTCATTCAGCACAGCATGTGACTTTTGATCTCAGGGTTGTGAGTTCAAGCCCCACATTGGGCATAGAGCCTACTTAAAAAAAAAAAAAAAAAAAAAAAAAAAAAACCAAAAAAAAAAAAAACCTCTAAAAAAATAATTTAAAAAATTGCAGAAAATCTCATTTGAGCTTCAAGACATTTTCGTTTCTATTCAGAACTTGTGGTCTACACATTTCTGTGGCACTTGTCATCATCCTATCAGAGAAAACTCAAATGAAACAAAGGACAGAATATGCTTTGGCATCCCCTGGAAGGGTCTCTGCAGGAAGCGTCCACACCTTGACAGGCAGGGCCTGTCCCCAATGCTGACTGTGCCAAGGCTGCCAAGAATGAGGAAGGCAAAGTGGCAGCCAAGTTCCCATGTTCAGGGGGCCTCAAGGGGCGGGATTCAGGGGTTCAGGGGCGGGGAGCATCCACGAGTGCCCTCAAAGGGTCTCCATCTTTGAGAACCAGCCATATCAGAATATGGGGAGCAGGCTGTCAAAGCACAGATTCCTGGCCCCATCCTGGACCTGCTGGATTGATAGGTCTGGAGATGAGACTCAGGAACTGGGTTTAAAAGGACCCCCGTACCTCCAACGCTGCCCCCATTAATTTCCACGCATGCCAACCAAAATTAGAGAAACAGCATGCAACTGTGGGAACTCAGCATGGAAAAACCTAGCTTCAGGCTCTGAAGCTTACATTAACCTCAAACTGTGTCTCCATGAGGTCCTTCTGGTGGGCCTCTTGAAGAAAACATTTCAGATGAGATCTACAGGCCAGAGCAGCCATCTACTTCATAGGCTAGAAGAACTTGACATGGTCATCTGGGTCCAAATATCCAGATATATCCCAGGCAAACACTCACCCATTGCATCTACACTCATGAGTTTAAAAAAAAGCAAAAAGAAAAAAAGACATGTTGCGAATAGGGCTTGCCTTGGACTTAACTATCAAGTCAGGAACTTTTATCCCATTTCCTTCTTGTTGGGTGACCTTGAGCACATACTGCTGGGAGAGGAAGTATTTATTCTATCCATTTATTTAAACCATCTCTGCTGAGAAAATAGGCTCATCATATGCTTGGGACCTTCATGTCATGACGGTGGGTGGTACGGCCACATGTGTGAGGGTATGTGCGTGTTTATGCAAATGCCTCTCACACACAGCACTCGGGAATTGGAGCTAAGCCAAGGGCAGATATTAATGAGACACTTGATTAAGATCAAGCCCTGCCCACTCATTTGAAGTGTGTGTTAACAAAGCATCAAGAAAACGGGCCTGAGTGCCAGTTCTCCAAGAACATGTGGGGGGCAGCCCCAGTCTGTGTGTGTGCTGGCCGGGAGGCAAACATTCACATTTCCAGCTGCTGGGAACCAGATGAGAGAGTGGCCCGTGTCACACTGCTGCTGCTGCGGGTGAGGGAATGGGCCTCTTGAAGAAAACATTTCAGATAAGATCTACAGGCCAGAGCAACGCTCCCGGGAAGTTCAAAGGCCTGCGGAGAGAATGCAGCTCTCTCCAAAGGCGAGTGTTGGCCTTTGCCTCCCTGGGGCACTCTGGTTGAGGCTGTCAGCTCTGCATGGAGAACAGAGACTGAGAGGAATTATAAAAATGACCAGAATGAGGGTGCCCGTTGGTCTCCAAACAAGACAAAGCTGTCTGTGTCTAGGAGCTCTGGCTGCCCTCTTGCCTCCGGGAAGCAGGATGCACCAGAGGCTCTCAAACTTGGGCCTTAATTCATCCTTCCGTGTCTCCAGGGCTCTGAGTGTGAGCATCAGGCAAGACTGCGTGCAGAAAATCTTACACCTAGAACATGTGAGGACTCGGATCGTACTCAGGGATGTCTTGGGCGCTAAATATGATCTAAGCCCATCTTTGGCAAGGTTTGTTAATGAGCTCTCACATTCTTCTGAAAGAGATAAGTCTATCTGGGAAAGGTAGGTCAGATGATGAGAGATATACGTGGCATTTGGAGGGAGGGGACAGGTAAAAGTTTGCAAGACAGAAAGAGGGAGTGCAGTCTGACTATGATTAGAATTTTGCACCAAGGATATGTATCAAGATTAGACTTTTGCACCAAGGTGATGATGGTGACAATGACACTATTTTCTGAGCACTTCCTATGAACCAAGCCCTAAGTACTTTACCAATATTTACTTTGTTTATTGTTACAAAAGTCCTGGTACCACCTCCCTTTTTTTTTTTTTTTTTTTTTTTTTTTTTTTTTTTTTTTTTTTTTTTTTTTTTTGGATGAGGAAGCTGAGGCCCAGAGAGGTTTAATTACTCATCTAAGGCCACACAACTATTAGAACTGAAGTCGACCTCACACCAGTACCCCTGAGAGATACTATCACCACAGTTCTATCCACATGAAAGATAGCTTATTGTTTTCCAGTTTTGCTCTTTCTTGGAGAGAAGAATAAAAATGAAAAAACTTAGAATGGTTTTGAGAGAAATCTGGGAGGAGTTTAAATGCGATGAAAGAGTTCTGGATATGCTAAGAAGTGAGAATGATGCAGTGAATCTTACAGGCACTACCTTCCTGGTGAAGGAAAATATTGAGTCAGATTGCTCCAGGGCCTAAACCTCACTCTTGGGAGTAACATAAACCGTTTTGGAGTACTCAGATTAGCCAGAGGAACATCTTTTGCCTATGAGCCTAAGTGCCCTGAGACATCACCGCAGACTTCCAGGAGGGGTGTTCCATGCAGAGGCCTCAGCAGGATGACCGCAGTGGGCACCTTTCAGCCCAGTGATACATGACTGGAGGGTGTAAATGCTACTTTTCTCAAGGTTGTTTTGTGACACCGACTGTCTTCACTGCAGATTCCCACCCCCCCTTATTTTTTAAAAAAATTCTGCATGTATTTCTTTGTTATAGAATATCTATTTAAATATTATAGAAGTGCCCCATGGACCATATGCTGGTCTGGGTGCTGTTGGTGGTAACAAACATGAGACAGGCTCTTCCTTCAAGGATCTCACACTCCCATTTCTGAGACAGGATTGACTCACATCATGCAACCAGAGAATGAAATAAAGAGAGTTCTTCTAGCCCATCAGATGCTCTGTGCAAACTGGAAAACAGAGATGCTCCCTACTCCAAGGGGATTTACTCCTGCTCCCACTGCTTGTGAGCAGAGAGCATGGACTGAATTTTTGTCTCACTTCATCCTCTTAGCCAGGTGCCCTATGTGGAGTGAACAACTTACACAACCTTATATGAAGATAAGACCCAATAAATTAAATTTAATCAAATTTCACTATGCTGATTATCAATAGCTGAAAAGAAGATGACTAGGCTATAATTATCAAAGAGCATTCCACACTTTAACGTCTAAATCTACCAACGTCACTGTGCCTGCCTCTTATGCTCCACCTTCTTCCTGACTTTAATGTATGGATCATCTGGGCTTCTAACTTAAGGTGCAACTTCATTCTCTGTCACTGACTCAGAGACCACACACCTATACTCGAACAAGGGCCTAGCTCATCAGTTTCCTTTTTCTATTAAATAATTCCAATCAATAAACAAATACTGGGCTATCTTTCAGCTTAAAAAACAAAAGTTGACCTCATCTTTTTCAACTGTTGCCCCAATTCACTCTGCTCCACTTCTCAGCAAAACTCCTCAAAAAGTTGTCTAAACTCCATCTCCATTCTCCCCACCCCCATTTGATTGTTTTCCCCTTTGCAAGCCTGGAACAGACCATGTCCAACCCCTCACTTACAACATGGTGGTACCTGGCACTTACTGTATCCTCTATCCTTGGCCTTTGGGCTTTAGTCACAGCTGAGATAGAAAGAGTCCCAGTTTATCATCCTAATACAGGACTATCAAGGAGCTCTAAATCTGGGAAGCAATGAGACTCCCTGAGTTTTTCTTACAGCCTTCAAGGTTTTTATTCCTCTTTTCTTCTTTTGTATTTAAATATCTGTTAGATCAGTCTTTCCTTATCTTAAATGTCTTTCAGCAACTTTGAGTTTGAAGCATAGAAGCCCCTTAGGGCATGACTTGCGAATACCCACAGTGTCCAGGCAGGGGGCGTGAATGAATGAGACTTGCTAGGAAGAAGCAGGTAGTAGATAAAGAAGATAGACACTGGGCTTAGAGTTGGGGGTGCAATAAGGAGTAGTGAGACCACAGTCAACTGCAAGGGGACAGCCACTGTCCTATCCAAATGGGACAGCCACTCACTAGTTCAGACCAACTATTGCTCTGCTGCTTTGCTAATGTTGCTTCAAATTTTGATTTTTCAAAAGAAGTCGTAAATCTGCCTTTTTACGTGAAATCTCCAAGTATTTAGATACTGGCTACTAATTCAGATTGTCTACCCAATGCTGTGTGGACCAACCAACCAGAAGCCCATCAAAATACGTATGGGGACTGGAGCTGGCCTCCAGGTCTTCCGTTTGTAACCTCGATCTGATATTTTCATACTGAATTCAGCCTCTGGTTGATTATGTCTCTCAAGTTTCCCCACAGTTTTATTATTTCTTCCTCATTCTCTCAAGCTCTTTTCTTGGTTCTTGGAAATTAGAACCAGGAAATAGATGGACAGAAAGCAATGTTTTATCCCACACACCAAACGTAGAGCTTTGTTACTGATTCACATTATACTTGTGAGTCAAGATTTGTTGCCCTTTTTCTTTCTTTAGCTTATTTCTGTTCTCAATCAGAACACAAAGAATAAAGTTCCAGGGTGACCTACCAGATGACAGAACCACCCAATGGAAATCACTCCCATTGTGAGCTGAAAAGCCCCAAGCATAAGTCTGACTAGAAAATTAAAAGGCAAATGAGACAAGCTCTGGACCCAAAAGATGAGTGCCTAGCAGTTTTTCCCTCATTCAACGTATCACCAGTGAAACTTCCTTCTGTGTTGATTTCTTCTAAGAGTGATGGCTCTTCGAGCAAGGGTTGAGTACAGTGCAGCAAGCCATCCTTAACATGCATTCGCCTAAATTTCAGGGGCCTGGAAATGAAGAAAACTCCAATGTCAACCAGTAAAGCTAGAAAAAGACCTCTCCCTAATCCCTTAAGGTTAAGAAGTTTAGCCTTCCCTAAAATACAAAATTTCTGAGGCGCCTGGGTGGCTCACTCAATTGAACGTCTGACTCTTGATTTCAGCTCAGGTCATGATCCCAGGGTCTTAGGATCAAGCCCCATGTCAGGCACTGCGCTGGGCATGGAGGCTGCTTAAGATTCTCTCTCTCACCCTCTTCCCCTCCCCTACTCATGCTCTCTCTCTCTCTAAAATATTTTTTTTTAATTTTTAAAAAATATTATAGAATTCTTTAGGAAGAGGCCATGTTACTTTTGTATCTTAGTATCGAGTAGGTTTCAAACCGTTCCTGAAAGACTTATTGCAGAGGAGAAGTTTCACCAGGAGGTGAGAGGGACATTTACTGCAGACCTTTCAGAGTGCATTAGTGCTCACTGATATCCACATGTGCCTTCCTATTTCCCCTATTCCTTCACAGTTAAGTTGATTACATGACTAGTTTGGCCAATGAGCTAGCACTTCTGGTTGAAGTGATCAAGTATCTGGTATTCCTTTTATCTTCTCTCTTCTGCTCACATGACTAGAAGCATTTGGCCCAGACAGCAAAGTCACGCGATGATTTCAGAGTCACTGCTTTGGAGGACAGCTGCCATGGACTTCACAGAGTGAATAAGAAACAAACTAGTATTAAGCCACTGGAATCTGGGGATATTTGTTACAGCAGCTATCATTACTCTAACTAACACAAAGAGAAAACAGAAAGAATAGTGAAAATTTGCTGCTAACCATTTCAGTAGCCACTATGCTACTGGAGTTCTGGGAAAGAGAAGCTATTTACTATTCCACACATACAGGAAAAAGTGCAACTTATAACTCATTACCCAAGTTCTCAGACCAAGTTATGAGACAAGGTCCATCTTTTCTCTGGGATTGTGTTGTCCAGACTTGCAGGTCCTTGAGACCCATCTCAAATGTGGCTCTCTCCACTGAAAAGCTCATATGGTTACCACAGTTTTTCATTGTTGGAACTTTAACATTGTTTGTAAGCCCCATGCAGTTCTGCTGAGGTAAGTACAGCTCACATCAAGGTTGCCAGTGAGCTCAGGCAATGAAAAGTTGTTTTGAAAGAAAACTGTCTCTCCAAAGCCCAGGTGGAACAAAGGAAGATTCACGCCTGACTGCAAGAAAACTATGTCGTCTGCCATAGGTGATGGAAGAAAGAGAGAGACGCCATGACTTAGGTCCTTCAGCTTGTTTTGTTCAACTGGTTTGACATACTTTCAGCACTGGCTTCAATTCCAGAGAACCTGCTTCAGAATGACGAATTTGGTTTTCAGACTCCAGTTATGGAAGCTGAACCCCTCAAACTCTGATCATCCAGATATAAACAGAGACCCTTCCCTCAGCTAAATAGATACACTAGGACAAAGAACTGTAGCCTCAAACAAAAAAAGGCCCATCTTTGTCCATTAAAAGAAAGAAACAAAAAAGAAAAAGAGGAAAAGGAAGAATAGGAAGAAGAGGTTCATGCCCTATCTTCCTTATTTGACACAAATGCAGAAAGGCGTGTATATTTGGCCATGCCAGAATCCAGTATCCCATTATTTGTTGAGAGTTCTCCCAGTATTTCTAACTCATATTCTCCCTCAGTCCACCACTATTTGAGGATTAACTTGCTCCCCTCAGCTCACCAATTCAGGTAGGTAAGAAGAACTCTACTTCCTGCTAATTTAGCACCAGGCCAATAGGAAACATTAACTGTAGTCTTTCTCAGAGCCAAAATGAACAGGAACCATGGCTGCTGGGTGAGGGAGTGCATGTATCAGCTCCAACACATGTCCTCACTCGTGACACTGCTCCAGATTTGACACCTAACAGGGAGAATCCAGCCATCCCAGCTTGAACAACAAGCCCACCTCCTGGCTGGGGAGAGTGGGGCACTGTGATTGACAGTCTACCAACTCGGGTGAGCTAATTCCCTGGAATGCACAGAATGGGGATGAGGTAATTTCCTGGAAAGGAAATGGGGTGCTATTAGTATGAATGGGGAACAGCAAAAATAACAAATGTCCACCGCACCTCCTCCCTAAGTTAATATATTTGATTTTAACCCAAGGCTCCTGGAGACAGATTGACATCCGTGGAAAAGCAGGAAAGTGTCCCTTGGCTTCATCATAAAGGAGAGAGCACCATCCCATAAAACATCCCAACACTGGAAACTTACAAGGTGCCTGTATGTATATTTCCTCCTGGGAAATTATTAGTCTCCTATTTCACAAATGAAGAAAGGCAGGCAGGGAAGAGAGAAACCCTGCCCAAGATCATCAGCTAAGCAGAAAGCCTGCCTGCCATGCACCAAAGAACTCAGGCATCTCTCCCTATTGAAGGGAGAATTCATGGGTATCTCTGCAGAGCCCCTCACTACCATTGGAAAAATTTCCCAAGATACACATCCTCTTGGGGGTGGGGTGTGCAGCTGTAAGACAGGCCTCTATGTTGACTGTTACTGCAAGGGTTTGAGGGGTTAGGCAGCGGGTTGGGAGGGGAAGGGACCCAACATGAAAATTTTCAAAGGTGAAAATATTTTCCTGAAATACAGTGTCTGTGTGCAGTAGGTGTCAATATAACTGACCTTCTGTCTTGAGCTGGAGCTGGGAATGGATTTTTTTACAGGAAAAAGGAAATGCATGGGTGTGGAGCTGCCAGCAGCAAAGGAAGTTTCCAGGCGACCTGTCATGGCGCAATTTATAGACATAAGTCTCTGAAGGGCTGTAGCGAGGCTGTGGAGAGGGTGTGATTTGTTGGTTGTGGAGCCTGGCACCTGGCATCCGTCCATGCTGACTTAACTCAGCATGCACGTGTATCGCCCCTATGCACAGCAGTATCTGGGCAGTTAGAATGAAAGGAGCAGAAAGAAAACGCACTCATCCAGAGGGAAAATTTAAAATGGAACCCAGAAAGGAGCAAAAATCATGATTGTGGGGACGGGTTGCTGGAGGAAATGGCTGGAGGGTAATAAGCCTCCCATGGCCTGAGACTTGACTTAAAGCAGCAAATTCAACTTGCCTTTCCATCCCAAAAGACACATAGGACTGATGCTTCAAAGGTCTTCTGAAGAGAAGGCAAGTCCCTCTTAGCTGTTAAGTTGGGTCCACTGGGAAGTGAACAAATGAACAAAGGGACAGAACCAAATAACTTGACACCCATCACCACCCCCAAAGCTTCCCCACAGAACAAGGGAGTCCAGAAAGAAGCAGCCCGTAGCTCTTCAGCAAGAACCAATTAGGCAGTAAGGCATGACAGTCAACACACGTCCTGGGGGAGAGGCCATGCAGTGTTTACAGAGCCTGGCAGCTGGTGCCAGAGCTAACAACCCACACGCACGGCCCATCTGGGCAAGTTTGAAAAAGTAAACTCGTTTCCTCTGGGTCTCGATGGCTGCAGCTCAAAACATTCTGCACAGCCACATTTGCTTCCCGCCTCTCAGATTCCTTCCAGAAAACCCACACATCTGTATACACACTTTAAAATAAATATGCATAAAAGCAGAATCCAAGCTGAGGGGAGTTGGGGGGGGGGTGGTGGGAAGGGCCTCTGAGGTTCTTCTCTGGGTGGACCCTGACCCAAAGCTGCTTTCCTCCCCAAGGAGAGCCACCCTGGACAGGCTCTAATTGTAGCATTTTCGAGAAGTGTGAGAACTCGTTAGAATATCATACCTGCTTTGTGGTTCCCCATTTAACACAAATACAATTTTGAGGTCTGCAGCACAAATTTTCTCCCCCCAAAGACATCTACAAACTTCTGAACTCAGCTCAGAGGGTAAAAAAAGCCTGAGTTTCTCTTCAAGTTCATTGGAAACTCTCCAACCCAAGACCCATACCCACCCCATCCCCCCCACTTTGCCAAAGGTTTTTCTTCCCACTAAGACAGGAGAAGCCAAAGATCTGCTCCTGCTCTTTGAGAGCTTATTCTTGTCCATTGTCCAAATCCAGTCTGAGATTGACCCCACAGATCACAGGGATGGAAAATGCCGCCCCGAGTTGTGGAAGGCTGAGGATGAGTAGCTGCTCTTTTGATATATTGTGGACCCTAAGATTGCACTTGAGGGCAAGAGAAAGAATGAGGTTGGAGCCAAGCTAATTCAGGGCACAGCTGAACAATGAAAAGGTGCTACAGTTTGGTCAACGGGCAGAGAAAGTGGAGAATAATACTTAGCACATCTGCCAGCATATGGCAGTGTCTCCTGGAGGCTAAATTGTGGACCCATCACTTAACTTCTTCTTTCACTCAGGTCCCTATAAAAGGGCCAAGGTATTAGTTCTCACATTCATGAGGCTCAAAGTTATGGTAATGGGCATACTGGTGAAAATGTCAGGAGCTGGCTTCATGCCCATAAAACATCAGCCTCCCCAGGCTGGCAGCTGCCAAGGGCCCTCCTCCGCCTGGCAGACACCTTCCGCCATCTGTCTAGGTCCATCTCACACATCACTCCCTCTTAAAGCTCCACCCATCCGAGCAGATCTAGTTGCCCCTTGTCTGGCCCCCAAGAGCTGTGGCCTCCTAAGTTTTTGGTTTGCGTGCTCCCTAGAAGCGGTTTGAATATCCATACACCCTCTCACACAGTTTTAAGATGACATAAAAAACTTTTACTGGAAGTTTAAATAGTTCCAGAGGATGTCATTTCCTTAGTATTGTAAATATTAGCATTTTAAAATAAAATTATTACATTGCTCTTTAAATGTTGCCAAAGGGATCTAGGTATCCGAGCAATTCTACACTCCGAAACTTTATCAATTTTAAAAATACGTGAAAAGTCTTCGTTTTTATTATTTATTTATTTTCTTTATTTATTTTTAACCAATCTCTATGCCCAATGTGGAGTTGGAACTCATGACCCCAAGATCAAAAATCTCACACTCTTCTGACTGAGCCAGTCAGGCGTGCTCATGAAAAGTCTTCTTTATCAACTTATTGGTCCATTTTCTACTTGAACTCACATTTCCATTCTATTTACTCTTTGTACATTTTAGCAATTGTCGTATACTTTCATGTTGGAATGTTTTTTTTCACAAGTGATCGTTGTACCATTCTTTTCTGGAACAGAAAATGTAAATACATTGAAATTTTAATTTCATTATCACTGTAAATAAGTCTGTGAGTTTTAAGCAGCTTTTTCTACACCAACTTATAACTTCAATAATTATTTGTAAATAACCATTAAGCACAAAGGTAAATTTTATTAAAAATTCACATCTTAAAGAATTGAAATGGCACTTTTTTTAATCCAATTAGATGTATCCATGGATGAAAAACATTTATTACCAGGATGAGATAGGGTTCAGAGTCACTTCTATTCCTATTTAATATTTCTCGAGGCACTTCTGGCTGGCTCAGTCAGTTGAGCATCCGACTCTTGATTTCAGTTCAGGTCATCTCAGGGTCATAGGATAGAGCCCTGCATCAAGCTCCGCACTAAAAAATAATAAATAATAAAATAATAAAATTTAAAAAGTAACAATGGAAAAAAAAATTTCTAGAGAGGAAACTCTGAGAAACATTGTTCTCCCCAAAATAAGATATGAATGAGAAGTTTTATGATGCCAAAAATTCCATGACAATCTCTAAAGTTAGTAGTGACCTATCAGCTGACAAACCAGTTTGATCCTTAAATTTTGTTGAAAGAAAAGAATTAGAAACCATAAGAGCTGAAAATACATTTGTTACCCAGTCATTAGTCATTTGTTTTCCTGATTCTGGGAAATACACCAAAAAGACTGTACCCAAACTTCTCAGATGACTGCTAATTATACCTGCTACTCATTTACTTAGAGCCCTCTTGTTTAAACTGAAAGGGTTCAGAAAATTAAAATACTTGTTATTTCAATACAACTTTGCCAATACAATATTTTTTTTTTACTTTTGAAATTGAAATATAATTCGCATATTATAAAACTCATCCCTTTAAAGTGCACAACTTAGTGGGTTTTAGTGTCTTCACAAAGTAATGCAGTCATTGTCAGTATCTAATTCCAGAACATTTTCATCAACTCAATTAAGAACTCCTACACTTTATGAGTACTGTTCCTCATTGCCCATCCCCCAACTCCAGCCAAAACAATTTTTAATAAAATCACATGCTTTAAATATATTTGCTTCAAAAGCTTGGATTTTCAGATTTAGCTGATTCTGTTCAGGGAAATGTCTCCTATATAACCTGTCTAGCAAAGTAGTCCACACTGTCAAGCCAAGCAGCCAAACCAGATTTAGTTTCAGTTAGAAAAATGCTGATTTCAATTTCAAATATATGTGTTAATATGCATCCCTAGCCAACAACCTTATTTCTGAATTTGAATTCTGAAACAAGAGATCAATACATAGGCAAATAAATGGTAGACCAGTTGTCCAATCAAGAAGGCACGGCACCATGTCATGAATTATCTTGAGGAAATAGGCCTCTGTTATTGCTTATTGGTGCCCCCTTTACTTCATGTTTGAGACTCTTTCTTTAGGAGGTATATATCCTTTGATGTTATTTTGAGGATGGAAGAGGAGAAGTTGTTGAGCAGAAATCCTCATCACCCCCACTGCCTCACTCTACAAAACATCTAAATTCACAGGCCCAAATACTTCCTTTCTGAGCATCACATTTCACCCTTAGCAGAACTGCATACAACACAGCAAAAGTGTGGTAGACATAACGATGCACCATGAAGATCCCCTCTAAGGAAACCCTGGCTGCCCAAGTGTGGGAAGTGAGCCAGCAGATGACCTGCAACTGTCAGCTCCTTCAGGGTTGGCCTCAGCCTCAAGAAAGCCAGCCTTGTGTGCCTTTCCTGCCCAGTGAGGACCCATCTGGTGGCCAGTGTTTGCTCCAGAGCTCCCCAAGAGTTGCCAAGCCTTTGTCAGGCCTGCATCTCAGTTTGACTTCTGCCCAATCTTGTTTCTTCCCCTCTCCTATGGCAGGTGTTGATTCCTATAAATAGCTGGCATCCCAAACTCTGTTTCAGCTTCTGCTTCTGGAGAACTCAGCTTATAACACAAAGACACTAGGTTCTCTGCAGGTCAGTGGTGTCCAGTTACAGAAGGTTTGCCAACACCAATATGTTGAATCATAATTTTACTGCCCCAAAGACTTTTACACCCCTGTGCAAGACCCCATGGAGAGACTCATAATGAGTAAGAGCCCATACCTCTCTCTGGCCAGGTGAATTGGGAGTTGAGGAAGGTGATAGGCAGCCATTTTTTCAGCCAATGTGGAATTTGAGCATCTGAATTTGATTCCCTTAAAACCAGCTCAGCCCACATACACCCTGGAAGGCCTTTGGATTTGCAGTTCAAAACTCCTTCCTATACACGTTGTTTGCCCTAATAATCACACACTATATTTTAATTGATCCATGTGAACACCTTTCTTCTCCATTTCACAGAGAGCTTAATGGAAAGCACTGAGCTTCATTCATGCATTCATTCATTCATCCAGTCAATCAGTTACTCAATCAGTCACCAATAACTTTTTTTTCAAACAAACATGTCCTGAGTACTCTCTATGAACTGAGGGTCCATGGGTGAGTGACACCTGACATCTACCCGGTGTAGATGACCATGCTCCCAAGAAGCTCACAGTTTTGTAAGAGAAGGAGGGAAGAATGAGGGGAGTGTAAAGAAACCAATGACCCAGAGGCAGTGAGAGCGAAGGCAGACTCTAGACTCAGTCACACTGAAAAAGGGAAATGATGATTTTTATTACTTAACTCTTGAAATCTCAGTGTCTCCTTAGATAAAGTAAACATTGTCAGCTGTTTATCAAATAGAATTTTATTTAACTGAAGTAAATACTGGAGAAATATTGGAGCACTTAGATTTTCCCCCTTTAGTTTACACAGATTTGATTTGATGTGATGTGATTTGATTTGATTTGATTTGATTTTTAGATAGAGAAAGAGAGAGCATACATGCCCATGAGAGGGGGTAGAGGAAAGATTAGAGGGAGAGAGAGACTCAGCACAAAGCCCAACATGGGGATGGATCTCACAACACTGAAATCATCACCCAAGCCAAAACCAAGAGTCAGATGTTTAACTGACTGAGCCATCCAGGTTTCCCAAGCATAGATTTTAGTAAATGGTTAATTTACATGAACATTCAAGAGCTTTAGTCTTTAAGAGTTAGTAAAATATGGTCCAATTGACATTTAAATTTATCTCAAACTCCTGATTGTCAATGGTACTTTTCTCCTTTTTGCCAATTTTCACTTCAAATCTCAAAGTACTCTTAAAGAAAGGTAATATTACATAAAAACAATAGTAGCTAATGCTTATTGAAGCTTACTATGTTCAGACACTCAACTAAGTGGTTTTAACCTTCATCGTTATTTACTCCTTGAAATAATCCTATGACACACATACCATTATTGTCTCTACCAATGAGGAACCCAGGCTTGGAAAGTTCAAGATGCTGCTGGAGGGAGGTGCTCTGCAGCAGGTTAAGGGGAGAAGAGAGTCACACCCCCACCTGGCTGCGTGCCTCACCTGCCCCTGCCTGAGATGCTCTGTGCAGGTCTCAGGTGTCCAGAGTCTTTCTCTGGCTCTTCAAAGCATCAGGTCCATGCCGCCCCAACAGAATGAAAAGGCACAGGCCAATGTCACCCACAAAGTCCCAGGCTAAAAGGAACCTCATCTACAGGCAGATGATTGGAAGTAAAGTTGTCAGTAGCTCTTCAGCTATAGCTCTGTCTTGACAAACTCATTTCCAAAATAGCAGAAAATGTTCCCCAAGGTCCCCCTCTTCTCTGTGACTTCTCAATGCTGGAGGTGCACAGCTCTTCTCTCAATGACATCCATATGCTACAGGCTGGCCCTGGTACATCTCCAGCCTGAGCCTTGCCCCCAGTCTCCAATCATGTATATCCGCTCACCCTTTTGGACATTCTTACTTGGGTGTTTAAAAGGCTTCTCACACTTAACATGTCCAAAGGGGGTTCAGAGAGTCTCCCAAAATAACCTGTCCTTCCACAGACTTAGTTCATGGCAACCATCTTATGTTCTCTGGGGAGATTTTAGGTTCATTTTGACTTCTGCTTTCCCTCACACCCTACACAAAACCCATCAAGTCTATCAGAACCCAGTCACTGTGATCTCTCCTTTGATTAGTGCCCTGGCTCCCAGACTGTCTTCCTGTTTCTGCCCCTGCCTCTGTTGTGTCTCTTCTCAACACCAGCCAGTGATTATAGAGCACAGGACTCCACTGGTGAAACGCTTAACAGGTTCCCATTTCACTGAAAGGAAAAGCCAGACTCCTCTCAGATGGCCCTTGGACCCTGAACAATGGGCATCACTGCCCCACTCTGCCTCCATAGCCCTCCCCCCTCGGTCCCAGCAATGTGACCTCCTTCCTGTTCCCTCTGCTGGAATGTTCTACCCCAGGTACCTTCCCAGTTCATCCCTTGCTGTCTCCGTGACTTTACCGCATGGCATCCCCTTGGCAGCACCTCTCTGGCCACTCTGCTCCAAAATGCAACTCCTGCTCTTCCTGTCTGTCCTCCCACTTTCCTGCTCTTATTCCTCTTCACAGCACCTACCACCATGTGATACTCCACACTTTTACTTAAAAATCCTGCACCCTTGGGGTGCCTGGATGGCTCGGTCAGTTAAGCAGTCAAACATCTGACTTTCGCTCAGGTCATGATCTCACGGGTTCATGAGTTGGATCCCTACCTCGGACTCTCTGCTGCCAGCACAGGACCTGCTTCAGATTCTTTGTCCCCCCCTTTCTCTGCCCCTCCTCCACTCACTTTCTCTTGAAAATAAATAAATATTTTTTTTAAAATCCTGCATCCTTTGCCATTCGGACAGAGAGTTCTTGTCTGCTTTGGGCTCTACTCTTTCCAGATCCCAAGATATCAGGGCTGAGTAAGGAGTCACATGGCAGGAGAGCTGAGAAGGGCTGCCTGACCCCAGTGAGAGTTATAGGTGTGGAGTTTGTTCCCTTAAAGCCAGCACACCTTAACCCAACGCTTTGTGTTTGTTGAGCTTGCCCTTCCCTGAGAGGTGGCAAGTCAGTTACATACCTTCAGGCCACGGAATCACAACTGCTAATCGAGATGCTACCTTTCAAGTAGCTCCAATTCCCCAGCAAAGCTGTTTCATGAGCTCATAAGCTATAAAGGAGGTGAGAACAGGATTCTGCCAAGGGGTACACATACCCTTGGCTGGAGACCCAAACTGCCTGCACCTTGGTGCCATAGATGGGGAGAATGCCTACCTTGTCCACCCCAGGAAGTATTGTGGAATCAGATGGAATGAGGTCTAGGAAAGGATCTGAACTGTTCTCCACACTGTTAATACAGTGATAAGTTCACTTTGCCCCACAAGGTGTGTGTTCTTGCCTTTGAATCCAGAGTACAGTTTACCCCAGGAGCTCACCAAGGACTTTAGTAAGCTGCCTGACACTTCATGACCTTAGTGTGTGCCCCCATGAGCAAGGCAGGGAAAAACCATCACAGTTTTTCACTAGCTGAAGAGGAATCCATGCATCTCTTTCTCTCTCTCTCTCTGTCTGTCACACACACACACACACACACACACACACACACACACAGAGAGAAAGCAAAAATAAAAGAAAAACTGGCATCCTGTATTCTTGATTTCCTTCTTGATAATCTTTCCTTCTAACAACTCTTGCAGAAATTTCCTAGTGGATCAAATGGAACCTCTCCCAGGGAAGACCCTCTACTCACAGATGGCCACTGACGAAGCAGCCAAGAGCGATCTGCGGTGATTTTCCTTCCTCACACAGCCCAGCTCGCTCACCCCACTCCCAAACTCTGCCAACAGGAGATATAAAGAACCACCAAGCAAAGCTATTTATTTCAGACTCCCCACTTGGCTAAGACTCCTCCAATCACAGACTTCCTCTTTACCTTTGACAGTTCTCCCACCCAAGCTGTGGGTACAGATATTTTTCTCTTCCTGGTGTAATCCTGTCACCCTGGCACCTTATTGTGGCTACAGCTTTTGGGGGCCAACACCCACTGAGCATACCGCTTTCACTTCTCTCTTTTTAAACATCTCCAAATATCAGGAGGTCTCTAATCCTTCTTATTTAGGTTGGTGGCTTTCACGGGTAGAATGTTTTGGGTTTCTATATGAAAGGTGTTTAGGTTGGCACAGTCACAAATGGCACGCCAACAATGTCAATTCTAAAACCAGTTCTCCCCTTTTTGGGTGGCAATGGGGTCTATGAATTCAGACACTCCCTGAGATGCCAGACAGCCTCCACTGCTCCCTTCCAGTTAAATCTAGATAGCGAGAGATAAACACCTCCCCTCTCCCATGAGTATCTCCCCCTCATGTTAATACTGCCAAGGGAAATGCCTCTTAGAGCCAAAGCCTGGCCAGTGAAGGAAAGAAGAGACGATACTTGCTAACGACCAATGTCAAGACATGATCCCCAGGGAAGACTCTCATGGGCCCTGAATCACCCACTGACCTGGCAGGGATTTTTTTTTCTCTTCTGGAACTCATCTTTGTACCATCCAAGAGATGTGAACCAAACTCAGTGTCTTTGAAAGAGGAAACTGAGAGCAAGAAAGTTTCCCTGTTCTGTAAGTGAGTTTGTTTCCAGCATAGGAGCTCTTTTCAGGAATGGAGAGGTGGCCACCAAAAAAGCAAAAGTAAGCTGAGCAAAGCCAGAAACAGGCAGCCATGCTGTGGTATAAATTAAAATCCAGCAGCCCAGAACCCTGGTTCTAATCTTAGACCTTCAAAACAGCCTGCTCTCTGGCCTGCCTTTCAGCTAAATTATAACACAGAACAGAAGCCAAGTAAAATTCAAAAAAAAAAAAGTGTTTTAATCTTTAAAAGGCTTCCCAGAGCATAAATTAACAGGCCATGATAAAAATATGGGGTGAAGGAAGCAATTTAAGTGGCTGTTGAAAATTCCTGTCTGTATGATTCTGAGAGAGTCATCTCTCAGATAGAGCCTTGCTGGACACTGGGTTCCCATCTGCTTGGAGAAGGAGAGAGTTTAGTCTTTTCTGCCTTTGCTAATGAATTCTAATCCATTCACATATAATGTTGATGTGCTAGCAGTGCTGAGATTCTGAAAATTGCAGTGGTGAGATCTGACTCCCAGATCAAGCTGCAAAGCCTCTACACAGAGCTCAAGGAAAGGTTGGAGAGCAGGAAGGCCAGTTTTAGGGGCAGAGAAATGAATTCATTATAAGGCAGGTCACACCTCTGAACCACAACCCTAGATCCAAAGCAAGCAGTTAGAGTGTGTCTACTGGTTGGGAGACCTTGCTCTCAGATCCATAGAAAATGCTTGTGAGGGCATTTTGTGAGCTCAACAGCACTCTTTGAAATCCAGTTCTTATTTTGGGCTGTGAAAGAAGAACTCCTCTGGAGGCTTGAACCCTTGGAGTGTAAGCGGCTGATATTAAGCTTTGATTGCCAAGGCACCCATTTTAAAGACAACATCTCAAATAAATGTATTGCCAGCTGTGTGACACAGCTACTAGTGAAACAAGCAGATAAGGAGCCAGGCTGCCCCCACCTGTGAGGTTCCCTGTTTAGAAAGCCCTGGATGAACTAAATAGGAGATCACTTAAGGGACCCCACTCTTCCCTTCCCATGGCTTAATTCCACTCTTATGTTTTAAATTCACCAATGAACCTGCAAAACCCTAGACACCAACCCCTCAGCCCCAATAATGGCATAACCCCAGGTCTGCTCGCCCTCTTTCTCTCTCCCTCCCCCACTCCACCCCACACCTCACTGCCCCACAGGCATGCTATGTACCCTCCAGCACTCCCAGGCATTCCTAGTTGATAGCATCAGTATTTATAGGCAGAGACCAACAGGAAACAACCCTTCATGACATCTGGTCAGGTTCCTTCTGCCAAGAAGAGCTTCCGCCAAACATGACCACTCCCTTCAAAGTCCATCTCAATTTCCTATCCTTCATGAAGTGGTTTTCAGCTCCCAAAACATTTATCCTTTTCTGAATCCCCCATAGCCTTTTATATATTTTCAGTAGCATTCATATTCTGTCTTGCATCAGTCGTTTGTGCACTTATTGTGCCATTCAGTAAGGGTTTGTGTCTCTATGTCATTGAGTTATGCTGTTCAATCATTGTGGAAGTGGAGCAAATCAAACCCAGTGTTCTGTGATGGCAGGAGAAACTTGTAGCATGATAGGAACTTCCACTTTCAAAGGTGCTCAATTAATACAGAAGGAATGGCGTATGTCCTGGGGCAATATGCCTAAAGCAGGTTGGGGGCCTGGGGTGTCCAAGTTCCCTCCACATTGATTGTAAGAACTGAAAAACATTTTCTAGAAGTCCATTCCAATTGCTTTTAAAACTCCAGCATGGAGGCACCTGACTGACTTAGTTGGTAGCGCATACAACTCTTGATCTTGGGGTCATGAGTTCAAGTCCCTTGTTGGGCATAGAGTTTACTTAAAAACAAAACAAAACTGCAGCATGATCATTCACATGGAAATTTAGGATGTTGTCCACTTTCAAATTATAATCCTACATATCCGTTAAGAAGTACTTGTTAATTTGCTCACTCATTTGCATTTCTGAAAAACTAGAGAATCAGAAAATTTACAAACAGCGATTAATGGCAACGCTCTGTGGAACAGTAATTTTCTTTTTTTTTTTTTTTTTTTTAAATTTTTTTTTAACATTTATTTATTTTTGAGACAGAGAGAGACAGAGCATGAACGGGGGAGGGCCAGAGAGAGAGGGAGACACAGAATCGGAAGCAGGCTCCAGGCTCTGAGCCATCAACCCAGAGCCCGACGCGGGGCTCGAACTCACGGACCGCGAGATCTTGACCTGAGCTGAAGTCGGACGCTTAACCGACTGAGCCACCCAGGCGCCCCGGAACAGTAATTTTCCAAAGCTGTCAATCATGCAATTAGAGAATCTACCGACACCATGCCCTTGTAATAGGAGTCTTTTGTTTGTGCCTGCCCAATATCTATTATCCCTTCTTCTGATAATGACACCCAACGCAGTTCTCCTTAGGATTATCCCCCCAAGCCTCCTTCTGGTTCATGTGAGTTTACCAGTCCCTGGATGCAAGGTCAGACACGCGACCACAGCATGACAAACATAGTCAAATATTCTGGACACAATAATTGGAGTAGAGGTAGGAAGATAATATACCTAAATCATTCACATTAGAATAATATGTGAGATGCCTGGGTGGCTCAGTCAGTTAAGCATCTGACCTCGGCCTAGATCATGAAATAGTAATTTTTGAGTTCACGCTCCTTGTCGGGCTCTGTGCTGACAGCTTGGAGCCTGAAGCCTACCTCGGATTCTGTGTCTCCCTCTCTCTCTGCCCCTCCCCTGCTTATGCTCTGTCTCTCTCTCTCAAAAATAAATAAATGTTAACAAAATATTTTTTAAAAGAATAATATGCAAATATGCTAAGCAATTGGAAAACATGTCCTTTTTCTCCCAAGTTTGCTCAACTGTTAGAATATAAATATGGATCTATTGATGTCTATCTTTGCTCTCACTTGAATGAAGCCAGCTCAAAGGGAAGCAGCCTAAGAGGTGGAGAAAAAGAAAGACTGAGTTCTCATGAAAATCAGTTTGAGCATTTAGATTAAGTCATGCCTGAAATTCTAGACTTTACAGTTAGATAAACCAGTGAAGTCCCTTTTGCTTATGTCTTATTGTGAAAAGGTTGACGTCACTGTGACTATGAATCCCGACTAATGCAGCACAAATGATGATATGTTAATAGTAGCTACCATTTATTGAGGACATAGTATGTGCCAGGCAGATTAAACATATATTCTCTCTAAGGTTTAGAGCCATGTAAGATGGCCATTATAAGATTGGTTTTCCTGGTGAGGAAACTGAGGCTCAGAGAGATGAATGTTTTGTCCAAGATCACACCATTAGTTAGTAGGAGAAGTGAGATTCGAACTCAGGTTTTCCTGCCTCCAGAATCCATATTCTTTTCCCTACACCAGGCTGTCTCATCAAGGAAAGGATAATTTTTCACCAAATCTTTTGCTGTGTTGTGTGACTTCAATGCCCAACAAGGAACTCTGGCTGGTCTTACCATTCAGAAGGAAGGAAGGAAGGAAGGAAGGAAAGGTATGTGAGATCCAGACTCCAACACCCTCTGTTAGGCTGTGTGGTTTGGACTCTTGGAATATGAAGACTGGAGCTCTATTACACAGCCAAGGGAGAGGCGAAAATTTTACTCTGACACCAGATCAACTTGCCAGCTCCAGGGTCCCATCCATTCACTGGAGTCAGCACCAGAGGGAGACAGCTTGTACTTCAGCAGGCATCTGGCTGCCCAAACCTTGATGATGTATGAGTCAACCCGAGGACTGTCATCTTCAGTAGGGAGATTATCTGGGATTATCAGAGATTAAGGAGAAGGGAAAAAAGGGTACCTGTTTAATCCCATGGCTAATGAGTTGAGAAGGAATTCTCTGTTAAAACGAATCTGCCTGTTTTACAGACCACAAGTCTCTTTTCTCCCTATGGCCTGAGGCAAAGCCAGATTCGAATGCCAGCTATGGGATCACTTGCATAAAACTGGGTTGCCAGTGTCCCGGACTGTGCTCATCCTTTCCTCCAGAATGCCTTCTTTACTCCTTAGTGAAACCTAGATGTGTATGGAAAGGAAGATTCTTTAAGCCTTTACTATTTATTCTTCCTGTAGCAAACTGATCAAAGACACTTAAAAATGAGAGAGTAGAAGGAGGAAAAAGCCTGTGAGAAAGCAAGGGGCCACCAACTCTGGGGAAGGACTTCCCTACTTTACTAAGGCTGCTGCTGGCCCAAACCATAAGAGCAATGGGAACTTGGCAGAGCCTCCACCTGTTTTGTTTCGGAGTCAAAGACTGAAGTTACAGAACTGCAGCAAGAATCCTCTGCTCCTCAGTTATTCAGGGGATGGTCAATGCAGAGTTGTCAAAATAGCACCTCTCAACCAGTGATCATAGAATGAGCTGCTTTCTCTCTTTTAACCATCATTTTTAATTTAGTGTTTAATTGCAAAAATAACACACAAATCCACTCTACTTTTAACAATTAAAGTATTTGGATATTTCTCCAGTCCACCACTCCAATCCCACCCCCTGAGGTAGCCAGAGTTAGGAGCAACTCCTTCTAGATACTTGTGTGCACACACGTATACATGCACATGTGTGCACATATATGCTCTCAGAAACCTTATAGCATTTTTGTGTGAATTATATGTCTTTACATAAATGGTATGTTACCCTTCTATGATTTGTCTTTTTCACTCAGAGAAGCATCCTGGGGGTCCATCCATGTTGAAAGCCACTGTACCCTCCACCTGGACTTCTTGAAGCAGAGCCAAGTACCGTGACATTGCATGGCATTAGCTCATCCACTCACCATGTTCCTGCTCTTTCTTTCTCACTCAGGCCGGGTCAACACTGCTTCAACAGCATTACTTAATCCACATTGGGTCCCAGTTAAGTCCAGATAAAAGGACATGCCCACTGTGGCTCAGGAGTGTCCTCCAGCACCTTTCCACACCTGTGGATACCCACCAGTCTCTCTGCCAAGTGGCCTGAGGAGGTGGGCTTGGGGACACCACAGCCACTCCACAGGAGTCCTCTCTCACCGGCCCATTCCTACTATAGAAGATTCCCAGGGGCTGGGCCTTCCATGAAAGCCATCATAGAACAGCGAAAAGGACATGTATTTTAGAATTGGCAGATTTAGGTGTAGATGCTTTCACCCAGCCCATTTACTTACCAGCTGTGTGTTCTTGGGCATCTTATTTAACTTCCATAAGCCCCAGTTTCCATGTCTGGAAAATGCAGTTAATTCTAGCTACCTTGCAGGGTGTCTCCTTATACCAGTATCTGAGAAGAGTAAGCTGCTCTTTTGATGACATCATGAGCTGATGCATCTGCAGGGGGGCTCAAGTTATCCAGTTTAGGGGTCAACCCAGGAACTTTCCAGACCTTGACAGAGGGAACTTTGCAGGCAGAGTTGCAGATGCTTCACAGTTACATCAGGCCTGAGAATTCACCTAATAGGCACCAGGACCCCAATGAACCCCAAACTACCACCAGAGAAGCTTATTGGCCATGCAGCACCCACCACCCATGGCCTTCCAACCAGCCACACTATGGGGACGTATGGCCTTGGGTGCCACAGGCCTTCTCTGAAGCATCAGTAGCTCAGGCTTTCTGCCTTTAGCCTCTCTCTGCCCCTTGCCCCTCGCTCATACATTGGTGTCTCGAGGCAAGAAACTCAAGATGAAATGAATCACGCCCTTGGACTTGCCAGTTCAGAAAACAGCCTGAGCTGTGATAGAAAGAAGGCAAAAGTTTTCTTCCCAAATTTAAATTTTTTAATAAATCAGGGGTAGATTTTGGGTTGGGTTTGACAGGCATGGCAATACAGCAGAGTGGTAAAGAAGCCAGCTTTGGAGACTGAGCCGTGTGAGCTCCAACGCAAGCTTGAGCACAGTATCTCTGATCTGAGCCTCAATTTCCTCCTCCCTCACACCTCTACACACCAGCCCTGGGATTGGTGCATGGTCAGTGCTTGATAACTGGAATCTATTCTTCTTTTTCTCTAACACCCCTGACTCTTCAGTAACATGTGTGTCCATGAGCCGGCTGAACAACCAATTTCTTAAACCCTTTCCAAATGCTTTAATGTGAGTCAAAAGAAGAAAAGAAACAAAATGAACTCCAACCACAGGTTGTCATATTTCAAAATGAGGAGGACCACCTCGGAACCAAGATTTAATTCCACCAAAAAATAATGTTCTGCAAATTGTATGAGCACTTCAGAGTTAAACAGAAATCACAAGAGTGTGTCTTTGCCTGTGAAATTTCTAAAATCAATGTGAGAAGTGGCCTCACTATCCTCATACTGCTAGTATCTTCTCTTATTTACTGGGAATTCTAGTAACACCTTACTCGGTGACAAACCCACCATACACGTTTAATCTTTGGCACAACCTCTGAGATAGAAGTACTATTACCCCTGTTTAATGGATGGAGAATTGGGTGCCAACTCAGTGATTGGACCTCAAGCTCTCAGCCTCTATTTGGGGACTCTTTTCTTCACCAAGGTTCCTTCTCTGTCTCCTTAAGGTGTGTGTGTCCCACTGCCTCACAGCATTGGGACAACTTCATGACAGGAAATGGAGTCAGGGTGAACAGGTTGGGACTCCGCACCCAAAGGTCTGGCTTGTAGTCTATACCCAGCCTTTTGAGCATGAGTAAGCTCCCATCTCAGCCTCCATTTATTAATGTGTAAAATGGGCAAAACCATTCCCCACTGGGCCAGATGACATAATGCATGTAAATTATAGTTCACTCCACAAATATAATGCAAGGCATGTAAATTATCAACAGTCCACAAATGTAAAGCTGCCAAGGCCTTGGCAAGAAGTGAGATGAAAACTGGACATCACGAAGTATCTCATCAAACATTTACTGGACCCACCAGACCTGAATCAGAATCTCTGAGGGTGAGGATCAGCATGTGAACAATACCCGCAAGTGATTCTCATGCACGTTCAGGTTTGAGAGTTGCTAGTTCACAGGTGTCATGGCCTAGCATACTTTCTGTCAGTCACAAACAAGTAGATTATTAACACACCTCACCAAGATGCAGAAGAGTCTTTAGGTTAAAGTGGACTTAGGGCAAGGATGCGCCTGTGACCCGGGCAGCTGGAGATCACTCACCATGAGGAGCTGGGGTCTGAATTTAGCTTGAGAGAACAAAGGTAAGGAGAAATTAGTGGTGGGAGACAGCAGTGGGGGAAGCATGGGCCAAGGATGGAGCTACTGATTTGAGGGGTGGTCTCCCTTGATAAGACAGCTGTGACTGGCCTCCCAGCAGATTACATGAGGCTGAGTGTCGTTGCAAGAATCATGCAAGGTACTATATGTAAAGCACATGGCAGGTGTTCAGTTAGCTCCTGTGACCTTCATTGTGATTTCCACAACAGCCTCCACTATCCAGCACAGGCTGTGTCCATGCACATCTGTATGAGTCAACTTCTCCCCTTCGTGTGTACCCGTGTTGAGAAAGAGGTCAGGAAAGGGCATTTGCATGTTTTAAAACAGGCCCTTTGATCATTTGTAGAAACGCCTATCGTCAATAGGAACCTCAGAGGGAAATTGGGGTCCTGTTTTGTGCCCTCCAGGCCTCTGCTAAGAGTGACCCCATCATCAAAGGGATCGTGGTAAACCAACTGCAAACCAAACGAAACTGGTTTCTAAGAGGAGAAGTGATTCAGAGTGTGTAGCAGCTCATTAAAAAAAAAAAAAAAAAAAAAAAAGCATTTGCTAATGACTGCAGAAAATGCCAGTAAATGAGAAGGACCCCCTCCATTATGATGGTCTCAGGGTTGCTCAAACCTAATTTTGCAACAGCAAGGACAGAATAAAAGCACTGAGAGCCGGTTGTCCTCCGCTCAGAGACAGGATAATCTTGGAGAAACATTTTACGGTGTATCGCTTGAAGAAAAGTGCATTAGTCTTTCCTGAAAAAACATTTGGTTGACCTTGAAAATAAAAGCATTCATGAGAAGTATGAGCAGAAGTTTTCATTCTTCCTTAAGCCCTCGCTTCAGAGGGACAAAAAATTCCACCCTCCATTGCAACGCCACAATGCCAAGTTGCCAAGCAACTGATCTTTTATGGTGGATCGCCACGGAGACCGATGTAAACAAAATCATAAATCCCATTACCCTGCTAAATACTGGGTCTGGGTTAGAAAGGGAGCAAAAAAAAGCTGCTTTTCAGGTTAAAAGAGATCATATGAAACGGTGAGCAGCGAGATTTTAGTCAGAGTAAATTGTCATGGGTGAGACTGTAATTAATGTAGCTCTTTTTTTTCTTTCAATGGACAACAGCCCTTGATTCTCCTGTATCAAAGAAAGCAGTCATAGTTGGAAGAGTCATTTCCACCTGAAAAATTAACTCCACCACCCCCGGGGCCCAGGCCCAGCCATGGAAGAACCAGTCCATTGTGGCTCTTCCCAGATGGCCTCCAAGTGGACCTTCTCCAATACCCACTCAGATCAGCGGTCAGCCATGACACAGCTCCTTGAAGAAGGCTCTAGAAACTACACTGTGTACTTTGTACCTTTTCAAACAAAGGGAGAGACAAATGGCATTTATGGAGTGTGACTCTGGTAGACACTGTGGCGATGACCGGTTTGTGGGATTTCATTCATTCTTACGACCGTCCTGAGAGGTAGACAGTGCTATTCCTACTGAATCTACAGGAAGCCAGAGGCCCAGAGGTTGAGGACATCTTATCCCAGGTCACACAGTTAATGATCAGAAGAACGGAAATTCTAACTCTCAAGTTGAATTAAAGATTCCATGAGGCCCCCACCAGCTTGGACCTAAGGCCCTCTGTGTGCAGAGTTTTCTGCCTCAAACTGGGCAACAAATCTCACGTTGGGAATATTAATCCCTCTGAAGGCCACAGCTCGTGTCACATTTCCCATTAGAATGACATGGGGCTCTTTAGGGGTGTGCTGGTTAATGTCTAACAACAGGCTCCCTGGAGACACAGAGTGAGCTCTGGTCACTGCGGTGTAAATACTTCTACCACAGTCCATTTCAACAAAAGACACACCATGGGCTCTCCTGAGCTGTAAAAGCCTACTCTGGCACACACCAGCTGTCTTAAAAAATATCAGTACCCTGGGCCAACCCCAGACCAGTCAAACCAAAATCCCTGGGGATAAGGCCCAAATCTTGGTATTTTTAAAATGTTTATTTATTTGTTGTTTTTTTTTTTTTTATTAAAATTTTTTTTTTTCAACGTTTTTTATTTATTTTTGGGACAGAGAGAGACAGAGCATGAACGGGGGAGGGGCAGAGAGAGAGGGAGACACACAGAATTGGAAACAGGCTCCAGGCTCCGAGCCATCAGCCCAGAGCCTGACGCGGGGCTCGAACTCACAGACCGCGAGATCGTGACCTGGCTGAAGTCGGACGCTTAACCGACTGCGCCACCCAGGCGCCCCTATTTATTTGTTTTTGAGAGAAAGAGAGAGAAAGAGAGAGAGAGAGAGAGAGAGAGAGAGAGAGAGAGAATCCAAAGCAAGCTCCACTCTGTTAGCGCAGAGCCTCATGTGGGGCTCAAACTCACAGTGAGATCATGACCTGAGCCGAAGTTGGAGGCTTAACTGAATGAGCCACCCAGACACCCTGAAATATCTTGGTATTTTTAACAAGGCCAGGGGTTCAGAACCACTGGACTAGAACCTTCATACTCAAGGACCTGTTGGCCTTTTTGGCTTTGTTCAGTTAAGAAGGCACCAGGCTCCTGAAATAATCATAGTCCATGCATCACCTAACAGCAAGCCCAGAGCTCAGCAGCCCCAACATCACCATTCTGTCAGTGTGATTTAGCACAGGGCCATATGCCTTTGCCCCAAGTCTAGGACCCCGGCCATCTCTAGACAGGATCTCCTCAAGCCAAGGAAACCAACCAAACCAGGTCAGTGGAGATGTAGAAACCTGGAACACACAAGCCCCATCTGAAGGGGGCGGCAGCTGCTCAGTTAGGGTGGCTTGTTGGCATGATGAGAAAGTGCTGGCATCATCAGCTGCATCTTCCAACTTTTCCAGACGAGACACAAATGTGGACTTTTATGTGAACTCTTCTGGGTTTGGCAACTAAATCAAGTTCAAAAAATTACAGGCCAAACAAAATCATCCCATGGGCCAAGTCCAATCCAAGGGTTCTCTTCTGCAACCCCTGCATCTGGATCCTTAGGCTGTGCTTCCTGTCCCTTTGGCCTCCAGGAGAGGGGGTTTGCTCTTCTGTGTTCTCAGCAATGACACTGCAGGCCTGCAGGACAGCACAGGTCCTCATGTGCCTCTCTCACCCCTGCTCCTCAGGGTTTTCACTCAGCCAAAGATCTAACCCAGAGCAGCAGTGACCAAGAGGAGATAGCATGCTCTGCTGTCCTGAAACAGACCTCAAGAGAACGATTCCAGTGCTACTGTTTTACTTGGGAGGTAATTCCAAGAGATGCTGGTCGGAAAATGGGGAATCAGTAGAGGAGGCAGTAAAAGGTTTGCTTAAGCCATCTATTCCAGAAGGCAATCCCTGGGGGAACCTTGGAGGCAGTGTGGAGCATCCTCAGAATTATCCCAACCAAGAGGCAAGAAGCTAGGGCATTTATCCGATGCCTTGTCTGTCTTTTGGAACATCAACTTCACAGCACTTCTGGCCAGTCTTGAGCATCTCCCATGACCAGAAAAAGCTTTCACAGGTGTCTACTATGTGCAGCCTTGGTGCATGGAGATGAATGTCAAGGGGAAGTGGCTAGGGCACGGACAGCCTCTACTCTAAAAGGAAACCAAAACGTCAGTGTCAAAATCAGAAAGCTGGGTGAGGAGCTCACTCTGGGGTACAGAGAATAAGAAAGTGACCTTGACATCAAGTTTTAACTTACAAGATGGAGAATGAGGACCCCAGGCATGATAGAAGAGATAAGATCAGCGGGGTCAGGGTCAAGACCTGCTACACCTCCCCAGTCTGGTTGTGGGGTACAGCCTCTGTTTCCTGGCCCTGCCCTTCCTTAGCCTCTTGGGCGGGCTTCCAAGGGAGGCCAGGACGCAGCACCTGAGAGAGGAATCCTAAAAAAAAAGAAGGCCCCTAGAAATTTGTCAAGCAGCCGGATGAACCCTTGGGGCCTCTTTCTCTGCTTTCTTCTCTCCCTTTGGACACTCCAGCCCCTGCCTGCAGAATGCTCCAGCTGGGGCCAAAGCCGAGATGGCCAGAGACAACCACAAATTGTGGAGGAAGCGGCAGTTACCCCCTAAGAGGATGTAAGTACCTGTGTTGGTACAGGTCTGAGAAGCAGATGCCGAGACAGGATGAAACATGCAAGGATTTTGTTAGGGAAACGCCCAGAGAGAAAATTGAGCTGGAGGCGGCTGGGAGAACCAGCAGACGCAAGGCAAGGCGGACTGGTTAGAGAGGAAAGAGGGAAGGAGAGCTGGGTGGGAGCAGCCCCAGGGAGGCAAGGCCCTCGGGGAGTCTTCAAGCCAGTCAGCTGTCGGGCTCTCTCCAGACAGGTCTGCCCTGCAGAGTCCTGGAAGCCGCCTCAGCACAACCACTGTGATGGATTTCAGAGCCCAGAGGAGGAGGGTGGCCTTTGGCCAGTTAGCTCCCCCTTCTCCACTGCACACGCAGAATGCTGGGAATACTGAGAAGGGCACTGGATTCCCCCAATTCGAACTGATGAGGACCCAAGTAACTTTCACTCAGAGTTAAAGGAAAGAGGAAAGGATAATTAGGTATATAAAAAGGAACAATTATTATCTCTAAGTTGTGGGATAAATAATCATTTTTCCTTAACCTTCCCTATATTTGTCAATTCCCCTATAGTAAGAATTACTCCTGTAACTGGTGGTAGAAGGTATAGTAACTTGGATCCCATTCGTCAAGCCAGCACACCCACCCATCCCAGCCGTGTCCGCTAACAGCTTACAGCCTTCTCAGCCTGGACGCCAGCCGCTGGCCCTGGGTGTTCGCCCATCTTCCATCTATCTCCCCAGCAACTGACACAGGAGTGGGAAAGGGCGCCCCCTGCCTCAGTGGACCAGTGCTGCTGTGCAAGTCCAGCTCCAGAGTCCCCTGGGGCCGGGATCCTTCCCTGGGCCCTGCTTCCCTAGCCCCCCTCTCCTGAGACCGCCAGGAAACAGATCCCTTGCACAAGAATCTTTGGCTTGGGCTCTGCTTCTAGGAAACCCAAGCGAAGACAGGGAATTATTTGTTTCCATCCCCGCATAGACTCCAGTGAGGCGTTACTCTCAGGTTTACAGCCTTTGGTCTGCTGTACAATTTATTTGTGCTATGAAGCAATTGCTTTAATTTTCAAATTCCCATGCTTGCTTCTTGAAATGAAAGATGACTTTATCTCAAGAGTGGCAAAATACAAAATCCAGAAGGCAGCGAATGGCAGTACAGAAGGCCCCCCTGGTGGGGACTGAGATTGGCTGGAGAGTGATGGCCTCATCTCAAAGGGGCGCCCCTGGCTGCTGCCACACTGGAGTGTGGACTGGAATGCCTAGGCCTCCTGAATTGTTAGGACATTCCAAAATGCAGATATTTATGTGAAATCACCCGATTTTTAAATGTTGGCTCAGAGTTTTCTAAAAACCCAGTATAGGCCAAGCAAAACACATCTGCGACTGAGTTTGGCCTGAGAGCTGTCATTTCAAGTCCTTTGTTTTCTTGAACAAGTTGGGAAAAAGAAAAAAAATCCCCTCTGCCATGTACCCCCACATGCTTACTGAAAAGGGGATATTTCTTTGCCATTGTCCCTTGTCCTTTCCCCAAACCCAACCAGAAACCTCTCAGGGGAACCCCAGGAGACTCTGATCCATGTAAGAGGAATTCCAAACACACACTCCATCTGCATTTCTGAGCTGACTTGGGGGGTCCAGAGGCTTGCTGTCTCCCCATCTGCACTGAGATGTTTCTAGGGTGTTCACAGAGGCAAGAAATGAACTCATTCCTATTTCCTGATCATAAACTCAGGAAATACTAAAGGTTTCCCACACAATCTCCTCAAAATGCTTTTTCAGGTCAAACTTCCCAACCCTGGCCCTAAACTAGGGTTCTTTAGTGCAGAAGGCCCTGCTGCCTTCTAGAGGCTCTATGGGTCGGAGGAAGCCACACACACACCCCCCCAAGGGTAGCCCCCACCTCCGCTCTGTGCCTGATGAATACTTTCCCCGAAGTAGTCAAAATTGACTTCAGTGAAGGGATTTTACCACTTCCTTGGGACCCAGTGGCACCATATAATCAGCTTTCCTGTGAGAGCATTTTCCTTTGCTCAATTTCACCCCATTACATGTAGTTATATCCCTCTGAGTTCAGAGACCACCCAGGACCCTCCAGTTGTTTGGGCTAGTTTTTAAAGTACTCCAACTTTGACCAAATATTGTTCCCGTAAAATCAATCTAATTCTATTCATCCCTTTGACTCATTTTCTGCTGTCCCATGCCGAGGCGGCTCCCAGGAGGCCGGGAGGGGAGGTTCTTCACTGATTCAGTCAGCAAACACAGAGCCAGGCACTGAGCTAGGCTCCTGTGACCTCTTGGGTGTCACTTCCAGTCCTGGGCCCTTGTTCTCCCAGGTGCCCCAGGACTTCAAATTGCCCAGGACCCTTGAAGGGTCAGATTGGACAACGTTCCATCTCTCTATAAGCTGGGGTTACAGTGTCAGGGAAGGACTCTCTAAGCCTAGAAGAACTCAGGAAGTGGCCTTGGGAGACCCCAGGACTCGGCCTAGGGGCACCCCCAGCGTTGGGGGTGACAGCATCTGACTCCTGAGGAGGTTGGAAAATTAGATGAGACAGAGGAGAGGAAGCGCTTGGCACAGGTAAGTAGAGTGTCAACATCAGACTTGATGCTGACAGAGGCTGTGTGGGACAAGCTGGATCCATCCCCAGGGCAGAGTGTGACAAACAGGGTGGCGTTCACCAGAATACACTTTCCCTGAGCGTCTAGCTCATTCATTCATTTTACAGGTATTTATTGTGTCCCTTCTGCCCTGAGAATATGATTTTTGAGTGAAGACCTTCAAGAAGAAGCGAGGGAGCCACACTGAGTCCTGGGGAAGGAAAGGTATTCCCAGCAGCAGGAACAGCAAGCACAAAGACAAGGCATAGTCTGCGAGAAGCAAGGAGCCCAGCCAACTAAATGAAGTGAGCAAGGGGACGTGGGGACTTGCATATGTCAGAGCAGGAACTTTGTCTTTTGCTGTGAGTGAAATAGGAAGCCGAGGCACGACATATCTGACTTACATCCGAACGGAAACATTCTGTCCACTGTGTTGAGAATAGACTAACAGCGTCCAGGGTTTAAGCAGAGAGATGGTTAGTGGTTCATGGTGGCCTGAGCCAGTGATGTGACCTTGCTTGCAGTGAGAAGTGGTTGCATTCTGGGGCGCCTTGGTGGCTCAGACGATTAAGCGTCCGACTTCAACTCAGGTCATTTTCTCGTGGTTTGTGAGTTCAAGCCCCACGTCGGGCTCTGTGCTGACAGCTCAGAGCCTGGAGCCTGCTGCGGATTCTGTGTGTGTGTCTCTCTCTCTCTGCCCCTCCCCCGGTCGAACTCTGTCTCTCAAAAATAAATAAACAAAAAAAAAGCTATTTAAAAAAAAAGAAGTGGTTGCATTCTGGCTACGTGTTGAACAGAGTCCACATGATTTGTTAACAGATTGAACATAAAGGAGTGAAAGAATGAGAGAAATCAAAGTGGCTCTTTGGTTTCGGACTGAGCAATCAGAAGGATAAAATTTACTTTGAGACAGAGTGAGAAAGAGTGCACACACACAAGTGGGGCAGAGAGAGAGAGAGAGGGAGAGAGAGAGAGAACGAATCCCAAACAGTCTCTGTACCATCAGCACAGAGCCTGACGTGGGGCTCAAACTCATTAAACTGTGAGGTCATGACCTAAGCCAATATCAAGAGTCAAACACTTGACCAACTGAACCACCCAGGCGCCCCAAGGATGAAATTTCTATTCACAAGGATGGAAGAGGAACCAAGGATTCTTTTGGAAAATTAACATCAGTTCAATGTTGGGCATGCTTAGTGGGTGAGAACTATTATACTTATCAGTAAAGTCCTCAAATTAACAGTTGTATAGGACTGGAGTTCTGAGGACAGCCCTGACTGAAAACTGATATATTTCAATTTATCAGGTTCAAGATGGGATCTATAGACATGGAATTGAGTGGGATCACCCAGAGGGTGAATATGGAAAGAGAAATAGAGGCCCAGGCACAGAGGCCAAACATGTCGTCACAGGGTGGCTTTAAGAGGTTATTCAAATACCAGTTTACAAAAGAAGTAATCCTTTCTAACAAATCCACAGCCAGAGAGTGAAGAAAAGAAATCAACAAAAACAGCCCACATACACACACACAAACCATTCACTCCTCTCCCAGAAGGTAGTCTTGAGGAATTTAGTCCTGGAGAATATACATAAAATGTTCCTTTTTTTCTCTCAGTATTTTTTTCATGATTTTAGCTCAGCCGTGAACTTCACAGCCCCGTTCATGACTGCTACATTTCATTCCCTCTGGTCCTTGCCAGGCCAGCTTTCTTAGATGGCCATTGCTGAGCCTTAAAAGTTATCCATAAATTCTGTATTATCAGATCTCATCGTTTGCGTTTCTGCACGAACAGTTCTACTGCAGGCCTGATTGGGTCAACTGGAGACTCCTCCAAGCTACATGGTGAAGCTGTGGCGTGGGCATTCATGCTTTCTTGAGTTGTG
Organism: Panthera onca; assembly: GCF_046562875.1. Taxonomy (NCBI): domain Eukaryota; kingdom Metazoa; phylum Chordata; class Mammalia; order Carnivora; family Felidae; genus Panthera; species Panthera onca. The sequence continues at coordinate 30,359,594 of NC_138351.1, read as the reverse complement.
TTAATGAAATAAAGGGCACAAATCTCATCTCTAACGACTCTGTGATATTTAACATTATGTGTCAGCTTGCCTGAGTTAAAGGATGCCCAGATAGCTGGTGAAACATCATATCTGGGTATGTCTGCTAGGGTGTTTCTAGAAGAGATTCGTATTTGAATTCATAGCCTGAGTGAAGAAGATGGCGCTTGCCAATACAGGTGGGCATCTTGCAATCCACTGAGGAAGGGGTGGAACAAAAAGGATGTGGAAGGGTAAGTTCGCTGTCTGCCTGAGCTGAGCTATCACTCTTCTCCTGCCTGTGGACATTGGTGCCCAGTTCTCAGTTCTTCAGTTTCAGACTGGAACCACAGTATCACGGACTTTCCAGAGCCTTCAGCTTGCAGACAGCCATGGTAGCAGGTCTCAGCCTTTATAATCACCCAAACCAATCCATCATAACAAACCATCTTCTATATATCGATATCTATATTGATATCGATATATAGATATAGATACAGATATATATATATCTTATTGGTTCTGTTTCTCTCAAGAACCTTGATAGACTGTATCTGTTAGCTTTCTCAGTGTCGCTGCAAAACAAAACGCCTCCAGCTGGTAGTTACAACAATAAGCATTTATTGTGCCTTCCAGCTCACATTTCTGTGGTCAGCCAGGCTTTGTGCTGAGCCTGAGTCCAGGCTGCAGATTCGCTTTGGTTCTGCTTCTCACATTTCCTTGTCTTTGGGGATGAACAAGATTTCCAGAACACATTATCATGGTGACAAAAGAAGCACCAGAGGACAGATCTAATCTCACAAGCACATTTCAAGTTTTTGGTTTGTTTGTATTATTATCTGCTAAATAGCCCACTAGCCAAGCAAGTCACGGGGCCAAACCCTACATCATTTGAGCAGGAGAACAGTCACCATGTCCAGTCAAAAGGAAAAAGACATACACAGAAGGAGAGGTTAAAAAAAAAAATGGGAACAATTCTGCAATCGGCCATATCGGCTTTTCTTTGACTCTACTCTATAGCAATGTCACATGGTGTCAGACATTTCACAGTTGAGAATACACATGCGTTCATAGTCTTTGCAAGTCAGTAACAACAAGATCGAATATGGCCGGGGAACTCTGTTCTTTGGAAGCAGAGCTGCTGCCTTGAACCTGACTTGCTAATGCACCCAGAACGTTTGTGAAGTTGAATAAAGAATTACATCTCCAGGGGCGTCGGGGTGGCTCAGTCCATTGAGTATCTGACTTCAGCTCAGGTCATGATCTCACGGTTCGTGGATTCAAGCCCTGCATCAGGTTTGCTGCTGTCAGCATAGAGCCTGCTTTGGATTCTCTGTCTCCATCTCTCTCTGCCCCTACTCAACTCATGCTCTCTCTCAAAAATAAATAAAACAATAATAATTAAAAAAAAAAAGAATTACATTTCCAGATGAGAAATCTGGGTCACAGAGGTAGACGAGTTTCTTACAGGATGGTTGGATTTCTGCAGTGTGCCGTAGAGGAGGCTGGGATAAGTGAAATAGGGAAACCACTCAAGGTATCCTGTTATGGTTATTAATATAACTTTTCTCACCCGGGTTTTACAAATAGAGGCCATAAGGAAATTGGCCCTGGACATTTCACACCCAAGTGTTTGCTGATTTGACCTTCTAACCACAGGATTAGCAAGACCCATTTACTCTGGCTAGTTCTGCAAATTCTTCCGGTTTCATAATTCAATCAAAGATAGTAGTAAAAGGGATGAAAGGCTGCTCATGGGAAAGCCAAATGCAGAGGGGGAACAAAAATAAGGGGAATCAAAGACTTAAATTTTATGGATGTCTTGAATTGGTTTGGCAACAAACCAAACAGAAAAAATTCCTTCCCCTCCTTAGCTGGCATATTTCCACATCACAAAAGCATTGTGCGGTCAGGTTCAGCTCTGAAGCTTCTTCTCACAGAAGCCCCAGCCTAAGGGAAAGCCCAGATGTGAAACACAACTTTCAGACTGCGGTGTGCAGGAAAACTGGTTGGTGGCTCGCTTCCTGCATCAGGGATATCCCGTCCCCAGATGAAGAGGCTCCCAGGAACCCACTAGTTAACAATTCAAAGAAAAACGATGTTGTTTATGTAAGATCTCCTCAAGTGTAATGGTCAAAAGCATGTGCTTTAGAATTAAGGAAACCTGGGTTCAAACCCTGAAACTGTGATGTTGGGCACGTTACTTAACCTCTCTGATCCCCAATTTTCTCGTCTGTACATTGGGGGAAATAATGGAACCTGCCTCATAGGGTTGTGGTAAAGATGAAAGGAAATGGTGCATGGACAGCATTCACACAGTGCCTGGGTACCTGGCAGTTATTATACCTAGGAAGTTCTGGAGGAAATTTCGTGCAATCACAAGTACTGCTGTCCAAGAATCCTTCCAATTTCCTATCTCCCCTGCTTTTATTGGAACTGAAAACAAAATACAGATCATCTTCATAAACCCTAAAGACATACAAGGGCAATATTCCACCTACCTGTGGAAATCTATCCAAATCAACCCAAAGAAAGCACCCTCAAGGCTGGCAGAAGAGGCAGGCCTGCAGCCAGTTGGGATAGACACCAAGCTGGACGCCAGTGGGTCCTGTGCCTCTCACACTTCAAAGGACTCGTTTGGCCCTTCTCTGACCACCCTGCGCCTCCCCGTCCTCCACATGGAGTGAAGAGGCCACGGGCTCAGGACAGGCCCACCTAGAGCCCAGATCTTCTTTTTCTAAACTACACTCTTGGTAACTGGGACCCCGGTTTCTCTGCCCAAAGAGTTTTCACGCCTGCTTCCGGGGCCTGTGGGTCTCTTTTCCTGATTTATCTCCCATGATGACTTTTGCTTCCTGTGCATACATGTTAAGCCCAAGAAATGACCACGAGGTGGCTGTTTGCAGGAGGCACAGATAAGGCTTGAATATGCCAACTGGCAGATTCACCCTCACACATTCAAAGCCCGTGTGGTGGGAACAGCTGCGCTGTGAAGCAAGCAGGGTTTGGGCTGAGGGCTGAGGACTGACTTGTTCTCCTCACTCAGGAACTCCCAGGAATCCCAAGAAATCCCAATTCAAATGTAACCTTCCAGGTTGTTATGAAGAGTATTTGACAAAAGGGCAAGGTAAGATATTTATTTAAGAATTAGTTCATAGGGCGCCTGGGTGGCGCAGTCGGTTAAGCATCTGACTTCAGCCAGGTCACGATCTCGCGGTCCGTGAGTTCGAGCCCCGCGTCAGGCTCTGGGCTGATGGCTCGGAGCCTGGAGCCTGTTTCTGATTCTGTGTCTCCCTCTCTCTCTGCCCCTCCCCCGTTCATGCTCTGTCTCTCTCTGTCCCAAAAATAAATAAAAAACGTTGAAAAAAAAAAAAAAGAATTAGTTCATAAATTTTATAAATACAATGTATGTATTTGTAAATTGTAAATGTTCAGACATCTGGTAGGTAGGCCACCATGTGTACATTTGCTTTGAGCCCTATAAATGTTAGGAGCGGGTCTATCACCTAATAAACCCCAGAAATTTGATGAATATTGACTGGAATCTGACGTTTCTTCCGTTTATTCACTTAGAGATCTCTGAAGCAGAACTCTCTGGTAGCTCACCCAAACCCCAAACACCTCCACACCACCCAGGAGCATAGGGAGCAGTCATAAATGGTGGTCTCATTTTGGCTGGCTAATTCCAGTAACAAATAATGCCAAGAGGCTCATGAGAGTTCCAGAGTTTGCAGAATCCCTGGAGTTGCACCCCACCCCATAGACCAGGGCCCAGTTAGGAGATGGTGGCACGTTACGTTTTCCAAAAATGGCTGTAACATTTTTTTCCTTTCTCATGCTTTTCTAGGACCTTGCAACTAACCCACCAAGAGATGGACAAGCCTTGAACCTGCTCACACTGGTAGAGTCTGTGGAAGTGATGCCCCTTGATTTCTAAAGTTAGATCATAAATGGTGACAGAGCATCTCTGGGGTCTCTCCTTCTGGGGATTTGCCTCTTAGGAGCCCTGAGCCTCTCTCTAAAAAGTCCCACCGCTCTGACATGGACATGCTAGAGAGTCCCCATGGAAAGACCTTGTAGAGATAGAGATGCTTAAGGAAAAGACCCACCCTTAGAGTACTGACATGCAACCCAAGATAGGGCTGCACAGATAGAGGCCAGTGCCAAAACCACAGGAACCTACAATCAGATTTTCTATATTTGCAGAGACTAAACAATTGTTCTGATGATCTTTGATGGTAGCCTGTCCTGAATTCAAGGTGGGAAGGTGAAGTCTATACAAGTGACTGTTGTCACTGGTTTCCATGGCAACTGAGTACTGTGATGCTACTAATAGGTATCCCCAAATCTGTACAAGACCCCCAGCCTGGCCCCCTCTCTGGACTTGTAGGCCCCAGGTCACACAGTGTCAGCATATTTCTCCAGCAGACAGCACCACCAAGCCTTGGCCCCAGGCCAGGCCCAGACCAGAGACTTCACACAAGGGCTGGCCTGTTGAGTCCTCAAGTGTCTCGGGCTTGGTCATGCAAGTCCGAGGGTCGGTCATGCGAGAAGGGCCCAGGATCAAAGTCCTGGCCCGTCCTAGGTTTGAGGGAGGATAGAAGGAACTACATATATGAAAATAATGGCAAGAGTTTTCAGTACTCTCACAAGCCAAGCATGTGCAGGTCATAGCTCTCTGGGGAGAAGTGGGGGAAAAAATCCATTTATATCTTATTTTTCTTTATGCCATTTTTCATGGGTACATCAGGTCAGCCATTACTTATGCACCCTGGGCTGGGAGTTGTGTGGTCTCAGGCAAGAATCACAAATGTAAGCACCCACCAGGGCCATGGCAGAAATGTGACCAAGTGCAGGAGACTGGAAAGAGCTAGTGAAGAACTGGAATATAATCCACTTCCAACAAGTGGAAATGTCAGCCTACTATTGCCAGCTGTTCACATTTCTTCTTCAAGAAACCAGAAATTTGGGGCCCCTGGGTGGCTCAATTTGTTAAGTGTCCGATTTCGGCTCAGGTCATGATCTCACAGCTTGTGAGTTCAAGCCCAGCACTGGGCTCTGTGCTGACAGTGCGAAGCCTGCTTCAGATCCTCTGTCTCTCTGTCTCTCTGCCCTTCACCCACTCTCTCTCTCTCCCTTAAATAAATAAACATTTAATGGGGAGCCTGGGCGGCTCAATTGGTTAAGCATCCAACTTCAGCTCAGGTCAGGGTCTCTTGGTCCGTGGGTTTGAGCCCCGAGTCGGACTCTGTGCTGACAGCTCGGAGCCTGGAGCCTGCTTCGGATTCTGTGTCTCCCTCTCTCTCTGCCCCTTCCCCTGTTCATGCTCTGTCTCTCTCTGTCTCAAAAATAAATAAACAATAAAAAAAATTTTAAATAAATAAACATTTAAAAAAAGAAAAAAAAGAAACCAGAAATTCATATTTTGCATAAAAGCTCTCATTTTTAAAATTTTGGCAACCAAAAAGAAACAGTGGGTGCTATGCTCAAATCCTAGGGCCTCACCATTTCAGTGTGTGCAAGTTGACTTCCCAGCTGCCAGTAACAGCATCTCTGGGCCTGGGAGTTTCTCTGAAGCACTGGAAGGCCCTGTTGTCTGTGTGCAGAGGCTGGAATTATCAGGGAGTTAATGTCCCAGGAGCAGGCCTCACCAGCTGATAGGACTTGGTGTATAAATGCCCCAGCTCCCTCTCTCTAGGCTGGGATAATTCCGAGGCCTGTATCCTACAGTGCTTCCCGGACTTTCCACCAGGAGAAAGGACCATCACTAAAAAGTTTGATCATGGACCTTAGTTGTCTTCTCAACTTTCTCTCTCTTATGTCCATAATCCTCTGCTGGCGTTTTCTGGAATCACCTCCCATATAAGCTTTATGCACTTGAATCTTGAAACCTACTAATGGTTTTTTTAATGCCCAGAGCCACTGTATAAGGTTGTACATCACGTCCATTTTTCAAGGACATCCATGAAGGGATAGAATGTGTGGAGGGTAAAATCCAGCCTAGCTTCTCCCACCAAGCCCACTTTAACAGCACTTGAGTGAGAGTGGTGTCAGCCAGAGACCAAAGCACCTTTCTGGAATTCACACATAGATGTCAAATGTACTGCCAGGAGCCAGAGAAACATGTCAGAGGCCAGAATGGCTCCTGGGTGACCAGTCTATACCTTCTGACATAGAGGATGCCTGAGTCTGCCTTTGCCATGGAACAGAGCCCAGTCCTCGTTGCCATAACCCATCCTGCCTCCTCTCCCATGGATGCCATGTACCTTCCAGAGTTTTCTTATTTTCTCCACTATTTCTCATCAAAATTCCATCTGAAGGAGGTAGTAAATTAATTCCTTTGCAGGTAGGTTTATATGATGAGCCAAGGTAGCACTATTGCCCAATGCAGAGGTATTTATGTTTTTTGGAAATGAAAAAGTCAACACAAAACATTCCTGTATTCCTTCATATAGTAAATATTTACTGAGCACCAGGCATTGTTCTATGTGCTTGGAAATAAGTGAGTGAAGAACATAGATAAGGGGGCATCTGAGTGGTTCAGGTGGTTGAGCATCCAGACTCTTGATTTTGGCTCGGGTCATGATCTCACAGTTCATGAGATCAAGCCCCACATTGGGCTCTGCACTGATGGTGTGGAGCCTGCTTGGAATTCTCTTCCTCCCCCTCTCTCTGCCCCTCCCCTGCACTCTCTCTCTCTCTCAAAATAAAGAAATAAACCTAAAAAAAAAAAGAAAACAGGTAAGGGTCCCTGTCCTCATGTCACTTAAATTCTTATTAGAGGAGGCAGTCAATAAACAAGCATACTTTATTTTACAGAGCTTTATTGAGATATAATGCACATACCAGAAAAATCCATTTAAAGTATACAGTTCAATGGTTTTTATTATACTGAGGTTTGTGCAGCCATCATTTTCTTCACCGCAGAAAGAAACCACATTCACATAAGCAGTCAGTCCCCATTCCACGACCCTCCCCCTCACTTCAGCCTCTGGCAACCACTAATCTGCTTTCTGTCCCTATGGATTTGCCTATTCTGAATATTTTGATATAAATGGAATCATGTGACATGGGACTTCCTGTGACTGGCTTCTTTCAACATTAGCCTAATGTTTTTAAGGTTTATCCATGTTGGGGTATATATCATTCATTCCTTTTTATAGTCAAATACTATTCCAATGTATGGATATACCACATTTGATTTATTCATTCACAAATTAATGTTTATTTGGATTGTTTACACCTTTGGGTTGTCATGAAGAGTGCTGCTGTAAACACTCATATACATGTATTTGTTTGGGGACCTATTTTCAATCCTTTTAGGTATATTCTTGGGTGTAGGATTGGTAACCCTGTGTTTCACTTTTTGAGGAACGACCAAACTGTTTTCCACAGTCACTGCACCAGTTTGCATTTCCACCAGCAATGCACGAGCACTCCTATTTCTCCATACCCTCGCCAACACTTACCTTCTTTTTTTTTCTGTTATTGCCATCTCGGTGGGTCAGAAGCAGTATCTCACTGGGATTCTAATTCCTATCTCTGCAATGACTAATGACATTGAGCATCTTTTTTACATGCTTGTTGGCCATTTGTACATCTTCTTTGGAGAAACGGCTCAAGTCCTTTCAGCGTTTTTGAATTGGGTCATTCGTCTTTTTGCTGCTGAGTTAAAAGAGTTCTGTATATAATCTGGATACTTCTCAGTTGTAGGATTTGATAAATATTTTCTTCAACTGTGTGGGTTGTCTTCCCACTTTCTAGATGGCATCTTTTGCAGTACAAGCTTTTTTCAATTTTGATGAAATGCAATTCATCTACTTTTCTTTTGCCATCTGTGCTTTTGGTATCAAATAAGAAAGCTTTGTTAGCCCGAAGTCACAAAGATTCACTGCTCTGCTTTCTTCCAAGAGTTTTATAGCTTTAGCGGTTACATGTAGGTAGAGGTTTAAGATGCATTTTGAGTTAATGTTTTGCATACTGTATAAGGTAAGGGTCCAACTTCAGTCTTTTGCCTGTGGATATTCAGTTGTCCCAGTACCACTTGTTGAAAAGATTTTTCTTTCATCATTTAATTGCTTTGGTACCCTTGTTGTAATCAATGGAGCATAAATAGAGGGGTTTATTTGTGGACTCTCAATTCTATCCCATGGATCTATACAGCAAAAAAAAAAGGGGGGGGGGCAGTTAAAATTCAGGTAGAGATTGTATTGTCTATAAATCAATTTGGGGACTATTTTCATCTTAACACTATGATGTCTTCCAGACAGGAACAAGAGATGCCTCTCCATTTAATTCTTTGAGTTCTATTTTCTGGCTTTCAGTGTACAAGTCTTGCACTTCTTTGTTAAATTCATTCTTAAGTATTCTATTTGTTTTGACACTAAGTAAGTGGAATTGTTTTTTTTAATTTCATTTTTGGATTGTCCAGTACAATTTTTTTTACTTTTTAAATTTAAATTCAAGTTAGGTAACAATAATTTTTTATATTGATCTTGTATCCCACAACCTCACTGAACTCATTTATTAGTTTTCATAGTTTTTTAGTGGATTTTCTGTATATCATGTCATCTGCAAATAGAGATAGTTTTACAACTTCCTTTACTATCTGGTTGCCTTTTGTTTTTTCCTTGCTTAATTGTTCTGGCAGACATAATTTTTATTTATTTTTATTTTTTTTTTTTATTCTTTACTTATTTTTGAGAGAGAGAGAGATACAGAGCGCAAGTAGGGGAGGAACAAAGAGAGAGGGAGACACAGAATCTGAAGCAGGCTCTAGGCTCTGAGCTGTCAGCATAGAGCCCAGCACGGAGCTCAAAGTCACAAACTGCAAGTTTATGACCTGAGCTGAAGTCAGACACTTAACCGACTGAGCCACCCAGCACCCCAAGCAGACATAATTTTTAAAAAGTAAACAACACAGTATGTTAGAAAGTGACATGTACAATGGAGAAAAGAAAAAGCAGGGGTGCCTGGGTGGCTCAGTCAGTTCAGCGTCTGGCTCTTGGTTTCAACTCAGGTCATAATCTCACAGTTCATGAGTTGGAGCCCCATGTCCGGCTCTGTGCTCAGAGTGCAGAGCCTGCTTGAAATTCTTTCTCTCCCTCTCTCTCTGCTCCTCTCTGTCTCTCTGTCTGTCTCTCTCTCTCTCTCAAAATAAATAAATAAACTTAAAGCAAAAGAAAAGGCATATCCAGATAAGGAGTATGGGGTTCCTGGGGGTTAGAGTTGTGATTTTTAATTGCCAGTGGATTTTAAATTGCCACAAATTTAATTTGTGATTTTTAATGTCAGTGAGGAGGTGACATTTGAACATTTGAAGAAAGACCTGAAGGAAGTGATGGAGTTGCAAGGGTTGAACATCCCGGCAGTGGGAACAGCCAGGGCAAAGAGCAGAGGCAAGAATGTGACAGGCAGGTTCTTAAGGAACAGCCAGAGCCACTGTGGCTGCAGCAGAATAGCAAGGACGTCCCACATAGAGTCTTGTGATCGGAGGGGCTGGAGCAGAAGAGTGGCCTCACCTGACTTACGGTTTGGAAAGGATTGCTGAGGTTGTTGTGCAGAGAACCTTCCAAAGGGGTAAAGAAAGAATCAGGGAGGTTAGCTGGGGGCTAATGCAGTAATCCTGAGAAAGGTGACAGTGGACCAGGGCAGTATCCAGGGTGATAGTGATATTGAATTCTACATATATTTTATTTTATTTATTTTTTTCAACGTTTTTTATTTATTTTTGGGACAGAGCGAGACAGAGCATGAACGGGGGAGGGGCAGAGAGAGAGGGAGACACAGAATTGGAAACAGGCTCCAGGCTCCGAGCCATCAGCCCAGAGCCTGACGCGGGGCTCGAACTCACGGACCGCGAGATCGTGACCTGGCTGAAGTCGGACGCTTAACCGACTGTGCCACCCAGGCACCCCAGAATTCTACATATATTTTAAAAACAGAGTTGACAAGATTCATTGACAGTGTAAAAAAGAGGAACCAAGATGAGCCCAAAGTTTTTGGCCTAAGCAAGTGAAAGGCTAGGGTTGTCATCAGCTCCCTGGTGACAGCTGCAGAAGGAACAAGTTGGGGAAAGACCAACAGTCACTTGACACGTTGAATTTGAAATGTCTATTCGACTTCCAAGTAGAGCTCTCGGGTAAAGAATTAGATAAACAAGTCTAGATTCCAGAGAAAAGCCTGAGTTTGAAATATAAATCGAGAATCTTTACCAACTAGATGGCATTTGAAGCCATGCAATGGAACATGAGCCCCAAGGGAGTGTGTCCATAGAGGAGACAGGAGGCCCGAGGTCTTAGGTGTGGAGTCTTCTGGTATCAACAGGTTGGGAAGAAGAGACTGAACCTGGAAATGAGGCTGAGACGGAGTTGCCAGTGAGGTAGGAGGGAAACCAGGACTGTGCAATGACCTGAAGACAGGCGAAGAAAGTGTGTGGAGGAAGACCAAGTGATCAATTGTATCAATCACTTCTAAAGGTCAAGAAAGATGAAGGCCAAGGTCTGACCGCTGGCAAATTGCCCAAGGAGGGAGCTTATCATTTTAGATATCACAACATGGAAAAAGAAGGCTTTTTTCTCTATATTCCTTATTGTTGCAGAGGGGCACAGGTGGGCAGGGCTATGGGACAAGGGTAAGGGCCATAACGAAGCATGCAGCCAGAGATAGTACCTGGTTCTCTGGGGTCTGTTTAGCTTCCTACTGCTGCATAACAAATTACACCCAGCTTAGTGGTTTGAAACAACCTTCTCATCTCAAAGTTTCTAAAAGTCACAAATCTGGGCATGGCTCAGTTGGGTCCAAGGTGTAAGAACTGTGGTCTTATCTGAAGGCTCACCTGGACGAAGGAGCTTGATTGCATGGTTGTCAGCAGGACTCAGTTCCCGCTGGCTGTTGGCCAGGAACAGAGAGCTGACAAGATGGAAGTCAGGCTTTTTGTTGCTTAATCACAAAAGTAACATCCCAGCACTTTTTGGTTTGTATGTCATTTTGTTTTTATGGGTTTTTTTTTTTTTTTTTTGACATTCCAGCATTTTTGCTGTATTCTCTTTGTTAGAAGCAAGTCACTAGGTTGAGCCCACACTCAAGGGGAGGGATTACACTGGAGCATAAGTACCAGGAGGCAGGGGGTCATTACAGGTCATGACAGAAACTGCCCACCACAAGCAGGTCCAGTGCTTCCAAATGGAATTGGGGGGAGGGGGGGTGGGAGCCCACACAACATTGACTGGCATTTCTTTAGTGCATATAAACAATGAAAAACAAGGAAGTTATTTCTACTCAGGAAATGAACTTATCAATGAAGCTCTTTGTCAATACTTTTCATGTAAATCCAGGTCTTAATATGTCAAAAAAACTTACCGGAAGGAAATGTCTATTCTATTGATGGTTTTATTCAACTTAAAGCAATGATGCTCATCACGAGCACCACAACTAAATGGAAAGTTCTTTGAGCACAAAGATAATCTTCTTACAACTCAACACCAGCACGCCACCTTGCATACAATTTGCATACATGAATGACACATTTTGCAATGTGGTAATTCTCAAAAACAAGAGTGGCAAATTATAGAAGAGGTAGGTTAGGTCATTCCTGTGAGTCCATGAGGTCAAATTTGGGCTCTGCCACTTATCACCCGTGTGATGTGGAGCAAGTCACTCCACTTCTCTGTGCGACAGGAGCTGCATATATAGAATGCAGGTACTAATCCCCATCCCCCAGACCACTATGTTGGTTAAATGTGATACTGCATGCAAAGATACCAAACACAGTCTTCGACATCTGGTCTACCACAAGTGCTTGATCAAAGAAGGTCATCATTATTACTGCTATTTTAATGAACATAAACTGTTTTTTTTTATTTTTTTAATGTTTATTGTTTATTTTTGAGACAGAGAGAGACAGGGGAGGGGCAGAGAGAGAAGGAGACAAAGCAGTCTCCAGGCTCTGAGCTGTCAACACAGAGCCCAATGTGGGACTCGAACCCACAAACCGTGAGATCATGACTTCAGCCAAAGTCTGATGCCTAACTGATTGAGCCACCCAGGTGCCCCTAATGAACATAAACTATAATAACTGAAGGCATTTGTATGGAATGAAATGACTAAATAAATTAAAGCATAAAAGTTCCTTTACAGGTATACAATGTATACCTGGCTCATAGCAAGTGTTTAATAAGTGGACATTAATATTATGACTATTAGCTTTAGGCTGAAAATGATAATTACTGAAGAAATTTGCATGCATGCATCCTCATTTACTCTTAACCATATCCATTCTTCAAGAACAGTCCTCAGCACACCTCTTCCTGGTATCCTTCCTGATTGGTCATATCTAGTTTCAGTGCCTTTAATAAAACTTTACCTATCACTTATCTGTAAGGAAAATTTGCCATGCTCTATGCCTATGTGCCCCCAGATGCTAAATGCTATTCTTAGGCCTGTTCTGGGCATGCCCTATTTCCCTCATTTGGTTGTGGCACCTCAAGAGCTGGAGCATGTTTTCCTCCCTCCACACAACCCCAGGACCTGGCCCTCTGTTGTATGCCCAGTCCTGAGCCACCCAATCCACGTGCCATACCGCCCCAGACACGGTCGTTCAGGGGCACAGCCAGATACTACTGCTGGGAGATCATTCGAGCAGGCTGCCCAGAGGGTGAACAGCAAGGCTGATGGAGGGCTTTGGAGAGGGCAGGAGATAGACGAAGAAACAGAAGGATGCCGCCAAAAGGGCAAAGGCAAGCTTCATGGTCACATTCATCCTTACAGAGAGTGGTGGCCATGGGTAACAGCTGCTCCTGTACCAAAGCCTCCCACATGGCCATGAAGTTGAATGATGGGGATTCAAACACGGCTCTGTCTCAGCCTGCTTCATGAGGTACAGTCATTCCATGGTGAGGGGAGCCTTTGAAAGTGAATTTGGTCAAAAGGAGAAGGAATGTTCTTGAATCAGCCAGCACAGCTCTGTCAGAACCTGTGTGGCTTTAAGCTAACTTAACCTCTCCGAGCCTCTCAGTTGTCATAACAGCTAATACTTACTAAGAAATTCCCGTGTACAAGGCACTGTTCTCAGCGTTTAATATCGTGATAAGCCAAGTAGATAAGTATCTATTTTAATGATGAGGAAACTGAGGCAAGGGGAGGTGAAAAACTTACCCTGGCTCATGTAGCTCAGAAGTGATGCAGGCAGGATTTGAATCCACATTCCCATTATGGTTCTAACTTCATGCACTAGTGAGGGTTCTCCAGAGAAACAGAACAAATGGGACATGCAAAAAGAGATTTATTATAAAGAATTGAGGCACACAATTAGGGAGACTGACAAGTCCCAAGATCTGCAGAGTGAGGTGGCAAGTTGGAGACTCAGAAGAGCTGTTAGTGTAGTTCTAGTTTGAAGGCCAACAAGCTCAAGATGCAGGAAGAACCAATGTTTCAGTTTAAGTCTGAAGGCTATAAAAAGCTGATGTCCCAGTTTGAAGGCTGTCAGGAAGAAAGAATTCTCTCTTACTTAGGGGAAGGTCAGCCTTTTTGTTCTATTCAGGTCTTCATGATTGGATGAGGCCCACCCCCATTAGGGAGAGTGATCTACTTTATTCAGTTTTAATTTAAATGTTAAACTCATTCAAAACCACCTTCACTGATACACCCAGAATGTTTGATTATATATATCTGGACAGCCCATGAGCGAGGCAAGTTGACCGTAAAGTTAACCATCAGGTCTCACACGTGCTACTTAAGAATTAAATGAGACACTATTTGCAAACGTTTAAAAAACGGGGGGGGGGGGGGGGGGGGAGGGGGGCTGGCAAACAGTGATCAGTAAATGGTAGCTTAAAAAGAAAAGAAAAGAAGGGAATGCAAGCTGGTGCAGCCACTCTGGCAAACAGTATGGAGGTTCCTCAAAAAACTAAAAATAGAACTACCCTACGACCCAGCAATCGCACTACTAGGCATTTATGCAAGGGATACAGGTGTGTTGTTTCAAAGGGACACATGCACCCCCATGTTTATAGCAGCACCATCAACAATAGCCAAAGTATGGAAAGAGCCCAAATGTCCATCGATGGATGAATGGATAAAGAAGATGTGGTATATATATATATATATATATACATATATATATATATACACAAATATATATACACAAATATATATATATACAAATATATATACACAAATATATGTGTATATATATATATATATATATATACACACACACACAATGGAGTACTACTCGGCAATCAAAAAGAATGAAATCTTGCCATTTGCAACTACGTGGATGGAACTGGAGGGTGTTATGCTAAGTGAAATTAGTCAATCAGAGAAAGACAAAAATCATATGACTTCACTCATATGAGGACTTTAAGAGACAAAACAGATGAACATAAGGGAAGGGAAACAAAAATAATATAAAAACAGGGAGGGGGACAAAACAGAAGAGACTCATAAATATGGAGAACAAACTAAGGGTTGCTGGAGGGGTTGTGGGAGGGGGGATGGCTAAATGGGTAAGGGGCATTAAGGAGTCTACTCCTGAAATCATTGCTTCACTATATGCTAACTAATTTGGATGTAAATTTTTAAAAATAAAAAATAAAGTTAAAAGAAAGTAAAAAAAAAAAAAGAAATGTAATGACTCTTAGGTACATCGAAAATATATGCATTCATGAGACTGTATGCACACACAACTTTGAGTTGTCCAATTATAAAATTTAAAAATATATATTATAATGTATGTGTATTATTAATTATGTATTATATAACTACAGATTTTACTCAACTTATAATGGGGATGCCTCACAATAAATAAGTGCATCATAAGTTGAAAATTAAAAAAAAAAGAAAAGAAGTTTAAAAAGAGGTGAGTGACTCAGCCTCATTATTAATAAGTAGGTTTGAGGTTCAGGGTTTGGCATGGGTTTTACTCATTTGTTATTAAATGTGCAGCCTGGGACGCCCTCCTAAACCAGAAAAATCCATACAGGGGACATTAGACTTCCAATATTTGGTACGAGAAGGCCATGAGAGAAGGGTCACCCATTCATTCAAACTAAGTTTCAGCAGGCATTTATTAAGTGCTTGCTGCTTGCCAGGCAATGTGCTGGAATCTCATCTGCTCACTTCCTGCAATCTTCACAGTGCCCCATGCACAAGTCGCCATCATTCCCACATGACAGACAGAGATAGAAGCACAGAGAGCTGGAGTGCCTTACTCAGGATCTCTGAGCTGATAAGTGATAGAGTCAACACTTGAGTTCAGATCCGCAAAATATGTCCCTTCATTTCTATGCCAAAGATGTCTACCTGGTTTCCAAGGATCTGGCAAATGCACCCCAAATCAGGGCTAAGATCTTGCCCTAAGACCTTCCACAAACTCACTTTGGTCAAGACGAAATAAATATGCATGGGCTCAGGTTTTAGTAATCGCCACTTTGGAACCTACTCAGTCGAGCAGAGGAAAAACATCAGTTATTTCAGTAAAAAACGTTTTTTTTATTCTAGTCCCTCAGTGTATCGTCCAAAGTTACAGAGGAAAAAAAACAACCTGAGGGAAGTTCTGTCCCCTTCCTGTATGCTTACTCTACTCCAGAATCAGATGGACGTGCTAGAGAGGTTGACTGTCATACCAGCTGTTTTTAATGGTAACTGCACTGCCTTGCTCCCCACCTAAGAGCTCTCTGTGGGAGAGAAGAAAACCTGAACTCAGAGCTTCTCTGCGAGGCAGCCCACAGCAGGAGTCAGGATTCTGCTCTGCAGAGGAGGACCCAAGGATAGAGAGGAAGAGACCTGTTCCAGGGCAGAAGGTGGACACAGGGGATCTCTAGAGGTGAGCCTTAGACCACAAGTATTTTAAAGAGATGGACCTTTCAAGGGAAGGGAGTGCAGATGGCCTGACCTATGACGGTGGCTTCCCACTCTTCCCTGTGCTGTGAAGCAGCCTCACTGGTGGGTCTCTGTAGCCCTCAGAAGCACATCAAAAGTGCCTGGGGTGAGTTTAAACATTTGGAAACTAAGATAAGAATCAGAGGCAAGCAGCCGATGCTTTTCTCTTCCTCTGGGGTCAGTTCCATTTTCAGAGCCCTCCTGGGTCCAGTGAATGACCTTTGACTGCCTCCAGAGAGGCCAAGACCAGGAGGGCAAGTGGTCTGGCAAAGGGCATGAACCGTCTCCAGAAGTCCTGGGCGTCTCTTGTTACTTTCACACAGCACATGGGGTTAACATTCCTACTGACTCAGGGAAGATTCTCCAAGGATAGTGAGTGCAATATGAAACAGGGCTTCCCCCTCTCCCCCCCCCCCCCCGCAACTGGGCTTGAAGGGGGGGAAACAGCAATCAGGACTCACTCAAGTTCCAGGCTTCTCCAAGGAGGGAAGAGCCCCCAGAAGTTTCATTTCTTTTGCTCAGTTTGGAGACATTTTCCCCCAAATCATTCTGTTCAGCCCATCTTCAGCCACAACTGGCAGAACCTACAACATGGTTTTCATGAGCTTTAGGAATCCAGCTTCCTAATTTTTTCCAATTCCAAATATAAAACAAACCAAAAAAGCATTAAAATAATTGTACTTCAAAGACTCTTTCTAATTCCTAGTGGCCACAATGAAATTAAATAAGAATCAGTCTCTCTCTTTCTCTCTTTCTCTCTCTCTCTCTCTCACTCCCTGTCTCAATCTCTCCCACTCTCTCTCTACTTTTTCTCCCATCTTTAAGGAAAGGAAAATAAAAGCTAAAGGACACAAGGCCCATGCAAGTCCAGGAAATACTTGCATGAAGCTTCTTTAGCTTCTAACTAGCATTTGTAACTGGGGATTAGCAGAGCAGCCTCTTGTAATTACTGCTGTTGCCCCATTTGTGGCTATCTCCGTGAGGCCAGTAAATCTTGAAATTACAGGCTGACCACCCTGGAGAACTGAGACAGAGTCAGCCACATCTCTCAAAGGCACTGCCCTGGGCGATTCCCACCCCCCTCAGCTGACTTGCTTGCCAGGGAGAGGGCCCCGCCTGGGAGTGACTCCCCAGACCTCACAGTGGCTTGGAAGTAAATAAAACCAGGGTGGGTGGCCCAGGAGGCCCTGCACCCCTTGTGAGTAGAACATGGGGCAGCTGGCTCCTAAGGTCCCCGTCACACTTCCATCACCCTGCCCCAGCTTGGACTCCTGGTTAGGGCCCCAGAGATGAACCAGGAGGACAGACACATAGAACTGAGAAGGGGAATGTAGAAATGCCTTGAAAAGGAGACTTTGTCTCTTGAAATACTGTTCCTCTCTATTGAGGAACATGGTACCTGCAGAGGACAATTAGGTTAACATTATCTGTCATTTTGTATAAATGGAGCTCAACATATGACTTGAGATTTAACCACAATCGTGACCATGACTTTTTTTTTAAATTTATTTATTTATTTTGAGAGACAGAGAATGTGCCTGTGCGTGGGGGATGAGCGGAGAGACCAGGAGAGAGCATTCTAAGCCGACCCTATACTGTCAGCCCAGAGCTGGACATGGGGCTTGAACCTATGAACCGTGAGACAAAACCAAGAGTTTTGGCTCTAAAAAAATGTCAAAGTATTCAAAATCAAATAGCCAAGACCTACTGACTGTTGTTCAGGATGCTGTCTGGGCTATTTTTGAAATGACACTCTTAGTTCACCTTACACCTTCACGAGGACAAAGATCAGGAATGACATTTACATTTTCTCTCTGCAGGTCCTTTAAAAGGAAATATTTTTTGTTATTTCCCCCTATAGTCTGAGGCCTTAAACACCACATTTAAATACATTAAGACAGGACCAGGATTAGGAGATGTTAAAGGCCCTCCCAATGCCAAGAGCCTATGATGATGAAAGGCAATCTCAGTGTTCTGCGCCTGGTGATTTTGCCCCCTTACATAACGCATTTCATTCAGCTTTTTCAGTTCGGTTACAGATACCTACGAAATCTACTTTACGACTGCCTCTTTCAATTCTGCCACTTACAAAAGCACAGTAGCATATTATTTTGTGTGAATTCGTATAAATAACACATGGAGGTATACATTAAAATAATATTTCCCAAGCCATTTAGCACTTAGTAGTGGCTGGCTGTGCAGATAATCTGTCTTATCTACTCTCAGCTGAGGTCTGCCAGACCCTGCACTCAACGTCCTAATTCCCCACCTACACTCCCTTCAGCATCTCAGAACAGGTGCCACTGGGGGCTCTGAGGAACCCTGCCTGACAAGGCATCCCGTAGGGCTTGAGCCTTTGCCTTCTTGCGAAGAGAATGACCCAGAGGTCAGGAGACTTGTCCAAAGCCACAGAACAAAAAAGCCTAAATAAATAAAATGCTTTCTTCCTACTGTCCCTTCTGCTGTCCTCAGAACACTGGAGGTCTGAGAAGCGCCTATTCAGACCTGGATACTGCTGGCTTTTCACTTCAGAGGGGAGATCCATCCACCACACTGATTGCCGCACTACACAAAAGACTTTCTGTACACAGACAACAGGAAGTTCTGAATTATGATTCTTACACAACGTTGCATTTTAAAAAATGACCGAAAACGAAAAAGAGAGAAAGAGACGAAACAGGGCAAGAGGGCGGAGAGAAATGTAGGAAGGGAGGAAGAAGAGCAGGGGAAGTCCCAGGAAGCTGTTTTGCAAAAGAGGTCACAGGGCAGTTGCTCCAGGAGCTGCTGGGAGGGAAAGGGTGGAAGCCCAAGAATTCCCTGCCGGCCGGGGATCACTTTGGAACTGTTTACCGCGAGAGCCCCCAGGGCGGGAGCAGTGCACCCTGCGGCGCAGACTTCAAAGTGCCGGCCGGACATTAACATACTGATCCTTCCGCCCCTGCCACCCCCAGCCTCGTGGAGCCTCGGGGGGTGGCAATCTGCCGCGGGGAAACTGAGGAAGAAAAAGGAGCCAGTGGAGAAAGTGGGGATAGCTCCGCGACTCTGCCAAGACCCATTACTAACACCAGCCATCAAAGGTTACTGCCCTTTGTCATCAGCCGCCGGCCTGCACGCCCCAGGGCTTGAAAGAGACAGTTCTCTCTGCGGCCAGAGATACAGGAAGTCCCAGGTGAATAATAAAAATCCAGTAGTTTCCAGGCCCCTTCCATTCAAGGCGGGCTGTCTCGGTGGCCCACTTTGATACCGACCCTTACTGAATTCCTAAGGACTGGCAACATCCCGGCATGCCCTCCCGCAGCCCCCCAAATATTTGCATCCATTCAATGCTTGGATTCCCTCTCCGCCTCCTACAGAGAAAAGGCTGCTGGAAACCCAGACGCCCCGTGGAGGGGACTGGTGCCAAGTCGTCTGGGGCCCCCTCCCCCGGGGAAGCAGGAAGCACAGCCAGCCTTGTCACCATGCCCTAAAGTAGGATGGATGGCCCCGGTAAGCCGATCCTCGCTAATGTAACCATAGGTGCTATTTCATATAAATACATCCACCCAGACATTTCCCATCAGCACAGCGCCTTTCCCCGAGGCCGGCTCTCCCGCCTCTGCCCCCTCCACAGCCTCCAACCACCCGGGTTAATGACATGCTCCGGGTGGGGACCCGAGTGTGTGAAGTGTCTTTGCAATGGCAAATAAGGGGCCCCCAAAGCCTTCCTTTTCTTCATTTATCATTTTCTATAATGTACCTATCACATCCCCTGCTCCTCTCGTCTTTGCCAAACTAAACAGCCTTAGTCGGGCTAATCTCTCCTCAGATGGAGACCAGGGCCATAAATCTAATCACTGTGCAAAGAAGGCCTTCCCTGACCATGCCTTGGGCGCTCGGCACAGCACATATTCTAACACACACAGCAGATAATGGTAGAGCCGCTGTCACAGGGCACATTATAAAATACAGATGTTGCAATAATGCCCCTGTTGTGAAGTTTCAGCTGTAAATTGGCCAGCCCACTAAAGGGATAAAGGCCATTTAATTTGCTCATCAACCCCACCCTCTCTCTCCTTTGTCCTTTGTCTCCTTTGGCACATTATGTTTGAATGAAATTTGGGGTGGAAACTGGAAAAAGAAGACTCGGCTCTGGCTGTGTGAGGATAACACGGAATTAAATCCTATTAGCGTCTTGAATTAATTTTAAAAGGTAATGACTTCAGTTAAACATGCTGTCTGGGTGCATTTTTTAAGAAACAGGATACCTTCTCAAGTCCCCAGATCTGATTTAACACTTCCCACACACCCGTGACGTGCGGAGGCATACTTCCCATTCACCTTTTTCTCCCAGTCATCCAGGCATTGACAAGGGATGTCGTGAACTTATTAATGTCTTTTTCAACAAATACTAAATTTTCCTGGTGTTCTGCTTTCAGAAAGTGAGAGGAAGGGCGACTTTTATACATCTTTAGAGAAGAGCAGCAGTGGGCTAAATCTCACAGAACATATCTAGGGATGCTAATGTAAGGTCTTCAAGGAAGGCAGGTTTACTGAGAGCTTCCCTGAGTCACCAAGGAAACCACATTCTCCTTTCATCTTTCTCCTCTCCCAATCCTCCTCAAAAGAGGCGAGTAGTTCCAAGAGATAGAAAGTACTGGAAAGAGGAAATATGAAGACTTTGTTACTTTTCATGCTTTAAATGTCTGCCTGGAGCAAAGAGCTGAGTTTGAGACTTGGGAGGAATGAGTTATGGGCCACCACCGGCGCCCAAGAAACAAATCACCTGGCTCAGCTTTCCCCACACAGGGCCATGGAACTGAAAAACCCCACTGTTTGTCTGGCTCTCATCTTGAACAGTAAATAGCCTGGAAAAGACCTAGGTCCCAAGTTACCTGATGACCCAGGATTCCCCAACAGGTCAAGGTGAGAAGCTGGGAACTACCAGAAAACCCTCAATTCTAAGAGTAAGTGTGGACCATCTTATCAAGCCATCAATTTATCTGATGGTAAGCACTTGAAAATATTAACGCATACCTTAATTTTCTGTAAATGTACACACCTAATGTATGTACCTAAAATATTATGCATATATTTATTTTGTATTAAATGTAAAATTCACATAAACCTTTATAGAGAGATGGAACAATGCAACAAATTTTGAACGTATCCCTTTAGAAGTCTCACAGCTGGCAGGTGCATCCCTTCCTCCAGAAGTCAAGTTTGAGAAGCATCTTAGTGGGCCATAGCCCATCCCCTAGAAACACAGAGCCAGGAAGGAGTTGGGGCCTAAAGAAGAAAATTAATGCTAATATTGCAGAGGCCTGGGTGGGGAGTAGCTGAGCAGCACAGGAAGCTGCTCAGAGGAACACAGGGTCCAGGAT
This sequence comes from Panthera onca, assembly GCF_046562875.1. Classification (NCBI taxonomy): domain Eukaryota; kingdom Metazoa; phylum Chordata; class Mammalia; order Carnivora; family Felidae; genus Panthera; species Panthera onca. Next base: position 30,338,355 of record NC_138351.1, on the reverse strand, counting down.
TGGAGTCCAGGTGTTCCAAGAATTATCCCGATGAGGTACAGGAGCCATAACAAGATAAATAGCAAGAGTCAGGACCTTTCTTGTAGTAGATCAGGGAATCTTCCTCTCTCTCTTAGTTTGAGCCCCCCCTCCCCCACTGCCCCAAGCACACCCTGAGATAAGAATTCAAACGCAAGCAGTTTACTTAGTAGGGGATCCTAGGAAACACCAATTGGGAGTGGAGAAGTGAGATGGAGTAAGATAGGCCATCCATTAGGCATGCATAGTCAAGCAAGCTACCACAGTGAACAACTGGAGCTTGATGTCTCTGGGGAATTCTGGAAGATACCATAGAACACATGATTCCACAGCATCTCACTTGACGTGCAAGGGCACTGGGGTACTTTACACACCAACTTCCAACAATCACTGGTTGGAGGCTGTTGGGGGTGAAGAGTGGTCATGAATTCCCTGCACTTGGGCCTGCTTGAGTAGAGCTCACTCCAGAAGACCAAAAAAAGCCCTCAGGCAAAGAGAGGCCAGGGCTGGCAGTTTGAGATGAACATGCACTGAAAAGGGTAAGGGTGAGGGGGTATGGGCAAGGTGGACACAGCAACTGCTGTAGCCTCTGCATGGAGGGCTCTGGTCCTCCTAATGATTGAGCATCATACACGGTGGCTGATCTTTAGATAAAATGATGTACTATCACCACCAAAAGCTTTTGTATCAGGCAATGTAGATGCTTTCTATTTGGTTCTCCCAACAAACCTATGGGAAGATGCTGTGATTACAGACAAGCTAATTGGCCATTACAGTTGAGGAGCTTCTGCAGAGTCCTGCCACGGGTAAAACTGGGATCTCAGCCTCAACTCTGTGGTTATAACCTCTGCATATGTGGCCAATATAGAATGCCTGCCCAGTCACACCTTCTTCTGCAGGTTACTGCCCTACCCATGGCCCTGCCAGGAGGCACAGTTAGGTTTTTGTAACATGTGCCTGAGCTTTCCCACCTTACCTGTCACTTGAGGTCCCTCATACAGTTGTAGCCAGCCTATAGCTGAAGCTAAGTTCATCTGAAATCTTCTCCACTCACCCGCATGGTGCCTGGTCTGAGATGGCTGAAAACGCTTGAGACTGGCTGGGCATCTCTCATTCTCTCTCTCTATGGCCTCTTCATATAGCTAGCTTGGGCTTCCTCACAGCATGGTGATCTTGGAGAAGTTGGAATTCTTCCATGGCTGCTGGTTTCTCCCAGAGTGAGTGTGCCAAAGCATTGCTTTCACTGTATTCTATTTCTCAAAAGCCACCAACCTGCTCAGACTCAAAGGATAGAATACCTTCCATCTCTCCATGAGGGGATGTATGCATACAGGGAAAGAGCAAATTGAGGGAGGGTAGCCATCTTGGAGACAAACCATCCCATAGCTACTGGCTTTTTACTTCAAGCACTGACAACTCTATTTGAGACATTACCTGCCTATGGCAGATGGCATTCCAGAGAGTTCACACTCCCAGGAGCAGTTCTTAACTGCAACTCAAAGGGAGTCTAAATGTTCCAACTTCCTCACACTTGACTGAGCTAAATCAGAGGTAGAATCTGCATAGTCCCCAGAGTGATTGAGCCACAATCACCCAGAGTAGACACCTGCTTCTTGCCATACCCACAGTGGTTGCCTTACCCTCTCCAACTCAATTCCCCACTGTTCTACCTGCACCTCCTGAGATCTCCTCTCCAAAAAAAACAACTTCACCAAAAAGACTATTAGAACTAGTACACAAATCCAATAAAGTTGCAGGATACAAAACTAATATACAGAAATCTGTTGCATTTCTGTACACTAATAACGAAGTAGCAGAAAGAAAAAATTAAGAAAACAATCCCATTTACAATTGCAGCAAAGGGGCGCCTGAGTGGTTCAGTTGGTTGAGTGTCCGACTTTGGCTCAGGTCATGATCTCAGGGTTTGTGGGTTAGAGCCCCATGTCAGGCTCTGTGCTGACAGCTCAGAGCCTGGGGCCTGCTTCAGATTCTGTGCCTCCCTGTCTCTGCCCCTCCCCCACTCACACTGTGTCTCTCTCTGTCTCTCAAAAATGAATTAAAAAATTACAAAAAATAAAAAAAATTACAATTGCAGCAAAAATAATACAATATTTAGGAATAAATTTAACCAAGGAGGTAAGATACGTGTACTCTGAAAACTATAGCACTGATGAAAGAAATTAAGAATGAGACAAACAAATGGAAAGATATTTCCACCCTTACGGATTGGAAGGACCAATATTGTTAAAATATACATACTACTAATGCAACCTACAGATTTAATGCAATCTCTATCAAAATACCAATAATACTTTTCACAGGACTAAAAAAAATAATCTGAAAATTTTTATGGAATCACAAAAGACCTGAATAGTCAAAGAAATCCTGAGAAAGAAGAACAAAGACAGAGATATCACAATCCCAATTTCAACATATACTACAAAGGTATTGTACTCAAAGCAATAAGGTATTGACACAAATATAGACACATAAATCAATGAAACTGGTTATAAAGTCCAGAAGTAAACCCATGCTTATATTGTCAATTAATCTTTGACAAAGGGGGCAAGAATATATGATGGAGAAAAGACAGTCTCTTCAATAAGTGGTGCTGGGAAAACTGGACAGCTACATGCACAAGAATAAAACTGGACCTTTTCCTCACACCATATATAAAAATAAATTCAAAATGGATTAAAACCCTAAATGTAAGACCTGAAACTATTAAATTCCTAAAAGGAAATACAAGCAGTAATCTCTTAGCAACTTTTTTCGGGATACCTCTTCCAAGGCAAGAGAAACAAAACCAAAAATAAACAAATAGGACCACACCAAAATAAAAACCTTTTGCACAGCAAAGGAAACCATCAACAAAACAAAAAGGCAACCTGATGAATGGGAAAATATTTGCAAATGATATATACAATAAAGGGTTAGTATACAAAATATATAAAGAGCTTATACTACTCAACACCAAAAAAAAAAAAAAAAAAAACAATGAAAACAAGCAGATGACATTTTAATAAATATACATTTTCCCAAAGGAAACATTCAGATGGCCAACAGACACGTGAAAAGATGTTCAAAACCACAACGAGACATCACCTCACACCAGTCAGAAAGGCTCGTATCAAAACGACAAGAAATAAGAAGTGTTGGCAAGGATAGGGAGAAAAGAGAACCCTCATGCACTATTGGCAGAAATCTAGACTGTGGTACAGCCTCTGTGGGAAACAATATTTGACTATTCGGGGTCTTTTGTGATTCTATAAAAATTTCAGAATATTTTTTCTAGTTCTATTAAAAATACTATTGGTATTTTGATAAGGATTGCCTTAAAACTGTAGGTTGCATTGGTAGTATGTATGTTTTAACAATATTGGTCCTTTCAATCCATGAGGGTTGAATACCTTTCCATTTGCTTGTCTCATCCTTAATTTCCTTCATCAAAAAATTACTAGAAAATACCATATAATCCAGTGATTCCACTACTGGGTATGTACCTAAAGAAAATTGAGAAAACACTAATTTGAAGAGATATATGCATCCCTGCATCTATTGCAGTATTATTTGCAGTAGGCAAGATATGGAAGCAACTTACATGTCCATAGATAAAGATGATGTGGTTTATATACACAATGGAATATTACACAGCCATAAAAAAGAACAAGATCTTGCCATTTGCAACAACATGTATGGACCTAGAGGGTATTATGCTAAGTAAAATACATCAGGCAGAGAAAGACAAATACTATATAAGTTTAAAAACAATTGAACAAACAAACAAACAAAAAAACCAAAATAGACTCATAAATACAGAGAACACACTGGTGGTTTCCAGAAGGAAGGGGACTGGGGGGATGGGCAAAACAGGTGAAGGGGATTAAGAGGTACAAACTTTCAACTGTAACATAAATAAGTAACAAGGATGAAAAGTACAGCAGAGAGACTATAGTCAATAATATTGTCATAAGGTTGTACAGTGACAGAGGGTAACTACACTTATCATGACGAGCATTAAGTAATGTATAGAACAGTCGAATCACTATATTGTACACCTGAAACACTGCATGTCAGCTATACTTCAATAAGAAAAATTAAAAAAAAAAACTTGCACCCAAATCCTTTTCTCAAAGTCTGCTTCTGAGAGAACCTACCAAACACATACCCCATATTCTCCCAAAATATTCCTTTCTTGGGTAAATTAACTATAGTTGCTTTCTTTTGCTTTCAAGCAAAGAACCATAAGTGATAGAGTGTAGAAAGGAGACAGAGAGAGAGTATGAGAGCCACAATTGTCTGAGTGCCAGCCGGCATCGTGGAGGGACATAACAGTGAAGCCACAGAGGAAGCTGCTCTGTGGAAGAGATTGGGGCAAGCCCATACAAAAAGAAATGCCTCTTCAGGGAGGCCATACTGCAGTTTTGTTCCACTTCTCACTTGTGACTCTCAGACTTTATGGACTGTCTTGCCCTTGGAATAAGAATGTGATTGGGTCGCCTGGGTAGCCCAGTTCGTTGGGCGTCTGACTCTTGATATCAGCTCAGGTCATGATCAGAGCCCGCTTGGGATTCTCTCTCTCTCTCTCTCTCTCTCTCTCTCTCTCTCTCTCTGCTCCTCCCCCTCAAAATAGGTAAATAAACATTAAAAAAAAATGTGACTCTGTCTCTTCTCTCCTGTCCCATCCCCTATAAGGATCGGCCTTATGTGTGAACTCTGTGACTTAAATAACAAATGGAATGTCCTCTTGTCCCAAACATCTCCACTAACAGGGACATAGGAGGATTAACAGAAATAAGGACATCTTGTCGCTTTCCTAAGGTATGTCTGGAGACAATAAAGTTGATAAAATTTGACCTTTAATGGGATATAGTGAGAGATTTAGTGAGGGCTGATGGAAGAGGTTATAGAAGCCCAGAGGACAATCTGGGGGACATTTTGGCACGATTTGTAGGATTTCTGGTCAGAATTAGATGGCAAAGGATTGTGTGGGTATCTAACCAAGGCTTCTATTCTACATTAGGTATTTATATCTGGGGACCCCAAAACTCTAAAAACACAGACATTCCTCTTCCATAGAGGAAAACATTGATTTGAAAAACGCAGGAAGCACCTGATATAGAAAGGTTCAGTGACTTATCCAAATAAATCCTATGAGACTGGGTTCATAGTAGAGTATCCAGACAATTTATCATCTAAACTGGAACACTTTTGAAAGTGAAACAGGGAACTATGAATAATTAAGCCAGGACAACTGGCACAAACCAGGATGTTCCAGGCAAATTGTGACATCAGTTTAGGAGCCCAGGGCACATTCTGCTTCCCCAACTGGAAGTCATATTTGGCTGCAAGTGAAAGTCTAGGATCTGCAGTTAAATAAAAGTGGTAAGTCCCATATTCCTGCTTGGTAGGTATGGAATAGTGGAAAATGTGGGAAATGCGCTGGTCTTAGAACTAAAAAGACCAGCATCCAAGTCCAACTCTACACCTCCTTAACTGACAGGACTTGGGCAGATCTCTTTACCTCAATTAACCCAATTTCCTCTTCTGTAAAATGGGGGTGATTCCCCACCATTCACAGGGGGTGTTGTGGAGATCAAAGACTGATGTAAGAGAAAGCACTTTGTAGGCTCTCGTCCAACAAATGGGTGGTGGTGTTGTTATTTGTCCATTCCGCAGCAAATCTGGGCAACCTCATTGCATGAAAAAGCTCAGATCTGATATGTGATTTCTAGCAAAGTTATGGGAAAAATTGCCCCCGTATTTCCATTCTGTTGACTTCATCTTGAGGCATGTCCTTTTTCAGACCACCAGGCCCCTCCTTTCACTCAATGTGAAGGCAGTTTTGACCCTTGAACTTTTAGCACCTTCCTCATTGGGGAGAAAGAACAGCTCCACATTTAAGTGAAAACGCATGTATATTCCTTGACTCTCTGCCTGACACCACTCACTTTCACCAAGAACAGGCAACAGGAGTAGCTTGTGTTCAGCACTTGGACGTCTGCGTGGCCAGCTTGAAGGGTAACATGGAAAAACTTATAGGGGCATGAGGAGAATAATATGGAGGTTTTCAGCTGTAAAAGAAGACCACACACATGGTCCCATGTGGATTGCGCCCTGGACCCTCTTCAAAAACATGGAAGTTGCACGCTCTGCAGCCATGCGTAGGCCTGGTTTAATTAACTGTAGGCCACAAACGGGCTGGCAAACACGACGTCGAAAGGCTGTCCATTTCTGTGGTAGAAATTTCCCATTGCTCTGTGTTCCCTGATAAGATAGTATGTGTGGAGAGTACAACCTGAATGTTTGGCAGATGGTTCCATCTGTTTTTCCATCATTTTGAATTTAGCAGGAAAACCCCAAGATGTGTTTTGACACAAGCATGCTTTTTTCCTTCTCCGAATTTTGAAATGGCTGTGTTTGGAGGCTAATTAAATCCATATGCTTCTGATTCATTTACACTTAACTCATCAAAATGTTGTTTTGTAATAGTCATTTGAAGTCCAAGGCGCCTCTCTTGAGCCTTTTTTTCTAAAAACCAGGAAGCTATGGTTTGCCAGCCAACAGCAGGGTTCTCATACCAAAAGGTTCAAATATGGTTCAAGACAAGACCCTACACCCTGGAGATTCTAGCGGTTAGGAATTGTCCTAAAACATCACCGTCAAGTGTAGGGTGTGACTGAATCTGCTGTTACTCTCCAAAGACACTGTTCAGAATGGTAGAACACAATTTGTGAGAGAAAAATTGTGCTAGAATCACTGGGCCCCATAGGGAAATTTAGTTTAAGTGGCAATTGGGTGGTTCTTCCATTTTTGAAGAAGAGTTTTCATTAAGCATCACTAAGATTTATAACTGCAGGTTTCATGCCAACCCGTTAATAGCCTCCCCACCGTTGATTTTTGCTATCAAATCTCACTTATGCTTCTTAAAAAAGTATCCATAATGAGGACTTAAAGCAAAATCATAACTCCTATTCTTTCAATGTCATAGCAGAGCATTATCTAACCAGCCCACCTGATTTCTGAAGTTGGTAGTCTATGTTTGACTCAATATTTACTACAGTTTGGGGCCTAGACTCTGTAAAGTAAGATATTAAGTTGTAGAGTTGAAAATTAGTGTTGTCCACTAAAAAAGCAAATATCTCTATCCAGGAAAAAAGATACCTGCAAAGCTTGCCATTTTGCTGGGCTGTAGGACATTAACCAGTTTCGTAGCTAACTTGGCAATATGATTTCAGCACTATTTTCTTTGACTGACTGTATACACCAGTCTTTCCTATCCTCCCTCAAACCTGCTTTACTATCTGCTTGGTTTTCTCATTAACACAAAGATTTATTTAATCACACTCAATGTGTGTAGGAGGGTCCTTTAACTCTTTGAAAATGATACTTTGAAATTTCCTAGGGCTCGATCCTGGCTCATCTCATAGACCCTTCCTTCTGCTGCTGCTAGTCGGATACCTATGTAAAGCAAATAAGCACTCAAAGAGTTGAAAGTTGAACAGATGCAGCACTAGAAAAGGCCCAGAAACTCAGTCTAGAAGGAGGGAAAGGAGAGGGTTTTGAACACTGAATGAGTTAACCTATGTGGTCTCCTTTCAGCCATGTAACAGCTCTGATGCAAAGGCATCAGCCCACTTTCTAGGTGAGAAAAGTGAGGCAGGGAGTGGTTAAGTAACTTACCCAGAATCACACAGCTTGTGGAAATGGCAACACCCAGGTTTGAACAGGGAGCTGTCAATTCCAAACCCACGTGTGCTCGTCCCTCCACATTTCCCTCTGCCATATTGTTAAAGACTTCAAGGGGTGAGGCTGTAAAAGAATCACTGAAGTGGAGAGGAGAAGCAGGCCCCACCAGGCCAGGATGGAGAGCAAGACAAGCGGGGCTTGTTCCACGGAGAAGTAAGTCATGCATGTTCACACTGACAGGAAGTATGCCCAAATCTCCCTGTGATTGGACAGTGGCTCAGAATAAATGTTGGTTTTTTTTAACGTTTATTTATTTTTGAGAGACAGAGCAAGACAGAGCCTGAGTAGGGGAGGGGCAGAGAGAGGGGGAGACACAGAATCCAAAGCAGGCTCCCAGCTGTCCGCACAGAGCCCGATACATGGCTAGATCTCAACCGCGAGATCATGACCGGAGCCAAAGTCCAAAGCCTAACGGACCAAGCCACCCAGGTGCCCCAGAATAAATGCTTTAAAAACAAAAACAGGGGCGCCTGGGTGGCTCAGTCGGTTAAGCGGCCGACTTCGGCTCAGGTCATGATCTCTCTGTCCCTGAGTTCGAGCCCCGCGTCAGGCTCTGTGCTTGTGGTGACAGCTCAGAGCCTGGAGCCTGTTTCAGATTCTGTGTCTCCCTCTCTCTCTGACCCTCCCCCGTTCATGCTCTCTCTCTGTCTCAAAAATAAATAAACGTTAAAAAAAAATTTTTAAATAAAAACAAAAACAAAAACAAAAAAAAGTCTTACAAACCTAAATGACAACCTGAGTTACCTCTTTTACATTATATAAATAAGTACAAGCATAAAACCAGGGACTCATCCATTAGCTTAACACTTGGGAGTCCCTGGCTCTGGTCTGGAAAGGGTTGGGGCGGGGGAGGGGAAAGGGTTGGTTGGTTGGGAAGAACTGGGCATGCTCAGTGCTGCCCCCCCATCTGCTGGAATTGAAGGTGTCTGCAGGGGCTGGGTTGCTGCTCTGCGGCATCTGTGATGCTGTCCAGCTGAGTCTAAGGCCAGGTGGCCAAGTTCCATTTTGGGGTGACATGTAACACATCCAGGCCACAACCTCCCATCTACCTTGTATCGTTACAGAGCTGACATTTTGATCATCTGTCTGACTCCTGCTTTATCTATACTTGTTAGGTTTTACTGGTGTGAATCACACCTCTCTTCCTCCACTGAGTTTGGAGTACTTGATGCTATAGGAATATGCTACACAAATTAACAAATTATACATAAAAATCTATAGAATTCAAGGTAGCAACACTAATTAACATGATGTGAGAGATGGATTCTGTTGTCTCCTAGACATTAAACCACTGGCGCTCTTGTTGGCATGGTCCCCTAGGGAGCCCCACCCACTCCATCATTCTCTTTCCTACCAATTTGACACTTTCCTTGAAAGGTACACCTTGGTATCATTTTGCCTTCATTGAGTACAAATTCATCATTAATAAGACTACCTCAATTCTTGCCCTATTAACTCAAGGTAATGAAAATTCTATTTGGCACTAATATGACCCCAAACATAAATGCAGACACAGGCCTATACATACACAGTAGTTCTTGGGTTATAAGGTGTTGACCTAGATCAGTGTTTCTCGAGTTTTTCATTATTACCCACTCAATGAGCTTCTTGAGACATATTTTTCTCCTAATCCCATCCATGAAATTTTAATACCACAGACATACGGTATATCCGTTATATGCCATATGTATAGTTAAAGATTTTAAAAGATTACAAATTTTTCATCACACTCCTCTAAGAATCAATTCTTACCCCCTAAGGAACAATATCATGCCCTTTGATAATGCATAATCTAAATCAGTGCTGCCCAACAGAAATCTAATACAAGCCGCATACTGCATATAATTTTTAAATTTTCTATTAGCCATATTAAGCAAATAAAAAGAGACAGGTAGAATTAATTTCATAATATATTTTATTTAATTCAGTATATCCAAAATGTTATCTTCCAGCAGATAACAAGTACGAAAACTTCCTAATGAGATATTTTATGTACTTATTTCTTACTCAGACTTTAAAATGTGTTTTACACTTCAATTACAATTCAATCTCTATTAACCACATTTCAAGTTCTCTATAGCCATATGCAGACAATGGCTACAGGCATTCACATAACTCGAAATGATCAACTCATCCAAAAGCCAGGCTTACTTTCAGAAAGCTTGCAAACTGCAGAAGATATGTGTGTGGACCTCCAGAGACCCATAGGTTGCAGTTTGGAGAAGCACTGACTTGGACAGTAAGAGTTTATAAGAACCCATCTAGTCAAACTTCAGTGAGCAAAGGAACCCTGCTCCTGCTGGTCAGCAATTGCAGCAGATCAAATGGTCAAGGGAGACTCTCAAAACCACTTGTCTCCTTACTCAGCTCCTGAGTCCCCACCGCTACTGTCTACTCTGTTCCTCGCGTCATACCCCATGCTCCTCTGCCTCATGGCTTCTCATTCTTGTCTTCCTTCCAAGTGTACCCTCCCCATACCCCCCGCCCTTCCACTGGCTGCCTCCAATTCCAGCTCTGATCTGACAGGAGCCGATTGGGTGGGGAGGTGGGCATCTCTCCAGGTTGTGGCACCTCTTCGAAGTGGAGCGCTCCCTCCACCACCTTGATGGAGGTCCCCTCATCAGAACGGGCTCCAGGCAGGAGGACAAAGTGAGGGAAGAGCCTGCCTACGTTGCCCACTCTAGACCCCCTTTTCTTGGAGCCCCAGCCAGCCTTCCTGGCTTTCCAGAGCTGAAGGTGTCTCCAGAGTCTTACCTCACCAGCCACACTGAGAGGAAAGAGAGAAGGGGGAGTAAGAGAACAAAGAGACAGCCACTATCCTCCTAAAGTTGCAACTCAAAACTTGCCACACACACACACACACACACACACACACACACACGCAGTGGTCCCATTTTTTATGATCTTCAGGACTCTACTTTGTCCTTGACCTGTTTTCAGAATGCCACTTGCTTGAACATGGGGCTGGGTGGAAGAAAGGAAGAGAATGGAAATAAGAGAACTTCCAACCATCTGGTTTTGGATTGCATCAGAGAGCTATTTTTGTGGCACAACCCCCTACACACACACACACACACACACACACACACGTACATATAGCTACCAGTCTTTGTGTTTAGGAGAACATTAAATGCAGTTTGCATTCCTTTAGGACAGTGATTGGACTCTCTGCTGCCCAAGAGGATATTTGCAATATCTGGGGACATTTTTGGCTGTCACGATTAGGGCTAAGCATGCTGGTAGCATGTAGTGGGGAGAGGTCAGGCATGCTAAGTATCCTGGAGTACACAGGACAGCTCCCCGTAGCAAAGAATTATCTGACCCAAATGTCAGTAGTGCCAAGGTTGAGAAACACTGAGCTTTAGGGAAAGAAAATTTGTTTCACTGGTGAGGGGTTAGGGAGACCTAAATGCAGAAGAGGGGGAGTAAAAGAATGAGGGGATCTCAAAGCATGTTGGACAACTGAGAGAGAGCAGCCTGCCATTGAAAACACAACCCCCATTTGTATGCTGGAGAGATGTTTTTGCTACGTTATTGCAATAGGGGGAAGACACGGGTCGCTAGGATGACCCAGAAATGGGATGGAATGTAAGCCTCTGAAAGTCTGGGTGCCACGCTTGGGCCAGAATCCAGAACTTGTTGAAAGATGAGAGCTTGTCTACTGCCCCTGATACTTCACAGAAGAAATGTAAAAAATACTGGCGTGAGTGGGGTGCCTGGGTGGGTCAGTCCGTTAAGCGTCTAATTATTGGTTTCAGCTCTGGTCATGATCTCATGATTCTTGAGATCAGACCCTGCGTCGGGCTCTTTGCTGGCAGTGTGGAGCCTGCTTGGGATTCTCTCTCTCTCTCTCTCTCTCTCTCTCTCTCAAGAGTGACCTCTCATCACACTCTCTCTCTGTCTCTCTCTCAAGATAGATAAACATTAAAATAAAATAAAATAAAATAAAATGATTAAAAAAAAAAAATACCAGGGTGAGAGATGGCCAGCCCATAAAAGAACACAATAGCTTGTGTTAAACTTCTGAACCAGTCAAGGGTAAATCTGAGGGGCTCTCCACCCTCTCTTCTCAGGGCACATCGCACATTGTGTACACACACAGAGCCTTGTGGAGATGGGACTTCATGATTCCTGGTAGTTTCCCCATTTGTTCTTCTATGAGTCCAGCCTTCCTCTAAACTCTTTTCAACATGCTGGGGAAGGCCCTACCGCCATCTTAATCTTGCAGGTGGGAAATCTAAGGCACAGAGAAGTTAGATCAGTGGCCCACGGCCATACAGCTGGTGAGACGTAGAGGCAGGATTCAAACTAGGCCTGTCTGATTTGATCTGTCCTGGCTTGACACTTGACCACCAGGCCATGATGCCGTTCGGCATGGAGATCTCAGTTAATGGAGGCTGACACCTTCAGATTATTAAAGCCAAGACAAGCAGATGTTTGAATCCACCGAGCATCTCCCCTAAACCATAGCACCGACAGTTCACTGGGCCCAGGGAGAGCACAAGAGGCCAAGCTCTCACAGACTGCCGTGTTCTTCCCCTTCCCCTCTCCCCTTGTGCCTACTAATTGGAAAGTCCAGGCACCACACTTTATCTGCACGATAGAAAGCAAATTTCAAGGCACAAGAAGGCAAGCTTGTTCCCAAGGACTCTCTCAGTAGTTTTAAGGAGTAATTGAAACTCGTAGTTGACCCCAAGCCTGTGGAGTTGGCACCAGGAGGAACACAAGCATTTTATAAATGCTCTTCCAGGAGGGGAGGTGAGCTCACTTCCTGAGGGAATTACTGCAGGGGGTGTCTGCGGGGGCCAGCCAGGCCCGGCTTTCAAACATCTGAAACGGCCCACGGTGTAATCAGGCATGAATATTGATTCAAATAAATTATGCATGTTTATACACTCGTTTATTATTTTATTCACACGCTCGGTCCATGTAGTTAGCCTGGGCAAGTGCCATGGGGCTAGTCAGCTCTTGGATGCTGTAAAAATCAGTTGCTTTGAAATATTTGGTGGCCAAAAGGAAATCCAAGTCGTTAGTGAAAATTATAAGCAAAATGACAGCAAATTTCTATCATCTGGAAGGGCCTTGGCAAGTCCAAGTCATCGGGGTCAGACATTGCCCTATTCCTTGGGCTTTCATGAGACCATGGAAGAGTGAATATGGACGGCTCCAGAGCATTCTAGCAATTATCATTTTAACAAATAGGGCTCTTTTCTAATATTCACATTCCTTTCGCATGGCCTCATGAAAACACAAACATTCACTCCATCCTCAAAAAATGCAGGCGCTCTGGGAGGAAAGAGCTACCCGCTCAGCCCCGAAGCCAAGCTGGAGGAACCAGAGATTGGTGTCAGGTCTTGGGTTATGAAGCTGATGGTTTGCGACTCAGTTGACAAACTAAACCATACCTCTGGGGGCATTGTCATGCCCTGCTCCAGGGGCCCTTCAAGAAAGAAGACATCTCTTCCAGAAGAGACCCTTGGAGGCACCCTTCCAGAAGCTTTGGCTTACGTGTTGGGTGACAGTAGTCGAGAGTGGGCAGACAGGCCTGTCTGCTCCCAGATGGGAAGTAAGGTCACCGGGGAGAGCCAAGACCCTGACAGTTCTGTGAGCCTAGATGCGCAGACTAAGACCTGAAGGAGACCCTCCACATGGGAGGCTGAGCTCTGATGGTCAGGGTCTGCCCTACAGATGGAGCTTTCCCCCAAGAAGCTGCCTTTAAAGCTATTCCCGAAGCCTTGTGTTTTGAGGACTAAAGCTGATACTGCCTTTTTCACCCTCATCTGATTTCTGGTGCTTTGTCATTCAGTTACCAGCCCAAAAGGGAAATAGAACAAAGAATTCCGCTTTCCTCAATACATGATACAAGGAAACTTATATGCTTCAACTTACTGAAAAGTCCCTGAAATCAACCTCAGTACACTATTTTTTCTCTTGATAATTATTTCAGAAGGTACTCACACCCCAGAAACTTGCATTATGGGTTATGAATGTTTAAATTAATACATGAATTTACGTCTGTACTTTTTATGGATTATTTTCAAATTTCATGGTCTGAGAGAATTGAAAGTAAAGTAGATAAAACCCAAGAACAACAAACTCATCTCTGAAAGAGATAAAAGTTTTCACTTTCTATGTTATGTGTTTCTACAGTTTTTTAAAACAATGAGGTGAATTATTTATGTAATAGGAAAAAAATTGTTTTTAAAGAAACAAAAAAGCAGCAACACTTAATTGTAAACACTTAGACTCTTGGAGAAAAGAAACAGTATCCCAAAGTTGGGAGGGAGAGAAGGAAGGAAGTTTAAAAATTGTGTCACTATAATCCCAAAGTAAAATTCTCAATAGTTTTTCACTGAAAAGATTGATCGCTCTGGTGTCATAATGGACCCAACCTCAGAGTTAGAATCCTAAGAGCCTGAGATGGAAAGTGGTCCTTAAGTAAGTGCCCTCAGCGGCACGTGGACTCAGCTGTGGCTTCCAGGCACTAAATATTAATGGAATGGGCATCTGGACATCTCCGGACACCAGCGGAAAGGAAATTTTCTAATGGAAAATTCTAGGTGCTAATGGAAGAGAAAATGGTAAATGTGAACCAAATTAAGAAAAAAGATCAGCATCGGGCTAGTTACATCAGTAGAGTGTATCTCTCTAATCACAGAAAACAGTGTGGCCAACAGGCCTTTGAAGCCAAATGTCCAAGCGACAGATTTGAATGAAATTAATCCCCAAAACTCATTGGCAAGCTACATGCTGCATAGTGTTTCCTCTGTAGCGATACCTCCTAGCGAGACATTTTTCTCAACCTTTTCTCACAAGGAGATCCTATATTGGCAGATTTATTAGTCGGTGTTATTATCCTTACAGAACGTTCTATACAGAAAGGGAAATACTTGTTCGTTAATTTCTTTGTACATTCTTGACTTGGAAATAGTTGTTAAAAGAGTGATGAAATGGAGTGAGTCCTAGAGCAACGTCCCTCTACTGCGTCATTCCTTGTGAGCCCTCCTTCCCCTGGACCCCCCCCCACACAAGTAGGCCAACACAGAGGAGGGGCTGGCATCCACACCCACACACACAGTGCGTGCATAGGCAGACCACACGTGTACATGCACCACACACACATACCACATACACATCACACATACTACACACACCACACACACACTACACACATACACACACACACACACACCACATACACACCACATATACCCACACCACACAAACTACACACACCACACGTACGCAGCCACACACACTACACTCACACTCCACAAACACATATACATCACACACACACACTACAAGCCACACACACACACACACACCACACACTACATACACTACACATACCACACACATACACACCACACACACCACATACACAGAAATACACCACATGCACTACACACACCACACATATAAACCACACACATACATACATAACACACACGTACCACATACACACATACACATCACACACACGCTACACATACCACACATACACATATACACCATAACACATACCACACAACACCACACATATACACACCCCACATAGATGCAACCACACACACCCCACACAGCACACATACGCAACCACACACACAATCCACGCACATATGCGTCACACACACACACTCCACACACCACACAGACACACCATACACACATATACACCACACACTAAACGCACAGCACATATACACGCACTGAACACATACCACATATACACACCACACACACACATACCACACACACAGACACACCACTTACATACACCACACACATATAAATACCACACACACCCCACACACACCACGTATACACATATACAGCAACACATATACACATAAGCACACACATACACATACCACACACACATTCACACACCACACACACACTACATGCCACATATACACGCCACACCACACCTACACACACACCGCACACACACACACAGGTACACACCACACATACCACGTGTCCACGTATACCACAGACCGCGCACACATACACACACTACACATACCACACATACACACATGTGCCCGTAAGCCCTGATTGCACAGGTAGCAACCCCACTGTGCCAGTCTGTGGTCAGTATCTGAAGAGTGAACAAGGGCTTAGCTAGTGCGGGGCCTAATTTCGGAGACCTTTGTGCCACTGGGTAGCCAAGTGTAACAACATCCTGTGCTACTTCCAAGAGCACAATAGGCTGGGCCTCTTTCAGCTGGGAGGGGTAAAGAGAAGGGGGAAGACATTGTGAGTCACGAATTTTACCAAAACAAAGTGGACTGCATTCCACATTCTAGAAAGTGTGAGCAGCACCGATTGTATGAGTGTGTGAAAAGGAGCAGGAAAGCCCAAAACAAGCTGAGCATTCTTCTCAAGCATTTTTAAAGCAAAATGAACACTTTTTTAGAGAGGCAAGCTGTGATTTGCCATTTTTCTGGGAAGTCCCTACGTTTCCATCATTAAAGGAAGAGTTAAAAGATGGTAAATACTATGAGCCCTTAAATAAAGTGAGATTCATCTCCAAAATCTAGTGTCCAGCAGGGAAAAAAAATCAAGTGACAAAACCATGCACAGATTATCATCCCACTTCTGAGGAAAGAGAACTTTATTCCATGGCCACATCTATGTGTGTGAATGCACAGAAAAATGACTTGAAGGATCCACCCCAAACTGCTAACAACTGTTATCTCTGAAAAAGGAAATGGAATCCCCAGTGAGGAGAAGCCAGTGATGAAGAGGCTTTTCACAGTATTCCTAATTCATTTGACTCTCCAAGAAAGAAAAATTCACTCTGGTATTACCTGCAAAATGACAAAGGCAAGAAAAAATAATAGAGGAGGGAAAAAAGAAATTGGATTTACACACATAAATAAGAATTACAACTTTTTTTTGAACGTCATGCCTCAGTCGGCAGGATGCCCTGGTATTTTGTGTGTTTTTAAGCCGAAGGCACTTTCAAGGTCACTAGTGGAAAGCAAAAGACTTATAAGACACCGGGAGCCTCATTGTAAGTCTCTTGTGGGTCCCTAAGCTCTGAGCCGAGTCTAGGAGCTCCAGGGGCTTGATGGCAGCAGACATCACTGTAGGCGGAAAGGTTCCAACTCCACCTTGGCCTCTTACCTGTTGGGTGGTCTGGGCTATTCCCTTCCCCTCTCTAAGCCTCGATTTCCCAGTCTGTAGAATGGAGTTAAAAATAGTATTTACCTCACCGGTTGAAAAGAGTGACAGAGATAAAATTCTATGATTCAGAGAGGCACTTAATGGGGCACTGAGGGTATACAATAGTTGTTCTAGAAATATTGACTACCGTTATTAAAGAAGCACCATGAGGCATTCCCACCAGAATGCATGATATCATCCCAAATCCAGAATGAACAAGAAGACTCCACTCACACACTCAGCCGTCTACAAGGAGTTATTGAGCACTTTCCATGCACCAAACGCTCCTGGTACTGCACTCCAGGAGTACTCACTCCAGGAAAGGAGCGGCAGTTCCAGCAGAAGGAAAGGTGCTAGGTGCCTCAGGAGCACATGGGTGTGGGTGGCGGAGAATTCAGGCCAGTCTTAAGAGAGGGGAATCAGGTCAGGATTCTCAGAGGAAGCAACATCTAAGACTGGAAAAAGTCAGGTAGAATGAGAATATGTCCCAGACAGAACTCAGGAGCAAAGCTTAGCCGTGCAAGCAACTCAGCAGGTAGCCAGTAACACAGATAGTTCAGGTGGAGCAGGCGATGCGAATGCAGGGGAGAAGCTCGGGAGGTAAGCAGAAATAAAAGATCGTGTATATCTAATAAATTCTCCTCCCTGGCACATTACACACCCAGTTATAGGTTTTCCCTGCTGGGCTGAACACTGCAGACTGGCTCATTGCTCTGTCAATGGAAAAACTATGTGTCAGGTCAGGGGAGGAGCCTTTACAGCAACAAAAAGGCAGGACCGGGTTGGGAGATATTGGGGGAAACTAATGCCCACAGGTAAGAAGAGACATCGTCGAGTGTTTGTGAGTGTCAGGTATGAGCCACAGACAGATGAGGGTAACTAAAACCTAAATGATATGAAACTCCCACCTTAGTGTCCCTTTGCAGACACTTGCAGGTCAAGATTTCCCAAGCCTCATCTCAGGGAGTTTCTAACGCAGTGTACTCAGCTGGGCCAACACAGTAGGAAAGTGCCAAAGTGACATGTAGTGGGGAACGGGTTCTGGCTCCTTCCAACAGAGCACTTATGGTGCCCAAGAGAAAATCAACAGACCTACACTTTGAGTTTGAGCAGATGAGCACGGGGAAGGGTGAATTCTTGGAACTAGAATGAAGCCCAGGAAAATGAAGAGGTTGATCTGATCCCAAATTCTCTAGGAATCGAGAATAAGGTCATCAGTATTCCTACCTTACCTTTTGCTCCCTTTTCGGTTAGGTTAGAAAACTATGGCCCACTGTCTAGTTTTCCTTTCTGTCATCAACACTGGTCTATGGATTGTTATGGACTCAGCTTCAAAGCAATAACAGGTTGAGGAATCCCAATGTCCAGTGCTGACACAGGACCCACTGTCTCCAAAGACCTAGGAGCCATATGTTGTATCACAGGCTCCCACCCCCACCATCCACATGATCGGACCTGGGTGTAGCCACTCCTTGGACTAGCCAAGTGAGAAGGAGCTGGGCCAGTGAGATTCTCTCACTCTTGCAAACTTTACTTGAGAGACAAGAGAATCCAAGCTGAGAACCCGAGCCAAAGGGATGCAGAGAGAGGAGACACATGAAGTACAGTAGAAGCCACAAGAGGCCATAAGCAAATTGAAGTTACAAGGAAGCCACGTTTTGAGGAAGAAGACAACATGAGCCGAATGGAGAGGAGCTGGTTGGTAAACAAAAGAGGAGCAAGAAGAGACCATTAGAAGGAAAGGCTGAGAGAAAGGCCACGAAGGAGAATGTAAAACACTCACGAAGAGATGCTGGTGCTCTCAGGAACAATGCTGCATCAGGGAAGGAGCCCCAAGTGTTTCCCAGATCGCTATCTTTCACCTCCCGAGAGGCTGGCTCCTTCACTAACATGGTGGGCTCAATACTTCTCACCTACCTCAGCCAGCCTGAATGCACTTCCTGTCCTGGGGTCCAAAGAACCTGGGAACACAGATGAGAGACTCCGAGAGGCCTGGAGGAAGACATACACCCTAAGGACTAGGAGAACATGGGTATTTTTCACTAAGTCTCTGCCACCAATTTCTGAGGAACTGTGAAACATAGGAGTAGTGCCAAAAATACAGACATAGAAAATCTTTGTCTGGGTTTTATGAGGGTGGGCAGGTCGTGGATCCTACCACCTTGTGAACTTTGACTCTATTTTGTGCAAGATTCTAGGGCAGAAAAATCAGACCAAAGGAGGTGGTCATAGGAGCCAGCAATGGCTTATGAAGAATTGTTTGTAGCAGATTTAACACATCTGCTTTTCTAAAACTGGAATGGAAATTCAAAGAGTTTCTGCTAGACTATGCTTTTAGAGGAGCTCACTTTTTCCACCTTTGCCCCCGTGTGGAAGCCATTCTTTAAAATACAGACTTTAAAATCAAACACATCCCAAAATGTGGTGAATTAGGCACTATGACTCCTCAGTCCTTGAACATTGTGTCCTTCAAGTTTGACTTTCTACATCCAATAACATGTGATTTGTCAGCCTTCCTAAATTCTTCCTAATTACCACTACTTTTGTTAATAAGAGAACATACCAAATATGTACCAGATAGCCAGATAGCCAAATTCATTAGTTTGCTAAGACTCTTCCTCCTGCAAGTTTTCTTTTTTTGAATAGTAAGCAGCTTTTATCAGTAATTTATTTCCAGAAGCCAAAAAGGCTGTATATCAACTTTCAACTACCTCCTGTCCCCAGAATCCCCCACTCTCACAAGCATAGAAAAACTAGTTTATCTTACTGTTTTCAAGGGGCCCAGCCCTGTCTGCCTTCTCCTTGGGCATCCCAACTATGAAACCTGGCAGCAATTCTGGTTTTTGCATCAGTGCCTGATGCAACTCTTCAGTGAAACTGGGTTAGGGTGGGAGGAGACATGTCAGAGCTCAGGTCTTATTGGAAGCTGAACCATGACTAAGACATAGGAAGTCAGGACTGAGGCTACCAAAGATCTCTCTCTTCTGTCTCAATAGCTTGGATCTTCACTGGTCTTATCGTTCTTTATGTTTCTAAATCCGATCGAGGATTTCCACTGCCGGCCACGGACCCAGCTGAGATGAGATGAGATCATCTCAATAAGATGAGCCAATAAACTTGAGCACATTCCTGGTTCAAAAGCTTGAAGTGATCAATAAGACATTTGCTACTGTCCCATCTATCTCATGGAATGAAATTTATGGAGCCATATTGGGATATATGGTGATATTTTCAAACCTGACATCAGACTCATCCTTGAGGAGATCATGGAGGTATTAATATTTTGAGCCATCAAGATCTTTCTTGGTTGAACTCCAGTTGAAATCAATCGTTGCCCACATAGTCTTGTTCTCTTCCTATCAGATGAGGAAATGCTAGTACTGCTTGAACCACTGCATCACAGCCTCAGCACTGGGGGCTCTGACACAATGGAATACAAGATTTTTTTAATTCTGTCACTGTATTTTTGGTCTCTGACTTATTTTTGTTGTTGTTGCTGTTTCTAAGGATTTCCATCTTTCCACTTGCACCTGTTCTTGCATACTGTCTACTTTATCCATTAGAGCCCTTAGTATAATTTTTTGAAATTCCCAGCTGGATAATTCCAACATCCCTTCCATATGTGCTACTGATGCTTGCACTATCTCTTATATTGTGTTTTTTGTCTTTTGCTATGCCTTGTAATTTGTTCTTGATAGCCTGACATGGTGTACTGGATGAAAGGAACTGCCATAAATAGGCCTTTAGTAACATGGTGGTGAGGCACAGGGGGTGGGGGTGGGGGGTGGGAGGGAAGCATTCTATAATTTTGTGCTTAGGTCTAAGCCTTTTAGTGACACTATGACCCTGGACTGTGAACTTCACAAGTGTTTCTCAGTTTTTTCTCCTTAGATGGGACAGGATGGCTACAGTGGGCTGGAGTTGGGTATTTCCTTCCCAGGGTCAGGCTCTGGTAAAATAGTTTCCACTGAGTGCAGGCCCTGTTAAGAAGAGCTAAGTGCTCTAGCCTATTTCAGAATGGCTCCTTTTCTTGTCCCCTGCTGGGCAAGGGAATTTTTCCCAGATATTTGATGTTTACTGTGAGGACCTGGTCAAGTTCCTGGAGGTAAATCTCACAAAATTGTGGAGAGTTCTCCCCCTGGAGAGTTTTTAACTCTTAGACTTGTCTACTCTGAGCCCCCCACCATTTACCAATTCCAGTTCCTGCTCTCCCAGGTGGCACTGGTTCCCATACAGCTTCTACTTGGCTCTGCTCTAGTTTGCCCTGTGTCCTCACTTCTCTTACAGATCCAAGAAGAGTTGTTGATTTTCCAGTCTGTTCAGGTTTTCACTTGTTCTTAGGATGGAGTGGTGGCCTCAAGCTCCTTCCATGAAGAGCTGGAAGCAGAAAGTCCCAAGAATTTTTTTAAATCCCCTTTGTCTCCACCATTATACCATGAAACAAGACAGGGAGCATGACTACCACCATCCACATTTTATGTTATCTTTGTTTTTAAGATGTACTTATTTGAAATGTATTGGGGAAGTTGCAGCGAGTGGGGAAAGCATGACTTTTAAAATTATAACAGCTTCATTACAAATAATTATCTCCATTACACTCAACATTTTTTTGAGTTTATTTATTTATTTTGAGAGAGAAAGAGACAGCACAAGTGGGAGAGGAACAGAGACTGAGAGAGAGAGAGAGAGAGAGAGAGAGAGAGAATCCCAAGCAGGTTCCATACTGCCAGCACAAAGCCCAAAGCAGAGCTTGAACTCTCAAAACCGTGAGATCATGACCTGAGTTGAAACAAAGAGTTGGATGCTTAACTGACTGAGCCACCCAGGCGCCCCTCCATTGCACCCAACGTTTTATGTTATCTTAGAGTACATTCTAGAAATATGCTTGAGAAATAAAAAATACCCTCTGATCCATGATCTGACCTAAATCAAAAAACCTAACAGAAATCAGGGAAAATAAAGGCCACTGAGCTAAAAGTAAGTGCTTGACCCTTTGGTGTCCAAGGGCCTTTCATGGAAAGTAGGGATCGTCAAAGTCTACTGGCTTTACATGGATGCTTAACTGGTGTGCTCTGTGCATAGTGACGCAACTGGTTCTGGCAGAGGGAATGCCTGAAAGGACAATGTTTGGGAAATGCAAGCAAGACCCAGGTAAACATTTCTTCTGAATGGAATTAGTGCTGGGAGGAGAACAGTGATCCGAGAAGACCGTTTCTTTTGGTCATTTTGTTAATTGTCTGCGGCAGATACTGCATATTATTTCAAACATCATCTCCTACTCTGTCTAGTACAGGTCCCTGCTCTATAGAGGCTTAAAAGGGGGAAATCCACCCTTCCCAGACTCCCTGAAGAAGCATTTGTTGCTCTCCAATTGGATCCGATTATTGTCTGCATTTTTATGGGAGTAAGCAAGCGTTCTAGATTATACCAAACAGATGCATCCATGAGAGACTTGGAAAGCGTCAGTGAGTGATGGAAGGCAGCACTCATGAGGGAAGAAGGATCTGTGGCAGCCATGGCCAAGGTCTCCTCTATGGTCCCAGCAGCATGTGGTCTGGTTAGTTGGCAGTGGGGGCAGTGAGGTTTCTGCTAGAAAAGTCTCATTGTGTGGTTGGTGTTTCTTCTGGTTGCTTATTCCTGACAATGTAGTGTCCAAGCTTAGCTCCCTGGTCCTACCAGAAATTCTGTACTAACTCTGTTTGAACTAGCTGGGTGGATTCTGTTGTTTGCCTTTGAGAAAACTTGGCCTCTTCATGGTTTCCAGGCAATGAGGTGGCAGGGAATGGCCGCACAATCCATTCATATCTTTCTCTCTTCTACAGTGCTTCCACATGACCAGATAAGGCTCTGAAAGATGAATCATCTGAAAGATGATTCTGATGGGCCAGCTAAGAGACCTGAACCTAATCTTTAAAATACACTAGAAAGACCAATGTGAAAAGTTCAGAATTTCCTCACAAACTCTATCCTGAAAACACTGCTGATATCTTTATGTTTGAAGGAACCTATCTTGAAGAAATTAATCATATCCTATATTTTATACAGGAAGCCCACTTCAATGAGCTTCATAATAGTTAAAATTTTTTTTAAGAAAAAGAACACTTAAAGGAAAATATGCAGTCCAATTCATTAGTGAAGAGTTTGATAAGTTGTTTTTCTTTCCCCTGTCACTTCTTTTACATCTCTGAATTCAGAACTTTTTATTAGGCTTTAACATAGGGTTTCCATGTTTCATTGAGGTTCTCCTCAAAAGATTTTTTTTAAGCAACTGCATTTATTCTGAGAACATATCTATCTCTGCTACCTTCCCTATTAGGGCAGCTTACCTTATTTAAAATCTGGAAGCTGACCTAGGGCTATAGGTTTACATAATAAAAAGAACTCATGGGGCATCTGGGTGGCTCGGTCAGTTAAACATCCAACTCTGGATTTTTGGCTCATATCATGATCTCATGGTTCGTGAGATCGAGCCTGTATCAGGCTCTACACTAGCAGTGTGGAGCCTGCTTGGGATTCTCTCTCTCTCCCACTCTCTCTGTCCCTTCCCTGCTTGCTCTCTACATCAAAATAAATAAATAAACTTAAAAAAAAAAAACTCATTCACTGAGTCACACGTGAAAACCATGACCCAGAAGCTCTGGGCACAGAGCACATAAATAGTAAATAAATAATAATTATGGAAGAAAGTATGAGTTTGTAAACAAAAACTAGATGTCTCTTATTTTGAGCCTGAGTATAGAACGATGTCAGGAGGATGGGGACGAGAAGGTTTTAAGCACTAGAAAAGGAATTTGATATCCATAAAAAAGATTTCACCATCTTAGGAAAGGATAGCTCCTCTCGCTCAGTTACCAATGGCAAAAACCTGGTAGTTATTCTCCACTCCCGTCCCTTTCTCACTTCTCATAGATGATCCATCACCCAACTTCTCCGTTCCAGCTCCAACATGTTTCTTGAATTCATCGATGTCTTTCCAAGTCTTCTGGCAACGTCAAAGTCCAGCTGAATATCATCTCTGGCCTGGACAACCGAAGCAGCCTCCTGACCAGCCTGCCTGCTTCCTTGCCAAGCCTCCTACCAGCCATTGTCTTCATAGTAGCCAGAGCCAACGTTAGCCACAGGGCAGCAGGCCACACCTGCCTCCACACCCTGCTTGGGTCCTGCCCACCTTGCCAGGTTCATCTCAGTACCATCCACCATGCTTCATCACGTTCCCCTTCCCATTAATTACAGGCCAACCTCCTTTTTTTCTCAGAGCCCACACAGGAGAACATCTTATCTGCCTGGAATGTCCTTCCCTGACTCTTTGTGGCATTCACTCAGCTCTGAGCTAACTGCCACTTTTCAAGCCAGGCTCTCTCCCACCCCCTCCCCCATATCCCCATACCTCATGGTATGTCCCACCCCACTGCCCCTTATACTCTCCCAGCACCTGTTCTTTTCCCACAGATTGTCTCAGAGTTTGTAATCATATATTTACTCGTATCTTATCCTGCTTATGTCACTTCCCCACTAGACTTTAAGCTTCTCAAAGACTGACCCTTCCCTATTTTATTCACCATTGTGTTCCTAGAATGTAACATTGTGCCTGGCACATAGCAGGTTCTTACGTGTATCCATTTTAACTTCTGGACAGATCAAAAAGCTGCTTAGGATATTAATTCAGAAGGATTTAGCAATAAGCAACAAAGGGGGAATTAAACTTAAATGAAGAAAACTCTGGTTGAAAAACGGATCTGGCCAGTACCTCCAGAAGCTGGGGGGAAGAAATGACAACTAATTACATATACTGCTCACTCTGTGTTGTTTCCACCTGCCAGTCTTCAAAAATATAGATAACGGTCCTTGAAATTGGAGTTGCAATAACCAGTTTGTAAAGCAGCTCACATTATCTACTAATGTTACAGATAAGTGTATCCAGAAATCCACTCTTACTGTATAAGCAACAGACGCATGTGCAGGAATGCAGGAATAATACTTAATTATTCATAACAGTCCTAAACTGGAAACCACCCGGTGACCACCAACAGTAGGCTAGATACATAAATTATGGTTTAGTCATGCAGTATAACACAACTATAAGGATGAATTTCACAAACTCAATGATGAGGAGGCAAAAAAAAAAAAAAGTCAGATGCTCAAGTCACAAACTATATGATTCCATTTATACAGAACTCAAAAAAACAGACAAAATTAAACTATGGTGTTTAGGGATACAAGCTTAAATGTAAATGTATTGATCCTATTGATCCTAAGAAAGAGCAAGAAAGTGATTGTCATAAAATCAGGGTACTAGTTACTTTTAGGGAGCAGTGGGGCCATGAGGGGGTCTCTAATTGCTGATAAAGTTCGATTTCTTGACCAGTGTGGTAGCTAAATAAGTGTTTGCTTTCGGGTAAATATTGAACGGTGTTTTAAAAAACTAAATATGCATAAGAATCACTTATTTTTGTTTTGGAATAGAGAGAATGAGAGAGACAGTGGGGAAGGGGCAGAGAGAGAGGAAGAGAAAGAGAGAGAATCCCAAGCAGCATGGAGCCCGATGTAGAGCTCAAACCCACGAACCCACAAACCGTGAGATCATGACCTGAGCCGAAGTCAGACGCTTAACTGACTGAGCCACCCAGGCGCCCCTAAAAATAACAATTCTCAAGCCCGAGACCCAGAGAGGATTCAAAGAGTATAACTCAGGCCCAGGAAGTTACACTTTTTTTTTTTTAATTTTTATTTATTTTTGAGAGACAGAGTGTGAGCAGGGGAGAAGCAGAGAGAGAGGGAGACACAGAATGCGAAGCAGGCTCTAGGCTCCGAGCTGTCAGCACAGAGCCGGACGCGGGGATCACTCACGAACTATGAGATCATGACCTGAGCCAAAGTCGGACACTCAACCGACTGAGCCACCCAGGTGCCCCCAGGAAGCTACACTTTTAACAAAGGACTTGAGAGATTCTAAGGCAGGTGGTCCTCAGGCCAGACTTGGGAAAATAAAGATTGACAACCTCAAAGTTGGAAAGGACTTTAAGGGACAGTCAGAAAGCTTACCCAGATTCCCAATTTATCGCTTTGGCATGAAGGGCTCGGGGGCTTCAAGATCCTTCCTTCAAGCCCTCCTTTGATCCAGGCATGGAGCCCATTGGTAGGGGACAGAAATACAAAGACCACTTGCAACCCAGCAACAGTTTAAGTAAACTTAGAAACAAAGTGAGGGAGAAGCTCAGAATTGTACTGCAGTGTCTCTAAGGTCACAGCTGTGTGTCTCATGAGAAAATTAACCATTGCAGAGTTTCTTCACTACATTTGATCACTTTTGTAGCTTTTAAAAGAGTGGCCTTATAATCATCACTGGGCTCAGCGTTGCTTATTTGTCAGGTGCGAAGGGCCATGATCTTGCGATGTGCGATATAGAAAACCAGGCCCGTCTTGGTGGAGGTGTTAAATCTGCAAGCACCCATGTCCAGTACAGCTGTGCCCTGCTGGAAAGACTGGTTTTCTAGGGAAATGCAGGCGGATGGAATGCGCAGACCCATTGTTTCCTTGTCTCTCTAACAGAGAACTTCCCAGAGCTTTCTCTCTGGGCAGCAGCTCCTGGGCCCCAGGCCTCTCCCAGGTGCCCTCCCCACCCCCACCTGCACCCGCAGGGCTCTGTGCCTCACAGAATGGTATGCAAGCAGTGGTGATAACAGGGAGGCTGCCGATCAACTCTGCTGGGCTGAAGTCACCATTGAAAACCACTCAGCCAGAACTAGCCAAATATACCCATTCATCAGAACCACTTGCCTCTTAAAGTTAGGTCCTAATCCCTAATGCTACTCACTGAAGAAGCCTGTGTTGTGTTGTGTTGTGTTGTGTTGTGTTGTGTTGTGCTTCAGTTCCCTGGAGACTTGTGATATCTGCACGCGGTGGGGTCTTCCCTTTATTTTTTGCCTGCTCCTCAACCCCTCTTCGGTTCTATGATTTTTCAAGGACCTGTGCTCAGGATTCCTCCAATGTTGACTGGAGCCAGACATGTCTGGGCACATCTGGAATCCCTATCTTTCCTTTCCTGGACCGAGCGGACAGCTTTCCCTGAAAACCCCCTTACTCTGATGATCCCACCTGCCACCTGGAGTCCTCTCACAGCCAGTCCCCAACCCCAAGCTTCCCAAGCCTTATTGTTGCCCGGATTGTTTCCCACCAGCCAGAGGAGTGTGTTCTGTGTTTCAACCTCATCCTCCCATCTATAACCCCATAAGCAAAGGGAAGCTGCCGGAAAGGGTGTATTCCTAAGCTGGAGAGTTACAATCAGGGTGGGCTTTGAGGAAAATGATCAGGGGGCAGTAAGCTTCCATTGCTTTATTGAATTTGGAAAGTCTGTGAAGGAAAAAGTATTATGCATATGCAAGCATAACCTCTTAACGCATTTTCCAAGGATCTCAAATGAAAAAATTTAATACACAAAATGGGAAGAACTGCAACTTTGTGGGTGGTATCCTGGAAAAAGCTTTGGGCCAGGACGAGAGAGAGAAGGATTCTCTTCTCACTTCTGCCAATAAATAGTTTGAGGCCTTACGCAAATTGCTTGGTCTTCGGTTTCCTTATTTCTACAAGGAAGCATTTGGATTTACCAACAATTTCTTCCAGCTCAGAAATTCTATAAATTTATGGGTACACATTATTCGTATTCTATTACATGTAAGGACTATGTGAGCAAAAACTGGACCTCAAGACTTAACTGTGCTACTTGTCTCCACCCATCTTTTCCCTCCCTGTCCCAAGTAATATTAAATTTCCAGCAATGCCTGCTGGGTCAGCGTCCCACCTGCGCACCACGCATGTATAGTCATTTGTGTCCTCAGTAATTAGCTTATTCTCTCCCACCTCATCCCTGGATTGCAAAAAAGAACAAGCTATACAGTATAACATAACATAATAGGAGCAATTAGGGTTGGGGCAATGTCAATAAGCCTTGAAACTCCCAACGAGAGAATAAGATATTCAAGTCCCATAAAGTTGTTATCGTTCCATCTCAGATTTGGCCCCAAACTTCCTGGAAGCCAAGGAGAAAAAGGAAGCCCCACAGATAGACAATTAGCACCTTAGAACAGAAAGTTCACAAACATATGAACCAGCGCTTTCAGGGATGTGCGGCTTCCCTATATCCTATTTCCAAAAGATCTCTGGGGCTTTTCATATGGGAACAAAAATCAACAAAGTGGATCCTGCACTCAGCAGCCGGCCCTCAGTGAAATCGGTGGGAGAGAGCATCTGGCTTATTTTTGTACCATTTCTCATAAAACCTGCAGTAGTCTGACTATAGCTACAAAGTCAGGTGATAACCAGTGCTATGCACGAAAAGGAAGAGGCTTAAGGGGGACAATGAGTGATGAAGTTGACCAGAACTGTTTTCACAGAATAGTTAGGCAAGTCCTTTCTGACTTGATGGCATCTGAGCAGAGATCTGGAGGAAGTAAGGGAGAGAGTCTCCAGAATCCCTGAAAAGAGCATTGCACGCACAGAGAGAGCAGCAAGTGTAAAGGCCCTGAGGAAAATACCAGCAGGAGGTCAGGGTGACTAGAGTCGGGTAGGTGCTGGGACTAGTGATGGGGAGATGGAAGGAATAAGGTCAGAGGCAGCGTGGAGGACAGATTGTGTGTGGCCAGCAGGGCTTTGGCTTTCACTGTAGGTGAAATGAGAAGACATTGGAGGCTTTCAAGCCCAGTGTGATTGATGTATGTAGCCAGAAATAACTGCAGCAGGGGCATCTGTGTGGCTCGGTTGCTTAAGCCTCCGACTTGATTTTGGCTCAGGTCATGATCTCCGGGTTCATAGACTCGAGCCCTGCATCAGGCTCTGTGCTGACAGCATGGAGCCCCTGAGGGATTCTATCCCTCTCTCTCTGCCTCTCCCTTGCTTGCACTCTTTCTTTCTCTCTCAAAATAAATAAGTAAACTTTTTTTTTTTTAAAAGAAATAACTGCTGCAGCTTCTTCCTCCTTCTGAAACCCCAGAAGCTACAGAGAGAGCCAGGACCCCTCCTCTGCCATTGATGGGATCTTCGCAATCCAACCTGAAGATTCAAGGTATGCATAGCCCTGAGAGTGAGCAGCTCCTTAAATTTTGCCTCACCCTGGTCCAGAACTTGGCTCCCAAGACCAGAACCCCAAGAGGGCTAAGACAGTAGTTTCCAATTGGTCTTTGTTCCTTGTATCCTGAGGGTTCTTCAGAGAGATAAACACCCACCCCTGCTTGCTTGAACAAGTAAGTTCTGTTTCCATCTGTGTCAGAGCTTCTGTTTTTTTGTTTTGTTTCGTTTTTAAGATTTTATTTTTAAGTAGTCTCTACACCCAATGTGGGACTTGAACTCACAACCCTGAGATCAAGAGTTGCAAGCTCTGGGGCGCCTGGGTGGCTTAGTCGGTTAAGCCTCCGACTTCAGCTCAGGTCATAATCTCGCGGTCCGTGAGTTCAAGCCCCGCGTCGGTCTCTGTGCTGACCGCTCAGAGCCTGGAGCCTGTTTCCGATTCTGTGTCTCCCTCTCTCTGACCCTCCCCCATTCATTCTCTGTCTCTCTCTGTCTCAAAAATAAATAAACGTTAAAAAAAAAAATTAAAAAAAAGAAAAAAGAGTTGCAAGATCTACCAACTGAACCAGCCAGGCGTCCCAGAGCTTATGTTCCCTGTCAGTCAGTTATTGCTTGCAAAAAAATCTGTCTGGGAAAAAGGATTGCAGGATATTCACCAGACTGTCCTTGGTTATCCGTGGTCATCATAGGTGGGTATGGGAGGGAGGATAGAGGAAGCCAGCAGGCAAGGGTAGAAGTTATTCTAAATTGTTGCAACTATGTACTATAACCAGGCATAAATTTTGTTCCTTTTAAGGGAACATGAGGGGCACCTGGGTGGTTCAGTCAGTTAGTGTCTGACTCTTGATTTCTGCTCAGGTCATAATCTCACAGTTCATGAGGTTGAGCTCCCGAATAGGGCTCTGCACTGACAGCGGGGAGCGTGCTTGGGATTCTCTCTTCCTCTCTCTCTCTGTGCCCCTCCACTGCTCATGTTCTTTCTCTCTCTTGCTCTCTCCTCTCTCTCAAAATAAATAAATAAAAATTTTTAAAAAATAAAGGAAACATGGTATGAAAAAACTAAAACCTGTAAAATTATTGGAAGATGCTGGGATATGACCATTCTGAGGTGGTCCTTCATGGGTGCTGTTCAGTCTGGATAAGGAAGAGAAAACTGGAAGGGAGAGAGGACGGGGAGTGCTTTGTCCTGGTGGGCACCCCAAAACTTTCTGGATTTAATAGTAATAAAAGGCTGAACTTGATGATTCCACAGGAAGCGTGTTGAATTGGATGGTTGTCTGCCACAGACACAACCAAACAAGAGGCAGGGTATTGAGAAAGCAAGCCTCTTTATTGGTATCCTCAGGCTACCTTAACAAATGCTGCAAACTAAGTGGATTAAAATAAGCAAGTTGTATCCTCTCATCTTTTGGAGGCTGGTGGTCTGAAATCAAGGTATTACTAGGGCTATGTTCCCTCCAAAGACTCATGGGGAAAAGCCTTCCTTGCCTCTTCCAGCTTCCCACAGCTCTGGACATTCCTTGGTTTGTGGTTCCAGTTTCGGCCTCTGGCTTCACATGGCCTCTTCTTCCTTTTCTCTAAGGTGTCTCTGATAAGGATCTTGTGTTGGACTTAGGGCCCACCCTAAACCTAGGATGATCTCCTCTGGACAGCCTTCATTTAGATATGACATTCCAAGATATGACATATCTTTTTGGGAGCCACAATTCATCCCATCCAAGGGACACTTCTAGAGACAACAGCCCACAATAAATGGTAGATGTTACAGCCTCCACCACCTGGGAGAAGCAGGAGTGCAGCCCGAGGGTGTTGCCAAGATAAAGTGAGATGTCGAGCACAAAGTAACTGCACATAGTAAGAATTCAACCCCCCACGTGTAAGAAGCAGGGGAGAAGCAGGAGAGAAACAGGAAGGGGCACGAAGCCAGAAAGCAAGCAGCTAAATGAAGGCTCTGAAGTCAGGCGAGCAGGTGTGACGGGATCAGCAGGTCAATGAGGTAGCTGGCACAGGGGACAACGTGATGACTGGGTGTGGCACAGCAGTTTGGGACCCTGGCTGCACTTTAGAATCACCTGGGAACTTCTTAAAAAAAATTAAAACTCAGTCCCCTCCCTCAAAGATTCTGATTTAATGGGGTTGAATTGGTGCCAGGGCATTCATACTTTTTAATGGTCCCCAGGGGATTCTAACGTGTGGCTCAAGTGGAGGAACACTGGTAGCTGATAGAGAAGTTGAGGGAAGTTGTCCAAGACCTGGGTTCTTCTCCAGGCTCTGATGCTCTCCTTGGACCAGTAAATTCACTTCTCCCTGGTGATGTGGTGTCGCTCAGAGAAAATAACTAAGGTTGCTTTTTTTGTGCTTGTTAAACACTCCCTCCACACGATCATCTTAGCTCTGCTCCTGCTGCCGGGCCAGTTTTGAGACCTTTCGTGAATGCATACTGCTCTGATTTTGCTTTCCATAGGCTTCTGCACAACTGGAGTGATTGCACTATGCTTCCGGACTCCAGCGTGGCCAGCTGCTCAAATTGTTACAAGATTTTAACGTCCATGTGATGTGTCTATCTAAGGAGACCCGTATTCTTTCAAAGCATTCCCCAAATGTCAGCCACGGTTATTTAAAGACCCCCTCCCCATCGACGGCAAAGCACCATGGCTCACTCCTTTGTCCCTCTATTCTGAGTACTCTTTCCTCTGGGGTCTGAGGAAACCTCTTTTTTTTTTTTTTAAATGTTTAAAAGAGAGACAGTGTGATCAGGGGAGGGCAGTGAGAATCCAAAGCAGGTCTATGCTCTGATATGTTAGCACATAGCCCATTATGGGGCTCAAACCCACAGACCTTGAGATCATGACCTGAGATGAAGTCAGACACTCAACCGACTGAGCCACCCAGGTGTCCCTAAAACAAAATCTTTCATTCTCATATCTAGCTTGAGCAAGAAAGAAGACACAAACTCACCAGAGCTCTTTGTATTGCAATACTTACTCATCTCTAGGCCTTAGAGTTTTATTACCCATGTAAAAGTGTTACGGGTGACCATACAATATCTTGAGATACTAAATTAAGTGTATTTTTTTTTAACCCTCTCCCCCATGCAAGAAAGTAACCAGGCCTGTGTTGATCCTCACAGTCATGCCCTGGATCCTCAGAGGGCAGCTCAAACAGAGCACAGTCTTGGGTGTGCCCTCTTGGGTGTGTTCCCCACGAGAAGCAAGCCCAATGAGCAACATCCAGCATCCTGGGCTCTGAGATAAACCCACTGAGTGTGGCCAAGGAGCTCTTCTATTCAGAAGGGGCCCTGCCATCCTGTTTAGACATTCTAGACACCACATCTGAACTGCAAAACTAAGCTACATTGGGAACAGGATAAATAATCTGTCAGGGATTGAGAACTAACATAAGGCTGAAAATAAAGATTAAATGAGCCCCTCCTGGGACAGAGAAGAGGTAGAGGTAGGAGTTTCCTGGGATTGGTATCAGCATAAGATTTGAGTGACTTTATTTTTTTTTTTTAATGTTCTGAAATTCCACAGTGAAATATCCAGGTTTAAAGATAATGCTAAGCCCTCATAAGAATGCAAGTAACAGAGACAGGAAACAAACAAATCTCCTAAGTTACTGTGCTGTGGTAGAAGAGCACTGAATTGGGAATTGATATAGTTGAGCCGGCCTTCAGTGCTACCTTGTCATTAACTACTTATGCGACCTTAGGTAAGATTCATAACCTTTCCAGGGCACATGTTTTCTCACCTACAAATGAGGAAGTTGAATTACGAATTATTAAAATGGCCTCCTAGGGCACCTGGGTTGCTCAGTCAGTTGAGCGTCCAACTCTTGGTGTCAACTCAGATCATGAGCTCATGGTTCGTGAGTTCAAACACTGTCAGTGCAGAGCTGGCGTAGAATTCTCTCTCTCCCTCTCTCTCTTTCTGCCCTCCCCCACTCACTCTCTCTTTCAAAACTAAACATTAAAAAAAAACTTTTAAAAAATAAAATAAAATGACTTTATACGGGCGCCTGGCTGGCTCAGTCAGTTGAGTACCCAACTCTTGATTTCAGTTCAGGTTATGATCTCATGGTTCATGAGATCAAGCCCCACATTGGGCTATGTGCTGACAGTGTGATGCCAGCTTGAGATTCTCTCTCCCCCTCTCTCTCTGCCCCTCCCCTACTTGCACGTATGCACTCTCTCTCAAAATAAATAAATAAACTTTGAAATAAAAAATAAAGTAAAATAAGCGCACCTGGGTACTCAGTCAGTTAAGCGTCCAACTTTGGCTCAGGTCATTGTTTCACAGTTCATGAGTTCAAGCCCTGCATTGGGCTCTTTGCTGTCAGCATGGAACCTGGAGCCTGCTTGAGATCCTCTGTCTCCCTCTCTCTCTCTCTCTCTGCCCCTACCCCACTTGCTCTTGCACACTATCTGTCTCTAAAAAATAAATAAACATTAATAATAGTAATAATAATAGATAAAATAAAATGGGTTTCTACATTTAGAGGTACAAACTTACTTTATTTACAAGGTAAATAAGTCATGGGGATGAAAAGTACAGTATAGAGATTATAATCAGTAAGATTGGAGTGGTGTTGTTTAATGACAGAAGATGACTACACTTATGGTGAGCGCTGAGTAATGTATAGAATTGTTGAGTCATTATGTTGTATACCTGAAACTAATATAATAATGTATGTTAATTATACTTCAATAAAAATGAATAAATAAGTAAAAGAATTATGTTAGACTCTTAACAATGATAGGTAGATACATACATACATAGAAAGATACATAGATACATAAATACATAAGTAAATAGATAAAATGGCTTTCTACATACACCATAATCCAAATCCATGGGAGTAAGCTAAAAATTAAAAGGGAATTATTATTTGTTTATAGTGAGGACCAGCATTGAGCTGGGTGTTCAGTGAGATCTGTTATCTCAATAAAATTTTACAAGCTATAATGACACAGGTGGTTGCCCCACTCTATATCCCTTCTACAGCCGAGAAAACTGAGGTTTCTTGGCTTAAGTAATTTTTCCCAAAGTCACACAACTTGTAAGAGGTGAAGTTTGGGATTGCCTAGCTAAGGTTTATTTGACTCCACAACTCGTTAAAACATGATTCTCTATACTTGCGATTTTGTTTGTGAGTTTTCATTGTTAGTTGGAGCCTAGCACAATCCATGAAACACAATCCATCCAAAAACATGGTTTTTGGGGAACGAATGTTGACTCTATAATCCGTAATCAAACTGGTTCACCAGAAACCCACAGCAGCTAGAATAGTGCTTAGCACACAGTAAATGGTCCATAAATATCTGTTGTTAGTAGACTACTCCCCCAGCATATTAGCCCAACATGCTGCTACAGCGAAAAGGACCAACAGGTTCAAATGTTTGGTCTAGAAGGATACCGGAAACCATGAATAAAGCAGAAATAGCATATCCTTAACACAACAGGCTATGTGCTATTCACCATGCGTTGTGGCTGGTCCTGCGAGGCTTTATCTCCCTCCACTCTCTGTACCTGCATAGAGAAGTGAAGGAACTGGAGAAAATTCAGAGTTGAAAGTGCTTTTGTGAGTGAACAACCTTAGACTATGGACTCTTCAGGGATCCTGGGTGGCTCAGGCAGTTAAGCGTCCGACTCTTGATTTCGGCTCAGGTCATGATCTCACGATGGTGGAATCAAGCCCCACATCAGGCTCCACGCTGGTCATGGAGCCTGCTTAAGAAACTCTATCTCTCCCTCTGCCCCTCTCCTCATTCACACTCTCCTTCTCTCCCCCCCACCAAAAAAAAAAAAAAAAAAAAAAGAGTATGGACTCTTCAGTCTCCAGTGCTCTCTTCTCAGTCATCATTGTCTCAGCCAATCAACAGAGTTGCTACTTTTTCAATCCGTGGTTTGTCTCTAGTCAGAAAGCTACCAGATGATCTCCAAGGCGATGTTTGTGTTCAAACATTCCAAAAAGCTAAGCTGAAAAAAGGCAATTGTGCTTGACATGACACTTACACTGATTCAAAGATATACTGAATTAGATCACCACAATCTAATTTTAGAATATTTCCAATGTCCCTCAAAGAAACCCTATACACATTTGGAGTCTTCCTGGTCCCTGCTTAGCCATCCCCTTCTCCAGGCATGGATTTGTATAGATGATAGCTAGCTAGCAAGCTAGATAGAGATTCATTTATTACATACATGTATTATGTATGTAATGTACTACATGTATATTTTGTTATGTATACACTACCTATATATTATATATTATATATTATATATTATATATTATATATATACACAGTTGACAAACAACATGGGGGTTAGGGGTACTCACCACCCACTCAATAAAAAAATCTGTGTATAACTTTTGACTCCCTCAAAACTTAACCACTGATAGCCTGTTGACCAAAAGCCTTACTGATAACATAAACAATTGATTAACACATATTTTATATATTATATATTATATACTGAATTCTTACACTAAAGTAAGCTAGAGAAAATAAAATGTTATTAGGAAAAGCATAAAGAAGAGAAAGTACATTTAGAGTACTATACTGTATTTATCGAAAAAAAATCCACGTGTGAGTGGATCTGCCCAATTCAATCTTGTGTTCTTCAAGGGTCAACTGTATATTTTCCAGAGAAACAAAGTCAATAGTATATATGGAATGATGTAGAATATATGATATTTACATATATAAGGATATATATTATATGGCATATACAAGGATATATATCCAACATATTGAGATATACATTATATGAAACATATATTAAGATATAGATGTTTCTCCAACTGGTAATATTTCTCTGAAGAACTCTGGCTAATATACCAATCTTTCCCCTGAACTGATTCACTGTCTGATTCCTGTGTCTTAGGCTGGATTTCTCAGGAAAGACTTCTGGGACTCAGATATATGTGGGCAAGTCAAGGAAGCAGCATACCTTGCTCAGGCAGCTTTCTTGGGCTGACATCAATTCCCAGAGAGCGACTTCCCTGTGAGTTGTTATCAGCAACATTCCTGGCAGCTTGGAGAATGAGTGCCCTGTCTTGAAGGGGGAAATTGGGCAGCATACGACAGCATCCACTCTACCTTAAATGTTCCCATGTTTGCCAAATCAATGTGAAATTTGAAGATGTTTTGACTAAATCAATCGAGAGATAAAAGTCATCCTTTGTAGTCTGTGAAGAGGTCTTCCTTAGCTGTCTAAGAGCTCTAGCAAGCAAAGCTGAACAAGAAACAAAGAAAATTCGTCCTTGCTAAGGGACAAAAGAATTGTACAGCAACTGGCAAGGGCATGGAGAAGCTAGTGTTTAGATATTAAAAGAAAATCTTTACTTACACAAAACACTGGCAGTCAAAATGGAGAGTCTCACACACAAACACAGGCAGGCTGACAGACTGACAGAAAGACCAGTCGTTCTCAAGGCAAACATCTTAAGTTACAGCAGCTCTTGGCTTATTTATTTTCCCCATTAGGTAGTGCATTCAAAGGACCTTCATGTGATACACTGAAGATCAAAGTACATTTTTTCAGAGGAGAGAAAAAAAAAAACCCAGAAAGGACCAACTATTCCAAATACACATATGTTCTGAGTTGTGAATATTTTCCATCCTTTGTTGTAGGAAAATAAGTTGAAGACAGGAAAGAACTAGGTGATAGAATCAATTGTGTACATATCTTTGTCAAGAGAGGACGACGCCAGATTCAGTACAATGTGAGCCTGTCTGGAAGCCGAAGCTTTCAGAATGTAAAATAATCAGTGACTCCCTTGCTGGCTATATCGTCTGCTGCTATTACATTTGAGACATTTGTAAAAGTCAATTTTCTTTTAAAGAAAAACAATAGCATATTGTGACTTCTAGATACCAAAGCATTTTCATGGTCTCAACCTTTTTTTTTTAGCCACAGACAAGAGCTTTTTCTTGCAGAAAGTCTTATTTCTCCTTCTATTTCAAATATAGTTTAGATTAAAGGGCCTCTTCTACATTACACTCGTGCTCCCACGAAAAGAAAAATCACACATTACATTCTTGAAAATTCCCCAATAGAAAAGTATTCTAATGTACATTTAGCAGCACAGTTCAACACATATTGATTATTGGCCTTCTGTGTGTCAGATATTACGGTAGGCACTGAGGCTATACTCATTGGCTAAGACACAGTTCTTTTACATATATATATATATATATATATATATACACACATACATTTATTTATTTATTTATTTATTTATTTAGAGGGTGGGGAGGGGCAGAGGAAGAGGGAGAAAATCCCAAGAAGTCTCCAAGCTGTCAGCGCAAAGCTCGACGCAGGGCTCAAACTCATGAACTGTGAGATCATGACCTAAGTCAAAATCAAGAGTCAGGCACTCAACGGACTGAGCCACCCAGGTGCCCCAAGATACAGTTCTTACTTTCAAAACATGAGGAAGACAGGCAGCCCCAATGCTTGGTGGGAAGTTTCAAGACAGCACATAAAGGACCGCTCTCATGACGCCGTGGAAGCCACCTGCCCGGTCCTGGGGAGGGAGTTAGAGGACAAGGTAAGGTTTCATGGAAGAAATGGCACATGAGCCTAGTCTTAGAGGCTGAGCAGCAGTGATGCATGGGATGCATGAAGCAGGGATGCATGAAGAATCCCGGGAAGGACCTTCTAGGTTTGGGGAATTGTAACCTCAGGCCCCTCCTTGTTATTGTCGTTCAAAGAAAGGACAGGGTGGGAGGAGGTGAACTGGAGATGTGGGCAGAAGACAATCGTGGAGAGCTTTGAATGCCACATTAAGGAGCTTAGAGTCATTAAAGAGGATCACAGCCAGATCTGCTTTTAAACTAGTCCTTCAGGCAGCCGCACGGAGGAATAATTTAAAGGATATAATACAGAATCAGAGAGACCAGCAAGGTAGTTCTTACAGTCCAGGCAAGAGATGGTGAGAGCCAACCAACTTCATTAGGCAGGGGCACTTGGGAGCCAGACAAAAGGGCAAATATGACAACAATTTTCGAAGCATTAGGAGGACTGGATTACTGACAGGTTTCAGGAGTGAGGGACAGGGAGAAATTAAGGGTGGTTCCCAGGTCTCCGGATTGGGCAACTGGGTGGAAGGATGGATGCACAGGCTGTTGGACAGTCAGAATTCAAGAGAGTAGATAGCAGAACAAAAGGATAAGGAGTTTGATTGTAGGTATCCTGAATTTGAAGAATAGTTAGATGTAGATGTGTCTAAATCTTTAAAGAGAAGTCTGAGCTGAGCATGAACTTGGGACTCATTCTCATTTTCAAGCATTTTAAGGGTATGGATTTTTGTCTATTGTTATGTGTTTTATTCACTGCTCTATATCCAGCCCCTGGACCAGTGCACACCATAAGTAACTATCAGGTGAACAGCAGTAAGTTTATGGGAGTGAGGGAATTGTTTAGGTAGAAATGCAGAATAAGAAGTTGCCAGAGGACACACAGTCACATTGAAACAGATACTCATTGGGCATCTCCACTTCTCACACTGCCAACACCAACTTTATATTTCAAGTTTAGTAGAAACTACAAAGGAATTGCCAGTTAAAATTACACATCACAATTTCAGTACTTACTGGGGCACCTGGGTGGCTCAGTCAGTTGGGCGTCCGACTCTTGATTTCAGCTCAGGTCATGATCCCAGGGTCATGGG
This sequence comes from Panthera onca, assembly GCF_046562875.1. Lineage (NCBI taxonomy): Eukaryota > Metazoa > Chordata > Mammalia > Carnivora > Felidae > Panthera > Panthera onca. Next base: position 30,299,673 of record NC_138351.1, on the reverse strand, counting down.
ATTCAGCCCCACATTGGGCTCATGGAGCCTGATTAAGATTCTCTCTCTCCCTCTCCTCTGCCCCTCCCCACATGCTCTCCTCTGCCCGCATAGGCACACACACTCTCTCTCAAAATTAAAATTAATAAAAATTTTAAAAAATAATTTCAGTACTTCCCGTCATGCAATTACCTCCAGAGTAATAAAGCACAAGAAAAGCATTTTCTTAATCTACAGTGGGGAGACAAATCCATTTTATGTATTTCAACTGATTTTTATGAGTTAACGTGGATATTACAAATGGATGAGAAATGCACACAAGCCCTTGCAAACACAAACTCCTAGTGTTTCATCTAATTTTTAAAAACTTGGAAAGAACAAATTATATAATAATAAAAATGAACAGTTTGGTCTCCAGATCTATGTATTCGTGCCAACTCAAGAAATCCACTTAGGTGGCACCTGGGTGGCTCAGTCGGTTAAGCGTCTGATTCTTGGTTTTGATCTCCATTTCGTGAGTTCGAGCCCCGCGTCAGGCTCTGTGCTGGCAGGGTAGGGCCTACTTGGGATTCTCTCTCTCCCTCTCTCTCAGCCCCTCCCCAACTTGTGTGCACACACTCTCTCTCTCTCTCAAAATAAATAAATAAACTTAAAAAAAAACCCTCCATTTAGAAGACTCAAATGCACTTCAAAATTATTATGTTGAAGAGCGAATTTATGATCTTGCCCCCAACTCCTGGTGAATGGCACCATCGTGCATGCAGAAACACAAGTCGGAAAACTGGGAGCCATCTCCCACACCTCCCTCCCTCCTGCTTGTCATAGCTACACTATCCCCAAGTCCTGTCAGCTTCACATCTTACCTACCTCTAGAGCCAAGTCACTTTCTCCCCCATCACTCCATGCTACTCCAAGGAACTGCCATCTGCCCCCTGGATTTCCCCCACAGCCTAGTAATTCTCCATCCCTCCCCGTATTGTCTCTGACCTTTCCTCCCTCCACCCCAGTGTATTTGGTGCCAATCTGAGTATTTCTGTTTTTTCAAAACACAAACCTGTCACATTTCCCTCCTATATGAAACCCTTCATTGGCTTCCCAAGGCTCACCCAATAAGGACAGATCTCCTTAAGTGACCTAGAAAGCCTTCAAAACACAGCCTCAGCCTCTCTCTCCAATCTCAACTGGCCCACTGCCCACACTTGCTCTGGGCTCAGACTTCCCTTCAGAATCTAATTACACCATCCCCCTCCTACCCCAGGGTCTTTGCACTTGCTATTCTCTCCATTTGGAACTATCTCAGCCCCCACTCTGTAACCTAACCCATTTGGGCCTTGGTAACCCTACTATCCTTCATGTCTCAGCACAAACATTCCTTCCTCAGCCTAGGTCAGATTCCACTATTAGGGGATTTCACGGAACTCTACTGCTATTCGTCAGAACACGTGTCACTTTATAACTATACACATTCTTCACTATATAATTATACATTCATTTGTTTAATTAAATAATATCTGTTGGACCGTAAGTCTTATGTCTGTTTCTATTTTTTTAATTTTTTTAAATGTTTATTTATTTTTGAGAGAGAGTGAGCATGTGAGCAGGGAAAGGGCAGAGAGAGAGACACAGAATCTGAAGCAGTCTCCAAGCTCTGAGCTGTCAGCACAGAGCCCCACGTGGGGCTTGAACCCACGGATCATGAGATCATGACCTGAGCCGAAGTCGGACATTTAACCAACTGAGCCACCCAGAAGCCTTCATATCAGTTTCTTGAACCCTATTATACACCCAGCTCCTAGGTCAGTGCTTGGTACATAGTAGCTGCTAATAAATATCCACTGAAGTAATAAATGCATGAATGAGTAGGTCTGTGCATTTTTCTCTACAATGTCTATTTTGGATATTTGGGAGGATTGGGAATTATTAACCAAAAAATATCTCCCAAAACATAAGTACCACATGTTTTTGCACCTACCTCAGTTATTATACAAGCTATGCCCACACCTACTCCTTGACAAAAACGTTTATTTATTGGTGATTCATCTGATTTAACCTTTCAAGTTGAAGTGAAAAACTAGATCAATACTCATGTAAAAATGTCAGAGTCCCTCCCCTTAAACATTCTGTCACTAAAAAGAAGGAATCAATGAGAAATGGCAAATCAAAAGCTAATTCATTCCCTCCTTACCATAATACATAATATGGACACTTTTTAAAGTCAAAATAAAAAAAAATATTTTTTAATGTTGCTTTGAACAATCCATATAACTTTATGGAAAGTTAATCAGGATATTGCTGGTTAAATATAGAATTTTAAAAGTGTTAGGCAAGCTTTGTAAATATATTTTAAAGAACCCATACCTATATACCTTAGTCAGTGTTTCACATGGTTGTTTTCTCAGCCATAGCGGGAGCAGGACTCACTGATCTTTTTATTGCCAAGGGCTCAGGCCCACATGCTCACCACCCACTAGCAATAAATGCTCCTGGAATAAATAACTGCCAGTTTCAAAACTTTCATTAAATGTTTCCTCTTTTTTCAAAAATAACTAGAAGGCATTCAGTTCAAAATAGTGTCCAGAGATTGAATCTTCAGTGTTTATATTTATTATTTTTCCTATCTTCCTCAAAAAAAAAAAAAAAAGATACTCTGTTTAATCAGAGAGAGAGTTGTGATGTTTTTCGCACCACCTTCTAAGGTCAAAGCTGCCTGACAACAGATAACTCTGTCGCAAGGTAAGAAGGATGGCAAATCGAACATCAAGAATTACTATGTCAAGAGAACAAATCTGGAAGAGATGGGTAGTCTTTTCACTGCAGCAGCCCCTGGAGAGTTGCCCTTTAGATCAGTTGTGCTAATTAAGAAGAAGAAAAAAAACAATTTATGACTCAATTGGTTAAAAGGCCTCAAATCCTGCTGGCAAGAAGGTTTCTTGTAGAAATTTTGGGACCTGGACCTGTCTAAATAGGCATAACTCAGTCCAACATTGACAACGAAAGTCTTTCCTCATGTTCAAGGTGAACGTCTTAATGTATGTTTCCCCAGAAGCAACTCTGAGGAAGGATTTGGGTACAAGTAGCTTATTTAGGAGTGGCAAGTGGAGAAGTGCAGTAGAGAGAAAAAGAAGGGAAGACAGCCAGCAAAAGGTCCATTATCAAGAAAGTCATCCCTGTGTTTTACTGGAACTCAGTCCCACTGGGGAATTCCAGAGCCAGGCAGAAGCATGGGATTCTAATTTATTCCAGTCAAAAGGCAGGAGATCTGGGGTATGTATATACCAGTCTGACCTTACTAGAAGGCTACCTCCAGAGTTGTTCATCCCTCAGCTTCTCCAGCCTGCTGTGAGGGCAACAGAGCTGGTTTGGTGGCCAGAGAAAGCCCTCTGGCAGAGATAATGCAGCTACCAACAGTTGGATTGGGCTAGCATGTTCTACTGGGGTAGGGACAGAGGATAGAGCAGGGGCACCCGTTCATAGCATCTGCCACGCTGATGAATGGTACAGAAATAATTCCTATGCCTTGAGTGCTTGCTCTGGGCAGAGTCCTTTACATTTATGATTTCGTTTTCCAAAGCACAGCAGCCCTGGGAGGTAGATATTATTATGATAATTTTACAACTAAAAGGAGAGGGTAGGAACGTCTCCAAGGTCATGCACTAATGTACCTCTCCAAAGTCTAAGTTCCGAACCACTACCCTATGCTGGAGGGATTATCCCTGCACCTCAATAAATATACACATACCACCCATTCCTACACCGTGGAATTCACGCAAGACCAGAGTAGCCTTCCTAACCGTCGGGCCATTGCACTCTTTGCCTTTACTGGTTCTTTCACGTTGGCATCGAGAGCTGTGCCAATTATTCAACAGTCAGTTGACCAAATACAGGACAACTTTGTGCAGGGTAGCAGAGCTCTATGGGCCTTTCACTGAAACTTCCAAATGAACATTCCGTGTGGCCAAGTGCTCAGCGAGAAAGAAGGTCTAATGAATCTGCATGGCGTATGACTAAAAGCAGCGCCTGAACCACCCAAGCTTGAATACAATTATAAGGGGGTCGTCCCAGTGCTCAGGGCACAAAGTAACTGTTATCTGAAGTTGGAAAGGAATTTCCTGAAATAGCTGGTAATTGTACAATGAATCACATCATAAATGCTTCCTATCCCCCAGTCCCTGATCATGACGACAAAATTGGACCAGTTAGGGCATTGATCTAGACCATGAAATTATTTTCAGAGGCTTTCCCTCCAACAGAGAAAAATCCATGTACCTAAAATAGCCTCCCTTTAATAGACTGTTACAGTAATAAAGGGGTTTATTTGATGGAACTTGCTGTGTATACTCAAAGTGAATTTGAACCAACCAAATTTCCATCCTCCTGAGAAAGTATGATAATAACTTCCTATGCATTTATGCATTAAAGTCATAGCATTTTTATTTTGTTTTGGGAAAAAAGTTGAATTATTCAGAAGTTATACTTCTAACTTCTCAGAATCCTCACTTTTTCTTTTATAATTGCTTAAAGAATCTCCCTAAATTCTTTGACTCTATGGAAAGCCCACTACTAAGAAAAAAATAATAATCTGTCCCATAATCCTTTTTAAAACTACAAAACTATTAAAAAACAACTAAAAAGGTAATCGCATCCAATACAAGATCAAATGTTTAGGAGAAGCAGGAGCTAGGAGCTCAGCTGACCCAAGGAATCTTCCAGGTTCTGCCAGATGCTGTTAACTTTCTCTGTCATGCAAAGTTTCTACCACAGTTTGCATTCTCAGGAGGCCAAAAAAAAAAAAAAAAAAAAAGTGTGAGCGGACCCCACTGTCTGTGACAATTAATTACTAGAAGTGTTACTGCAGAAAGGCATCTGGAACAACTTGAAAATCAAATTAGATCATGAAACATTAGGGTCTTCTGAATTCCAGCTGATAAGGAGTCCCCTGAGATCACCTCTTCTAGAGGGAATTTGGTTTGTTCTTTTAACATAGACGTTGTAAAAAGGCCAGTGTGTAGTAGCATGAAAGAACATTTTAGCTACCCTTGGGAGGAAACCACCAAAACGTGGCCTTAGAAATGACTGTTTCATAAATGCAGTGGTGGGGACTCCTGAGGTCTCTGTGATGTCCTCTCCCATTTAACCAAGGACCATCTCCTTTTCTCCCAGCCACAGCAGGCTTCCTTTAGAGACACACTCTTCTGAATACTAATTCAAACGCACTGTGGTTCATGCTCAAATGTAAAGGATGCCCTTTCTCTACTAAAATGTTCTCCTCCGTAAAGCAGTGGAATAGCTCTAATTTTGAGACGAACTGGTTAGACTTCACATGAAATAATAATTCCTAACTCATAAAACCTCAGTCAGAAAAATAAATGTGGATGAAGAGTTTGTGGTATGGGGAAAATCATGAGGTATTGGCATCGCCATCATCAATGTTGTCTTGATTGTGACTTGTGCCAGCCAAATACATCACCTGTGCATATCAGCACAGATGTGGCCATAAAAGCACTAGGCTGTGCTAAAAAAGATGCTAAGAAATAAGAGACTCATTTTTTTAAAAATGAGTGAGGGTAAAGCTGCAGTTTATCTCATACCTAAAGAAAAGCAATTCCCTATCTTCAAGCTCAGCAGATAAAAGATAATGCAAAACATTAGAAACTATGTACATTGATATGGAAAGGAATATTTAAAATTTTTTTAATGTACAAGATAGAGCAGCAGTTTGATACATTACCTTTTGTATAAAAAAGGGGCATATATGTATACAGGCTTAATTATATTTAAAAAAATCCGGAGCCCCTGGGTGGCTCAGTCAGTCACCTGACTTCAGCTCAGGTCATGATCTCACAGTTCATGGGTTCAAGCCCCACATTGGGCTCTGTGCTGACAGCTCAGAGACGGGAGCCTGCTTCAGATTCTGTGCCTCCCTTTCTCTATGCCCCTCCCCCGCTTGCGCGCGCTCTCTCTCTCTCTCTCTCTCTCTCTCTCTCTAAAAAGTAAGCATTAATAATAATAATAAAAATAAAAATAAAAAAATTTTAAGAGATAAAATCCTAAAATGACATCTGCCTCTGCAGGTAATTTGGAGAATTTGAAGTCAAGAGTAGAACAAGGACACTTTTCATTCTCTCTATATACCCTTTCATGCTGCTTGGCTTTTTATCATGTCCATATATCTCTTCTTTTTAAATACTGAATATTTGGAAATGCACAGCCTGTTTAGAAAGCAGGAGCAGAGGGGTGTCTGGGAGCATCGGTTGGTTAAGCATCCAACTCTTGATGTTGGCTCAGGTCATGATCTCATGGTTCGGTTCTTGAGTTCGAGCACTGAGTCGGGCTCTCTGATGACATCATGGAGATTGCTTGGGAATCTCTCTGCCCCTCCTCCCCCCCCTCAAAAATAGATAAACTTAAAAAAAAAAGAAATTCCTTATTATAAAAAAAAAAAGAAAGCAGGAGCAGAGAAGCAGAAAATCCAACCTCACACATGTTAGGGTTCCAAAAATTACACAGATTAGAAAGAATAAGTGGCATGGAATTAGTATTCATTTTAAGGAAAATTAAGACCTTGATAAGACACTAATTTGGGGGGGTTGGTGAGAGGCAGAATACTGGTTCCCCACATCCTAATCCTGAGATTAATTATTGATTAATATGTTACGTTACCTGGAAAAAAGAGACATTGCCAATGTAATTAAGTTAAAGGTCTGGAGATGGCGAATTTATCTCTTGGGTGGGTGAGTGATTGGAGAATGAAGCTTAACCCTGCAGGGAAACTCTGGGCACAAAACACAAGCCTCGGAATTATCCAACCCAAGCTGAAATAGCGGGGTGTTGATGCACCATCCTCCAGCATTCTGTCTGAAACAGACGCCGCTTTGATCTGCTACGTGGGTGGGGGTGAGGGTGGGGTTTGATTCCTGGGCCCTGTGGGGCAGTGTGGGTTTGGTTCCTGGGAGGGAGAAGAATCTTCAGGCACAGTACTATGATTTGTTTCTACTCACAACACTTCTGACACAAAATGTGTGCGGTTTCCCCACCAAGTAAGTCTCTCATTCTCCATGGACACTAACTGGGTGTCCTACAAGTTGATTCAATTTTGACCCTAACTACCCAGAATTAGCACAGATCCCACAGGTTAAGGGCTCAGCCCCACAGGATTGCCCCCCACTTCAGAAGCTAACCACAAGCAGTGGGTCCCCAGGTCATGCACACCTTTGTGTGGGGTTCCTACAGCCCTATCCTCAATTTGTTATAATGACTCTCAGGACCCAGGAAACTGTTTTACTTACTGTTTCCAATTTATTATAAAGAATAAAAATGAACAGCCAGGTGAAGAGGTACATATGGAAAGGTCCAGAAGGGTCTGGAGTACGGGCGTTTCTATTCCCATGGAGTTGACACATGGATATGTTCACCAACTCAGAAGCTCCCCAAACCCCCACACTTAGGGGTTTTGTAGAGCTTCCATCACATAGACACATTTGATTACATCATTGACCGTTGATGATTGAACTCAGTCCCCAGTCCCTCTCCTCTCCTCGCAGGCTGTAAAACGCTACTGATACAAATGAAGGCAGGGAGGCTGGTGGTCCAAAACTTCCAGCCTTCTGAACACAGGGTTGGTTCCTCTGGCAACCAGCCCCCTCCCTAATGCCCTCCTGGGGCCCACGAAGAGTCAGCTCATTAGCATAAACTCAGGTGTGACTGAAAGGGGCTTATTATAAGACATTCTTCTCACCACTGTCACTCAGAAAATTCCAAGCGTTCTAAAAGCTCTTGTGCAAAGTCCAAATATGCTCCAGTACAATATCACACGCAGAGATGCAGATTCTAGCAGCTGGAAACTGAAGAACACACTGATGAGTCATGGAGGTACGACAGAGCACTGCTGGCAACCACTCTTTAAAAAAAATTTTTTTAATGTTTATTTATTTTTGAGAGAGAGAGCGCACGCGTGCACTTTTGCGCACAAGCAGGGAAGAACAGAGAGAAAGGGAGACAGAGAATTCGAAGCAGGCTCCATATTGTCAGTACAAAGCTGGATGCGGGGCTCGAAACCACAAACCATGAGATCGTGACCTGAGTCGAAAGCAAGAGTTGAGCACTTAACGGACTGAGCCACCCAGCCTCCCCTCCTGGCATCCATTTCTGAGGTCAATGTAGTGACCTACCAACCATCACTGGGTGTCTCTGGCAGATACCTGTGGATGGTTCCTAACATTTCTGGGGCAGCATCTGACCAGGAGCTTTGTTTATGCTTTTACAAGTTGTGACAGCAGGATCCGTGGAAAGCAACACAGGAAATAAAAGAGTTAAAAAAAAGGGTGAATGTTGAGGCCAGAACAGCAGTGGCAAACACGAGGTCCCTGTGCTGTCATCCCACTCATAGAAAACACTACTGATCAGTTATGTCACTCTCCTCTTTGACCTGAACTGACTCAAAGTACTCTTCAACATCAGATGATTGGAAGCCACTCACAGACTATCAAACTTGGCTCTTAAATTTTTAGCTACAAACTTACCTAAAACAACACATACGTATTATTTTATTGTCTGTAGATTAGAAGTCTAACTCAAGTCTCACGGGGCTAAAATTTAGTGTCAGCAGGGTTGTGTTTCTTTCTCTAGACTCTGGAGAAAATCTGTTTACCTGCCTTTTCCAGCTCTTGGAAGCTGCCCATAATCCTTGACTTGTGGCCCCTTCCTCCAAAGCCAGCAATGGCAGGTGAGGTCCTTCCCAAATGGCATTTGACCTCTCTGTCCCCCTCTTCTGCTTTTAAAGACTCCAGTTTGGACCCACCCATCCAAAAAATCCAGGATAAACTCCCCATCTCAAGGCCCTAACTTAATTACATTAGCAATGTCTCTTTTTTCCAGGGAATGTAACATATTCACAAGTTCACAGAATTAGTATATGGACCTCTTCGGGGAACCAATAGTCTCCCACAACATCCCCTCCCCCCCAGTGGTGTTTTATCAGTGTCTTAAGTTTTCTTAAAATGAATCCAGATTCTATGCCATCTCACTTATTCTTTCTAATCTTCATAATTTTTGGAACTCTAACATTCACAAAGTGGCATAAAATTTTTACCAAAGCTGTTCTGGGTGAGTAGGCAGAAATACTCTAAAGGTTTGTTAGCTATACATTGTGAAGACTAATTCAAATCGTAAAGTCATCTAAGCGTTTGAAGTAGACAGAACTCCCTCAAATAATGCAAACTGGATCAGAATCTATCTTCTAAAATCAGTTTTATTATGGGGCGCCTGGGTGGCTCAGTTGGTTAAGCATCCGACTTCAGCTCAGGTCACGATCTTGCTTTTTGTGAGTTGGAGCCCCGTGCTGGGCTCTGGCTGACAGCTGCTGCTTCGGATTCTGTATCTCCCTGTGTCTCTGCCCCTCCCTTGCTCATGCTCTGTCTCTCTCTACCTCTCAAAAATAGATAAATGTTAAAAAAAAAATTTTTTAAGAAAATAAAATAAATAAAAAACAAAATTAGCTTTATTATGGAAGAACTGACACCAGCAAACACTGGCTCGACCAAAACTCATATTGATGAACATGTAAAATATCTTCGAGCGTACAAAGAGATATTTGCACACCCATGTTCATGTAAGTGTGGTCGGTAATAGCCCAAAGGTAGAAGCACCCCAAGTGTCCATCAATGGATGCATGGATAAACAAAATGTGGTAAATCCATACAACGGAATACCATTCAGCCTTAAAAAGGTATGAAATTATCACAGGTTACAACACAGATGAACCTTGAGGATATTACGTTAAGTGAGATAAGCCAGTCACAAAAGAACAAATACTGTTTGATTCCACTTAGATGGGATACCTAGAAGAGCCAAATTCGTAGAGACAAGAAGTCAAATGGTGGTACCTAGGGACTTGGAGGAGAGGGGATAAGGAGTTAGTGTTTCATGGGCACAGAGTTTCTGTTTCACAGATGAAAAGAGCTCTGGGGATGGATGGTGTGATGGTCGCGCGTCAGTGTGAATGTACTTCATGCCACTGAACCAAATGCTTAAAAACGGCTAAAATGGCACGTTTTAGGTTATGTGTACTTTACCACACTTTTAACAATGAAGATTTTTAAAAAGTGTTTAAATATCTGTAAGCCTAATTGTTTTAAAAATTGTTTACAAAACGGTTGCAAGGTTTCCCATGATAATATGAGAATACAGAAAAGTTCTTTCCTACGAGCAGACGCTTTTCAGCAACGCAGAAACTGGAGAGTGAGATTTACATACACTTCCAATGCTTAACAGTCTGGAGAAAAGCTATTACCGCATTGCCTCCACCAACTCCTTTGTCCTTTGCACAGGAAGTTACAAAGCCCCAGAAAGTCCTAGAGTTTTGTTTTATTTTGTTTTGTTTTAACCTACAGGCTCTGTGGCGCAATACCCAGGCAGCGATTATTGGTGTCTGGGCATGAGCACAGGTGAGAAAGTAGGTCACCCAGGGGAAGCACCTGGGGTTAGGGCTTCCAGTCAGTGAGCAGGCACTGAGTTAGACAAGGCTGTGGATGGACATTGACAGGAAGGTGCTGGCAGCTAGGCTGGGCATTCGCCTTCCTTCAGAAAGTGCTGGGACCGATTGAAGGTTTTTGGCATAGGGCTTGCTTGAAAAACCTGTGCCTGAGGAATGGGATTTTGTCATCATGCATGAGAACCAGCTGGAAGACTATAATAGTCGTGAGAGAAGTCCTGAGTGCCGGGGGGCCAAGAGGCACCTGTGAGGAAGAGAATGAGCATGAGCGAAAGGACAGCGGGAGGGGTGGTGGGGTGGAGGGAGCCGTGCGACTGCTTGAATGGGGGTAGGGAGTAAGCCGGCCAAGAGAAAAGAATAAAAACACGAGTGTACATAGAGTGCCAGGCATGGACAGACATTGATGCCTTTTGGGTGGGGGATGGGAGGGAGAGGAGCGATATTTTGGCTAGAGCATGACAACTGAGATAGAGATTATAAAAGTCCTGAGTTATAAAGGAATTGAAGGACCAGAACGTGTGGCCATACAGCACCCACACCCCTGCGTGACCAAACTCTGTCTGCTGGAACTCAGTAGCTGCCGGTCCTTCTGGACAGGACGCAGCAGTTTGCAACACTATCACTCCCTAGTGTTTCCCCTAGAGAAGCTTGTGTTTCTCTGGCCACTTAATTTATTATATTTTTTACCACTCAAAAACATTGAATTTTTTGGGTTAAAATACGTCTTTTTTTCCCCCCTCTTATTGACTGAATTTCCTACTTCTCTTAAAAGAGCTTCCTTGGGGCGCCTGGGTGGCTCAGTCGGTTAAGCACTGGACTTGAGCTCAGGTCATGATCTCATGGCTCAGGAGTTGAAGCCCGGCGTTGGGCTCTGTGCTAGTGTCCCTACCCACCAGCTCCTGGTAACCACTGTTCTGCTCTGTTTCTAGGAGTTCCACTTTTATTTATTTATTCTTTTAGATTCCACATATAAGTGTTACTATGCAGTTTTTGTCTTTCTTTGACTGTTTTACTTAGCATAATGCCTTCAAGATCTGCCCATGTCCCGCATAGCAAGATTTCTTTCTTCTTAATTTTTTTTTTTTTTTTTTTTTTTTTTTTTTTAGAGAGAGAGCATGAGTGGGGCTGGGGGTAGAAGGATAGAGAGACAGACAGACAGACAGACAGACAGAATCTCAAGCAGGCTCCATGCTCCGTGCAGACCCAGATGCAGGGCTCGATCCCACGACCTTGGGATCATGCAAGACCTGAGCAGAAATCAAGAGTAGGACACTCAACGGACTGAAACACCCAGGCACCACTTCTATTTTATTATTTTATTTTATTTTATTTTATTTTATTTTATTTTATTTTATGTAGAGAGAGATTTCCTTCTTTTTAAAAGCTGAATAATAATACTCCATTGCTTATATATACACCACATTTTCCTGATACATTCATCCATTAACAGATATTTAGGCTGTTTCCATACTTTGGCTATTGTGAATTATGCTGTAACAAACATGGGGATAGCACAGATGTCTCTTCAAGATAGTGATTTCATTTCCTTTGGACATATACCTAGAAGTAGGATTGCTGGATTATATGGTAGTTCTACCTTTAATTCCTTGAGGAATCCCCACACTGCTTTCCACAGTGGCTGCACTAGCTTGCATTCCCACCAACAGTGCCCGAAGGTTCCATTTTCTCCCCATCCTCTTCAGCACTTGTAATGTCTTGCCTTTTTGAAAATAGCCATCCCAACCCCTCACACATAGGTGATATCTCATTGTGGTTCCGATTTTCATTTCAACAGGTACAAATTTTACATGCTTAAAAAAATTTTTAATGTTTATTTTATTTATTTTGAGAGAGAAAGAGAGTGCACATACACAGGTGAGCAAGGTGGGGGTGGGCAGAGAGAGAGGGAGAGAGGACCCCAAGCATGCACGGCACTGTCTGCCGAGCCCGATGTAGGGCTTAAACTCAAGAACTGTGAGATCATGACCTGAGTCCAAATCAAGAGTCGGACACTTAACCGACTGAGCTACCTAGGTGCCCCTAAATTTTGCATGCTTAAAAAATGTTTTTAGGGGTGCCTGGGTGGCTCAGTCGGTTGAACATTCGACTTCGGCTCAGGTCATGATCTTGCGGATCGTGAGTTTGAGCCCCACATCAGGCTCTGTGCTGACAGCTCAGGGTCTGGAGCCTGCTTCACATTCTGTGTCTCCCTCTCTGCCCCTCCCCCACTTGCACTCTGTCTCTCTCTTTCTCCAAAATAAATAAACATTAACAAAAAAAATTTTTAACAGTTTTAAATTTCTGCCACTTGCTCATGCAAAGTTTTAAAACATGGTAACTAGGAAGAATTTTAAGAAATCATCATTTAAACATCTTGAAGAGACCATTATTTTAATCTTACTCAGAGTCATTTCAGGCATAAAAGCTGACATTAAAAGTGGTATTCATGGAAGGCAGTCCAGGTTTCTCAGTCAAACACTTGAAAAGTTTTCATTTGAAAGTTTTATACAAATTTCATATATAATGTTTTCCCTAAATTTTTATTTATTTATCTAGTTACTTATCTTTGTTATAATTGCATAACATAAAAAGATGTAAAAATTCCAAGCCCCCCACAGATAGGTGCCTTCACATCTCCGCCGGTTTATTCCATTGTGTTGTACCAATTCTTTCTATGTGCATCATGGCATGAAAACGTTGGAAAGCACTAGAAACACCAGAAGAGAGAGTATCAAGAAGTGATTGGTGGGGCCAGATAGAATTGTATGTCTGCAGAAGAGGTGGGGGGCAGGGATATGAGTGGAACACTCAGTGGTGGGTGGGCTGGTAGCCTGTTTCAAATCATGAAGGTTAAACAGAAGTGTTCACCTGTATAAGCAAATAATGAACTGCAATCCATAAGCTGCTTTCTCCTTGGCTTCCTCCAGGCCAATGCTTGTTTGTAACTGAATATTTCTTAAGCAGTCTGTCTGTCATTTTACCCATAGCTAAGTGACTTCTTAATAAAACATCCTATCAACATGCAAATTCACAAGGGAAGAGAGTTGAGGTCGCCATTTTATGGATTTTTACTATTACTCACATTTAGAACCCCTCATAGTGTTTATAGTAAATTAATAACATTGCCTTACATACAAAGAATAACTGAAATGTCATTGTAAGATGATCGCATCAAAGAGTTGGTTGACTTATATAATGCAGCGTTTTGGTTTTTTTTTAATCCAGGTTTGAGCCCATATAGTGCCATCAACTACACACATTTCCTGACTTTCAGCTTGTATAGCCTCATTCCCCTGGAAAAGATTGCTCGGGTTTCTAGTCTTTACCTAGGGTGTCATGTTGATACAGGAAAAGCATGAAGGTGGTAGCTCAGAGCTTAACCAAGTCGGGGTCCAGAAATAAGGACTTCTAAGAATAGGGTTTTCTTTCAGGTGCCTCTGGCTCTCCCCCTCCCCCACCCCCCAAGAATGCCCTTTTTCTCTTCCTTTGACCTGGTCAATAACCCTCTTCCTTTTCTCAGCATCCCCCTCCCTAGACCCTGCCCTCTCAGGAGACAGGGCTCAGACTCACATTCCCTGTGCTCCTGGGTCCTACACCAGTCATGTTATTCTACAGTTAATTGTTCTTCTTCATACCCTGTTCTGCTATGAGTTTGTCTAGGACCAGGATAATGTCTTTTTTTAAATGTTTTTATTATGAAATAGATCATGCATTCGAAAGTATATTTGTCACCTGTATGTACATTTTAAAGAACAATAATAAAATGAAATTTTTTTTACAATTTCTTTCAGTAGGCTACATGCCCAAGGTGGGACTTGAACTCACGACCCTGAGATCAAGAGTCATGTGCTCTACTGACTGAGGCAGGTAAGCACCCCAAAGTGAATCATTTTTGAAGCTTCCCAATCCCTTTGCCTCCTGCACCCCTAGAGGTAACCACTTCCCTGAGAGGGTTTGTCAAGCTCTTGCTTTTCTAGGTACTACCTGGTTTTGACCTTTGTATAAATGGAATTTATGTATGCATTTTTATGAGAATTGCATCTGACCTAGGTATTTCACCCAAGATAACATTTGTAAGATTCATCCTTGTTGCTCTAAGGTAGCTAGGTCTCGTTTATTTTCACCTCTTGGTAGAATTCCATTGTGTGATTTCTCCATAGTTTACCTTTTCTACTTTGATGGACATTTCAGTCATGTCCATTTTATGCTATTACAAACGATGATGCTATGAACGTTCTTGAATGCACCTCCAGGGCCTCATCTTTCTCGCATAGATATATCTAGGAATGGGATTCAACCTTTCCAGGGGATGCCAAATTATTTTCCAAAAGCAATTTTCCAGCCTGCACTCCAACCAGTGGTGCCCCAAAGTTCCCACTACTCACAGTCTTGGTTAAACTTGATATGGGCAGACTTTTAACTTTTTGGCCAATCTGATGGATATGAGATAGTATTTCATGGCATTTTTAAGGAAGATGGCTTTTTCATTCCCCAATTCCCAGCACCCAACAGAAGACTCTGCAGCAGGAGCTCACAAATCTGTTATCTGATGAATCAACAGCAACAATGCAAGGTGACAAGTGCCAGTAGAGACGAGAATGTTAAGAACATATTTGTAAATCTTTCTGCGTATCAGGATCACCCAGGTATCCTTTTATTTTCTCATTGACATTTTATATGAAAAACTTCAAACATACAGCAAAATTGGAAGGATTTTACAGTGAATACCCAACCTGGATCCTACCATTAGCATTTTACCACACTTTCTCTAAGGAGTTTCTTTTGAAGAATGTCAGTTCCCCAGGGCTGAGACTCTGATTCTATAGCTCTGGGATGGGAGCAAAGAATCTCGTTTTGTTTCTTCGTTTCTGTTTTTAAACTCCCCAGGTGATTCTGATGAGCAGCCAGCCTTAGAAACCACTGCCTGAAGGAACTTGCAGCAATAAATAAAGAAGACAGATTTATAATTAGCCTAACAGGGCTCATTCTTTGTGGGGGGATTAGAGTTCTGCTGCGTGCCTAAAGCCATTTTCTTAGACCACCAGCATTCCTCGGAAATGTGTCACCCCATGTCAGATTGGCGGAGGTGTGCACAGGTTCCTGGGAAGTGGTGGGTCAGGTCCTCCTCGCCCCAGAAGCCAAGAAGCACCCAGGTCCTGTCCACCCTGTTCCCCACTCTGATAGTTGCAGGAACTTGCCCTTCAGATCCAAGCCAGCTCCTTTCAACGTTTGGGTGTTTTTAGGGGCTGAACTATATACCCCCCAAATTCCTGTGTTGAAGCTCTAACCAGTACCCCAGAATGCGACTGTGTTTTGAGTTAAGGTCTTTAAAGAGGTAATTAAATTAAAATGAGGTCCCGTATGGTGGGTCCCAATCCAATATGACTGATGTCTTCACAAGAGGAAATTTGGGCACAGACACACACAGAGGGAAGTCTACGTGATGACCTAAGAAGATGCCAAAGAGAAAGGCCCCAAAGAAACCAACCTGGACAAGACCTTGATATTGGACTTCCAGCCTCTGGGACTGCGAGAAGATAAATCTGTTGTTTAAGCCACCCAGTCTGTGGTACTTGGTTATGGCAGCCCTAGCAATCTGATACAGGTGTAGATGGGAAGGCTCCAAGTGTGGGGTCAGATGGCAGGGCAGGCAGACCCAGGCTCCCACTCCCTTCTCCCACAAAACAGGCCTCCATCAACAACTGGTCATGGTTGCAGGAGAAGGTGCCACTGGCCCCAGGGCCCTCCCCACGGGGCTGCTGGGAAACAGAACGTACCTTCACTCCAGGCCCTTGTTCCTCAGAGGGGTCTACCCCACAAACACAAGGAGGAGAACTGTCTATACGTAGGAGGGGTCTTCAGAGCTACCAACAGTCCCGCCTGCGGCTGACTGGCCCCCCAGAGCACAGCACCGTGACAGGGCTCAAGAACGTTTCACCCCTTACACCTCAACCCTTCCCCCTAAAAGCTCACCCACACGGAGCCTTGATTCACACAAACTCTCTCACTCACAGCGTGAAAAATGAACTGTGGCTCATGCCCCCAGATTTTGAAGCACGTAGCTTAGGTAAATGCATTTCGGTTCTGTGCCTCTTCCCACCGGTCTCAGTCATGACAAATGATGAATTCTGAGTAGCAATAATGCCAATTGTGTAAAACAGCCCTTTGTGTCAGACAGAGGCTATTTGTTTGTTTGTTTGTTTGTTTTGTATATACCACATTTAATATCTCTTTTAGTCTTCCTAGGTACAATTAGAACCTCATGGTAACTTTTTGGACCTGCTTGATTGCAATCAGCTGTTTCTCCTGGCCCTGACCCATCAGCCACCACCGTCACCCTCCCCACCAGCCAGCCTGGCCACACCTGCCTCCCACAGCTTAAAAATCTCCTTTGGCAGTTCATTTCTTACCACATTCTCCCTTGGCAAGGCTTGTCCCCTGCAGGTCTTGTACATAGGGGACTGTCATCAGGAGTCCTAAGTGGACTCTCTACACGAGCCCTACATGAGCCTCTCCACTCAGTAATGGGGTCCCCTGGAGCCTTTGGTTTCACACTTTGCAGATCTCACCCCACCCCTTTTGTTTCTAAACTGTTTGTTTGGATTCTTCTATTCTACAATCCCGTTTTACTTCTTGTTGCTGTTTAAACAATTCTCCTTTTACTATTTCAGCATACTCAGCACTGCTATTCAATTGCTCACTCAGTCTCCTAATTCTAACCAACCACCTTTAAATATTCCTTACCCCTCCAGGCTTCAAAGCCCCCGCTCTTCAAGTTGGCTTGGCTGTGGGTATCTTCCTGACAGGAAGGAGGCAGAAGGTGGGGGTGGCTCATTTCAGAACTGGGATCCCTACACTGAACAAAATTGCTTTTTATGAGAGCTCGATCTGTCTATCCAGGATCAAAGAATGGCTGCACCTGAGGTGACTGTGCAGGAGTGGTGGATAGCTTCTTAGATGTGGACAAATGTTTCTTCTGAACCCTCAATCAGTCATCTGAAGCATTCCAGTCGCCGGAGGTTGCTCTGAGGGAGGGATTGAGTGAACATGTTTGGCACCCACTTTTAGCGGGAGCCAGGAAAGAGGGGAACACACAGTGAAGAATGTGTCTGGGAGCACCTGGGTGGCTCAGTTAAATGTCCTACTCTTGATTTGGACTCAGGTCATGATCTCAGTTTGTGCGATCGAGCCCTGTGTTGGGCTCTGCGCTGACAGCGTGGAGCCTGCTTGAGATTCTCTCTCTCCCTCTCACCCTGCCCCTCTCCTTCTCTCTCTCTCTCAAAATTAATAAATTTTTAAAAAGTTACAATGCAAGCATTAAAAACTAAAGAATTTGTCTGTGTGCATACATGTGTGTGTGTGTGTGTGTGTGTGTGTGTGTGTGTGTGTGTAAGTAACAAGGTTAACAACTTAATCTCAAGTGGCGACAGATAGTCACAAAGGCAGAGCCAGGGATGACCTTGCCCATCAACAGATTTGATTACGCCCATGTGATTTGTTTCAGACCTGTTTAAAGAAGTCCCTCTGTTATCTCCTCTTTTGATGTGTCCTTAATGTTCCCTCTGGTCCTGCCTTAATGCCCTCAAATCTCCAACTTTAGAATTACTTCTCTGGATATGGGACCACAAGTCCAAGTTAACTTGCAAAAATATTGCCTAGTAGCCTTGTCAACCATTAACACCTTGATGCCAATTGGCTTATCAGACTCACAGGCTAGAGCTGAACTCTGTTGCCTGGAAGCCTTGTCAGTCATTGACACCTCCATACCAAGTGGGTTATCAGACTGGACAGTGCTAGAGCTGGTTTTGCAGGAAGGGATGGGGCACAAACAACTTTAGAAGGGTGGAGGCAACTGTTTGGTGACAAAGAGCCTGCCCTGGTGGGGAGTCTCAGAGAAATGCCAGAAGGTAACAACATATGGGGCTCTGGGCCCTGCAGAACACACATATTTCAGACTTGATGATTTAACATTTCTAGCATCTAGGAGTAGAGGGAAGAGGGGGACAGCACCGAGATTATTTTCAAAGGCTGATTTCAGAGGAAGGAAAAGACGGCAGGGAGTTCTCCTGCTCTTGGGAGAAAGGATTTCCAGTGAGTTCCCCTCCTTGCTGACCTTTTAGGTTCCAACACCACAGGCTTTCTCTCCCTGTTTCTTTACATCACCACTGGCCAATTCGAACTATTTACACTCAAACTGTCTTTGCTCCAATTATAAAGCATTTGACTGAAATAGAACATAATATGAACACATTCAGTATTAACTAATGGATGTAAGACCACAAAATCTGGGTAGCTCTGTAATCTCCCTGTTCTGCACTATAAAGGGGGACAGGAGGCTCAGGCAGCTTCAGGGCTCTTCCCTGCACAGACCCCGTCCAAAGCCAAGGACTGTTTTTTTGTGTTTGTAATTTTGAGTCCCTAAAGAAGCACCCCCATCCCACACTGCATAAGCTCAGACCCCACAAAATGTGGATCCACCCCTGATTATCAGCCTTGGCCACATGCTCAAGGATCATGTGGCCAAGTGTGCTTGCTGAGGGTGGGGAGAGGGGCTCATTTTAATGAGGAAAGGCAAACTTCACAAGGTCTGCTGGAATTTCTCTGCAAAATTAGCATACCTAGTGACTTTATATTGTGGACCTTTTAAATATCCTTTGCTAAGCTGTTTCTCTTTTTTCTTATTCCCCCCCCCCCTTTCTCTTTCAAATTCTAGACTACTCTATTTGGAGACGTATTTATATCTTCCTCTTCCTCACCCCACCCAAGTTTATAGGAGGTTCTGAATAGAGTCTTTTGATATGACACCAAAATGTAGTGTTTCCGAGTGAAACGTTGGTGGGTTTGTTTTTCCAATTATTATGACTCTTGGGATTCCTGCTCAGCTTGGATAAATGGATAATATCTATTTAAGACCATTTTTTACTTAAGTCCATTGGTATGAAGTGACTTTCTGGACCAGCCTAATTCACAGGGCTGCCCAGCATTCCAATGCTTAATTACCTAGTGCGTCTCAAACATAAGCACTCTGGAAACTCAAATAACCCTGTTAAAGAATGGAATATCATCTTTGGGACAAGGAGACAAACTGTGACTCTTAGGTTGGTTGTATGCTTTTTTTTTTTTAAATAACACCACACACACACACACACACACACACACACACACACACACCTCCCTAATCACACTGTCAGCCCAGAATGATGTGAGAAAAGGCTGGTTTTACCTAAAGGGCAGCTAGTTAACTCTTTATATTTTCAAGAAATTATCTTACCCTCCCCCTCATCTGTAATTCATCTATATTCATAATGTGGACCATTTAAAATAGCACCTTTCATCTGTGTGTGAAACACAAGTGTAGCCTGCAGGTTTGAGCAGATGAAATGTTAAACACTGTAGCAGGGTCTCTCCGGAATAGGACTTTCCATTTAGGGCAAGAGGCTGAGAGCCCTTCCGCATGGAGGCACTTCCGTCTAACCCCATCACCCAAGCTTGCCTCGTTTGGGAAAGCAGCGTGGGTGGGAGCATTTGGGTGGCATACCCCAAAAACCACAGTAATTGGAAGGGAAAAAAAGCAAATATCAATTAGTAATTCCTCAGCCAGCTACCAATCTTGGTTTCCGAGGGACTCCACCTTGGGCTCTTCAGAAGCAGCAGCTTCCCAGGGACCTCGGACAGAAACGACGCGAATCTACATACATCTTGGTGCACTGAACATTTCCCCAAGGGAGGCTCTTGTTATCTGCCCGGCTTCCCTGGCTCTCTGCCTCCCTGTCAGCCTGTGGGCCTGTCAACCAGAATGATCCCAGCTTCTCAGGGCTTCCGTGGGAATGCGAGCAGGAAAGGGCTTTGAGAATTGAGGACAGGCAAGGTGGTGGTGTTCGGCCGCGCTCTGGGCACCCCGCACTTCCCGGAGCGCTGGGGATGCTGCAGTGAGCTTCCCCGCTCCCCTAGCAACCCCCGCCCCCGGGTTCGGGCAAGTGGCTAAAAGTTAGCAAATAAGGTGGGGGTGGGGACGGAGCACAAGGTGGGGTGGGGAAGGCGAGGTGGCGAGCCGAGACCCCCCGCCCAGCGGCCCCCCGCAGACAGGGCCGCGGGGGGCGGGGAGGGGGCGGCCGGGGCTCGCAGGAGCTCGCGCGGCTGGGCGCCTCCCAGGAAGGCGGGGAGGGGAGCGCCTGTTTACCCAGGAGGGCTGTGCTGATAGCACGTTCCTCGAGTTTACTTTGCTTTCCTTGAGTTTATTGTAAAGGGGTAAAGTTTTCGGATCTGTCACGTGACCCTGACAGGTCCTGCCTATGGCGCGGCAGACCACCCACGCCGAGGGCCATGGAACTGCTTAATAGAAACAGGCTTGTAATTGTGAGTCCGCGCTGCACTCCGCCGAAAGCCTCCAGCGGCCCAGCGCGCCGGGGTTTTTACACTTTCCGTTCCTTTTGTAAAGAAGGAGGAGGAGGAGAAGACGAAGACGAAGACGAAGAAAAAGACGACAGGGAAGACAAAGAGACCCGCAGCGACAAGGCTAGGGGGAGACGAGGGAAGACGGAGAGAAGACGGAGGAGCGGAGGACCAGGAAAGGGGGGCGAGGGGAAAAAAGGAATTGATGTGAAATCCAAGCCCAGCGTCCGCGCCATCGGCACCCGCGCTCCGGGCAGGGCTTGACGGCCGGCTATGGTGAGTGCAGCCGGCGCGGCCGCCGCCGCCACCGCCGCCTTGCCCTCGCGCCGCGTGCACCCCCGGGGCCGCGGGGTTGCGGGGCCGGGCGCCCCGCGCGGCGGACAGAGGGCCGGGCGCCGGGCGGGAAGGGGGGGGGGGTGCGGCGCGCCGGGGCCGCGGGGCTGGGTGGGCTGCGCCGCCGGGGCGCGGGAGCGCCGGCCCGCGTCTCCACGCTCGCTCGCTCGCTCCGGGCCCCCGCCCCCCGAGGCCGGCCCCGCGGAGCGGGGCGGGGGCCGACGGCGGCGGCGGGCCCGGCCGGGGAACGGCTCCGGGGGGAGTTCTCACGGAGGGGGTCGCCTGGGATCCCATTTTCACGCTTGAAAGGGTCGCCACCTTGGCTTCCGCTCCGCAGCCTGCTGGTGGCTCCCGACTCGCCAGCTGAGGCAGAGCTGGGTCGGAAGGGCTGGTGCGGAGAGTGACAGCGCCGGGGGGAGGGTGCGGGCCGGGAGCGCGCGCACCGGACCTAGTCCTCTCGTCTCGGAGGCGCTGGTGGAGACCTGCTGGAGGGCACGGGCGCACGCTCCCGCACCCACACCCGGACGCCTGGAGTGCGACACCCTGGGCTAGGAGAGAAGCACCTTAAAAGCCCGGAGCTCACACATTCCCCCCTCCTTCCGCCGTAGGTGGGAAAAAGGGCCAGAGGTGCTTTTCTGAGTTCAGGAAGGGGGCACGGGTGGGAGAGAGGTACGTGTTGACTCTTGCGCCCACGGAATCGGGCGTTCTGGTGCCTGCCACCCATTAGAGAGGTCGCCGGCTAGCCGGGTGCTGAGTGTGGCCTCAGGGGAGTCCTGAAGTGGGGTGGGCTGATTCAAACCCCTTTAGACCCGATGCCACACTGGGCCCACAGGACCTCCAGAGACTGTACCTCTGGGATGACATGTGCTATGCCTCCAGGTATTTAAGTTCATGCTAAAAATGACTCCTAGTGTGTGGATGAGCAATCAGTCCAAAGTTTTCAGATGTCAATTTACAACACCTAAGAAGAACCATATGGATTGTTGTCTATGGAAGACACCCAGAGACCAATCTTTTCCTAGACCTGGGAGAGAAGACTACTTTCTTCCGCTTTTATCCTCCCCGGGGAGGGGAAATCTAAAAGGACTAGACAGAAATAAAGACCCACAATGGGTGGCTCTAAATTTTAATAATTGTGTAACTGAGGTCTTGAAATACAATAGTGCTTTTTCAGGACTATTGCATTCTGTGTGTGTTCCGTTTTTGTTTTGTTTTTCCTCCAGTAGTTCAACATGCAATTAATTGCCTCCACAAAGAAAGACAATGCTTTTTGGTGTCATCCTTTGTTACTGTAACTTATTATTTCTGGGTGGTACCTCAGGATAAATTGTTGCCTCAGGTGCATTGTGCACCCATGTTGTAAAACAAGGGGCTTTCAATTGAGAGTTTGTGTGTGTTCCAGTTGTCACCCAGCTTCCTTCCACAAGGCTGTAAAATGCCTTTGAGTCCAAGTCCTTTTTATATTAAAATGTTGAATCAAGGTGGACACCAATAGACCCATTCTCAATTTGGGGTATTAGCTTCATTTCAAACTCACTGTGAGAAGTGTATCTAATTTCTGGTTATAATCTAGTCCTAATCTAACAAGCTATTTGAATAGGAGTTCACACCATTTGGAATGATTTGGGCGGGGGGGGGGGGGGGGGGGAGGCTGTTTTTACAAATTGTCTTCAACTTTCTACAGATAGCAAAACAATATGGATTAAAATATCTGTCTTCCCTGTTTTTATCCTCATTCCTCTCTCTCTCTCTCACACACACACACAAACACACATACACACCACACACACACACACACACACACACACACACACCTTTTATTTTCTCCCGCCTCTGCCACAGTGTATAAAGCCCTATTGAGACATGTAGGCGTGATGTGTAAACCGGATTAGCAGTATGAAAGAAAGACACACAATAAGCTGGAATTGTTTTACTTCCCTTTCATTTCTCATGCCTATATCTCTAATAAATTTGTTGCTCCAGCAGTGGGTCAAAGGGATCATGTTGCTCAGCTTCTTTTTCATGCAAGACCCAATGGCAGAGATCACTGAAATGAATGGTGTGCCTTCTGCCAAATGCAAAGCTTGATACAGATATATTAGATGGGGAGATAGAGATGAGGCAAGAGAGAGATGGAGGAAAAAATGTTCAAAGTCTGGGTCTTTCCAGAATACATCTCTATCCACTGGAGCAATGTGGGTAAGAAGATACTTGAGAAGGGGGGAATCAATACAAGGATCAATGCTGTGTTTTCTTTCAAGTTCATTGTAGGCTCTGGACATTTTCTCTGCTGCATAAAGTCTAATTCCCCTTTTCAAACTAGTATTTGAACCTGGAGTAATAAATGTGGAGATTTCTGGGATCTTCTCAGGATATCTCCCCTCTGCCACCCCACCCCAGGCTCACTACAGACTCAAAAAATGCCAGTGTTCCTGGGTTTGTGCTGTAGACCCCTCATTTACTCCTTTGTGGAATTGGGAGCAGCTTCCCATTAAAGGAGATCAGGGGTAATTAGCAGCATTATTTTGACAAGTTGGCTAGAGCTGTTCCCTTTCCTCCAGTCCTGGGGAGGGGGGAATAGGGGAGGAAACAGAAGGTAGAAGGGGAAGGGGAGGGGAGTCATACTTAGGGGTTTCACATTCTGTGGCTGCTGAGTCTTTTTTTTTCACTCCCACCCCTGAAACCTTTTAGACTCATTTTCTACCATCACCTTTTAAATAAATACAAAAGCTGCCAATGAGAAAATAATAAGGCATTCTTAGGGAGCCAAGATAATGTGGTGGATGGTGGCATACTTGCTCGAATAGAATAGACTAGTTATCCAAGGTACCTGCTTTGAACTGTTCAGGCTCTGGCCCATCACTCACATCTTGCACCCTGGGCTCCCCACCCAGAAACAGACATTACATCAAATCCCCAGTTCCTCTCCCCATCCCAGTCTCTCAACAGGCATACTGTGGGACTTAATATAATACTTGCACTTCTTTGCATTTGAAAAGAATATTAAACTCAGGCAAAATTATAACATGGCCCAGAGATCAATTGACTGGAATACATTTACCCCTTTATTCATTTCTACTCTGCAAAAACTAGCTAAATCACACTAGATTTTAAAGACCCATTTAGTCTCATCTGAGTAACCAGTGAAAAGTCAAATCTCACTATGGTTTCTCATTACTCAGCCAAGTCCACAATTGCTTATCATTGCAATGTCCAGATACAAAGGGCAGAGATTTCATTTCCCAGTGTTATCACTTGGATAATTGGATGTCAATTTTGAGATGTGTGTGGTGTGGCCATGGATATTTGAAGTATTGGAATGGAGAAGGGAAAATATATGAAGGATTCAGATTTTAAAAGTTTAAGAATATCTGTTTGAAAACTACAGACTCCTATGAAGTTTTGGATAATGATGGGGAGACCCAAATGACAATTGATAGAGACGATACATTCCCCCTTTACTTGGAAAGGGGAAAGACAGCACTCAACTGTTGCTCCAAAGAAGGCCAGCAACTCCTGCTGGTTGAAAAGGCCCCAAGCTCTCACTTATCTGGTAACTCTCAGGAGGGGAGCCACCCTGCAGAAAGGCCAAAAGGGACTGTCTTCCTAGCAGACACCTTCCCAGGCCTGGCTGCTTCAGCCAGCCTCATTTCAGGTCTGGAGAATCCTTATGGCTAGTTGAAGTTAACAAACCCGGTGTGGCACAGCAGTCCCCTGCACAGGGCATGCATATTAAAGCCGACAACGCTTACAAATGTAAATAAGGGCAGATTGATTAGGAACAACATTATCGCTGGGAATGTCGCACTCGCATGCATCAGCAATGAGGCAAATTGGGGGCAGCCTCAGCCCTGACCACCCAAGTCGAGCAGGCTTTTACACTGGCTCCTCTTCCCTTTCTTAAAACGTTACAGAAACAAGGCCAATTAGATCCTCAAAGTAATTCATCTCTGTGTATGAAAAAAGCAGACCACAGGGGAAGCGGCGGGTGGGGGTGGGGAGATTAAGATAGCGCTTGTTAGAGCCCAGGCTGGGGACTGCGTCCTGGAACCGATGGGTAGAATTTACAGGCCTGGACTATTGTCTGAGATGCTGAAAAGTTAACCTATCAAACAGCGGGTGAGGAGGCTGAGGGCGCTGAAAACCCGGGAGATCAATGTTCAAAACGTTTAGGAATTAAGTCAAACTGAGGGAAATGAGCCCGAGTGGAAGAGGCTTTACCATTGAAATGGTGCACATGTAGAAGCAGTCAGAACGAGAGGATATGCAGCTGCGTGCAGAGAGTAATAAGTAACCATGATGTGTACATAGCCTATAATTTCAGTTTAGAATTCCATAATCCAAGTGGCTATACTAAAATTGCTATAAATAAAAGATTAGGAGGCACAACTAATGTTCTGGTCTCAAACGCTGTAAAGGAATGTGAAAAGACAAACATAGCAATAGCAACCTATGGCTACATGATTACCTTGCTACATACATACAGCACGACTCAAATATCAAAAGACTGACATGTAAAACTAGGGGCACAACCCCCAATTCTCTGAAAAATAATTTCCAGCGGCAAGCACTTAAGAGTTTGACTTGAAACGTCTGCAGAACCAGTCAGTAAAAAAAGGTAGAATGAATCACCTTTCCTGCTTTATGTTCTTTATCAAACAGAATAAAGATCAGGATATCGCTTCAAGATTAAACTTGCTATGTGTCGAGCCCAATCTTCCTTTGATATTATATTTTAAGGTAGTGTCATTTTAATTGCACGGTGCTTGCCTTCCCTTCTGGATTTTAGCAGCCCTCCCAGAGCTGCGCACAAAATCACGTGCTCCTTCAGAGTTTTGAGTTTTGAATTTCCGCGCTAGCCGAGTGCTCCGGTCCTCCTGTTGATCTCGAAAACATCCTCAAGACACTTTTACTGTCTTTGTCTCTATTCTACGAGCCACCCTATTCCGCCCAGGGTCCCCCACACGTTCCGCCGGTTTGGGATTCAGGAGACAGGGCCTCCCACTGACACCAAGACGGAGAAAAAGCTAGAAGGAAGGTGGGGAGGCTGGGTAGGGAGGAGAAAGGGTTCACGTGAAAGAGGAAAAAGAAAGGAAAAGGGAAAGGAGGGAGGGGGAAACCGCCAAAGAGGAAGGAAGAGAGCGGGGAGGGCTGCCGACAAGCCCCCCGCAGGAACCGCGTGGGCCGCCCGGGTGGCCGGCGCGCCCCGCTGCAGTCCCCTTCGGGCAGGGGCCGCGGACGCCCGGCAGCTGAATGGGAAGGGAACCCGTGCGCTCGGCCATTGGCCGGCTGCAGGGAGGCCGCG
This sequence comes from Panthera onca, assembly GCF_046562875.1. Taxonomy (NCBI): domain Eukaryota; kingdom Metazoa; phylum Chordata; class Mammalia; order Carnivora; family Felidae; genus Panthera; species Panthera onca. The sequence goes on along the minus strand of NC_138351.1, from coordinate 30,273,175 downwards.
CGGACATTGGGCAACGTAAGGGGGCCGGACCGCCTTCAGGAATGTACTACGGTGCGTTCGGCACGTCCGTCAGCGCCGGCGGGGTGCTAGCCTCGTCTGGGCTCCCGGGAGGCCGCGCTGGAGACTTGGAGTCCGCCCGGCTCGAGCCAAGCGCACCGACTTCCCTACCTGCTCCGCCTGGGCCGCGCGGGGAGTCCCGGAGCTCGGGTGCGCGCGCAGGCGGAGGCACGCGCGCGCCTAGGCCTCCCGGCAGCCGAGTGCGCGCCGCGCTGGCCCGGCCCTGAGTCACGTGGCCGCATGGGCTCCGCCTTCTCCCTGCTCCTCCCCCTTTCCCTCCATCTGGGTTTCTTTCTTTCCTTTCCTCTCCTTTCTTTCTTCTTTTTTTTCAATGAACACACACCGTGTGCATCTTAAAGCCACACTGCTCCAATTCACTGCTGCGGTCGGCTTCTAGCTGCCGCGGGGTCCCCCTCTGCAGTTCAACCACGTTTTTAAAAAAGAAAAATACTAAAAGGAAGCAGAATCGAATTTGCGGGGTCTGGCCCTATCTCAGGGAGGAATTTAATAACTTGCAAACTTAAGAAAAACAAATTACACTCCTCAAAAATTCTATTTTTCAATAAAAAGCGGAACTGTGTAGATAGTTTAATTTGTCTATGGCCCCAGGATCTACTTCAGAGGGTCGCGTGTTTTCCTCCCCAACGGGAAGCGAATCCCCGGGATGTCTCGGTGACACTGGCCGCAGTGTCCTGACAAGTCCTCGCAATCAGCGCACAATTTGTTTCGAATGAATCCAACATCAAAGCCTTTATTCTCCCCAACGTCACGCTATTATTAAATATAACAGGATGCGTACCAATTTTTGAAAAAAATAATAAAACTTTAAAAACAGACTTTAAGTAAACAAAGGCACATGAGTAATAAAAGGGGGGCGTCCAAACGAACCCCAAATAGGAAAACTTTTTTCTCTTAAGGAAACAGTTCCGTTGCTCCGGATTGTTAAAAAGATTCTGTTGTTTCTCTTTTGCATATGTCATATTAAAGATTCAAATAAAAACGCCTCTGCCTCCACAAGACTACTTCGGTGTCTGGATTCCACGTTTTTAAAACACTGACTCCTTCAAACGGCGACTGTGCTGCCGTGGGTTTTGGTGTGGGGTGGGGGGGAGGATTTTAAGAAAGGGTGGCTTTCCCCAACGTCCTTACTTTCCTCTTTAACTTTCCATTTTGTTTATCTTAATGCGAGGCGTTGTTCCCTGCGAGAGCCTAAGTCTTCTCTTTAGTTAGAAAAGAAAAGAGAGGAGAAAAAAAAAAAAAAAATCTGGCACACACTGGCGCACTATCCACCACCCTGTCATTATTGGTGCAGGCCTGGGAATTCAAGCCGGACCTCCCAGTATTTGCTGCAGCTTGAGGCCAAGGTGCCTCTGAAAGGGTTTTCTTTGAGGAATTTCAGAAATTGTTTAAGCGCTTAAAAAAATATTACATTTCCCCCCGTGTCTATCGCGAGGCAAATGCTCGTGGATGTGTGTGTGTGAGAGAGTGTGTGTGCGCGCGCAAAAGGCGTCTTACAAAAAGAAGACACTGTTGAAAAGAAAAGAAATAAGAAAGAAAAGGGAGGGGGGAGCATTCCTTAATGGAAGTATTGCATGCGAGAAGGTTGGCGCTCTCGGAGGCTCCCCCCGAAGCCGGGGATGCACACACTGGGGTTGCCTACCTGGGTGGTCTCTCTACTTTGGTGAGCTGTTGCTAAGCAGCTAATAATAGTCATGTTTGCTGAGTAATTTCTGCCCTCCGCGAGCCAATCGCGTCGCAGAAACCCAAGCCATCTGACAGCCCCGGGGGCGGGAGCTCCAGCCTTTTTCTCTTTCGCTCGGTCTCTCCCCCTCCACCCCCTCCCCTCCTCCTCCTCTTTCTCCAAATGGAGAGAGTTCTTTTTTTTCTTCTTCCATCTCATCTATTGAATCAAGGAGCTGCTGCGGCCGCTGCCCGCTGCACACACACAGAGCGGAGTCCCCAGGTCCCGGGAGCGAGAGAGGCGCGCTGCACTGGGGCAGAATGGTCCAGCGGGTCGGCGAGGAGCACAAGAAAGCAGAGTCCGGGACCGAACAGCCACCGCGAACCCAGCAGCCAGAGCCCGAGCAGCCCGAACAGCAGCTTCAGGAGCCGCCACCGCCAGCAGCAGCCGCCGCGGGAGCAGCGGCGACGGCGGCTGCCCCGGCCCGGCAGCGCTGAGACCCGCCGGGCACCCACGGACCCTGCGGCAGTGGCTCTGCGCTTACCCTCCGCGGCCGCTCGGGCGACCCGGGAGGCGCCGAGGGAGACTGCGAGGCCGGCGGGAGCGGCGGGGATTTGCTGGCGCTTTCTGCAGTGAAGGGGTCGCGGAGCGGGGCGGGGGGCGGGTAGGGGGAGTTGGGGACCGCGAGGAGCTCCGCGCGAGCGCCCGAAGGACAGGCTGGCTCCGCGCGCCGGCTCTCGCCTTCCCGAGAACTGGATGTGGGCAGCGGCGGCCGCAGGGACCTCGGGACCCCCGCGCAATGTGGCAATGGATGGCGCAGGGTCTGACTCCCCGGCAGCGGCTGCGGCCGCAGCGGCAGCAGCGCCCGCCGTGTGAGCAGCAGCGGCAACAGCAGCAGCAGCAGCAGCAGGTCTGTCAACCCCAGCCCGAACAGCCGGCGGCCAGCAGCGTCCTAGCCAGCCGAGCGCCCGGGCGCGCCGGGAGCCCGCAGCGGCGGCGGCAGCAGCGCGCCGGGCCGCCCGGGAAGCCTCGGTTCCCGCGGCGGCGGCGGCGGCGGCGGCGGCGGCGGCGGCAACATGGCCTCGGCTGGTAACGCCGCGGAGCCCCAGGACCGCGGCGGCGGCGGCAGCTGCAGCGGGGCCCCGGGCCGGCCGGCCGGCGGCGGGAGGCGCAGACGGACCGGGGGGCTGCGCCGCAACGCCGCGCTGGACCGGGACTATCTGCACCGGCCCAGCTACTGCGACGCCGCCTTCGCTCTGGAGCAGATTTCCAAGGTGCATTTCAGACTCTCTCCTCTCCTCCCACTCTCTCTTCCCTCCTCTTCCTCTTTGGGATCGCCCCCGCCACACACACACACACACACACACACACACACCTCTCCAGGAAAAGAAGCAGACAAGTGGGGATTGAAAAATTCAAACCCTCCCTCCGGTCCTAGGAGGAAAGGGCTGTCTGAGGTCCGCAGGGGGTGGAGGGTGTGTGTGTGTGTGTGTGTGTGTGTGTGTGTGTGTGTGTACGCGCCCTCCCCGGCAAGCCTTTTCCGGAGCACTGGAAAGCGGTCCACAGAGGACCACCTCGAGGGCGGCCTCAGCGCGGCACAGCCCAGTGCCCCCAGCCCCGTAGCCCCCTGCTCCCGCGCCCCTGCCCCTATTTGCAACCTAAACCCCTGTAATGCTGCCACATTTCTTAACATCTTGGAGGGGGAGGCGGAGTGGAGAGAGGCGGAGAGAGGAAGGGGGGGGGGAGGGAGCCGAAATAAAGGTGGTTTCCTCTTTTGGCAGCCGGTTTTGCTTTTGTTGAACATGAGATCTCTACCCTCTTAAAAATTATCCTTGGAAGAGGGCATCTCCCCTCTTCCTTTTTAGTTTTTGAGCCACCTCTTCTCAGAGCCTGAGGGGAAAGGGAAAGTTGTAAACAAATTGCCACCTTAAATCCGCGGTACTTGTCTGCCAAGCGGCCGGGTTCATTGTGTTTACGAGGCTCGCTGAAATGTGTGGAATCCAGGGAAGGCGAGCACCCAGACGGGGGCCCGCCGGGGCAGCGGCCAGCGCCGGGGAAACGCCGCCGCCGGGAGCAGCCAGCGCCCAGCCAGGACCCCCGCCTGCGCCGGCCTGGGCCCTTACCCTGTGCACTTGGCTACTTTTTACGTTTAACCAGATGGGAAGGGAGAGGAGGGAAAGATCCATGTGGCTGCCCTCTTCCGATCACAAATGTTGTCGTAAGTTGCAGATGGCTGCCCCACTTCCTAATTCAGCTCACACAGCGTCTCCCAACGCTATGGAAATGCGTCGCGAGTGAGCTCCGGCGGCCGCGCTCACCACGTGGATCCCCACTTACTACCACGCGGGGCGGGGGTCAGGCTCGGGGAGCCCGCAATACATTGTTCCCAGAGCGCGCTCGTCCCCCAGCCCCCATCCCTGCCGGGGCACCCCGAGAGGGGTAAAAGATGGGGCTTGACTTGCGGGGAAGGGACCCTTGGCTTCCTGGTTCTTAAATGGTGGGCTCCATCGCAGACATTGAGCAGCCCCTCCCTTCCCGGCTCCGGGGTGAATATTGCCTGTGATGAGTGATTTCTCTCCTCTCTGCCTCGGCTTCCCTTCCCCCTGTTCTTGCAGCCCTTCTCCCCAACGCCCCCAAGACACCTTCGGGGATGTTGCGCGGGTCGAGCGGGGGGTTGTCCCTGCTGTCGCCAAGGTGCAGCTCCCACGCTGCAGCCCCACTTTGATTTATGTCCAGGCGCCCCCCACGCCGCTCGCCTTACCCGGGGCCAGCCTGGGTTCCAGTCCCGAGGGCACCCCCCACCCACGGATGTCGCGGGATCCGCGGGCGGGTGCGCGCAAGCCGGCGTGGGCGCGCGGGCCGCGACTCCCCGGCGCTCACTCCTCCCTTCTGCTTCATCCTCAGGGGAAAGCTACTGGCCGGAAAGCGCCGCTGTGGCTGAGAGCGAAGTTTCAGAGACTCTTGTTTAAACTGGGTTGTTACATTCAAAAAAACTGCGGCAAGTTCTTGGTTGTGGGCCTCCTCATATTTGGGGCCTTCGCTGTGGGATTAAAGGCAGCTAATCTCGAGACCAACGTGGAAGAGCTGTGGGTGGAAGGTAAGAGACCTAGCGCCCGCCGCAGCGCCCTCTCGTCCCCCAGCCCAGGCCCCCTTCCCGTCCTCCTTCCAACTGATAAAGATATTTGCCAGCGTACACCTAGAGCCTTTCTGTGGCGAGCGAGAACCCCCTGCCCGCACCAGGGGGAATTGTTTATTGTTTGGGCGCCTGGCTGGGAGCCAGGCCCGCCCGACAAAGGCCGCGCTGTAATCTACTCGGGGCGCTGCGCTTTGCTAGGTGTTGTGGGAGAGAGTGGCGAGGGCGGGCCGGCGGGGGCGCCAGGCCCCTCCGCGGGACGGACCACTCCGCGCGGCCGGGGACCCCTGGGGCCTGCCGCCGCCGCTGCTCGCCTCCGCCGCGCCGGAGACGCGGTCGGAGGAAGGCCTCTCGGCTCCTGGCTCTCTTCCTCGGCGTCCTTCCCTCCCCCACCCCCACCCACCACGTCCAAAGAGAAAGAAGGGGGGGGCAGAGAGAGGCCACCCCTCCGGCTGGAGGGAGTGCGCGCGCCCCCGGCGGCCGTGGCCGCCGCGCCGCGGAGGGTGGGGGGCGGGCGTAGCGCGGGCCTGCGGAGGCGGCGGCGTGTGTGGTCCTGTTTTTGGACAGCTTTCAACTCTGGGGGAAAAAAACATTTGTCTCAAGGTACAAAAAAAAAAAAAAAAAAAAGTGGGGGTGGGGAGGAAAGGAGTTGAAAAAAAAACAGTAAAGCATAGACTGGAACGCATGTTTGCAAAGTAGATTAATGTTTCCTCGCGGGTGGGGGCTTTTTAAATGGTATGATTTGGGGGCAAGGCTGCGTTTTGCAGGCTGAAAGAAATGAGTTTTAAGAACGCGGGTTTGGAGGGCGGGGCCACGCGGGAGCTCTCCAAGGCTTTCTGCCAGTCTTTTATACACATTCCTCAATTTGGGGGTTCTCGAAGTGTCTTTTTTTAAGCAGTTGTAAATTTAAAATAGATCCTCCCACCCCCACCCCCACGACGGAAACATTTTACATTCTTTTGGTCGCACGGCTTTTTTGTTGGGGGGGGGGGTGTTATTGGTGGTTGTTTTTTAATTATTTTCTGGAAAGTAACAGATTTGCTATTTGGAAACATTTAACCCCTAAACACTGCCTTGGATATCTCTGACAATAGGATGGGAAGGAAGGATTGAGGTAATTATGCAGATTTTTCAAAACAGAATATCTTGAGCATTCCTAGGGAAAGCTACCTAACCCAAAATTTGGAAGCCTAAGAGTTATATGTGTAATTACGTGAATGATTCCTTTTAGGATGCTGAGAACTAACCTTGGAGAATATTTTGTTAACTATGCCTTGTTTATGAAGATTCAGCTCTGTGTTTTGCAAGCATATGGTGGAGTCTTTAATTGAGAAGTGACAATTAAAATAATAGTCCAAGTAATTAAGGCCAGAAAACATTCTTGCTTTAAGTAGCTTGATAATTAATACAAAAGTATTCTTTGGATTGAATCCATGGGGTAATTTACCTCAGTTGAGCACTTCAGCATCATTGGTAGATAAAAGAAGGGTTTTATTGAACACCTATGATATCTTAGCACCAAGCTTACTGAGCACCAATAATGTCCCCAGCACGTGTTAGGTACTGTAAGGGTCACTGAAGTCTGTGAGACACTCTCTGTGCACAAATCCACTCACTTACAAAATACTAGAGTTGAATGGGCTTGCAGTAAATTTGAGCTCACAGTTGAAGTGGGCCATGAAAGTCAAATGGGGAAAAAAAGCTTCTGCGGAAGTGAGGCAAATTAGGGTGACCTGGAGAGAGAGAGAAGGAAAGAGGGAGTTCTGCACAAGAGCTCAGAAAGGGGGTCAAGCAAAGCCCAAGTGAGTGGAGGCCCCTAGTGTAGTGGGAATAGGGTGCCATGGCTCATGTGTGCCCTGGAGCGCAGGGCTGTAGTTCAGAAATGATGTGATTGGCTAGGCTGTGGGGAGCTGGACGAAACAAGGGATGAGCAGAGGGGCCTCCCAGCTCTGTCCATATGTTCACACTGCACCACTCAGACCAGTGAATTTGCTCAGTATCAGTGACGATGACAAAAGATAATTTTTTGCTATTTTGAGCAAGACTTTTAGGTAGACCTTTAATACATGTAAAGAGAAGTGATGCGATTTATTTTCTTAACATTGTATATTTCTGGAAGCAACTGTGTTTCTGCATTACACACTTCATTGCAAGTCCTGAAAGAAGGAGGAACATGATTAGGGGCAGTCTCCCTGAGCTGCCGCTTAGTGAGAGAGTGTTAAGGAGTGATACCTCAGACACTCAGGACTCAGTTTGCCAACTTTGGGCCTCTGAGTTTTGGTATTTTCAGCGTGGCTCACAAGTTCTTTAAGCAAATGTTATTTTACTTAATGCTATCACTTGTTGAGCAACTGCCATTACTGTTTATTATCTATTATCACAAGCCTTACAACTCAATAAAGTAGCCATCTATTATATTTATTTTTATAACATGATAGTGTATGTGGTATTTCTACATGTAATAGCTGAATTCTTGTTCCATTTTACAATGGCAAAATGTCCACTTTGCCTACTAATGATTTAAGTCAACTTGGCCTCTTAATTTCTTGATTTGTCATCACTCATTCATTCATTCATTCATTGGGTATTAGATTCTTCCCGGTAGAAGAAGCAATAGTTTCATAAATGCAAGGAAACCCCACCAGGGATCCCATGAGGCCACCATACCATCTTATAATTTTAACATAAATTCAAAGAAGAGGTAACAGTGAGGAGGTCTTGTTTATGGTGTAGTGAGCTTGGTGTTCATATCAGCAATAAATAGTGTAAGCATTTGTTTTCAGGAGTTGGAATTTCCTGCTGTCCTACACTGTACCAGATTAAAATGAGCAGCAACTCAGAATTTAGGTTAATTTGTACTTTAATCTCTTTGATAAATTCTTCATCACTATGAGCACAAGAAGTCTGTTAGATGGTTGTTTTCTTAATGGAGACTGTAAATGTTCTGAACATAAACATGGGTGCTTACTACTCTAAATAAACCAAATGAATAGAGATTGCGTATTTCCCTAGTTAAAAAGCAACAGACTGAGAAAGCATAAGAGATTTTAAGGGGAGGGGAATGCTGAGGGACAGCTTGGAAAAAATGCTATTTCCCTTGTGATATTTAAAAATATGACCTACCACACACACTACATAGATAAATATACAAAGGCAACTAGAGATACATATATCTACATACCTACACACGAATACATATTATATACCAGGTGATTCCTGCACAATATGTGGGGTTAGGTGCGCCAACCCCTCCACAATTAAAAATCCATGTATAACTTTGACTCTCCAAAAACTTAACTACTAACAGCCTGTGTTGACTGGAAGCCTTACTAATAACATAAATAGTCAATCAACACATATTTTGAATGTTACACACATCATTTACTGTATTCTTACAATAAAATAAGTTAGAGAAAAGAAAATGTTATTACAAAAATCAAGAAGAAGAAAATATATAGATATGGTAGAGTATTTATATCCCCAAAAAATCTGCATATAAGTAGACCTGCACAGTTCAAACCTGTGTTGTTCATATATCTCCACTTAATATTTGTATTTGTGTGTACACATAGACTTACTACATCTATCTTTGTATCTGCCAAGATAATTGTTATCTTTTTAATATAGCTGGCAAATTAAAGGGATCCACTTGATAAGCTACATCACTGATTTGACTTTCATGCTTTTAACATGCTGGGGAAATGTGGCTTTATAAGGACAGTTTGAATACATTGGCCACAATGTGCAGACCAATATAAGCTAGATAAATAAGATTCTGTCCTATTTTTATCTCATTGGTGATAAGAATTTTTTGATTCTCTTGTTAAAATGTTCGTACAACGATTGCTGTCATCATTGTAACAGCAACCAGTTTCTTTTAAGAAACTCAATATACATTAGATGTTAGCTTAGGTCTCAGGGTTAGAGTATTTGCAAGTCAGAAATACCAAATTTAGCTCACTTGTGAATAGAGTCATGAGGTTTAGTAAAAGAATATGTGGAATGATGTTGTGGACATCTGCTGTTACTGAAGCACATGCCAGTGGTGGCAAGGTCTGGGAGAGACTAATTGTTATTTAAAAATAAAAATATTCGGGGCACCTGGGTGGCTCAGACAGTTGAGAGTCTAACTTTGGCTCAGGTCATGATCTCACCGCTTGTGAGTTTGAGCCCTGCATTGGACTCTGTGCTGACAGCTCAGAGCCTGGAGCCTGCCTCAGATTTTGTGTCTCCGTCTCTCTGTCGCTCCTCTCCCCCTCCTCCCCCAAATAAACAAACATTTAAAAAAAAAATTTTTGGGGCGCCTGGGTGGCGCAGTCGGTTAAGCGTCCGACTTCAGCCAGGTCACGATCTCGCGGTCTGTGAGTTCGAGCCCCGCGTCAGGCTCTGGGCTGATGGCTCGGAGCCTGGAGCCTGTTTCCGATTCTGTGTCTCCCTCTCTCTCTGCCCCTCCCCCGTTCATGCTCTGTCTCTCTCTGTCCCAAAAATAAATAAAAAACGTTGAAAAAAAAAAAAAATTAAAAAAAAAAATTTTTAGGGGCACCTGGGTGGCTCAGTCGGTTGAGTGTCCGACTTCGGCTCAGGTCATGATCTTACAGTCTGTGAGTTCGAGCTCCGAATCAGGCTCTGTGCTGACAACTCAGAGCCTGGAGCCTGTTTCGGATTCTGTGTCTCCCTCTCTCTCTGCCTCTCCCCCGCACATGCTCTGTCTCTCTCTGTCAATATTTGTTTTTAAAAAAAATTTTTTTAACTTTTTAAATAAATAAAAATATTCAGCACATGTTCTCCATGCCTGCTCTGTGCCAGGCATTGCATGAAGCTCCAGAGAGATGTTAGTGAAAGGCCACAGTCCCTGCCCTCAGGACCTCCACCCAGCAGGCACATAGACCACTGGCACTAGGGCAGGGACGCCTCCCAGGACAGCCCTGACAGGGGTCTGAGCCAGGCACAAGGGCTGGAGAGGTGGGGGTGCTGCTGGGACATTCCAGAACAGAGGAACAGCTCCTGCAAAGGCTCAGAGGCTGGGGGTGTGGCCTCCAGGAGAACTCCCAGTGCTTGACTCCAGTTGGGACATCGGTCTGAGGCAGCCTTGGGGCCTGGAAGGCCCAGCTGCATGGCAGAATGGTCTCTGCTGTGTGCAGGGCATTCGGCTGAGGGGCTACCAGCTCTTCCTTTTAGTCATTCTTTGCCTGTCTCATTATCTGTACTAGCATATTTGGCCTCTAGTGCCCTCCCGGGACTGGAGTGCTTCAGCTGGATTTCTCTCCTCTGGGCACAGAAGGGAAATACTTTATTTTTAATCTTGCCCATTTCTCTGTTGGCATTTCCTTTTTTGCTTAGCACCCATATCTTCCTGTCTCCCTTAATAGCTACTACCCCCCACTCCAACCCTCTCTCAGATGCAAGTTTGTTGTCACAACTCTCCAGTGGCAGAACATTCATTTATCTCTTTGAGATTTGTTTTTCCCCTCAAGCTTTGCCCAGCCCCTGGTGTCCTTTACTGCAAGGGGTTATAACAGCCTTGAAATGAATCCATATTGCGTTGTGTGTGGTTATTAACATCAAAGGAAGAAGGCACAAGTTGTGACTCTGATTTTTTTTTTTTTTTTTTTGTTAAGGAAAATTTAAAAAGATGTTCTTAATGCCTGCTTGATGCTTATAAGTGCTCTCAAGTTTGTTTCTTGCTGGTATGATGGTTTCATTGTTCTTGGCTTGAACTCAGGCAGTTGTAGGAGATAAATGAGCTCCACCACCTTTCTTTAAGTTTAGAGCAAGTTTTCTCACTCTTGACATTTTGCTGGATAATTCTGTGTTATGGGGGCTGCCCTAAGCACCCCAGGATGTTTAGCGGCATCTCTGAACTCTACCCACTAGATGCCAGTAGCAGCCTCCCAGTTGTGACAACCAAAGATGTTTCCAGTCGTTGCCAAATGTGGCGGGGCGGGGGGAGGGGGGGGGAGCTGCACAAAATCACCCCAATTGAGAAGCACTGGTTTAGATAATAGATTCCAATTGGAAGACTCATGCTGTGCAAATGGAGGGCTTTTATTATGATGACATTGTGGCTGCAAATGCATTGCCTTACATGCAAAGGAATTTTTTTTCTTTAAGATAATGTCCCCTCCCCATCTCCATATTTACTGATCTAGGTAACTAATTTTTTATGCTAATAATTTAAGTTTTTTGTTTTTCTTAGAATTACATTAAATATCAAATAAAATGCATGACAAGTTGACAGAGTGAGGGAGGTGGGGAAGACACTGTGTGGGTGGGGGCCAGCTATGCAAGGAAGAGAAAGCTTTATATTAGAATAGATTTTCTTCAGGTAACTTAATTTTGAAGACAGACCTTGTTGCATTTCAAGAAGCGTAGGATGAAAGTTTTATTTAGCATGAAGGTGACTTTGTAAAAAGCAGGAAAAGACACCACTAAACTTAGTTCATATTGAAATAAGAGCTCCTTTTGGAAGCCCGCTCAGTACATTAGCTCTTCGGTGGTCTAGCTCTCCTCCAGATGTTCCTATGACAAACTGCTTTTCCCCGGGTGCCCTTTTGCAGCAGAACCAAAGGGATAGTGAGGGGCTGAGACCTTGAGCCCATATGGGCAATATGAGCTCTGATTTTACTGCCAGTTTCTGCTCTGCAGGGCTGTCAGTTTGGGTGCATTTCACAAGGAACAAGGGACACAAGACCTAATGAAATGCAGCGTATTCTCCTTGGTCCCCTAAGCACTTTGAAAAATTAAGAATATGTTTATTAGCTAGGTATTGATTAGATTGCAATAGCAGGCGCACACATACAGGTGCAAGGAATTGTGGTTTTTCTTTTACATCAGGAGAAAAATAGTTGAAAAATTTACATCCAACAATAATTGCTTGAAAATACCAAATAGCCTCAGGTGCCTTCTCCCCAGGGCAGCTGACCCTGGGAATCTTCCGTGTCTCTTGACTGCCTGCCACTCTTGATCCTGCCAAGGAGTGTAGAAGCCAGGTTGGGCAATGGGGTGTTTCAGATCCACGGACCGCCGCTTGGAGGCTCCAGAAGATGACAGCTTCCAGATGTACGAACCGCCGGATCCGTTTGTTTGGATTATGCACCACAGCTGATGGCGAGATTAACGCTGGCTGGACAAGCTATGGGAGATTTGTCTGGTTTCCACAATGCTGTGTTTATATTTCATTGGGATTTCTCCTTCAAAGCTGACCTCCCCATGACCCCCAGAGCTCTGTCCACTCAGGCCAAGCTGTAACTTGTCTGCCCTTCTTCTCGTGTTGGGGGGTCACAATTGTGCAGCGGAAGGGGCTGCTTTCATGGTTTACCACCCCCCACCCAGCTCCATGCCAGCTGTTCACCCAGATTTAGCCCCAGAAAAGTACTCTTATTTTATGAGGGTAGGAGGTGGGGAGGTGGAGGGGGGTTTGATTTTAAAAGTCTTTTTGGCTTTTAAAACAAATATGGAAATGTTTTTAAATTACTTAAAATTTTTTTTAAATGTTTTATTTATTTTTGAGAGAGAGAGAGAGAGACCAAGTGCAAGTGGGGGAGGGGCAGAGAGAGGGAGGGAGACAATCCTTAGCAGTCTCCAAGCTGTCAGCAAAGAGCCTGACATGGGGCTCGAACTCACAAATCGTGGCATCATGACCTGAGCTGAAGTTGGCTGCTTAACTGACTGAGCCACCCAGGTGCCCCTAAACTTACTTTAAAGGACACCATATCTAATAGGGGCCGTTTTGCAGAAGTATAGTATTTGACTCAACACTAGTGTGATACTATTTTGAAAAAAAGACATCCCTAAATAATCGCCATACCTGTGTGATTCTGTTATTATAACACTATTTCCTTTGCCCCTCACTGGCTCCCAGAACCTCTTCTCCCAACCCCCCTTTGCTCCCTCCCACCCTTCTTTCCCCCCACAGACTCCTAAACTGCCCTAATCATTTCTTCCCAGTAGATCTCTGGAGTTACTAGTGTGAAATCTGAAATGGTAGTAAATCTGGTTAATCACAAACTGACAGGAGGGAATTAGAACATGTATTATTTCAAACCAGCTGTGGGAGATACCAAATCCCAAGCTGCCATTTACATCCTTGAGGTTCTTGTCTTGGTAATGGGTGGTACCCGGACCTTACTCTCTGATTGGGTCTTGTCAGCAGAAGATGTACTTCCCCTGTTGAAGAGTCATGGCATCCTATGGACTTTTGAAGTGCCTTAGAATTCATTGACAAATGGAGTGTTAAATAAGTCTTGGTCCCATGTGTTTTATGTGTTGTATGGAGTATGAAGAATTGGGCCCCTTAGCATTTCTTGAGATGGTAAGTGAAATGTAAGCCAATACATTCCAACCCAGGCACCATACTTCAGGCTTTCCATGGATGGAACCCTCACCAAAGGCAAAAGGAACATGGTGCTTGGGCATAGATGGAAGAGGACAGATTTCCTTATCCAAACTTTGGCCGACTCGGCAGCATTAGATGGTCCATCCCACATGAGAGGTCCCAGAGAGCAGAGGGTTTTGCTCGTGAAGGCACTTCCAGCAGTTCATATGGAGAAAGCTCCCTGGGATTTTCTTAGTGGGAAGCTTCCCTGACTACACAGATACCATCAGGGTCGTCAGGATATAAGCACTTTTATTACTTGTTCTCTGCTTTCGAACTTTGAGTTTGGGCCCTTCATCATAAGACCTATTTATTGGATTTGTTTCTCTTAAACTGGATTTAGGATTGTGTTTTTCTTTAAATGGCAGTTTGTTTTCCTACGTGTATGTATCTTTAGGTTTGACACAAATAATTTCATCTTCCAAAACAGTAGAATGCTGCATTGGGAAACTGCTTGACTGTCATAGAGATTTTTAGGAAAGATGCATCCTGTCCACAACCTTTCAAGACTCTGACTATTTTGTTGTATTTGGGTTCAGAGCATAGCTGGAAAAACAGCTGTCATGTGTTAGGGAAACTGTGTCGTTTGTGGGCAGTCAGGCACCTGCTCATGAGTGACAAGTTAGTTGTTGGGGAGATTTATAATGTGGATGTAGGGCCCTATTTCTAGAAACCCAGTTGTGAGTTGACCCAGATAGTCCACACTGCATGTGGGTCCCAGAACACCACTGGCTATGAAGGTGAGGCTAGTGAGAAGCAAGTCTCCGTACCACAGCACAAGCTTGATTTATTCTCGTTAGGATAAATGAAAAGAAGCAGTAGGTTTCCCCAATTTATCAACCAACATAGTTTTCAGTTATTGATGAAACACGTACAAAAGCAAGCAAAAGGAACTGGAAGTAGGCTTTGTTAAGTCAGTGTGCATGATTTTTTTCCCCTTAAATCATTGCTTAAGGGCTTCTGGCCCCTAGCTCAGGAATCCTGCCCAAAAATGCCAGATGTATTACACAGTCAAGTACTGCAATGTAAACACTGCTCTGTGCCATGAGGCAGGGTGGTCCATCTCCTATTAAAGAAGAGCGAGAGATTGAGAGGGAAAGAGAGGTAAGCCCTCTGCAGTGGCACAGTTGTGGTCGTGTTGTTTGTGTTTTTGGCTGCAGAGTCAAGATTTGGAAGTACAAAAACCTAGATGAATTAATACTTTTTACTGGCAAAGAAAAGCAGCTTGAATTGGGATGCCAAAGAGAGCACGATGTGGCTTGGATAATGTTGCTTCATTGGGTCAGATAAGTTTATAAAATGTTGAACCAAATGGGGAGGGGCTGATAGGAACGAAGCTGTTGTTTTCATAGCAGCATCTGTGAGCATCACCCTTTTCATCTGCTGTGAGCTCAATTGAAAGGTGAGTGAAGTAAGGCAGGGAGAGACCAGCTTCTTTCACCCCCCTCTCCCGTGTATAAGAAAGCCTCCTGGCTTGGTGCACCTTCTGTGTGTAAATCTAAGAGGTATAACAAAGCTTCTCTGGTGTTTTGTAGCACTGGGGGGGGGGGGGGGGGGTAGCCCAAGATCTATGTTGCAGAATAAATGGCCTTCCAGTTTGCTCCCAGTTCCTAGATTTCAGTAAAGCAGCTACTAATGATGTTCATTTGGAGGTAAGAAAGTAACTGGACACTTTGAGCCACCCCTCCAAGTACAACTTGTTTTACAGTGCTGCGGGCAACCCAAGGAAATTGGAACACCTAGGCATTAGCTGTACATCCAAATAATCTAATACTAAGCAGTCCTTAGCCTTACTAACTTTAGGATGTTTAAACATTAATATGAAGGTATTTTGGGAGTTAGGAGGAAATGGGGTTTCAGTTTGAATTTGGGGAGTTGTTAAAACAACTTGCAACCTGCAATAATATTATCCTGATTTTAGAAATCCATTCTGTAGAGTGATCTGAGAAAATTGCTTTTAGAAACAGGGATGGGAAACAGGCGTTTTGAGATTCAGGAAAATGCAGGCTTCTTGACTCTGGCTCTCCCCCCACCTCCCTCCAGCACTTTTTTTTTTTTCTGTTTTGAACTCTCCCATCTCCCCACCCCCATTCCCTGATTTCCTTTGCTCCTTTAGTGGGGAAACCAGGAAATTTCACAAAATAGACATAAATATCACACAGTGTCTTTTGAAATAAAAGCATTCTAAGAGAATAACAAAAGAATTTTCCCTAGTTGCCTAAGAAATTATTTCTTCTCTTACCTGACTTTTCTCCATGAGGTTCATACATTGTTGCACTAAGTTTAAAAATGATAAATATGATGCCATCATTTTAGGCTACACATGATCCAGAAAAAAAAATTGCACGTTTAATATGTTGCTTAATTGCAAACAAAGCTTGCAATTTGAGAGAATTGGGATTAGGGCTAAATATCTATTAACTGCTCTTTCTAGAGATTTGGGGAATAGGATGACCCTTTTTTTTTCTTTTTTTTTTTTTTTTAAATAGGCTACAGTTTCACATGGCTCCCAAAAGAAATCTCTCTCCCTTTTTGTTTCCCACACCAATTGATTTATCATTTTGCTTGCAAGCAGATCCAGAATGTTAGGGCAAGAACACACTCACTTTTTTCTCGTAACTTTTTTGTTGCGGACCGAAACCAGTTGACTTGAATAAATTTTTCTGAGGCCTGAATGTAGCCAGCAACGTGGAAAAATCTTGCCATTCAGGGCCGTCTGAATGTACATTTCAGCCACACAGTAAGCTGCATTGGTAGGCACTGGACTGCTAAATACAACCATTTTTCGCAGCAGCGAGTTAGACAGGTGATTAGCATAATTAGCACCGAGCAGCTATACATATGGTAATGCTGAGTGTGTAAATGCCAGCTGCGGTGTAAAATTTATGTCAGGGGTCGGCAGGGCTGTGCGAAAGTATTGTGTTCCAGCTGCAGGTCAGGGCCGCCAAAGCTTACCTCCTTTTCTCTTGTTGGTGAATACGCCAAACAGAAGAGAAAGACAGAAATATAACAGATACGGCTTTGATGGAACAGCCCAGTTCTGTGCAAGAAGGACTGTTCTATAAAACACACACATACACACACCCTTGCACACACTTGCAGAAATCCCGTTGCTTTCTCTACAAATCGTGTTTACTTCATGCAGGGTGCACGTAAGCGGCAGCCAGGATGCGGGTTTGGGGAGGTACAAGGACCAAGTGATTTTTCTGGGAGGAAAAGTTTCAGTCACTGAATTCTTACAAGGCGTTAAGAGTTGTTCTGTTTCTTTCCATCCTCTTGCTGACCGCCCCCCCCCCCACTCCTGCCCACATTGTTTTCCTTCAAATTAAATGGGAACACCCCTACCTCCCCCACCCCCACCCCATGGGATAGGACTGTAATATAAGGTTCCAACAGCAAGACTCTCTTCCCAAATTGCTTGACTGGTTTTAGCAAAGGACTAGAAGTTCCTTTGTGTTGTTTTTCTGGGGCAGCTCTGCTCACCACTTCACTGCCACTATCAGACCCATGACATCCTTTATAGATAAGAAAAGAATCAGTAGGGCTCTTGCTGGAAAGGAGGACAGTCTTGAATGGTTCACACCCTTGGGAATGCATGATGGGGGAATTTATGGCTGTGACGAGTTCATGAATTTTCTCTGCTGTCCCCTCCCCTTTTTTTCAGTTGGTGGCTATAAGGAGCAGTGGTGGTGACAGAATATAGTTCACACCATGCTGACCTGGTGATGAAACTTCCTCGAGGCACCAGGGGGTCCTTATGCATCAGTCCCTAATCCAGCTAATCCTGATGGCAACAAAATCATGAAAGTGGCCCCCAGGGAGGGTGTGGGAGATAAAGCAGGCCAGCGTGATGTTCCTCAGGGCCCTGGGAGCCTGCCTGTGGAGGTGGGGACTCACATTGTCTTCTCCCCTGTGCGTGCTCAAGTAGGAGGCCGGTGCCAAGAGGCCCAGGCCGTATAATGGCAAGAAGACTGTTGAGAGCAGAGAGGTGATGTCAGCCCCACAGAAGCTGAGAGAAGGGAGCTGGGGTTAATGTTATGCAGCAGCCCGAATGCTGGGGTAGAGAGCCCGCAGCCCGGGGAAGGCACTTGGCTTTTGTTGTCGTGGTTGTGTTGTGTTCTGTTTTTATTTTTTGAGTGAAGAATTTAGGAGGCCTTAACTAAGGACTTAAAACTTGATAACAACACTGTCTTTGGTCCCTGGGTTCTGCTTCTTGGTCCAGCTTTGCCTCTGAGCATGCTGCTCTGTGTCGAACCCTCCCAGGCTTGCTCAGCTCCTGCAAAAGGACAGGACTTGAGTTTGCATCTACTTGCTTATAGACTGGAGCATTCAGGTGAATCTTGGTAGCGCCTGGGACAGTTCCCAGTGGGGCAAGTGTGCAGTTAGGGATAGAGCAGATCTCCATCCCATTCCAGCCTGCCGGAAGCCAGGAACATTCTTGAGTCCACAGGCTGTGGCTTCACTCGGCCTGTCTTTGAGGGGGCGGGGGGGGGGGGGGGGTTTGACCGCAGCCCTCATTTGCCACAGCAGCAAGTGACCAAAGAAGAATGGGTCTCCTAACAGATGCAGTGTGATCTTGGGAGCTGCTGGCCCTGGAGAGAATACCAGGTGGGGGGAGCTGTGGCAGGCAGCAGGTCCAGTGTGGGCACAGTGCTGGGCTGACCTGATCGTGTCCGACAGGGTGAGCGGGCAGCTTCAGGGAAAGCCATTCAGAGAAGCAGCCTGGGCGGTAACAGATGGCACCACAAACAGCTGGTGTGGGGGCTTGTGGTGGGCACATGCTCAGGCCTGCTACCCCTTCTACCACGTTCCGCCCTCCTCACCACCACCACCCCCCTCAAGCTGTCCCTGGGGAGGTGTGGGGATGTGTCCTGCTCTTGTCTTGTTTTTGTGGTTTTCACTCACTGGGCTCACTTCATGAAGGCAAATTCTCTTTGGGCTATCTGATTCTAGCATTTTCCCATGGCAACACCCAAGGGCACAATCCCACGAGGAGAAAAACAGCCCTGAAGCTTAAGCAGCAGTTGGCTAGTCATGAATAAAAGAGATGGCTGGAAGACTGACTAAAACTCACAGCTCAGGAGTTTTCAGCCAATTGCCCAAATTACGGAATCTTCATTTTTTTCAATTTAGAAAACGAGCTGGTGCTAATAATTTTGCAGTTACACCCTTTGGAGATTTGTAGTTTTTCACCCTCACAATAACTAATCGCAACATTGAAAGAAGGACCTGAAGTAACTAAAGGGGAAGAAAAAAAAATCTCTCTAGAGGCTGTTAGATAATTCATGGGATTAATCAAATGCAAATGCTCCGCTTGCATATACACAGACCCCATTTTCCTAATTGGACTCTGAGTGGGTACTTTTCAGGCTGAAAGGGTCATTTGTTTTGACTGATTGACTTTTTGAGGCTTTGGGGAGAATTAATATCTTATACAGATGACTGCCTGTTCCCAAGGCTCTGTATTGAGGCTGTTCATTCATTTATTCCTCTGACACACTGAGTGTGCGCATGCGCCTGGTGTGCCGAGATAAGTGGGCAGCGGGCGGTGCCTCCCTGAAAGGACTTGGAATTTACTGGGAAAAATACTTCGTTTGGTCCCTCAGATCACCTTTATGTGGATCACAATAAGCTTTTGCTAAAAGTCTTGTGCATGAATGCTGCAGCCGTTTATTAAGCTCTGTGCAGGGGCCATGCTGAAGAATGGTACAAGGTGGGAGAGCATCATGAGGGGAACATCTCTTGTCTACCATGGAATGGAACAGCACTGGCCCAGAGGTATGGACCCCTGGGTGGAATGGTTTCTCACCTGTGCTGGCCCTTCTTCACCTTGGAAAACCATAATGGTTTGATTTAGGGAGGAAAGGATCAGCAGAGCTTGAGCAAGAACTTCTTTGGGGAAGTGATGCTTTTTACCCCAGCTCTTTCAAAGAATTGGTTTAAGCCTCAGATTTCTGGAGAATTTGCAGGTAAAGAGGCCTAAAGCTGTGTACCCTAGTCTCTCTAACCCCCTCCTCCAAATCAGGCCCCTCTGGGGACCCCAAGGAAAATGGGGGGCTGGTACTGCCACCCATGAGGTTCTACTGAAAAAACTATCTCCTCACAGTGGCAGTAAACACTGTGGGAAGCAATGGTGTCCTTTAAGCAAAAATGCCATCCGTTGTCCTGTGTAATACTCTGGTGCAGGTGCATTCTAAAAGCTCTAGCTATGAGCTTGACACAGTCTGGTATATGGAATTCAGGACTTCTAAACTCATATCCTCAACTAGTGCTCAGAAGCCACAAGGCTCTCTCCAGGCAGTTGGACTAGGGTTGAGGGTCGGTTCTACCTCCTCTCAGCTGGGGGACCTTGGGCAATTGCAGCTACTTTTCCTCTTCTGTAAAATAAGGGTTGATGATACATGCCCTGTGATGAATAAGCAACCGAATGAGTGGATGAGTTCAGGGTTTGGGAAATTTCACAACACATTGTTAACACTCACACCAATTTATGAGGTTAGTAGTATCATTTTCATCCCATTTCATAGAGAAGGTTACTGAAGCCCAATTATGTCACAGGGACTCGTCCCAAATCTCAGTGCTGCCTTTCTGGTCCTGGTTCCCACCACCTGACTGTCCAGTCAGCTTGCCCCAGCTTGATGAGGGAACAGCACCGCACTGAGCAAAATATTTATAACTAGGTAAAGAATGAGTGGGAAATGGGTTTGCAGATGAAAAACATACACAAATGTAAAAGGCTATTTCGTGTCCCAGGATCCTGAGATAACATTTTTCATGAGTCTTGTTCAAAGAGTTTGATTGTTATTTTATTGTTAAAAGTTATTGCATTTGGAAGAAGGAAAAGAATATAAGAGGACTTTAGAATTTAATGAATATGCATGTTTTGTTTTGTTTGCGTTGAGCTTTTTAATTCAGATCCCTACCAAGTAGCTTTCTTATTTTTCTCTTTTTGTCACATGGAAGTCTTTAATTATATGGGTTCTTTGCAGAAAAATTAAGAAGTAGTGATAACCCTCAAAAAGGGAAATGGGTAAATATTATCCATAAACCACCACACAGCAGTAGTGGCTGTTCACATGGCTGTCAGCATTCATACATCTACATCACAAATACTGGATCGTATGGTTCATTCTGCTCAGTAGTCGGAAATAATTATGCAGTATTTCATGAACAGATTGTTTTTTAAATAGAAAGGACCTTGACCTTGAACATGGGACAGAGAAGGGAGAAAAACCATCTCCCCCAGACTGCACCTGTAACTTTGGTCGCTTGAAATGGGGTCTGTGGGGCTTCCTGCTGATGGAGCATCACGCTGATGTGTGATGAGGAAGGCTCACAAGAAAAGGAACAGCTTTGGGCTGTCACCCCGTTGTGATTTAGGATAGGCATTTGCTAGGGTAGCAAAAATCAGGGGAGTCCATAAAGTTGCTCTGTCCAGAGAGGTTTCTGTTTCTGGTAGCTTGTTCCAGAGCACCTTGGGTGAATACTGATGTAAGACCATACGAACGCTGAGCAGCTTATGACACAGGTACACCCGAGAAGGAGCTAAGTCTACCAGTGCAACCAAATGAATGACATAATTATGGTCTCACCAAGCTCCAGCCACACTGGCCTCCTTTCTCTTCCTGCAGCAAGCCAGACATGAGGGCTTAACAGTTGCTGGTTCCTCTGCCCAGACACTGTCCCCCCCAGCTCATCACAGTCAGCTTAAATGTTACTTCCATTTAGGTCTCCCCAGGCTACTCCATTTGAAGGGGGCTTCCCCCTTCCCCACCACCCAGTAACTATCCTGGCATTACCATCTGTGTTTCCTCCAAGGCACTTGTCATCCCATGAGATTATCCTATTGATTTGTTTGTCTACTGCTTGTGTGCTTCACTGGCCAGCAAGCCTTTTGGAGAACGCACCGGTTCTCACCCCGCATAGCACCCCGCTGTGTAGCACACAGCAGGCACCTTCATATGCTCACTGGGTGAGTGTTAGGACTCTTTGTCAAGTAAAGTGGACGAAACTTTTTAAAAAGTTACCAAATAGTTTTGCAAAAACAATAGATGGAATGTTAAATAAAATATGGCCATGTCATATGTAAAACTGAATTGAACGCTACTGAAAAGTAGGATACAGCATAGGTGCTGGAGGCCATTCAGGGTTTTTGATCTCCAGTTGCTCAATCTACCTATGATGAGAGTCTTGTCTTGGTTGAAAATGATTGTCACATTAGCAAAATATTACATTTATCACTAGAGCAAAGAAATGAAGGAAGAAAAAAATATTTTCAGTTCCAGAGACATGATAGACACCTTTATTAAAAAATATACATCTTTAAATATACATTTTAAAACATCTAAAAAAGTGACACTATAAAGCCCTTGAGGTACGTTTTATATCTTGTAGGAAATAGCATCATTTTTGAAAACCCCTGTAATAAAATAATTGCTCTAATGTGAGGTTGGTCTGGAAGATGTAGATAGTTCTTTTCAGGAGCATGAACCTTGCATTTGATCTCTATTTTTGTGTGCACTCGTCTCTTGGATCCTCACCTTATGGTTTATAGTTAGAGGCAGCTGCTATAAAGCAGGAGAGGTGGGAGGGAGTGTCTGTGGTCCCACTCTGTTGATGTTTGTTTTTACCTCATGGTTGAATTCACCTGAAGCTCTAAGCGTCAGGAAAAATAAAGGAAGTAGGACTTTGTAAGCAGAATGAGGGATCGTGTGCTGTGCCAATGCTTCAGGAGCTGGTAGAAATATAAATGATTTATAGGTGTGGGGTATTGATGTCATATAGCCAGAAAAAAGGAAGGAGTTGAGCTTTTTTTCAAAAAGGCTATTTGGAGATCTTGGCATGGCAGTCTGTAGCTTTTCAGAAGTGACCTCTGGACTAATAATTGGCTTTTTAGCCTCAAACAGCCTTTTTATCTCCAGAGAATGTGGATTGAGTCTAATTCAGTTCTCTAGTTAATTGCTTGAAATAATACATTGTGATTCCTGCCAGAAGGAGCCAGACCCTGCCTGCAGGCAGCTTTATAAGAGCATCCTGAAAAGGCCTAGGACTTCATGTAAATTTATCCTTTGTTGCAAGTTTCCTATGTTTTCCTGTGGTCTTTCTTTAACTTCAAATTGATTGCAGTATCCTGGGCAATTCCCCAGGGCATTTGTCAAAGTTTTCCGCACAAGAAATCTTAATACTTTCTGTAACTGACTGATAATATCCTTCCCTCTGCCCCTCCCCATTTCTCCTTGCCCCTCCCCGCTCCTTCTTCCTCATCCTCCCCCTCCTCTCTCCTCTTGGACACACCCAACAGTATGTTGGGCCTCACCTCACAGTATTCCGCAGGGGCCTTGGCCATCTGCGTGGACCCACACACATGATCCTGCCAGTCTGTGAATCTGGACTAGCTTTCCTAATGAGGGCATTATTTGCTTTTTAGCCTGCCCCCTTGTTTATAAAATATGCCAAGAGAACTAAACAGCCCGCTGTTCCCAGTACTTCCTTACTTGCCCAAACCAAATGTTTATGTCCTTGAATGCTAAACTTGAAGAAAAAGGATTCCTCCTCGTGGGAAAGCTTACCATGATTGCTGAAGGCTCTTTCTACACTGTAGCTGAAGGCCTGTTTTCCAGTAAACATGCAACTTACCAGTGACTTTAGGAACTCTTCAGACTCACTGTTCAGACTCATCAGCTGGCCTTGGAGTGTGTGTGTGTGTGTGTGTGTGTAGGGAGGGGGAGAAGGGTAGGGGGTGCTGCTTGCTCTAGGATTGTCTCTCTGCTGTCCTCCTGGGCCCTTCTGGAACAGCCCCTTCCCTGTGACCATATTGGATCAAAGCATGCTCTCCAGAGCACTCCCAACTGCATCCCAGCACACCTACCCTGTTGGGAAGTGACACTCCCCCCCCCCCCCCCCCCATACCTCCCAGCCAGGTCCAGCATTCTGAGCTTGGCTTATTCTAAAGCCATAGTTGAAATATAACCTAAGACCTGAGAAACAAAACAAAAAGTGTACCTTGTTGCCCTCGCCTGTAGCATGCCCCACTGTGGCCAGCCTCCTGGAGAGCCCGGTGCTACTGGGGCAAGTCTTCTGGGCTTGCAGCAGGTTCAGGATCCCTGGGGAGCTTCTGGAACACAGGCTGCCTGCTCACAGGCAACTCAGAACCTGGTACCTTTGTTTCCGGATGCTGACCAGGTGAGTCTGATAGAGCCAGGATCCAGAGACTGGCTGTCCTGGCCACAGCTGAGACATTTGGTTCCTCTCAAGTACATCTGATGTAAATCACATTATTTATCTTCTCCTGGCAAGTTTTCTGCCGAGCACACATTTGCCACCTTTCTTTGTTTCTTTTTGAACGGGGAGAAACATTTCCTTGTTACCTTTACTAGATTACTTAGGAGAAGAGTGTAAATTGAAGCCATTTATCTTGAAATGTGCTGCAGGGGCACATTGTTTACACAAGTGAAAGAAATTGTAACAGGGGTATTTGGTCTGGTCTGCAAGGAAAAGGTGTCTCAAGTTTTCCTTCCCCTTCCCCCTTTATACATATGGCACATTAGTTAGAAGGTGCACAAAGCACGTATGCATTAGGTTTGCATATGCAACAGACAGGACAGTTGTTCATGGCCTTAGTATTTTTTCCGTGTTTTTTTTTTTTTTTAATTGGTGAAATGAACATTGCCAGTAATAATAAAGTGAATGTTATCCCCCAAACATCAGCCCTGCATTTTCATGACCAGAGATAATTTATCCTGTATCCTGCACCTCTTAGTGAGATAACAGAACATGAATTCACGGGGATATTTCTGTTCTAATTGAAACCTGTACATGTTTGTCAGTTGGTGGACGAGTAAGTCGCGAATTAAACTATACTCGCCAGAAGATTGGAGAGGAGGCTATGTTTAATCCTCAGCTCATGATTCAGACCCCGAAAGAAGAAGGTGCTAACGTCCTGACCACGGAAGCTCTCCGACAACACCTGGACTCCGCCCTCCAGGCCAGCAGAGTCCATGTATATATGTACAACAGGTAAGGTGGCGGGAAGAAGCGGCTGGTTTTACTAAATAAGGTTGTGCTGGAAATATGCTTCCAGTGTTCAAGTAGTTTTCTGATAAGTGGGATTTTCTTAAATCTTGAATTTCATTTCTAGAGTTTGGTAACAGATCAAATATGTTATAATGTATTTTCACTAAGTATCTTGGCACTATATACCCAAATGAGTATGAGTTTTCAAGCAGCCATTTGGGTGGCTATACAGCCATTCTGAGGATCTTTCCTGCTTAAGCTATTTTTGGAGCAGTTACATTTTGAATTGCCTTTAGTCAAAAAGACTGAGAAAAGAGGGGCATCTGGGTGGGGCTCAGTTGGTTAAGCGCCTGACTTCGGCTCAGGTCATGATCTTGTGGTTCGTGGGTTCAAGCCCTGCATCAGGCTCTATGCTGACAGCTCAGAGCCTGGAGCCTGCTTCGGATTCTGTCTCCTTCTCTCTCTGCCCCTATTCCACTCACGCTCTCTCTCTCAAAAATAAATAAACATGAAAAAAATTTGAAAAGAATGAGAAAAATGAAAGACTTTACGTATGGTTACTTTGTATTCACTACAGATATTGACAGCATGTGTCACAAAGCATATAGCGGTTGAGTCACTATGGTGATTTCTTACTGACGGGTAGGCAGATACGGTGGAATTATAATACAGCCTCACAAAATATTTCCCTTTAGCTTCAAAACTAACTTAACAGTGCTGTGGGTATAATAAAAGCATATGAAGAGTTCTGGAACAAAATTGACAGTCCTTCTCTATTTAAACAGTGCATTATTCAGGGCATGGACCACATCATGTCTGTTCTTCCACCCCCAGCATTTAGATCAGAATTTGTTGATTGACTAACTGCCTAGATTGATACATTTGAACTGGATCTTCTCCCTGAAGTATTGGGATGACTGTCACTAAACCCTGTTTTCAGGGGACTGCTTACTCAGTTGGCATTTGCCTAACCCCAACCTGTCCCTCACCTCTTAACTGACTGGTTGATGATACAGGTTTTCACAGGGGAGGTGAGGAAGTGCCACTGTATACCTATTCAGAGGCCAGGGAGAATGAGGGGAGAAAATAAAAGGAAAATCTGTACTTGTCCCTGCTACGGTAACCTCCACTCCCCATGGTCTTCACTGGATTGTCTCTAAGACCCATCTAGCTGGAGACAGCACCCTAAGGTCCAGCATGAGTCACATATCTTTGACATGCTCTTGTTTCCTCATCTGTAAAGTCAGTTACTGATCAAGTGTGGTCTATTATCCTCAGGAGGTTCTGAGAACGAGATATATAATGTATGAAAAGGAAAACGTAAGGAGGTATTCTAGCACTCTTGTCAAGCAAACTTGGCTAGTGAGCATATCCCTGATCTTATCAGCACATCCCTCCCATTCTGCAGTGGAAGCAACTCCCCAGGGCGGTTTTGCAGAACTTTCAAGTAGAGGCCCTGCTGGGAATTTGGAAATAAATAAGTTCCAGGGCCACTGAAAGCTGCTGTGACCCATTCTTAACACAATGGGACCCTACCTTGAAGGACTTGTCACTTAGACACTTAAGGAGAAGATGTGAGTGTCTGTACAATGAAATTATATTCTTAATCTGAGATGGAAGCAGAGAACTTTTATGTGTTGGAATGAGCTTTAAAGAACACCTAGTTAAACCCATCTCATTTTTTAGACAAGAAAACCAGGAATTAGATTAACTGGACCATTTGTCCAAGTTCATACAATTTTTAAACACTAGAGCCAGTTTTCAAACCCTTTCTTCTGGCTCCAAGCCCAGGGGCTTTTTTAAGGCACAGCCATGACCTCTCAAGCAAGTGTAAATGAGTTCACTGATCAAGTGATATTGACAACCTACTCAGGCTAGATGGTATGTGTTGATGCTATGTGGAGTTCAATATAAACATACACATAGATAATATGAGTAGGTGGGTGGGTGGATGGGTGGGTGAGTGGATGGAAGGATGGATGGATAACTTGGGCCCTGCATTAGGAGCCGATGGTCTAGTTAGAAAGAGGAAAGTATCACACCATAGATGGGCATGTACGAAGCCAAACACAGATACTCCCAAGTCCAGGTGCTCCACATATCAGACAGATCAGACCAGCAGTGTTCTGTGGTTCATGAGAAAGGGGTCATTTTCAATAGCCCTGGGCAAAAAAAAAAAAAGCCTAGTGGGAAGGTGTGGCATTTCAGTGAGGACCCTGAGGGATAGATGCGAAGGTTCCACAGGGAAGAGGGCTAAGTCCAGAACATTGCTTTGGGTGACCAATAAAAAAAAAGAAAAAGGAGATGAATAAATAAACTAGAGCAATTTAGAGAGACTCAAAAAAATTTTTTTCTCTTGGATTTCCCATCCCTATACTTTCCAAATTTCTTCTTTTTCAAGTTAAACTCCCTGATACACTTGGAAAGGCATGTGCTTATAGAGCATTTTTCTAGAGATGTCAGAGTTCTATAGTATTCTATAGATAGATGATAGATAATAGAGATAATTGGTGATCAGTATATTTAATAACATTTCTATAGAACAAGAATAAAAAACTGTAAAGTAGGAAATCTGTCTACCTGGCAATGCTGTTTACAGCATTCATGGTTCAGAGCAGAATTCATTTGGAACACTGTTAATAAGGACGTTAACTGCCAGTAAAAATAAGTCAGTTACGTTTTCCCACCTAAATATATGTTAATACATTATAAACCTTACTAATTAGTCTCCACGTATTTTGAAATTGTGATAATTCAACTGAATTATCTGCCCTGAAGTTGTGCAGTGTATGTAGAAAAGCAGATAATGGCGTAAACAAGATTATTGGGAGAACACTTAAGAAAACAGGACTTTTCAAGTACTTTGGTAGCATTCATTTACATAAACACCCACATGTTAATTACAATTGAGTATTATCTATTCATTAAATTAAGCTTGTTGAGTCTTTACTTGCCAAAAGTTGTGTTCGTTTTGACAGATAGCTAAAAGTGATCAAAATTGCAGTTCTTTCTATATGTTCTGTAGTCCTGATTTTGCATGGATTTCCATACTTTATTACAGTGAGAAATGTTTGTCTCTCCTTTCTATTTTAACAGGCAGTGGAAATTGGAACATTTGTGTTACAAATCTGGAGAACTTATCACAGAAACAGGTTACATGGATCAGGTATATTTTCTTTTTTTGCATATAATTCTCAAAAATTCCTCAATGGTATGCATTAGCCTAATATGTGGCCTGTTTTTGTTTTTGTTTTTTTTTTTAACTTTGACAGATAATAGAATATCTTTACCCTTGTTTAATTATCACACCTTTGGATTGCTTCTGGGAAGGGGCAAAGTTACAGTCTGGGACAGCGTACCTACTGTAAGTGTGTGATATCATTTTCTGATGTCTGATTTCTGAACTTTAGAAGGTTTCTGTGATGTTACTTCATCATTGTTTATTCTGTTTCAGTTTTGAACAAGAAATAAAAACATTGAGATTCCATGGGCATGTTTTGAGTGAATAGTTGGGGGAGAGGGGACTTTAGCAGAATGTTTTTCCTCTTTTCAAAAAAAAAAAAAAGTTCTGAAGGCATCATTAAATTTCATTCACTTTTACCAACCTATTTATATGCAAATAAAATGCAAATTATTTCAGAGTATGTATGATTTTTAACTCTTTAATAAGATATTTGCAGTTTTGCTGACCAAGCCCTTCCATAGGTTTAGTTTATTTTTTAAGCAGAGAATTTATTAGTGTGTGCATGTCAGAATTAAACATATTGAGTTAAAGTTCAAGATCTTCCTGTGAAGTAAAATACTAACCTTTCTTTGGATCACATTAATGGCATTTAAGGGGGAAATCCGCTATCTTTGAAGGCCATGGCAGGGGATGCTTCACAGTTTAGCAGTTGGATATTATACATACCACGTCATTTAAGGAATAATTGTTAATCAGTGTAGACATTTTCAGTTAATTATGCAAGAGTTCGTGCTTGGGTTATTGTTTCTGTCCTAGCTTGCACATATCTGCAAAAGCAATTTGCAGTGGCCATACCCTGACCTTCAGTGTACAGTTTTAGATGGGAAATAAGGGGTTTTGTGTTTTCTGGTTGGGAGATTCTGAATAATGACTTCAGCCTGGTTAAGCAGCTACAGTGTGGTTTGAACCACATAACAGGCAGCCAAAAGCCTTTCTGGTCTGTCAACAGCACAAATTCAAAAGTGAGTGTGGGGGGAAGTGGCCTTGATGGTGGTGATGGCAGAGGCAGTGGGGGGCTTTCGGGGTCGACTGCCAGGCTGTCAGAGAGAGCTCATAAGTGTGGGATTATTAAAGGTAATGGAGATCAAATATTTTGATTGATGACATTTACAAAGCATTTATTAGGCTGGCAAGTGCTAATTTGACATTGTGATTCCTTCTCCCACCCACCCCCCCACCCCCCTAATTTTGGATCTCAGTCTTTTGCTAGGAAGTGCCCTTTGGCTAATTCTGTAGTAGGTATTAAATATGACATATCAGCCAGTAAAGATTCTTTGATCGCTTCATTAATTTACAAGCTCTCTGCTTGGCATTTTTGTTCATGAATTACTTTCCTGACTCAGGTTTGCATACAGATACACTGGAAAGGAGCATTTATTTTGTATGCCAGGGTCCCAGAATTGCAGCACAACCAGAAAGCCTCATGCAATCCAGACACAATATATACAATATACGCCGTCTTGGAGGCTTGGGAAAGAGGCTTGGAAGCCTCCTTTCATGGTCTCGCCTCCTAATTTCTTTCACAGAGGTAAGCCTCCTTTGCAGTGGACAAACTTTGACCCTTTGGAATTCCTAGAAGAGTTAAAGAAAATAAACTATCAAGTGGACAGCTGGGAGGAAATGCTGAATAAGGCCCAAGTTGGTCATGGTTACATGGACCGGCCCTGCCTCAACCCGGCTGATCCAGACTGCCCTGCCACAGCTCCCAACAAAAATGCAACCAAAGTGAGTACAGTCCTCGATTCTTCCCTGAGAGAGAAAAACTTGATGTCTTTCCCCCATTTGGAGTTCTATTATTTTCATTTTTAAGATTTGATTCTCAACGACTTTTTTTGTCTATGGAGCTAAGTTTGTTTATAGAGCTAAATTTTGCTGTAAGATTTGCCATACGCCTCTCATTAGCCTTGTTATTAATGTTCTCTCTGAAACAAACAAGCCCTTAAAGCACTGGATTTTAACAAGGCATGTGACCTGCCTACTGATTCCCGTAATTATGTGGCTGTCTTTTTATTTTAGCCTCTTGATGTGGCCCTTGTTTTGAACGGTGGATGTCATGGATTATCCAGAAAGTATATGCACTGGCAGGAGGAACTGATTGTGGGTGGCACAGTCAAGAATAGCACTGGGAAGCTTGTCAGGTAATCCAACATATGGAGGAAAAATCCAAGCCGTCTATTTTTTGTCCTTTTCTCAGAAACCACTTCCCTTCTGACATCTGCAAGTGTATTTGCATTAATACCTAACTGTTATCCTAGCTAGCTGCCTGGTGTAATAGAATCTTAGGAAATATTACTGGACCAGACCAGCTTGAAAGAACACCTTGTGGGGAATTTTTCAAGAGGAGATTTGTTGTTTTCATTGAGACTCTAGTTAGTGACTACAGGTTTTTAGAAGACCTGTCAGGTAGAAGATCAGGACAAGTGTAAAGTGGGCAGAAAACATTGGTCATAGCCAGTGGGGTGAAATGCTGTGACAGCTAAACAAGAATGATCCTCTGTGCACTGGCGGACTCTGCTCCGGCAAGCGTCAGGCTCTCCGTCTGAGATCTGTCCCTTGGGAGAGCCGTCGTCTGGGATTTCTGCACAGGCAAGCACGCAGCGCTGAGCCCAGCATATCTGGTCAAGCTATCTACTCCCCGACCCTTCCTGTTTCACTGAATAGAAACTGAGAAAGGAAATTGCCTATTAATTTAATTTCGGGGTATATCTGTAAAAGGTTTTGTAAGGTTACACCTTTAATATGGTACATCAATCTATTAAATAAAATAACCATCAGGTCCTGTTTAATGGAAACATGTGCTCACATAGAAGGAGAGAATGGCCACAAGTGAGTTGGGGGTGCTTGTTTGTGATTCTAAGCAGTGAGAACTACTTCCTGGAAATGCTGATGTTGTGTCTTTACCACCCATCACAGTGCCCATGCCTTGCAGACCATGTTTCAGTTAATGACTCCCAAGCAAATGTACGAACACTTCAAGGGGTACGAGTATGTGTCACACATCAACTGGAACGAGGACAAGGCAGCAGCCATCCTGGAGGCTTGGCAGAGGACGTACGTGGAGGTAAATCGCCAGTATTCCGACGCCTACCTTTGAATCTGGGTACAAACCCCTTAGTTACTAAATACTTCATTGTAGTAATGTTTTAAAACATTTTTTTTTCATTAGAATTTATTTTCAAAGCAAATTGTCATTTTGGGTACTTGGTGGGATGGAAACTTTTCTTCCTTTCCTAGATAGACATTGAAAATCTTAATGTCTGGGTGATGCTAATTCTAATTGGGATGCCTGAAATATTCTGAGTAACCAGTTGTGAACTCCAGAACTAAGGCATAACAGTGTTTAAAACAACAACAACAACACTTGGTTAGCAAGAAAAGGTGTCTGGAAAACATTAGCAAGGCATAGAATCTATTCACAGCTGCAGTCCCCTTGGTTAGGTCATATGACAGGAGCTGGCCTTTGTTTCCCAAGCAGTGACCTCTGCTGAGCTGCATGTGACCTTTTAAAAGTGGCCAGCAAACAAAGTGGGGAGGAGTCACCACAGGAATGAGTTGTTTTAGATTAGTGGGGAGCCGAGGGGACCCACAGATCAGTTGTACAGTGGCAGAGAGGTGAATGGGTGGAGTAAATAAAGCTTGGAGTGGGCTTCAAGGATTCTGGCTCACCGCAGCACCAGATTCTCACCTGATTAGCAATGGCCTTCATTGTTCCAGGCCCAGGGTCATTTCATGTTAGTCCAAGTTCAAACCTGGATCATGTAGAACTCTTTAATGCATCAGAAAAAAGTGAGGGTTGAGTGGAGGGGGCATGTCCCCCAAGATCTGTGCTGTCAAAGCCCATTGAAGCTTTAATTCCGTGTCGGACTTTATCCTTATGTTGTGACCACAGGTAGTTCATCAAAGTGTCGCCCCGAACTCTACACAGAAGGTGCTTTCCTTTACCACGACGACCCTGGACGACATCCTCAAGTCCTTTTCTGATGTCAGTGTCATCCGAGTGGCCAGTGGCTACTTACTGATGGTAACAGTCAATTCAGTTCTCCTGGGGGATGGGGCGGTTGGTTTGGTTTTTAGTTTTTATCTTTCCATGACCGCTCCTGCTTTTTAACTGCTCTTAACACACACGTGCATCCAAGACGGAGAGAGCTCTGCTTCATAACGGTTTCAAAAGTGGTCGTGTAAAGCGTTTTCTCCCATTTGTAGTTTGCCCATCTCTGACTCATATCATTTCATGTGATGTCTGTAATGTAAATTTTTTGTTGTTGTTGGATTCAATAAGTTCTACTTTTTGATTTGGGGTGATGGGTGGGGGAAAACATTAGAATCCTTACACATTCTAATGTTTGGCTTTTGTTTTGTGTCTCCCCCCACCGCCCCCCATCCCCCCTTGTTCCTTCACCTGCCCCCCACCCTGTGGTTCTGCTCGCAGCTTGCCTATGCCTGTTTAACCATGCTGCGCTGGGACTGCTCCAAGTCCCAGGGTGCCGTGGGGCTGGCTGGCGTCCTGTTGGTTGCACTGTCAGTGGCTGCAGGATTGGGCCTGTGCTCATTGATCGGGATTTCCTTTAACGCTGCAACAACTCAGGTACTAAAGGAGCCATCCATCCACTGTTTATTGACAAACACCCCTCCCCAGGCTTAGCCCTGCGGCCTCCTATGTGTCCCTGTCACCTAAAGAGTCTTCCGTCCTTTGCCACCAAGATGCCACACTTCGGGGGAGGGGGCTGCTGCCTCAAAGTGGAGCTCTTGGCAGTGGGGGGTGGGGGGGTGGGTCTGAGTGGGCTTGTTGCTTGGTTGAGGCACTTCACTTATCAGTGAAATTAAGACCATTTATTAGAGCCGTGGTTCCCAAACTTAGGTGTTTGCTAGAGTCACCTGGAGGGCTTGGACAACTCAGATTGCCCGACTCCACCCCCAGAGTTTCCAATCATCACTTCTCAGTGATGCTGGTCCAGGGCTCATGCTCTGAGATCTGCTGCTTTCCATGAGTGAGATTCTTTCTCATTTATTAATTTTAAAAAATATAACGGAGCTTAGAAATAGAAATGCACAAGATCTCCTGTGCGCTAAAACAGCTCGATCTGGGGGATTTAAGCCTCAGAGAAAACTAGATTCAATGGTGTGAGCTGTCCTTTGGGGAGCTTGGGGGGGGGGGGGGCTCTGGGGGTAGTGTTTTCAAGGGCTCGGGAGTGGTCAGAATTGGGCTTCACGCATCTAATCTGCTGCCCTTTGTTTTTGCTGCAGGTTTTGCCATTTCTTGCTCTTGGTGTTGGTGTGGATGATGTTTTCCTTCTGGCACATGCATTTAGTGAAACAGGACAGAATAAAAGAATCCCTTTTGAGGTAATAGAAAAGAAAAAGAAGAAAGCTTTGGGGACAGCCAAACTCCCCTCTGTTCTTGAGTTTTTGTCCTCTAATTTTCTGTAATCTGGCCCAATAAACATTTCAGTCCCAAGTCAGTGATGTGGTACTGGCTCTAAATAAGTAAAAGAAGTTAGAAGAATCTCAGAACACTTATTCTAAGGCCCAAATTTGCTTTTCTGTTTTGTGTGTGTGTGTGTGTGTGTGTGTGTGTGTGTGTGTCTCACTTTGTCCCCATCACACCCTCCCCCACACCTTTTTTTTTTTTCAAGTTTATTTATTTTGAGAGAGAGCAATCGAGGGAGGGGCAGAGGGAGAGAAAGAGAGAAAGAACCCCAAGCAGGCTCCACACCTTCAGCACACGGCCCAGTGTGGGGCTCGAACTCATTAACCTTGAGATCATGACCTGAGCTGAAATCAAGTGAGGACATTTAACTGACTGACCCACCCAGGTGCCCCTCCCCCACACCTTTTAAATCTGAAAATTTTACTTAAATCATTATCTTGCAGCTCTGTGCTTTGGATGTCAGAGCCATGAACAACACATAACCACGTAGATAATCCTGAGAACTTTCTCAATGCCAGTGTTAGGGGGTAAGGCAGAGATCGCCCTTTCTTTCTTATACCCCAAAGTCAGCATTATCGACTCTCTGCTGTCTTACTTTGTCATGTATGTGAATTGTTCACATGGTCTGTGCTCTGAGGGCACCCTGCCCTGTGCAGTTTTCAGCACTGTGGTTTCTCATGCTCAGGACAGGACTGGGGAGTGCCTCAAGCGCACGGGAGCCAGCGTGGCCCTCACATCCATCAGCAACGTCACTGCCTTCTTCATGGCTGCATTGATCCCGATTCCCGCTCTGCGGGCGTTCTCTCTACAGGTGAGTCTCCAGTGATGAAACCTATGGTGAGCACCCCACGTTGACTTTTCTCCATTAACACGCCTCCAGTCCTACTGTAGCATATACCATATGGAGCTCGTGTGGGTGGGTGCTTCTTTAAGCCATAACCCTCACAGTCCCCCTAAAATACAGCCCAGGGTTCTTCCCTTCCTTTTAGTCCTGTAGCCCAGATGCCTGTGGCCTGGGTGTCCTCAAGACCTGGTGCCTTAGGGAGCGGCTCTTTCCTTTACAGTTAAACTAAAATGACACCAGAGCTGCTCCATATAGGATGCCAGGAAGCCCCTGCTCCAGATATCCAGAAGTCCTCTGGTCTCATCCACAGTGTGGCCAGCTTCTGGCCATCCCTGCTTCGAAATCCCACTCAGTTTCTGTGCTTACCCCAACATGCCACCCTCTGTCTATTTCCCTAAAGCAGCCTCAACACAAGGCAGTTGTACAGAACACACTTCATTGACTATGAAGACGAGCTTGCAGTATAGACCAGGCTAGGCGATCACTTAGAATTGAACACATGGGGGTTATAATGGGTGCAGATCCTCCCCCACTCCTGCAGTCCAATCTACACATAACATTTTTTTTTCTGAGAGAGAGAGAGGCAGAAGGAGAGGGGGAGAGAATCTTAAGCAAGCTGCACGTCCAGCACAGAACCCTTCATGGGGCTCAATCTCACAACCATGCAATCATGACCTGAGTCAAAATCAAGAGTCTGATGCTTAACCTGCTGAGCCACCGAGGTGCCCCTGCGTATAATTTTTGACTCTCCCCAAACTTAACTAATAGCGGCTATTGACTGGAAGCCTTACTGATAACATAAACAGTCAATTAACATATATTTTATGTTCCGTGTGTTATATACCGTATTCTTACAGTAAAGTAAACTAGGGAAGGAAATGTTATTAAAATCCTAAGGAAGAGAAAGTACTTTTACAGTGCTGTACTCTATTTATTGAAAATAGCCTCCAAGTGGACCTGTGTAGTTCCAACTTTAGTTGTTCAAGGGCCGGCTGTATTAGCTTCCACTGTGCAGATGTATTGGCCACCCTCTGCCTGCAGGGGGTTCATTGGTGGGCCCTTGCTTGCCACCTTTCTCCCTAGTTCCCCCACAGTCTCTTCTGTCCTCTCCTCTGCCTTCTTTTGGTCTCCTCGTCCCCTCTCAGGCTGCACAAAAAGACTCAGAATTCCTTTCCCTTCCTTATGCGGAGCAGTTTGGCTTCTGCATTGTTCTCCTTCCAAACTAGGCCCTTTCAAAGCACCAAGATATTTTTTGAACAAAGAGCCAGCTTATGTGAACGGTAGG
This sequence comes from Panthera onca, assembly GCF_046562875.1. Classification (NCBI taxonomy): domain Eukaryota; kingdom Metazoa; phylum Chordata; class Mammalia; order Carnivora; family Felidae; genus Panthera; species Panthera onca. The sequence goes on along the minus strand of NC_138351.1, from coordinate 30,238,116 downwards.
AATGGAGAGCTCCCTGGGCTGGGGCCACAGCAATGGTCCATTCTATGCTTGGCCTGCAGTGCCGGTATCGCCCTTCAGCTGCTTGAAGCCCCCAGGGATCCGGAAATCGATCAGCACAGCAGGTGAAAGCTCACCGCCCAGTTTGAGATGTGGCCTTCCTGAGCCCGAGATGGTTTTGGGTTTTGATGTCTCAAAGACGTTATTGCAGTTTTGTGAATTAAATTCAAATTTTACCTTTCTTTTTCTCTTACAGTGTGATGCGTAATTTATGAGATGGCCAGGTTTTTAAAGGAAACTACCTTTGGTGTCACTTTTTAAGCCTTATTACATCCGTCTTCTTCATGTTGCTTTACTCTTGTAAATCACCAAAAGGTGATTGTGACCAGGAAGAGAAACGGACAGATGATAAATTATGTTTCTCTTTATACTTTGTCAACACGCTTCGCTCTTCTGTAGTCTTCATATTTGAATTTCACTTCACTAATGGCTAATAAAGACCTAAGCAAGTAATGATGCTACTGCATTTGGGATGCTAGACTTACTTAATATTTAGTGTAAGACAAGACATGAAAAAAATTTTTATACCAGTCACTATGACCACCACCCCCAAAAGAAAAAGGGTTTATTACAAAAATATATATAAAAATAGAAGCAGTAAGTGAATTAATGAATAAAGGTAAGCCTTTAATGACCAAAGCACAGGAAAATGAAAATATAAGTGCTCAGTAATGTGGAAGATCAGTGAACATTGCCACTAAATTATGGGTGCAACCAAAGTTCTAGAATGCCTTTTTGCATGGGCATCTGCGCCCCCGCATTTTGTCTCCCGTTCTTATTACATATAGAGCAGATTCTAGTATTGAAAAATTGTTGTACTCCTTGGACAGTGGGACCCTGTCTCCCACCTGTCTCCTTTTCTGCTTGCCTTTTTCTCACTGTTCTTTATTTCCGCTCTGCCTCACACTCCTTCTTTTCTTCTTGTGTGTGTCTCTCATTTTCTCCTCTCCTCTCTCAGTATACACTGATGATTCATCAGGACATACTCTCCTTTAATGATATCCTATGGTGTGGTGCTGAAAAGCTACATGAGTTTTCCTTACGTCTTTTAGAAAATCCAGTGCGCTAAATTCTCCCAAGGTAAGCACCTTACCAAGAAGAGAGGAGTACTGTGAGTTTTGCATTTCTATTCTGAGCCACTGGGGTACCACTTTAGAAAATTGAGGACTTCCAGGAGTCTTCATTTATTAAAGACTGGCTCTGCCATAGCACTGGCTCATGCTCTGTCAAAAAACTAACAAAAGCAAAGAAAAGGAAAGAAAGAAGAAGATAATGTAAAAAGAAAAGAGAGAGAATGTGTTTTGCAGTAGCCATCAGAAATTTACATTGGTTTCCTTTTAAATACACTGACATTCAAAATTGACCATTATGTAGCTTCTTCTCTTTCTTTTAGTGAATGACATTAAGTTGTGCCTCTGGGTATTCATTTGTGTTTATATTTTCAGGATACTACAGATTAAGCCTCAAAAGAGAGAGATCCACAGTGGTTCGGCCTAATAATAAGTCCATGTTAATTTAGGATTTTTCCCTATGGAAATTTTCCAACTGTCTAACTTTACACAAATAAATAGAAAAATTTTCCCCAAAGAAACCATCTTAGACTTCCTTGTCAATGTCCATCCATCTGTCCAAATACCACCTCTGTGCCAGAAAGCAGTGGCTTTGGTAACCAGTGCCCCGCACTGGGCTTTGCTGGTAACTGAGTGGTGTTTGTTCTTCAGTGAAAACTCCCAGAACAGAATGTCTTATTGTTCCAGACAGTATGAGGGTTTCAATGAGGGCCCCCCTAGGCAGGGCCCAGTTGTCTTCGTGTCGCAGCAGGGCCACCATGGGTGCGTTGCAGGGGGCAGGGTGGAACACAGAGGATGGGGACATTTCCCTTAAGCACCGGAATTAGAATTGATTGACAGTGCAGATCATCCCATCATCTTTTCAGATTTTCTACAATTTCTTAAACTCCCCTTTGCTCCAGCAATGACACATGTCCCTTGCTGAGAGACCTTGCAGTTATTTATTTATTTATTTATTTATTTTTACTATTTTAGTGCACTTGAACAGGGCATTGAAACTGTGTCATTTTCTTGTCAGAATATGTGCTCCCTATGTATGTAATATGCCACTTGACAGTAAGCATGGGCGAGATGCTACACTTTGGAGTTCTGGGGTTCTTCATTTCCCCCACAGACTCCTCCAGTGGATATGGCTGATACCAGATGTGTTCCACAGTCACTGTGGAAGCATCGGTGTCATTCAGCCCAGAGCACCTGGGCCACTTGCGTTCCTCATCCTCAGGAACTTCTGTCCAGAGTGAGGCCCAGAGTGTTCAATCTGCATTCCACCCCTGAATTCTGAACATGCTTATCATAGAAAGAAAAGCTGAAGGGATTCCACCTCTTGGACTGAATTTTCCTGAAAAATCTCCTTGAGAATCAAATCCGTTCTTCCCAGCACCCCTGTGGTCAGATTGGTCAGGAGTCCTAACCCCACCTACATTCATCCCCTCAGGAGGTGACCAGGTGACAACAACTCCCAGGTCTCAGGCTGAGGGCTTTGACATCAAGCCTGTATTTAAATTCTGTTTACTCCATAACCTGAGGCAGGTGACCATCCTCTGCACCTCGGACTCTCTGTTAAGTAATAGTGTCAACAGCAGTAATAATGGCTGACCTGGTTGCTGTGAAGACCAGATGAATCATGTGTTAATTCCCTGGTCTCTCATTACTCCCCCTTTTACTCCTTTCTCTTTCCCTCCACAGAATTTTACGTGTCCCCCCTCAGACACTGCTTGTCAGTTTCCTCCACGTGGTACATCCTTCCTCCTTGCCCCCCAGAGTCCTATTTTTGTCTTCTACACCTCCCAAGTACCTGCCTTGACCACCCTCTGCCCGCCATCCCCACACGCACCCGCACCTGCACGTTCTTTCCTCCTCTGAGCTGCTCTGAAACCCTGTGCAAGCTTTTACTACTGTATATATCAGCCTGAATCATAATTTGTTTAAAGGTCTGGCTGTGTCGGTCCTTGGAGAGCACCAGGATTTTGTCTTATTTCTCTTTTTGTCTTTAGTACCCAGCTCAGTACCTTGCCTTTTCTTTTGAAAGTATTTGCCTCTTGGATGAATCCTCCAGGCAAAATAGTGATTTGCTTATTAAAACAAGTCTGACCTTCCATACATTAGAGTGGTTAAGTCCACAGGTTTCATATGTTTTGAGTTGATGAGGAATCTCAAAGCAGACTAAGAAGAGAGAAGTTATGTAATTTTTAGCAGAAGACTTGATTATTTTTCAGTTTTGTAGACTTGACAGGGAATAAATTATTGAAGGTCCCTTTCCAGAACTTACACTTGCTCTCTCGCCTTGAGCATAAATTCACAATTACTATGAAAAGTTTTTTGCAAAGTTCTCTTCTAATTCTGTAAGGTATCAGTTATAATCAGTCAGGTTTTCTTTTCTCACCTGGAGATTTACCCAGTTGGAGAACGTTTTAGAACTAAGTAGTTCTTCAGAAAGCTTCCTAAGAATTTTTAATTTGCAAAAAATTTTCTGATGATTTCTTGGTTACTTAGCATTCCAGTTGCTTTTTTTCTTTATTGTGCCGCTTCTTTCCATGCTTTTCTGAAGGGGAGAGCCCTTTCAACTGTCCTCTGTTGACTTTCCCCTATTAACAGCCCAATTGTGTAATTTTTACTAGGTCAGCAGGAGATTTGCCAAAGCACTACAGAATCTAGCCCCATGTTTATTCTAGGTTATGGAGTGACTTTTGAATCTGTACTTATTTATTCTGCATACTATAATCACACGCAGGAATTTCTTTCTGCCTTACTCTCCTTGACCTTTTATGTTACTGTGCTCGCATACCCCACAGGCTGCTCCAGAGGCTATTTGGAATGTGCCTATTAAAAACCTCAGGGGATGTGTTTGAAATTTTATTTCATGTTTTAAAGGTGACATTTTGATATACCCAATCCACTTTACATATAAATATTCTAAGTATAAAATCAGAGTTGCGTGAAACTCTTAGAAATGTTCTGAAAGGGGAATGTTTGTTTTAAATTAAAACATCTCAAGTATATTCTGTATTCTGCCTTTGTAAATTTGGTTTGGTTAGGTTGCTACCAAGACACTCATTTCATTCCTGTGTTTGTACATCATGGGTTCGTGAAATTCTAAGAGATAGAAAGGATCAGAACGATGGGGCCTGTTCTAGTCAGATGGTCTCTTAATGATGGAAGAGAAGCAAAAGGATGAGAAACTCCAACATCTATTTCAACTTTCTTTCATTTCCTTACTGAAGTGTTTAAAGATGATGTTTAATTTTTTAAAATTTTTTTAATGTTTGTTTATTTTTGGGAGAGAGAGAGCATGAGCGGGGGAGGGGCAGAGAGCAAGGGAGACACAGAATCTGAAGCAGGCTCCAGGCTCTGAGCTGTCAGCACAGAGCCCAATGTGGGGCTCGAACTCACAAACCGTGAGATCATGACCTCAGCCGAGGTCGAATGCTTAACTGACTGAGCCACACAGGTCGCCCAGAAAGATGTTGTTTAAAACATCTTTATTTTCAGAGCAGTCCTCTGGCATATTGGTGACCTCTGCTTTTTTTTTTTCTTTTTTTTCCCCTGCTTCTAGGCGGCTGTAGTAGTGGTATTCAATTTTGCTATGGTTCTGCTAATTTTTCCTGCAATTCTCAGCATGGATTTGTATCGACGGGAAGACAGGAGATTGGATATTTTCTGCTGTTTTACAAGGTACAATTTCTGGCTGCTGTGACTTTTATTTGTTGGGTACAAAGTGGTAGGGTTTAGAGAGGTCTTTAGTCTGTGGACTTGGAAGAAAATGTAATCAACAGGGCTTGTACCAGCGTGATGGAGGCAGAGGAGATAATGGACGGAGGATGCTTTTTTAGGGATATCGAAAGACTGGGGCTCTCCCCGCCCCCCTCCGCCCCGCCCCTGCCAACAGAAGACGCAATCACAGCCCCAGGGTTGTGATGTGCATGGCCATTATTTCTCCTGTGGATCAGTTTTGCTGATTATCAGGAGTGTGTCATATCTGTATGGATTCAGGCAGAACAAAGTTTGAAAACCAACCATCCAGAAAAAATACAGCCCTTTGGGTGTTGTGGGATTGGGGGGGGTGTTTTGGGGCAGTTTTTAGGAATTATGCTTTGAAGGGGTTCATCAGCGTGTAACTTGATTTTGTCAGCCAAATTCAGGTTCAGCCATCCATTTGGCTTCCTTTGACTTACTAGTGTCTATGTCCAGATGGTTAAATCAGGTGACATGTGTGAAGTTGAGCAGTACGATATTTTCCTCCTAAATCAGAGCTATGTAAAATGGATCTTGTCAGTCATTGGCAAAAATGAAAGCACTTTGTTTCCCTGTTTCAGTTATACCACTACAACATATTTTTCCCTCTCAGCCCCTGCGTCAGCAGAGTGATTCAGGTTGAACCTCAGGCCTACACGGAGACTCACGATAACACCCGCTACAGCCCCCCGCCCCCCTACAGCAGCCACAGCTTCACCCACGAAACCCAGATCACCATGCAGTCCACAGTACAGCTTCGCACAGAGTACGACCCCCACACGCATGTGTACTATACCACTGCTGAACCACGCTCTGAGATCTCCGTGCAGCCCGTCACCATGACCCAGGATACCCTCAGTTGCCAGAGCCCCGAGAGCACCAGCTCCACGAGGGATCTGCTTTCCCAGTTCTCAGACTCCAGCCTTCACTGCCTTGAGCCCCCCTGCACCAAGTGGACACTTTCATCTTTTGCCGAGAAACACTATGCTCCTTTTCTCTTGAAACCAAAAGCCAAGGTAATCTACCAAAACAGAAGATTCTTGTCTTCAAGAAATGGCAAAACAGTCTCCTTTGGAATTCATCAGGTTGCTTCTTTGGGTGTCGCTTCTTTCAGGCCTTCTAAAGAGTCCATCCATTTAGCATGTGAGGCCATTTTAATGAGCTCATCTTCTACAGCAGTGAATCTCTATGCAGCAAGTGCTTCTGTGAATTTAGTTCAACTTCTTACATTATAAACATTTCATTCTTCATGAGCTTATTTTTAAAATATGCTTACTATGATTACTTGTTTTTCCCTGCGGGAGAATGACCCCTACATGCTGCATCCAGGCCATTGTGGTGATAAAAGTGGGGTCTGGGGTGCCTGGGTGGCTTGGTCAGTTAAGCGTCTGACTTCAGCTCAGGTCATGATCTCACACTCCGTGAGTTCGAGCCCCGCGTCAGGCTCTGTGCTGACAGCTCAGAGCCTGGAGCCTGTTTCAGATTCTGTGTCTCCCTCTCTCTCTGCCCCTCCCCTGTCCATGCTCTGTCTCTCTCCATCTCAAAAATAAATAAACGTTAAAAAAAAAAAAAATTAAAAATTAAAAAGTGAGGTCTAAACCAAACAGCTTGCTTTTGTTGAGGGAGAGTCGATCCCATCCTCTGACTCTGATCTTGTGCTTTTTACTGTGTTACAGGTCGTGGTGATCTTCCTTTTCCTGGGCTTGCTGGGGGTCAGCCTTTATGGGACCACCCGAGTGCGCGATGGGCTGGACCTTACAGACATTGTGCCTCGGGAAACCAGAGAATATGACTTTATTGCTGCACAGTTCAAATACTTTTCTTTCTACAACATGTATATAGTCACCCAGAAAGCAGACTACCCAAATATCCAGCACTTACTCTACGACCTTCACAAGAGTTTCAGCAGCGTGAAGTATGTCATGTTGGAAGAAAATAAACAGCTTCCCAAAATGTGGCTGCACTACTTCAGAGACTGGCTTCAAGGTAAGGTACTGCTAGAGGGCGTTCGCCCTTTGTAAACTCACCCTTTGGCCCTTGGTGTGTTCAGCGTCCACAAGTTCCCTTTGTTCGCTTAATTAAAGTGTTAGATTATAATGTAACACTGACGTGTTTCATTGACTCCTAAGTGTTGCTTAAAATTCTTATATAGACTGTTTCTGGGGCAGCCTCCCAAATCTGGCTTTCACCTATTAAATGATGCAAACAGTTCACACGGGTGACTCAGGAACTTCCGTAAGAATTTATGGGTGCACATTAGAAAATGGGAAAGTATGTTATAAAATAGGGAGCTGGGTGCTTCTAGTGCTCTTTTTTGGATGGTGGTCAGTTGGATGACCAAGTGAAACCAGAGTGATGGAATTTCTAGACTGACTTCTTGTCAGATTATGGCTTACTATACCAGCGGATTTTGCATCATTGGTGAATATAATGTAAAATTCCATATTTTGACCGTCTTTTGATTTGGTGTATGAAATAAACTTATCAGTGCTTAACCACATCTCACAGTACTTCTTACTGTAATAATGAGTCAAATTCTGCTGTAAAATGCCTTTCTTACTTCTTACCTTGTTCTTAGAAACATTTCTAGGAAACGGTAGTCAGCTGAAGAAAAAAAATGGCTTAAATATGCTCCTAACTGCTGACTGAATATGAATGTATTCAGTGATTCAAAGAACATCTGTTCATTTATTCCATGTTGACACATGCAAAGTGAAGTGGGGAATCAAGATAATTATCCACACAATTCAAGCAAAAATGCTTTTACTGAAATACCCAAATAATTATGGCCCCCAACATTTTTTGGCTTAAGTTATCCAAATGACTGTCTTAATTTCCCACTTAATTAGGCTTGTTTAAACACAGATTTGAGTGCCTTTTTTGGTCTTAAGTCAATACACTTGTATGTAAAGATTAGGCAGCCAATTTCCCTGTGAGTTTGCATGGAATGGTAAACAACTTGAGTTTGATTGAAAATTCTTCAGTACAGTTTTTCTGGCCTTGACTTCTGTTCTTACAGTTTTGTTCATACGTATATACCAGATTTGACCTCTTTTTTTGAGGAAGGCAAAGAGAACCACATGATCTTAATACTATTTTTTAACATGCTCTGAGATTAACTCAAATTTGTTCCAAGTCTTATTTTTGACAGTAGTTTGGGAGGTAGTGTTTTTCAGATAATGGGTCAAAACAGGACCAGACAGTTGAGAGATTCCCTGCTTTTCATTTTTCCTCCGTTGGCCAAAGACATGCAAATAGCTTGCCACGAATGACAAAAGAGTGCACTGCCAGTATCTGAGCAAAGGAGGCTTGTTGTAGAATTGATTTCAGTGTCTTCAGCCATTCCTTTGGAAGCTCAATATGGCATGTTAGGCGGAGCTTGGGAAGAGGGCAGAGGGGTCTGCAGGCAGTGCTGAGGGCTAACCTTTTTATAGCGTATTGTAAATTATCCCTATGCTTTCATCCATTTAAAGACCTAAAGCAGTTGGACTTGATAATCACACTTTTTTAAAGGTGCCATTGAATCATGTTCTGATTGCTAACTGAACAGCACCCACCTAAACCAAGTGAGACCTGTTCATGCTCCCAAGTCAGGGTCCCAGCCAGCTCTAGAACTCTGCTTGTGACTCTTAGGAGGTCTCGCAGAGAGCACTGGACACAGAATGGCCAGATAATGGGACACTTGGGTTGCCTAGATACTTTTCAGGCCTGTCAAGTGGTTGATTGGGTCTTTGGACACTTCCTGCAAGGAATCAGCTCTCCTTGAATCATTCAGAACTTACTGTGCGATTGTTAAGTGTTGGGAACCTTGTTGGTTTTTAGTGGAATTATCACTAAAAACCATGTCGTGCTGTTAATCTTTATCGACATTCCAGTAGTTTGGGAGGAGTAGTTAACTCATACAAAATACATAATGGTAATACCACATGTTATCTTTAAATGCACATGCAAGGAAGGCTAAGTTGCAGGTAAAAACCACACTGTACATCATGTCCAAGTGGTGTTCGTTTATATTTCACACTGAATTATGCAGATAAAATTTAAATTAATGTTTTCTTTTTAGGGTTCCATATCAAGGAGAAATTGACAATTGGGATAATTAGCTCAAAACTCTCACTAGAAAATGAAATTTAGTATAAAATTTAAAATGAGACAGGTTCTAGCTGAAACTTTTATGTTTTGCTATAAGATGGCAGTGGAGGCAAAAGCCGTGTGCCTCGTTTTGTGTATAGAATCATATGTTATACATGCATCTTAGGCCAACTCATTGTTACTCAAGCTTTTTAGTAATTAGTCAGAAAATAAAATAATCTGAGTATACAGACTTAACTTTTCTATGAGGTCAGTGACTAGTTCTCATTGGTGTTTGTACTCCCAAATAGAATGAATGGCATGGGGAGGCCGGCAGCATGGATGATGAGTTGAGCTGAGTTGCCGACAGGGTTGACCTCCCCAAATCCAATCTCTCTTACTTTGGTTCACTGTAGGGTGTCCCCAGATCCTTAGTGCATAAGTATCTTAAACTTACACTCAGATTTTTGGAACACCCTGTTTGCCACTAGACATCATCGGTGCCCACGATAACTCTGCTGATCTTATTCCTGCCTTTAGCAAATAACTTCCTGAGCACCTTACTGTGTTCAGGGCAATTTAGAGCATCCACGGTTGAAGCCAACCCTGGAACTCTGGATCCTGCTGCCTGGATCCAAAGCTTAGCTCCAGCCCTGGCCTGCTAGGTAGCCTTCATCAAGTTGCTTTCCAAGCCTCAGATGAGGAAACTGAGTGGAACCATAATGCTAACAGGGCTGTCTCATGAGGTGGTTGTAAGAATTACATGAGCAGTGATCAGTGTAAAATGCGAGACAGCTCAGTGCTCACTGAGCATGAGTGGCTCCCTAGGATTAAAGGATCAAGAGGGAAAGGGTTAAAGTACCACACAGGCCATGAAGTGATGAAATTTCTATTAAGGCAAGGAAAACAGACCAGGTCTCTTTTCTGGGGAGAGGAGGGGTTGATTTTCCTCTCCTGTTTATTTTTTTTCAAAAACAAAAAAAGGCTTTAGGTAATAAAATAACATCTGTTCCATACGGCTTGTTGTGTGCATGCCTCACTGTGAAAAACAGTCTGTGTGAGAGTTGGGAGCGCGGCTGCTCCGGTGGTCCCCCCCGCCCACCGCTCCTCCACACTGGGCCTTCTTTCACCACCGAGCCCACGGGCCTCATCCCCACATTGTTCATGTAAAAACAATGCCCACAGCAATGTCAGCAGGAAGGTTTAAAGAGAGAGACAAGGAGACAGGGTCCTGTGCCGCCCTCTCACCCTACTTCATACCCCAAGAGCTTAATTATTTTGAGCACTAAGGGAGCCAGTATTTTGGGGGGTGGTGTCTTTGAAGTCACTCGAGGCATGTCGTGAAATGAAAGGAACCCTTCTCCCTTCTTACTGGCTATGTCTAACCCGTGCATACGTAGCTTGTTCAAAAGATGTGGTTTCCTGAGCTGCCAGGGCTGGGGAGTTCTAGTTGGGAGGGGATTTGGGGAAAGCAGGGCAGTGGGAAGGGGGTGGGGTGTCAGGAGGGTGTGGTGGGGGGAGAGTGTGTGCACACGGGATCACTCAGCCCCTAAGGCCGGGTCACCAGGGCCCTGTTTTCTCTTCCAGCGCGCTTATCTCTTTACAGCTGTAGCCAAACCATCAGGTCTGTAATGATGGTTTTGATTACAGAGGCCAAGCACAGCTGTGTGTGGTGGGCTGGTGGGCTCGCCCATCCCCCACCCCCAGAAAGCCCTTTCCTTCCCCTCCCTGTGCTTGCGGTTTGTCATCTGTTCTCACAGAGCCCCCTTGTATTGGCCTGTGGCTTCCTGTTCTCAATCTGATCCAAATTTACCCCGTGAGGCATTTCCCTGCGCACACAGGCGCACCCGAGATCCCTCCCCTCCCCCTCCCCCACACCCCCCTTCTGAGGAAGGGTGGCAAAGAGGAACAGTCGAGAGTGAATAGGTGTTGGCTGTGATCTTTACACAACCTGGCAGCCGATCCCACAGCTTGTATTAGCTCCACAAGCCGAACAGATGGAACAAATTGACAGAATCGTGTTCACTCACCCTGAGCTCGAGAAGCAGCTGAGTTGCTGTTTGAAGTTGTGAGTTTGAATGCGTTTTTCCTTCTCTGAATGTACTGAAGAACCCACGGCTTCAGCACCTGACCGTGGCATGAAGTGGCCAATGAGCCCATGCGTCGTCCTCACCCAGCCAGCCGGCTCTCCCAAGCTCTCTCTCTCTCTCACTTTCTTTCCAAATAGCCATGGGGGAGAAGCAGGGGTTTCTTTTTTTATGTAAAGGTAAAACACGTATATTTGATTCCCAGAAATGACTATTCCCCTCTTCCGCCTTTGAAGCAGGGATTGTTAGCAACCTGAAGTTCACTCATGACAAGTCTAATAGTGTCACTTGAACTTGATATAGGAAAACAAGTAGAACAGAGAGTCTTTGAGGTTGACGTCAAGTACTTCCTTGTCCTGCTCAGCGTCCTCAGCCCATCCCGTGGATCGTTTTGGTTAAGAAGTGTAATGTGTTATACACGTTTGCCTTTTCTAGGACTTCAGGATGCATTTGACAGTGACTGGGAAACTGGGAAAATCATGCCAAACAATTACAAAAATGGATCCGATGATGGAGTCCTTGCCTACAAACTCCTGGTGCAAACCGGCAGCCGTGATAAACCCATCGACATCAGTCAGGTACTCTCATGGCCTGACACCCTGGGGGTTTCAGAGGGCATCGTTGAGCAGAGCTTTGGGGAAGCTGCTATACTGAAGACTGTTCGACAGCCTACCATCCCAGCCTGCGCTGTCTGGAGACCTGAGGCATCAGGGGCTGAGAGAATACTGAATTGGCTCTGATTCACTTCATCCCATCAGCTAACTGTGTGACCGCAGGCAGAGTGCCTCGCTCTGCTCCTCTGTCAAGTGGGGACAAGTGTGTTACCCTCCCTCGGGGGCAGTTGTTCTAACCAAGGACCCTCAAGGCAGTGCAGGCTCTTTTGGATCCTAGAAAAGCTGTGTTGTACTGTTCTCTTTTGAAAATAGTACTTGTTACCATGTTGGTCTTGATTATATTCCGACTTGGAGGGCTGGTAGCAGTCATTTGAATGAGCAGAATTTGGGGCGGATGTGTAAGTTAGGAGACCAGAGAGGTTACTAGAGGGGAGGATTGGTTGCATTCGACTCCTGGGGTCACCCTGGCCCAGCAGGTAGAGGAGGAGGCTAGGCATGTGGCTCTGTGGTGAGGCAAACAGAAATGACGGCTGTTGGACCCTGAGCGCACCCACTGCTCTGATCACCCCGCTAGCTAATAGGAGCTGTTTCAATTTGGCGATCGTATTCTGCAACTACATCTGCATCTTCGGCGATGCCTGCATCCCGGCATATCCCTTTTGATTCCTCGGGCGTGTTGGGAGTGTGTTCGGACCCTTCAGATTTCACATGAGTCCAGCATTACTACCGGCTCTCCCCGGATCCCATTCCCTCTGCTCCTTGCAGCTTACTTGCTTCCCTCAGGCAGAAAACCGTCATGCTAATGATCTTCCCAGCAGCTCTGTTTATTGTCTCCCCTTTTTTGCTGGCATTAAAGGTGACAGATTTACAAAGTACATTGTTCAGAGTTATTATGGAGTGTGAACTTGGTGCTTTATGGCCGCATGCAGCAGGCTGTCAGGTTTGACAAGGATGTGGGCAGAGGAGCCTGTCGGAGAGATAGCAGGGGGATGCCCAGGGGCTGGGCCAGGCTTTAGGGACCAGGGACAGGGAGGAGCAAACTTGATTGGGCCAGGCCCCCGGATATCACTTCCTCTGCCTGGGAGGGAGAAAAGCGTGCTGCGTGCACGGAGGCCATGAGCTGTGCTATGTAATTCCAGAGACGGCTTGAAGACATGCAGTTGTTACATATCCCGGGGATTAATTGAATCCAGACCCCTGAAATTTCGTTTTCTTGCTCTACTCTTTCTTCCTTCACTCTTTCTCTATTAACTGCTGTCACTGGTGTTTTTCATTTTGTTAAGAAGGCCCAAAGCATTGGAATCAGGCCTGCACCTAAAGTAAACAGGAACAATATATTTGTGTGTTTGTGTATGTGTGTCTCTCTCACAGTGTTTTCACCTAAGCAAAGCCCACAGGACCTAGTATTTGCCATGCCCGGGATGGGGCATGCTAAGCGTGACCACATCCCTCAGAAATCAGGTTACCCAGAAAGAGTGGAGCCGTGCACAACCCCTTCCACTCTCTGGCGATGGGCATTTTGTGAATACACAGGTCATAGGAGGCTAGTGTTAGCAAAATTTATACAGATGTTGTTTTATTTTTATAGCTCTCCTCCATTTACTGGGTGGCATTTCCTTCAGTGTTAACAGCAGAGGTTAACTGCACACAGACGTGTATGGGGATTCTTGCCAGGTTTTTTTTCCCCCTTCCCCTCCTATAAATATGTTTCTCCAGATTGTTCATTCTCTGCCTTGGCTGCAGACAGTCTTTTAGCATTCAGATTTAATTGGTTCAGTCAATTCCTGGACCATCTGCAGGACTGTGTGTGTGTTATAAACACACCGATTACTGCACCCTCTGATAAGTGCGTTTTGAAAGAAAGCAAAGGTGCTCTGATGGGATTTTGTACATGTTCAAAGAAGGGGCATTCTAGTCATTATTGCAAATGCTGGGGCAGGGTTCTGCTCCCCCCACCCCTCCAGGGAGGAGTATGTTTACCTCCAGCCCCATTCTGAAGGACCCCTGTTCTTCCCATTTCGCAGTTGACCAAACGGCGCCTGGTGGATGCAGACGGCATCATCAACCCCAGTGCTTTCTACATCTATCTGACCGCCTGGGTCAGCAATGACCCCGTGGCTTATGCCGCCTCCCAGGCCAACATCCGGCCTCACCGTCCTGAGTGGGTGCATGACAAAGCTGACTACATGCCGGAAACCAGGCTCAGAAGTAAGTAGCCCTCCAGTGGGGCCCGCCGGCAAAGGGCCTTACCCTGCTCTCCCAAGCTCTGTCATGGCCCTCATCTGCTGACGCTACCCAGGGTTCAAAAGTGTAAACAGAACAATATATTTCTTTGAGTTTAAAACTCTGGGAGACACAGGAGGATGTGTAATGGGATACAACCCGTGCTCTGTCACGTTGGGACGTGAGAGCCCCTAACCTCCGTTTGTAGCTTGCATTCTAGGATGTCCACCAGGCAGCTCTCTTTAATGCCAGCTGTTCCATGTGAAAGCTGGGGACGCCTCCAGGTTGAGTGGTATTTTACTATTGCAGAGTTTTATCGCTGGGGATTATATGTTTATCTTTACTTTGTCAACTCTGGCGTTGAAGGGATTTTTGGCAAGTTGGGTCATTCCTATAAGCCACCAAGCACCTGTATTCTGTCAAATCTGTTGAAACTGGAGCAGAATAGTTCTGTACACAGCAGCGTCCTCTTCCTTTCCTCTCTCAGCCCCGACCTGGAGAGGTGGTCCCATACGGATTTAATTTGCATTTATGTTTAGAGGCGTTAGTAGCTTATACCTTGGATATGAGGCCAAGGGAGGATGTGACAAAGAAGACCGGTCCCTTTGCAGACATGGCTGGAGAGGAAGCGGGTTGTGCTTCTCTGTATCTAAACCCCAGAGCCTTGTGGCAAGCAGCCAAGGCTTGTGTTAATGAAAATTTATAGTTGAGATTATAATAGGGCAAATCATGTTTAGCAAGTCAACTGAATGACCCCAAAGGGTCTGGAACACACAACGGCAGTAACTAAATGCTTGTTGTGTGAGGATTTCTTCCCCTGCTGCTGAAGACTTAGCATTGCATTAAAAAAGAAGCATGGAAGGTTTAAGTGTGTTAGATCACTAAAAGGATAAGAAAGTTAAGCGTTTTTCTCAGTAAAGCATGACTTTTGAGTTATTTTGTTCTCATAAGTGATTGAGTAAAACAGTTTGAACTTCGTATTTTCTCTTGTGTCAGTTGAACAAAAAAAATGCTCCCACCATTGAATTCTTACAAAAGTGACTGCTTCTAGAAGATTAAAATCAAAGGTTAAATAAATACACAGATCCTGGGCTCCTCCTCTCCCTAAGCAAATTAAAAAAAAAAAAAAATCAAATGTTGATTATTGAAACCTTTTTGAACCAAAGATTAAAACTGTAAAGGCCCGAAGACTGCCCTCGGTAGCTCGTTAGGGGAGAAGTGCAGTGAGGAACTCTGTTGCACAGTTCCCTGTCTATCCGTTGCCGTGGCGGAGAATGCGGGATACAGATCTGGGGATGGCCGCCAGCAGGGTTTGCCACGTCTCTTCCATGCCTGGGGCATGCCTGTTGACCAGAGCCTTCAGCCACAGCCCCTTCCCCCTGTCTTGTCTGTCCAGTCCCAGCAGCGGAGCCCATTGAATACGCTCAGTTCCCTTTCTACCTCAACGGCTTGCGGGACACCTCAGACTTCGTGGAAGCAATCGAAAAGGTCAGAACCATCTGCAACAACTACACGAGCCTGGGGCTCTCCAGCTACCCCAACGGCTACCCCTTCCTCTTCTGGGAGCAGTACATCGGCCTCCGCCACTGGCTCCTGCTATCCATCAGCGTGGTGCTGGCCTGCACGTTCCTCGTGTGCGCCGTCTTCCTCCTGAACCCCTGGACGGCCGGGATCATTGTGAGTTCATTCGGAGGGTTTTTGGGGAAGTCGGATTCCTTTCAGCCTAGCTCTTGCTGCAGCCGGGAAGTTGTGTTTATGTCTGGGCCTCTGGAGGAGGGTATAGATTGCATCATTCTTACTATATTTATTCTGCTGGAGGTGGTGAGGTTCGTGGTTAGGTAGTAGAGCCTTTAATGGCCTTCATCTTGTGTCCCTTCTCCTAAGACTTTAAACTTTCCATGTAAAGATAGGGGAGTTTTTAAACACATGTTCTATAGCAGCTCCTAGCATTTATTAAACACAAACACTCTGAGCATTTATTAAATACAAATGTAATTAATTTTTTTAATTTTTTTTTTTTTTTTTTTTTTTACTTAAAGGGCCTTTTTGTGACTACATCCCAGACCTAACATAGAGAAGATTCTTCTAAAACAGGGGAGGGGGAGTAATTAGAGAAATTAGGACCAGGGGTACAGAGGTAAAATGGGTTTTGAGATGGTTTTGTGGGTGGTATGTGTTTCAAACATTGAAGGATAATGATGAACTAGTATTGCTGACCAATTTTTTGGCATCCTTCTTCCAAGTATAATACTCTCAGATTTGAAGTAAGTTTCATAGAGAGTCTAATAAAATCATGGCAGTGTTTAAATTCCATGAACTGTGGTATAGACTTCAAAATGCCAAAATTATAAAAACAGAGACCAGGGCTGGTTTCTGTACCATAAGTCTGTGCAGCAGGTATGTTAAAAGGTAAATGTTTAGTCTGCAGGGGTTTTCATGGTACTTAAGCAATTGATGTTGTCCATCTTTCATTAGCTTACTAAAAGAAAGCAAAGGAAACTTTTATCGTACTTGCTCCCCACCCCCGCCACCACTGCCCACTGCCCCACCCCCAACAAGGAAAGACCATTCACTCCTTGTCTTCCGCCCGGGGAAAGTTTACCATTTTATTTGGATTTTCTCCCCTTTGACTCAAGAAACTCCAGTGTCTACCTCACAGATTTTCTTTCCATCTCTGTGCAAATTTTTACAAGGCAGATGGAAGGCAAATAAAAGCTTTTCCTTGGATTTAACTGTCTGCCGTGTCCACCCGCCTCTCTCCTCATTTCTTCAAAGTGAAGGCGCCTGTAACCTGACCCATGTCAGCTGACCAGAAGGTCCTCTTTTTCCCTAG
Source organism: Panthera onca (assembly GCF_046562875.1). Classification (NCBI taxonomy): domain Eukaryota; kingdom Metazoa; phylum Chordata; class Mammalia; order Carnivora; family Felidae; genus Panthera; species Panthera onca. The sequence continues at coordinate 30,221,429 of NC_138351.1, read as the reverse complement.
CCATCCTCTCTTAACCCATGGGCTCTCCAAACAAAAGCAAGGCTGCCTTTGCGTAAAAGAACTTTTATTCACCCGTCCTGTCTACTTTCTTTAGGATGCAGGGTACAGAAACCCAAAACACTAACGTTTCAACTCTGTTGTAAGTTTGGAAGGACACTTTCTGATGATTAAGATCAAAACAGAAGGAAATACCTTGTTTTAAACTGTATTAGATTTGTAGCTAGTGACGAGTCCATGTTTGTGTAATTCTTATATGCCTAAAATGGAATAATTGTCATTTTTTTTTTCGCTTTCTAGAGCAGGTGTGTTGGAAAAACAATTCATGGTAGAATACTAAGCGTTGCCTCTATGTACTCCTTGTACAGGCTGATGTCCCAAAACTGTCCCAAAATCTCCCTTGTCAGCAGGGGCACGGTGAAGTAAAGGCAGGTGTCCAAGTTAAAGCAAGTCAGCGCCTGCCTTCTGTCTGGGTTCCGGGTGTTTGTCCATGCCCCACCTGCAGCGAGCCCCTCCCTCCTTTGTCTTCAGCACCTCCAGTGTGTGTGTGTGCCCATCCACTCATGCTGTGCATCTTCCTGAAGGTGACGGTCCTGGCTTTGATGACGGTCGAACTCTTTGGAATGATGGGCCTCATTGGAATCAAGCTGAGTGCTGTGCCTGTGGTCATCCTGATCGCTTCCGTGGGCATCGGAGTGGAGTTCACCGTTCACGTTGCTCTGGTATGGTGGACCTCTTCACTGAGAACTTTATGAAGAGGCAGCGTGTTTCCTCTTGCTCTCGTAGTCTCCCAAGTTGGAAACCTTTCCATTTTCTCCAGTGTCAAGGAACACACATAATGACATGTCCTAGTGAAGAGGCTTCAGAGCACAGGCAGTCCTGTGCTGGGACAGGCTGAAATCTAGGCGGTGTCCTTCCCCACTGGGAAGCGGGGAGGCCCACTAAGGAGAAGTGCACGGAAGGTGAAAGAATACTGGGCAGGGTCAGCGTGGGCCAGGAAGGATTCTGCTTATTTGGTGCCCTTAGTGTCAGGTCCATAAGTTGTCACCTTGGTTCCTAAGTTCCATGCTGTGAGAGAGAGAGAGAGAGAGAGAGAGAGAGAGAGAGAGAGAGAGCGCGCGTGCGCGCACGCACGCACACACACACACAAATATGCATGGGTAAAGTGAGACCACACTCATAGGCCTGGCAGGGATGGCGTGACTGAGGGTGAGGCAGGTCAGCAGCCAAGGAGATACCCTGGGGCCGATAAGGCAGAGGAACTCCTTCTCCCCGTTAAGCCCACCCAGTTCCTTCCACCTCCTGGCCTCCAAATTCATGAAAGCAGAAAGTAAGAGAACTGGGGTTGTTCTCAATGGCATTTCTCCCCACTCTCTCATTCTGTGCCTAGTCCCGTGAATGGTTTGTTGGAGGAAGTTAAACGTCAGGGTCTTTAATCCAAGAGGCAAACCAATTGTGTATATTTCTCAGAAAATGATTCAAAAGCCTCCTAGCAGTGTGTGAGTCCTGTGCACACTCGCACTTATTACACCCTCATCCTTGGGGTTATTGATAGGTGCTCAATAAATAGTTGCTGACTGAGTAAATACTCATGTTTGGAATGCCCTACCTAGGAAACCTAGCACTGAGCTTGGGTCAAAGTCCTTTTGGCCTTGCTTTCTCAGTCACTAGCATTGATTTTCTTTGGGCTCAACACGTGGCATATGCATGCGTATATGTGTGCGCATCTGCACATATGCTGTGTCTTGTACCTTCTTAGTTTCTCCACAGGAGTCTTTCAGGGCCATTTTTATGCACTTTGGAGACTGTAAACTTTTGTGTTTCAAAAAAAATGTTTTGTTGAGGTTGTTCTGTTTTTCCTCAGTGTATAAGGAACAGCTGATAATACAGAAGCAATATTCTCTAAATTTGGAGCGTACCCAAATTTTTTTCCTCCATTGATCTGAGAGGAGGGAGAGGGTATTTTTTTTTTTATGTAATGTTTATTTATTTATTTTTGAGAGAGAGAGAGACAGTGATAGAGAATGAACAGGGAAGGGGCAGAGAGAGGAAGACACAGAATCGGAAGCAGGCTCCAGGCTCTGATCTGTCAGCACAGAGCCTGACACAGGGCTCGAACCCACAAACCATGAGATCATGACCTGAGCTGAAGTCCGATGCTTAACAGACTGAGCCATCCAGGCACCCCTGAGAGGGGATTTTTTTTTTTAAAAAGAAGAGCCCACTAACCTAGAGCTTAGAATGTAAATAATTCTTAGTATCATTTCTTCAAAAAAGAGAAAACCTTGAGAGTTAAGAATCCACCAGTCATTTTATTCTGATGTGAATGAAAATCACCTTTTTAAAAAAACTTTGGTAGCTAGCAATGCAAATAAGAGCATTCTAGAACAGGTTGTTACAGTAAAAATGAAAACTGCAGCCTTCAAACTGTTGTGGCACCCTGGGCCTCACACGTGAGGTAGTGTGAACATAAATGTCCATACCGGTGCTGGGTAAACAATTGAGGAATGCTTCTACCAGTTGTATAGATTTAATTCCAAGAATTTAAGGACTCTCAAGAGCCAACTCAGCTTTGCGAGCAGTAACCCCCCACTCAGTGCTGGTAGCCCACACTTTCATTGAGACACTCTCTACACTCAGGATATGGTGTTCCTACCTGATCCTGTATGTGAAGATCTATTTAAAGCAGGCAGTTACTGCTCTTCCAAGGTGTGTAAAATGATGGAATAAGGTTGGTGAGGAGCACTCTTCAGGGAATCAGTGGTTCCTGTCAGCTAGCTATTCCCACAGCCTAAGTTGTACATGAGATGATAAAACCCTGCTTGACCCCTGTGGCCTCATGGCCCAAGTATGGCACAAAATAACATGGTTCCAAACCATCTTGTTGCTTTTCTCCCAAAAGAAGAAAGGTAATTGTGTTGACCCTAAAGTCAACCCCACTCTGAAAGAGCAGATACACTTTAGAGAAAGTATGGACACTCATAGCACATTTTTGTAAACGTTTCTTTCTCCATCTGCTCAGAAGAACAACCTTAGTGTTCTTCCACAGGCTACCCAAGGGATGGGAATGCCCCCAGTGTGTTATAGACCTTGATTTATTTTCTTTATTTTTTTTTTAAATTTTTTTTAACGTTTATTTATTTTTGAGACAGAGACAGAGCATGAACGGGGGAGGGGCAGAGAGAGAGGGAGACACAGAATTGGAAGCAGGCTCCAGGCTCTGAGCTGTCAGCACAGAGCCCGACGCGGGGCTCGAACTCATGGACTGAGAGATCGTGACCTGAGCTGAAGTCGGACGCTTAACCGACTGAGCCACCCAGGCGCCCCTAGACCTTGATTTTTAAGGGGCTGTGACCTGCAGTGTGCCCGAGCTATGTCATCTCGGCATGTCCCAGGGCAGCCCTTAACTTTCAGGCAAAAAATGGACTTGTGCCAGCCTCAGTCCTCTCTTTTGGGGCCCCGCTGAAAGGCCAGGCAGGGTATAACAGTAACTGACTCATGTTAAAATGGTCCTGGGTCACACTGTCAAGCCAATAGTCTGATTGGTGTCAACAGCATTCTTGACCTAGCAGAGCTTTAGGAAGGTAAAGGAGGTGGGGATATAACCACATGGAGTTAAAATAAGCTTGAATTTCTTTTTTTTTTTAATTTTTTTAATGTTTATTCATTTTTGAGAGAGAGAGAGAGAGAGAGAGTATGAGTGGGTGAGGGGCAGAGAGAGAGAGGGAGACACAGAACTTGAAGAAGGCTCCAGGCTCTGAGCTGTCAGCACAGAGCCCGACACGGGGCTCAAACCCACGAACTGCGAGATCATGGCCTGAGTTGAAGTCAGATGCTCAACCGACTGAGCCACACAGGCGCCCCAAAATAGGCTTGAATTTCAAGTCCTGTATTTTTCTTGTGATACTTCCATGGTGTTTAGAGAACACAGCAACAGAAATGCCACGTCATCCACGAGGAAATATGTACTTAGCACCCAGTTGCACGCAACCCTCAACTAAGCCTACTCGGAAGTAAGATCTTGACCTGCCACAAAATCAGAAAGAATGCTGTCATTCTCACACCACAGCTCTCCCATGTGAATGCTGTGTGCTCATTCAGGTTGGGGGGGGGCGGGGAACCCAAGGGGAGTAGCAGTGAATAAAGGGACATTTTGCTCCTTTTTGTATAGTTTTGGTTTGGTTTTTAATTTAAAGTAAATATGCTTTCTGTCTTTTTTTCTCATTGTTCAAGATTTGCGTCAATATCAAATATGATGCAATATCATGAACAGGTCATTTTAGCGTAAGCCTAGATTTAGGTACCAGAGCAGCCCTGATTAAATAGCCCAGGAGCTAAATGGGAAGCTGTGAGGAGGTCCGTACAGGTCCATACAGACCAATTAAAACAGCTTGTATGTAGCATGCTGGACCAAGCTGACCATGGACCAGGCCCAGTCCGGGCATCTGCTCACCCCACGTCTTCTCCTTGCACAGGCCTTCCTAACAGCCATTGGTGATAAGAACCGCAGGGCCGTGCTTGCCCTGGAGCACATGTTTGCACCTGTCCTGGATGGCGCTGTCTCCACTCTGCTGGGAGTGCTCATGCTGGCAGGATCTGAGTTTGATTTCATTGTCAGGTAAGCAGAAGGGGAGAGAATCCTTATTTTTAAGAATTGTTACCACTGTTAGGATCTCTGTTGCTTACTTCCTTGTGTGTCCAGTAGACAGCAGCATGTCTTCATTGTGACTCTACTCTCCTTCCCCCTAGACTGATGGAGGTATAACTGACAAATCAGAATCGTAGTGTCTAAGGTATACAGCATGATGTTTTGATATGCCAACCAGTACATTGTGAAATGATTACCACAGTCTGTGACTCCACTTTCTCTTGCGTTTATTAATTCAGAGATATGCTGAGAGGTATAAGGAAAAGGTCTTTTTTAGAGGCCTTTTAGGGAACATCTTGGGGAGAAGAGATGGAGAGTCTGTGGCCAGCAGCAAAGACAGCTCCACAGCTTGAAACCAGAGGGCCACCCAGCACCCCGGCGTTGACCTGGGTTCCCCTCAACTGCCCAATTTTGACCTTGACTTCTCTTCCGAAACTATAGAAAACTTAAAAATACCTGAAATTGTCACCTACATTTCATTCTTTCAAGAAGCAAAGGTGGCATGCCCAGATTTCACATTCAAGTTCTCACTAAGATTTAGGGAGTCTTGGGTATGTGACTCTGGTGCCATGTGTTTGAAATCCAGGCCTAGTTTGGATACTTCTCCTTGGAACCCAAGGCAGGCAGTTTCTGGTAGATTTATGAAGAATGCGAGTTTGTGAGGTAGAAAAGAAGGGCCAAGGTTTCCTTCTGAAAAAAACTTGACAACTGCAGGGAAAGACCATTTTCTTGTCTGAAGAGCCTCCACAGCATCGTAAAGTAGCTACTCTTGGATGTGACAGTGCTGCTCTGTGGAGGGACAAGGCCAGAATCATCAATAAGTGAAAGGCCAGAATTAGAACCAAATGTGAGACATGACTGCATTGTTTGGGATGCTTCAAATAATCTGGAGAGAGAATAGAAAAAGGCTTTCTTGGTGTGCATGCCTGTAATAGGTCTTTGATTTTCAAGTAAAAAGAAGAGGGTTTAAAGTTTCAGCCCAAGTTCCCTTATTACAGAAAAAAGATCTATCCATTGGTCTGTGGCATACCCCATAACCCGTTGGGCAGTTCGGCAACAGAGAGTTAGCCTTCCTTGAAGGAGTGCCGGAGTTTACTGTGTGTAGTTTAGTACAGGGTAAATGAAGAGGTAAAATAGCTCTTGCATCGTGGACCAGTACTTTTCACACCACAGAGTGCTTATGAATCATCCAAGGCTCTCTGCAAATGCAGGTCGGATTGCACTGGGTGCAGGGAGCGTGTAGGGTGGGATTGGCATTTCCAGCCAGCTCCCAGGTGATAACCCAGGCTGCCAGTCTTCTCTGCACACACTGTTAATCACCTGACAAGCCAATTAGTACATTCTTGTTTGCCAATACCAGGTAGATAGATGTATGCCTAAATTAGATCAAGGTTTTGGCCTGAGTTTTATTTTCAGCTCTTAACTTCACTTTGGCTTTTCCTTTATTTTCTTAGCACACACATATTCAGGCATTAGTAGATGTTTCTTTATGGTATAAAACCCCTGTGTCAAGCAGAGTTTCTTCTGTGTTTTTCCTCACTCGACACAATGCAGTTACAAGCACCTCAGTGCCATTTTACACAACGAATAATGTGGACCCCGACGGCCTCCATGTAGCTTACAGTCTCTGGGGGGAGAGAGAGTTCATGACACTTCAGAACCATGGGAAACACTGAGTGTGATGGGGTCTCAGAGGATCTAACTCAGCCCTGTGGGGACGCCAAGTGAGACACAGAGGGGAAACGTAGCCAGAATTAGAGCAACCAGCTGGGAACCATGATGGAGGGCAGAATCCCAGCTCTCATCCAACCCATAGCTTCCTGTTCTCTCCCAGAGATATCAGGGTTCTTGTTTCAAGCACTTAAAAGGGCTTCCCATTTTCTAGAACTGGATGGATTAACCTGATAAAGCCCTCACTGAGGTCAACTAAATGAGCAGACATTGTATACGCTAAGCCGTCAGAAATCTAATTGGTCTGTTTATTCTACAGTTAGATGGATGGGATGCAAATGTCTTAATGCCTGCTGCTGATATATGCTTCAGCCTAAAGTTCCAGCAGTTTACATTAGAGCAAGACATTGGCGGCTTGGTTTTTACTAATGCAGTTCAGAAGTTTCTAGTGTTTACAATAGCTGCAAGGTATTTGTGTTTTTATAGGGAATCTCTCTCCTTTCATCTAATGTCGAAACATATATAGTCATGGCAAAGTTTGGTGCCTGTTCTGTTTTATGATCAAGAGGACCCTTAACAGATAGATATCTTGCCCTCCCTCTTCCCAGAACATCCTGAGCTCTCCGCCCCCCACCGCAGCCCCTCCTTGCAGCAAAATCGCCCTACACTCAGTTCCAGAAATGCACGTTTGCGTGGAGCCCACTCCCTCCAGCTGTGTGGAGTGTCCTCCAGCAGCTCTCCCGGGCTGACAGGTTTACCTTGGTATTCATGAAGGATCCCAGACCTTAGCCCTCAATGGTGGGAAAGCAGGGCCACTTGCGCACTCTCCCCTTCTTCATGGTGCTGTGGCCTTTATGTTTGAATTGGCTGACGCAAAACAAGAGTATTCAGAGATGCTAAATTGTTCAACAAAAGCTTGGCCCACAGAGCAGCCCCCTCATTGAGGACCGCCCTCCCCCGCACAGAATGGGCAGCGTTTTCTCTGCAGAAAGCTGGTTCTTGTGTTCTAAAAAGGTTGCAATTGGAGCTGTTTGGTAAAACTGGAACTCACAGAATTCTAGGCAGAAAGTTGTGATTAATGAAAGCCCAGGGAAAGCCTTACCTGATACGCTAGAGACTTAATTAGAGATTCTGCTCTAAGATGCTGAAGCATTTCACAGTGGATTAGCTGCCTGCAGAAGTGGGCTGCTTTTCCTCCTGAGCTAAATTGTTTAAATTCTACACCCTTCACTTCATTTGTTTGCTTCTGCTGGGTTTTCACGGACGGGGCCCCTCTGCATTGTATTTGTGCTTCCAATCTGCTCAGCCATTCAGCTCACATTCCATATTTTTGTGTTTGTGTAACACATTCATAAATAACATTACATGCCAGGAGATTTCAGCAAATTAACAAACTAATTTTTCTCTCTTCCCTTCACGAACTAACACTTTGGGTTGTGGAATGTAGTCCTCGAGAGTCACAAGGTAAAAAGAGAAAAAAAACTAATGTCGTGCTGAACCACAGTCTTTTAAACTGTGGGTTTTGTTAATTTTGGGTTTTGACGCGCTGTGTAATATTTGGGCACGTGAAGGCTTGCTGCTCTTACTTTTGCCACAGTGAATGTTCCTGTGTCCCTTTTATCTTCAAGGTATTTCTTTGCTGTCCTGGCAATCCTAACAATCCTGGGTGTTCTCAATGGACTGGTTTTGCTTCCAGTCCTGCTGTCCTTCTTTGGACCGTATCCTGAGGTTAGTAATTATGCCGGGCTGTAATGGACAGTCCCCAGGCCACCTGAATGCTGTTTTTCCTTGTGTCACTGTTCGTTTAGATCTTTAGGCAGACCCACATTGCCAATTGTTTACTTTTTCAAAATATTTCAGTAATTATGAAGTTTTTCATAGAAAAACTATGGCTTTTTTCCTCTTCAATTTAATAGTTTGGGAGATGCAGGACTAGTTTTGTTTGGGTTTTTTAAACCAACTGATTGGCGGCCTGAGTCGTGTAGTTCAGTATCAGTGAAGCATTTTCCACTCAAGATGAATATCTGGGCTTGAATCAAAGGAAGAGGGGCACAGCTTGCCTTTCCAAAGTGTAAAAGCAGAGGGCAGCTCTTTTGCTCCAGCTGTCAGGCCTGATGGTCCTCGAGGTGGCAGAGTGGGGGAGGGGATAGCAGGAGAGGCTGGGGCAGTCGGGGGATGGGTGCAGAGACCCCTGAACAAATACTGTGCTTTGCACTTTAAGTGTGACCAGCAGGTAAATGGATGATCACACTTTTAACATGGAATCTCCTTCAATAGGTGTCTCCAGCCAATGGGCTGAACCGACTGCCCACCCCTTCCCCTGAGCCGCCCCCCAGCGTGGTCCGGTTTGCCATGCCCCCCGGTCATGCAAACAATGGGTCCGATTCCTCTGACTCAGAGTACAGTTCTCAGACGACAGTGTCGGGCATCAGCGAAGAGCTTCGGCACTACGAGACCCAGCAGGGCACCAGGGGCCCTGCCCACCAAGTGATCGTGGAAGCCACAGAAAACCCTGTGTTTGCCCGCTCTACAGTAAGTCACCCTAGAGGCCAGCCCCTGCCTCCTCTATGCAGCAAATCCCAGACGGATAGGATTTAAAAATAAAGTATAGGTTAGGTAGAATCCTATGAAATTGCCAATCTTTGACTCCAACTATAAAAACATGAGTTGCGTGTGGTTCTATCTCATATAGGTTAAAAAGGGCAGGGGTCAGTAACAGTAGCTACAAAAAGCATTGGTATGTGTCTTGTTTGGGCTAAGTATAATTTGAGTTTAAGGGCCAGAGGTAAAGCATGCTTTGCTTTTTTTTTTTTTTTTTTAAGCCGTATATCATTTTAGAATAATACTTTTTTTTTTTTTTAATGTAGTGGTATTTTTATTGCCAACAGAATGATTTTCTTTTCCTCTCACTTCTGTTACTTTTAATTGCCCTTGGTACAAAATTATTTCAATTATTAATGTCCAAGATTTTACCAGAAGGAGCTGGAGGGAGCAGAGAAGCTTAGCCTTCAGTAATTCAGGACAGCCATAAGCAGCCTGGGAGCCCCTTCTCAGAGGCTCTAAGAGCTGCAGCCATGCTCCCTAGGATGTCCTTAGCCCCCCAGGCCTAGAGCACAGCACACAAAACCCGAGGAAGGTTCTAAGGCGCGTGCTGCTCCAACTCAGGGCCTCCTGCTGTCCCTCCAGGAAATGGGTATTCCAGTCCCAGGCCAGAGCAGCCCTTCCATGAAAGAGAGAGAGGCCAACCAAATAACCTAAATTTTCCTCCTCTTACCCCCCGTGACGATGCCTGCTGAGCTGCAGTGTGAATCTGGTTTTGTTCAGCGGGAGCCTAAAAATAGGTACAAGCTGAACGACTTTGAAGTTGGTCACGGTCCTTTTGATTGATGTGGCCACTGTGTTGCTCCATGCTTTGTATAGAGACCCAGAAACCAGATTCCTAACAACCAGACAGAGCAGCACTGCCCCATGGAACTTTCTGCGATGATGGAAACGCTCCCTCTGTGCTTGCCAGTATAGTAGCCACTCACCACATGTGGCTGTTGAGCACTTGAGATGTGGCTAGTGCCACGAAGGGACTGAATTTGGAATTGTTCTTAATTTAAATGCAAATAGGCATATGCTCCTAATGGCTACCGCCCTCAACAGCATAGGTATAGACAGTCCTGCCGACGTGCTGCATTTGCGCGAGCCGGAGCCAGATGCTCAGCAGTTCACAAAGAGGACGAGCTTGGGATCTGACTGTGCGGCACAGGGTGGAGTGGCAAACCGAGAGGGGGGCAGCCCGGGTGCTCTCCAACCACAGCCCTGCATTTATGGGCAGCAGCTGTATGTGTCTGGCCAGCTGTGCTACAGAAAGCCTAGACATAGGGTCCAAATAAGGCCTCTGCCACGTCGTGGAGGTTCTAAAAGAACAAGTTTTTCTTTTGTGGGTGGAAGGCCCAGTTGGCTCCCGGGGGCCTCTCCCAGCCATTTGTGGGGCTGACTGAGCACTTGGTGAAGAGCTGTGTGTGGGTGGCCGGCGGGAACTGGAGCCAAGAAGGGAAGGCTGGGAGCGGCGGGGGGCAATGCCCTGCCTAGGGTTAGCACCCCGCCTGTTTTAACCTGCCCTCGCCCTCTGCAGGTGGTCCATCCCGAAGCGAGACATCACCCACCCTCAAACCCTCGACAGCAGCCCCACCTGGACTCAGAGTCCCTGCCTCCAGGACGGCCAGGCCAGCAACCCCGGAGAGAACCCCCCAGAGAAGGCTCACGGCCACCCCCCTACAGACCGCGCAGAGACGCTTTTGAAATTTCTACTGACGGGCATTCTGGCCCTAGCAATAGGGACCGTGCGGGCCCCCGGGGAGCCCGTTCTAACAACCCTCGGCACCCAGCATTCACTGCCATGGGCAGCTCTGCGCCCAGCTACTGCCAGCCCATCACCACTGTGACGGCCTCGGCGTCCGTGACTGTTGCCGTGCACCCGCCGCCTGCCCCCGGGCCCGGGTCCGGTCGGAACCCCCGAGGGGGTCTCTGCCCGGGCTACGGGGACTACTCTGAGACTGACCACGGGCTGTTTGAGGACCCCCACGTGCCTTTTAACGTCCGGTGCGAGAGGAGGGATTCCAAGGTGGAAGTCATAGAGCTGCAGGACGTGGAATGTGAGGAGAGGCCCCGGGGCAGGAGCTCCAACTGAGGTATGTGCGGCCGGTGGGTGGGCCTCGGCAGCAATGGAGGGGCACCCAGGGGCACGGAGGGCAGAGCTCCCTGGGGGTTCTTTAGGCTGCATCCTTGGTGAGCCCCTCGGCATTGGCATGTCCCACACTGAGCCCCAGGGACCTCTCATCTCCCTGGCAAGGATGCCACGTCCAAGCTTTGCCATCCTCGGGGAACCCATGGAGCCCCAAACTGGGTGTCTCACCTCACTGCTCACCTGTTGAGGGTTAGTGCAAGTTAACAAAGACGCTAACAGCTGCACCTTTCACCTGGTTTTCAGGCTTTATAAAGCCCCGCCACAGGTATGTATGCCACACATACAGCTCGATGCGTCGGTTACACAGTGAACACATCCGTGTCGCCAGGCCCCAGATCAGCCTCTCATGCCCTCCACCCAGCACCCCCAGCCTGAGTTCTAACACCACTGAGCAGTTTGCCTACTTCTGTGCTTTCTGAATATACAGACTCGTATAGCCATTGCTTAGTTTGACTTCCTTTTTTTTCTTTCAAAGGGTGAGTAAAATCTGAAGCAAAGAGGCCAAAGATTGGAAGCCCCCCCCCAACCCCCCCGAACTGCTTGAAGAGAACTGCTAAGAGTTATACAGATGTGCGCACCGGGAGAGCAGTTCAGTGTTACTGTAACCGACTGTATTATTTTGTGAAATAGTTCTATAAATATTTAAGAGGTGTACACATATGTAATATACGAAGGAACCGATGTAAAGTAGTGAGATCTGGGCTCTCTCCACTCCTACCCCCCGAGTGGGCGGTGGGGAGGCCACAGCGGGGCCCCTCCTGATTTGTACATTGGTCTCTGTGCCACAACCAAGCTTAACTTAGTCTTAAATTTCAGCATATGTTGCTGCTGCTTAAATATTGTATAATTTACCTGTATAATTCTATGCAAATATTGCTTATGAAATAGGATTATTTTGTAAAGGTTTCTGTTTAAAATATTTTAAATTTGCATATCACAACCCTGTGGTAGTATGAAATGTTACTGTTAACTTTCAAACACGCTATGCGTGATAATTTTGTTGTTTAATGAGCAGATATGAAGAAAGTACGTTAACCCCGGTGGCTTCTCCAGGTGTAGTTGGATGCGATTCTGTTTGGCTGTGCGTGTGAACACGTGTGTGGTTTCCCAATGTACTGTACTGTGATTTTTTTTTTCTTTTTTTGTTTCTTTTTACTGTCTGTAACCCTTCGTGGGCTCCGCCCTAGTTAGGCTGGAAGAGTCAGGATATCTTTATAGCTTGGTGCTGGTGGAAAGCTAGCCCTGAATGTCGCCTTATCCCTCTGCCCGACTTGCTTCAGGTACGGGGCGTCTCTTACGATCATTGGCTGCTATCCAGACACTCCTAGTTCATGCCTCAGAGGAGATGGGCTCCGCTGTGTGGGTCATTGTGGTGGACGTTGGAACCTCAGGGTTTAGAGCTAACATCTGTTCATCTTCATTGATGTTAAAGAGTTCTAGAACGTGCTTAGTGGTGAGCCTCACCTGAGCCATGAATGTTACTCTAGAGTAGGCAGCATCATTGTACCTCTCGTGACACACACACACACACACACACACACACACACACACACGCTCACACACCCTCAAATGTTCAAGAGCAGATTGGAAATCTTTTGGAGACAATGATCCTGCTATGAGTGGAAAAACCTGTTGATTCTGGGTCCACAATAAACCTGGAGGTGATGTTTTGAGTTCCTACAATTTAAACTCCCCTCTTCCTAAATTGCACAGTTGGTGGGGCTTTCTAGATCTCTTTGTATCTTCTTTAAAAATAAGTAGTGAGCATCCAGTGTGGTGGTATGGAGTTAGAAGTTCTACAGGATGAGAGCTTCAGAAGGATCCTTCTCAGTGCGTTAATGTTAACATTATGAGTACATGCTTCCTAAATAAACTGTGTCCCTCCTCTCAACCTTATTAGTGTTCTTTCAATGTGACATTGATCGAAGAGCAGGGAGATGTTAATTGCATACACCCCACTGAAGAATGTATATGGAGGCAGATCTATCAACCAGGCATTATTTTTAAAGATTTGCTTCTGTATCGATTCTGTTGTCTTGCTTTGAGGTTTGGTCTTCCTCAGCTCTTAGCCAGAAACCAGCAACTGTCGGGGAAGCAGTGGATACCCGGACTAAGCTACTGTAGGAGCACAAAAATGGCAGCTTCCATTGTGCCCTCCTGTTTTACACGGAAAATCTCAGTCAAAAGTCAATGGGCTCCCAGTAGTACCGAGCAGTATAGTGACCTCAGACCCTAAAACTTGCCACAAAACTGTAAGATACTAATTGTAAGCCACCTGTGGCCGCCAGGTGTGTGTGTTAATGTGCCAGGGGCCCCGACGGGCCCACGTCTACTGTTTGGTGCCTCTGTCAGCCACACTGTCTGTCCACCTAATAGCCAGCTCTGCTCAGAAAACTTAGGTCCTGCGTTCAGGAGAGAGATGATGCAAAATTCTGAGGTCTGCTTCCCTCTGGCTCGTGGCATGCCCTCCTCGCTCCTTTCCTGAGCCCAGCTTGTGTGGCGCATGACAGTTTGCACAGCCCTGCTTTCTGCACAGTGTAGAACTTTCTCCCGTAGTCACATTGGCAAAGGGAGAACTCGGGGGCTGGCAGGCAACTAGAATTTCTCTCTCTCTCTCTCTCTCTCTCTCTCTCTCTTTAAAATAGTTTTATTTTGTCTGTCTTGTTTGTTCATTTGGATGTTTTAATTTTTTTTAAATCTTTGCTGATATTTATAATTTTGTATCATAAGAATGTTTTCCTACAGTATTTGTCATGCCAGTTTATAACAAAAAATGCAGGGATTTTATTTCTATTGGAAACACTATTACAGCTATGTTTTACTTTTGAACAGAATTTTTATTTGTATAGAGTGCTTACTAATGTTAAATAGTTCAGAGTATATAACATCTTCATTAAAGACTCATGGTAGGTTTTAGTGTAAGGAGTTTAAAGGAAATAAATATTCAAACTGGGTCTCATTGTCTGCCAATTTTGGCAGAAATGGGTTTGTGTCATTTCAATTACAAAGATAAAAGTATGCCATATAATTTATTTATATGAAAATTTATTTTTGTAGTGTACATAGTAGTCATCAAGTCTTTTGACAGAAGTATATTTTTAAAGAATTTATATGTGATGAATCCATGATGTCTGGAACTTTGCTGAGACATGAGTGGGGCACGCTTTTCATTGTAAAGTACAGCAAGGAAAAGAAAATGCTTAACAGTGTTAAGAGAGTGAGATGGAGTAAATATTCATGCAATTGTGTATTAGTTACCATTTGTGACCTAGTGTGGTTCTCATTTTAAACCTTGGAAGGCAAAAATGTACAAACTCTCTAAATATTAATGTTCAAACACTGATAGAAATTCTAACATGAATAAAAAATAATATAACTTGTTGGTTATGTCTTTGTTCATGGAATGTTTTTTATTACAGTGTTTTATGTAGGCAGCACGTCAGACCATCATAAACTTTGTTGATTTGTCTTAGTAACATTGCTAAAGAATCCTTTCCTGTTCTACCTCATGGAGGCATTGTTGATGTATGAAAAGTTCTAGGTTTTTATTTTCTGACACCGAGAAAGTTCCTCAATTACCATTCAAAGTGATCCCCTCCTCATCACTTAACATCTTTGTGATGCCTAATAATTAGAGGGAACATTTATAAAGATAAATTTGATGACTATTAAAATAAATGGAGGTGCCATACTTAAATAGGAGGGCTGACGATACGGGACTGATTGAACCTGATCTAGAATGTTTTCTTCTGAATGTTTATATGATTACATCCCATCTTTACTAGAGCCATGGAGAAAAATAAGACCAGGAATATCGTAGCGATCTGAAAGCAAAGAGCGGTGGGGAAGAACTCAAGACCCAAACTGTTACAAACACATGGTGAGAGGTCGGCAAACTGCAGTCCATGGGCTTCCTCCTGTTTTTGTAAAAATTTATTAGAAGACAGACACACCCATTGACATACAGATTGTCTGCCTATGGCCTCTTTCCAGCTACAGTAGCAGAGTTGAGTAGTTGTGACAAGTGTACAGCCTACAAAGCCTAAAATAATTTACCGAGTGGCCCTTGGGAAAGAGTTTGCCGATCCATTTTAAGATAGGGTCGTCCTAGGCCGATGATACTCAAGTGGGGCTCATGGATCAGCAGCATTGGAGTGTCTTGGAAGTTTTCTAGAAAAGCAGAACTTTCACTGCCACCCCAGACCTACTGAGTCCTGGGAGTGAGGCCAGGAATTGTGCTTTAACCAGCTGTCCATAGTTCTGATGAACGAGCAGAGGCAATCCCTAAATTCCTTCCAGCTGAATGTGACCATGGTTCTATTATTCGACTCAGGCTACACAGCCAATGCAGGCCAGATCTGAAAACAGCATAGACATCCCAACTCCTCTGGGTGGTCTTTCTGCAAAAACGCATGTTCATCCCTGGGAAACAGTGGAGGAGACCTGTCAACTGCATTTGTGTCTGGGAGGCCAGAGAGAGGAATTCCTTTTTGGTGCTCTACTACTGCTGTGGGGCAGGACCTCAGTGGAGGGTGTAGGCCTCAGACCCTCATCCACCCTTCCTGCTGAGAGGGTTACGTACAGGTGACCAACTCTGACTTGGGCAATTCTCTTGAAACCCTGGAGCTTCTTTTTCCTCATCCGTATATAAACTAAAGATAACGCATATCCTTTACAGACATCTGAAGGTCAAAAGCTGTGATGGTTGTGATGAGGTCTGGCCCAGAGGGGACAGTAAGAGTCAACTGCAAGAATTGGAACCTCTGTGGACCCTACACTGAATAAGATGCTTGGGTAATATAATGTCTTCCTTGATAGATGCTTTATCTAAAAAAAAAAAAAGTCATAAAGTGTTAAGCAGGGTTTTCTATCTTCCTGCCTTTCTATCTTTCATCTTTCATCTTTCTATCTTTCTATCTTTCATCTTCCTACCATGGGTCTAATCAGCAATCTGTTCCTAAAGCCCTTCAGTGGTAAATTTCATACATAATGCTCATTTGGTTCATTCAAAAGTCATGAGGAGTTGGTACTCCCTAAAACTGGCATGGAAAATATTAATTGCATTAATTGGAATTCAAATTGAGAGATGCTTTCTTTTAGACATGTTTTATACCACCAAATGACCATTCATTACCATCCAATTTTATATTCTTTTAAAATTACATATACCTAACTAAGTAAGCTAATTTAGTTTTTCATGTTGGCCTAGGGAGAAGTTTTTAATCAGATTTGTGTCCCAAAATCCACCATATTTATTCAGGACTTAGGTAAACATAAGGCCCCATTATTTTTGGCACGATGGGCGTATTTAACAGCTTTGGGAATGCTGCATGCTGCTAAATTTCGGGCAGCAGCCACGTTGATGTAAAGGCAGGTGTTTCATTTTTGGTAACTGGCATCTGACCTCCCAAAAGGAGAAGAGGAGATGGCCTATTAATCATCCAAAAAGAATATTTGCCAAGTTTTAATTACTTTTAATGAAGGTTGCACCTAATGAGAACACGCCTAGAACATGAATCTGTTTAATCGTTCACATCAGAGCCTGTTGGATGCCATTTTCTGCCTCAGTTCCCTGCCGGGAAATTACAACAACTGCCATTACAGGGGTCTTGAAGGGACATTCCGGTGTGTTAGGAACTCGGTAGACCTCAGGAAAATGGAGGGACCCAGGGGTCTCTGTTCCATGAAGAAGTGATCAGTAGAGATGACCCAAATTAAGTTTGGCCTGGCCAAAGCATGGGCGTTCTACATGGCAGGGTGTTTTTTATCATTGATTCCCACCAACTCATTAGGAATTTCTTTTCTTGGGGCAAAGAGAACAAGCTTTTCAACTGAGAGGGAGCCTGTGCCCTGACAATGAGACACCCCCCCACCACCCCCCCCCCCACTGCCTAGGAAGCAGTGTAATCTAGAAGAGGCAACCACAGCCATATCTTTCTCAAAGTCGACCAAACCCCTTTACATTCCTTTTTCCTGGAGTGTGTTCTCTTCATTCATCTGCTTCCTATTTACAGGACTCAAGACTGAGGGCATAGGAGTGTGATGTAAGTTATCGATGAGGGCAAAAAGGAAAAAAAAAAAAAAGGCAAAATAAGAGTTCACACTAAAACAAGCCCAGAAAATACCTCTGTCAATAGTACCATCTTTGTACACAGTGGACAACAGCTTGTGTTCTCGTGGAAAAGGGGGTGGGGGGTAAGAACCGGTTTTATTTTTATAAAGAGAAAAATCATGTAGATGGAGGGGAAATTGATGAGCAAGTTCTGACTGGTGAGTTATTATTATAGGAGGATTGCAGCCTGAAGCCTACACTAAGATGCCAAAAGAATAATCTTTGTAATTACAAATTTCAATCAGCAGCAGCAGTGGGTAGCCTCCTGGTGAGAGCCTCTTTTGCAGCAAGAGGAGAAGCAAGATGAGGCAGGAATGGAGAAAGGCAGGAGGCCCTCTGCTTCGCACTGGGAGAGAAAACAGCTATCTATCAGAGGGCACGTGGCCAGATGTCCAGAGTGAGGCCAATACCGTGGAAAAGGCCAAAGTGCCGCCCAAACTAGGAAAAGACCGTCAAAATGAGGAAGGGGCATGACAAAAGAGAGGAATAGAACACCGAGATACGAAGATCTTCTTCAAAACGTCCACGGGCTGCAAGGGCACTTGCCAGCCCATAATACTTCCATTGTGACCAAAGCGTCAATGAACACACCTGGCCCTTTCATCCAATGGATGCTTTTTCTTTTTTTATTCAGCTCCCACCTTATGTGGAATCATGGAAGGTTATCATGAATCATGACAATTTGTCATGGATCATGGAAGGCTAAAGCCATAGGAGTCCTCACCCTCTGGGACTGGACAAATCTGGAGAAGTGATATGACATTCTTAACATTAGCCAATGCCTTCAGTAGTCAAGTCAGGCTTCGGCCCTAGATCTGGTGCGGTCTGATGTTCTTATTCTCTCCCATTGCCTTCATTTCCCAGCCATTTGTTTTACGTGTTATTTTCAAAGGTATGGGTGACTGCTACACAACTACTACAGCAGAAGAGCTTCTGGACACCTCGGCTCCCATGTGTGTGCCCGATCCTGTGCACAGAGAGTGTATGTCTGCACTGAAGGCAAACAGCTGCAATGGACGAAGCAATTAGCAAATCTCTGAATTATCCTTCTGATTACACTTAAATTCCAAAAGCTAATTGGCTAAAGTGTTCTTCCTTAATTAGAAGCAATTAATATGTGAAGCTAGGTTTGCATTTCACAAGAGAGTTTGCGTTTCATGATTGAAATCTCATAGTTCATTTACTAATGGTCTCTAATGGCTCGTAATCATAAGGTACACACAATTAGGGTGGGATTTTCAAAGTGTAAGTAAGGGAGGATGGCTGGATTTATGACCTATTCTTCCACTGCTCAGGACATAGCCCACATCCACCTGGGACTACAAAACACACATCATGCCTGCACACGCTAGCCCAAACACACCCACACATGTAACAAGTCCCGACCTGCCAACTTTGACCCCTTCCGAATTTCCTCCCCTCTCTCTTGTCCTCTCTCCCCTGAGAAGGCTTGTCTTCTCTCCCTTACTTGGTCAAGTCAGACTCTCAACAGTAACGCCAAGAGAAGTCTGGATAGAGTACAGATAGTTGCTACTGATGGAGGCCCAGCCTGGGGAGCAGTAATACTGGTATTCTTGCTCGGCATGTGTCAGGCCATTGGTTATTTCACTGAACAAACCCGATACACATGACATCGACAGAGACTCCAAGTGCACAATGAAATAGGGGAAATAGAGAAGGAAGAGATAAAGCAGGGAGCTGAGGAGGGAATGAAGCCACAGAGACATGAGGAATGACTGTGGTGAGTTAAGAAAGAGAAGACAGAGGGGCGCCTGGGTGGTTCAGTCATCATCTCACGGTTCCTGAGTTTGAGCCCTGCATCGGGCTCCATGCTGACAGAGCCTGGAGCCTGCTTCGGATTCCGTGTCTCCCTCTCTGTCCGCCCCTCCCTAGCTTGTTCTCTCTCTCTCTCTCTCTCTCTCTCAAAAATAAATAAACATTTAAAAAAGAAAGAAAGAAAGAAAGAGAAGACAGAGGCAAAGCCTGAGTCAGAAGAATCATCTGAGGAGTCGAGGCCATGATAGGAGTCCCTCACCCACACCAAAGTAATTTCTTGAGAATAGTGGTGAATCTGAAACCAAGAGAGAAGACAGAGAATAAAAGAACAGTTCCTTTGTTGTATGTGTTCGTTGTTTCCTCTTCCTTTTACTTTCCAAAATCTTAGAGTGAGAGATGTAGTGTAGGCCAACTACAGCCTATAGGCCAAATGCAGACTGTCACTTGTCTTTGTAAGTAAAGTTTTATTGGAACACAGACATGTTCATTCACTTTTGTATTGTCTATGGCTACTTTCATGCCACAGTGGCAGAGCTAAGCAGTTGTCACGGAGACCATAGAGCCTATGAAGCCTAAAGTATTTCCTATGTGGCCATTTAGAAAAAGCTTGCCACTCCTGATTTAGAATATAATGCCTCCATATCAAATCAGGTGTCCACTCTGACCACTGTACAGACAATGATGTCAATCCTTGCTATTCCTCAAACAGGCCAGGCACTATTTTGCTTCAGGACATTTGCACTTACTCTTCATCCCACCAGGACTGGACATTTTGTCTCCCAGACGCAGGCTCAGTCCCTCATCGAATTCAGTCTTTGTTGAAACGTCACCTTCTCAGGGGGTCCCTGCCATCCACTTTAAAACTGCAAATACACTCCGCACCTCCCCCCCAGCACACCTCTCTCCCTCTTGTGCCTAATTTTCTCCACACCATTATTTCCTAATATCATCTATATTTTGCCAACTTATCTGTTTATTGTCTTTCTTACCCTAATAGAATGTTAGCTCTTTGAGGACAGGGATGTTTGGCTCTGGTGTTTCCTACTGTATCCCTGAAGGCTAGAACCATGCAAGTACAGTATTTGTTAAGAGAATGAACCCTACAAAGTACCTACTATAATTATTCCCATTTTATGGATGAGAAAACTAAGTCCCTATGGGGTTACGAGACTTGCTAGAAATTGTAATGCAAGTAATGGATTTCTGAGCCTCCAGGCTTAAGTATGACCAGTGGGAACTCTTTCCATTGCTACTTTTCGCCTCTACTGTGCATTCTTGCCACGACTAGTGACTGAGCCTAGTACCCTATCTAGATTCAGGCACCATTCCAGATTCTGGGTAGGATAAAAAGAGTAACAGGGCCACAGTCCCTGATACAAAGAACCTTAAACTCTATTTCTATTTCCCTACGAATATATATAAATATAATGACACATATACGTGCATTTTTGTTTTGTTTTAGTGTACTTTTTATTACAGGAAATGTCAAGTACAAAAATAATAGCATAGGATAATGAACCCCCATGTATCCAGTTCCAACAACTGGCAACATTTCTCCAGTTCCGTTTTGTCTGTCCTCCTCCAGTTTCTCATTGTTTACTGGAGTACTTTAACACAAATCCCAGACATCATCCCATTTCACCTACAGATACTTCATTACGTATCTCTAACCAAGAAGGATTTTTTTTATTATTGAAGTGTAGTTGACACGCAACGTTACATCAATTTCAGGTGTACAAAACAGTGATTTGACAACTGTATATATTATGCTATGCTCACTACTTGCTAGCTACCGTCTGTCACCATACAACTGTATTACAATACCACTGACTCTATTCCCTATGCTGTACCTTTCATCCATGTGACTTATTCATTCCATAACTGAAAGCCCATACCTCCCACCCCACCAGTTTTACCCAACCCCCTCCCTCTCTCCTTCTCTGGCAAACTAACCACCCTGCTATTATTACACCAAACAGAATTGCCAATAATTCCTTTAAGTCACAGAATACCCAATTCATACTAGAGCCCCCTGATTGTCCCAAAGTTGACTTGTGCGTGTGTGTGTGTGTGTGTGTGTGTGTATTTATTTTCTCATATGTTTTCATGCAAACCTTCCTATAATTATTCAAAATAAAACAAAAAAAGGTGGAGTGCCTGGCTGGCTCAGTCAGTAGAGCATGCATATGGCTCTTGATCTTGGGGTCACAAGTTTGAGCTCCATGCTGGGTGTAGATATTACTTAAATAAATAAACTTTAAAAAAAAACAAAAAAAGGAAACAAATGTTTTTTTTTTTTTTAATTTTAGAATGAAATATGTTAGATAAATGAAGAGAGATATACAACCAAATATAATATATAATATGATACATCATTTTTAAAAAAGGAATAAATCAAGCAAAATGGGACCCAAGGGATGAATAGATCAGGAAAGATGTCATGAAGGAGATGGCATTCAAATTTGCCCTTGAGAGATAAGATTTCAGTAGGTAGAGATTGCGGGAATGACATTATCAATAAAAGAAACAGGCTGAGCTAAGTCCCAGAAGATAAGAAATTGAGGGTGTGTCTGAAAAATGAGAGGTCGATTTTGTTGGAGCAGATGTCGTCCATGAGCTATGGTTCTCAGAGTGTTGTCCTAGGACTAGTGGCTTCAACATGACCTGGGAAATTGCTGGAAATGTAAACTCACAACAAACCCCCACCCCCACCCCAAGCTCCACTAAATCATAATCTTTGGGTTGGAGACCCAGGAATCAGTTTTAAGAAGCTGTCCAGGTGATCCTTTCTTTCTTTTTCTTTCTTTCTTCTTTCTTTCTTTCTTTTTTATTTTAAAGTTGTATTTCTTTAAGTAATCTCTATACCCAACTTGGGGCTTGAACTCACAACTCTGAGATCAATGGTTGTGCTCTTTCAACTAAGCCAGACAGGCGCCCCTTTCCAGGTGATTCTTAAGCTCCCAAAGGTTTAGGAAGGGCACATGTAGGACACATGGGAAGAAAGTGACCTTAAAAGCTAGCCTACAGATAATGGCCTTATCTGTTTGCCCTCTGGAAAACTGTTAAACAGTTACCTGATTGTGCCTGTGTTTCAAAGCTCTGAAGGATGGGTGAGAGGTACAGAAATAGAACCTTGAAGCAGGAAAAGCATAGGAAGCTATTGCAGTGGCTGTAAAATGGAATTACAGCAGCAATCCATTGTTTGTGTCTCCCACCATCCATTTACTCGTTGGGTTCCCATAACCCAATTTTCATCTGGAGGAACCATCCCTTTCCCGACCCTCAGCCTACTCACTGCAGGTACAGTTGTCCAAGGTCCAGGGTTTATCATTGACTCAGACTATCCAATACGTGCATAATTACTTGGCCACAGTGGTTGGTTCAAGGACGGGAGCAGGAACCAATTAGGATCTGTTAGATGTTGTGAGACTTCATCTGAAACTTGTAAGAGTAGATGTGCTTTGAGAAGATGTGCTACCCAATGGGAAACATGCACCTGTCTTGTGAGTGGTGTGGAAGACTGCGTTTCTGAGAAAGGAGCCAGTACAGTGGAAGAAGGCACAGTCAAGGAAATAAGGGGATGAAGTCAAAACTGCTTCCATCATTTGAACCCTGGATCAAGCTGTACCTAAAGCTCAACATTTTCAGTTCTGAAAGGCTTTGTGGTCTGGCCAACTGGAGGCAGGGTTTTTTGTCCTGAATGACCTAAACTTAGCATGGCATTGGGCTTGATGAAGGGAGCCACAGATTCACAGGACAGTGACTTGGGATTGTCGCTAAGAGAAGAGATTGAGGAAGCCAAACGTGATTGACATTGTTGCAGGTTGGATTCCATGAGAAGCAGACTCTGAGAAGGACATGTGTGGGGGGCGGAGGGTAGGGGGGAATGTTCACTGGAGACAGTGAAAGAAGCAACACTGAGCAGAGGGAGAAGTCGAACTGCCACACAGCTGGTCCTATGGGGACTGAGATGGCCCTTCAGAGTTGGATCAAATTATAGCAAGGAGGCCAGAGCTCTACACTCTCACATTGACCAGTCACTGGGTATAGGCTGCCTCCAGAAAAGGGGCATAATATTGGGCCAGGTGTCTTTCTTCCACCAAGTGCAACTCCCAAAGAGAGACTGAGCCGAGCCATCAGCCACCAACAACCCCACAGCTGGGGAAGAGTGCTGAATCTGGGTGCGGAAGGAGCAGCCCAGCATTCATGACATCCAGGTTTCCTGCCCTAGTGCACAGCTGTGAGGACAGGAATGCCTGCAGTTGAAATGAGGGAGGGAGGAGGAGTTGATGCATCTGGGAGAGGGTGGAGGCAGTTTTGAACTGGTTTAAACCTCTGTTTAAACATTTAAGGAGATGTTCCCAGAGGTCCAGACTGACATCTATCTAGGGAGCACTGGAATAGAAAGCAGAGTTGACAAGCACCTGCCAAGAGAGATTGGAGGTGGAAAGGGAGGAGGATGGAGACTGAGGAGTTCCCCATTTAGGGAGAAAGGAGAAGAAAAAGAAACTATGAAGGGAGAAATGAGGAGCAGTTAAAGAGGTAGCAGATTCAGGCAGTGCTGCAAATTCCAAGATAGTCATACTAATAGCAAATACAAATATTCCCTCTGTGCCAGGCTGTGATCATTTGTGGGCAAGGAACTTAAGGTGGTGGCAGACGAGTTGGGTGGGGGTTAATCAGTTGATGAGCAGTTAAATTAAGGAAAGAATCTGGAATCTGGGCATAAGACAAGTGTACTTGAAGCATGTGTATTGGCTGACTAAAACATAAAAGTCGTCAGAAACAAGAGTATGCTTTCTGCATAAATTTCCTCTCTACTCTGTTTTCATTTAATAACTTTATTGGGATAGAATTCACATACCGTCCAATTCGCTCATTTAAAGTGTACAAGTCAATGGTTTTTAGTGTATTCACAGAGTTGCACAACCATCACCATGGCCAACTTTAGCACATTTTTGCCTCCTTCTAGCTGTGACTCCTCTAGAGCCTTCCCATCCCCCTCAGCCCTGAGTAACCATTAACGTATTGTCTGCTCTGTTTTGAACATTTCATATGAATGGAATCATATAGCATGTGGTCTTTTGTGGCTGGCTTCTTTCACTTAGCGTAGTGTTTTCAAGGTTCCTCTGGGTATTAGTAATCTTCACTCCTTTTTATGGTCAAATAAGATTCCACTGCATGGCTATACCATGTTTGTTTGTTTGTTTGTTTGTTTGTTTGTTTTTATCATCAGCCAGCTGATGGACATTTGCGTCCTATTCATTATCTCCTAAAAATATTCATGTACCAATTTTTGTATGGACATCTTTTTTCATTTCTCCTGGGTACTGCTGGGTCATGCGGGATATCTGTTTGTTTCATCATTTGAGGAGACATTTACAGGAAGATTGGGAGTGTTTCCCATCCAAAAATGCATGATAATAATAAAACCAAACAAATGACCATCCTAAGGAATGACAACCTCTCAGATTCCAAATCTTCAGTCCTAAAGAGATAACCCCATTTGGTCACAGGGTAGCCATGAATTTAGCTGTATCCCCACCCTTTCCTGTCACCACCTGTTCTTGGGGGTGGGATGAGTAAAAGAAGAATAGAACAGGTCCTTTGATCCTAATAATGTACATATTTTACTTGCAAAGAGTATTATGCTGCTTATGATAGAACCTGGAGTTGGAGTCAATCTATCCAGTAGATGCCATAATCTTTTTAAGTTCCTCTGTGGGAGCTGGGAGGGAGTAAATGATGCATGATACTGTGTATCAGATGAGAAAGGATACTAAATGGCAGGTCAGGTTAAACTTCGGGAAGAGGTAAGCAGAACCTAGAAATTCAGAAGCATGAAGTGTTATTGTGAACTGGCAGGGTCATTTTGGTATTTCTGCCGGAGGCAGGACTGGTTTTTGAGGTCACCGATCTGGCAGAGCTATTGGCACCCTATGAATAAATGTTCAGATCAGATGGGAGTAGAGAGAGTGTCCAAAATAGAGCGGACATATTTGCCAGGTGCTGGGCTTTACATTCCCTCTCTTAGGTAACCCTTAGAGCCAGCCTAGTGTGAAACCGTAAGTCCAATCACGCAATTAATTATACTAAGGCTCAGAGAGTCTGTCAGTTAGGGTCCAACAAGAGAGGCAGAGCCAATAAAAGACATGACAGATAGATGATAGATAGATGGGTAGTTAGATAGGTAGAGACACAGCCGGATTTACTACAAGAAATTGGCTTATGCGGTTGTGGGGACTGGCTAAGCAAGTCCAAGGTCCTCCTTAGGGAGGACAGGAAGGGAAGATAGTGATCAGGCTGGAACCCCAGACGCACAAGCTGAAGAGAATCTCTAAACTCAAGGAAAGCCTGTACCTTCTGTGGAAGGCCTTGCAACTGATGGGTCAGGCCCACTCATGATAATCTCCTTTTTAATCAACTTAAAGGTGATCGATTAGGCATTGTAATCACAGCTGTAATATTCCTTCACAGCCGCACCCACGTTAGTGTTTCATTAAATACTAAGAGAAGGTGCGTGCATGTTACAAAAAGGCCACTGCTTCCTTTCCAACCCCCCAATTCTCAAAGGAGAATAACCCAAGCAGAAACTAATGAAAGAGAATGCTGGGGACTGTAGTTGAGCCTTTACAAGGAGACACATCAGAAGTCACCACAGAAAGGTTAAGGAACTCTGTTGTCTCCATTATGAAGAACAGAAACCATTCTTACTGGTTTAAGCCAAAAGAGATTTCCTACAAGGTAACAAATGATTGAGAATAGGAACAATTACTTAAAAGGCTGGAGAAAAAAACTGGGAGCTGTGTTCTGAGAAGCACTGCCAAAGCCACAGAGGCAGACTACCAAGAGGGTTTCTGCCTCTTTTAGGATCAAGAAGCTGGGGCACCTGGGTGGCTCAGTTGGTAAGCATCCAATTCTTGACTTCTGCTCAGGTCATGTTCTCACAGGTTCATGAGTGTGAGCCCGCATCTGGCTCCTCCCCACATATGACTGTGCAGAGCCTGCTTGGAATTCTCTCTCCCTCTCTCTCTGCCCCTCCTGCACATGATCTCTCTCACAAAATAAACACATAAACTTAAAAAAAAAAAAAAACAAAAAAACGGTTTTAAATAAGATCAAGAAGCCACCAGTGAAACCAGCCAGTTCTTGACAGCTCTTGACTGAAGCCGCCACAACCATGCTGCCCAGGAAAAACACCAGAAGCAACACAAATATGTCCCCAGACTCACTTCTGCTTTCTGTCTTCTTTGCACCAGATGGGTGAGACTAAATCAGATCCTAACTCCTGGCTGCGGGGGGGCCTGGGAAATGCTTTCAGTGCCTCACCTCTGAGATGTAAGATGGATGTTAGGCATCAATCCACCACAATAATATACAAGGTCCTCCAGCCATTAGAGAGCAAAGCCAGTATCCATGACAGGCTCTTAACCCCCACAGTACACTTCCCATGATCCAGAATGGTCTTTCCTCCCTTTTCAGATTTGGGACTTTTTTTCTGGGCCTTGTCTAGAGATATTCCTGGTCTTTACTATCTAAATTTGCATTCACCTATTATAGACAGTTTTCGTTGTTGTCATTGGCTTCAGACTTCTCTGAAACCACCTATCCAGGAGCAAATAAAAACAACCCACTGGGTTTCTACCTGCTCACATGGCCTCAGGCACTGGGTGGAGGCTGCGATTATGTGGAACCCTCTCTTCCTGAGCCAGTCACTCCAAAATCTTCTGTTTATGGAAGCTAGCAAAGGGGTCACTGGGCAATTAAACCTAGTGGTCTTAGTGATACTTGGAATGAGAAGAAGCATTTGGGAAACAAACAAACAAACAAAAACCCTTCTGGCAACAGTGTAAGGAGAATCAGGTCTTCTTGGATCTTCTATTTGTGTCCTGGTCACATCACCCCTGCACCCCAAAACTCCTGAGTAAATCCCAGTGAACACACCTAGGCTAGCTAGGTGGGCAGTTCATGAATGAGGAAAGATTTACACATGGGTCAGTATGAAATTTAGTTCCTTTGCAGCCATGAGGAATTCAGAAATAGACATTTTAAGGTCTCTAGAGAGAACCAAATCAGCATTCCTGGCAAATATCCCCAATATCAAAGTTCTAGGTAAATGATACATAACTCCATAAATCTAAGCAAAGAGATTTTTCTGGCACAATTGTACAACTTCTTTCTGGGGAGGAATCTCCACAGTAAGTCTTTGTTTAAGGGAAATAACCTTGCTTCATGTGGCTTGTTCAGTAAATACCACACGTATATAATTTGGCTGTATACATATGAGGACTGATAAGTCACACAGCAAGACCTATGTACATATTTATTTGGAACAAGTTGATTTTCTGTAAGATCAGAAAAATCCTTGTGGGTCTGAAGAGATTATATGTTTACTGACACTGGAAAAAGTTCATGGTCAGTTAAAAAGCAGATTACTGGGGCGCCTGAGTGACTCGGTTGGTTAAGACCTGACTTTGGCTCAGGTCATGATCCTGAGTTTGAGCCCCTCATCGGACTCTGTGCTGACAGTGTGGAGTCTGCTTGGGATTCTCTCTCTCTCCCTTTCTCCCTGTCCCTGCCAGCTGCCCCCCCCCCCCCCCCCCGCCGCTCTCTGAAAATAAACAACAAATAAACTTAAAAAAAAAAAAAGGAGATTACAGGGGCGCCTGGGTGACTCAGTTGGTTAAGCGCCGGACTTCAGCTCAGGTCATGATCTCACCATTCCTGAGTTCAAGCCTTGCGTCGGGCTCTGTGCTGACAGCTCAGAGCCTGGAGCCTGTTTCAGATTCTGGGTGTCCCTCTTGCACTTTGCCCCTCCCCCGCTCACACTTTTTCTCTCTCTCTCTCAAAAATAATAAAATAAACATTAAAAAATTTTTTTAATAAAAAAGATTACAAAAAAGTATGTACATTATAATCCTTTTTCTGAAAAAAATTATCTTGACAGCAGAGGCAAAGTCAGAGAGAGAGTACGTTTTCATGATGTGATTCTTACAAATAGTTTTCAATATTATTTCTTGATATTAATGTAATATTATTTAATAATTATTATGTCATTACTTAATGTGTTGCCTTATTCACTGTTTCTTCTGTTATGTCACTTCAGTGTATCATTGTTTCAGGTGATTTTATGTTTCGTGTGAATCTGTATGTCTTAATTACTCTGCAAAAAACAGCTTTCATGTTATGAAGAGAGACTTTATTATTTTCCTTCCTCCCTTGCTTTCCCTCTTCTGTCCCTCTCCCCCACCCACCCATCTTTCCTCTTTTCCCCTTTCAAACTAGCATTTTGAAAACTAGCTTTCTTCAGGGATTGCTCACAAGCACCCATGGATCATCATGGAAGCAAGGAGCCTCCTAGAACTTCGTGATGACCACAGACATGCTCTGGGAGAAACGAAGGCAGCCTGGTCCCTGGGAGATGCTGTGAGGCAGGGCCGGGCTGGGGTCTGCCATCAGACAAAGGGACCGCAGCACATGGGAGGCGAGCAGATGCCAACAGACAGCTTTTGTGAGTCCCTTCATGTTAATTAACTTTTGTGAGAACTTTCATGTTAATTAACTTTGCTTGAGCTTTCCCTGGACTTAAAAGCTTTGGAGTGGTTTGTTTTTGCAAAATGCTTTGACTCCAGGGAGAGCCGCTTCAAGAGAGAAAAAAGGAAAAACAAAAAGAAAGAAAGGGAAAATTTTTAAGTGGGGTTTTACTTACCAGGAAATTTCTACCCTTGGCTCCGTCTCTCCCCTCCCCCTGCAAGGACTGACTCAACCATCAGAGAGAATTTTAATGGCCTTTTTTCTTTCCCTAAAAAATAAACCAGAACCAGACTTCCATGCAGTAAGAACTAGCTTTGCCTCACCCAGGCGAAGACAGGTGTGTGTGTGTGTGTGTGTGTTAAAGGAAGCAATTTCAAAGTATGAAGAACTTTGGCCTAATTTATTTCAAGCTAGAGAAAAAGGAAAACAGAGCTAGATTTGTGAAGGCCAGTTCTGTAGGTGAATAACTTGCCCATCCACAAAGTGGCAGGACCCAGGTGAGAGACAGGTGGTGGTTTCATTCCTGGTGTTTCCAAGATTTTATGTGACAGAATGGGATGGTAGAAGCTAACAGGGGCCAAGTAAAAAGAGAAAGTGTTGGAAAGTGGAAGATCTAGTCAGCTGTCTAGTTACTAATAAAGTCTACACAACATCAAACTACTGACTTACTTTTCTTCCTTCCTTTTATTATGAACATGTTCAAACATATAGAAAAACAAAGTTGAAAGAATCAGATACTCATGATCTATATTCTATAATGAAAATTTTGCTCTATTTGCTTTTTTTTTTTAAGAGAGAGAGGGAGAGGAAAGGAGAATCTCAAGGAGGCTCCAAGCCCAGTGCGGAGTCAGACGCGGGGCTCCACACAGGGCTCGATCTCACAACCCACAGTGACATGGTGAGATCATGACCTGAGCCAAAATCAAGAGTCAGACACTTAACTGAGCCACCCAAATGCCTCTGTTCCATCTGCTTTTATCATGTATGAAATCACCCATCCATCCCTCTCACATGTCCATCAGGCCATCTTATTCTATAAGATTCTGAAGTTGCTGACATTGGTATTCTTTACCCATAAGCACTTCAGTGTGCACCTATTAATTAGAATTCAGTATTTGTTTATGGTTTGTGGAATTTTTTAGATAAAATTTACATACGGAGGAATGAATACATCTTAAGTGGACCTTTTGATGAATTTTAACCAACGCATAAAATTTGTCTTTTTTAAAAAAGTGATTTCAAATTTTAAAAAAAAGTTGCAAGAATAATACAAAGACCTCTCATTTGCCCTTTTCCCAAATTCACTACTTATTTTTTAACTAGTCACGAGTAAGTTGTATATGTCATGTACCCTTGCTTAATAATTTTGTGTACATTTCCTAAGAGCAAGTCTATTCTTTTATTTAGGAAGTTTGACTTTGATATTACACTTTTAATCTAAACTACAGTCCATATTCCAATTTTGACAGTGATCCCAATTCTTCCTAGCATTTTCCCCTCTAATACAGGTTCCATTCCTCTGTGAATTATGGTTTTAAATTTATTGTGACTTTCTTTATCTTGCTTAATGTTTTTTGGCTTAAATTCTACTTTGTTTTAAATCATAGTGATGATCCTTGAATTCTTATTGTTTCCATTAGCCTGGTAAATCTTTGTCCATCTCTGTATTTTTACTCTTTTTGGTTCACTGTGTTTTAGGTCCTTTGTCTCAAGAGTCAGACACCCAACTGAGCCACCCAGGCGCCCCTAGGTGTGTTTTTTGATCACAGCATGGAGTTGGGTTTTGTTATATAAGCCAATTTGAAGATATTTTCATATATAGACAAGTTAAACCTATTCACATTTAACAAGATGACCTATGTTTGGTCTCAACTTTGTCATATTTTTAAAGTTGTATTTTTAAAGTTGTATTTGCTATGCTTCTTTCTCTATTAAGTCTATGATCTATATTAATTTTAAAGGTTTTTTGGTATTTAAGAATTTTTGTTCTAACCTTTTTTTTTAAGTCGGCTCTATGCGCAATGTGGGGCTTGAACTCACGACTGAGAGTTCCATGCTCTACTGACAGATCCAGCCAGGTGCCCCAAAGAATTTTTTATTCTAGTTATTACCTTTGTAGTTATACATTTTATAGTTTCCCTAACTCCATTTTTTTTTTTTGCTTATTCTCTTATTATGTGACTCCTCAGTGGTATCTTCTTACTCCCACTCACCACCATACATAACGATTTTATGCTGCTTTCCCCCTCTTTGACCTGTCTCCTTGCATTTTTAGTTGTTTTCTTTCTACTTTGTCAGAATATATAATATTTATGCTTTCCACCCATATTTGCTCTCTAATTTACTCCCAGATCTGCAATTAACTATATTAAGTGTTCATCATCGGTTATTTGGCTTAAGTTTCCTCTGTTACCACTTAGTTGGATGAAGTTCATTCTCTGCTATACTCTTCAGGAAGGGCATATGCAACAGTATTTATTCCACAGTTTGGATAGTCTAGGTGAGTATAAAATCTTTGACTAGCATTTTCTGTCCTTGAGCGTCATGAAAATGCTGTTTCACTATTGCCTTACTTCGTACATGGCTCATGAGAAGCCAATACCCTGCCTGATTTTCTAACCTGTAAGTAATTGGATCTTTTTGCCCGGAGGCTCTGAGGATGTCTTCTGTTTTTGTTTTTGTTTGTTTCTTTCTTTTGTTGTCTTAAAGTCTAATGGTTTTACTAGGATATGTCTTGGAGATAATTATCTCATATCAGTTTTCAAAGTTACACTGTGGTTGTATATGTAGACTGAAATGTTCTTTTATTTCCAGAAAATTGTCTTGGATGATAAATTTAAATACTAGTTCCATTACAATGTTTTGTTTGTTTCTTCAGAGACCACATTATCCATGCATTGGACCTTTGTTATCTGCCTTCCATTTTAGCCACTTTGTCTCAGGTCTTTTTAACCTCTTTATCTCATTTTAATTCTCTTGATTGTCTATTCCTTTTTGATATTCCTTAATAAGTTTCCACTGAAATTTATTTTCCACTGGGATTGTAATTTATTCTTTTTTTTTGTAATTTGTTCTTAATTTCCCAATAATTGCATTTTTTTCTTCAGTATCTTTCAATTAATTCATGTTGCCCTTCTTGTTTTACAACCATTTCTATTCTTAGGGTTTTTTTTTTTTTTTCTTTAATTTTATGATTCGAGGATTTAAAAAAATCTATCTCTGGGGCACCTGGGTGGCTCAGTCGGTTAAGCTTCTGACTCTTGACTTTAGCTCAGGTCATGATCTCACAGTTGTGAGACTGAGCCTCATGTTGGGCTCTGCTCTGGGTGTGGAGCCTGCTTGGGATTCTCTCTCTCCCTCTACCCTCTGCCCCTCCCCTGTTCACATTCTGTCTTTCTCTCCCTCAAATAAATAAATAAATAAATAAATAAATAAATAAATAAAATTTAAAAATCTATCTCCATGTACGTGTATTTGCTTTAGGATGCTTAATTCAGTTTAGAGAGTAGTGTTAAGTTTTCTTCTGCTTTGTGAATAGTTTTTGTGAGGAGAATTTTCATTAGCTCAAATGTGATGATTAACATGCTCTGTTTTCTTTTTATAACTAACTGTCTCATAGGAAGTCTGCTTGATTTTTTTCAATTTCTAACTACTTGGGGGCAGTTATTTTATTCCAATTTACTAAAGTGTATCTTCTTTAATAGATGATATTGACAATTGTGGTGGTGGCGGGGTGGGGTGGAGAACTGATTGGTGCAATAGTGTAGTGATAAATGTTTAACAACCAGATCTCCAGTGGGAGAAATAGTCTGAATTCTAACAGTTGCCAGTTTCTGTGGTGCATGTCCTCCCTCCATGGTGGATTTCAAACTACCAAAGGGATGTTGCTGAACACAGACTTGGGAAGAGATGCTGTCAGTCTTTGTGAGCCATTATATCTCCTGAACATCTTGTTTCTCTTTTATTTTTGCGTGATCTTTAACTTCCCCTCTCATTTCCTTCTTGTCCTTCTTGGCAACATCTTCAGGCACAATTCTCATTTTTCTGTTTGATTTTTTCCATGGAAGCAGCAATGTTTCTTCAATGATGCCACTTCTGGTGCTGCTTATCTTAAGTTCCTCTGCTATAGCTGGTGCTTTGAATTATGATGTCCCAGACATGTGTTCAGTATTTTGACACTTATTGTTGGACTCCTCTGGAGTGATTTTGCCTATGCTTCAACTGCATTTTTTCCCTCTTTTATTTTTTATGGGTCACTTAAGTCTTCTTCTTTCTAACCACCACAGCAGTGGTGGGAGTATCCCGGAACTTGGTATTTATTTCTTTGTTTACATGTAATTTGAAGGTCAAGGAATTCTCTGTGTGTTAGTAATGCTGAGAGAGTGGGTCATGCATGGTTTTATTTGCACTTCTTAGTAAGTTTATGTTTTGGGAAATAGATGTATAAGGATAGAAAGAGAGATTTGGATTCAGGCAGCCATCATTACCTCTCAGACATGAAGACTCTTTGGGCTTGAGTTTTCATTACCAAATTCATTGACTCTTTCAAAGTCATGTTGATATAAAATGTGAGTTTTTCACTTTACCTCACTTCAGGTGAGTTTGGCCCCTTAGACTAAGTCTGTGTGTCCCAGTAAGTAAACCATGATTTTAATAATCAGGCAGAATGTGAGTGGTGGAATCATCCCTACAATTCTGGGTCAGTGGGACTTGAAAATTGATCCAGCCAAAACTTCAGATCAAGTCTCGTCCAGCTGCTCATGTCAGCCTGACCCCAATGTGTACCAAGTAGGCAGAAATGCTTGACCTTTGATGGCACTAATAGAGGGGGAGAGAGTGAAATATGTCAAAATAATAGTAATTTACAACTATTTTGGGGGCGCCTGGGTGGTTCAGTCAGTTGAGCGTCAGACTCTTGATTTCGGCTCAGGTCATGATCTCAAGGTTCATGGGTTCAAGCTCCACATGGGGCTCTGCGCTGACAGTACAGAGCCTGCTTCAAATTCTCTCTCTCTCCTCCTCCCCCCGCATGTACGTGCACATGCATGCACTCTCTCTCTCTCACACACAAAAATAAACATTTTTTAAAAAGCGCTATTTTTAATTTTGGTGTACAATGGAGTAAGGTAAGTCTTCAATTACAAGCTGTTCAATGTCCCCATGGCTCTCAGTATTCACAAATGCATTTAATGTTCATTTGTTATTTAATCTCATCGCAACGTGTTCCACACATGAAGATTTATCCATCTTTGTGTTTACAATCTCTGTAAAAAAAAAAAAAGTCTGTGTGCACGGATCCATGAGTAAAGTTGTTGATTTGTTGACTTTATATTTTAAAAAGTTTTTTTGTTTTTGAGTGAGTGCCACACAGTCATAAAATCAGTGACTCAGCAAAACACATAGGCTACACCAAACAATCTATAGCACAGCCTGCAACTCAATGTGCTCGTACACTAATTCACTCATTCATTCATTCAGTCCATCAACAAACATATTCTGAGCACAAGCTCAGGAACGGTTCTAAGGACTATAGGAAGAGGAAGTGACTCTGACATAGGCTCTAACCCGAGATAGCTGGACACTCAGTTCCTTGCTGCCTTTCTGCCTCCAATTTCTATTTCAACTGTGGGCACTTACTGTGTCTATATAGCATTCAAGGACTTGAATAAAAAGATGGAAATTCTGAAACTGAAAGAGGGCAACACAAATAGGATGTCCATCCAAGGGATTTTTAAATGTATATATACATCTCCTTTGGATCTTCAACAATGTGATTTTCTTTGCAGAGATTGTCTTGCACATGATATAGGCCACTCTCGGTAAGCAGCTTGCTCTGAAGCAATCCATCATGCTCAACTCCTTCAATCTTGTAATTTTTCTTGCTCATCATACATTTACCAACAGAGCCCCTTAATTATACATGCCACTGCAGGGTCTTATTATGCAGCTCCAGCTTCCTTCACTGACTGGGTGAGGTAGACCCCATTCGATTTCCTAGTTTCATTGAAGTGGAGAAATGCTTCACTACCCCTCATCTTAAATGTACAGCTACAAAGCTCCCTTGCTTGAGTTGTATTTAAAAGTTTAAAAAGAAGCAAAATGATTAAAGCTGGAAGGGGTCCACTGGCTTTTGAGATTATGGATGATTTTTTTATACTTCTCCACATTTTCTAATTTTTTTTAGTGCATGTGTATTGCTTTGTTCAAAACTGCACAAATTTATTTTAAATGCACACACACTAAAAATTGCAAGGAAATATACCAAAATTATACAGTTGGAGAAATTTTTATATTCTGCATGCTTTTAGTATTTTTTTAATATTATTTTTAAAAATAGAACAATTATATACAAAAAGGAGCCCATGAACTACTTTAAAAATTTTTCTTTATGAAAGTCAATGAGCTAAATTATAAAGCATACAATCTAGCATTTAGATTCTCATTGTTTACATACTCTATTTCAGATAACCCTTCTTGATGAATGTAAAGATTTAATTTAAGACCTTCCCAGCCTTATTGACAGTTTTAATATTTTCAATACACCAGACTATTCACTGCATCCCTGAGGCTTTTGAAAAGCAAGCCTATCTCCCCTTCCCTCCAACACACACACGCACATGCACACACACACACACACACACAGGCCACAGTGGTGATCTCTAGGTAGTAGAAATAAGATTTTGGTTTGTTTTTGGTTTTTGTTTATCTCTATTTTCTATTTTCTTTCGTGTTGCTTCCATATTAATAAACAGTTAAAAAAATAAATTGATCATGTAAATAACTGCCTCCCAGGCAATTAAATAAAACATTGCTCCATTTTCTTACCAACATTTAATATTATCAGAAGTTTCCATTTCTAGAAATCTGGTGGGTAAGTAGTATTACCCAGAGTGATATTAATTTGCATTTCCTGATTATTAATAAAACAACCATAGGTATATTTGTCTAGCTCTGCACAAAGTTTACACTGTCATAATTACACCACTAAAAAAATAAATTTATGATATATGGTAGAGTAGCGTATCTAACCTTGATCTAAATCTGCACTTAAATACAGTAGCCCTTGGGGCACCTTGGTGGCTTGGTGGGTTAGGCGACCTACTACAGCTCAGGTCATGATCTCGTGGTCTGTGAGTTCAGCCCGCGTCAGGCTTTGTGCTGACAGCTCAGAGCCTGGAGCCTGCTTCGGATTCTGTGTCTCCCTCTCTCTCTGCCCCTTCCCTGCTTGCTCTCTGTCTCTCTCTCTCTCTGTCTGTCTCTCTCTCAAAAATAATAAACATTAAGAAAAAGAACGGTAGCCTTTGAAACGTGTCTAGTTCAAATTGAGATGTGCTTTAAGTCTAAAATACACTTAAGTACAAATCTTGGTACCAAAGAAGAATGAAAAACATTTGTTAATAATTGTTATATTGATTACATGTTGATATGGTAATATTTTGAATATATGGATTAAATAAATTACATTATTAAAATTAATCATACCTGTTTCTTTTTACTTTTTTAAGTGTGACTACTAGAAAATTTCAAATTACACAGATAGCTCACATTCTCTGGCTCATGTTATATTTCTCTTGGACAGCACTATTCTAGAACAGTCAATTTTTTTCTATTTTTTTAATATCAAAATTAATGTTATACATTTTCTAGAAACATTTCTACCTTGTAGTTTTCAAATGTATTAATGTAGAGTTGTTCATAATATTCTTTTATAATCTTATTTATTTATTTATTTATTATTTATTTTTGAGAATGAGAGAGAGAGAGAGCACAAACACACAAGAGCAGGGGAGGGGCAGAGGGAGAGGGAGAGAGAGAATCTTAAGCAGGCTCCCAACACAGAGCCTGACACAGGGCTCCACATGAGGCTCGATCACATCACTGTGAGATCACAATCTGAGCTGAAGTCAAGAGTTGATGCTTAACCGCCTGGGCCCCCCGGCACCCCTATAATCTTTTTCATGTCTACAGCATCTGTAGAGATGTTTCTTCATAAAATTCCTGATTTTTGTTATTTGTGCCTTCTGTCTTTTTTTCTTAAGCAGTCATGCCAGGGATTTGTAAATTATCAATCTTTTAAAAAAACCAACTTTTGATCTTATTGATCCTCATTTTATATGTCTATTTTGCATTTCACTAACTTCTGCTCCTATATTTATGTCTTTCTTCATGCAAGCCTCTTCATGTTTACTTCACTGTTCTTTTTCAACTTCTTGAGAACATACTTCAGTTGTTTTTTTAGACTTTTTTCTATTTTAATATGTTTTACATTCCCTATGTTTTAATATGTATTATTTTGTTCAGCTTACATATTTCCTAATTTCCACTGTTGTTTCTTATTTGACTCAATACATTTAGGAGTCTTTATCATCATTTCCAACCAAAGAGAAATTCTTTCTTTTTTTTTTTAATTTTTTTAATGTTTATTTATTTTTGACAGTGTGAGACAGAGCATGAGTGGGGGAGGGGCAGAGAGAGAGGGAGACACAGAATCCCAATCAGGCTCCAGGCTCTGAGTTGTCAGCACAGAGCCCAACTCGGAGCTTGAACTCACAGACTGCAAGATCATGACCTGAGCCGAAGTCAGACACTCAACCAACTGAGCCACCCAGGTGCCCCTAGAAATTATTTCTTTTAATTATTGATTTAACTTTTAGTGACCAATCTCCAACATAATTTCATTGTGGTCAAAGAATATTCCTCTGTAAAATTTATTGAGACTTGTTTTTATGCCCTACTAGATTGTCAATTTTTGTATGTCTCAAATTTGCTTGAAAAAGACTGTGTACTCTGCAGTTGCTGGGGACAGATTCCATATATAATTTAGGTTGAGTTTGTTGATCATGCTCAAATCTTATTTTTTTAAGATTTTACGTTTAAGTAATCTTTACACCCATCTTGGGGCTCAAACTTACAACCCTGGAATCAAGAGTTGCATGTTGTACTGACTGAGACAGCCCTTTGCTCAAATATTCTATAGGGTGATTTTTTTTCATCTGCTGAGAGATATGTTTTTAAATTTCCTCCCATGATTATGAGTGTGTACATTTCTTATTTCAGTTGCTAAATTTTAGTTAAATATATTGAGTCTATACTATTAAGCATTTATAAATTTAAAATTATTATTCTTATAAGTCTAGTCTGTATCATTAGGAACTGGCTCCTCATCTTTCAGAGTGCCCTTTGCCTCAAAGTCCATTTTTTCTAATATTCATAAAGCTACACCAGCTTTCTTTGGTTAATACTTGTATGGTATATGTTTTTCCATTCTTTATATGTGTCTCTCTTAAACAGCATATAGTTGAGTGTTTGTTTTAATATACGACAGACTGACAATTTTTTTCTCTTATCTGAAGAATTTAGTTCATTTATATTTATTATAATTATTGGCATATTTTCACTTAAATATACAACCTTATCATGTGTGTTCTGTTTATCCCACTTTTTCCTGCATATTTTACTGAACTTTCTTCCATGTTTTTCTCATGGACTATTTTTATATCCCTCTCATTTTTCTTCTTTTGCTAGCTTAGACGTTATAGATGTTTCTATTTTATAGTTATATAAAAAATTACAATGAGCGTATTTAATTGATGAAAGATAAAGTTAATAAATACTATTCCAAGCTTTCTCCAGTGTTCCCGGTCTCAGTTAATGATAACTTCCATTTTCCAATTGTGCAGGCCTAAAACCTTGATCAGGGTTGGCTTCACAGGTTTGTGACCTATGTAGTCACACAGGGCCCCACAATAAAAGAGCAGTGAGATTGGTTTAGTGCCTGCTGTGGCTGTCTTGAAATTCTTTTATAAATTTTGAAGAGGGGGCCCTGAATTTTTATTTTTCCCTGAGCCCTGAAAATTGTGTAACTAGTCATGACTTTAATATGTACTTGACTCCTCTTTTTCTTCATGCTTTACATCTATTCCATTATCAATTCCTATTGACTTCACCACCTAAATATATCCACAACTTGACAATTTCTCTCCACCCTCCTTCCCACTACCACCATCCTAATCCAAGTCACAATCATCTTTTGACTGAACTAAGTAATCCTAAGCAACTAAGTAGTCCTCCTCAAACTCAAGTCAGATCACGTCAAACTCTCTGAAGCCTCCTTCTTACTCAGGGTAAACCTTACCAAGTCTTTATCATGACATAAAAGGCCCTACAGGATCTGATTTCCTATTTCTTTTCTCACTTCATTTCCTACTACTTTCCCTCTCTATTCAGATCCAGCCATGCTAGCATCCTTCTTGATCTTTGAGCACTCTAGGCATGTTCCCAATTCAGAGCTTTTGCAGCTTTTCTTCTTTCTACATGGAATGCTCTATTCCTCTATCCACCATCCTCACATACTCACCCCACCCCACACCCCAGATATCCACATAGCTTGCTTCTCAATTCTTTCAGATTGACTCAGCAGTCACCTCCTTTGTGCAAATTTACCTAGCTATCCCATCTGTAATTTAAAAGCCAAGACCCAATATTTTATATTCCTCTGTTCTGCTTTAGTTACTCCTATGCATATCACTTTACAAGACGAATTTTTTGCTTTTATTTCTTTTTCATTTTCCTTGTTCTAACTAGAGTGTAAGTAAGCTCTATAAAGGTAAGGGATTTGTCTGTTGATCATTACATTCCCAGTGCCGAGAACACTGCCAGATACATAAAAGAAGCTCAAAAACTTTTGTTGATCGAATGAATGAATGAATGAATGATAAGACCATCTTTGAACACTCTGACTTCAGGAATTACTCCAATATATTATTGTTGCCTTATATTTTATTCTATTTATTCTTTTTAAAAAGTAGACATTATTGTTGTTTCTTTACCATCAGAATCCATTTAAATTTGCCTATATTTTTACCACTTTCTTTGCTCTTCATTCTCTCTTGCATTTTACACCTACCATCTGTGATCAATTTCCTTATGCCTGAAATATATCCCTTAGAATTAAAGTTAATAAGTGTGTGCTTGTTATAAGATTTCTCAATTCTTTTCTCTAAGATTGTTTTTTTTCCCCTAGGTAATAGTTACCTTCTTTCAGCACATCAAAAGTGTCATTTCTCTGACTTCTGACTTTCATTATTGCAGATGATTTCTCAGTCTAACTATTAATCCATTGAAAGAAATTGTCTTGATTATTTAGTATGTGTTGTAGGTGGAAAATCACCCCCAAAAACATGTCCATGTCTTAATCTCTGGAATGTGCCCTGTTACTTTATTTGGAAAAAGAATATTTGCATATGTAGTTAAATGAAGGATCTTGAGATGAGAAGATTGTCCTGGATTATTGGGTGGGCCCTAAATGCCACCACAAATTTTCTCATAAGAGAATGGCAAAGGGAGATTTGACATACACACAGGAGAGGAGGCAATCTGACTATGGAGACAGTGATTGAACTGATTTGTCTATCAGCCAAAGATCAACGAGTGGTGGTAGCCATCAAAAGCTAGAAGACTCAAGAAATAGCTTCTCCCCCATAGCCTCAAGAGGGAGCAGCCCCACTGACACCTTCATTTCAAACTTTTGGTCTCCAGAAATGTGAGATAATAAACTTTTGTTGTTTTATTATTTTTTAATTATAATTTATTGTCAAATTGACTAATATACAGTGTGTAAAGTGTGCTCTTGGTTTTTGGGGTCAATTCCCATGGTTCATTGCTTACAATACCCAGTGCTCATCCCAACAAGTGCCCTCCTCAATGCCCATCACCCATTTTCCCCTCTCCGCCATCCCGCATCAACCCTCAGTTTATTCTGTTTTTAAGAGTCTTTTATACTTTGCCTCCCTCCCTCTCTGTTTGTAGCTATTTTTCCCCTTCTCTTCCCCCATGGTCTTCTGTTAAGTTTCTCAAGATCCACATATGAATGAAAATATATATCTGTCTTTCTCTAACTTATTTCACTCAGCATAATACCTTCCAGTTCCATCCACGTTGCTGCAAATGGCATGATTTTATTCTTTCTCATTGCCAAGTAGTATTCCATTGTATATATAAACCACATCTTCTTTATGCATTCATCAGTTGATGGAGATTTAGGCTGTCTCATTAATTTGGCTATTGTTGAAAGTGCTGCTATAAACATTGGGGTACCTGTGGCCCTATACATCAGTAATCTTGTATCCTTTGGATAAATTCCTAATAGTTCTATTCCCAGGTCATAGAGTAGTTCTATTTTTAATTTTTTGAGGAACCTCCACACTGCTTTCCAGAGCGGTTGCACCAGTTTGCATTCCCACCAACAGTGCAAAAATTTCCCGTTTCTCCACATCCTCGCCAGCACCTGTTGCTTCCTGATTTGTTCATTTTAGCCACTCTGACCAATGTGAGGTGGTATCTCAGTGTGGTTTTGATTTGTATTTCCATGATGATGAGTGACATTGAGCATCTTTTCATGTGCCTGTTGGCCATCTGGATGTCTTCCTTGGAAAAGTGTCTATTCATGTCTTCTGCTCATCTTCACTGGATTATTTGTTTTTCAGGTATTGAGTTCAGTAAGTTCTTCAGGGATTTTGGATACTAGCCCTTTATCCAATATGTCATTTGCAAATATTTCTTCCCAACCCGTCAGTTGCCTTTTAGTTTTGTTGATTGTTTCCTTTGCAGTGAAGAAGCTTTTTATCTTGATAGGTCCCAATAGTTCATTTTTGCTTTTAATTCCCTTGCTTTTGGAGATGTGTCAAGCAAGAAATTGCCTGCTTTCTCCTCTAGAGTTTTGATGGTTTTCTGTCTCACATTTAGGTCTTTCATCCACTTTGAGTTTATTTTGTGTATGGTGTAAAAAAGTGGTCTAGTTTCATTCTTCTGCATGTTGCTGTCCAGTTCTCCCAGGACCATTTGCTAAAGAGGCTGTCTTCTTCCATTGAACACTCTTTTCTGCTTTGTCAAAGATTAGTTGGCCAGACTTTTGTGGGTCTAATTCTGGGGTTTCTATTCTATTCCATTGGTCTATGTGTCTGTTTTTTGTGCAAATACCATGCTGTCTTGATGATTACAGCATTGTAGTAGAGGCTAAAGTCTGGGATTGTGATGCCTCCCACTGTGATTTTCTTCTTCAATATTACTTTGGCTATTTAAGGTCTTTTGTGGTTCCATACAAATTTTAGGATTGTTTGTTCTAGCTTTGAGAAGAATGCCGGTGCAATTTTGATTGGGATTGCATTGAATGTGTAGATTGCTTTGGGTAGTATTGACATTTTAACAATATTTATTCTTCCAATCCATGAGCATGGGGTGTTTTTCCATTTCTTTGTGACTTCTTCAATTTCCTTCATAAGTTTTCTATAGTTTTTAGCATACAGATATTTTATATCTATTCCTAGGTATTTTATGGTTCTTGGTGCAATTGTAAGTGGGATCCGTTTATTTTCTTTCTGTTGCTTCATTATTGGTATATAAAAATGCAACCAATTTCTGAACATTGATTTTGTAC
Source organism: Panthera onca (assembly GCF_046562875.1). Lineage (NCBI taxonomy): Eukaryota > Metazoa > Chordata > Mammalia > Carnivora > Felidae > Panthera > Panthera onca. Next base: position 30,179,521 of record NC_138351.1, on the reverse strand, counting down.
CCTGTGACTTTGCTGAATTCATGTATCAGTTCTAGCAGCCCTTCAGTGGAGTCTTTTTGGGTTTTCCATGTAGAGTATCATGTCATCTGCCAAAAATGAAAGTTTGACTTCTTCTTTGACATTTTTTATGTCTTTTATTTCATTTTGTTGTCTGATTGCTGATTCTAGGACTTCCAACACTATGTTAAACAACAGTGGTGAGAATGGACATCCCTGTCATGTTCGTGATCTCAGGGGGAAAGATCTCAGTTTTTCCCCATTGAGGATGATATTAGCTGTGGGCTCTTCATATATGGCTTTTATGATGTTTAAGTATGTTCCTTCTACCCTGACTTTCTTGAGGGTTTTTATTAAGAAAGGATGCTGTACTTTGTCAAATGATTTTTCTGCATCTATTGACAGAATCATACAGTTCTTATCCTTTCTTTTACTAATGTGTTGTATCACATTGATTGATTTGTGAATATTGAATCAGCCTTGCAGCCCAGGAATGAATCCCGCTTGATCATGGGGAATAATTCTCTTTATATGCTGTTGAATTTGATTTGCTAGTATCTTGTTCAGAATATTTGCATCCATGTTCATCAGAGCTTTTGGCCTGTAGTTCTCCTTTTTTGTGGGTCTCTGTCTGGTTTGGGAATCAAGGTAATGCTGGCTTCATAGAATGAGTCCAGAAGTTTCCCTTCCATTTCTATTTTTTGGGGACAGCTTGAGAAGGTTAGGTATGAACTCTGCTTTAAATGTCTGGTAGAATTCCCCCAAGGAAGCCATCTGGTCCAGGACTCTTATTTGTTGGGAGATTTTTGATAACTGATTCAATTTCTTTACTAGTTATGGGTATGTTCAAATTTTCCATTCCTTCTCGTCTGAGTTTTGGTGGTGTGTGGATGTTTAGGAATTTGTCCATTTCTTCCAGGTTGTCCAGTTTGTTGGCATATAATTTTTCATAGTATTCCCTGATAATTGCTTGTATTTCTGAGGGCTTGGTTGTATTAAATACAGTTTCATTCATGATTTTATCTATTTGGGTCCTCTCTTTCTTTTTGAGAAGCCTGGCTAGAGGTTTATCAATTTTGTTTATTTTTTCAAAAAACCAACTCTGAGTTTTATTGATCTGCTCTACTGTTTTGTTTTGTTTTCTTTTCTTTTCTTTTTTTTTTTTTTTTTGGAGGCTATATTGTTTATTTCTGCTCTGATCTTTATTATTTCTCTTTATTATTCCTTCTGCTGGGTTTGGAGTTTCTTTGCTGTTCTGCTTCTAGTTGCTTTAGGTGTGCTGTTAGATTTTATATTGGGGATTTTTCTTGTTTTTTTGAAATAGGCCTGGATTGCAACGTATTTTCCTCTTAGGACTGCATTTGCTGCATCCCAAAGGGTTTAGACTGTTGTGTTTTCATTTTCATTTGTTTCCATATATTTTTAATTTCTTCTTTAATTGCCTGGTTGACCCATTCAATTCGTTCTTTAGTAAGATGTTCTTTAAACCTCCATGAATTTGGAGGTTTTCCAAACTTTTTATTGTGGTTGATTTCAAGTTTCATGGCATTGTGATCTGAAAGTGTGCATGGTATGCTCTCAATTCTTTTATATTTATTGAGAGATGTTTTGTGACCCAGTATGTGATCTATCTTGTAGAATGTTCCATGTGCTCTTGAGAAGAATGTATATTCTGCTGCTTTAGGATGAAAAGTTCTAAATACATCTGTCAAGTCCATCTGGTCCAGTATATCATTCAGGGCCATTGTTCTTTATTGATTCTCTGTCTAGATGATCTGTCGATTGTTGTAAGTGGAGTATTAAAGTCCCCTGCCGTTACCACATTCTTACCAATAAATTGCTTATGTTTGTGATTCCTTGCTTTATATATTTAGGTACTCCTGAATTCGGTGCATAAACATTATAATCGTTAGCTCTTCTTGATGGATAGACCCAATAATTATGATATAATGCCCTTCTTCATCTCTTGTTATAGCCTTTAGTTTAAAATCTAGTTTGTCTGATGTAAGTATGGCTACTCCAGCTTTCTTTTGACCTCCAGTAGCATGATAGTTCTCCATCCCCTCAATTTCAATCTGAAGGTGTCCTCAGGTCTAAAATGGGTCTCTTGTAGAGAGCAAATAGATGGGTCTTTTTTTTATATATATATCCATTTTGATACCCTATGTCTTTTGATTGGAGCACTTAGTCTATTTATATTCAGTGTTATTATTGAAAGATATGGATTTAGAGTCATTGTGTTATCTGTAGGCTTCATGCTTGTAGTGATGTCTCTGGTCCTTTGTGGTCTCTTTGCAACATTCCACTCACAGAGTCTCCTTTAGGATCTCTTGTAGGTCTGCTTTAGTGGTGATGAACTTCTTCAGATTTTGTTTGGGAAAACCTTTATCTCTTCTCCTATTCTGAATGATAGGCTTGCTGGAAAAAGGATTCTTGGCTGCATGTTTTTCTTATTCAGCACACTGAAACTTTCCTGCCACTCCTTTCTGGCCTGAAGAGAGTCAATAGATAGGTCTGCTACTACCCTTATGTGTCTACACTTGTAGGTTAAGGCCCCGTTTGCCCCTAGCTGCTTTCATAATACACTCATTCTGCCAGTTTCACTATGATATGTCATGTAGATCAATTCAAGTTATGTCTGAAGGGAGTTCTCTGTGCCTCCTAGATTTCAATGTCTGTTTCCTTGACCAGATTGGGGAAGTTCTCAGCTATGATTTGTTCAAGTACACCTTCAGCCCCTTTCCCTCTCTCTTCTTCTTCTGGAACTCCTATGATACAGATATTATTTCATTTCATTGAATCACTTAGTTCTCTAATTCTCCCCTTGTGGTCCAGAATTTTTTTATCTCTCTTTTTCTCAGCTTTATCTTTTTCCATAATTTTATCTTCTATTTCACTTATTCTCCTCTCTGCCTCTTCAATCCTCACTGTCACTGCCTTTAGTTTATTTTGAACCTTATTTACAACATTTTAAAATTCATATGACTATTTTTTAGTTCCTTGATCTCTGCAGCAATTGATTCTTTTCTGTCTTCTATGCTTTTTTCAAGCCCAGAGATTAATCTTAGGACTATTATTCTAAATTCTTGTTCAGTTATATATTTTTTTTATCTGTTTTGATCAATTCTCTAGCTGTCATTTATTCCTGGAATTTCTTTTAAGGAGAATTCTTCTGTTTCATCACTTTGGCTAGTTTTCTGTCCCTTAGTGTTTTAAAAGCTTGTTATGTGTCCTGCAACTGTGAGCACTACTATATAAAGGGGGGTCATACACTGTCCAGGGCCTGGCCCTTCAGGATGTGTTTTTTGCAGTGTGTTACTTGCTCTCTGTTGTTGTGTCTCTGGTTGGTTGCTTTATCTCCCTACTTGTAGTGATGTTTTGGACCCTCTGCCAGATGTGCTTTGATTTGTTCATTGAAGTAACCCTGGAAAGGAAAACAAACAAGCAAACAAAAACAAAAACAAACACACAAACAAAAAAACCCAAAAACAAAAAACCAGAAACACCAGCTGCAGCAAAACAACAGGGTGGAGGTGTTGTTGATGGAAGAGGCCTTATATGATACAAAAAGAGAAATGACAGGGGCAGGGAAAAAGAAAAGAAAAGAAAATTGAGCAGGCAAAGAAACTCTATCCAGAGAGTTAATGGCTTAATCCAGAGAAAGAGAGAGGAAAATAAAGAAGGAGATATAGAACAGGTATAAAGGGAATAGATTAAATATATCTGCTTAAACAAACCAACAACCAGAATAACCAGACTAGAGGAGGAAAGAAATATAAAAGAGAAAAGGAAGGGAAAAAAATATATATATACATATATACATATATACACACATATATATATGTATATACATAATATAATAAGAATTGTCCAGGAATTAAATCCAGAAAATGCAAAACCACTGGGTGCCTTGGAACCAGTGACAAAGCTGTTTGGGAGGAGAGGCTGTCTGGTTCATTAGCATCAATTCCTCTCCAGTAGATACCAGGCACAGAGGGGCGTGGTTTGGTGTAGGCAGGTCCTGCCTTCCCTGTGGGCCTGCTGTCCATCCCTGAGGCCCCACCTGGTGACATCCCAGTCTCTCCTCCACTAACCAGGTGTCCCAAACCACTCTGTTCAGTCTGTCCTCACTGTGCCGCAGGCTCGAATGAGGAGTTTTTCCCCGCTCCACGGACTCCCACACCTCCCTAGTGTTTGGCTGGGATTTAAACCCCGATGTCTTTAAGGGTCCTGCTCCATGTGCCCTGGTTGGGGGAAGTGCCATTCCTCGTCCATAAATGGTCTCCGGCTGGTGGGCACAGCAGTCTTTGTCTTTTGAACAGTTACATACCTCTTCCCACAGCACTCCAGTGAGGGGATCGCTTTCTCCCACTGTGGACTGCGCCTCTGAACTACTGAGCCCAGGGCTGGATCCCCTACTCCCCAGGTGTGTGAACTGGGCAGCTGGCCCCAGTCCAGAGGAAACCCCACAGTTAGAGATTGGATCTTTCTCCATCCTGGTCCGTGGCTTTTCTCTTGTCCAAATACAGCCCTACACTTCCCCAGCCTCTTTTTCTCTTCCCTTTGTCTCTCCGCAGAAGGGGATCCCTTCCCTCCATTCATACCTGGCCCATTTTATCTCTCCCAGTTCGCACTCACCCAAGGCCTGCCAGCTTGTCCCGGTGAGTCCCTGGAGGCGTCTCTGTCACTCTTGGAATTCAAAGTCCTTTGGCAACACTGCTGTGTTTGAGAGACAAGGGAACTTTGGGTCCCCCTACTACTCTGCCATGTTGGGTCCCCCTCCTTTGTTATTGTTTTAAGCCACTATATTAGTGATAATTTCTTACAGCAGCCACAGAAAATGAATACAGCATGTTTGAGGTTCAGTGTGCCTCTTAAATATGTGAATACATATCTTTAGTCAGTTCTAGAAAATTCTTATATGTCAGATTTTTCTCAGTACATTAAGCTCTTACCTTCTTTTCTATATTTTCCATTTTCATATTGTTTCTTTATGCTACATTTTGGATAATTTGTTCTGTTCTGTACTGCAGTTCATGGATTCTGTCTTCTAAAACAAGTATTTTATTTACTGATTTTATTAAAGCATTTTTTACTTCAACAAGTTTTGTTAGACTCATTTTTTACCTCAATATTTATTTATTTTTGACAGAGAGAGAGAGAGAGAGAGAGAGAGGGAAGGAGGGGCAGAGAGAGAGGGAGACAGAGGATTTGAAGTAGGCTCCATGCTGACAGCAGAGAGCCTGATCTGTGGCTTGAACTCACCAACCATGAGATCATGACCTGAGCCAAAGTTGGGCAGTTTAACCAATAGAGCCACCCAGGTGCACCAACTCATTTTTGTATGTGTAACATGTTTCCCATGTTTTATAACTTCCTGTTCCATGCAGACAAATAAGTTGGCATCTAGAAGACCCTTTAAGCTAGATAACAGAGTTCCTAGGAGCCCAAAGGGTGCATGGTTCCACAACAGTTTGATGCGCCTAATTAACAATAATTAACTCCAGAGAGAAAGAAGTACCTCAAAAAGAACTGTGTTGTGACTTTTGCCACGGAGTGGAATGAAATACATAGAAATCTATAGTGCTTTTAAATTCATATTGGTTAAAGTGATGCCAGCTCAGACTAAAAGAGGAGATTGATGTTATGATCCTCATTTTCATAACAGGTTGTAAGATTTTAACTGGTACTGATGGTCCTCTCCCCACACCAATTCCACTATTCAGTCTATGTTTCCTTTTAATGGAGAGCTCACTTTCCAGGGTTCTTTATCCAATGGACTGACCCAAATCTTTACTAACAGAAATTTAAGCCTTTTGTCTCACTGCACAGGGTTTCTGTGGTCTTCCACTAATTTTTTACCATTGAACATGGTCAAACCAGTAGATGGGTCTTCTGACTTTCACTCACACTCTTCCCTATTCCTGTTGTGTGACATAAACCCTATTCCCCTGGAAAATCAGAATAAATCAACCCATCCAATGCTTAATCTAACTTTTTCTTGATTACTTAGTGGTTATAGTAGCCTCAAATGATCAAGATGAAAGTCGTAGCTAACAATTAAGTGGTTGTGTACCCATTGGAAGCATTCCTTTCTTCAATATTAAGATTCTAAATCAAGAGACCCTAAAGTAGCAAAGCCAATAAACAAACTTTGCAAGTGACAATAAGGAAAAAAAATGAAGTGGGTGATAAATATAATAGTGAGAGGTGTCATGCTTTCTTCAACTCATTAATTCTGGCAATGGGAAAAACCACACTATTGGTCATTGATTCCGAGTATATAATGTATCCCTTAAGACAACATGCCAACCTCATAAGATGTTGGCAACACACTCAATCTTTAATTGGCTATTTTGTTGTAAAGTGAAATGCTTTTGAATATGTGGGAAGTGAAACCTATTTCATTTTTCCATTGCCTTACTTCTTTATGGAGTGAGCTTCTTTGTCAAAAGCACAAAGATGCATAAGGAATTCAGTAAGACCATGAATGCAATTGCTAGAAGAAACATGGTAGTTGGGAAGCAAATCCAAACCCAAAGTATGTATTTATTTAGACTCATCAATTGTAACAAATGTACTCCTGTGATGGGGAATGCTATTTATGGGGGAGCTATGCTTCTGTGGAGGCAAGGAATACCTGAGAAATAGCTGTATCTTCTGCTCAATTTTGCTGTGATCCTGAAACTGAGCTAAAAAATAAAGTCTATTAAAAAAAAAAAAAAAAAGGTATCTACTTCATGATCATGCCCCCTTCTCTGTAACCAACTTGCCATGGGTCAGGCTGGCTTGTCCTCCCAGGCATAATTGACTGTTTGTTATTGGGAAGGCTTCTAGTCATCAGCAGGCTATTAGTAGTTACATTTTCTGGAAATCAAAAGGAATGCAACATGGATGAATCTTAAAAATATTATGCTCAGTGAAAGAAGCCAGATTTCCAAAAACACTTTATATATAAAATTCTAGAACTGGCAAAACATACTCAATTTATTGTGATTGAAATTAAATCAGTGGTTACTTTGAGAGTGTGGGGTGGGATAAACTAGGTAGCAGAACAAGGGAGCTTTCTGGTGGATAGAAACTTATTTATTTATTTACATTTATTTTAAGTTTATTTATTTTGAGAGAGAGAAAGCACAAGTGAGGCAGGGGAAAAGAGAGAGGGAGAGAGAATCCCAAGCAGGCCCCCCATTGTCAGTGTGGATCCTGATGTGGGGCTTGAACTCACAAATGTGAGATCATGACCTGAGCCGAATTTAGACACTTAACTGACTGAGCCACCCAGGCACCCCAAGGATAGATACTTTCTATATCTTACTCAGAGATATTAATTTGTTAAGTCCTGTGGAGAAATAAAGTTAAGATCTGTGCTTTTTACTGGATGTAAGTGACATCTCAATAAACTTAACACATGATATATGTATGTGTATGTATACAAATATATGTGTGTATGTGTATACGTATATCTGTTCTTTGTCCCACTCCTTTCCATTCCTCCTTTGAGAAGATATAAGATCTAGGATCTAGATAATACAATCCCAGAGAAAGGAAATTCCAAGGCCCAGATGGAGAATGGAGGTCTGCAGGAGGGAATTCTCTAACTAAATAATGGAACAGATAGATCCCTTCACAAGGAAGGCTTAGGACTTCTTGTGGAAAGTTGTACTGAGAGGCAGGTGTGGGAAAGAAAACTAAGGAAAAGAAAATGAAAGGCACTTCATTTCTTCAAACTTCAAAAAGGAAAAATAAGGAAACTACCATGATCAGAGTACTCTATAATACTCAGCTGAGGGTATGGGGCACCTGGGTGGCTCAGTTGGTTAAGCATCCGACTTTGGCTCAGGTCATGATCTTGTGGTTTGTGAGTTCAAGCCCCGCATTGGGCTCTGTGCTGACAGCTTGGAGCCTGGAGCCCACTTTGGAATCTGTGACTCCCTCTCTCTCTGCCCCTCCCCTGCTAATGCTCTGTCTCTCAAAAAATAAATAAACATTAAAAATTTTTTTTAAAAATACTCAGTTGATGATAATATTTACATAATCATAATAATGTAAATACAACATATTAACCAATCCTAAAATTTGTAACATAATTATATTGGGGGACAGAGGAGGGAAGGCTGAAGGGATGGATCCGCTACAGTAATATGAGGTGAGTAGATAAGATGGATGAATGAAAAGTAGGGTACACACATTAGAATTACATACATGTAAATGCCAGGAAAAAATAGCTTAAAAAGTTGAAACTAGTTGCTCGGAGGAAAGGAATGGAGTATGAAGAAAGCAGGAAACACCGTGCTTTGGCACAAACTATTGACTATTATTTCTCTTTATGAATATTATACACATGCCACATTGATAAAATAATAATTACCTAAAAACTGTTGTGGACTTTAAATTGTATTTACAAGGTAACAGCCTTTCCAACTATAGAGTTCAACCTTCTAAGGATGTTTCTAGAGCAACTTAAAAACAAATCTGAAACCATTTACTAAGTAAGGTAGTTTATTAATTCAAGAGGCTCTGGAGACACACATAACAGACACTGCAATTTATCTTTACTCATTTATTTGTTTACTTGTTTCAGAGATTCAAACTGAAACCATATAAACAAACAAACAAACAAACAAACAAAAACATTGAAAGCAGCTCAGCAGGAAGGAAGAAATGGGAACACTTAACCTCCCTGCTGTGAGTGGGAGTAAGGACACTCTCTCCTTAGGCAATTTGCAGACTGGAAGATCCCTTTACCACCATCAACCAGTCGATTAAATAGGGTACTTCCTCAATTCTAAGATCATCCATTCTGATACCCAATATTAATTTAATAACAACTTTGAATCAGGCAGAGGAGGGGTGACTGGCAAGCCTAGTTTGGCATGAATTGCAAGATGCATGCCAGGTTCAGAAATATTAATATATGAAGACTGTGCATCTTTCAACTGAGGGAAACTTTAAATACCTTGTTTCTTGATTTTCCACATGTCCCATCTGGGGCCTATTGGTTTCAATATATACATATTTTTAAAATTTTATTTGAGAGAGAGAGAGAGAGCGAGAGAGAGAGAGCATGTATGAGCAGGGGAGAGGGGCAGGGGGAGAGAGAGAGAGTCCCAAGCAGGCACCATGCTCAGCATGGAGCCGAATGCAAGGTTCCATCCCACGACCCTGGGATCATGACCTGAGCCAAAATCAAAAGTCAGACGTTCAACCAACTGAGCCAGCCAGGTGCCCCTGGTTTCAGTATTTTTATACAGCTGTTTTACTGAAAGCAGTCTCCAGGGTCTGAGGACCTTGCTCCCTCAGCTGTACTGTCAGCTGCCAACAGCTCTTGACAGAGTCCTTTCCTATGGTTTGCCTTTGGCTTAGAAGAGACATTTTCCCCAAGTTCATGCCCCCTCCCCAGAACAGCTTGCATGGAAGAATGGTGGGGGAGGGGTGTGAAAGGCCTTTGAGCCCCAGAGCTGCCTGGGAGTTGGCTGAGGCCTTTGTTGAGACTGCCGGGCACCTCAGCTTCTCCCTCTGCCCAATCCTGCCTGGGGGATCCCCTCCATGCATGTAAATCCTGAGAACACTCCCCAACAGAGCACCAGTATGCAAATCCCTCAGAGACAGCTTCCTGGGAGGCCAACCTGGAACAAAGTCGAAGTCTAATTTCAGATTTTGGCCTCCTTTCATGCCGAAGGTAAGATTCTCTTGGCATGTAAGGTTTTTAGGCCTGAGGACATCATCCCTCTCAGTGTGAAAATGAAAGCATCATACCTGAAGCCTTGATTTACTTCCTAAGGCCCAGGGCTGGTGCTTTTCTGAGCCAAAGCCATTCTCTTAAGTTCCTGAAGATGTGACTCAGAGGCAGGCTACCATCCTGCTGTACCACTGAAGTGACAGAATCTGACTTCTGAAAATTACTGTCCCTGAGCCTTCATGTCCTTTTGTGTAAACTGAGGGTAAAAGAAAGAATTGCTGGAAAGCATTTAGCACAGGCTAGTGTGTGGCAAGGGCTCACAGAGCATTCTTTCCCATTCCCAGTCATCCGCCCTCACCCATGAGGGCGATTTGCTCTCAACATCCTACATAAGGTCAGGGAAATGGGCTTAGCCTGGCTCAGAGAGGATGCCGCTTGGGGCCTTCAGTGAGGGATAGAATCAACCGGACAAGCCTTCCAAGGTGCAGCAGGCCACGGAGGGTGCTGCCTGGGGTCTCACCCCAGCCCCAGGGAAAAGGCCACTGCATTCAATGACCCAAGAGGCATTGAGGAGAGAGCTTAGGCTGCCTCTGGTTCCCTTGGGAACTGGAGGGGGTGTCTGGATGTGTCCCCTTTCTGCGTTCAGCTGGGAATGAGCTGGTGGAGTATTTTCCCCTCCAAGCAGAGAATTATCTGTTCCTCCCCCGCCCCTCCCCCACCTCCTGCCCCATCCACTCGTAGCTCACTGGTTCTCTGGGCAACCCCAGTTAGCAGTTTGGGCCTTTCTTCCTGCACACAATTGACATGGAGCTCCCGAATCTGGTCCATTCAAACATCACATGGAACACTCCGTTTTTGTCACTGAGCTTCTAGAAACGTGATCTTATCCAACCCAGGCAAAATGGAACTGGCTTGTCCTCTCCCAGTGACAGTGTGTTTCCTCCCATGGCATGGCATTTTCTGTAATTTTTAGATTTAACATTTCAAATTATTTTTAATGGGGGCTCCGATAGATGCTAGCTTCTGGTTATTTTTTTTCCCCAAATGCTGAAAGGTTTGATTCTTCCATCTATCCATCAACAAATCTCATTGAATGACGGTGCTCAGTGACCCAGGATGCCACCGGAGACAAAACAGACCATACATATTTTCTGGTCTCCCTGGAAAATTAGTGCAAACACTTTCATCACTGCAGAGAAGGAAAATATGCACGGGGAGGTGAAGATTTGCTTTTGTTTTGTCTTGTTTTGTTTTCCTAAGAAGAGACTTCCCCCTCATCCAAACAGTGAAATTCATATTGTTCTTATTTGTCTGCAAATTAACCAGTTAACTAGAATCCCTACATTCTCTCATTTTTGCAAGCCAAGGCCCTTTTTTCTCTCCACCTCCTAGTCACACTTATTCTAGGATCACCGTCTTTCTCCCCTCCAGGACTGTTTGGAATTCATTCTGGTTTTGCCCTGCCGTGTTAAAAGTAACATTTAAAATATTTTAATTTGATTTCTTATCCCATCTGTCTTCCTTTTTTAACCCCATTTTAAAGAATCCCCTTTACTCTACGAACAGCCTGCTTTTAATTCGGTAGAAAACTGGTTGGATTGCACAGTCCCTTTTCTCTCTCCTGTTAGATTTTCCGTTTTATGAAAAGATACAATCTAACCCTCTGGAAATGAAGCAGGAAGAGAAGCAGGGGCTCCTGGCCTCACTGCAGCCCTCACGTTGTGCTGTCTGGGAAGTCGTCCCCTCTGTTAGGTGGAGAGGACAATTAATCTCTTCCTACATGGAAATGGTGCCTGAATGCTTTAAGATGAAAATGTTTGTGTACAGGGTGGTCTATTTAAAACAGTTCCCATATGATGCAATGCAACTTGAAAAGGAAACCCTTTCAGATGACTCACCCATTTAACAATAATAATTAGCATTGGAGAATCTTGTTTAGAACACTCAGAAGAAGAATAGTTTATGATTTCTTAAGAGTTCACACACTCCCTGGAGCTTCAATCAAGGCAGCGTATTAAAGCCTGACATTCATTTTCATTTGTAAAAATTTGGAGAAGGGGAGACCAGGTTTACCAACAATTTAAGAGAAAAGGACTTAGGGAATTTAGGAGACTTCAAATCCAGCTAAGCCATTAGGGCAACCTAGTTATTCAAACAGCCAATAAGATGTTGGGATGCATTAATAAAAGCATAACGAATGTCTCAAACAACAGAGGTGATGATCCCCTTGTACTCTTTAATGGTCAGGCCATATTTGGGGTATTTTTTCAGTTATAGGTGATGAATTTTAAAATAGATATCAATAAACCAGAAAGCAGCCAAAGAGGACAGCCTGAAAAATGAAAGATCTAGAAACCGTACAAAATAATCATTCCTAGATTAGCTAGGAGAACAGGGTTCAGAGTTAAACAGAATTGGGTTACAGGCCCAGCTCTATAAATTACCAGTTGTGACCTTGGACAACTCACTTAACCTTGCCTCTGTATTATCATCTCTAAAAATGGGTATAATAATACCCAGGAATAAGATCATTCATGTATACCTGATGCCCGGTGCCTGGCATATAACATGTGCTCAATAAGTATTAGTATTATTGTTAACACTGACAACAAAAATCATCATTATGCTATTACTTTCTAGTTGTGTAACAATTTATATGTAACACATAAATTGACTTTGTATTATCATGTTTTCTAACATACACATGTAATATGAGTTGGGCACTGCTGTTCTCATTTTCAGAAGTAGAGAACCTCCTTGGCCCCAAGGATCCTTTCTTTTATGCTCAGCTGCCAAGCACCAATCTCCTATGCCGCTGCCATAAAGTCCTCACAGCTGGCACCAGCAGCTGACAAAGTGAAGCCACCCTAAGTCTGAGGAGGGGCTGTGGACAGCCCCAGATGGAGAGTCACTGTGATCACAGAGCCTCTAGTCAACCTGGTCCTAAATGTCCACTGATGGATGAGTGGACAAAACAAATGTGGTATATACGTACAGTGGAATATTATTCAGCCTTAAAATTTAAGGAAATCCTGTAATATGTGACAACATTGGATGAACCTAGAACATAATGCTAAGAGAAATAAGCCAGTCACAGACAAATATGCATGATTACCTAAATTAATCAAACTCATGGAAGCAAAGAATAGAACTGTGGTTGCCAGGTGCTGAGAGGGGGGTGAAAATGGAGTTGCCAATCAATAGGTATACAATTTCAGTTATGTAAGATGAATGAGTTCTAGAGATGTACCATACAATAATTGGGCCTATAGGTAACAATGCTGTATGGTACACTTAAAAAAAAACAGGTTAAGAGGGTCCATCTCATCTTAAATATTCTTACCACAAAAAATATATAGAGAGAGGGAGAGGTCTAGCCAGCAAGAAAAGGCAACTTCTTAAAGTGATATGTGTGTGTATGTGTGTGTGCACCCATGCACATATGACAGAAAGAGAAAGAGAGAGATGAACTGATGTATCAGTTCAAATTATACCAGCATCCTTTTAGGTTGACCGAGGTCATATCAACACTCTGCCTTAAAATAGAACAAATAGGAGCACTGGGGTGGCTCAGTTGGTTAAACGTCCAACTCTTGATTTTGGCTCAGGTCATGATCTCACGGTTTGTGAGTTCTAGCCTTGAGTCAGGCTCACACTGACAGTGTGAAGCCTGCTTAGGATTCTCTCTCTCTCCCTCTCTCTCTCTTTCTCTTTGCTCCTCCCCTGCTTGCTCTCTCTCTCTCTCTCTCAAAATAAATAAATAAACTTAAAAAAATAAAATAAAATCAAGCAAACAGTATGGCAATGCCAGGAATAAAAATAGAGGCATTGAGAGTTAACCAACTGTTTTTTAAAAAAGTATTGTGTATGTGAGTGTGTGTGTTCATGTTTGAAAGGAAAAATATTTTAGGGTTAATACTGGTTCTCTCTACTTAATAGATTAAAGGTATTTTTTCTGTTTGATCTCAACTGCACTTTCCAATTTTTAATTTTTTTACAACGACTTTGTCTTACTGAATAATAAAGGACAAGTAAGACTTTCATGACAGTCTTGGCTATACTCGTTCACAGAAACTAGAAATGCCCCAATTTCCAAAAGATGGCGAGTTGACAGAGCCTACGAGTGTCCATCCAATATCCATTCTCTCCTTGTCCCTTACCATCAGCCTGAGACTTTACATGCGGCAGCACTGGGCCCAGAAATCACTCACTTTCCTTTGCATCCTGGGCTGGTCACACAACCCACTTCTAATAAGATGTGAGCAGAAGTCACTGGGTGGGTTTTAACTTTATTCGCCTGTAGCAATAGGAAGAGTTTGTATGAAACATGAATTCATGCATTTCTCCTACCTAAGAAAACTAAGACAGAACTAAAGATCGTGAAAGCCAGGTGGGCAAACACCTGGAAATAGCATATTGGACAGAATCCTTAATAAGGTACAACCCCCCTTTGCCTTCATTGCAAAAATGTAGAACTGCGGCTAGACTCCACCATTTTGGGGGTCTTTTCAACTAATCTAGACAAAGCAGTGGTAGAAACCAAGGTAAAGGAGGCAGGTGAGGTGTGAGTCTTTTCCTCTCCTAAATTTGGTAATTCTGAATGTCACAAAGGTCCTTTGTTTCAGAATACTGTGTGTTCCAAGCAATTCCCGGAATTTTTTAAATGGCTTCCATTTTCCTGGAGGAGTAGCTTGTAATGATCTGCTTGGCTCTCTGCCTTTAACAGCCCTCTACTGGAGTCACTTAACCCCCAATTTGTAGATTCAGCCCTGCTCCCAACCCTGTCCTCAGGCAGAGGGAAGGTATGTCCACCCAGCCTCTCCTGCCTGTTTTTACTGGTCACCAGCTCATCTATGAAGAGCAAGGATCCCTGTTAGTCTCTGGCAGAGACGGGCATTTACTCCTGGCTAGGAATGAAAAACAAAAGATGTATTTATTTTTAAATGTCTGTTTGTAAATGTAAAACAAAGGTGAAATCTTAGAAAAATAAGTACTCCCAAACACTTGGCAAGTATCAGCCCTCCTAGGTGGTCAAGGCGTTTAGTGCATGGGGACTTTCTGCTTCCAATTGGTCACAGGAGGCTTAGGGGATCCTTTAGGATTTATTCTAATTTTCCAGGAAATATCCCACTTAAAGGGAGAAAAAAAATACTAAAAAAATAATCCCATGAAGCCTCCATTATACAAGCCTTAACATACAGCCTCTTCCTTTAAAAACTTGCACATTTCCATACTATCCTATTTTTATTCAGCACAGTCAAAACTGTGCTGCTTTTTTTTTTTTATAATTTAAAGAAAGTAATTTGATGAAATTTAACAGCCCTAATGAATTAAGCTGAGGAAAATGCAGAAGGCTTTAATAACAGCAAACCTATTGAAATGAAAGAGCCTATACATTGTTCTACTGACAGACTTACTAGCAGAGCAAACCAGATGTAGGTTGCCAAGGGAAGTTCAGCTTGTAAATTGTAAGAAAAGAATATATTGCCAGGCTCTGCTGGGCTCTGTTATTTCTTCATTAAAATGCACTGTCAATCAGGTTGAAAAGAAATGTCTAATTAACACCATAGGGCACCAAAAAATTTAGTGTCAGAAACTCAGCTGCTATCCCCCTTTACAACTGTATCTCTCTAAGCAACTCCATTCCTCTCTTTCAACCCTCCCCCAACAACAGAACCCCTCCCCCATATCCTACTTGCTTATGATCAAAAGCGTCAGAGAAATTGCAAAATGCATTGCATTACACAATTCCCTCTTTATAGCTGTGAACCAGCTAGAACTAAAGTTTCCAGCAACTTCTCTTCTTTGTATGCCCGGTATCCATGCAAAGACTCAAATACAATGGAACATAACGAAAACCAACGGTCCATCTTGAGATCTCTTCTTCCAAGATATGGAAGAATTAAAAGAGTTCTAGCCTGGCAGAGTCTAGTCCTGGCTTTACTACGAAGCCACTTGTGGGTCTTGGGGGATGTTCCTTCATAGTACTGAGCCTCAGTTTCACCATTCATAAAACAGAGGTAAGTAATAAAAGGTCTTGTCAGTCCATGTCAAGGATTGCTTCAAGGATCAAATGAGACAAGGTGTATACAAGGGCTTTGTAATATTTAACACACGATTATTATTACCCAAGTGTCAGCAGAGTTGTCTGAAGTCCATATGTGTTTGGTTAGTTGGAGGCTTACTGCCTCCAGAAGGGTCATGGTCCCTCAGCTCTCCTCTGCTCACACATTGCTCATGCCCAGTGATGGGCACTCTTAGAGACTGAGTGGAAGCTGAGTTTGGAGGAAGTTCTAGAAGAAGGAAATACAAGATGTTAATTAGAGACTCTGAAGTTTAGACTAGAATCCTCTCCACTCCCTCAACATCCAGGCACCAAATACTGTTGGTTTCTCCATCATAATGCCTCTCTCTCTTCCACACATTCTTTCCATTTTCATCTTTCTTAGGATCACACACTGGCATTCCTGCCATGGACTTGCTGATCGATTTTTGTGCCACCTTCTCCCTCTAGTCTCTTCTGCACATAGCTATCAGATTAGTCCTAGTTATTAAACCCCACTCAGCATACATCAGTCTCACTTCTGCAGATTTCAGCGATTCAGTTGGGTCTCTATACAAAGGACCACGTTCTTCACCTGGCATTTGAGGCTCCCACATATGTCAGTATGTGCATCACAGGCTCACCTCCCATCACTTCCTTTCTAAGTCTGTCTGGTCATTTTTAAGACTTTTGTTCTTTACTCATACTTTTAATAGCCCTTTTTATTTCTTCAAATATAATCCAACATAGTTATTGTATATTCTGTGTGTGATCATTCTAATGTTTGATGTCTTCTCTGGTCTGGTTCTACTGTTTGCTGTTTTGCAGACTCTCATTCATGGTACCTTGTTTACTTACATGTTTTCTGATTTTAAAAAAAATGAAACATTATCAATAATAACCAAACTATGGAAAGAGCCCAAATGTCCATTGACTGATGAGTGGGTAAAGAAGATGTGATACACACACACACACACACACACACACACACACACACACTGGAATATTACTTAGCCATCAAAAAGACTGAAATCTTGCCATTTGCAACAATGTGGATGGAGCTAGAGTGTATTATGCTAAGTGAAATAAGTCAGTCAGAGAAAGACAAATACCATATGATTTCACCCATGTGTGGAATTTAAGAAACAAAACAAATGAACATATGGGAAGTGAAAAAAAAAGAGAAAGAGAGAGAGAAGAAAACAAACATAAGAGACTCAACAATAGAGAACAAACAGCATTGATGGAGGGAGGGAGGTGGAGGATGGGCTAGATGGGTGATGGATATTAAAATGGGTACATTTTATGATGAGAACTGGGTGTTATATGTAAGGGATGAATCACTATATTCTGCTCCTGAAACTAATACTGTACTCTATGTTAACTAACTGGAATTGATATAAAAATCTGAAAAGAAATTGACTCACATTCTCTATAATTTTACCTAAAAAATTATTTGAGGACTGAATTTAAGGTACATTCTTCCAGAGAGAATTTTAGTTTGCATCTGCCACGCATCTGTGCATTTGGTTCACTTTGAACTAAATTCTTGGCTTCAGGTTTAACTCTCAGCAACTTAGGAATGCTTGACTGGCTCAGTCAGTAGATCATGTAACTCTTGGTCTCAGGGTTGTGAGTTTATGCCCCACATTGGGCATGGAGTTTACTTTAAAGGAAAAAAAACAGTAATAACAAACCTGCAGCATGTTAGGAATACAAGGAACTTCCATGATTTGGTAAAAATATCTACAAAAAAAGCAACAAATAACATCATATTCTATAGTGAAGTTCATAACAGTTTCCCTCTAAGATCACAAACGAGACAAAGATGACAGTTCATACCCATCTTATTCAGCATAGTACCATAAGTGCTAGCCACTGCAATAAGACAAGAAAATGAAATAAAAGGTGTACAGAATGGAAAGGAAGAAACTGTTACTGTTTGCAGATGATATAATTGGCTATGTAGCCCAAGGTATCTATAAAAATCTCCTAAAACTGATAAGTGAGTTCAGCAAAGTTGTAAAATGCAAGAGCAATATATAAATATCAATCATAGGTTAACAATGAACCTATGAAAAATGATATTATGCAGTATCAATTATAATCACTGCAAATAAAGCACAGTATCATTTATAATCATTGAAAATAAAACAAAATACTTAGGTATATGCGTCATAAAGCATGTGCAGAATTTGTATGTTGGAAATTACAAAATACTGATGAAAGAAATCAAAACAAACCTAAATATATGTAGATACATACTATATTCGTGAATTGCTCCCAATTGAAAAATATAGTAAAGATGTCATTTCTCCTTGAATTAATCTATAGGCTTAATGAAATACTATTAAAATCTTCATGAGACTTTTTGTAGACACAGACAAGTTTGTCATAAAAATTATATGGAAAGGCACAAGCCCTAGAATAACTAAAACAACCTTGACAAATGAATAAAGTGGGTAGATTTACTCTATTTGAGGCTTACCATAGTAGCTACAGTAAGACCATGTGATATTGGCAGAGGCACAAACACAGAGATGAAGAAAACAGAATAGAGAGCTAGACCCACACAAATATGCTCAACTGATTTTTGACAAAGGTACAGAAGCAATTCAATGGAGGGAGGATAGCTTTTTCAACAGGGTGCTGAAGCCCTTGTGCATAGACATAAACCTTATAACTGATGCAAAAACCAACCCAAAATGGATCACGGAATTAAATGAAAAATGTAAAACAATAAAACTTTGGGGAAAAATATAGAAAATCTTTAGGATCTAGAGGTAGACATAGAACTGTTAGATTTGATTGTAAAAGCACAGTACACTAAAGGACAATTTGATCATTTGGACATTATCAAAATCAAAACCTTTTTTTCTGTGAAAGTCCTTGTGAAGAACATGAAAAGACAAGTTACAGACTGGGCGAAAATATTTGCAAATCACCTATCTGACAAAGGACAAGTACCTAGAGTATATAGAAGTCTCAAAACTCAACAATAAAATAAATAAATGAAAAAATAAACAAATAAATGAATCCAATTGAAAATAAGCAAAAGATACAGATATTTTGCCCAAAAAGGATATACAGGTAGCACATGAAATAAGCATATGAAAAGATGCTCAACATCCTTAGCCATCAAGGAAATGCAAACATTTTAAATACAATGAAATATTATTATACACCTATAAGATTGGCTAAATAAAAAATAATGAGAATACCAAATACTGGTAAGGATGTGGAGAAACTGAATCACCCATACATTTCTGGTAGGAAGGTAAAATTTTACAGCAGCTTTAGAAAACAAATTGGTAGTTTCTTACAAAATTGAACATGCTACCACTGTATGACCCAACAATTGCACTGTTGGACATTTTATTTACACACAACTTATACATAAACGTAGGTAGCCCCTATATTTGTAAGAGCCAGGGTGTGGGTGGTTAAACAAACTTTGCTGCATCTATATCATGAAAAACTGCTCGGCAACAGGAAGGAACTATTGATACAGGCAACATGCAACAAGTTGGATGAATGCCCAGGGAATTATGCTGAGTAAAAAAAAACCCCACAACAATCCCCAATGGTCAAGGAGGGTGGAGAGGTCACATGGTGTGCTACGAAAAGGCAACAGAAGAGATCCTTGTGGTGGTAGAACTGTTCTGTATCTTGACTGTATCAACATCAATATCTTGGCTGTGATACTGTACATAGTTTCTAAAGATGTTACCATTGAGGGAAACTGGATAAACACTATACAGATCTCCCTGTATTATTTCTTATAAGTATATGCAAATCTACAATTATCTCAAAATTTAAAAGCTTAATTAAATTTAAAAATATTTGTGCACACATGGTAATAGGAGACAGAAATGTACATAGAGGAAGGAATGTAATTCTTCCAGTGTTAAGCAGGGAATTAGGAAAGTTTTCATGGATAATATGGCCTTTGGCCTGATTCTGGCAAGGTGAGTGAATGTTCTCCAGATGGACAAAGAAAGAGAGAAAGAGCATTGAATCAGAGGAAGTATTCCTCCCAGATGGGTAGACAAATTTGTCCACTGTGGGGGAAAAAATATTTCATGATGTGTTCCCTTTTTTTTTTTTTTTTTTTAGTTTATTTATTTATTTTGAGAAAGAGGCAGAGAATGGAGAGAGAGAATTCTAAGCAGGCTCCACACTGTTAGCACAGAGCCCACTGTGGATCTCAAACTCACAAAACTGAGATCATGACCTGAGCTGAAGTCAAGAGTAGGATGCTTAACCAACTGAGCCACCCAGGTACCTTTGTATTATTTTTTTAATTGGTATTTCCAGGGATGCGTAAAATCCTCCAAAAGAAATCATCCAAGAGCAGAAGTAATCAGGTCAATTTAGCTTAAATGAAACTGTGTCTCTTCTAATCCATTTTAGTAAAATAAATTAACTTGCTGATAAAGAATTCGAAATTTGGAGGTAACTTCTGAGTTATGATCAATGTAATTATTGTGTTGATTAAATTATTTGTTTAAGTTTATTTATTTTGAGAGAGAGAGAGAGAATGAGTGCACAAGCTTGCACAAGCAGGGGAGGGGCAGAGAAAAAGGGAGAAAGACAGAATCCCAAGCACGCCCCACACTGTCAGAGCAAAGCCCAATGCAGGGCTCCAACTCAAAACTGTGAGATCATGACCTGAACCGAAACCAAGAGTCGGACGCTTAACTGACTGAGCCACCCAGGAGCCCCGAAATCATTTTTCCTCAAATATAATTAGGATAAATAAATGGGTCAATGCTTTCATTTGAGACTCTGTGACACAAGAGATTTCTACAATAGTGTATTTATTATAGGGTTATTTTATTTATTTTTAGCAAAGTAACGATGCTTTTGAGGGCGTCTTGCCCCTCTGTTCTGCCTGAACTCTCCATAGGGAGGTCTGAGATTCCAAAACACATCATCATTTTGAAACACAGGTTAATACAAAGATGGGATTAAGATAAACAAATTACCTTAATATCCACTTTGGAATGCAAGTCTTCCAAACAGTGGAATATTTCTCTGCTTACTGTGATCTCATCATCTCATGAATTAATCGGCCTAGAGAAGAGCCTCCCTGACTACCACGTAACTGGAGATAGATTTTAAACCACAGAATCTGATGACACTCCAAAACTAGTTCATGAGACTCCTCTGAGCATATCCGATTATCTACGAATAAAGGAAATATTTGCATTGTTAGGTGGAAAATCTGCAAGTTATTTCATCAGCTCTTAATACATCCATGAGCAAAGCAATGCCAGCAATCCGAAGCTGGCAAGGATGCAGACCTCAGCAGGCCGGCAACTGCAATACTTTACCCAGGGCTGGGGGCATCTTTTTAAATGTTATTCAGTTATTTTTTTGGTTTTCGGTCATCTAGAATGCTTCATTTATTATCAGACCCCAGACGGAAACTAGCTTGTTGAGGTTTATCAGGGCTGACTGGCCCTAGGAAAATGGAGAGAGAGACACAAGCCTCGTGTGTGGCCTCCATCCCCTCTTCCAACTGGTTATTTTTTTCCCTTCACCTTTCTTTAAACTCCCCACGCTCTGGGACACCCCTCCCAATCCACCTGCCTTCTCCTAGAGATCTCCTGGAAATATGGATTTGGAGTGTCACCAGCCTGACCAAGGCAGAGCATCTGCAATACAGTTGAGTTGTAGATGACCTTTTGTTTTATTCTTATTTTTTACATATTTATTTACTTCAAGTAGGCTTCACGCCCCCTAACCTCTGAACTCAAGACCCTGAGAACAAGACCTGCGCTGAGATCAAGAGTCAGGACACTTAACTGATTGAGCCACCCAGGCACCCCAGTGAGCTTTTGTTTTAAATCAGCTTTGAGAAAAGGCACAAGGCAACATGTGTGGGGCCTGGAGAGATCATTGATTTGGTGGCTATATGATGATCCAATGTGGCTGATTCCCAATTGTCAAACAGCGTGGTGGTGTTCTTCCAACACACAAGAAGACTTGAATAGGCATCTGCCCTGTTCCGGAGGCTCTGCTAGGTACTGGGGACAACAAGAAGATGTAATCCATGCCCTCAGGTGGCTCAAGTTCTACGAAGAACACAGGGACTAACGGAAACAATTAGAACACACAATGAGTTGCTCCACCTTCTAGTTTCCACCGCACTAGGCACAAACGTCTGTTGGCACTTACCTCACACCATGGCTTCTCCAGCTTCTAACAGTGTCAGCCACATAGCAGGCTCTCAGAAGTACCTGATGAAATAATGAATGAATAAACAAATGAACAAGCAAAACATTATTCAAGTTACCAACACAGAATGTGGTAGAAGCAATTAACTGGCTGGAGGAAAAGGGAAGTTTTATAAGAGATGGTGATTTGAATTGAGACTTAAAGCACATACACAGTGTCTGACCTTGAATGAGCTTATAAGCAAAGATAGTTTGATTAAGTGGAAGTTCAAGTGGAGAACAGGCATTTGGAGGCAAGTGGAGAAGGTTTCAGGCAGAAGTACCTTCAGTAACTAGCTTAGGATCTGGCACATGGTAGGAACACAAGAAGTATTTATCGAAAGAACGCATGAGTGAATGAATGAATTGATGAACATAACAAATAGCATAGACAAAGTCACCAGTATTGTAAAAAAGTCAGCATATTTAGGGAATGGTATATTTGGAAAATTATATAATCATAGAAGAGAGAAAGAAGACAGGTGGTTAGAACAAAAATAATGGAGGATACAAGAAAAGCATAATGCAAAGAGCAGAGCTTCTTGGAAAGAGAGGAATTGGACAGGGAGAAAAGAAATTTTTAAAATGAGAACATGGGAATAGTTCAGGTACTACAGAACCAGAGGTCTGGTTGTTGTGAGAAATGAACTTAACGATTGTATATCACGAGTCAAAAGAGCTTTCAGGCAACAGGACTCTGAAAAGGAATAGAGGTACATAATTAAGAAAAGGCGAAACCTAACAATCATGGTCCAGAAGGAGCTGACCCATAGGAAAATAAAAATAAGAAGAGTCAGGAGAAAATTGATTGTCTTTAAGCCAAGGCAAACCTGAGCGCGCTTTCTTAGACTGTGTATTAGCTGCTGCATAACAAATTAACTCAAAAGTTAGTGGATTTAAACAGAAATAAACATTTACTACCTCACACAGCTTCTGTTCATCAAGAAGTTTAGTTGGTGGTTCTGGCCCCAAGTCTCTCATGAGGTCGCAGTGAAGGTGTTGGCTGGGGCTGATGTCATCTGAAGGCTCTACTGAGGCCAGAGAGTAATCTGCCATGTATTTGTGGGAGTCCTCAGTTTCACCCTTCAGGGGAGTCTCCACAAAGCCACTGATGTCCTTAGAAAATCAAGCTGGCTTCTCTCCAAGCAAGTATCCCAAGCAAGAGGGCAAAGTGGAAGCTGCAATATCTTTGATGACTGAGTTTTGGAATTCGAATTCCCATTATTTCTGTAATATCTTATTCATTACACAGATCAGCTCTATTCAAAGTAGAGCCTCCACAAGGGTGAATAATCATCCAGGGACTATCTAAGAGACTTTCTTGGAGGCTGGATTGGAGGCTGGTTATCACAAATTACACTCTATACCTAATCTGATGTTCTCTAGATTTCTCAGGTAGGTTCGATGGCAGGTGACAAAAGTGGCCTTCTACAGATCTGAGATTATGACATCTTTCTCATGGCTGGTAATCCTCTAAAAGGAAAATATTGGTTCCTAATCGTTCTAGCCAGGCTTTCAAAGATGGGACTCATTGGCCTGGCTTGAATCCAATAAGCAACTATGAATCAAATCACCATGATGGGGTGGAGGTGAGGTGTCCACACAGGAAATTCCATCTGTACTGCATATATTGAGCATGACGATCTACCAGCAGTGTGGCAGGAGCTAACTCTGGTCAGTTCTGGTTCTGGCCTGGTTCCCCCCAAAAGAAAAGATGCAGATCAATTAATGAAAAAGGTGGCAGATGCTCTCTATAACCTCAATGTTAAAAAAGACTCACTCTGCTAGGTCTAAGGTCTTCATTGGCTGGCATAACATCACACATGTATCTCCTTGTCTCTTTTTCATCATCATATTTTTACCATCTAAGCATATTGAAAATATAGGTATATCATTTAGCAAAATTGTGCAAGACTTATACACTGAGAACTATGAAACATGGTTAAGAGAATTAAATAAAAACTTTAAAAAATACAGAGATATACTATGTTCATAGATTGGAAGACAGAAGATGGTTAAAATGACAGTTATTCCCAAATTGATCTGTAGAGTCAATACAATACAAATCAAAATCCCAGAACATACTTTTTTGCTGTTCAGATTGATAAGGGGATTATAAAATTCATATGGAAATGCTCAAGACCTAGAATAGCCAAAACAACAGTAAAAAAGAACAAAATAGAGAACTTATATTACCTAACTTCATAAAGCTACAGTAATTTACACAATGTCTTATTAACATTAAGATAGACAAATATATTAATGGAAGAAAATAGAGTCCAGACATAGATAGATAGATATAATCAGATGACTTTCAACAAAAGTACAAAGGTGATTCCATAGATAAGGATTGTCTTGTCA
Source organism: Panthera onca (assembly GCF_046562875.1). Taxonomy (NCBI): domain Eukaryota; kingdom Metazoa; phylum Chordata; class Mammalia; order Carnivora; family Felidae; genus Panthera; species Panthera onca. The sequence continues at coordinate 30,155,217 of NC_138351.1, read as the reverse complement.
ATAAATGGTGCTGTAACAGTTGGCTATGGATATGTTAAAGAAGGAAATTCAATCTATATCTTACACAATATATAAAAATAAAATGGATCACACACTGAAATTTAAATCCTAAAACTATAAACGTTCTAGAATAAAATCTTTGAAACTTTGGGTTGATCAAAGCTTTTATAAAACAGCAAAAGAATAACACATTTTTTATTTTATTTTGTTATTTATTTATTTTTACATTTTCAAGTTAATTTTTATTAGTTCCTATAAAAAATAGAGAGCACAAGGCAGGGAGGGACAGAGAGAGAGGGAGACACAGAATCCAAAGCAGGCTCCAGGCCCTGAGCTGTCAGCACAGAGCCCGATGCCAGGCTTGAACTCACAAACCATGAGATCATGACCTGAGCCAAAGGCCGACACTCAACCAACTGAGTCACCCAAGTGCATAATACATTTTTTTTTAAATGATGCTAGACTTCATCAAATTAAGATCTTCTACTCTTCAAAAGACAGGTTAAGAAAGTGAAAAGATATGCCACAAAATGGGACAAAGCATTTGCAAATTATATGTTGATAAAGGATTTGTATCCAGAATATGAAAAAAAAACCTCTCAAAACTAAGAAAACAATCCATTCTTCAAAAGTCATCAAAAGATTTGAACAGACTAATGAAAATATTCAGATGGCAAATAAGCCCATGAAAAGATGGTCAACATATTAGTCTTTAGGAAAATGCAAATTAAAATCACAAGATACTAATACATACCAACAAGTGTTGGTGAGGAGCAACTGAAACTCTCCTACCTTTCTGGTGGGCATATAAAATGCACAGCCAATTTTGGAAGACAGTTTGGCAGTTTCTCACAGAGTTAAGCAGATACCTACTGTAAGACCCAGCCATTTGATTTCTAGGGATTAAGATCTAAATTTCTTGGAATTTATTCAGAGGACATAAAAGCATAAAAGGAGTTGTACATGAATATGCATAGCAGCTTTATTTATAATAATCCCAAACTGAAAACAATGGAAATAAAAATCAATAGATGAATGAATTAAAAAATTGTGATGCTATTTCATGGAATATTATATATATATATATATATATAAAATGCCATGGAATATTATTCAGGGATAAAAAAAAGGCATGAACTATTGATATAATACAACATGGATGAAGTTCAAAATAATTATGTTGAGTGTACACCCTCTATGATTCCATTTTTATAAAATTCTAGGAAATTCAAACTAACCTATAGTGTTAAAAATACCATTGGTTACTTGGGAATGGGGGAGAGGCATAGGGAGGACCAGGAGGGAGGAATGACCAAAGGGCAGGAAGACTTTTTTGGGGTGATGGATATGTTCATTGTCTTGATTGTAGCGATGGTTTCACAAGTATATATATATGTGTAATTTCTTTTAAGTCAGTTATAACTCAAGCTGTAAAAAAAAATTATAAGATCTTAATTTACCTCCCATTTTTCCCACTTCCACCCTCTGCTTTTGACAACCACTATTCTGTTCTCTGTATCTATGAGGTTGTTTCTTTTCTTTTCTTATTTCTCTTTTCTTTTCTTTTCTTTTCCACATTGACTTTGTTCATTGTTTATTTAATTTACATTTTTCAAACACATGGTAAGCTGCTCTATACTAGGGGACTACAAAAATAGCTGTTAGGGGAAGAAGATAGCAATAGAAGCCATCAGAGCTCAGAGGAAAAGTATTGGCGAGTTCGGAAAAAGGTGTTATTAACATTTTCAAGGAAGAAATACCTGAAGAAGGTTGGAAAGACAGTCTTGAACTGATGCTTGAAGAATGAATATGAAGCTTTTTAATGTTATGATATTTTATCGTCTATTAAATTATAAGCAATTCAAGACAAGCACCGTGCCTTATATTTCTCAGCTCCCCTTATACCTGCCAGCCTTGCATGGAATGAGTAATGAATATGTATTTGTGAATTAATAAATTCATATCGATGGACAGATACCCAGACTTCTCAACTTAGAATTTCCATTTATACTGAGCAATTCCCACAGTTATCATTAAGCTTTGCAAATTTGTGTTCTTTGACACACACTGAGATAATCTAATTTTTTGAGAATGTGATGGTGACGTTGCCAAAATAAAAATGGGAGCATCTTAGACAATATGGAGATAACAGCTGCCCTTCTGTTATATTAAAATGTTAATCTTGTTTCCTTTAAACATTTTCAATCTGAGGGCAGAAAACATTCATTAAAATGTGAATGGAGTCATATGCCACTAAGGTGTGAAATATTTCAGGTTCACCTTTCAAAACCAAAGTCCACAGTGACCGTGTGGGGCAGGTCATTACTGTTAACAAATAACTTATGGGTGTCCACCTGCTGTATTCCAGCAGCTACACCTCAACCGGGAACACCATGAGTCCACTAATTACATGCTTGTGATAGCATCAAGTACCAAGTCAATGAAAGAAAAAAGTGTTAGCAAATCTGTTAACAAATCTGTAAGACACAAATCATAAATTCTGCTTTTTTGTGTGGGTGACTGCCTCACATACCTACTTGTTATTTTTACCTCTGGGTGTTTCCTGAATCAAGAGAAAGAGAAAGAAATATAGGGATTGAGGGTGTTGCATGTTTAAATGGTAACACCACACCCCTAAGTGACCCCAGGTGGTGAGTAGGAAAGAAGTTACTGGCCTGTGGAATAAAAACCAGGTTGATACTGGTTATATAACTCTATTTCAACATGGAGAGACAGTAAATCATATATAAACTATTAGCAATGGTTTGCCCCAGACCCTGTGGGTTCTGGGAAGCTAAAACAACGTAAATAACATCTGAAATTTGGAACTGGCATAAAGTGCTCCATGTCATTCAATTCTTTTAAAATTGATACCAATTTTATTTACAAATTGAAGCAGACAAATTCCCTCCCTTGATGTTTAAGAACTTACTGGATTTCAATTTTAAATAACCAATTCTATCTGGCTCCTAGCTACTTGAACCTGTTCCAAGTAAGAATTTTTTCCTTGCTGCTGTCAATGTATGCAAATATATTAAGTACAAAATAATTCTCCAGGCTCATTCTGCCCACACATATTTTGAATTCTCACTCTTCACACAATGAGATGCCAGAAGTACCATAAACAAAATTGGCATGCTGTCAAAACGTGGTTATTCAGAAAGGACAAGTGCACTTGTCAGATGGAGACACTGTAAATGTGGTTGGGAAAGATGATTACAAAGTGTTTCCCAGCATTTCCGCCTGGTCATCGAGAAGAGATTCACTCTCAGGCCCTCTGACTCCGCTAGCACAACTTCTTGCCCCGGTGATTTTCTAGCCTGGTCTCAAAGTGGTGGTGTGCAGGGGGTGGAGTACATGGCCTCCAGAGTAGATCTCCACATCTCATGCTGAGTTTCCACAATCAGGAAAGTGACAGAGTGCATCTTGTTGACATAGGATGTGGACATATTTATGTAGGGCTCCATTAGACCCACAGCTTGCCAGCCTGGCTAACTGCCCAGGCATTTCCTCTCAGAGGAAAATTTCCAGAGGAAGTGGACAGGGTTGGGCACACTGGGATATAGGTATGGAGAGATTCATGTGGCTCCAGGTGTGAGGAAAGGGATGCCAGAAAACATTATCAAGCCCTGAACTTTTGGAAACACTGGAGTCTGCAGAAGGTGAGGAAAGTAGGTTTTTATTTCATTACTTGTAGAAATATCAAGATATAGCCTCCAAAAGTGTTCTCATAATGAATTCAGGAAACACTTATTGGGTCCAATTGAACCAGAAGCTGTGTGAGGTGCTGGGATCACGAAGATGTTTCTCTTTGGCAAAAGTTAAGCAGATACAAAATTACTGAGGAAACATTGATGGATATACAAGTAACTGATGCAGGTTTATGTATCAGCTAGGATGCTTCTGGCTGGAAATAACAGAAAGCCTGATTCAAACAGGCTTCAATGATCACTGAAATATCCTGGCTCAAAGAACTGAAAAGTCTATAAGCAGGGCTATCTTAAGGCTTGATCCAGAAGCTAAGTCATGTTACCAAGGCCTCAGCTTCTTTCTCATTCTCAAAGCTGAACACCCTTCACTGCTTTCCCCTGAGATTTGGTCCTCTCATGGTTCCAAGATGGCTGCCACCAGATTCTAGGGCTACAGTTTGTCTACATCCAGCAGGAAAAAAAGAGTGGTATTGTTACACCTTTCCCCTCAATGTCCTGAGCACAATGCTGACTGAACCAACACGGATCGTAAGACCTCCTGCCGCCATGCAACAATTACTGTGGCTAGGAGACGAAATGTATTATCTGAATTAACCTCTAGATCACATGTCAACCACAAGGGTAGGAAAATAGTTCAATTTATCAAACACTTGGTTGGAGATGCTGGTGCAAAGGATGGGCCGGGTGGTGGGGGGGAGAGATGGACTTCTGATTCTGCCTGAGGAAGGGTAGGTGTGAGTGGGAAAGACGAGGTTGGGGAATCCTTCTCCAAAGAGGAGATGACAGATGGGACCAGAATGTGAAGAACCTTGAATGTCAAGTTAAGAAATTTGGACCTTCAAACTATGAGCAAAGAAGTTGGTAAACCAAATCCATAGCATAAGTCAGATGGACTTACCAGTGTCAAAGCATAATTTTCAGTAAGTTAAAACACGACTCTCACATAAATATAGGATAAGAACATGTCAAAAAGTCTATTCAGTTCATTAATTAATGAGGAATCCACTAATAGTGTAAAGAGTATCAAACTGGTTTGAAGAGCATCTGAGGGACAAGGGTTTATATAGCTCATCAGGAGAGGCATTTAAAAAAATAAAAAGGATATTAAAAGAACAGTACTTGATTAGAAATGAAACTTGTTAATGTGTTTTGGGACAATGAAATCATAACCCTTGGGGTTATCTTCTCCACCTGAGAGAAATGACTTGCCTGTCTACTGGACAGGACACAAGTTAATACTTAAGTCTGCATAGAGTCTGAGTCTTTAAAAAAAAAAGATAGTAGCAAGCAGGGGCAGCTGGGTGGCTCAGTCAGCTGAGCATCTGATTCTTGATCTCAGCAGAGGTCGTGATCTCAGGGTTGTGAGTTCAAGCCCTGCGTTGGGCTCTGTGCTGGGTGTGAAGCCTACTTAAAAAACAAAACAAAACAAAACAGTAGCAAGAAAAGTAAAATAATAGTACAACCTCCTAGACCTAGAGAATTAAATAGTCCTTAGGTGGGCCTGTTAAAGAATGCTTTAGTATGATATTAAAAAGATGGCTATCTTCTTGGCTTTCTTTCTAAGTTTTCAATAATGTTTTTCTTAACAATCTATTTAAGACAGTTTGAGATTTCTCTAGGTGGACTTGAACCTTATAGAACTTGCATACCAGTGAATACTGCTAATTACAACCGGTTTTAATTAGTCATTAGAAGAGGTTTGAGGAAATCTATTCAAAGAAAGACATTTTGACTGATTTCTGGAGGGGAAGGTAAATCAATTCAGCCACCCTTCACTGGAAGGGGAGGTCCCCTGCTACTGTCAGACAAGAGAAGAAACAAGAGAAGCCAGTAGAAAGCAGAAGGCCTGGGCCTCCAGCACCCACAGAGATGACTTTTCCAGGGGGTTATTCAGAAAGCAGCTGGAGTGGAAATCAGGGCCTATTTCAACACTGCCAGTCAAAGAAACATCACTTCTGAACCCATGTTAGCCTGCAATAATCCCACCTCCTGGTCCCTTTCTCACCCATAATGTGTTTTGGTTAAAAAGGAAAGACATTCTATACATTCAGTAATTAAGTACGGCCAAGCTAAGCCATGTTTAGACCCACATTTTTGAATAACAGATTTATTAATGATCTGGTTGAGAGAATCGAACCATTTGGTGTTTGGAAAAACTGGAAATGTTTAAAATAAATATCTGACATCCTTATTCTCTGACTGCTACAATATGTCCAGTTATTTTTAGGGGTAAAATGTCCATACTGAAGATGAATTTAATAGAAATTACATAGCAGTTTTCCACTAAAAATATGGCACATAGTATTAAAAGGATAATATCCATTTTTACAAAATGGAAACCATTTATTTCAAAAGCAGTTCACCAGTGCAAAAATAATTTTTTTTTTTTATTGCTAGAGTCTTTTGTGTAATATTTATCATGCCGTAGAAGATACACTCTATTAATGTTCCCTAAAAACAGGGTTGCTACATTTAGGAAATAAAAATACAATATGCCCAGTGAATTTGAATGTCAGAAAAATACTGAATCATTTTTTAGTATAAGTATGTCCCATGAATATTTGGGACATACTTGTGATTGAAAAATGGTCCATGAAGATGTCCACATTCTAATCTCTGGAACCTGTGAGTGTGTTACCTTACATAGCAAAAGGGATTTTGCAAATGTGATCAAGGTAAGACTCTTCAAATGGGGAGATTATCCTGGATTATCCGGGAGGGCCCAAGGCAATCATAAACGTCTTTGTAAGAGACAGGCAGGAGGGTCAGAGACTGAAAGAGATTGGAAAATGCTACAATGTCAGTTGTGAAGATAGAAGGATTCCCAAGCCGAAGATTGCAAGTGGATGCTAGAAGTTGGAATAGGCAAGGAAACAGTATCTCCTTTAGAGACTTCAGAAGGAACACAGCTCTGCCAACAGCTTGACCTTAGCTCAGTAAGACCCAGTGGAATCTCTGATGTACAGAATTGTCAGGTAATAAATTTGCTGGAGTGCCTGCGTGGCTCAGTTGGTTAAGTGTCCAACTTCAGCTCAGGCCATGATCTCACAGCCCACGAGTTCGAGCCCCGTGTCAGGCTCTGTGCTAAAAGCTCAGGGCCTGGAGCTTGCTTTGGACTCTGTTTCCCTCTCTCTCTGCCCCTCCCCCACTCATGCTCTTGTCTCTCAAAAATAAATAAAGGTTAAAAATTTTTAAATAAATATGTTGTGCTTTTAGTCACTGAGTTTGTGGTAATTTGTTACAGGAACAATAGGGAAAGTCATACAAAACTTATACTAGAAGATTATTTGTCATTAATTTGACATTCAAATTTTATTTGAGTGTTCTGTGTCGTATCTGGCAATTTAACTAGACATTGAAGCAGTGGGGTGTGGCAGAAAGCACTCTCAGAGGAGACAGGTGACTACAGGGATAAAATTCTTAACTTTGGGCCTGATTCCTCAGGTATAAAATGAGGGGTTTGACCTAGCTGATCACTGTGGTTCCCTTATAGTCCATGATTCCTCTGAAGAAATATTCTATTGTCAATACAAAATAAAATGAACAAATTTTTAAATGTTCATAGTTCAACACCAATAATGAAGAAGCAGAAAGAGAAATCAAGGAATCAATCCCATTTAAAATTGCACCAAAAACCATAAAATAGAATGAATGTAACTGAAGAAGTAAAAGATCTATATGCTTGAAACTATAGAAAACTAATGAAAGAAATTGAAGAAGACACAAAGAAATGAAAAAACATTCCATGCTCATGAATTGGAAGAATAAATATTGTTAAAATGTCTACACTATCCAAAGCAATCTACACATTCAATGCAATCCCTATCAAAATAACACCAGCAGTCTTCACAGAGCTAGAACAAACAATTCCAAAATTTGTATGCAACAGAAAAGACCCAAATAGCCATAGCCATGTTGAAAAAGAAAACCAAAGTTGGAGGCATCACAATCCCGGACTTCAAGCTGTATTATAAAGCAGCTTGTAATCATCAAGACAGTATGGTACTGGTCCAAAAACAGACACATACATCAATGGAACAGAATAGAGAACCCAGAAATGGACCCACAAGTGTATGGTCAACTAATCTTTGACAAAGCAGGAAAGAGTATCTAATGGAAAAAAGACAGTCTCTTCAGCAAATGGTGTCGGGAAAACTGGACAGCAACATGCAGAAGAATGAACTTGGGCCACTTTCTTACACCACATACAAAAATAAACTCAAAATGGATGAAAGACCTAAATTTAAGACAGGAAACCATCAAAAAAAAAAAAATCCTAAAGGAAAAAACAGGCAACAACCTCTTTGACCTTGGACATCTTTGACCACAGCAACATCTTACTTGACATGTCTCCAGAGACAAGGGAAACAAAAGCAAAAATGAACTATTGGGACCGCATCAAGATAAACAGCTTCTGCACAGCAAAGGAAACAATCAACAAAACTAAAAGCAGCCCACAGAACAAGAGAAGATATTTGCAAACAACATATTGGATAAAGGGTTAGTATCCAAAATCTATAAAGAACTTATCAAACTCAGAACCCAGAAAAACAAATAATCCTGTGAATAAATGGGCAAAAGAAATGAACAGACATTTCCAAAGAGTACATTCAGATGGCTCACAGACACATGGTTCAACATCACTCATCACCAGGAAAATACAAATCAAAACCACAATGAGATACCAACTCACACTTGTCAGAATGGCTAAAATTAACAACTCAGGAAACAACAGATGTTGGCGAGGATGTAGAGAAAGGGAATCCCTTTTGAATTGTTGGTGAGAATGCAAACTGGTGTAGCCACTCTGGAGAACAGTATTGACTTTCCTATACCCCATACCCTATACCCCAGAATTGCACTACTAAGTATTTATCCAAAGGATACAGAAATGTGGATTTGAAGGGGCACATAAACCCCAGTGTTTATAGCAGTACTATCAATAATAGCCGAATTATGAAAAGATCCCAAATGTTCATCCACTGATGAATGGATAAAGAAGATGTGGCATATATACACAATGGAATACTACTTGGTGATCAAAAAGAATGAAATCTTGCCATTTGCAACAACATGGATGGAACTAGAATGTATTATGCTAACTGCAGTAACTCAGAGAAAGATAAATACCATATGATTTCACTCATATATGGAATTTAAGAAACAAAACAGATGAACACAGGGGAAGGGAAGGAAAAATAAGATAAAAACAGAGAGGGAGGCAAACCATAAGAGACTCTTAAATTCAGAGAACAAACAGGGTGGCTAGGAGAGATCAGTGGGGGGGGGGATGTGCTAAATGGGTGGAGGGCATTAAGGACAGCACTTGTTGGGATGAGCACTGGGTGTTATATGTGAGTGATGAATCACTGAATTTTATTCCTGAAACCATTATTACACTATACATTAACTAACCTGTATTTAAATAAAAAAATTTTTTTAATTAAAAAAAATGTTCATAGTTCAGGATAATTGTCTTCAGTTGCTGAATGCATTTGTGTTCTGTCTTCTTGATCTTTAACCACTCACCCTAAAATGACCTACCCTTTGAGCTGTCTGTGTGTGTTACATGACCAGAGCATGGTCCTTCCACGGCACTATGTTCTCATACTTCTTTCTGTCTCCTCACTGCAGCCCTCTTCACCCCTTCTCCTTCTGAGCTCTGTGGCAGACAACACTATTAGATACTGTATTAGTATTCTATGACTGCTGTAGCAAATGACTCCAAATTTAGTGGCTTCAAACACCACAAGTTTATGTTATAGTTTTGAAAGTCAGAATTTCAAAGTATGTTTCACTGGGCTGCAATCAAAGTGTCACAAAGCTGCATTCATTCTGGAGACTCTAGAAAATCCATTTCCTTGCCCTTCGCTACTTCCAATAGCTGACCACGTTCCTTGGCTTGTGGCCCCACATCACTTGGACTTGTTTCATCCTCACATCTCCTTCTCTGACTCTGACCTTCCTGCCTCCCTCTTCTAAGCACCCCTGTGACTATATTGGGTCCACCCAGATAAACCAGGAAAATTTCCCCATCTGAAAAGCCTCAACTTAATCACATATGCAGAGTTCCTTTAATCATGTAAGGTAACATAATCACAGATTCCAAAGATTAGGACACAGACATCTTTAGGGAGCCATTATTCTGCATACCACATCTACCCAATCTCCATTCTCTCCTAATTCCTTTCTGACAGAGTATATATTTGTTCATGGAGACGATAAGATTGGCTTCAAAATTTATTTCAATCTCTTGAAGCTACATATGTGACATAGTCTGGCCAATGAGATGTTAGCAGTCTACTGGCCAATGAGAAGTAACATTCTGGCTTCCAAGAAAGCTGTTATTTTCTTGATTAAAAGAAGAAGATTCAGCTGGTGTGTACCTTTTGCCCTCTGCCATTAACTCTTCATTCCGCTTGGAAAATCAACATGATACCCAGAAGGACAGCCACTATATTTTGAACATGGGAATGAAAATCACACATGAAAGATAGTGAAGCCCAAACAGTCAAAGGATCTGAGACTCCTGATGGCATCGTGGAAATGCCACATTAGCCTGAGCTTGCCAATCTATAGACTTGTTACCTGAGAAAAAGGCACCCTTAATTGTTGGTGCCAGAATAATCAGTTTATGCAACTGAATCTGGTTCTAATAGACACAAGTTCTATCCAAATAATCACTAATCAAAATGTGCCCCATGGACCAGCAGCAAGGATATCACCTGCCAGTGTTGGAATGTAGAATCTATGGCCCTTTTGCAGATCAGCTGAACCAGAATCTGCATTTTAACAAGAAAGTTAGGCACTTTCATTTTCTAGGAGTGATATGTATGCACTTTAAAGTTGGAGAAGCACTGCCCTGAAACTCACAGAGGTCAGAGAGGGAAATGGCCCTGAGCGCTTCTGTCCTAGGCTGGAAGATACGGTCTGTCTGGAAACAATGCTACCTTTGGGATTTACTGGGATAAATTTCAAACACTGGAAGGTTGGTGCAAAATTGTATATACACAGTCATTAAGTATGTTTCTCACACACCACCCCCCCACCAGTTACCTTGATTACTTTCTTTCCTTGTTTCTACTATAAAGTTATATTTCCTTACTAGTCAACCTAAGACCCTACATGTATTTTATTTAATCAAGACCAAGTTGATAAGGAATTGAAGGCAGGGTGAAATCAGGAAAAGGAGGAAGATTACCTTGTCAGTTAAATTTTAATTAGTTTAAATTTTAATTAATATTTAAATTAATCTTTAAATTTTTATTAATTTAACTTTCTTTTAAATTTTAATTAATCTTTAAATTTTAATTAATATTTTAAATAGGTAAATCCAAAAGATACAAACGAGTATACAGTAAAAAATCCCTCCCTTCTTCAATCCTTCTGTCCAGCTGTGAAATTTTTCTCCCTTAAGGCAACCACTATGACCAGTTTCTTGGGAATTCTACCACATGGGACCTTTGCACGTTAGAAGAGGCAAAGAAATGCAGCTAAAAATCAAAAGTGAAGGTAGATTGCTCTGAATTGTACTTGCAAGCATACATTAAGATTAATCTTTCTCATTATCCAACTGCTTTCTGTTAAGATCTTTGCTGGCATTTTAGTTTTCTCTGTCATAAATAAAATATCTGTCAAGGAAAGATCAAGGATCTTAGCACCCACTCATCCCAGAGGATTAAGGAGATAGCATTTATAAAAACTTTGAGAGTCTCAGAGGAAAGCTGAGTGGTTGTTAAAGCTGTAGCCCCTTTTATCTGATTTGCATTTTATAATTGTCTCCTCATCCCCAAGCCTACCACACACTCCCCTCCACCCTGTCCCCAACACCTTCTAAGGGTGAGAGGTTCATAAGAAAGGATGATTGACATAGGGCAAGGTTACATAGAATGTTTATGTAGAATGAGGACTTTTGTTTTGTTTGCCTAAAGCTTCCCAACTCACTTGTTCTCTAAGAAACCTGGAATTTCTTCCAAAAGAGAGACACCTAATTGCAAACTTCATAGTTTTCTGGCTTTATTTAATAATTCAAATAATTTAAGACTATTTTCTATTCTTTTTAAAAATAGTTTAATAATTCATATTCTTTCTTCTTTCACTTAGTAATATATTATGGGCCTCACTGTTCTGAACAGCTGCATTGCATGGCATTTGAAACTAAGAATGCCTCCTGTGTTCAAAGACACATACAAGGAGACTCGGTTCACATTTACACAGTCCAATCAATATGTTTTTGAGGGCCTACTGTGTGCTGAAAATAAAGTGTATACTGAAGAGACCCAGGGTGTTTTCCTGTCCCAGTACAAAGCCTGTAGTGACAAGTGTGAAATTGAAAGATTCAGGGGGAGTTCTCTGGGACCTGAGAAATGAGAAATGCTTAAATTGCAGTGGTTTGGGAAGACTTCTTGACTTTGTCCCGGATCATTTTGAGTACCCAAGTAGACTTACAGACAGATGGCTAGACTTTTCTAATCATAAACAACTAAAGTAGACAGAAATTAATAGACCTATGTCCTTTTAAAACACAAGACCTTTAATTATAGCACTGTTGGGCAGAATGCTGAATGATGGTTTAAACCATCTGATGGGCCAATGTACAAAACAATAATTGCCATGTACATTCCAAATTAAAGGGCATAGCCCATAAAGATAGTATTAAGAGTTTATATTTCCTTCTCCTTAATCTTGTACTATAGTTAACCTCTTAGACCCAAGACATTTCTAGCAATTAATGATTGGTTGAGGTTAATAGTTCTGACAAAGCTTTGGTTCATTGATCCTCCTCAGATGGTCATTAACCTCTAGAATCTGGTCATTAACCTCTAGAAACAGCTAAGTAGGATGCAAAAAAGCATTTTACCTGTATTCTTTAAAAGGTTGTATAATTGTTTCATACACATAGTTCGAATGCAAGAAAATGTCTCTCTTTTATTGTCTAAGTATATACATGATGGATTGAAGTTTTTCTACATTTTTATTTCTGGGATTTTCTTCCAAAACAAAAGAATAATTTGACATAAATATACTACCTTATGTAGAGAAAACTATTACCAAGATCTGGCATCCTAAAATGTTTATATTGGCCCAAAGAAAAAAGGGTGTAAAATTCACTTTAAAAAATGGAAGTGATTGTTTTTGTCTTTAATACTGGGAATGATTTTATTAAAAGTTACAGTGAGATGAAAATTGGATTGTACGTGGGTGTCCCTTGAAAATGGTGTCATATGTGTCCCATGTTCTTAAACGAACAGAGTATAAAGTGTAGTTGAAACATTACAAACATAGGACAGTATATTATTGTAACCACAAATTATATTTTTACAATAATTTGTTCTGATACAGGAGTTTTCATAAGGAAAGATACAAAGTCTCAGTGGATCACAATGTTGCTCACTCCCAATTCAACATTTAATAGGCTGTCTGCTGATTTTTACATCCTGAGTCCATAAAGCTTATTAAATGACACTTCAAAATTTCTTTCGATGGTGGAAGCTCTGGTTAAGTGAAAAAGCCTGTTGGGGTTTTCCCCCTGTAGTTTCCTAATTAGGGCTTCCTTATTACATCACAAACATTAATCACCACATTATCCAGTAACAGATCAGACTTACCCTATCTTTCAGATCCTCATTAATCTACCAGTAAAGTTATGAGCTCCATTAATATGGTTACATTTAGAATGTCTCCCTGAAGCACAGTCTATTCATTACTGGGCTGAATAACTGAAAAGCCATACATATCCTCCAGGCTGAAGATGTTTCTAAAATGTCAGCTCTGGGCAGACCAGCCTTCCCCACACACTCCACATTAAGATTCCTACAGAATGTTTGCTTTATTTACTGCTTTGCTTCCTATCTTAGTAGGAGGAAAATTCTCTGAGCAGGGTAAGTGTGCATCTTGCAAAGACCAAACCATGTGTTGCTGTCCAGAGTTTGACTGTTTTCCACTTGGAATGCAGAGCTAGCCCCACTTGAGAAAAAAAAACGTGAGATCTTCCTACAGTGGGATCACCCCATCAAGCAGAGGGAGCACTGCCAGTTCCTCACAATCCTAAACCGGCCAGAGCTTCCTGAATACAAATTTCCTTGGATGAATGACAGTGCAAATGGCAGAGCATGGAGTTCACCTGGCCACAGTCACATTGCTGAATGTGGCCAGTTCAGATGCAGAGCCTTATGTGGTCCTACAAGAGTGCCAGTCATAGAAATGAAAGACTCTCCAACCGTTCACAGTCTGTGGGGCTCCCATAAATGTCTATCATTTTATTGGGAGTGTGGGATTTTCTTTAGGAACATGACAGGAAGAAGTCTCTGAGTCTCTCAAGTTGCCTTAGAGTTCAACTCGCTGCATCCCTGGCTGGATTCAGCAGTTACTTTTTGCATTTTTATTTTCTGTAGAGCAGTGTATGGATTAAAGCATGCCTTTGCCAACTAGGGGATGTAAAAATGAATAAGTAGTTAAGATATATCCTATATGCATATGGTGTTTATCATAAGACTCATCCCAGAGAGCTTAAATAAATATAAAGATACTCTCAAGCAATTTTAGAATATTAGAAAATATTTTTCTGAAAAGAAAATAGTGAGGTCAATAAATATTTTGTCCAAAACGTCACATGGGTAAGACAAAACTCAAAGACAGACAAGGTGAAAGAAGGAAAATATCAGTAAAGGCAGAAGTCTATTAAAACAACTCAGCGATCACTTTTTTAAAGACTACATGTCAGGGGTGCCTGCGTGGCTGTCTGTTAAGCATCCGACTTCAGCTGAGGCCATAATATGCTTTGTGGGTTTGAGCCCTGCATCAGGCTCTCTGCTGTCCGCACAGAGCCCGCTTTGGATCCTCTGTCTCCCTCTTTCTCTGCCTCTCCTCTGCTTGTTCTCTCTCTCTCTCTCTCTCTCTCTCTCTCTCTCTCTCACACACACACACACACACACACACACACTCTCTCTCTCTCTCTCAAAAATAAATAAGTAAACTTAAAAAAATCTTTGAGGACTAAATTTCAAAGACCAGAAATTATAGTTTTGTGAGCAGAATAATGTGAATATCAAAAATGTCAGCAAAATAATCTAGTCCCGAAATTTGGGGGGCTCATTTCATCCTGGAGATCAAGGAGACTCCTGTATTATTTAGTGAGGTACAATGAAAGGTGAGGAAAAATTAAACAGGTCTGGAAATAAATGAACAGTTTCCGGGTTTCAGACAGGCATTTCTCAAAGTCTGTCGCAATTTTCTTGTGGAATATGGGGAAAACTAAGGCCTGGATAATGGTTTGGTGGATTCATAGCTGAAGCAAAGGAGCAATGTATTAATATTACATGGAAAGGAAGGTCTGTAAAGGAGAGGTCTAGGGTTCTGTATTTGACCTTGCACCAGAGAAGTGTGCCTCTCAGATTTGTAAAGTATGTAAAACTCAGGATTCAAAAAGATCTCTCAAGATTATACAGCTGGTCAGAAATCAACAAAATGAAACGTAATGCAAACAATGAAACTAAAAACCTGCATTTAGGCTGAAAAATGCCACTGTAAAGTACACAAACTAGCATAAGAATTTTATATGAAAAAAATGTACATGCACATGTGCAAACACACTCTAGATGTTTTAGTTGATTTCAAGGAGAAAATGAGCCAAAAGTGTGAGCTGGCAAATGAACTACCTAATGAGATCTTAATTTATATTAACAGAAGCGTCCAGATCAAGGGAAATAATCATCCCAATAGGTGGGTCTCTGGTCAGTCCACATCTGGAGTTGCAATTCTGTGTGCCACCCTGGGGAGGCCAGGCTGGGCCGAAGGGTAATGGAGAACAGGCAGAGGTCAGCTATGAGGGAGGTCGAGGGGATGATTAGGGGGGATGCTGAGAGAAGCAGGCTAATGAGAATCTAAGTCTTTGAAAACTTGGGAATTTCCCATAACAGGAGACCAGACTTATTTTTTCCAGAATGAAAGTGGAATGTTAAAGGGGCTAAGAGAAAATTTAAAATAAAGGAAATTCACTATTATATAGTTCTACCACTCCAATGCAAGTTCAACAGCACCCTGATGTAGTAATTAAGAGGCTCCTTCAACAAATAAGTGACCTGAGAAAGAGAAGAGAAATGGATGTTTTAAAAGAGCCTTAAGATGGGGCACCTGGGCAGCTCAGTCCGTTAAGCATCTGACTTCGGTTCAGGTTTATGATCTCAAGGTTTGTGGGTTTGAGCCCCGTGTTGGGCTCTGTGCTAACAGCTCAGAGCCTGCTTCAGATTCTGTGTCTCCCTGTCTCTCTGCCCCTCCCCCACGCTCTCTCTTTCTCAAAAATAAAATACTAAAAATAATAATTATTAAATAAATAAATAAATAAATAAGGCTGAAGAGATTTATCAGCCAACCAAATCATGTGGATCTTGTTAGATCTTGATTCCAACAACTACCTGGTAAATCAAAGAATTTTGAGATATTTAGGGAAATTATTATTGTGTTTTAATTTATTTTTTAAGGTTTTTTAAAATTTTGTTTTTTGAGACAGAGAGAGAGAGAGAGTATGAGGGTGGTGGGCAGAGAGAGAGGGAGACACAGAATCTGAAGCAGGCTCCAGGCTCAGAGCTGTCAGCCAGAGACTGATGTGGGGCTGGAACTCGTGAATGAGAGATCATGACCTGAGCCGAATTTAGTCACTCAACCGACTGAGCCACCCAGGCACTCCTAGGGAAATTATTTTTCAATAATAGCTCTACTGAGATATAACTCACATGCCAGAAAATTTACACTTTAAAAGTGTAAAATTCAGTGATTTTCAGTATAGTCAGTATATTGTATACCACTCACCCCTATTTAATTCCAGAACTTTTTATCACCCCCCAAAAAACATCCCATAGTCATTAAGAGTCACTGGCCATTTCCCCATTATCCCAACCCATAGTAAAATTAATCTATTTTCTCTCTATATGGATTTGCCTTTTCTGGACACTTCATATAAATGGAATCATACAATACGTGGTCTTTTGTGTCTGGCTTCTTTCATTTAACATAGTGCTTTCAAGGTTCATTTATGTAACATGGTATCAGTACTTTATTTGTTTTTTATGGTTGAATAATATTCCTTTGTACGGATTATACCACCTTTGTTCATCCATTCAGCAGCTGACAGACATTTGGGTTGTTTCCACTTTTTGACTATTATGAATAACACTACCATGAACATTCATGTCTAAGTTTTTATATGGCCATATATTATCAGTTCTTTAAGGTATATAACTAAAAATGGAATTGCTGGGTCATATGGCACGTTCATTTTAACATTTTGAGGAACTACCAAACTGTCTTTCCAAAGTGGCTGTACATTATACATCCCATCAATAATGTGAAAAGATTCAAATTTCTCCACATACTCACCAACATTTGATGTTATACCTTTTTATTACAGACATCCTAGTAACTATGAAGTGGTATCTTATTGTGGTTTGGATTTGCATTTCCCTAATAATCAATGATATTGAGAATTTTTTCATGCACTCATTGGATGTTTGTATATCTTCTTTAGAGAAATGCCTATTCAAATAATTTGCTGATTTTTATATTACTTTATTTATCTGTTTTTGAGTTGTAACAATTCTTTGTACATTCGAGATACAAGTCCCTCACAGCCATATCATGTGAAAAGATTTTCTCCCGTTATGTCAGAGTTGATTTTTCTCTTTCTTGATGATATCACTTGGCATAGCGTTTTAATTCTTGATAAAGTCTCATTTATATAATTTTTCTTTCCCCAGTTGTATGTTTCTCTGTGTTTCTATAATTGGATTTTAAAAATAACTTTTCCAGGGGTGCCTGGGTAGCTCAGCAAGTTGAGCATGGGACCCTTGATTTCAGCTCATGTCACGATCCCAGGGTTGTAGGATTGAGCCCCATGTCCAACTCCACACAGAGTGTGGAGCCTGATTAAGATTTTCTCTCTCTCTCTCTTCCTCTCCACCACTCATGCTCTCTCTCTAAAAACAAAAAAATTTTCCACCAATTAATTTCATGTAGTGAATTAAATAAGTTATTAAAAACATGAAACAATTGTGTTGTAGTTGTGGAGATGTTAAATGCAACACATTTGATTTTATAATGGTAACTTATGAGACTGCTTTTCATGATAAAGGTGTATACCTAGTCAACTTCAGTTTTTAAATCCACATTATGTCAGCAGTTCAATTATCACAATGATTTAGTCAAATCTGAAAGGGAACGGACTCCTCTGAAAATCACCATAAATAGTAACACACTCATATCATTTGACAATTGTTTCCCTTGCCCCAAATTTCACAGAACAGTTGTTCATGAATAAGGAGGGGAGGGAACATCACTTCTAAAATTATCCTGAACCTAGTAATATCAACCTGGGAAGGTCACCTCTCCTTCCTCCCACCCCCAGAAGGGGGAACTAATTAGAATCAGGAAAAGTGAGAAAATGTGATTTGAAGTACTTTATATTTGAAAATAAAAATAAAATCTTAGTTTTATAATTCAAAATATAAAAGATGCAGTTTAACAAATATCTTCTAGGCTCTTAAGAGAAACATTGCAGAGGGGGGATGGATGAAGTAGGAGAAGGGGATTAAGAATGCACAAGGTGATGAGTTCTGAGTAAGGTGTAACATTGGTGAATCATATTGCACATCTGAAACTAATATAACACTGTATGTTAATTATACTCGAATAATAAAAAAGAAAAGGAAATTCATCAGAAATGGCAAGGATGGGGGGAAATGGTGAGTTTTATATTTGTCCAAAAGAGATGTGAGTTTTAAAATGTTGGGAAACAGGGGCACCTGGGTGGCTCAGTTGGTTAAGCTTCCGATTTGGACTCAGGTCATGATCTTACAGTTCTGTGAGTTCAAACCCCACAGCAGGCTCTGTGCTGACAGCTTGGAGCCTGGAGCCAGTTTCAGATTCTGTGTCTCCCTCTTTCTCTGCCCCTCCCCTGCCTGTGTTCTGTCTCTCTCTCAAAAATAAAATAAAACATTTTAAAAAAATGTTGGGAAATAGTGACCCAGTGGAATGAAGGATTGTTGTAAAGGGTCAAATCACAATGCTTCCACCCATCATTTAACCATGTTTAAATGTCTTTAAAGAGTAGATACGTAAGATAAACTAAAAGATAGTATTGTATAAAAAATATATATGGAGTAAAACTTGGTTCTATTCAATAATCAGTGTCCTCACATTAACTCAATTCCATAATCCCTGGGTCATTATATATAACTATGTGCTAAAAATTACATACCTTAAATACAGATATTAATTTTAATTAAGTCAGTGATTCATCTTCATAAAACGAGCAGGTTTTTTTCGAGCAGTTTTTTATAATAACTACAACCAACTGCTCTAGTTTAACCTTGTCCTATGGCTGATTCTTATTTTCACCAAAAACTGAAATTCACATGGATCATAATCTTATGATTATGTCTGGTGTCCAAACTATACCTATTTTCTAGAAGTCGTGTCAACTGTACATTTTAATTAGTTTTCAAAGAGATGGGAAATCTGAAAAATGACCCTTCAAAGAAAAATGAAATTTTTACATAAATATTATTTATATGGGACATAATTAAATATGGTGATTAATACATTTTCATTTTTGCCTCCTCTCAAAACCCCACTAAAACAGGGCAAAATAAATTAAGCAGGCATGAACCCAGAAGAATAAAGAAAGCAGCAATAGGTAACAAAGGCGAGATCTCCACAAAACTTTGGAAGCCCGAAAGCAAATCGGTGGATGGCACCTGTCATAGTAAACCAGAAAGTAAAATCTCCGCCTGCTGGGAGGATCAGCAATGAACAAGTTTGCACTGGTAAACCCTGGGATGGCTCAGGAATCGGAGGTGCTAGGTACTTCAGAAGCATGAATGCAGAGCAGGGCTAAAAGTGGAAAGAAAGTTGGTGGTGTTTCTGAGAAATAGACCCTCAAGCGGCGCTGCATCCCCTGCCCCCCACGCAGGCAGAGAATCACCCCCGCTCCTTCGCTGGCAGAAGACAAAGAGCGGTTTCACCACATGGACTCTGATATTGGGGACACACCATCCAACCTAGGGCAGGGATAAAGTTTGTCCTGAAAAACGCAGGTGTAAATGTACACACGGAACTGAGAGACCCCCAGCCCCCTATCCCCTGCTCACGTCCCCTAAAACTGGCAGCCAGGGGTATGCTCCCAGGCAAGAGCTAAGCTTATTACAGTCTGCTGGGAAAATAGCCAGCCCCCTTTTCCCAATTCTGTAGATACTGATATTTGAGGTTCCCCTATGGAAAGGACAGGTTGACACCTATCAGGACCCACTGGGGTCCACTCACTAATAGGTTCCACCCAGGTATGTGGAGTTTCCTATAAGCCCTAGTGCCTCAGTCTTAAATATGAATAGACAAAGTTTGTCATAAATTTGAAACGATCTTTTGGTATGGAAAATAAAAACAAAAACAGAAATGCAGAGAAAACAGCTAATTCAAGAAAACTTCAAAATAAGAAGGTATTATATCCATGATACGAACAGATTATAAACATGGGATGTTTGGAAAACAAGAAAGCATTTGACAATAATATATGATGGCAGAAATGTAAATTTTAACATAATATTCAAAACTAAAGTTGAAGAAGTATCCCAGTAATTAAAAGGAAAAAAGACAATTAGAAAATTAGAAGAAAAATTATAAGACAAGTAGAGCATCATTCATTCATTCAGTCAGTCAACCAATACTCATTGAATGTCTGCTTTGTGCCAGACACTGGTCCAGATATTCAGGCTACAGCAGTAAACAAACCAGTAGAAGATCTCTGCCCTCTAAGGTTTCACATGTTAGTTGGAGGAGTCATAAAATAAACAATAAACATAATAAATAATTAAATTATATTTTGGGAGACAATCCATGCTTTGGTCAAAACAAAAAAAATAGAGCAGGGTAGGGTATTGGGAGCATGGAAGGGTTTTTTGCTGTTTCTTGTTTTCATTTTAAATAAGACGATCAGTGCATATCTGATTAAGAAGGAACATTTGAGCAAAGACAGGAAAGGGGCGAGAGGAACAAGAAGCAACAGCTAGTACAAAGGTTCTATGGTGGGACCTTCCGTGGCATGTTGAAGGAAGAGAAAAAGACCAGTGTGCTGGAGTACAGCAAGCTAAGAGGGGTTTAATAGGGGCTAGTGGCAGAGCAAGAGCAAGAATTCACACCCTAAGGGCCCTTGTGGGCCAAGCTTTGACTCTTTTATTTGAATAAATATAGGGTACCACTGGAGGAGGTCCGGTAGAGGAATGCCCACTTTGGCTTTTAACATGACTATGTGGGGCACCTGGGTGGCTCAACTGGTTAAGTGACAACTTTGGCTCAGGTCATGATCTCAAGGTTTTTGAGTTTGAGCCCTGCAATCAGGCTCTGTGCTGACAGCTCAGAGACTGGAGCCTGCTTCAGATTCTGTGTGTATGTCTCTCTCTCTGCCCTCTTCTGCTGACTCTCTGTTTCTCTCTCTCTCAAAAATAAACATTTAAAAGCTTTTATTAAAATAAATAAATAAATAAATAAAATGACCATGTGGCTGCGGGGCATTTGGGTGGCTCAGTTGGTTAAGCGTCTGACTTCAGCTCAGGTCATGATCACATGGCTCAGCTTGTGAGTTCGAGCCCCGCGTTGGTACTTGTGGTTGTACCACAAGTACAACCACTGCTGAGCAAAAATATTGTATAACTGAAATAGCAGAAGAAATCTCAGAGCATCCAATGGAAAGCAGGAACAGAGAACAGAGTTCATGGATTCAGGCATATAGAACAGAGCTTTGGGGTGTCTGGGTGGCTCAGTCAGTTAGGCGTCCGACTTCGGCTCAGGTCACGATCTCATGGTTCATGAGTTCGAGCCCCAGGTCGGGCTCTGTGCTGACAGCTCCAAGCCTGGAGCCTGTTTCAGATTCTGTGTCTCCCTCTCTCTCTGTCCTTTCCCTGCTCATACTGTCTCTCTCCACCTCTCAAAAAATGAAGAAATGCTAAAAAAAAAAAAAAAAAAAAGAACAGAGCTTTGAATTTGTTGAATTTATTTTTATTTATTTCTGACTAGTCTATATTTCCTCAAATAAACCCATATTACTTTTTAAATGTTAAAGAGCTTGCTTTTGCTCTTAGGGTCAGGTCCTGTTGTGAGTCACTTTGGAAAACTGGACGTGAACCTGAGAACTACCTCACCTGCCCAGAGTTCGGCATATAGTAGCAGAACGGGGGTTGAGGGGAGGGAGTGGTTAAAGCGAGAAGGAAGGAGGAGGAGGCCCACCTCTGTGATCTTGCTCATTAACTGGTTCTGCAGACCTTACTCAAAGTTTCCCTCCCCGAGGTGCTCCCAGCACAGAGCTGGCTCAGTGCTTCCCGAAAACAAGGCGGAACGCCCAGAACAGGGGCCACAGACTCAAATACTTTTGGGGTCAGCCAAGTAACAGATGTGGCAAGGTTGAAACTGTTCAGTCATATTATAACTCAGGAGGGCGGAGAAAATGCACGTCTTAGGTTGGTTATCCAGAAACAGGCCTGGTGTGTAAGTGATTTACTAAGGAGGCCCCTCAAGAAACCAGGGAGGGGATGGAGGATGGACAGGAGAGGGGAAGAAACCAAGCAAAGGTTCAACGTCAGAGTCTGCACCTGCAGGTGAGGTAGCTCCTGGAGCCCACGTCCAGTTTCCAAAGCAAATCACTGCAGGGCCTGACTTTTAACACAAAAGCAGAGAAGCGAAAAGAGGTAATGAGCGCTCCTGCAATTTCTTTGAGTCTACTTAATAAGATCTCCTTCATGATTCCCTACCCATTGGTTTGTGGTGGGGGTACAGAGCAGAGAAAGAGTTTAAAAAAAAAAAGGAACTGTTAGTTCTATCTGGCTTAAAGGTTCTCATCTGTTCACTTGGTGTAGTCAGTCTTTTTAGGTGGGCTTGGCCTTCTCAGATAGAAATATTTACTTGTTCACTTGCCCCACCCCTCCCCCCTTGCTTCTCTTCTTAAGGTGGTATCTTGAACTGTAGGGGGTCGAGTATGCTTTCTACAACTCCTATGACAGAGAAGGGCTGGGGGCTCCAGTTGAGGAGTCCTTTGACTTCTCTGGCCTCTGGGATGACGGCTCTTAGTCCCTCTGTAACTCCCCCAGATGTCATTCATCCCTGGTTTGGTCTCTGTCAGTTTGATCACAGTCTGGGGTGATTCCCTCCTGACTTGGTGTCAATCACACTGGCCTCCACCAGCTGTAGATCCTGGGGTCTGTGCCATGTTGTCCTTCCATCTTTTGGGCTCAGCAGCCGCAGGCTTATTTACTGCTTACTTACTATCCACTCATTCAAGTCTTAACTCACCCCACACTGGTGTGGGGAGCACCAGAGGCAAAAAATGTGTTGTGGCAAAAAACAATTTTTATTGTGGTAAAATTATATATAACTTGAAATTTGTCGTTTAAACCATTTTAAATGTCAAATTCAGTAGCATTAATTCAATTCACTGTATTATACAACCATGACCACTATTTCCAAAACTTTTTCAACGTCCCTAATAGAAATTCTGATTTCCCCTTTCCCCCAGCCCCTGGTCATCTCCCACCTACTTTCTATCTCTCTGAATAGAGATATTCTAGATATTTCTTGTTAGTAGAGTCATACAATATTTGTTCTTTTGTGTGTCTGGCTTATTTCACTTAGCACAACGTCCTCAAGTTTCATCCATGTTGCAGCATGTGTTGGAACTTTATTCCTTTTTATGATTGGATTATGTTCTGTTGTATGTATATACCTCATGTGGTTTATGCATTCATCTCTTGGTGGACACTTGGGTTGTTTCCACCTTTGGCTATTGAGAATAATTCTGCAGTGAACACTGGTGTACATGTATCTGATTGAGTCCCCATTTTCAATTCTCTGGGGTAAGAATTCTTTGGGGTAGTAGCAGATTTTTGGGTCACATGGTCATTCTCTGTTTGAGGAACTAACTGCTAAACCGTTTTCCACAGCAGCTGCATCATTTTATATTCTTTTTTTTTTTTTTTTTTTTTTTTGAGAGAGAGAGACCACACACACACATACATGCAGGCAGGGGAGGGGCAGAGAGAGAAGAAGAGGGAATCCTAAGCAGGCTCCATGCTCAGGGCTAAATCCTGATGCGGGGCACCATCCCACGGCCCTGGGGTCATCATTAAAACTGAAATCAAGAGTTGGACGCTCGAACAACTGAGCCACCCAGGAACCCCGATTTATATTCTTACCAACAATTTATGAGAATTCCAATTTCTCCACATCAACACTTGTTATTTTGTTTGTTTTTGTAATTTTTTTTTAAATAAGAGCCATCTTAGTAGGTATGAAGAGGTTTTGATTTGTATTTCCCTACTGACTGATGAAGTTGAACACCTTCTCAAGTGCTTATTGGCGATTTGTGGATCTTCTTTGGAGAAATGTCTATTCAAGTTCTTTGCCCATTTTTAAGTCATGTTGCCTGTCCTTTTGTTACAGGCAGATTTTAAGAGAAGTATGAGGACAAGAGACCCTTGTGCCTTCTGTGAGGGCCTTACAGAGTCCAGACGGCTCACATCCCGGACTGAGTGTCTCTCATGTCTCTGTATTCTTTCCTCAGTTCTCGGTGCTAAAAAAGGTTGTGCTTTTCTATTCATTTTCCTATAATATACTCTCTTTCTGACATTAAGAGTGATAGGTAAATTCCATAGGTAAATTGGGTTTTCCTGGCCTAAGCCAAGTTACCGCATTTTTTTCATTTGGATATTCTTTGCTATTTTAAAACTCTTTCTATCCATGTAGAAGAATGCCTCTGATTCTGCACTTAGACAGGCAAAAGAGAATGGCATGTTAATAATGTTCAAAGTATTATTTCCATGACACATAAATGAGTTAGGCCTGGCCTTAGTGGGGTGTGTGTGTGTGTGTGTGTGTGTGTGTGTGTGTGAGTGCACACGTGTGATGGTAGCTATAAACTCCATCTAAAGCAGTACTTCTCAAATTTTAATATATATTAAAATCACCTGGGTATGATCCTTGGTTTACAAGACCTTTAACAAGCTTCCAGTTGACAGTAATGCTGCGGGTCTGTGGTTTATCCATTGATGAGCAAGGTTTTAGAGGATAACTTACACATTAGAAACTTTTTGTGAATATGCCCTCAAGTAGTTCATGGACCAAATATGGGTTTAACAAACAGTTTCCATGCTTGAAAAATGAAGGGATATGCTAGATCACTAAAGATTTCCACAAGGTACCTAGTACAGGAATCTCAAACTCAAGTGCTTATAGGCATCAGTCTGGGTTCAATGGAGACCATTAGGCTGGAGAATTTCTGCGTGTGGACAGTGCACTCTGCTCTTGAACTCTAGCTGATGGTTCCCAGGCAGAAATGCTGGCACAGAGTGTCCATACTGTCCAATTTCTTAAAGAGAATTGGGATATAGAAATTTTTGTGTGTGAAATCCTCTAACTTCTATATTTTCCATTAATTTTTTTCCAAGCATCCTTCAAGCTAAAATAAGTCTGTTGGCCAGATGCGAACTTCGGGGTGCTTGCTTACTCTCTCTGGTCCAGTGTTTTGCCAGACCCTGGAGAGATGTTTTAAAAAAGGACCTGGTTTCAGCTACTAAGATAAGTGTGGCCTTGTTGAGAGCTAAGACGGATGCATATGAGACAGCCAGGAAGCAATGCAAAGATGTGTGTCTGCAAGTGTGAGGAAAAAAAGATCTAAGCCGCTTAAGGAGGCTATGAAACCAAGCCCCAGTCAGACCTCAGAAACTATCCCAGAGCTGAATCTTATGATTTGTAGAAATGTCCTATGGATGGAAAATAGCTATTTATTTTGTCTTAATGGGTTAATTAGTGCTGATGGATAGACAGTGGAGCTATTACTGTTCAGTACCAACTTTGATAGTTAAGTAGGTAACAGTGACTTGAGGCAATTCTGGTTTATGAAATAAGGGGGGCTGCAGGGCAGCTGGGTGGCTCACTCGGTTGGGCATCTGACTTAGGCCTAGGTCATGATCTCGCTGGTCCTGAGTTCTAGCCCCAGGTTGGGTTCTGTGCTGACAGTGTGGAGCCTGGAACCTGTTTCAGATTCTGTGTCTCCCCCTCTCTCTCTGCTCCTCCCCCACTCACACTCTCTTTCTCTCAAAAATAAATAAACATTAAAAAAAGAAAGAAAGAAAGAAAGAAAGAAAGAAAGAAAGAAAGAGTGCTGGGTGGCTTATCTGGTTAAGTGTCCAACTCTTGGTTTTAGCTCAGGTCATGATCTCATGGGTTTGTGAGTTTGAGGCCCACGGTGGGCTCTGTGCTGACAGCTGTGGAGCCTGCTTGGGATTCTCTGTCTGTCTGCCTCTCTCTCTCTGCCCCTTCCCCTCTGACACTCTGTTTCTCTCTCAAAATAAACAAATAAATGTTAAAAAAAATAGATTCATCTGCAAATATTAGTGGAATCTGTCATGAACACTACAAGAAACAGAGTCTTGCAGAAAGAAAAAGATTTTCTAAATATTGTATGGTTTGCAACTGTCTTCAGTATTATGGAAACATACAAATGGTATTATGATCATTATCTGAAAAATGGAGTCACAAAACTTCATTTGAATAAACAGATGGGGTGTGGTAGGCTGAAAAATGCATCCCCCCCCAAAGGTGTCCTTGTCCCAGTTCCTGGAAATTGTGGATGTGTTAACTTATATGGTAAGTAGGACTTTGCTGGCATGATTAAGTTAAGGATTTTGAGGTGGGAAGATTATCCTGCATTATCTAGGTGGTACAATGTAGTCATAAAGGTCTTTATAAGAGGGAAGCAGGAGGATCAGAGTCAGAAAGGGAGAACTGGAGGACGAGGCCATGAGCCTAGCAGTGCAGGCAGTCTCCGGAAGCTAGAAAAGACAAGGAAACAGATTTTCCCCTAGGACCCCAAAAAGGACATAACCCTGCTGACACCTTGTTTTTAGTCCATTGAGATTACTTGGGACTCCTGACCTCCAGAAGCCCAACATAATAAATTTGTATTGTTTTGAACCATTAAGTTTGTGGTAATTTATTATAGCAGCAATAGGAAATTAATACAGATGACAAAGAGATACAGAAGACATGAAGTATGAAAGTTTCTGAAATTTTTTAAGTCTCAAACATAAACAGAGGAAAGTGGTTTTCTATTTATGATACTCTTGTCACTTGCTGTCTAGAATATTTTTTATAGTTAAAATGATTTCTTGTGATATACCAAATCTCTATTGACTTGCATGCAAAATAGGAGTGACATTTTTAATACACTGCCATGTGATGAAATTATGTCAGAGAAACTAAATCAAAAGAGACAATAAATGTTAATGTGGTTAGCAAAATGCCTTATAGCAAGTGCTCATTAAATGTTAGTTCCCTTCTATTTGTCCTTACAGAGCTTAGATCTTGAGTAATAAAAGCATAATATTTATACATGTTGTTGTCATGCTTGAAGTTTGTTTTTTTTTATCATACAGCAGTTTTTTTAGCTTGAGATACGTAAAACATTGTGTAAGTTTAAAGTAACAACGTGATGATGTGATACATATGTATATTGCAAAATGATTACTACACACAATAGGGTTAGTTAACACCTCCATCACCTCACATAATTACCTTTTCTCTTTTTTTATTTCTTTGGTGAGAATATTTCAGATTTATCCTAGCAGTTTTCAAGTATATAAAACAGTATTGTTAAATATCATCACCAAGCTGTACATTAGATCTCTAGAACTTACTCATCTTACAAGTGGAAGTTTGTACCCTTTGACTAACATCTCATTACCTCTACCCCATGCAATTGTTTAATTGTATGGCATGAATGTACTGAAATCTTAATTTACTACATCAATAAATAGAAAGATGAAGTTAGCTAGTCTTGTTGGAAAACACTAGGCAATTAAAGGTTCAGTCTGAAACAGACAAAAGAATGGGATGAAACTTACTTATTTTTGACTTAATAGTTGCCAGAATTAATCGAATCATAAATGTGCATAATTTCTTTTCATTTGGAATTTTAAAGCACCTATTCTTAGCAGTTCTTTAATATTAATTTCATGTTAAATGAATCATTATGAAATATGAGGAAAAATATTTTCAAGCCATGTGCTCATTTAAAAATATAATTTATTACTTTCTGCAGGCAATAAAAATATGCTATATTAGTTACAACATACCATGATGGGTGGGAATGCATGTTCCATATAGGAATGCATTTTTACTGAACTAAAGAAAATCAGATTAACACTGCCTTAATATGTGTATACTTTTTGAAACACAATGTATCATTGCTCAATGAAAAAAAGATTTTTGTTTTCTGGGAATTCTGTGTCAGAGATTGTACAATGATAACGTCATTTCCCCATTCTACAATGTTGACAGAATTTAAGCAAGTGGTTATGAGAGTCCCTTGCCTTCCTCTCTCTTGGTGTGGTTTAGGTCCCCTCCCCTACCTTTATTTGAAATGTGCTATTCTCTTGAGTTAATCTCATTTTAACAAATATATGTCTATTGACCTATGCTGCTGGAAAACAAGGTGTTGATTAATTAAAGGCAGACTCTCTTCCCTAGAATAAACTTCACAAGACCAGAGAATATATATATATTTTTCACCATGTTAATCCCAGACCCTGCTATAGTGCCTCAGCTGAGTTCAGCTACAAGCAACAGAGATCTAAAATAATGCTAGTGGAAACAGATTTATTTTTCTTTATTGTAAAAGAGCTCAGTTTTAGGCAAACTAGGTGACTCCCATGATTACTGGGGACCCAGAATCCTTCTACTTCTTGTGCCCTGCCATCCTTACTCCATGACTATCATCCTTGAGGATACCTTATGTTCCAACACTGCTGGAACTCCAGCCATCTTGCCTGACATTAGTTAGGAAACAGCTGAAAGGGGAAAAGCGCTAAAATGAAAAAGCTCTTTGCCCTTTTCTACCTTTCAAGAAGACTTTCTGAAGGTCTCCAACCGTTTCCCTGTATCTTTCACTGGCTACAATTTAGTTACATGGCCTCCTAATAGCAAGGGCGTCTGGGAAATGTAGTTTTGTTTTGTTTTTAAACTGGGCACCTTGCCTTGCTAAGTAGTGTTCTCATACCAACAAGGGGAGGAAGTGGTAAAATGAGATCAATAAGGACAATGTAATAATTTTTTTGTGAAGCAAATTTATTGAATTAACAAGAATATTCCTTGATACTTATACCCCCCTTTTCTTAAATTTAAAATGTTTTTTAAAAACTGAAATGATGGTAATTTTCTTTTTCCCTCCTAAAGTCTTTACTTGACCAGATAAAAAGTTGTTAACTGTTAGTCTTCTAGTATTGTTGACATTTTACTGGTCCAAGAAATTAAAAATCTACGGAATTCCTGGGACTGTATAGGTGACCTAGATTTCTGGGTTCCAAGATACTCAGATGGATCTGTCTTCAACATAGCCTATGTGCTTCATGCCTTCTGCTTAGAAGTTCTCACTAGTGCTTAATTTATGAAGTAGCCTCAGCCAGTGCTAATGCTTAGAGACAGAGGAGCTGCCACCTCCAGGTCCTTAGGGATTTCTTTTGTGAAACTGAATAAACGTCATTTAAAATGGAGTCGGGGGTGCCTGGGTGGCTCAGTTGGTTAGACGTCTGACTTTAGCTCAGGTCATGATCTAGCTATCCATGAGTTCAAGCCCCATGTAGGGCTCTGTGCTGACAGCTCAGAGCCTGGAACCTGCTTCAAATTGTGTCTCCCTCTCTCTCTGCCCCTTCCCTGCTTGCACTTTGTCTCCCTCTCAAAAATAAACATTAAAAAAAAAAAAAAGGACTTAAAATGGAATCAGTAGGTTAGAAGGGGGAGCTCTCACCCTACCATTTGTCCTCTATTGCAGACCCCAACAGAACTAAGCCTATAGTTTCTTACCTCAACAGGAGGAAGATTTTCTCCTGTCCCAGCAACAATCCAGCCAATGAGAGACTGTCGCAACTCAACCAATGAAAAGTGACTACACTTGGAACTCCCACTTTGGACTTTTTATTTATAACAGCACCTCCTAATTCCCCCTCCCTCCTTTCTTCTATGAAAGAGTCTTTCTCTCCTTTGTTCTTCAGATTTGCCTATGGTTTTGCAGAAGCTTGCATGTTTCAAATTGCAGTTCTCTGCTGTTTCCAAATAAACTTTTTTTTTTCTGGTCAAATAACTGACAGTTTTATTTTTAACGTTAACACTCTGCAGCAAGTGAGAGAAACTCTTTGAAAGATTAAAGGAGTAATTGTTGTGAGGATATGGGGGAATCTCGTGGAGAGCTATGCACAGAAAAATAGTCAGTTCGCCTTACAATTGGGCTTTAAAAAAGTTAGCAATGGAAGCTACCTGTATTTCTCATGGCATGATGTGGCCTTTCAACTTTTTTTGCTTTTCTTGGTGAACCAACTTTCTTTACTCCTTACATATTTTTTCTTCCCCCAGTAAGTTTGGTTGGCATGGGGGTTTGGCTCCTGTGGTATAGAAGAGGTACAGTCTCTCAGTTCTGCCATTCCAAATTCCCCAGCAATAGCTTCATTGAATCAGTGTGGGTCGGGTTAGCATTCCATTGCAAGGAGTGAGGCAATTAGTACAAATGCGTCCTCCTAAGGTGCAGTCTTTCAGCAGCCCCTAGAGAGTGAGCATGTGAGGGGAGGGAGATGTACCCGCAATAGTTAAAATACATTTCCATTTTTCCATTAATTTCCACCTCTGGCTGCCCTCTGTTTCCTGATCTCAGGTGCTTTTCCCCTATCAGGGTGGGGGATCAAAGACCTTCACTATTACTTGCACCATTTCTTAAAGCATTTTGTGCACATTCTTATTGTTTCCTTCTAATTCCATGTACATTTTCGAAAACAGAATGCTTTAAGAGGAAAGCAATGTGGTGATTACCATATATAAGCCTCCAGGGTCACATCATCTCCTCCCCCACTTCTGCTCCACCAAGAACTTAGAAAAGTGCTCTAGTTCTCAGCCTGGGGCATAAGCAAGAACACAGCAAGTGGTAATAAGCAAAGCACCAGAGTAAATCTATCTGGATCTGAAGGTGCAACACCTGCTAGTAGAGTAGCAGGAAGTAGAGCTCTGCATCAGGGAAATTGGAATACTACCTACCACATAAGATCACGGTAATAAGAAAATAATCACCCTAAGGAATCAGCCCAGTGCCTGGGACTTAATAAACACTCATTAAATATTCACAGTTGAAATACCAGAGGCAAGTATCAGAGCAGGGGACAATACAGTGTCGAGGCATCAAACGAAAGTTGAAAACTAGGTGCGTGTCTGGACTAACCCTGGAAATATGAGTCTTACTACAATAGCTACAATCCAAGACAGTTGATTCTATTTGTTGTTGAATTTTAAAGATTTGATATCAAGAACTTTATTTCTTTAAAGTTTATTTGGGGCGCCTGGGTGGCTCAGTCGGTTGAGCGCCGACTTCGGCTCAGGTCACGATCTCGCGGTCCGTGAGTTTGAGCCCCTCGTCGGGCCCCTGTGCTGACAGCTCAGAGCCCGGAGCCTGTTTCAGATTCTGTGTCTCCCTCTCTCTGACCCTCCCCCGTTCATGCTCTGTCTCTCTCTGTCTCAAAAATAAATAAATGTTAAAAAAATAAATAAATAAAAGAGCTAAAGTTTATTTATTTTGAGGGAGAGAGCGCGAACACACGTAGGGGAGGGGGACAGAGGGGGAGAGGATCCCAAGCAGGCTCTATGCTGTCAGCAGGGCTCACTGACAAACCATGGGAGTATGAACTGAGCAGAAATCAAGACTCGGGTGTTTAACCAACTGAGCCACCAGGTGCCTCTGATATAAGGAACTTTGCAGCACTCAGCTGTGATGTTTTCCCCTCCAGAATATAAAGATTCTAATGGATAGATCCCATTAGAATAAATTCTAATTATTTCTAGGAATGAAGTAATTTTCACCTACACATGATATTTTTCATTTTTGCCACATTATTTATGATTAGACTCTGTACTAATTGTTTCTAGACCCAAACAATTGGGTTTCTAGAGGTACACACACTCAATTTTGTGTGCCAATTAAAACTAGGATTTTTATTTAGGTATTTGTTTCTCAGGAAACTTTTCAGGCATTTTACAAAAAGTTCATTTCATTACTGCTTAAAGTATTTGGATAGTTCTATGCATACGGATGCCAAATAAAATGAGTATTTATAAGTCTCCATAAATTTACATTTATGTATTTATACATGTTACTAATTTAGGTCTAAACTAGGCCTAAACATGACATCTTTTCATCTACTGTAAAGTTGAATTAGTCTAGCAACGCTTTATTAACCACTGAATCAAAACCACATATAACTGCAATATGGCAAGACTTCAATTATTAATACTATAAATACTAGAAAAGGACCTGAATACCACAATAGATATTTTCTCTAAAGAAATAAATGGCTTGTTTCCCTTGCCAGTAGAAGCAAGTCTTTAAACATTAACTTGCTCACATTTGTCCCCACAAACACAAGGACTTTCTTCTTATGGCCAAGGTAGCATGATTAGTGTCATTCAAGCATGTATCTAACACAGGCTCTGCTTTGGATTTACCCACAAAGAACTATGCACATTAGTATAGCACAGACCTCTTTAGCGGGAAGGGTATATTTTCAAGAATGAATTCCTTAATACAGTTGCAGATCCTGCCAATTTTGTCTCAAATTCCCAATTGGGTTCCTTTTGGATCTCCCTTTATGGGAGGGGAAAAAAAAAAGATTGTTGCTACTGATGAGGCTTTTGGGGTGATAGTGGGGTTCATGGGGTCTGGAGCTGATGGCCAAGAAGGAATTCTTGCGACGTCTTTGGTGCAAAAATGGTGATTTTACTAAAGCACAGAGACAGGACCCATGGGCAGGAAGAGCTGCCCTGGACCCTGCAAAGAGACAGGTTACATTTAGGAGTTGGGGAGGTAAAGTCAAGGGGAACTTTCCAATGAGATTTTCATATGCTAAAGAAGACTCACAGGATACTGGAGGCCTAGCTTATTGCCAAGCCAAGGTTGTTCTTCCCTCTAGCAAAGCATTAAGACAGTAGGGAGTTCCTGGAGAAACATTTCGCTCTGCCTGCCTCAAGTATTCGTCAGAGCTGCAGGTTATAAATAAATTTAATTTTATCTACCATTTCCTTCTGCTTTTGTTTCCCACATCACTACCACTAACCTACAGGCTAACTTTGTCACTTACAACTTGTGTAAACTTGCTAAATTACCTAATCCCTGTATTCAATTTATTCTTAGGTAAAATGGGTATTCCTTCATCATAGAAGGCTGGAAGTGCTTGAGTATTTTCATTACATGCATACACTGCTTTGCAGTAAGTTGTTTTGAAAGCAACTATTAAATTGTAGTTTTAAGATTATAAAGCACTGATTTAAAAAAAAAATCTAAAGCTTAAGGTTAGATCCCTGATTATTTCTTCTTACAATTTAAACACCTATGAAAAACCTCCATACACTTCTAAGTTAAAGAATGAAAAGAAAAAAATTCACCAAGACGAGGTAACATTAAGAGGAATGAAGTTTACCGAAAATGTTTTTATTTAAGTGGTTTCGTTGAACTGATCTGAAAACAAACACACTGTATGGAATTGATTGGGAGGGGATGGGTAGGATTATTAAGCCCCCCAAAGATTCCTTATTTCTGTATGACCACAGCTAGCAAACCATATTCTAGTCCGTGTTTAGAGGTTTTACCCCTGGACAAAGACTCAGTTTCTCTTTTAAAAAAACGATTCCCATTTTACCTCTTCCGCATTTTGGGCTGAGTCTTGCAATACCTGGGCAGCAACCTGATTAATAACCCCAAGTTTTTCCTCCCCGGTCCTTCCTGCCGTCTGGTTCTCGGCCGTGAACCCAACAGCGATCCCGCGAAAACTAAGGCATCCGCCTCTCCCCCCACAGGTCCTGCAGCGTGCTCGGCTAACTTCCGGCCGAGCCGGGGCTGGCCCCCGCCCCGCCCCCACAAGCGCGAGATTCGTCGCAATTTTCCCGCGATGCCGCGGGGGCGCGCGGCACCGCTCGCCAGGCCCCAGAGTGCACTGCGGGGAAGAGCGCGTGCGCGCGGCTCCACTGCCGAGCGACCGCGGGAAAATTCCAAAAAAGTCAAACAAAACAAAAAACCAGTACGGGGCAAAGCCAAACTTGCAAGCCACAGAACCCGGGCGGAGGCGTCCTTTCTGCCACTGCCCAAACTGCTGAAGCAGCTCTGGCTGGCGCAGACCACCCGGTAAGCGAGAGGCCGCAGAACGAGAGCAAAGACGGCTGATTCCCTCGGGGGTCTGGCCGACACGTCAGCCGAAGGGTGGAGGTAGGGTAGGGGGAGGGTAGGGAGGGAAGACTCGCGAGAACGTTCGCCGCGCTTTGCGCATCTACTTAGGTGAGCTGAGCCCCGGCCGTGTGCAGGGGCTGAGGGGAGGAGGTGGGTAGGGGCTTGAGGTGGCGCCAGCCCGCGGAGGGGCGGAGCGGCGGGCGAGGGGCGTGGCCAAAGAGTGGGCAGGCCTGGGGGTGGGTCCGGCGTAGGGGTCACGCGGAAGAGAGCCCCCGGAACGGTGAGAACTGGGAATAGGCGCTTTGGTTCTTTTGGTTCATTGAGTGCTGGCAGCTATGTCTACTTAAAAGGAGAGGAGCAAAGGTGAATTTCTTCGCCCCGGATCCGTGGGAGCTGTGAAAAGCTCTCCTCTTCTACCCCATCACCCTCTACAGCTGGCCGCTTGCTCTCCGTCGCCCTGCCTCTAGGGCGTTGGGAGGGGGCGAGCCTGTAACCCCTCTTGCCTTCCAGGTCTTTTGTCGCTGAAGGGCAGGAAGGTTCTCATGGGTGATTGTCTCCTTGCAACTTTCTTTCTTTGACCGCCAGGCCAAATCACGTCCAAAGCCCTGATATTTTGGGGGGTTGTTGTTTGTTGGCTTGCTTTTTTGTATTTACGTGGGCGCTTTTACAACCGTGAACCCTCTCTGGTCATCGTGTATGGACTAAAGGTTTGGAGGGCAAAAGATTAGGAGTTTTTGAAACATGACAAATTTGGGACCAGAATTTCGAAAGAGGCCGAGGAATTTTCCAGCAAAGACCCCCATGTGCCAGTGATTTTGTCCTAATCTGAAACTCCCGTGCTCCAGCTTTCATTTGTAACTTCTGTCCCATTTAGTGCATCTTAACTGTGATATGATTGACTTACCATTTATCACATGAGCAGGGCACTTTTGGGCCACCCAACTTCAGCTATTTATGGATGTCACTCACCCTCAGTGATGTGCAGCTCAGAACCTTTTCTCACTATCCTCTTCAGGAGGGGAGGAAAGGTTGTTACAAATGGTAGAATTCATACCATGTGTTGGGATCATTTATTACATAAACATATAGAAAACATGTTCATTGTGACTTTATCCATTAAACTTAAATTGATGTTTCAAAATAATGGGTTGTGCCAGATTCACATGGAAATAAGCATTCATATGTGTATACAAGACCGCATCAAAACAATTTGCTTTTCCTAGTTTTATCAGAGGCCTTTTCCTGTAAAAGTTAGGTCCTGCTTCTTTAGAATTGGACTAATTATACTTTAGTATATATTACACTTTAATTCATTTTTTCATTATTCAGTCCTATTCTTGTTTTCTTGAAAAACATTTACCAGAAGTCCAGAAAAGAAAGGCAAACTCTATATTGGAATTTTTTGTTCTCTAATAAAAAGCATTAACTTGATTGATTGGCTGGGTGTGGAAGATGTGTTGCTGCATGTATGTGAAACTGTGCATGTACATTTTTAAATAAATGGTATTTTAAACCAGTTCCATATTTCAGCAAGTAGTTCCAGTAACAATTATACAAATTTTGTATTTATGAAAACCAGCTACAAGGAGGCCAGCCTGGCCAGTAGAAAGTTGGATTGATTACCTAGGCCACAGAGAGCACCAGAGAAATCTCACATGGCGTGGCAGTTCCAAGTGGTGGAGCCTCATATCAGGCTGGAAATCAGTACCAAATGGATTTGTAAAATTTTAGTCTGGGGTATGAATATTCTCTGTTCTTGTTTATGGATCCTGACTGACTGACATTTTTTTTTTTCAATTTTATTTATTTTGAGAGAAAGAGAGTGCAAATAAGGAAGGGACTGAGAGAGAGGGAGATAGAATGCCAAGCACTGGCAGCATGGAGCTGGATGTGGGCTTGAACTCACAAACCCTGATATCATGTGAGCCGAAACCTAGAGTGGGACACTTAACCAACTGAACCACCCAGGCGCCCCTGAATGACTGATTTTAATATGAAAGAGCACCTATGGGAGAAGTACATTGAGTTTGCAGTGTTTTAATAAAAATGTAGTAGAAATTGAGAAGAAAAAAACTTAAAAATTCATCAGAAAAGTTAGATAACACTACAAGTCTTGAGCATTTTATTTTCTAAATATCAATTATTATTATTTTTTTGTGTTCTGGAAGAGACCTTGCAAGTTTTCTGGTCCATTCTCTTAGACTCTTCATAAGTCCTGCTGAGCGTGTAGAAATTTCTCTGTTAAGATCAGTGATACAGGAACATCTATAATCTTGGTACCTTTCTCTAGTTATAGGAAGGCAGAGTTTTAAAGGAAATTACCTTTTTTGAAACTGTATACTATGTAGACTCTGTTTTCTAAAGAATTCAGTGGCTTTTAGTAAATTTAGTAGATTTTTAGAATTGTGCAGTGATTAGTACAATTCATTTTTAGAACATTTGCATCACCCTAGCAGCTTTGCACGTGCAAATTCATAGTCAATCCTAACTCTGGCTTTCAGCCTCAGGCAACCATTGATTTGCTTTCTTGTCTCTATAGACTAGCCTTTTGGGGGCATTTCATATAAATAGATTCATAAAAGTGCTGTCTTTTGGTTTCTTTCACTTAGCATGATGTTTTTGAGATTCATCCATTTTGTAGCATGTATCGATAGTTTGTTCCTGTTTATTGCTGAATAATATCCCATTGTATGTCTCTACCACATTTTGTTTATCTGTTCATCAGTTGGTGGACACGAGTTGCTTCTACTTTTTGGTTATGAATAATGCTCTGTGAGTATTCATATGTAAGTCTTTGGACATATGCTTTTATTATTTTTGGGGGGTGTTTATGAGTGGAATTGCTGAGTTGTATAGTAAGTTCATGTTTAACTTTTTAAGAAAGTGTCAGACTTTTCCAATGTGGCTATACCATATTATATTCCCACCAGCAGTGTATGGGGGTTTTAATTTTTCCACGACTTCATTTGTTAATTGTGTCTCTTTAAATAGCCATCCCAGTGGGTGTGAAAGTGGTATCATTGTGGTTTTAATTTGCACTTCCCTATTGGCAAACGATGTTGACTATATTTTCATGTACTTATTAGCAATTTCTAGGTCACTTTTGAAATGTCGAAACATTTTGTCCATTTTTTAATTGGATTATGTCAGCCTTTTAAAAGTAAAAGGTTTAAGAAGTAAAAGGTGATTCAGGCAGCAAAATCAGGTTTACTCATGAACAGCAGAGGAATTGCAATTCTGGACAAGCAAACTATGGTGAACCTTAGGCGAGTCCTGAGAACAAAGCAGGAGAGTGTCCTTTTATAGAGGAAAGGAGTTTGAGAGGGTCTGTTTTGAACAAAAGTTCATTGGAAGAAAATGAGAATTTGAAGTGGTGGTGGCTTCTAATTGGTTGTAGGTGAGGGCAGCTTACTGTTGCTGGGCAGAAAGGAAACCTTCCTTCTTCCTGCTGGGAGTATGCAAGTTGGGATGAATGATATGTGTATTAGTCATCTCTTCATGGTTTCCAAACTCCAGTTTTCAGTTAGGGTTCCTTATCATATTTTCACACTTTTCTTCCAATCAACTCTTCACCAATCAAGAGTTGGGTCATCTGTTCCTCGTTAGAATTGTTTTTGTCTTTCAGTGTCAGGAAGGACACTTCCTGAATGTCATGTCCCACATCAGAGGGAAGTGCACAGATTGGAAATCATGGAAGCCACGTTTGAGTAACAAGAAACAGTGGGAGGGGGAACTCTCAGGTATTTTACATCCGAAATCTGTATCCATTCAAGGTTATAAGCTAAAAGGAGCAAAGGACCCTACCTAGATCTTCAGGTGGAATTTATTGTAGTCAGTGTGCTTGTTCCCTAATTTTACGTGATTGGGTTTCTACTTTGGAGGGTTTGTCCATGTGCAACAGGTGGTGTTTGCTATTGTATAAATGCTTCGTTTGGCAAGTAGGTAATCAAAGGCTATATGCATATCTTGAAGATATTGTGGGTTCAGTTCCAGAACACTGCAATAAAGTGAATATTACTGTAAAATAAATATTGCAGTAAGGTGAGTCAGATGGATGTTTTGGTTTCCCAGTGCATATAAATATGTTTATATTGTACTGCAGTCTATTACGTGTACGATAGCATTATGTCTAAAAAAAAATATATCTTAATTAAAAAGTACTTTATTGCTAAAAAACGGCTAACTATCTGAACTTTCAGCAAGTTGTAATAACTGATCACAGATCATTGTAACAAATATAATAATGAAAGAGCATGAAGTAGCATATTACTAGAATGTGACACAGAGACACAAAATGAGCAAATGCTGTTGAAAAAATGGCACTGATTGACTTGTTTGACAAAGGGTTGCCACAAACCTTCAGTTTGTAATAAAAGAATATAATATCTGTGAAGCACATTAAAGTGAAGCACAATTAAATGAGGTATACTTGTACTTTAGCCAGTGAGTTAAGTGTTGTTGGGCTGCCGTTGCCTTAGGGCTGGGGTTGGCAAGTTTTCCCAATTCCAGAGGGAGATTTCTAATCATTTGTTCGTTGTCATGAAAGTCCACAAAAGGGGTAACAGCCGTTCTGATGGAGGCAAATCCAGAGTCACATATGCCTCCTGGGAATTATCTTTTAATGTGGTGATGAAGTTTTAATGGGGAGAACCTGAAAGACTTTAGATTTATTGTGGATGTCCCTGGGGACAGTTAGAACTCCTAGTATGCATTGTCTTACAATCCCCCAGTGGTCTAAACATTCACAGGACCAGTGATTCACCACAGAGAAAGATAAAACCAGGTAGTGCATACATACATACATAATAATCCTGCTAGGGTTTGATCACTAATAATGATGTTAATTGGGATTATTTAATTGGCCCCTTTGAACCAAGGGTCAGAGGTGTTTAGGGAATAATTAGGGAGAAACCATCTTGTTCTGTGGACTTGGTTCTTGAAGGCTGTACAAAGGGGGGTTATTTTGCTGCAGTAGGTAGACCTAAGGTAGTAGTAAGAATGAGGAACTGTGTAGATGGAATGGGTATGATTAGTTGCATTGAGAGTTATGACAGGACAGGTCAAAGCAAGGTACAGGAAAACCTGGTTGTAGAAGTTTGACTCAGAAATCTCCCAAGGGATGGTGGCATTGGAGATGAGGGAGAAGTTTGCTACAGGGAAGACTAAAGGTTCACAGCTGTCAGGGACAGATCAGGGTTTCTGAGGACAGATCTAACAGAAATGTTTCTTCCTTTGGCCAAGGATTGGGAAATCTATGGTGTGTCTCACATGATCAGATGGGGCCCCTAAAATGTGGGGCCACCCGATGGGGTGGAAGCTGGCTGTGTAGGCAATGGAAAGATTCACCTGAGGCGTAACAAAGGAGACATTTATTGAATACATTGCAAGGGAGCATCGGGCAGGCAGGATAGCAAAGGAGAGATTGTCTGCTATGAGGTAGTGGATGCAGGCTGTTTTTAAAGGGGGGTGGTGAGAAGTTATGAGCAGATGGAATTTTCCCAAATTTATTACCTGTGCCTTATTGTAAGTATCCCATTGGTCAGTTAGGGCTTATGGGTATTATGGATATTATGTTGGCGTAAAGGGCCTGTCTGTATTTAGCCAGGTGGTTGCTGTGGGCCCTTGTGCCTTGATTGTTTCCATTGTTCAAGTCTGTTGTCTAAAAGTGACCTCTACAAAATGCAAACAAGGTCATTGTCTCTCCAGCATAGAGAAGAAGAAAATAAATTGAGAAAAAGCAGAAAGGGGAGAATATACAGGTCTAACCTCATCATCTTGGGAAAACTGTTTCAGCTGTTGTTTGATTCAGTTCCTGGAAATCTTTAATTTTAGGTCACTGTTGGTGTGCAGGTTTAGGCAGCATTTGGGCCTTCCTTTAGATGAGACACATGGGTCCAGGAGTCAACTCTGGAGTTTTGATGGCACAAGAATTGGTCAGGAATATGCCTTTCCAGTGTGGTTGAAGAGAGTCTTTTTGAAGACGTCCTTTCCAATGGATGAAATCTTCAGGTTACAGGGTGTGGTGCTTGGGGTCTTCATTTCCTGGGAATGTGCCATGAAAACATTGCCCTATAAGCGCATGATTACTTTCAAGGGATGTAATGAGACCTTTGCAATACTGAAATATACCTTTTTTTTTTAAGTTTATTTATTTAT
This sequence comes from Panthera onca, assembly GCF_046562875.1. Classification (NCBI taxonomy): domain Eukaryota; kingdom Metazoa; phylum Chordata; class Mammalia; order Carnivora; family Felidae; genus Panthera; species Panthera onca. The sequence continues at coordinate 30,115,068 of NC_138351.1, read as the reverse complement.
TTTGAGAGAAAGAGAGAGAAAGCATGAGCAGGACAGGGGGAGAGAGAAAGGGAGAGAAAGAGAATACCAAGCAGGCTCTGCACTGTCTGCACAGAGCCCGATGCTGGGATCCAGCCCATGAACTGCAAGATCATGACCTGAGCCAAAACCAAGAGTCAGATGCTGAACTGACTGAGCCACCCAGGCGCCCCTGAAATATACCTTCTTTTATTAGCTGTAGGTCAAAAAAGAATGAAGCTGGATGCATGGGGTACTCAATAATTATATCAAAGGTGCAAACTTGTGGGTTCCAAAGGGGGTGGATCTGAGATTAGGATGGACAAGGCAGTTCTTTTGGCCAGGGTGTTTGGAGGTTTTCAACAAATTTTGCCAATTGAGTTTTGATAGTGCTGTTGATTTGTTCAGCTAGTCTTGAAGACCGAGGATGAGTGAAGGATGATAAGTGACAGTGAAAATGCTACAGAACTGGTCATACAGCATAGACTCACCATAATAATCCGCCAATAAAATGAATTTCTTGGTCACTATGGAGCTAAGAAGGGTTTCTCCAGTAGGTATGATTTTTTTTTTTTCCCCAAGCAGGATTTTAGCTACTGAAGAGGCAAGTAGCTTGTCTACAAGGAAAGGCTTTGACCCAGTGGGAAGAAGTGAATCACTGCCAGGACATATTTGTATCCATGAGATGGGGGTAGCTGAATAAAGCCAATTTTCCAAATCTCGAATGGTCCGTTAGGCAATTTAAAGTACCCAGTAGCAGTGAGGATAGGTTTCCTTGGATTGTATTTTGGGCAGGTGGGATGATCAGAGTAGACATTTTTTTGTGGTTTTCTTACTATTCTCCCCACTAGTATTCAGAAACCTTATCGTTTTATCCATAGACCAGTTGTTTAATGCATGTACAGTGGTCAATAATGGGAACTTTAAAAATAAAAAAAATTGAGGGCACCTGGGTAGCTCATTTGGTTAAATATCTGACTCTTGATTTTGGCTCAGGTCATGGTCACAGGGTTGTGGGATTGGAGCCTCACATTTATGTTGTCATTGCAGAGCCTGCTTGGGATTCTCTTGCTGTCTCTGCCCCTCTCCTGCTTGTGTGTGCCCGTGCACGTGCACTCTCTCAAAATAAATAAACATTAAAAAAAGTCAAACTCAAAATGGATTAAAGACCTAAATGTGAGACCTGAAACCATAAAATTCCTAGAAGAAAACAGGCAGTAATTTCTTTGACATTGGCCATAGAAACATTTTTCTAGGTATGTCTCCTGAGGCAAGGAAAACAAAAACAAAAATAAACTATTGGGACTACATCAAAATAAAAAGCTTTTCTACAGCGAAGGAAAGCATCAACAAAACAAAAGGTACCCTACTGAATGGGAGAACATATTTGCAAATGGCATATCCAATAAGGGGTTAATATCCAAAATATATACAGAACTTACACAACTCAACACCAAAAATAATCCAATAAAAAATGAGCAGAGGACTTGAATAGACATTCCTCCAAAGAAGACCTATAGATGGACAACAGATACATGAAAAGATGCCCAACCATCAAGGAAATGCAAGTCAAAACCACCATATGATAGCACCTCAAACCTGTCAGAACGGCTGAAATCAAAAAGATGAGAAATAACAAGTGTTGATGAGGATGTGGAGAAAAAGGAACCCTTATGCATTGTTGATGGGAATGTAGATTGGTGTAACCATTGTGGAAAACAGTATGGAGTTTCCTCAAAGTATTAAAAATAGAATTATCACTTGATCCAGTAATCCCACTACTGTTATTTACCTAAAGAAAATGAGAATACTAATTTGAAAAGATATATGCACCCTATGTTTATTGCAGCATTATTTACAATAGTCAAGATATGGAAGCAGCCTGTGTCCACTGATAGATGAATGGATGAAGACGATATATTTGTGTGCATACATACACACACACAATGGAATATTACTCAGCCATAAAAAAGAAGAGATCTTGCCATTTGCAACAACATGGACATACCTAGAGGGTACCTAGAGGGTATAATGCTAAGTGAAATAAATCAGGCAGAGAAAAGACATACCATATAATTTTACTCTTATGTGGAGTTTAAGAAACAAAAACAAATGAACAAAGAAAAAAAGACAAACAGACTCCTAAGTACAGAGAACAAACTGGTGGTTTCCACAGGGGAGGTGGATGGAGGGTGGGTGAAATAAAGAGCGAGATTAAGAGTATGTTTTAAAGTTGTGGTGCTTGGGTGACTCTGTTGAGCGTCATACTTTGGCTCAGGTTATGATCTTGCAATTCATGAGTTTGAGCCCCGCATTGGGCTCACTGCTGTCAGTGATCCTTGGTCCCTCTCTCTCTCTCCACCTTCCCCACTTGTGCTCTGTCTCAAAAATAAACATTTAAAAAGGAGTAAACTTCTCTTGATGAATACTTAATAATGTCTAGAAGTGTTGAAGTATTATATTGTACCTGAAACTAATAAAACACTGTATGTTAATTGTACTTTAATTAAAAAGGGGAATAAAAATGAGAATTAAAGAATTTCTGGTGGAACTGGGTTTTTATTTGGTCTTGAACATGTTTCTCTTTTTATCCTATCAACAACCATTTGTTTGTCAATATTGTTTTTCCTTTTCTGGTGGAGATTGTTGTGTGTCTCTAGTTAGTTTCTCCAGACAACCATCTGGAGGTGAGTTCCTTTGGACTGTAACAGAGGTTTCACTTTTGGACCTTTTGAAGGCAGCATTTTTTTGTGGACATGTCAGTGAAGCGATTTCCTTTACCTTCAAGTGAATGAAGCTTAGAATGCTCCTGGACTTTAATAATAGCCAAAGCAGCAGGTAAGAATATGGCATCCAATAATTACTGAAAGTAAGGGCTGTTTTTAATGTTATCTCTGCTGGAAGTAAAAAAAAGCCAGGTTGTTTATGTAACATTCCAAAATCATGAGCCACTCCAAAGGCATGTCAGTGCAAATGTTGCAGTTTTGCCCTTGGCTAGGATATAGGCCGGTAACGGTGCATATAATTTGGTCTGTTGGGCTGAAGTAACCAAAAGCAAAGGTGCTGCTTCAATTATTTCAGAGGTCAATATTGCATATCCAGCACAATATTTACTATTTTCATCTTTCCAATATGAACCATCAGTGAACTATGAAAAATCAACATCTGAAGTTTTATGTAAATAATCACATGGATCAGAAGGTGATCTGTCAGTATTTAGCAGTTGTGGGGGCTTTCATAAGTAGAGGAGGGGAGAAGAGTAGCAAGTTAAGGTTATTACAACAAGCAAGAGTGACATAAGGGGCATTTAACAGGGCAATGTCCTAGGAAGTGAAAGGGCTTAATGAAAGATACTGAGTATGATGAAAGTTAAGAAGAGCTTTGGCAACATGTGGCACAGAGATGGTTAAAGGGGATCCCATGATCATTCTTTCAGTGGCTTTACAGGACGGACAGTAGCAGGTATAGCTATAAGGGGGGGTGGATATCTCTGGGCTATGGGATTTAGTTGTTGTCTCTAATATCCTGCGGGTCAGTGGTGATCTCCATGCTCTTGGGTGAGTACCTCAAGGGCATTCCCTTTTCCATATACAAAAAAGAAAGGGTGTTGATAATTGGGGTGTCTAAGGGTGGGGGGTTGTTATTAAACCAGATCTTTTAAGATCTGAAAAGCCATGTCATCTCAGTCTTCATTGATTAATACATTTTTAACAAGGTCTATTAAGGTTAGGCCATAAGGGAAAAGTTTGGGATCCATCTGCAACAATATCCTGCCACTGTGAGAAAACCTCTCAGGGGACATTGGTTTTGTTTGGGCTTTGAGAAGTTTAGGATGCCATGAAGCCTGTCTAGATCTAGATGCAGTCTTTGTTGTAAGATTAGATATCCTAAGTATCAAACTTGAGTTTGAACAAATTGTAATTTTTTTTTTGTTTTTATTCATTTTAGAGAGAGAAAGCGAGCACACGTAAGTGGGGAAGGGGCAGAGAGCAAGGGGGACAGAGGATCCAAAGTGGGCTCTGTATGGACAGCAGAGAGCCCAATGTGGGGCTCAGACCCACAAACCATGAGATCATGACATGAGCTGAAGGCAGACTCTTAACCCATTGAGTCACCCAGGTGCCCCTGAACAAACTAATTTTTTAAAGAGATTTTATATCCCTTTTTGGCTTGGAATTATAGCAAATGGATGCTATCTTCTTGTGAGGAGGCTTGGGAAGTGGAGCAGAGAAGTCATCTGCATATTATATTAAAGTGGAGCATCCAGGGAACTTGATATAATCTGGATCAGCCTTTAAAGTTTGTGAGGAAATAAGAAGGGCTTTCTGTTAGGATGTCCTTGGAACCACAGTAGAGGGGACCGCCATCTTGCCAGTGCAACCCAATGAAAAGCCCCTAGCGGCGCATCAGAATGAATTGAAGGTCAACCAATCACCAAGGGCCAGCGCAACCCAACGGAAAGCCCCGAGTAGCGCGCCAGAATGAATTGGAGGTCAACCAATCACCGAGCGACAGCACGACCTGATGCGAAAAAGGCCCACTGGGACCTAAACCCGGAACCGCTGCAGCTTAAAAACCCCACCCCACCACACCTGGGCGCGACTTCCCTGACTCCTCTCTCTCTCTCTCCCCCTGAGTCACGGAACCTAGCCTGAGACCTTAGTTCCCAATAAAGCCTTTGCTAAAATTTTAGTTCTTGACTCTTACCTTTACCCTAGCCTACGCCTGACCCTAACACTTTGCATGAAACCCTGGGGCATTACTGTCCAGGTTAATTGCTGTTCTTTCCAAGTAAAGGCAAAAAGATATTGACTAGTTTTAATCTACTGGGATACTGAAGAAAACACTACATGAATCAGTCATGAAAGACAATTTGCTCTCAGTACGGATGAAGGTTACTAAGGTGAATTGGGGACAACAGAGTGGCAAAGCAATGACAATATTGTTTATGACTCAGAGGTCTGATGAGCCTCCATCTGTGGCTATTTGGTTTCTTCACAGGTAAAATGGTGTTGCAGGGGATAATGAGGCCCTGGGTCTTAAAATCTTCTATTATTGACTTAATGACATGAAGGGCCTCTTTATTTATAGGGTACTGGTTAATTCTGGGGAGAATTTTTGAGGAATCTGTGGATCTTTAACAGGCGGGGCACTGTGGATTCTGCAAGTATCAGTTGAGGGTTTTGCCCACAGGGACGGTGATAGCTGACCCATCAGGGACAAATGATTAGTGTCCTTGGAATTAGCTATATTGGTGTCAGAGACAGAGCAAATAAGATGTTGAAGCATCATTTGATTTATCTAGTTGGCTATTTTGGTTGCTGTTATCAAATTCTAGAATTATTTCCCCCTTTTGGGAGAGAACTCCCAGCATGATATTTTTCTAAGAAATGTTGGCCCAATAAATGAATAGGGTCAGAGAAACTTCAAGGAGAAAAGGGTGGGTATCTTGAAATGCCTAAGCAAAAAGGGATAGGGTTAGAGATAGGAACCCATTGAGATTTATTAGAGACTCCCACTATTTGAACTGTTTTAGTACTCTGAGGTAGAGGATGTTTAATGGTAGTGGAGTTGAGCACTGGGAATGTAGCTCTAGAATCACTAAGGACAGAGAGAGCTCGGTTCCTAATCTGGAGAGTGGTTTCACCAAGTCAACTAAAGGAAAGGACTGGGTAAAGTCTTGAAGTTCATTGGAGTCCCTTCACTGGGGTTAGGAGGACATTGGAAAGGCTGGTTAGGGGGCTGCATGAAGGTGCCTGGAGCACTTGAGCTTATAGCAGTCTTTCTTCCAATGTTTTGGCTTTTTGCAATAATGGCAGAGACCAGGAGGATTTTAGTTTTGTTTAGGAGACTTCATTTGTTGGGGTTCAAATGAAAGGTTTTTGTGCTTTTCCTTTTATTTGAATCATCTAGGATGTAGGTGACCTTGTTTACTAAATTAATTCAGTCTGGAGTAGACATAGTTTTTCATTCCATCCTGATCCTTTTAATTAGAATAAAAAGATCCCAGTTCAGCCTGTTAATGAACATAGCGTTAAAGGCTATCCAGGTGAACTCAACATCCAAAGGAAGACCAGAATTTTCTTTAAAGATAATTTGGAGCTGGCATAATATATAATAGTCATGCATGGGCTCATTGGGCTTCTGGGTACAAGCCTGAGTCTTACTCCAGTCAGCTCGCTTTGGGAAAGTTCCTGAGAATTACCAAAAGGAGTCACTTGGCAGTTCCTCAAGTCTGATTATGTAATAAGGCAGCAAGGGTTTCTTTGTCCCCATGTTGTAATTCTAGACTTCTTGGAATCATTCCGTTTGGTAGTTTTCATCCAGTGTTGGGCTTTGCCTTCGCTAACAAGCATATAGACTAGCTGATACAAACCAGAGAAACCAGGTTGATAAGTTTGAACAACTGCACTAAATTCCTCAGCAAATCTATGGGGATCCTCAGTTACTTTGGGAAAATCTTTGACTATGGCTTGTAGTTCAACTTTAGCCCAGGTAACATAAGAAATTAAAGGTTTAGCATTTGGATTGGCACGAGATCTGATTTTAAAGGGGCAGGTTTTAATAGGTTCAGGGCAGAAGGTTGTGGGGAGAGGTTTGGAGAAAAAGGAAAGTTCAGTGAAGGGATCAGAATGAGAAAGCCGAGGATATAAAGGAGGTGGGGATAGTGCAGAAGGGAAAGAAGCTGTCACCAGAGACAAAGAGCACAAGGGAGGGGGAAGAAGAGGCCTTAGAAACTTTTTTGACTTTTCTTTCAGTTGTTTGCTTACCTTACTTAGTTAATGTGGAAATGGTATTTTGTAAAAAGGTGATTTTAGAATCTTGGATACATTTGGAAGCCTCCAGGTATCAATTAAAATAGGCACCCCATTCAGTCTGTTTAATTTCAAAGCTGTGGTCTTCTAATTTGGTTCTAAAAAATACAAGTTTGGGTGGTTGAAGGTTCCCCATGATGGCGTTTGGAGTTCTAAGTTATCTTTGGCCAAGTTGTTACACTTAGTTAAGGATGAACAAGAGGAGGGACTGTAGTTTTTTTTAACATAAAACTGGCCGGGATCCCAGAAGGAGGACTTGTCTTGAGAGAATTTAGAGGATTGAATCTCAGAGAAGACTTATCAAACTGAAAGGGAGAAGACAACTCACAGGAGCACAAATTGGTGCCACACATAGTACTAGGGGTTGTTAGTTCCTTGCGGGTTCATTGCCTTTGAATCCCACTTTTGACACCATGAAATGTCAGTTTTTTTTAAAGGAAAAATATAAATGATAACCAGCAAAATCAAGTTTATTTGGTAATAGCAGAGGAATTGAAACTCAAGAAAACTACGTTCATGAACCATAGGCAAATCTTGAGAACAAAGGAGGAGAGCATCCTTTTATAGAGGGAAAGAGGTTGGAGGGGTTGTTTTGAACAATGTCCATTGGAAGAAAATGAGAGTTCAAAATGTTGATGGCTTCTAATTGGCTGTAGGTGAGTGAAGTGGTGACAGCCTCTCATTGGCCACAGGGGAGAATGGTTGCTGTTGGGTGCCTGCAGCTTATTGCTATGCAGAGAGGAAATCTTCATTTTTCTTGCTGGACTAAGCAAGCTGTAATGAATGATATGTATGTGAGAGCCCTCCCTTCATGACTTCCCAGTTCCGATTTTGACTTGGGTTTCCTTAACACATTTTCACAGTAGTTTGCCTTATTATTGGATTGTAAACATTCTTTGTATATTTTGAATAGAAGCCCATTATCAGACATGTGTTTTGCAAATAATTCTTTCCACTTGTCTTCATTTCCTTCATGGTATTTTTTGAAGTACATAAATTTTAATTTTGAGAAAGTCCAATGTATCAATTTTTTTTTCCTTTTTTTTTTTGATCTTAGGTTTATGATCAGTTTCCATGAACTTTTGTGTGTGGTATGAGATCCAAATTCATCTTCTTTCCTGTATGTGTATATGCACTTGTGCCAGCTTTGTTTGTTGGGAAAAAAAAAAAAAAAACTTTTCCCTGCTTTTGTCAAAACTCAATTGGCCATAAATTATTCCTAGACTCACTTTTGTTTCAGTGATCTGAACACCTATTCTTATACCAGCACTACACTGTCTTAATTATGGTAGCTTTATAGTAAAGTTTGAAATTGAGTAGAAGCTGTCTGGTATTCTTATTCTTTTTCAAATTGTTTTGGCTATTCCGATTTCCTTACATTTCCATGCAAGTTTTAGTATCATCTTGTCATTTTTTTTTTTTTTTTTTTTTGAAAAAAGCCTGCTGTGATGGATTTTAGTAGAAATTGCATTGACTCAGTAGGTCTCTTTTGAGGGAGAAATAAAATTGTAATGTCAACATGGAATGTCTTTTCATTTGTTTAGATCTTTATTTGAGCATTGTTTTGTAATTTTCATTGTACAAGTCTTGTCCTTTTGTTATCTTTATTTTATAGTGTTTCCTTTTTGATGCTTTTGTGTATAAATTTTTTTTTCATATCCCATTTTTAGGTTTCTCATTGCCAGTATATGAAAATAAAATTGTTTTTTATATATTGGTCTTGTACCATGCAACTTTGATTATTACTTCAAGCAGGTTTTTTTGTGAATTGCCTAGAATTTTCTACATATACTGTTATGTTATCTGTCAATATAAGCAATTTTATTTTTTCCTTTGCATTTGGATGCTTTTTTTGCCCCTTAAAACTTACAGTACATTGCTGAATGGAAGTGGGGAGAGTAGACATTCTTGACTTGTTTCTGATCTTAAAGGGGAAAGCATCTAATCTTTTACCAATAGGTCTGATGTTAGATGTAAATTTTTCATTAATGGTCTTTATCAGGTTGAAGAACTTTCCTTCCTATACTGTTGAGAGTTCTTATTATGATTAAATGTTGGATACACAAAATAAAGAGATGTAAAAAGGATATCAAAATATAAAATGTTGGGAGAGGTAGTAAAAATGAGAGTTTTAAAAAGCATTTACACTTAAGTTGCTACCAACATAAAATATACTATCAATATATGTATATAGAGAGGCTGTTAATGTGAACTTCATGGTAACCAGAAAGCAAAAACTTGTAGTATATGTACAAAAGATAATGAGAAATGAATGTAAATATGATACTATGGATAAAGTCATCAAACCACAAGGGAAGAGAGCAAGAGAAGAAGGAAGGAAGAGAGAGGAACTACAAAACAGCCAGAAAGCAGTTAACAAAATGGCAATAAGTGCATACTTATTGATAGTTACCTTAAATATAGGTGGATTAAATTCTCCAATCAAAAGGTATAGAGTGGCTGAATGGATTAAAAAAACCAACAAGACTCATCTATGTATATTGCTTACAAAAGACTCACTTCACATCTAAACAAATGTACAGACTGAAAGTAGAGGGATGGACAAAGATATTCCATGTAAATGCAAACAAAAAGAAACTATTTTACCTAAACTCCTATCACACAAAGTAGATTTTAAAAACAAACTGTGATAAAAAAAACAGAGAAGGGCATTGCATAGTGATGAAGGAGTCAATTTAAGAAGAAGATTTGGGGTGCCTGGTGGTAGCTCAGTTGGTGAAGCATCTGACTTCCACTCAGGTCATGATCTCATGAGTTTGTGAGTTTGAGCCCCATATCTGGCTCACTGCTGTCAGCACAGAGCCTGCTTGGGATCCTCAGTCCCCCTCCCTCTCTGCCCTTCCCTTGCCCTCAAAAATAAATAAATAAAACATTAAGAAAGAAAAGAAGATATAACATTTGTAAATATTTGTGTACTCAACATAGGAGTTGAGCTGAGCAAATATTAATAGACTTCAGGGGAGAAATGGACAGCAATGCATTAATAGTAGGGAACTTTAATGCCCTACTTATATCCATGCATAGATTATCCAGCTCCCCTAAAAAAACCAGGAAGAAAACATTGGGCTTAAATGACCCATCAGATCAGATGAACATAATACGTATATACAGAACATTCTATCCAAAGCAACAGAAAACACATTTTTCTCCAGTGCACAATTCTCAAGATAGGTCACATTTTAGGCCACAAAACAAATCTCAAAATTTAGGAAGATTGGAATCCTATCAAGCATCTTTTCTGACCACAGTAGTATAAAACTAGAAATAAGTTACAAGAAAAAAATTGGAAACAATACCAAAATGTGGAGATTAAACAGTCTGCTAATGAACAACCATTAGCTCAACAAAGAAATCTAAAGGGAAATTAGAAAATACCTTGGAACAAATAAAAACAGAAATAGAACATTGCAAAATCTGTGGGATGCAGCAAAAGCAGTTTTATTTATTTTTTAACTTTTATTTATTTTTGAGAGAGCGAGCGAGCACATACAAGCAGGGAGGGGCAGAAAGAGAGGGAGAGAGAGGATCTGAAGCAGGCTCCATGCTGTCAGCAGAGAACCCAATGTGGGGCTCGAACCCACGAACCATGAGATCATGACCTAAGCTGAAGGTGGATGCTTAACTGACTGAGCCACCCAGGCGCCCCACAAAAGCGGTTTTAAAAGGGAAGTTTATTTACAGGCCTACCTCAAGAAACAAAAAATATCAAACAATCTAACTTTTCACTTAAAGGAATTTGAGAAAGAAGAGTAAAAGTTAAGCCCTAACAAAACCCAAAGTTAGTTGAAAGGATGAAATAATAAAGATCAGAGCAGAGATAAATGAAATAGAGACTAAAGAAAAAAATAGAAAATATCAGTGAGACTAAGAACTGGTTCTTTTTTTTTTAAAGACGAGTTAAACCACTTGAGTTCATTTTTTAAAAGTTTATTTATATTGAGAGAAAGAGTGAAGAGGGGAGGGACAGAGAGACAGAAAAAGAGGGAATCCCAAGCAGGCTTTGTGTTGTCAGCACAGAGCCTGATGAGGGGCTTGATCGCATGAACCATGAGTTCATGACCTAAGCTAAGATCAAGAGTCAGATGCTTAATCAACTGAGCCACCCAGGTGCTCCTAGTTTGTTTTTTTTTTTAAGTTTGAGAGAGTGTGCACACACATGCAAATGGGGGAGGGGCAGAGAGAGAGAGGGAGAGAGAGAATCCCAAGCAGGCTTCACACTGTCAGCCTGGAACCTGACAACGTGGAGCTTGATCCCATGACCATGAGATCATAACCTGAGCTGATATCAAGAGTCGGACACTTGACTGAGCTACCCAGATGCCCCAAGAACTAGTTCTTTGAAAAGATAAACCAAATCGCCAAACCCTAGCTAGACTCACCAAGAAAAAATAGAGGGCTCAAATAGATAAAATCAGAAATGAAAGAGAAGTTACAGTTAATACCACAGAAATACAAAGGATCATAAAAGACTGCTGTGAACAATTATGTACCAATAATCTGGACAACCTAGAAGAAATGGATAAATTCCTAGCAACATAATTTTCCAGGACTGAATCATGAAAAAATAAAAAATCTGAATAAATTTATTATTAGTAAGGAGATTGAATCTCTAAACGAAGCACTCCCAACAAAGGCCCAGGACCAGATAGCTTCACTGGTGAATTACCAAATATTCAGAGTAGATTTAATACCTGTCCTTCTCAGACTCAAAAAATTGAAGATTTGGAAAAATGTTTCCAATCTTATGAGGGGAGGAGTTAGATGGTGGAGTAATAGGGGGACCCTGGGCTTGCCTTGTCCATTGAAAATAGCTAGATCAACATCAAATCATTTTGAACATCTAGGAAGTTGATTGAAGGATTAAGAGAACAATCTGCATGTTTTGAGGGAGAAAACTTGGCAGGTACAGGTATGGAAACTTGAATTGGGAGAGAGAAAAGCCTCAGTACTGCAGAAGGGAGGGAGCCTTTTTTGTGGAGAGGAAAAGGAAGAGGGGGGAAGAGAGCAGGATGTTGGGTTCACACAAGAGAAGCACTCCCCCAAAACCATTGACTGGGGAATCAGGAGGAACTATCACAAGTTTTTGCAAATGGTGGAGCTCAAATCTGGAGGTTTTGAAAGTCTGTACCATTAGCTGAAGTCAATCTGGGTGGGCAGCTGTGCTTCTCGGGAGAAGGGCAGGGCCCTGGGAGTGGACAGCAGATAGCGTGGTGTTGGGGTCCCCTGGGTTGCACTGGGAGAGAATGTTCCCCTTCCCAGAGTGCATTTGGAAAAGGGTGTATTGCTTCTCCAATGATTAAAGACCCAGCTGGTGCCTTTGAGCAGCCGTTCAACAGCAAGGGACAGAGGCACATGTAGAGGGCAGATAATCTGGTTGCAGCTTTCTGTTGTCATTCACCGTAAACTCCAGGCAGCTCTGTGGCTGTGTGACTACTTTTCTGGGACAGAATGGTGCTAAGCACAGTGCTGCAAGGCTCTCTTCTGGAGGGGGGCAGCAGTCTGCCTTTAACTCCTTTAAGATTTGGAGTTTTGAATCCTGGCTGCCCACCAGAGATAAAACACAGGAGAGCTGTGGCTGTGTGTGTGTCGGTGGCTCAGGCACAGAAGGGTTGAGGGCAGGGTTCTGATGGAAGTCTGGGACACAGGAGGAGAGATCATTTGCTTGTCTGGACTCCCTGAACAGTGGCAGGTGCAAGCTACCCTCCCTAGGGATAGGAGAGTGGGGTGATGCCATCTTCCCTTCCTGCACCAGCGCAGGTGGACTTCAGTGAGCAACATAGTGCCCTCAGTGGAGGCTGCAGCCTCTTACACCAAACCCCACCCCCCTGCACCCTGCTAGGGCAAGTCTGACTGTGTGAGCCAGTGCAGCTGGCCTCTGCCCCAGAGGACCAACACAGCCCCCACTGCCGACATGCACCAAGTCTACTGATCATAGAGTGCTTAGTTCTGGTGGAAATAGGACCAAACTCATTTTATAAGGCCATCATTACATTGATATTAAAACCAGACAAAAACAAGATGAAAAGAAAATCCTAGGTTAATATTTGTGATGAACTTACATTAAAAATTCTCAACAAATGTTAGCAAACCAAATTGAAAAAGGATCATACACCATGATCAAAGGAGCTTTATTCCAGGGGTGCAAGTGTGGTTCAGTGGCCATAAGTCAATCAATGTGATACACCGTGTTAACAAAATGAAGTATAAAAATCAGATAATCATTTCAATACATGCAGAAAAAGGACTTGACAAAATTCAACGTCCATTTATGATAAACTCTCAACAAAGTGGGAATAGAGGGTGGTTATGTATCTCAACATAAATAATGCCATATATGACAAACTCACAGCTAACGTCATACTCAACAGTGAAAAGCTGAAAGTTTTTCCTCTAAGATAGGAACAAAGACAAAGATTCCCACTCTTGCCACTTTTATTCAACATAGAATAGAAGTCACAGCCACAGCAATTAGGCAAGAAAAAGAACTAAAAGACATCTAAGTTGGAAAGGAGTTAAGTAAAATGTCACTGTTTGCAGGTGCTGTGACACTGTATAGAAAACCCTAAAGGTTCACCAAAAAAACTGTTAGAACCAGTAAATGAATTCAGTAAAATTTCACAATACAAAATTAAAATGCAGAAATCTGTTGTTTCTATACACTAATAATGAAGTAGCAGAAAGAGAAGAAATCCCATTTACAATTGCAAATAAAAGAAATACCTATGAAAAAATTCAATAAGGTGAAATATCTGTACAATGTAGACTATAAGATATCAATGAAAGAAATTGAAGAACATACAAATAATGGGAAGATATTCCATGATCATGGATTGGAAGAATTAATATTGTTAAAAGTGTTCATACAACCCAAAGTAATCTACAGATTTAGTGCAGTCCCTATCAAAATTTCCATGGCATTTTTCACAGAAATAGAACAAATAATTTAAAGATGTGTATGGGCCTCAAAAGACCCTGAATAGCTAACTCAATCTTAGAAGAACAAAGTTAGAGGTATCATGCTTTCTGATTTCAAACTATACTACAAAGCTATAGTAATTAAAACAGTATGTTATTAGCATAAAATCAGTCATTGATGGGATAGAATATAAACTTACACATATATGGTGAATTAATTTCTGAAAAGGAGCCAAGAGTTGCAACTGGGTAAGTCTTTTCAATAAATGGTTTTGGAAATGGACAGCCACATGCAAAAGAATGAAACTAGACCCCTATCCTGTACCATACATAAAAATGAACTCAAAATAGTTTAAAGACTTGAATGTAAGATCTGAAACCATAAAACTCCTAGAAGAAAACATAGGTGGTAAGCTCCTTGACATTGGTCTTAACATTTAATTTTTGGATTTGATTTCAAAAACAAAAATAAACAAATGGGACTACATCAAACTAAAAGAGCTTCTGCACAGCAAAGAAAACCATCAACAAAATGAAAAGACAGTCTACTGAATGGGGGAAAATATTTGCAAATCATCCATCTCATAAGGGGATAACATTGAAAATAAATAACTCAAGCAAGTCAATAGCAAAAAAGCCATACATTCTGATTAAAAAATGGGTAGAGTATCTGAATAGACATATTTCCAAAGAAGACCAGCAGGCACGTGAAAAGATGTTCTACATCACTAATCAGTGAAATTCAGATCAAAACCACAGTGATATATTACTTCACACTTGTTAGAATGGCTATTATCAAAAAAAGTTTTTGAGGATGTGGAGAAAGAGAACCCTTATGCACTGCTGTTGGGAATGTACATTGGTGCATCCACTAAGGAAAATAGTATGGAAGTTCCTTACAAAATTGGAAATAGAACTGCCATATGATCTATTACCTGAAGAAAATGAAAACACTATCAGAAATATATTGTACCCCTGTGTTCATTGTAGTTCTTATTTACAGTAGTCAAAATATGGAAACAACTAAAATATTCAATAGGTAAATGAATAAAGAATATGTGGTATAGGGGCGCCTGGGTGGCGCAGTCGGTTAAGCGTCCGACTTCAGCCAGGTCACGATCTCGCGGTCCATGAGTTCGAGCCCCGCGTCGGGCTCTGGGCTGATGGCTCAGAGCCTGGAGCCTGATTCCGATTCTGTGTCTCCCTCTCTCTCTGCCCCTCCCCCGTTCATGCTCTGTCTCTCTCTGTCCCAAAAATAAATAAAAAACGTTGAAAAAAAAATTAAAAAAAAAAAAAAAATCACAGCCCACAGAAGGTAGATAGGCAATTGTGGTTTGGACCTACTTGGGCCAGTTCCCCATTATTAAAAAAAAAAAAAAAAAAAAAAAAAAAAAAAAAAAAAGAATATGTGGTATATATACAATGGAATACTACTTGGCCATAAAAAAGAATGAAATTGTGCCATTTGCAGCAACATCGATGGATCTGAGGGTATTATGCTAAGTGAAATAAGTCAGTCAGAGAAAGACAAGTACATGATTCCATTTATATATGGAATCCAAAAAAATGAAATAAAAACCTCATAGATATGGAAAATTGGTGGTTATTAGAGGGGAAGACGGTAGTGGGGTGGATGAAATGGGTGAACAGGGCAATTTTATGGTGCTGGATGGTAGCAGACTTACTGTGGTGATCACTTTGTAGTGTATACAAATAGCAAATCATGTTGTATACCTGAAGCTAATATAACATTACATACCAATTTTACTTCAAGGAAAAAAAAAGCGAACCTTGTGGAATATATTAACATAAGTCATAGTATGATTGAAGCATTAAAAAAAAAGTCACCAGGGGTGCCTGGGTGGCTCTGTCAGTTTAGCATCTTACTCTTGATTTCATCTCAGGTCATGATCCAGGTGGTGGGATCGAGCACCATGTCAAGTCCTGTGCTGAGCATGGAGCCTGCTTGAGATTTTCTCTCTCTCCCTCTGCCTCTCTTGCACATGCTGCTCATAAAAATAATAATAATAAAAAAAAGTCACCAAAGTTCGTGTCTACCTTGTAATGGTATTTTAAGTAAATCCATATAAAACATGGTGGAGATGATAAGGCAGAGAGCATATCTGCTTTGCATTTAAGTTTTGTGTGGCTTGCTTGATGTTTAAGATTTTTTGAGTCATTTACAAACATTTAAACCCTAAGCAATTTCACCTTTAAAAATCCGTATTTTCTGGGTTTCTATTAAGGCAGTCTGGCAACTACATCTGACTTCTCTTGGCAGCAGCTGGTAGGAGCTAAGTTCTGGCTATCTTCTTTGGATGGTGCTCTTGTCTTCCAGTAGCCTCAAGCCCATCTGATTGCTTTACTCATTTAACTTACCCATTCTGGTTATTTTAATTTATGACCTTTGTCTGAAGTAATTTAGTAACACTTGAATCATTTTGAAATGCATTCAGTTGTCAAAGTAATACCTAGGGGGGAAAATGGGTAATTCTGAACAAATTTATCATACTTATTGTGGAAATTGCTACAATAATCTTTGTTCTCTGGTAAGTTCAAGGTTCATACTGTAGAAACTTTATTATTCCTGAACAATAATATGCTATATATCCTTCAGAAATCAGAGCTTTTGTCCTATTGGCTTTTAAAAAAATTAATTGATTTTATAAGCATGGATTTTTTTTTTTTAATTTCTTTTGGTTTCTTGGTTCATTTGTAGTAGTACTTTGGTCATAAGCCCTGTTCAATGTGTTTTGCACTTTCCAAATTATTCTCATACAGATTGTATTTGATTCTGATAGTAACCACATGTGCCAAGGTAAGAGAAGCATTAAAAAAAGAAGAAAAATAGAGTGGAGGCTTCTCAAAAAAATTAATTTGGACCAGGATTAGAAGTTCCTGAGAGATGACCCAAAAAGAGGATAGTGCTGAAGAACTTCTGGGGTTACTTCTGTTTTTGTGATTTTTGAATATGTCTTAGTTATTACAGCATGATAACCTTTTCAGTTTCTAAAGGAGCCGAGCATTTCTGGTTACCCATACTGAACTTATTTTAGCAGAAAACATTCACCTTCAATAATAACTTCTCTTTGAAATGTTTACAGAGAAGGAAACTGAGGTTAGTGGCAAAGCTGTTGATCATTACCCCCAGAAACTGACTCTGGTCTGGTGCTCTTCTCATTGCATCGGCAGCCCCATGGCCAAGGATTGCTGATGCTCCCTATTGGAATATTCTTGAGCCAAGTCTTTGGCAGACTTTTTTTGTTGCATCTTTCTCCTGTGTAAATAAAAGTATTAGAAGAAATGTAGTTTTTTGAATACTGCCCAACCAGTTTCTGCTTGGTAACTTGCCCTGAGACCCTGTGAATGCCAGCAAGTAAATTAGATCCACAGTGTATTTGATATGCATATTTTCTCCCCAAACAAAATTTGAATTCCACAAACACAAATTGAGTCATTTTCTAAATGTTTGTATATGAATGGAAGTTTCTGTCCTATCCTTCTGTAATACCATAAAACTTCTTAAGGTCTATGATGCATTTGTTGTACAATGTTAATCCAAAACAAAACTTTATTCTGACTAAATTTGTAGCTATAGAGAGATACCAAACTCATTTCCATTGATCAGTACAACATGTTTGTACCAACCAGATCTAAAAAATCTGTAAAGGAGTGCCATGCTGTAAAGATCTTATTATAGTTGTAAACACAAGTGCAGCTGTTACAAATCTAGCAAAACCTCAGATTAAACAATTTAAAATTTACTGAAGATGACATTCCAGAGCCATTTTTCATAATATAAACACTCTGGGACATGCCTTTGAAATGAGTGGGATTGTCATTAATATTAATGCCACTGAATTCAAGGCTGGGAAGTCATTTCTTTTTGAGCTTTATTTTCACTCCTAGTTTTGGAATAGAATATGTTTTTAACCTGAAGTGTGGCATGTTTATTCACACCCTGAAAAAACTTGATCCTATTGCTTTTAAATTGTAGGAATGCAAAAATACGGTATAAGTATTTTATTCTTTATTTAAGGTCTCTTAAATTAGTTTGTTAGAATTAAGTTTGGCAAAAATTAGCTGTTAATGGAATCCAATTGCCTTAGTCAATTAAAAAAAGTAAAAGGAGTTGGTATTTTAGAATTATATCAGTTTGACAATTTAGAATGCTGTATTTAAGGGAAGAATTTTATTCTAAATGATTTTGAGCATGTTTCTTGTAGTCTTGTCTTTCAGCTAGACTGCGGTAGGACAAGTTTTCAAAATCTGCACTGCTCTAATTTGTTTTTCTCCTTATTTTCCACTTAAGTGTGGTTACTGGTGGGGTATCAGTTGAGCAATATAGTATTTTCTAGAGCTACGTTCTGTGCTTTGATTTCTTATGAAATCTGGTATGATTTTTTTGTGTCAAATTTAAGAGTATACAAGAGTCCACTGGAAGCTTTTTGAATGAACTGGGTCAAATAGTTCTGGGAGTGTGTGTGATTGTTTTGCTTTTGTTTGCTTATTTATTGATGACTGCGTTTTAAAATTCCATTTGCCTTTACTGAATTACTCTACTGGACTGTTGAGGAAGCCTCTAATTTGGGTAATAGAACAGTTAAATGATTATTGCTAAACTATCCTTAGTCCTTGATTAAAAAGAGGCAACATTTTTATCAAGAGGAGGCAGTTGACTCTCCCTTATTTACATTAGTTCTTCAATTTTTGTTAAACATTTTCTGATCTGAAGAATTGAAGCCAACCATTGTCAAATACCATGTTGTAACCTAAAGTTGGTAACTGGAAGCGCAGAGCTGATCAGAAGAACTGGCTTTTTCTATCAGTATAGAAGACTGGTGTATACCTCAATGATTGCTGTTGCTTTTGTCTCCTCCTTTCTTTTTTCTTTCCCTTTTTTTTTTCTTTTTAATTTAAGAGTTTGTGGAGGTTTCTTTGAATTCTTTCAGCATTTACATAAAATTCTGCATTTTGGGAAGGAAATCTGGGCAGATACAAAAGCTTCTTTTCCTGTTTTAAAACTTTTCTCAGTAATTCTAGGATTTTCCTTTATTATCATCTATTCTTCTATCCTTTCTCTGATACCACATCTTCTTGTTTCTCTTTCTAGGTTTATTCCCTGCTTTTGGTGGTGGATATCCTCTAGTATCTTCTTAAATGGTGTGTGAAAGGTGAGTTATTTACTGGTCACTGCCTATTGAATGTATCATTATTCTAGTCACATTTGATTGATAGTTTGATGAATATAGAATTCCATGTTGGAAACAATTTTCCTTCAAAATTGTGAAGGCATTGTTGCATTTCCATTTACCTTCCAATGTTTTTACAATTTTATGTGGTGTGCTATGGTGTGCTATGATGTTCCTTTCATCCAATGTATTGGGTACTTGGTTTGCCCTTTAAATCTGGAGACTCTTGTCTTTTAGTTCTGAGAAAATTTGTTTTCACTGTATCCTCTCCTCCATTTTCTTTGGAGCTCCTTTGTTTGGAATTTGATCTCCAGGACTGATCCTCTGATTTTCTTATCTTTCTCCTGTTTTCTCTCACATTGTCTTTTTGCTCTACTTATGAGAAATTTTTTCAAATTTAAATTCTTTCTTTTCTTTTAACAAATTTTTTTTAATGTGTATTCATTTTTTTGAGAGAGAGCGCGTGCATATGCATGCGTGCCAGTGGGGGCAGGGGGGGCAGAGAGAGAGGGAGACATAGAATCTGAAGCTGGCTCCAGGCTCTGAACTGTTAGCACAGAGCCTGACGCAGGGCTCGAACTCATGAACCAGGAGATCATGACTTGGCCGAAGCCAGACACTTAACCACCTGAGCCACCCAGGCTCCCCTAAATTCTTTTTTTTCTATTGAGTTTTTCATTTCTACTATGGTATGTTTAATTTCCAGAATCATTCTCTGAATGTTCTTTTGTTAATATTCTGTCCTTATGTCATGGGTATAGTGTTATTTCTTCTGTATTCTGAAAATGTTAACGTTAAGACTTTTGGAAAAAGATCTTAAAGTCTTTTTCCTTTCTCCCACCCCCACTTGTGACTTCCATGTTGCTTTTTATCTGTATATTTTGGTTTCCTCTTTTATGTTAGAGGTTTCTTCAGATGTCTGGTAATCAGTCCTTGGTTGTATGCTTATATTTGCAACAGGGAACTACAAATCTCATTCTGAGTGCATGGGAGACACTTAACTGACTTAGATTCCCATTGAGATGGTCAGGTTTGGCCAAGTTTTGGGGAACTCTCACATATCAGTAGGCATATCAGAGTTGCTTGTCAACTGTAAGTCAGATTGAGTGGGGTAGGAAATTTGGGGAGGGGGCAGATTTCAGCATTCAGTATCCCAGTTTACATGTTTTTATGTAACTCCTAACCCTGTACCTCTACCCCACCCCATTCACTGCCCCCATTTGTTGAATTGTAGCTCTGCTCTCAACTGTGGCTATTGACTCCTGGTCCAGAGACCCTACGTTTTATCATCTCCAGAAAATAAATCACCTCTTTTTGGTCAGGTTGGGGCTGGACTGCCAAGAGTTGGAATGATGTGGAAATGTGGATATCTAACTGCCTCTTAGATAGACTTCAAACCAGTTGACTTTATTTTTGGTGTCCTTCATCCCTATTTCCAGATGTCCCAGATTTCTTTATTTCCTGATCTTGTTAGTGGTCCAGCAGTATAAAATGGGGTGTACAATGAGCTGGTTTTAGCTTTCTTGTTGTCCCTCTGGGATTCTGTTTTTTCCAGTCTATTAAGTCAGTCACCACTTGTCTATCTGCTTTCTAGCTTGTGAAATTCTATTACTGTTTTCTCCTTTTCTATTTTCTTCATCCATGTAAGTTTATGCCTAAAAAAAAAAAAAAGAAAGAAAGAAGAAAGAAAGAAAAAGAAAAGTAAATTTCTTTATTGTCATCTTTATAGGGTTTCAGGAAGGATTGAAACCTGTGTTTATTAGTCTGGCCATCTATATCTGGACGTTCCTCCAGCAAACACCTCTCTTTTTTCTTAAATATATGTTTTCTGTATATATTTTCTCCCTAAAATGGCTTGCTTGTTATTCCAAACTGTGTTTTGAAAATTCTGATTCATATATAACTAATAAATTGGGATTACCGGTAGTGACATTTCTATATGCAGCCATGCTACCAGCAAGGTGTTCCATTCTGTTTGCTGCAGGTCTGATAGATGGATGATGATATTAATTTATTGAATGAATATTTATTAAATATCTGGTCTGTGCATAGCTTTGCACCAGGCTCTACTATAATAGTGAACTACTAAATAAGAACAGGGTAGGCTGTAATACCAAAAAGACATGTTAAAGAAAGAATTCAGAGTCTTCTAGAACTTAGGATTGCTATGATATAGTAGCTGTAGACATATCAATTGAACTGTAAAGCAAACAGACCTAGATGATCTTTTTGAACACACATGTTAAGAAGAATATCAGTCTGAGTGATTGGTAGGCTCCATAGATATATTTGTCCTCTAAGTGGTTGGAAGTAAGATTCTGGGGCTTAGGACAGGTGATAGAGCTGAACTTAAAGGTGAATGGATCATCGGTAGAAGCTCATGTTATGAAAGTAAATGGAATCGTTTGTGGAAAGTGAGATGAAAGAGGCCAGAAGATGGAACCCCCTGGATCACTAACATTTATGGGTATTTGGAGGAAGAAGTTTACAGGCAGATAGAGTGCTCTGTAGCTTCTTCCCTTGTAGAAAGATCAAGTAAAATGAGGCTGAACATGGAGAAGTGCTTGGGAACACTATTTTTACTAAAAGATTTAGGAAACAAACAGTTTTATATTAAGAAAAAAACCCCGCCCCTATCTCTTAGAGAATATTCACCCCAGTTATAGAAGCCCTGATATATAGAGAGGTGATGATCATCTTAGCCTGATTGTGATAATTGTAGAAAATGGACTGGATAAGGCCAGGGCTGAAAGAATTATGGGTTGGAGTGGAACCTGGGAAGATTAACATATAGGTATATGGAGTTCTTTTAGTAGGGATAGATGTTTGGTGATGTGAGTTAAGAAAGTGCATTGATTGAAGTGTTAGAGGTCTTCCAGACTACTCCAGCTTTGATGATTCACTAGGAAGACTTCATAGAATTCAGCATGTAGTTGTCCTCATGATTATGATTGATTACAGGGAAAGGACACGAAGCAAGATCAGCGATGGGAAAAGATGGATGGGATGAAGTCCGGAGGAAACCAGGCACAAGCTTCTAAAGAGTCTTTTCCCTTTGTAGTCAGACAGGACATATTTCCTCCAGCAGAATTGTGACAACGTGTATAATGTCATCCCTCAGGGAAGCTCATTAGAGAGAATCAGTGCCCAAGGTTCTTACTGGGGGCTGATCACATAGTCATCCTCTGCCTAGCAGGTACCAAATTCCAGACCCTTAGTAGGAAAGTAGATGTTCAGCATAAATCACATTGTCTGTACAGCTTAGGCACTGTGAGTCCCTCTTAATAGTTAGGGAGGTGGGAACTCTTTCAGTATCCAAGTTCCCAGAGTCTAGCCGAGTGCCAGTGTTACAAACACTCCTTTCTGAGGAGATGAGTTTTAGGCCTG
Source organism: Panthera onca (assembly GCF_046562875.1). Lineage (NCBI taxonomy): Eukaryota > Metazoa > Chordata > Mammalia > Carnivora > Felidae > Panthera > Panthera onca. The sequence continues at coordinate 30,092,741 of NC_138351.1, read as the reverse complement.
CTGTGTTAATTCTTTTTTGCACAGTCATTTTAGGAGTTAAGCCATTTGGAGGGTCCAAGTTAAGTTTTAACCTTGGTAAATTGCAAAGGTGTCTGATGGCAGGGTTAGAGTCCTGCACAGGTGTAAACTGGTGGTGTGGTAAGTGCAGGCAAACGACTAATAACCTTCTAGAAGATTATGAATTCAGGGTGAGAAATATATTCCACGAATATTAGAACTCATGATAAAAAAGGTAATTATGGGTGAGTGGAAGGTTATGCTACGGACTGAATTTTGCCTCCATCTATTCCCTGCCGATTCATATGTTGAAGCCCTGATGTGACTGTGTTTGGAGATCAGGCCTTTAGAGGCAGTAATTAAGCTTAAATGAGGTCATAAGGGTGGGGTCAGAATCTGGATTAGTGCTTTAAAGGAAGGGGAAGGGAGATCTCTTTCTCTGCATGTGCACAAACAAGAGGTCATGTGAGCATACAGAGACGGTGGCCATCCACAAGCCAGGAAGAGGAACCTCACCAGGAACCGAGTCATCCAGAACCTTGATCATGAGCTTGCCAGCTTCTAAAACTAAGAAAATAAACAGTGTTGCCACGCTGTTTTTGTTATGGTAGCCTGAGCAGCGTAAGGCAGATTGGGATCAGATGAGGACCTCAGCTTTATCAAGGTGAACTCTGTGTGGAGCAGGAGAATATTAACATGGCACTGGGTTTCTGTTTCTGTTGATTTTTGGTGATTTGCTGGATACTTTTTTTGTCTGTTTGCTTTTTACTTAGCTAACTCATCCCCATACCACCCTTTTTGAATTAGCATAAGTTATTAAACCAGGGTTCTGGATCTGTGCCTTCCAGTATCATAGTCAGTAGCCACATTTGCTTCTGTAAATTTAAATTCAAAATTCATTGGAATAAAATAAAATAAAAAATTCATTTCTTCACTTGTACCTGCCACATTTCATGTGTTCAGTAGCCACATGTGGCTAGTGGCTATCTTAGTGGATAACATAGACATGGATAGAATATTACCATCATTGCATACAGTCTTGCTGGGCAGCACTTTTCTAGATTGTTGCTTCACAACAATTCTCTCTTCTTTATTTTCTGTCTTGGTGGTTCTGAGCTTTTCCAGGTTCAAGGCATACTTCTGACTACTAAGATTTTTGATGGGTTTCTGAAAAATTTTAAAACAACACTAAGAAATGAACAATAGTTGCAGTGCAAATTCGGCTAAAGCACAATATGTCAAGCAGAGTCTATAACAGTATCTGCGATTATCATGCTATTCATTTGGTCACTTTTCTGCAGTATGTGCCTTTAAAAGAGATGTTTTCTATCTCTAATGGGTTTGCTTATATATCCATAGGACAAAGAACTTGGATAAGCACACATTTGTTCTCTGATACCTGTTTTCCTCTTTTTCTCCTGGAAGTGATAAACAGGAAGCATCAGTAACCAGGCTGATTTGCTGTGAGCACTGGTTAGTCTGAGGAATCCTAGGCCAAGGGTAGGTCAGTGAAAGCTGCAAATGATCTGGCATTGTTTGGAACAGATTGTTTCATGAGATAGTAAGTAAAATAATGGTCAGAAGCCTCTTAATTCTCCATGGTACCCCATTCTACCAGTCCATGTCGTATATGGGAGCTGTTCTTGAGAATCCTCAGAACAACCCTGTGAGGTAGGTATTATTTCATTTCTGAAGCCAAGTGAAGGCAGCATTCAGAAATTTCATATAATTTGCCCTGGGTCACCAAGCTAGTAAACAGAGATGCTGGATTCAAACCTTTCCGTTGGTCTTCACAGCTTGTGTTTTTTCCACCATAATGCAGCTGGACTTGGCCAGGGGCCCCATCTCCCCACTGGGTGGGAAATAGCTCTCTCAAAGCTGTGTTCTTTATAAAAGGGGTTCTTTGTAAATTCCGAACACATTTAACTCCAGGTAAAGACTGAATGACCTAGAAAGGGATATTTATCCTTTTATTTTAAGGGATCATTGTTGTTTTTATTTTAATTACATTGAAAACAGAGAAACTTTTTTTTTTTTTTTAAAGGAGAAGAATCACTCATTATACCAGCACTTATTTTGGAATCATTTTCCCCTGCTTATACAGACACATATCATGTATTATACATATTTGTCTGCAGCTTCCTCATTTGACTTAGGAAGTTAGGATGAACATCTCTCTAAGTCGGTCAGGAATAGTCATTTTGTAGTTAACTGCTCTGTTACTTGAAAAATGTATTTTGTTTTTTAAATGGTTATTGTTATACCCACTTTAACTACTCTTCTCCATTTTAGCCTCTAGGTCTGTTTTTTCTTTGTATGGGGTTAGTGAGAAACAATTGCAAGACAGGAACAAAGTCTTAAATTTGGTGGCACTCAGCACCAAATAATTCCAGATGTTTGCTTTTCCCTGCATATAGAAAGAACTCAGTCTGATGCTGTGTTTGTTCTTCTCATCCTCCCTTGTCTTTATTTCTCTTCCATTTCATTTAATTTTAACCTCAATACCAGACTTGTTTTGTGCAGTCCTTGGCCTGCTGCTGTGCTGTCTTTGCCACTGGCTCTCCCTCCAGCCCCCAGTCACTGATGTGTTTCTTGGCAGGGAACAGAAATGATGGTGGTCCTCTCGGTTGACTCCGGAGCACCCCAAGTCAGCAGTAATACTTGGCATAACAAGTACCAGGGTGGGATAACCACACATCCCTGGCCTGGGATTTAAAAGTTGTTAGTTGTCCTGTGAGCTGTGGTTTAGCGATCTACTTAAGGGAGAGATTGAATTTATTTCTTACAGGCTTCTTTTTCTTGGTCATCGTCTGGTATTATTGCCTTATTATTATTTTATTCCCTTTTATTATCTTTGGCTCAAATTTTCCTTTTAGCCATTTTTCTTTGATCATTTTTTCTTATCTTCCCCTTTGTGATTCTTTAGACTTCTCTATTTTATTTATTAAAAAAATTTTTTTAATGTTTATTTATCTTTGAGACAGACATAGAGCATGAGCTGGGGAGGAGCAGAGAGAGAGGGAGACACAGAATTCAAAGCAGGCTCCAGGCTCTGAGCTGTCAGCACAGAGCCCAATGCGGGGCTCAAACTCATGAACTGCGAGATCATGACCTGAGCCCAACTTGGACATTTAGCTGATGGAACCACCCAGGCGCCCCTGGACTTCTCTTTTTTAAATCAGCCTTATGCTAATCTGATTTTCCTTCTGCTTGAATCTAATCTGATTTTTCATTGGCTCGGGACAGGGAGGGTAAGGTGAGGAAGGTGGAGGTAAATACTCCACCTGAGAATTGTTTAATACAAAACGAAGTATTTGATTCCTTGTGTTTGAGAGACCATAGAATAAGCTAGCCACTAATATCAAATGGTTTTTGAATGCAGTCTTACAAAAAGAAGACTGATAAGTCCCTACCTCCTAGGAGTTCAGGATGCATTGTGGGAGAGAGGAGCAGGCCACGTAGGAAGTGTAAGAAAAATATGTCAGCAAAGGTAAACCAACATGTGAGGGAGAAACTGTACTAGGAGATGCATTGTGAATGGCTGATAGAGAAAAATGGAAAGGCTTTCAGAAGCAGATAAGTTTTCAGCATATAGAGATGTTTTATGTTGGTGATAAATAGAGCTATACTGTTAACTTTTATTTGAAGAAAGGTTAAATATTGACTACGGGAAAGAACCTATTCTGGGGCTTGGAAAACAAGGTTTTGTACTCAGAAGACAATTAAATATAGCTAACAACTTTAGTACTGAACTGCATAAGTTTTTACTTTTTTTAATTTTTAAAATGTGGCTGGAATATTGTTATTTATTATATGTAACATATCTAGCAATAGAATAATTATTAGTGAAGCATTTAAAGAGATATACAGATGAATCAGAATTTCTTAAAATAACATATTTTTCTTCTTTGGGGAAATCCTAGTTAAAACTGGAAAAACTTCAAGCTTTATTATAGCTCATTGCAAATTTTGGGAATTTTGATATTGTCCAGCGAAAACTTCAGTAGATTTTAGAAACTAGTTATTAATTGACCTCAGTTCTGCACATTTTTGTTGTTTTGCAAGAGTACCCTTAAGGTTTAAATCAAGTTAAAAGTAGGGTAAATGGTGTGTGCCTGTAAGGTCAGACTAAAACTATATTTTTTCCTGTCAGCACCTGAGTAGAAAAAAACTAGTTTAAGAACTTGACTATAGTTTAGAATCTTACACAAAACCACATATACTATAGTACTTTTAAAACCTGGATCCAAAATGTAGAATCATTTTGTTTTATAGAACTTAAAACTACATCTGATATTACTATGTCTGTGCTGTCCTGATACAGTTTTGGATTGCATTAGTGGTACAAGAATGATTCCTGTATTTAAGTAGCATACACTGCACAGATGGTATCAGTTTTGAATCTACTAAGTAAAAGAAAACTAGAACAACAATGATTTGCCAGTTCATTTTTACTGATTTTTATTTATTTTGGATGACTGTAGTCACTGTAAAGGTGGCAGACTGAACCTGGAAACTAGAGCCAAGAACAGAGTGGGTGGGCGCCCCTCCTGTTCTCTACCACATGTCTGCTAATTTTTCCCGGGAGAACTAGTGTGAGTTCTCTCGGGGTCTAAGACTTTGCTCCTTAACATAATACTGCCATGATTAACCCCCTCTCCCCTCCTTGTTTCTTCAATTAAGTGTCTACAGGTCAATTAAACCCTCCGTAGTTCTTACATCCCTATTGTCCTTTGCCTAGCCTTTTTTTCTTATCATCCCTGGATTATGTCATCCATTTCCATGGCTTTCATTACTTTCTATGTGTGGATGGTTCCCACATCTATGTCTTTAGCTCAGATCTGTCTCCTATAGGCCATTGCTTGTTGGACATTTTCGTTTGGAGGTCCCAAGTATCTTGTACTCAATATGTCCTAAACTGAACTCATCTTTCTATCCAAGCAAATCCTTACTCCTCTGTTCCCTCCTTCAGTGCATGATGGTACTGTACACCTAGTTCTCTAATCAGAAACTTGAGCACCATCCTTAATTCCTCCGTATACTTTTTTTGCTGTGTTCAGTCAGACACTAAATATTGCATTACCCTACATCTTAAGTGTTTCTTGGGGTGCCTGGGTGGCTCAGTTGGTTAAGTGTCCGACTTCAACTCAGGTCATGATCTCGTGGTCCGTGAATTCAAGCCCCACATTGGGCTCTGTGTGGACAGCTCAGAGCCTGGAGCCTGCTTCGGATTCTGGGTCTCCCTCTCTCTCTGCCCCTCTCCCGCTTGCACTCTGTCTCTCCCTCTCAAAAATAAATAAACATTTAAAAAATGTTTTTATAAGTGTCTCTCATATCTAGGCACTTTTCTCCATTTTTTCATGCCATTCAGCTAGGCCTTGGGTAACTAGAAGATAGGTCTTTCTGTTTCCCCTTCTAGCCCATTTTCTACACTGCTTCTGTGTGATCTTTCTAAAACACAAATCTGATTATATCACTTTGGTGCTAAACTTTCTTCAGTTGCTCTTACAGGAGCATTCCTATTGCTCTTACAGGAAAATCCAAGGTCCTTACCACATCTTATAAGGTCCTTTCAAATTCATCTGCTTACCTGAGCAAGGTGACAACCTTGATTAGATTTGCTTTTCAGGCACTTGGGTGGCTCTGTTGAATGTCAAACTCTTGATTTCAGCCCAGGTCATGATCCCAGGGTCGTGGGATGGAGTCCCTCATCAGGCTCCATGCTGAGGTTAGGGTCTGCTTCGGATTCTCTCTCTCTCTCTCTCTCTTTCTCTTTCTCTCTCTGCTCCTCTCCCTTGCTCGCAATCTCTCTCTCCCTCTCTCTCTTTCAAGTTAAAAAAAAAAAATTGCTTTTATAGTCTGAAGTCCCTCTAACACCATTCATGAAATTTTATTGTGATCTATTGTCCCTTAGTAAGCCCCTGTCAGATCTGTGCACCCTTCTTCCTAAAGATAAATCATGCATATTGCAGCAGGTAGTTGTAATGTTGACAGATTCCTCTGAGAAGTCTCCATCTAGAAGTTATGCTTGATATGCTGTTTTTATTACAAACTATAGAGAATCTATCTGCTGATCATGACTGAGATAAAGTAATGGAGGTGATTAGATGTCACCACAGCCTGTCATTTTTCCCCAGAAGTAATAAAAGAGTTAACCATCTGCTACTTGTGAAGCAGGTTTTCAAACAGGCCAACAGAGGTTGACTGTAGGAAAGGTACATTATTTCTCGCCCAAGAGAATGGGATTCCTGAAAGTCTTGGGAAGAAAAGAAGGAAGGAACAAAGGAACGAATGTCACCAGTAGAGGGATAAATATGGTGAGGTCATAGTACAAAAGCATTAATAGAGTAGTCCTTCTGCTGGTCTCTATCTTGAGATGCCCTAAAATGTTTGTTTTCATTATTAAAAAAGAAGTCAGTGTAGGCGTCTCCCAGAGAAGGGAGCAATCTCTGGTTTTGGCAAGACTGTAAAACAACTGCATTATGTCTTATTAATCTATGCTTTGTCTGAAGACAGGTCCTCTTACCTCAGTCTTTTACAAATGCTCTTCCCTCTGCTTGGAACATTCTACCTACTGTTTGAACACCTGTATATGGTACAGGTCTCTTTCCCTATAAACCTTGCTTGACACCCCAAGTTTAGGTTAAGTGCTCTGCTGAGTGTCCTGTGCCATAGAATGCTTCTTATACTGCAGCTTTAGTTTATGGTTTAAGTTCACTGATATGACTAATTTTATTATTTGAGATGAAAGGGGTTTCAGGAATGTTTTCCAGAGGATTGACTAGAATCATGAGACATTTCTCCACTCCACCACTAAAGCCATGAATTTTCTTTAAACTTAATTACAATTTTGAAATATTTGTGATATACCATACTATCAGATATTCTGTGAATGAGAGCCAGCCAATCTGAGTCCAGTTGTGAATGTCTTGAATGTGAATGCCAGTATTCACATTTGATATTCTTTTTTTCTTACGTTTATGTATTTATTTTTGAGATGGGGGGGAGGAGCAGAGAGAGAGGGAGAGAGAATCCCAACAGGCTTTGTGCTGTCAGAGCAGAGCCTGTCACTGGGTCAAACCTGTGAACGGTGAGATTGTGACCTGAGCCGAAATCAAGAGTTGAATGCTTAACCACCTGAGCCACCCAGGAACCCAAATAGTTCTTTCAAATGTGATTTTCTTTTCTACTTACTTTACCAAAGCCGTCTTTGTCATCCAGAGGACATCTGGCTCTTTGTTATTTTCCTAGAAATGAAGCCTCCTCATACATTAAATCAGTATATTTTTATTGTTGTATCATTTTAAATAGGAATTAATATAGAGAGGTTTTAATATACAGCAGACTCTTGATATTTTCAGATTTACCTCATGCAGTTTTGACGGTTTGCAATTGATCTAAAAAATTGATGACATACACTAAGTTGTGATTTTGCTAAGTCTCATATTTGAGTAGTAGGTATGATAAGACAGATTTGGGGGCATGGGACATTGAGATAGTCAGTAAGCCTACCATACCCCTCAGAGTCTGCCTCTCGGGGTACCTTTGCTGTATACACATAATCAGAGCTTATACATTAGTTCTTATGAAACAATAAAGCATTTTTTCATGGTTTCATAAAGCCAACTGCTAGTCCTTTGATGAAAGAGAAGAAATAACATTAAGATCTAAGGAAATGTTGGTTCTTGGTGTGAACAGTAAAGTTTTGGGTAAATTGAAGACTAGGATGTCTAATTAAGTTGTGGTTGTGAACTAAAATGACAGTGAGTCCATGATAGTCATCAAGTTGGTGAACCTGTTTCAGTGAGTACCCTAACTAGTGTCAAAATTGCTCAAGTGAGTGGGAGAATGTGGAAGTTGGGTAGGTGATTCATTTGTGCTCTGAGGATATGAAGAATTTCATTATTCTTTATGTAAATATCTTTCTGTAGAAAGTCAGGGCTGGATAACAGACGCAAAATATCCAGTATTGAAGGTACTTGTCAGTTCCTGAAATAAATTTTAATGTGAGTACAGTTTGATTTCATTATTTTAAGACATGATTTGATTTTCTTTGTGTAACACAGATTTAATGTGAAGCATCAATCCATCATAGTGCTAGGGACAATTTTCCTTTTGCATTCTAGAAGATGAAAATGTTATAGTCTGGAAATGTGCTCCGCACAGATGACAAAGGTGGAGACAAAGACAGTGATGAAGAACATGAGTAAGCTATGTGTGATGTCCATAACTCTAGTGAAGTAGTCTAATATTAGAAGTTGCTAACTGACATGTTCATCACTTGTGATATATTAATGAAGTGGAGTTTTAAGAATGCCTCAGTGGGGGTGCCTGGGTGGCTCAGTCGGTTAAGCATCTGATTGTTGATTTCAGTTGAACAGTTTGTGAGTTCCAGCCCCATGCACTGACAGTATGGAGCTGCTTGGGATTCCTTCTCTCTCCCTCTCTGTCTGCCCCTTCCCTGCTCACTTGCTCTCTCTCTCAAAGTAAATAAACTTAGGTTTATAACATGCATCAATAAAAGAAAGGACAAGAACCATATGATCCTCTCAACAGATGCAGAGAAAGCATTTGACAAAATACAGCATCCTTTCTTGATAAAAACCCTCAAGAAGGTAGGGATAGAAGGATCATACCTCGAGATCATAAAAGCCATATATGAACGACCCAATGCTAATATCATCCTCAATGGGGAAAAACTGAGAGCTTTCCCCCTAAGGTCAGGAACAAGACAGGGATGTCCACTCTCGCCACTGTTATCCAACATAGTATTGGAAGTCTTAGCCTCTGCAATCAGACAACACAAAGAAGTAAAAGGCATCCATATTGGCCAGGAGGAGGTCAAACTTTCACTCTTCGCAGATGACATGATACTCTATATGGAAAACCTAAAAGATTCCACCAAAAAACTGCTAGAACTGATTCATGAATTCAGCAAAGTTGCAGGATATAAAATCGATGCACAGAAATCAGTTGCATTCCTATACACCAAGAATGAAGCCACAGAAAGAGAAATCAAGGAATCAATCCCACTTACAATTGCACCAAAAACCATAATATAACCTAGGAATATAACCAAATCTAACCAAAGAGGTGAAAAATCTATACACTGAAAGCCACAGAAAGCTTATGAAAGGGGTGCCTGGGTGGCTCAGTCGGTTAAGCGTCCGACTTCAGCTCAGGTCACGATCTCGCCGTCCATGAGTTCGAGCCCCGCGTCGGGCTCTGGGCTGATGGCTCAGAGCCTGGAGCCTGCTTCCAATTCTGTGTCTCCCTCTCTCTCTGCCCCTCCCCCGTTCATGCTCTGTCTCTGTCTGTCTCAAAAATAAATAAACGTTAAAAAAAATTTTTTTAACAACAAAAAAAAAGAAATCTTATGAAAGAAATTGAAGACGACACAAAAAATTGGTAAAAAGATTCCATGCTCCTGGATAGGAAGAACAAATATTGTTAAAATGTTGATACTACCCAAAGCAATCTACATATTCAGTGCAATCCCTATCAAAATAACACCAGCATTCTTCACAGAGCTAGAACAAATAATCCTAAAATTGATATGGAATCAGGAAAGACCCCAAATAGCCAAAGCAATCTTGACAAAGAAAACCAAAGCAGGAGGCATCACAATCCCAGACTTCAAGCTATACTGCAAAGCTGTAATCATCAAGACAGTATGGTACTGGCACAAGAACAGACACTCAGATCAATGGAACAGAATAGAGAACCCAGAAATGGACCCAGAACTTATGGCCAACTAATCTTTGACAAAGCAGGAAAGAATATCCAATGGAATAAAGACAGTCTCTTCAGCAAGTGGTGCTGGAAAAACTGGACAGCGACATGCAGAAGAATGATCCTGGACCTCTTTCTTACACCATACACAAAAATAAACTCAAAATGGATGAAAGACCTAAGTGTACGACAAGAAGCCATTAAAATCCTCGAGGAGAAAGCAGGCAAAAACCTCTTTGATCTTGGCCGCAGCAACTTCTTACTCAACACGTCTCTGGAGGCAAGGGAAACAAAAGCAAAAATAAACTACTGGGACCTCATCAAAATAAAAAGCTTCTGCACAGCGAAGGAAACAATCAGCAAAACTAAAAGGCAACCGACAGAATGGGAGAAGATATTTGCAAATGACATATCAGATAAAGGGTTAGTATCCAAAATCTACCAAGAACTTATCAAACTCAACACCCAAAAAACAAATAATCCAGCGAAGAAATGGGCAAAAGACATGAGCAGACACTTGTCCACATGAGAAAATGCTCCACATCAGTCATCATCAGGGAAGTACAAATCAAAACCACAATGAGATACCACCTTATACCTGTCAAAATGGCTAACATGAACAACTCAGGCAACAACAGATGTTGGCGAGGATGGGGAGAAAGAGGATCTCTTTTGCATTGTTGGTGGGAATGCAAGCTGGTGCAGCCACTCTGGAAAACAGTATGGAGGTTCCTTAAAAAAACTAAAAATAGAAGTACCCTAGGACCCAGCAATTGCACTACTAGGCATTTATCCACAGGATACAGGTGTGCTGTTTTGAAGGGAGACATGCACCCCCATGTTTATCGCAGCACTATCAACAATAGCCAAAGTATGGAAAGAGCCCAAATGTCCATCGATGGATGAATGGACAAAGAAGATGTGGTATATATATACAATGGAGTATTACTCGGCGATCAAAAAGAATGAAATCTTGCCATTTGCAACTGCGTGGATGGAACTGGAGGGTATTATGCTAAATGAAATTAGTCAGAGAAAGACAAAAATCATATGACTTCACTCATATGAGGACTTTAAGAGACAAAACAGATGAACCTAAGGAAGGGAAACAAAATAATATGAAAACAGGGAGGGGGACAAAACAGAAGAGACTCATAAATATGGAGAACAAACTGAGGGTTAATGGAGGGGTTTTGGGAGGGGGGATGGGTAAATGGGTGAGGAGCATTAAGGAATCTACTCCAGAAATCATTGTTGCACTAGATGCTAACTAATTTGGATGTAAATTTAAAAAAATAAAATTAAGAGTTTATAGCATGCTCTTTTGGATGTTTCATCTTGGGTGCAGCCATAAAGCATGAATAGTAATGTAAAGCACTGTCATTCATCATTTAGAATCACTTTGATACCTCTTAGTTCAGTAAATGGATGCTCCATGCTTCTGTAGTAATGATGTTATGTAACATTGAGTTGATTTTAATGGCAGAATTTTATATGACTTGGCTTTTTTTTTTAATGTTTATTTAATTTTGAGAGAGGGAGAGATTGTGAACAGGGGAGGGTCAGAGAGAGAGGGAGACAACAGAATCTGAAGCAAGCTCTAGGCTCTGCTTCAGATCGAGCCCGAGGCAGGCCCCAAACACACGAACCTTGAGATCATGACCTGAACTGAAGTCATAGGCTAACCAACTGAGTCACCCAGGTGCCCCTGAAAAAACAATAAAAAAAAAACCCTTCTTGAAATGGATACCTAACTGATTAATTTTACAATATTATTATAAAATATACATAAACACAGAAGTTACCATTTTAATCATTTTTAAGTGTACCTTTCAGCGGTATTAGGTACATTCACATTGCTATATAACCATCACTACCATCCATTTTCAGAAACTTTCATCTTCCCCTAGTGACACTGAACCCATAAAATAACAGCTCTTCTTTACCTCATCCCCCTGCCAAGCCCCTGGCAACCACCACTCTACTGTATGAATTTGACTATTCTAGCTACCTCTAAGAAGTGGAATCATAATATACTTGTCCTTTTGTGTCTGGTTTATTTCACTTAGCATATCTTATCTTCAAGGTCCATCCCTGTGGTAGCATGAATCAGAATTTCATTTCTTTTTAAAACTGAATAATTTTCGTGTGTGTGTGTGTTCACTATGTGTGTCAGTTCATTCGTTGATGGACATTTGTATTGTTTCCACCTTTTGGGTTTTGTGAATAATGCTGCTGTGAGCATGGGTGTACATGTTTCAGTCCCTGCTTTCAGTTCTTTTGGATATACATTCAGAGGTATTTCCAGTTTCCACAGTGGCTGCACCATTTTACATTACCTCCAGCAGTGCCTACAGGTTCCAATTTCTGTAAAACTGCCAGCACTTGTTATTTTTTGTTTTATTTGTTTTGATGGTAGCCGTCCTAATGGGTGTGCAGTAGTATCTCGTTGTGGTTTTGATTTTCATTTCTCTAATGATTAGTGTTGCTGAGCATTTTTCATGTGCTTATTTGCCATTTGTATATCTTGTTGGGGTTATATCTATTCAAGACCTTTACCTATTTTTAAATTGTTTATTGTTGTTGCTTGAGTCATAGGAGTTTTTAAAAATCTATTCTGGTTATTAACTCATCAGATACATTATTTCCAAATATTTTTCTCATTCTGTTTGTTTTTTCACTACATAGTGTCCTTTGATGCACAAACGTTTTTAATTTCTATGAAGTCCAGTTTCTTTTTGTTTTGTTCCCTGTATATTTGATGTTAGAGCTAAGAAAATTGTTTGCCAAATCCAGTGTCGTGCAGCTTTTCCCCTATGTTTTCTTCTAAGAGTTTTATAGTTTTTGTCCTTATATTAAGGTTTTGATCCATTTTGAGTTAATTTTTTTATTAATAGTTTTAAATGTTTATTTTTGAGAGAGATTGAGACAGAGTGTGAGCAGGGGAGGGGCAGAGAAAGGGGAAGTCACAGAATCTGAAGCAGGCTTCAGGCTCTGAGCTGTCAGCACAGAGCCCAACATGGGGCATGAACCCACAAACTGTGAGATCATGACCTGAGCTGAAGAGGGAGCCCAACCGACTGAGCCACCCAAGCACCTCTCCGTTAGTCTATTTGTATTTAACATGACTGGTGATACCATTGGATTTAAGCGTGCTTTTTATTTCCTTTTTTCTTTAACTCCAACTATTCTACATTTCATTTTCTTTCCTTTCTTGTATCTTTTGATGATTTTAAAAAGCCATTCCATAGTTTATTTCTTAGTTTCAAAATTATATACTCTCTTTTTTATTTTTAATTTTTTAAATGTTTATTTTTGAGAGACAAGAGTGAGAGCAGGGTAGGGGCATAGAGAGAGGAAAACACAGCATCTGAAGCAGGCTCCAGGCTCTGGGCTGTCAGCACAGAGCCCCACATGGAGCTTGAACCCACGAACTGAGATCATGACCTGAGCCAAAGTTGGACGCTTAATCAACTGAGCCACCCAGGCACCCCTATGCTATGTTCTCTTTCATGGTTATCCTAGAAATTGCAGCATGCATGTGTAATTTACCAAAGTTTACCTTTCCTTTTCTCTCAGACCATATAAACACTTTATAGCAATTCACCTGCTAGCTTATGTGCTATTGCTGTTGTCAGTTTTCTACATTGTATACATGATTGCTTTCTTCTTTGTTACATCTTCTGCCTTCTGCCTTCCTCCTGGGGTAATTTTCCTTCTACCTAAAGAACATTCCTCAGAATTTTCTTTGCAGGAGTGAACTTTCCCACTTTTAAAATCTACCTGTTAATGTCTCCATTGCATCTTTACCCTTAAAAAATATTTTTGCTGTGTATAGAATTGTAGGTCACCAGTTTCATCCAGAATATTGAAACTTCCTGCTTTTAGGATTTCCTCTTTGCCTTTAGTTTTCTGCAGTTTTACTATATATTTTGTTTCTAAGGAGTGTGTTTGGTACCATTTCCCACAGAATGCTCTTAGACTGAGCCCAAGTTACCCACCCTGGTGTTGGCTTAATAACTCTTTCTTTATTAGCTCCCTTTTTCTTCCATCACTTCTCTACTTCCCTAACAGTTGTCACCTTCCAAATAAATGACCTCTACTGAAATCTTTTTCTCAACATCTGCTTCGAGGGAACCCAAAATAAGACATTTATCTTTCTAGGGATTAATTAAGCTTCCAGGATCTGTGGATTAGTGTGTGTATTGGGTGACACAAAGATATACTTGGGAGATGTTCAGTTTCCTTAATGGTGAAAGATTTTGGAAACCTGTGGATCAAGATAGAGCATACTTGATCCCAGACAGATATGTAGATTTCTCAGTTCCCCCAGAGTTTCCCAAATGGTGGATCTACCATGCATGAGAAGCGCTGCCCCCACCCCCAGCTGTTTTCATGAGGTTTTATACATTTTTGGCCATCCTCCCCACCCCTTGCTTGAGTGTTAGTGCTCTGGAACCCAGTAATATGCCTGCCCACTCAGGCGGTTGGAGTAACTGATGAACAGCAATCCCCAGACATTCTTCAGAGTTTACTGCAAGACTGGGTACACATGAAGACTAGTTTTCTGGGAGCAGTGTCTTAGCAGGCCTAACCTTCAGGCATGTTCAGGCTCCATTCTGAAATATGGAATATCCTACAGTTAAGGTTAAAATGAAAAAAAAAATTTAATTTGAAAGAACAGAGAATTTATGAATATTGGGGGTTTATATGAGTTTTGTAGAGAGGAATGATTTATGAATTTTAGCATGATCATAAGCTTTAAGTTAACTTATCGGTGTTAATGCATGAAATTATTATTCCCCTCTGAAAGACAACTGCCTTTCTGTAGAGTGCTGTTTTTATAGTATACTCATGAGTATTTCTTCAAGGTTCCATTGGGTAGTTTTTCGGTTCCCACTCCTAACCCAGTGGGTATGCAGATATATAGTGATGATGTGAAAACCTTACTTGTTAATTTATGTATACTTCACCGTCAGTAGACAGATAATGCTATATGTAAGAATTACATACGCTTCTGAGCATTTACCTCGCCAGATATTTTAAAGGTTCAGGAAATTTATTTATTTATTTATTTTTTTTAAATTTTGTTTTTCAACGTTTTTTATTTATTTTTTGGGACAGAGAGAGACAGAGCATGAACAGGGGAGGGGCAGAGAGAGAGGGAGACACAGAATCGGAAACAGGCTCCAGGCTCCGAGCCATCAGCCCAGAGCCTGACGCGGGGCTCGAACTCACGGACCGCGAGATCGTGACCTGGCTGAAGTCGGACGCTTAACCGACAGCGCCACCCAGGCGCCCCAAAGGTTCAGGAAATTTAAAAAAAAGAAGAGCTGAAGTACCTGCGAGAAACTTTAGGAGACACACTGATAACATAAAAGGAGAAACCATAGATTGAAATAAAACTTTTAGATGAACAGAGAACAGTGAAGAGAAGTACAACTGAAAATAAGAAAAAGAATGAAAAGTTATAGGACTAATCAGATGGAGGCAGGAGATGTAAATACTCAACAAACTGTACTCAGGGTGGAAGAGCATAGAAATGTATGTCATGGCAAGAGCTTGGTAATTCAAGCTATCAGGGACCAGACTTAAACACGTTGAATCCATGTGCTAAATACTGTAACTATTACCTATTATGAGAACATGCAAAAGGAAATTTATGGAAAACACAAAACCATAAATGCCTGCATGAAAGTACAACTTGCCAGTGGAGTTTGGATCAGTGCACGCTAAGATTAAGTCACCACCTTGAAATGGTCCAGTGGTTTTTAAGTACGTGGGCAGATAAAATACTTCTGGAACAAAATTACCCTAGCCATAGTAAGTTGAATTTTCTTCTATATATGGTCTTAGTAAAGACAGATTATCTTATGTAAAGAAGACATGATCAGCATGGACAATGAAATTGTAAACAAAACACTACTTTACAAATTGTACTTTTTTGCTGGAGCATTAGTCTGTGTTTTAGAGAAAGCAAGAATGTTTTTAGAGAAAAAGAAATGGGGTGCCTGGGTGGCTCAGTCGGTTAAGACTCTGACTCTTGAATTTGCCATGGTCATGGGTTCAAGCCCCATGCTGGGCTCCGTGCTGGGTGTGAGCCTACTTAGGATTCTCTCTCTGCTCCTCCCCTCCCCCTGCTTGCATGCATGCTTATGTACACTCTTTATCTCTCTCAAAAAAAATAATTTCTGGGGCGCCTGGGTGGCGCAGTCGGTTGAGCGTCCGACTTCAGCCAGGTCACGATCTCGCGGTCCGTGAGTTCGAGCCCCGCGTCAGGCTCTGGGCTGATGGCTCGGAGCCTGGAGCCTGTTTCCGATTCTGTGTCTCCCTCTCTCTCTGCCCCTCCCCCGTTCATGCTCTGTCTCTCTCTGTCCCAAAAATAAATTAAAAAAAAAAAATAATAATAATAATTTCTTATCCCATTTATTTATTTTTTATGTTTATTTAGTTTTTGAGAGAGAGAGACAGAGCACGAGTGGTAGAGGGGCAGAGAGAGAGGGAGACACATAATCAGAAGCAGGCGCCAGGTTCCGAGCTGTCAGCACAGAGCCTGATGTGGGGCTTGAACCCACAGACCATGAGATCATGACCTGAGCCAGAGTCGGACGTTCAACCGACTGAGCCACCAGGCGCCCCTTATCCCATCTATTAATATTAAATGCTAAGCATTGGTATTGTTTGATATCCCTTTTCTAATATATAGATTATTAAGAATTTGGAACATGAATCTTTTCAGCTGAGAATTAAAATTTCAGAGGTCTTGAGAGAAATTTTGAATTGAACTTGGGTGAATGAGGGAAACTTAATCAGCTGGAAAAACTGATTTTACTACTATATGGCAATGGGAGAGAAAAATCTATGCCAAACCCTTATTTTGGATATCTATCTTGAATTTTTATACAAGGGGAATAGAAATAAATTCTTATTCAGGAAAAAAAGAGCATATTGCAGATATGTGTCTCTTATTTACAATTGCCTGCTTTTTTGTTGTCAACAAAAAAGAAAAAAAATTCTAGTTTAACTCCTTGAAAATTTGAATGATTTCCATTTTGGAAATTATGCAATTTCATATTAAATAGTGAATGGTAAGGTAGTGAGATGGAAGTGTTCTGTTCATCTAGCATCATTGGATTGATTTGACAAATGGAATTCTTTTAAACTGTGTGGAAAACACTTTGCTCCCTTTATCCTTTGGCAGAGGCAGACATTGTGGTTTCCCTATTGAAGTTTGGGTGGGTAAACTTGGGATGTGTAAACAGAAACAGTAGACAGAGATAGCCTCTGACTGTTGGAAGGTCCCACTGAGATCTTAGCAGGAGACTGCGCTGAGGAGGGGGGATGAGATGGGATGGGATGGGGTGGGATGGGGCTGTTAGAGAGACTTAAGGGAGGAATTAAGCAATGTGGACACAAGTGAGGAATGCAAATGCTCATAATAAAATGATAGTTCCTTCTCAAGCAAGAAAAGAAGCCAAATATTCTGAAGAATTCTGCTTTTGACACGAATAAAAACAAACAAAAGTTACTCTTCATGTTGAACCTTCATTTCTTTTTGTGACAAGTTATTCCATCATAACATCCTACTGGCTATAGATTTCACCTTTGATATTGAATGAGAAATAAATTATTTCTTTCCAGATTCCTTCATCTTCTTTAGTTTATGTCTGTGACTCCTACCCATACTTCTTTGCTTTGGCAACATAACATTTTATTGATTTTCACATTCTTCCAGGTATAAAATCTATATAGAAAGAATTTAAAATTATTTTTTTACTTCTTGGCTTAGATTTTTTTCTTTTTTACTGTAATCGTGTGTGTGTGTGTGTGTGTGTGTGTGTGTGTGTGTGATTGACTAAATGACATTTTCCTGTTTATTAATGGTAATAATTACTATTTACTATTAACATTTTTCTCATTTAATCTCTTTTGGTTCTATGAGATTAGTATCAATACCCCTTTCTTTTATAGAGAGATGAAATATTTTGGGCCACACAGCTAATAGTGGTTGAGTTGAGATTGGAACCTAGTTTGTTAGTGATGTGTTTGGATTTCACATTATAAACTGTACTGTGTTTGGTCTTGCATGTAGAAAGAAGGTGAGCTGAGGTTCCCAAGTTATGTTGAAATTTATAATTTATTTAAATTTGGTTCTTGTTCTCAAGTAGACTCTTCTCCCTATTTGCAGCTAGAAAAATAAAAGACCTCAAATATAATTTAATAAACCAATAAGAACCATAGCACTTTTGTAGTAATTTTTGTTGTAAACTAATGTTTATACAACCCATGACTTGACAGCTGACCAAACCATCTTATATTTCCATATTTTGAATGTAGCAGGAACTGGCTTAGCAAAGTCTTGAAACCTCTGACTCTAATATTTGTGGTACAATAAAATAAACAATTTTGGGGCATTCAGGTTTGTATGGCACACAGCCTGTCCAGGATATTGATGCTTATGCTCATTGTTGACTCCCTTGCTTTCATGAGCAGTTTTGCTGACATTTAGGCTTGACGAGATATTATTTCTACCTAGTGGAGAAATTTTGGAGAAACCATCAGCTGCTTTTTATTAGAAATGATAATATCTAACATTGCTTGAATGTTTACAGTGTGCCAGGCACAGATCCAAGTCCTTCTCTATATCGACCCATTTTAAAATTCACAGTAGCCCTGGGGAGCCTGGGTGGCTTAGTTGGTTAAGCATCTGACTTTGGCTCAGGTCATGATCTCACGGTTTGTGAGCATGAGCCCCATGTTGGGCTCTGCACTGACAGCTCGGACCCTGGACCCTGCTTCAGAGTCTGTGTCTCCTTCACTCTGTACCCTTCCCCTGTTTGCACTCTGTCTCTGTCTCAAAAATAAATAAACATTAAAAAAAAATTCACAGTAGTCGTATTAGGTTTTTTCCTATCTTTCAGATCCCAAAACTAAAGAACAGACAGGTTAAATAACTTCTCAAGGTCACAGGGCTAGTATATGGCAGAGTGGGGATTCAGACCTTGGCCGTCTACCTCCAGAGTCAGCCTCCTTCATCATTCTGTTATACTGGCATTTATTAGATGGAAAGAAGGAGGCATAGGTGACTCATAAATAGCTGTTCACGTTTTTGGAAAGGTTTGACTTTATGCCTAGTAGCAGCTCAAAATAGTTAAGTAATTACCATTCATTAAATTCTTAACTCATATAGGATGAGTTGTCTTGTATCTAATCTTATGGTGGAACATAATGAATAAATCATATTTTTTGTGTTTATATAAATTTAGGTAAGCTTGCATTTCCAGTAAACAAAATGACCTACTAGAAAGATAGTGTTTAAAACAAAACTTTGAAGAGTGGATTCAGAATCATAGTAATAGTCACAGAATAATCAAGCAGTGTAGACCATGCCTTATTGGTCTTGCACTCCATCCTTATCACTGAATATTTCAGAAGTGGCAGGCTGAATATTTTGAAATTGCCCAGGTTGGCTATAGGCAGAATTTGTCTTTGACACCTTCTCATTTCACCCACCACTGGCACGTTGGTCTGTTCTGCCTTTCCCATTACTGGGTAGGGTACCCCACCATCTTTACTCACTGTCAGTAAGTCCCTTCTAAGATATTCATATTAATGTTTAAAAGTATGGGACGCCCTTTCTTAGGGCATTTACATTTAACAAAAAAAAAATCAAAGGCCAGGCTATAGGGTTACTTTTGAGATTTGCTTCTTCACTCCTTCCTGAAGCTCAGGAGATTTTTCCTTCTCATCCTTGTCTGTCTGTCATCATTCTGTCTTGTTCTCTTGCCAAGTCTAGTTCCAAGAAGGAGGAGTCTTGGCCCAACTTACCACCAGTGACATGCTAATAATGATAATGGTGAATGATTGGAAGTGATTCATTGTAGACCGCTGTTTTGATCTCACCTTCCCCTTCTTCCCATGGTTGAAATCTAGTGAGTAGTTTATCATCTTTGGGCATTTAATATTACCCTGTGTCCTGTACCAGTCCTCCTCATTGTCATCAAAACTACTGAGGTAAACGAGTTAGATTAAAGTGAAAATTCCAACCCAGTTTTTGAAAATAGCGGATTGTGCAGTTTTGCCAGTTTGCCAGTCTGTTGCTTAAAGTGGCCCTTGGTCAGATAATAATTGGTCAGTTCGGGTGTGGTACAATTGATTCTCCATTTGTTCCCAAGGCAGTAGTGTGTGGTGTAATCAGGTGTCACTAGCAGGCCTGGGGGAGAATATGGAGTTAGGATCATAAGTAACACGTAGAGGGTAGAGGGATCCAGAGACATAAATCTCTCCCTATTCTTTGTCTTTTGCAGAGGCGTCTCTTAATATCCCTTTTGGTCTTAGAATTAGAGCTTTTGCTTTGGTAATGGTTAAGGTCATTCTTCCAGGGCAAGGACATGGAGAGAATGTCAGCCTAAGTTTTTAAAATGGCATGGTGATAGGCTTTTGTGGTATGTTGTGTGTGTAGAGGTGGGATGTTTTACACAGTTGAAGATCTGCAAGGACAGAGAATCAGTCCTGACAAACATGTTTTGTGTGATGGCCAGAGGAAGAAGAGCCCTCAGAAGGACTGACTTAGAAGGAGCTGTTGGAGAAAGGAAGAGTGGTGTTCATGAAACCGAGGGAGGAGGGCCCGTGTAGGGCAAGTACTAAGCTCTTTGTTGCTGCAGAGAAGGCAAACAAGGTAAGGCCTGAACAGTTAATACCGGACTTGTCCCAGGAGGTTTAGTAACACAGAGTTGCTGTTGATCTTTGTTCACAAATCTTCAACATGATGGTGGGAGCAGAAGTCATTTCTGGAAACTGAGGAACAATTACTGAGGAAATGGAGACAGCAGTGAGTGAGTGTAGACTGTTCTTTCAAGAAGCTTGACTGTGAAGGAAAAGAAGGAAGTAGGAAGTAGGATGACATGATCAAAGAAAAGGTTTTCGCTTTATTCTTTTTAGGATGGGGAAAGAAAAGTTTATAATAGGCCAAGAGAAAAGGAGATGATGGATAGGGAGAAAAGTCTTAAAAGAGATGGGAAGGAAAAGATAGGAGTAGTAGAGCATGGGTGGGAAAAGACAGGGGTCTCAGAGCCCTCAGGGAAGGGTGCAGTTTCAGCTGACAATGAGGCAAGTGTGGGGAAGTTGACATTCTAGACAGTTCAAAGGGTGGAGAAACTGCCTCTGACTGAGTAGAATACAGTGAATACAAAAATACACGTAATTGGGGCGCCTGGGTGGCTCAGTCGGTTAAGCGTCCGACTTCAGCTCAGGTCATGATCTCACGGTCCATGAGTTCGAGCCCCATGTCAGCCTCTGTGCTGACAGCTCAGAGCCTTGAGCTTGTTTCAGATTCTGTGTCTTCCTCTCTCTCTGACCCTCCCCCGTTCATGCTCCGTCTCTGTCTGTCTCAAAAATAAATAAATGTTAAAAAAAATACACATAATAGAGTTTCAAAAGATTCTGCAATAAAAATGCATGGAATTTAAGATTATACATTTAAAGTTTCTTCTGAATTATCTTTTTAATTATTCCTAATGCACAGTTGATTAAAATGATGTAAAAATTTTACAAATTTTGAAAATAATCTGTTAAACGTAAAAATAAAATTTTATGTGAACTGCAGCTCTTGATGGATGGGATGGTGGTGATATTTTCCTTGAGAAATGTGTCAGTGCTAATCTTTTGAGTGGTCCCTGTTTGGAGCCCTGGTTTTGACATCTTAGCACTATTATGTACCTCAGGGAGAGTCAGGTGGAGTAATAGGAATGGCTTCTGTAAAGGGAAGACACATTTCCCTTCCTTTACCTCTCCTCTGCTGTTAATACTGTACTCACAGAATACTTTATTTCACTTCTCACACTCTAGGCACCAAAGGTGTAGGGGTTTCCCCACACCAAGCAATTCTCAGGCACCAGCTGGAGATAGTGTCAGATCGCACAGGTTAAGAGCTGGCTCCTACAAGATTGCCCTTCCTCCTCACCCTTCGGACAGATTACAAGTCCAGGTTGTCACCCACACTTCTGACCTACCAGCTGTAAATTGAAGGTTCCCATCACCCCCTCCTTGGGTTTGATTCATTTGCTAGAGCAGATTATAGGATTCAGGAAAACAAGTTTACTTGCCATATTACTAGTTTATTACAAAGTATATAACAAGAAACAGATGAATAGCCAGATGAAGAGACAAGCAGGGTCCAGAGGGTGCCTAGTACAGGAGTTTCAGTCTCTGTGGAGTTTGGTGTATACCACCCTCCGGCACGTGGATGCATTCTTCTTTACCAACACGGAAGCTCTCCTAAACCCCAAAGTTCAGGGATTTTTATGGAGGCTTTGTTATGGAGGCATGATTGATGAAATCATTGGCCATTGGTGATTGATTCATCCTCCAGCCCCTCTCTCCTCCTTGGAGGTATGTGTGGAGGGGTGAGGCTGAAAGTTCCAACCCGTGAATCATGATTGGTTTCCCTGGCAACCAGCCTCTATCCTCAGGAGCTTTCCAAAAGCATTAACATAAACTCAAGTATGGTTGAATGTGGCTTATTATAAATAACAAGACGCCCATTTCACCTTTATGTCTGTGAAGCTATTTCAGTAACCAAGAACTAGAGACCAAATAGAACAGAAGATGTTCCCATTACTCTTATCACTTAGGAAATTCCAAGGGTTTGGGAGTTGTGAGCCAGGAACATTGGATAAAGACCAAAAAACATATTTCTTACTTCACAGTATAGCATCACAACTTTCTTCTGCAAAGTAGGAGAGAAATGATTATGACAGGAGAGGGAGGAAAACAGGGGCTTAGACTTCACTTGTTCTTGCAGAGTTTTTAGGAAAGAGAATGATGCCAAATTCATATTTTGAAACTTTATCCCCAAAGTGATGGTATTTGGAGGTAAGGTTTTGAGAGGTGATTAGGTCATGAAGATGGAGCATTTATGAGTAGAATTACTCCCTTATAAAAGAGGACCCAGAGAGCCACATAGTCCCTTCTAATGTGTGAGTCCACAGCAAAAAGATGGCTGTCTGTGAACTAGGAAGTAAGCCCACGCTAGACACTGAATCTATGGTGTCTTGAACTTGGACTTCTCAGCCTTCAGAACTGTAAGAAATACATTTCTGTTATTTATAAGCCACCCCATTTGCGGTATTTTTTTAACAGTCACCTGAACAGAGTAACAGTACGTAAGAAAGGTGAAGAACTAGAAGTTGGTCTTAAAACTAATTGTGCCTGTGTATTCCTTAGAAAATCTCTGTAGATCCCCAGTGGAGGTGTACCTCAAATTTAAGGCAGTAGCATAGAATAAAGACTGGAAGTGTGGCAATGACAGGGCTGGGTCAAGGTCATCTCCCTCTCTTCAGTGTGTTTTTATTGCTCTATAATACGTGGCATTAAAAATTTTTTTTTCTTAACGTTTATTTATCTTAGAAAAGAGACAGAACACAAGTGGGGGAGGGGCAGAGAGAGAGGGAGATACAGAATCTGAAGCAGGCTCCAGGCTCTGAGCTGTCAGCACAGAGCCTGATGCGGGGCTCAAACTCATGAACCACAAGATCATGACCTGAGCCAAAGTTAAACACAACTTACTGAGCCACCCAGGTGCCCCTACAATACATGGCTTTTGACTGTCCTTAAATCATTCTAGGTTTAGTTGGGTACGTGACTGATACAGGGTCCGAGTCTCCTCATTTGTGAACCTGGGAATTTGAGTTTAGTCAATCCCTAAAGTTGCTTCCAGTTCAAAAACTATGATTTTATGACCTAATTATTTGTATAGGCCACCCTTGAATTTGGTAATACATAAAGATTGAGACAGTTTCATCTCCTTTCCTTTATTTTATTTTTTTTTTAATGTTTATTTATTGAGAGACTGAGAGAGAGAGCATGAGCATGGGAGGGGCAGAGAGAGGAGGAGACACAGAATCTGAAGCAGGGTCCAGGCTCTGAGCTGTCAGCACAGAGCCCAACATGGGTTCAAACTCACAAACTGGGAGATCATGACCTGAGCTGAAGTCGGCCACTTAACCGACTGAGCCACCCAGGCACCCCTCCTTTCTTTTTTTTTTTTTTTTTTTTTTTTACTTTTATTTATTTTTGAGAGACGGAGAAACAGAGCACACATGAGAAGGGGCAGAGAGAGAAGGAGACAGAATCTAAAGCAGGCTCCAGGCTCTGAGCTGTCAGCACAGAGCCCGATGCAGGGCTTGAGCTCGCAAACCACGAGATCGTGACCTGAGCCCAAGTCGGCCGCTTAACCAACTGAGCCACCCAGGCACCCCTCCTTTTTTTAATGAAATGTAAATCTGGTTAGTTTTTGCCTTCTATACTATGATATGTTGAAAATTATTATTTGATTGTTTGAACTCTGGAGTCTGTTCTTAAAATATATTGGTAAAAAGGTCATCTCTCAAGATATTAAAAGTTAAGTTATATTCCTTGTATATAAGAAATGCTGACAGATTCTCTTTTTTTTCCATTTGCTCTTGGTATGCCACGTATTTAGCTGTTGATTGTGGATGACATTTTGTTAGGGAACTAATGTTTTCAATTAATGATAACCCAGGTTCATAGACCAGTGTCCAATTTGATGTCACAGTGATGGTCATTTCTCTGAGTTTTAAGACTCCCTCTTCTCTCCCATCTACAAGTACAATGAAAGAAACTAAAGAGTCTGAGCCAAGGAGCAAGGCGGGGTGGGGGGAGCAAAAAGCAAAAAAATAGAATAACTCCTACAGAGAGGAAAAAAATATTTTGATATCTAGGAGAAAGCGAAATAAATGGAAAGACTTGTTGGCCAAAGATAAAAAAAATGTGAGAATGAGTGATAGGTATTTACTCAGTAACCAAACATTCTGGAGAGAAATCATTTTTAAAAAATTTAAATAGGTTTCAGATACACAGCTATATAATTCAACATTGTGTACACTACAAAATGATCACTGAAAGTCTAGTACCATCCATCACTATACAGTTGACCCCCTCCACCCATTTTGCCTACTGTCTTCCCTTCTGGTAACCATTAGTCTATTCTCTGTATCTATGAGTTTTTGTCTTGTTTTGTTTCTTAGATGTTTTAGATTTCACATATGAGTGAAATCATATGGTGTTTATCTTTCTTTGTCTGACTTACTTGGCTTAGTGTAATAATACCCTTGGGGTCAAATTGTCGCATATGGCAAGATTTCATTTTTTTTTTTTTTTATGGCTGAGTAGTATTCCATTGTATAAATGTGCCCCATCTTCCTTATCCATTCATGTATCAGTGGACACTTAATGTTGCTTTCATATCTTGGCTATTATAAATAATGCTACAATGAACATAGGAGAGAGTATAACTTTTTGAATTAGTGTTTTTTATTCTTTGGAAAAGTATGCAGAAGTAGAATACCTGGGTCATATGGCAGTTCTAAATTTTTGTAGGAATGTTTTACATAGTGGCTGCACCAATTTACAGTCCCACCAATAGTGTATCAGCCTTCCCTTTTCTCCAAATCCTTGTCACCACTGGTTATTGTTTTTTTTTTTGTTGTTGTTGTTTTGTTTTTGATAATAGGCATTTTAACAGACGTTAGTGATATCTCACTATGGTTTTGATTTGCATTTTCTTTAAAAAAAAATTTTTTTTAATGTTTATTTTTGAGACAGAGGGAGACAGAGCGCAAGCAGGGGAGGGGCAGAGAGAGAGGGAGATACAGAATCTGAAACAGGCTCCAGGCTCTGAGCTGTTACCACAGAGCCCAATGCGGGGCTCGAACCCATGAACCGTGAGATCATGACCTGAGCCGAAGTCAGATGCCTCACCAACTAAGCCACCCAGGCGCCCCTGATTTGCATTTTCTTAACAATTAGTCATGTTGAGCATATTTTCATGTGCCCATTGCCCATCTGTATGTTGTCTTTGGGGAAATGTCTATTCAGATCCTCTGCCCATTTTTAAAATCAGGTTTTTTTCTTGTTGAATTATATGAGTTATTTACATATTTTGCATATTAACTCCTTATTGGTTATATGGTTTGCAAATATTTTCTCCCATTCAGTAGGTTGCCTTTTTGTCTTGGTGATGGTTTCCTTGGCTGTGCAGAAGCTTTTTAGTTTGATGTAGTCTCATCTGTTTATTTTTGCTTTTGTTTCCCTTGCCTTTGGAGTCAGATATATCACTCAGACTGATGTCAAAGAGCTTATTGCCTACATTTTCTTCTAGGAATTTTATAGTTTCAGCTCTCACATTCACGTTTTTAATACATTTTGAGTTAACTTTTATGTATAGTATAAGACAGTGGTTGAGTTTCATTATTTTGCACATGCTCTCCAGTTTTCCCTGAACCAGTTATTGAAGAGACTGTCCTTTCTCCATCATATGTTCTTGGCTCCATTGTCATTGATTATCTATATATGTGTGTCTTTATTTCTGGATTCTCAATTCTGTTTCATTGATTTCTATGTTTGTTTTTGTTTCAATACCATACAATTTTGATTACTGTAGCTCTGTAGTATAGTTTGAAATCAGGGAGCATGGTACCTCCAGCTTTGTTCTTTTTCAAGATTACTTGATTATTCAGAATCTCTTATTCTATACGAATTTTAGAATTATTTGTGCTAGTTCTGTGAAGTATGCCATTTAAATTTTGATAGGGATTGCATTGAATCTATAGGTTGTTTTGGGTGGTTGTGGACATTTTAATAGTATTCTAATCCATGAGCATGAAATATATTTCTGTTTATTTGTATCTTTTTCAGTTTCTTTCTTCATTGTCTTATAGTTTTAGGTCTTTTGTGTAGTTTGTATAGTTTTACGTCTTCTAGTATATAGGTCGTTTGCCTTTTTGTTTAATTTATTCATAGATATTTCATTTTGTTGAATGCAATTGTAAATGGGATTGATGTCTGTATATTGATTCATTTTTAACTTTTTAAAATGTTTTTATTTGTTTTTGAGAGACAGAGAGAGACAGATCTCGAGTAGGGGAGGGGCAGGGAGAGTGGGACACACAGAATCTGAAGCAGGCCGCAGTCTCTGAGTTGTCAGCACAGAGCCTGATGCGGGGCCTGAACTCACAAATTGCAAGATCATGACCTGAGCCAAAGTCAGACACTTAACCAACTGAACCACCCAGGTGCCCATGTATATTGATTTTTCATCCTGCAACTTTACTGAATTCATTTATTTGTTCTAACAGTTTTTTTGGTGGAATATTCAAGGTTTTCTGTATATATCATCTCATCTCATCTGCAAACAGTGACATTTTACTTAGTCCTTTCCAATTTGGATGCCTTTTATTTCTTTTCCTTGCCTAATTGCTGTGGCTTGGACTTTGAATACTATGCTTAATAAAAGTGGTAAGAGTAAGGGCATCCTTGTTTTGCTTCTATTCTTAGAGGAGACATTTTCAACTTTTCATTATTGAGTATGATGTTAGCTGTGGGTTTGTCATATGTGGCCTATATTATGTTGAGGTATGTTCCCTCTATCCCCACTTTGTAGAGAGTTTTTATCACAAATGGATGTTGAATTTTGTCAAGTGGTTTTTTTCACCTATTAAATGATCATATAATTTTCATCTTTAATTTTGTAATGTGATGTATCATGTTGATTGATTTGTGAATGTTGTGCCATCCTTTCATTCCTGGCATAAATTCCAACATGATTGTGATGATGATCCTTCAAATATATTGTTGCACTGGGTTTGCTAATATTTTGTTGAGGGTTTTTGCATCTGTATTCATTAAGGATATTGGCTATAATTTTCTTTTTCTGTGGTGTCTGACTGTGGTTTTAGTATCAGGGTAATTCTGGCCTAAAATGTGTTCAGAAATTTTCTCTCCTCTTCAGGTTTTTGGAAGAGTTTGAGAAGGACAGGTATTAAATCTGCCTTGAATGTTTGTTAAAATGTTTCACCTGAGTGAAACAGGTTCTGGAGTTTTGTTTGTTGGGAATTCTTTGATACTGTTTCAGTCTCCTTACAGTCTATTCAGATTTTCTATTCCTTCATGATTAGTCATGGAAGATTATATGTTTCTAGGAATTTATCCATTCCTTATAGATTGTCGAGCTTGTTGGCATGTAATTGTTCATAGTAGTCTTTTATGATCCTTTGTATTTTTGTGGTATCAGTTGTAATTTCTCTTTCATTCTATGATTTTCCTTATTTGAGCTCTATTTTTCTTGGTAACTCTAGCATAGAGTTTGGCAATTTTGTTTATCTTCTCAGAAACGAACTGTTAGTTTCATTCAACTTTTCTGTTTTTTTTTTTTTTTGTCTCTATTTCATTTTTCACTCTGATCTTTATTTAATTTCCTTTCTTCTAGTAATTTTGGGTTTTGTTCTTCTCTTTGGCATAAAGTTGAGATTTTTCTTGTTTAAAAAGATTTTTTTAATGTTTATTTAGTTTTGAGAGAGAGAGAGAACGCAAACTGGAGAAGGGCAGAGAGAGAGGGAGACAGAGCATCTGCACTATCAGCTCAGAGCCCCATGTGTGGCTTGAGCTAAAAAACTGTGAGATCATGACCTGAGCCAAAGTTGGATATTTAACCGACTGAGCCACCCAGGTACCATGAGATTTTTCTTGTTTCTTGAGGTAGGCCTGTTATTGCTGCTAACTTCCCTCTTAGAATCACATTTGTTGTATTCCATAGATATCATATTTCTGTTTTCATTTTTGTCATATTTGTTATGTCATATTTCTATTTTCATTTGTCTCTAGGCATTTTTTACTTTTCTTTTGATTTCTTCAGTGACCCATTGGTTATTGAGTAGTGTGCTGTTTAATATCCATGTTTTTTGGTTTTTCCCATTTTTTGCTTGTAATTAAATTCCAGTTTCATACCATTGTGATCAGGAAAGATACTTGATATGATTCAGTTTTATTGAATTTATTGAGACTTGTTTTGTGGCCCATAATGTGATCTATCTTGCAGAATGTTTCACATTCATTTGAGAAGAATGTGTATTTTGTTGCTTTGGATGGATTGTTCTAAATATATCTCATAAGTCCGTCTGGTCTAATATGTTGTTTAAGGCCCACTTTTCCATATTGATTTTTTTTTTTTTTTTTTTGTCTGAATGATCTATCCATCAATAAACGGAGGGTATTAAGGTCTTCTCTGTTGCTTTCAGTTCCTCCTGTTAGGTCTGTTAATATACACTTCCTATTTTTAGGTGCATCCCTGCTGGGTACATGTGTAAGTATTGTGTCTTCTTGCTGGATTGATCTCTTTATCACTATGTAATGCCCTCCTTTTTCTTTTATTACAATATTTGTTTTAAAGTCTATTTTGTGGGGCCACCTGGGTGGCTCAGTTGGTTAAGCAGCTGACTCTTGGTTTTGGCTCAGGTCATGATCTTGCAGTTCCATGAGTTTGAGCTCCACACTGGGCTCCTTGCTGATGGTGTGGAGCCTGCTTGGGATTCTCTTTTTCAAAATAAATAAATAAACTTAAAAAAAATAGTCTATTTTGTCTGATGTGATTATAGCTCTCTTTCAGTTTTACTTGCACAGAATATTTTTTCCTATCCCTTCACTTTCAGTCTATGTTTGTTCTTACTTCTGATGTGAGTCTCTTACAGGCGGCATATAGGTGGATCTTTTTTTAAATCCATTCAGCCTTTCTAATGTCTTTTGATTGGTGAATTTAGTCCATTTACTTTTAAAGTAATTATTAGTAAGCATGTACTTATTACTATTTTGTTAATTGTTTTCTGGCCTTTTTAAAAAAAATTCCTCTCTGTTCCCTTTCTTCTTTTCTTTGTGTTTTGATGGCTTTGATGTTATGTTTAGATTCCTGTCTCATTTTTCTTTTTGTATTTACTTTAACTTTTTTTCCTGTGGTTACTCTGAGGTTCACTTAAAATAGCCTGTGTAAATAACAGTCTATTTTAGTTGATGGCAGTGTAATTTTATTATTTATTTATTTATTTATTTATTTATTTATTTATTTATTTATTTTTTAACTTGTTTTATTTTTTGTTTTTTTAAATTTATATCCAAATTAGTTAGCATCTAGTACAATGATTTCAGGAGTAGATTCCTTAGTGCCCCTCACGCATTTAGCCCATCCCCTCCTCCCAAACCCTCCTGTAACCTTCAGTTTGTTCTCCATATTTATGAGTCTCTTCTGTTTTGTCCCCCTCCCTGTTTTCATATTATTTTGTTTCCCTTCCTTAGGTTCATCTGTTTTGTCTCTTAAAGTCCTCATATGAGTGAAGTCATATGATTTTTGTCTTTCTCTGACTAATTTCATTTAGCATAATACCCTCCAGTTCCATCCACGCAGTTGCAAATGGCAAGATTTCATTCTTTTTGATCGCCGAGTAATACTCCATTGTATATATATACCACATCTTCTTTGTCCATTCATCCATCGATGGACATTTGGGCTCTTTCCATACTTTGGCTATTGTTGATAGTGCTGCGATAAACATGGGGGTGCATGTCTCCCTTCAAAACAGCACACCTGTATCCTGTGGATAAATGCCTAGTAGTGCAATTGCTGGGTCCTAGGGTACTTCTATTTTTAGTTTTTTTAAGGAACCTTCATACTGTTTTCCAGAGTGGCTGCACCAGCTTGCATTCCCACCAACAATGCAAAAGAGATCCTCTTTCTCCCCATCCTCGCCAACATCTGTTGTTGCCTGAGTTGTTCATGTTAGCCATTTTGACAGGTATAAGGTGGTATCTCATTGTGGTTTTGATTTGTACTTCCCTGATGATGACTGATGTGGAGCATTTTCTCATGTGGACAAGTGTCTGCTCATGTCTTTTGCCCATTTCTTCGCTGGATTATTTGTTTTTTGGGTGTTGAGTTTGATAAGTTCTTGGTAGATTTTGGATACTAACCCTTTATCTGATATGTCATTTGCAAATATCTTCTCCCATTCTGTCGGTTGCCTTTTAGTTTTGCTGATTGTTTCCTTCGCTGTGCAGAAGCTTTTTATTTTGATGAGGTCCCAGTAGTTTATTTTTGCTTTTGTTTCCCTTGCCTCCAGAGACGTGTTGAGTAAGAAGTTGCTGCGGCCAAGATCAAAGAGGTTTTTGCCTGCTTTCTCCTCGAGGATTTTAATGGCTTCTTGTCGTACACTTAGGTCTTTCATCCATTTTGAGTTTATTTTTGTGTATGGTGTAAGAAAGAGGTCCAGGATCATTCTTCTGCATGTCGCTGTCCAGTTTTTCCAGCACCACTTGCTGAAGAGACTGTCTTTATTCCATTGGATATTCTTTCCTGCTTTGTCAAAGATTAGTTGGCCATAAGTTCTGGGTCCATTTCTGGGTTCTCTATTCTGTTCCATTGATCTGAGTGTCTGTTCTTGTGCCAGTACCATACTGTCTTGATGATTACAGCTTTGCAGTATAGCTTGAAGTCTGGGATTGTGATGCCTCCTGCTTTGGTTTTCTTTGTCAAGATTGCTTTGGCTATTTGGGGTCTTTCCTGATTCCATATCAATTTTAGGATTATTTGTTCTAGCTCTGTGAAGAATGCTGGTGTTATTTTGATAGGGATTGCACTGAATATGTAGATTGCTTTGGGTAGTATCAACATTTTAACAATATTTGTTCTTCCTATCCAGGAGCATGGAATCTTTTTACCAATTTTTTGTGTCGTCTTCAATTTCTTTCATAAGATTTCTTTTTTTTTGTTGTTAAAAAAATTTTTTTTAACGTTTATTTATTTTTGAGACAGACAGAGACAGAGCATGAACGGGGGAGGGGCAGAGAGAGAGGGAGACACAGAATTGGAAGCAGGCTCCAGGCTCTGAGCCATCAGCCCAGAGCCCGACGCGGGGCTCGAACTCATGGACGGCGAGATCGTGACCTGAGCTGAAGTCGGACGCTTAACCGACTGAGCCACCCAGGCGCCCCTTTCATAAGCTTTCTGTGGCTTTCAGTGTATAGATTTTTCACCTCTTTGGTTAGATTTGGTTATATTCCTAGGTTATATTATGGTTTTTGGTGCAATTGTAAGTGGGATTGATTCCTTGATTTCTCTTTCTGTGGCTTCATTCTTGGTGTATAGGAATGCAACTGATTTCTGTGCATCGATTTTATATCCTGCAACTTTGCTGAATTCATGAATCAGTTCTAGCAGTTTTTTGGTGGAATCTTTTAGGTTTTCCATATAGAGTATCATGTCATCTGCGAAGAGTGAAAGTTTGACCTCCTCCTGGCCAATATGGATGCCTTTTACTTCTTTGTGTTGTCTGATTGCAGAGGCTAAGACTTCCAATACTATGTTGGATAACAGTGGCGAGAGTGGACATCCCTGTCTTGTTCCTGACCTTAGGGGGAAAGCTCTCAGTTTTTCCCCATTGAGGATGATATTAGCATTGGGTCGTTCATATATGGCTTTTATGATCTCGAGGTATGATCCTTCTATCCCTACCTTCTTGAGGGTTTTTATCAAGAAAGGATGCTGTATTTTGTCAAATGCTTTCTCTGCATCTATTGAGAGGATCATATGGTTCTTGTCCTTTCTTTTATTGATGTGATGAATCACGTTAATTGTTTTGCAGATTTTGAATGAGCCCTGCATCTCAGGTATAAATCCCACTTGGTCGTGGTGAATAATTTTTTTTAATATGTTGTTGGATCCGGTTGTCTAATATCTTGTTGAGGATTTTTGCGTCCATGTTCATCAGGGAAATTGGTCTATAGATCTCCTTTTTAGTGGGGTCTCCGTCTGGTTTTGGAGTCAAGGTAATGCTGGCTTCATAGAAAGAGTTTGGAAGTTTTCCTTCCATTTCTATTTTTTGGAACAGTTTCAAGAAGATAGGTGTTAACTCTTCCTTAAATGTTTGGTAGAATTCCCCTGGAAAGCCATCTGGCCCTGGACTCTTGTTTTATGGCAGATTTTTGATTAGTAATTTGATTTTCTTACTGGTTATGGGTCTGTTCAAATTTTCTATTTCTTCCTGTTTCAGTTTTGGTAGTGTATATGTTGCTAGGAATTTGTCCATTTCTTCCAGATTGCCCATTTTATTGGCATATAATTGCTCATAATATTCTCTTATTATTGTTTTTATTTCTGCTGTGTTGGTTGTGATCTCTCCTCTTTCATTCTTTATTTTATTTATTTGGGTCCTTTCCTTTTTCATTTTGATCAAACTGGCTAGTGGTTTATCAATTTTGTTAATTCTTTCAAAGAACCAGCTTCTGGTTTCATTGATCTGTTCTACTGTTTTTTTTTTTTTTGGTTTTGATAACATTAATTTCTGCTCTATTCTTTATCATTTCCTGTCTTCTGCTGGTTTTGGGTTGTATTTGCTATTCTTTTTCCAGCTCCTTAAGGCGTAAGGTTAGGTTGTGTATCTGAGATCTTTCTTCCTTTAGGAAGGCCTGGATTGCTATATACTTTCCTCTTATGACCGCCTTTGCTGCATCCCAGAGGTTTTGTGTTGTGGTGTTATCATTTTCATTGGCTTCCATATATTTTTTAATTTCCTCTTTAACTTCTTGGTTAGCCCATTTATTCTTTAGTAGGATGTTCTCTAGTCTCCAAGTATTTGTTACCTTTCCAAATTTTTTCTTGTGGGTGATTTCGAGTTTCATAGCATTGTGGTCTGAAAATATACATGGTATGATCTCAGTCTTTTTGTACTTAGGGCTGATGTGTGTCCCAGTATATGGTCTATTCTAGAGAACGTTCCGTGTGCACTGGAGAAGAATGTGTATTCTGGTGCTTTAGGATGAAATGTTCTGAATATATCTGTTAAGTCCATCTGGTCCAGTGTCATTCAAAGCCATTGTTTCCTTGTTGATTTTTTTATTAGATGATCTGTCCATTGCTGAGTGGGGTGTTGAAGTCTCCTACTATTATGGTATTACTATCGATGAGTTTCTTTATGTTTGTGATTAATTGATTTATATATTTTGGTGCCTCCACATTTGGCACATAAATGTTTACAATTGTTAGGTCTTCTTGGTGGATAGACCCCTTGATAATGATATAATTCCCTTCTCCATCTCTTGATACAGTCTTTATTTTAAAGTCTAGATTGTCTGATATAAGTATGGCTACTCTGGCTTTCTTTTGTTGACCATTGGCATGATAGATGGTTCTCCATCCCCTTATTTTCAATCTGAAGGTGTCTTTAGGTCTAAAATGGGTCTCTTATAAACAGCTTATAGATGGATCTTTTTTTCTTATCTATTCTGTTACCCTATGTCTTTTGATTGGAGCATTGAGTCCATTGACATTTAGAGTGAGTATTGAGAGATATGAATTTATTGCCATTATGATGCTTGTAGAGTTGGAATTTCTGGTGGTGTTCTCTGGTCCTTTCTAATCTTTGTTGCTTTTGGTGTGTGTGTATATATATGTATATATACATATATAGGGCTGGTTTAGCGGTCACAAACTCTTTTAATTTTTGTTTGTCTGGGAAACTTTTTCTCTCTCCTATTTTGAATGACAGCCTTGCTGAATAAATAATTCTTGGCTGCATATTTTTCTGATTCAGCACATTGAACATATCCTGCCACTCCTTCCTGGCCTGCCAAGTTTCTGTGGATAGGTCTGCTGCAAACCTGATATGTCTTCCCTTGTAGGTTAGGAACTTATTTTCCCTTGCTGCTTTCATGATTCTCTCCTTGCCTGAGTATTTTGTGAATTTGACTATCATATGCCTTGTTGATCGTTGGTTTTTGTTGAATCTAATGGAGTCCTCTGTGCTTCCCGGATTTTGATGTCTGTGTCTTTCCCCAAGTGAGGAAAGTTTTCGGCTATGATTTGCTGACATAACTCTTCTACACCTATTTCTCTCTCTTCCTCTCCTGGGACCCCTATAATTCTGATGTTGTTCCTTTTTAATGAGTCACTGATTTCTCTCATTCTTAAATCGTGCTCTTTTGCCTTAATCTCCCTCTTTTTTTATGCTTTATTATTCTTCATAAGTTTGTCCTCGATATCACTGATTCTCTGTTCTGCCTCATCCATCCTTACTGCTGCAGCATCCATTGGAAATTGCAGCTCAGTTACAGCATTTTTTATTTCATCCTGACTAGCTTTTACTTCTTTTATCTCCGCAGAAAGGGGTTCTAATCTATTTTGGGGGCGTCTGGGTGGCTCAGTCGGTTAAGCAGCCGACTTCAGCTCAGGTCATGATCTCTTGGTCCGTGAGTTCGAGCCCTGTGTTGGGCTCTGTGCTGACAGCTCAGAGCCTGGAGCCTGTTTCAGATTCTGTGTCTCCCTCTCTCTGACCCTCCCGTGTTCATGCTCTGTGTCTCCCTGTCTCAAAAATAAATAAAACGTTAAAAAAAATTAATCTATTTTGGACTCCAGCTAGTATTCTTTTTTTTTTTTAATTTTTTTAAATGTTTATTTATTTCTGAGACAGAGAGAGACAGAGCATGAGTGGGGTAGAGGCAGAGAGAGAAGGAGACACAAAATCAGAAGCAGGCTTCAGGCTCTGAGCTGTCAGCACAGAGCCCGATGTGGGGCTCGAACTCAAACCGTGAGATCATGACCTGAGCTGAAGTCGGTCGCCCAACCGACTGAGCCACCCAGGTGCCCCTTTTTTTTTTAATTTTTTAATGTTTATTTATTTCTGAGACAGAGCACGAGTGGGGGAGGGGCAGAGAGAGAGGGAGACACAGAATAAGTAGCAGGCTAGACTCTAGCTAGTATTCTAATCATGGTTCTAAATTCTGGTTCAGACATCTTGCTTGTATCTGTGTTGGTTAAGTCCTTGGCTGTCGTTTCTTCCTGCTCTTTCTTTTGGGACGAATTCCTTCGTTTTGTCATTTTGAAGGGAGAAAGGAATTAATGAGGTAGAAAAATTAAAATTAAAAAAATATTAAAATTAAAAAATTAAAAACAAACACACACACAAAATCGAATAAATGATGCTAGATCCTAGGTGTGTTTTTGTCTGGGTGTTGAAGGTGGCTTGATAGATTAGAGGAAAAAGGAGGGGGAAGAACAAGGGAAATTGTTTGAAAATTTGAAAAAAATACTGAAGTAGACTAAAATGAAATGATGGAAGTAAAATAGAATTTGAAAAAAGTTACACAAAAGTAAAAAGTATAGTAGAAAAAATAAAGAAAATATTTTTAATAAAAATTGAAAATAAAAATGAATTTTTTCTTTCTTTATTCAAGAAAAAGAAAAGAAACAAAAAAGAGAAAAAGAAAAAGAGAAAGAAAAAGAAAGAAAGAAAGAAGGAAAGAAAGAAAAAATAGAATAGTTGGACCAGCTAACATTCTGAAATACGACTGAAATTACTTCGATTTCACCTAGAAGTCAAACTATTAAGTGCTTTATAGTCTATAAACTAAGCAGGCAGTGAGACTTGTGTTCTTGAAGAGTGAGGTTGACACAGTTGGGCAGGTTTAGTGTAACAGCTCCGTTCTCCACCCGATGGCGCTGCTACCCTACTGCGGTGGATTGTTGTGGCACTTGTAGGTGCCTATGTGCATGCGCAGAAACGGTGAAAATGGTGTCACCCAGCTACCCAGTCTCTAGTAATGGAACTCCGTTATCCCCTATCAGCAATTGCACACCCGTCCTTCATCTTTGGCTTCTGCCCACTCCCCACTTCCACACTGTCTGTGACCACGCCCCAGGCAGCACCCCCTTCCCAAGTTTTGTCTCAGATGCAGCTGCCTTCCCTGGCCCCTCACTTCTGAGGGACTGTGGCTTTGACCTACTCTGCCCCTTACTGAGCAATGGCCAGGTGCCAGCTGCACCCAAAAATGCTTGTGGGACCGCACTGCTGTGGGTGCCCAGAGACTGCGGCCAGGTGCCAGCCCGCCCCAGAAAAAGTTCATGAGATAGTGTAGCAGCAGCCCTCAGGGATTATGGAAAATCACAGCACACATCTGGCACCAGGCTTCACCCCCAACGACCTTGTTCCAGCACCAGTGACTGTGGCTGTTCTTTGGGGTCTGCTGGGCCCAGGTGGCCTCAAAGCCTCCACCAAATGTCCTTCCAGCAGTGGAACCACTTCTCCCCGTGTGGCCTGAGAACCTCCTGGACCCCACTCTGCTCCTGGGGATTCGCCCTTCCCACCAGAGCACCAGGAGGTATTGAGCTGTGGAGATTCCAGACTCTGTGCTCCCCCTGTTCACAGTCTTAATGGAATTTAAACCCTCTGCTTTCTCCTTTCTCCCTTTTTAGTTCAGTCCCTGTGGCTGTTTCCACTTTTCCACTTTCTTTGCAGCTGCTTTTGGGGGGGGGCGGTGCTTTTCCTGAACTCTCTCCCCATCTCTGTCCTCTGTCCACAAGCAAAACATCTCCCTGTCCTCAGTGACTTCTCTCTCCCCAAGTTCACCTCTCCAAGCTGTGTACCTGCTGAATTCTGTGGTTCAGGTTGTGCAGATTGTTGTGTTAATCCTCAGATCAGTTTTCTAGGTGTTCAGGATGGTTTAGTGTTGGTCTGGTTGTATTTCATGGACGCACGACACACAAAATACTTCCATGTTGTCCCACCATCTCAGCTCCTCCTCTCCTCATTGGTTTTAATATAGGCATTTACAGCTATAAATATTCCTCTGAGTTCTGTTTTAGTTGCATCCCATAGATTTTGATATATTGTGTCTTCATTTTCATTATCTCAAATCATTTTCTAATTTCCCTTTTGATTTTTTTGACCCATTGGTTATTTACCATTGTGTTAATTTCCACGTATTTTTGATTACTCCAAATTTTTCCTGCTACTGATTTCTTATTTCTTTGTGGTCACAGAACATTCTTTATATTACCTATCCATTTATAAATATATTAAGGTGTGTGTGTGTGTGTGTGTGTGTGTGTGTGTGTGTGTGTGTCTTTTGTTAGAGAGGTATATTTCCTAGCATGTGGTCTGTCCTGGAGAATGTTCCATGTGACCTTCAGAAGTATATATCCTTTGGGTGGGTGAAGTGCTCTATAACTGGCTCTTAGTCTAGTTGGTTTATAGTGTTATTTTAGTGTTTCCTTAATGATCTTCTGTCTAGTTATTCTATGTATTACTGAATGTGAAGCTTTGAAGTCTTCAACTATTAACATTAAAGTATCTATTTCTCCCTTCATATCTGTCAGTTTTTGCTTTATGAGCTTTGGTGCTCTGTTAGCTGCACATGTTTATACTTGTTATATATTTCTCATGAATTGATACATTAATCGTTATAAATATCTTTTTTTATCTCTATTAACATTTTTAAGTTTTAAAGTCTGTTTTGTAGGGTGCCTGTCTGGCTTAGTTGTTAGCACATGCAACTCTTGATCTCAGGATTGTAAGTTTGAGCCCCACAGTGGATGCATAGATTACTTAAAAAATAGAATCTTAAAAAAAAAGTCTATTTTCTTTAATATCAGTGTGGTCATGCCACCTTTCTTGTTTTTGCATGTTTTCATGATACATCTTTTCCATTTTTTTTTTTTACTCCCAATCTACTTGTATCTTTGAATCTATAAAGTATGTCTTCTGTAGGCTGCATATAGATTTTTTATGTGTTTTTGTACAGTCTGATAATCTCAGACTTTTGGTTGGATTGTTTATTCCATTCACATTCAGTGATGTTACCCATATATAGTTGACCTTGAATTACATGGGTCCACTTATAGGTGTGTTTTTTATAAATACAGTACAATACTGTAAATGTATTTTCTCTTATGATTTTTAATAACCTTTTTTCTTGCTTTATTATAAGAATACAGTAGATAACACATATAGCGTATAAAATATGTGTTAATCAACTGCTTATGCTGTCTATAAGGCCTCTGGTCAATGGTAGTTTTGGGGGAGTCAGAAGTTATATGCAGATTTTCAACTGCATGTGTTATCCCTTCTCCCCCTATGTTGTTCATGGGTCAACCATAGCTGGATTTATTTTTGACACATTTACTTTGTATTCTCTGTATGTCTCCTGTCCTTTTTATTTGTCCTTTATTGCATTTTTTTTCCCTTAAGTGAATATTTTTAAATATAGCCTTTTAACTTTTTTAAATGATGTTTTCACTATACTTTTTGAGTATTTTTATTAGTGGTTTTCTAGGGCTTACCATATATATCTTATCAAAATCAGCTTCCAATTTATACCAGATTAATTCCTATTCAGCAGTATATAGACGTATTATTCCTGTATAGCACTGCTCCCTTCTCCTCCAACACAAAAAGTTATACACATTGCATCTTTTAATGTTATAAACCCAAAAATGTATTGTTATAGATACTACTTTACCATATGTAGTAATTTCTTTGGCCTCATACAACTGTGTTCCTATATACCTCATTTGCACTGGTATTGGCAAATATATCACATATATCTTATTTTTGTATGTTACTGGCCTAATGACATGTACATAGTGTTTCATACAGTTGATACTTATGTCAGTTATGATATCCAGGAAGAATATGCATTTATAATGACTTTTACTGGTGTTCTTGTTTTATTATGTGGATTCATATTACCTTCTGTGGTTACTAGCTTTTAGTCTTAAGAACTTACTTTCTTATTTTTTGTAAGGTACGTCTTTTAGGAGCAAGTTATCTCAGTCTTTGTTTATCTAGGAAAGTCTTTTTTTCATATAAAGTTTTGAAAGATAACTTGGCTGGATATGAAATTTTTGGTTGACAGATTTTCCTTCGAATATTTTGAATGTGTTATCCCATTCTTTTTTGACTTGTATCATTTCTGCTGAGAAGTCTGTTGTTAATCTTATTGGAGTTCCCTTGTAAGTAATGGGTTATATTTCTCTTGCTCCTTTTAAGACTTTTTTCTTGTCCTTGACTTTCTTCGTTTTTATTATGACATGTCCATTTGTAAATCTCTTTGTATTTATAATGCTTGGAGTTTGTCGATCTTCTTGGATTTTTTTTTTTTTTTTTTCAGTAAATTTGATAAGGTTTAACCATTTCTTTGAATGATTTTTTTTTCCTCTTCTTTCTATCCGCTCCTTGTGGTACTCATTACAAGTATGTTGGTGCATTTAATGATGTCATACATTCCTCTGAGGCTTTCTTCATCTTTCTTCATTCTTTTTACTCTGTTATCTCTGTCTTGATTTCTATATCTTGAAATTTGCTTATTCTTCTGTCAATTCAAATCTGTCGAAGCACTCTAAAGAGATTTTTTTGTTTTTTTCTGTTACTGTATTTTTTCAACCCCACAATTTCCATTTGGCTCTTTTTTGTAACTTCTATCTGTTTATTGATATAATTTATTTGATGCAATATTGTCATCATACCTTCCTTCTTTAACTATTGTTTTCTGTAGTTTTGAGAATATGTTCATAATCATTGTTTTGAAATCTTTTTCTGATAAATCAACATCTTATTATTCTCACAAGCTGTTTCTGTTGCTTGCTTTTTTTCCCTGGGTATGGGTCATGCTTTCTTGTTTGTTTGCATGCCTCATAATTTTTTGGTGGGAAATTGGACATTTCATGTAATATACTGTACCAGTCCTGGGCACTGGTTGTCCTTTACTGCTCCCTTTCAGGACTTGTTATGTTATTTGTTTGTTTATTTATTTATTAACTGGCTAGTCTATTTCACTTCCTACAGTGTTAAGTCTCTTATGTTGCTCCTCAGCGGCTTTGGATATGTCCATAGTTGCCCTGGGATGATAGTGATAATGGTAGGGCTTTCCTAAACTCTTTCTCTGACTTCACCCAGTTGTTGCGCTCCACTGATAGCTGGATAATTACCCTATTGTTTTTAATAATGCTTGGAGATATAAATTGCTCTATAAATGAATCCTGTCAAATTGTGTCTTCTTTGAAGGAATCATTTCTAAGGTCAGTGTTTGATATTTGTTCCAACCCCAGGAGGGCTTCTCAACTTATTTCCAGTTCTTTCCTGCAAACTAGCTGGCCTGCAGTTTAGCGTGTATCTTGAATCTCCTCCCAGTTGCCTTTCACCACAGTCTTTACTGTTTTGCAAACACACTTAGGCTTGAACTTCTCTACACTTTGTTGCAAATGAAATAAGTTCCTTTGGGTAGGGTTTAGAAGCTATCTGTTATGGCCTGCTTCCCCCTTCTGGCAAAGTCTCTGAGCCAGGGCTCTGGAGCTGGGGTGGTGATAATGAAAAGCTTCTCTCTGAGTGACCTTCTTGCTCCAGGAGGTGAATGCTTAGTGTAGGTGCAGTAGCCTGAGGTCTAGTCAGCTGCCAGTCCTGATGTGGAACCACGGGGGCAGGAGTGTTTAGGGCCTCATTATTTTCAGTGTGACACACTCAAGTTAGAGCTGTCATTTCACAAGTGGGGTCTGGGTGGAAGAAGGGAGCCTCCACCTAATAGTCATTCTCCTTTGGGACTTAGCCTCAGTAACAGGTGGCTGGCAGTAGTTCCCCTGAAAGAAAGCCCTTCTGGCTAGTAGCTGGAGGGAGAGGGAGCTGTTCTGGCTGTTGTAGTGTGGAGTGGCCTCTTGCTGAACTGAGAGGAGAGAGGTAGGAAGTGTTCTTGGTTCAAATATCACAGACTTTTTATCAAATTTTCATTGATTTTCTTGAATAGATACATTTTTTTCATTTGCTGTTTGTCCTTGGACCATTTCCAGAAACTTTAAATAGTTGTTGTTTTAACAGTTTTCATCAGTTTCGGTGGGAGCAGGTCAGCAGAACTCCTCACACTGTCATGCTGGAAGTAGATCCTTTTTTCCATAGGTTTTTAGTGTGAAGTGATAATGTGTTTAGGCTCAAAAAAGTTTGGGGAATGTTCTTTGATGTTCCCATAGTATCCTCTACTTACTCTTTTGTAAAATACATTATATTATCATTTCTTGTGTAATATAGTTCTTCTGCTAGAGCAGAGTTTTTAAAAATTTTTCAATTATGTTCCATAAGGAATATACATATATCCTATCTTGAACACATACATATATGTATTATTTTTTTACAAAAGTTTCACCAAGCACACTTGCTGTTTCTATGGATGATATACTGTAGTATTTTCTGTTCTGTCTTTTACTTCATTAAAAAAATTGCTTGGTTGCTATTAATTGATCTCACAACTTGCAATTTAAAAAACAGTCTCTAGACTAAGACTCCTTGAGGCAAAGGACTATGTTTAGGATTGAGATTTTATCACTAATTTCTGGCACAGTGCCTGGCACATGGTATCCACTTAACAAATGTTTCTTGAATGACCGTGTGAATGCTGGACTTCTCAGAGTTAAGTTAAGTTAAGTGTCCTGAGATGCCCTAAGAGAGGTTACAGCATAGAATTAGAACCCTCGCTTGACCCCTGAATCTCTTGACTAAGGAGTCCCTATAAATATCTCTCAGAAATGGTGCTTGGGAATTGTTTTAGCTGAATGAGAGTATGGTTTGGTAAATTTCTTTTTCCAATGCAAATAAAGGGTAAAACCCAGGAAAATACCATGTAAACATTTTGTACTTTCATTGGATCTTTTCTTCCCAGATACTTAAAGGAGGAAATCTGTACTATATGGAAGGAAGCATAGAAACGAGAAAATGTAGACAAAATTATGTGTGGACTAGTTTATTCTCAAAACTTAACTTTAGTTAACCAAATGTTACAATTATGCTATTTTAGCTAGCATAGATTTGTCAACATCTTTCCTCACAGTTAGTAGGCAAAGTAACTCATACTGTTTCTTAGTTATTTTTTTGAAATCCCCCCCAAGTGGATATAGTTAAACCTTTTGAAGATTGCCAGACCAAGTATAGTTCTTGGGGTATAACAAGGAATGAGCAGTAGAACTTTATTAAGACTTAGGCTATGTATATACATACATACATAATCAAGCTGTTACTTAAGATTACCTTGCCCCTAAATGAGTGGTCTTGAAGATGATGCAGGGTAGGGTAAGAGAAAGACCAGGTTCCCTGTGACAGAAAGAGAAGCATCTATTAGAGGAAAAGTTTAAAGAAAAGTCAGCTTGTGGAATTAATAATGCCGGAGGCCATATGGTACTGTTAGATTATCTGATAGTCTAAGTCAAGATGAGAACTTCTTTAAGAACAAACAAACAAAGCAACAAAAAAAACTTCATATGTTAGATGTGAGAGGAGATCTCCCCTCTGAAATTCTTAGTTGACATTGAAAATTGCATATTACTTGGGGGTAGAGTTAGGGGGAGAACCAATAAAAACTTTTGTATTTAATTTCCTGGTGGTTGAAGAGTTCACATTCTAGACTTGGAAGGAGATAATACCTCACAGTGCAACCTCTGTGAATTATCCTGTCTAGAGAAACCAAGCATCTGGCTGTATGAAATTGGAACTCAGAGAACTGATTAATTTTATTATATAGGGTGTGAGGGCTGTGGCTCCTGCCAGCTGTAGTTGAGATCTTTCTCAGTCTCCTCCTGATATTTCTGTTCTTTATGCCCACAGAGTTTAGAGTAGTTTTGAATTTTGTTGGTCCAGAGTAGCCCTGCCACCATGGCCTTTTTAAATACCCTTTTCTTACAGATGGGAGTGAGTGTGGTGGGTTTAGGTTTACAACCAAATTAAGCAGGAAGTACAGAGTTCCTATATATCCTGTCCCCCTCACATGTATAACTTCCCCACTGACATCCTGTACCAGACTAGTACATTTGTTGCAATTGATGAATCTACATTGACACATCATAATTATCCAAAGTGCATCGTTTGCCTTAAGGTCTTGAAGTGGTAACTCTATAGGTTTAGACAAATGAATAATGACATGTACCTATCATTATAGAATACAGATTGGTTTCACTGTCCTAAATATCCTCTGTACTCTTCCTGTTCATCCTCCCCTCCACCTCTGTGAGCCTTTTGCTTTTATTTTTAAAATTACTTATGGAACCAGTTCTGTTATAATTTCACTACTGTGTTGAACTGTAGAACTATATGTACTTTGACCATAATGTAGTTCAAAGAGTTGGTCCTTAACGTAAGGACTGCTGATATCTTCCTTTTATTCCTTTCTCTCCATTCTTTCTCCAAATGGTAGCATGTCAGCGTATATTGTATAAAAGAGATATGCTTTTATTTCCTGAGATTTCCTTGATGGTCTGCTAGTTAGAGGTACTTCTGGACAAGTGATAAAGTCTGATAATACAGCCCTAAGTAGCAAGGTTTTGCTCTAGCCCCATAGAGCTAGAAGAAAATTTAAAAATGGTTCCTGTTCTCTGTTTACAGGTTACAGTCACTTCTTGTACAGATCTCAAATACAGAAATGGTATGTTCTTCCTACATAACCTTACCTAAAAGAGCTATATATTTCTTGGGTACCTTAATGTACATGTTTATCATTTCCTCCCTGCTGCACCCCTTTTTGAAGAATCTGCCCAGACTTTACTACCCATTGATCACCAATCTTTGCCAGATGAGCAAGTGATCTGGTGGAAACCAATCTAGAGATTCCATTGGCTGAATTGAGCCCATTAGATTCTCTTCCCTGAAAATGGGGACCTTGAGATACTGAGTTAATGAAATGATGATGAATCTTTGTGCTGAAAGATCACCTAGAGCTGTGACCAGGCTCCAAACTATACCATAAACTTACATAACTTAACAACATGTGCAAACCAGGGGGATCAAAAGTCATGAGTCAGTAGAGGAAGGTGGTCTACACAGAGGAGCTGACAGTGGAGGACACATGTGAAGACCCATGAGCAATAGTGACAGGAGTTTCTAGTCCCAATTTTCATTTGGTCCAGCTTAACTTTGTTTTCTTTCCTTGAGTATCCTTGAGATCTTTTGTTGTAGCATTTTCATAACATTTCCCTTCCCCATTTGACTCAATCTCATTGTGTGGGTTTTTGTTTTACAACTGAGATGTAGTGCCAGTAGTAAAATAGATTCTTATAGAATTAAAATCTTGAAGACTCTGGATTGTAAGACACAAAGAGAGATAGAAAACCAAGGTTTGATTATCAGTGCAAAGTAAGTGTATATGGAGTAGCCTTTTGTCAATG
Organism: Panthera onca; assembly: GCF_046562875.1. Classification (NCBI taxonomy): domain Eukaryota; kingdom Metazoa; phylum Chordata; class Mammalia; order Carnivora; family Felidae; genus Panthera; species Panthera onca. The sequence goes on along the minus strand of NC_138351.1, from coordinate 30,048,205 downwards.
TTTTCTTTACCTGCTGGCGTTTATTAACTCATTCACTACTCTTCCATTTTCTAGGCTAAAGAATGCCTATATCATTTCATCTTTTCTCAAAACAGTAAAAATTTCTGTCCTTTTCTGCCTCTTGAGTTATCACAGTTTTCTTTAGTTTCTTTATATAACCTCAGGGAGATTGCTGAAGTAGGTGCTAGGAGACCTGGATTCTGTTCTTGCTGGGACTCCAACCAAATGGAGATAGTCTTAAGAAAGTACTTCAACGCTCTGCACCCTATTACCTCTTCTATGAAATGAAAGGGTTGGGCTGGATCACTGATTTCTACCTATAGCTCCTGGACTTCTTAAGGGTAATATTCATAGGCTGTGGGGCTTAGGACAGGGATGTAAATTTTGGGCATCACTATTTAGCCTACTACAAATGAGATGGCATAGTTAAAACCAGTTTTTAAACCTTTTTGTTCCATAGGATCACAAGAATACTTCCATTCTTTATCTGAAACATAATGTGGAAATACTATCTTATAGTGATTTACTTAGTGTGCTGTAGCATGAATCACTGCTTTAACCCAATCAGAAACCATTTTTGTCTCCCCAAAATCTGCTGGCTAGAAAATTACAAGTCTTGTTAGGAAGCAAGAAGGTAGATAATGGGTGCTAGACAGGTAACCACAAATGTCTACTACACCTAAAATTCTAATAAGGACCAAAAATGGGTCAAACCTGGCAGGCTTGCTAAATTTTGCTAGATCTCTGTTAGTGTATTCTAATATTATGGTCTTTTACCCAATATTATGCTTTAAAAAAAAAAATCCTAAGGGGCCATGAATCCCAAGTTGTTGGTTTTGTTGTTGTTGTTGTTTGCTATATTAATGCCAACTTACCAGTTGCTCCTTATCTTAGAATTTTTGTCCCTGCATAACTTCATTCTTTTTCAATAGGTCTCTTCCCTGAGATTTTCACATTCAGTAGATTTATCCTCCTTGCAACGCTCTTGGTTGCCCCTTGCCATGGGGCATTAGCAAACACACAGAGTAGTACAAACTGCATTTAGCATCGCTGTTTATGCACTAGAGAACTGTGACTGGAGTTTTTATAAGTGTTTTTACCCCCTTGTGAGGTAATTGAAATAGAATACAGACATTTATTTTGTTTCGAAGTTTCTGTGATTTACATATGAACAAATCTATACTTCTGTAGGTATCAGATGACTGGTATTTTGGGGGGTATATGTTTTTCTTCCTTGACTGTGCTGTGTAGAGAGATCTTTTCCCTATTTTCATGAGAGTGCTCTGGGTGTAATGGAAACCCTCACTAGGACTGGATGAGAGGGTGTGCAACATGATTGGGAATAAACACAAGCTGCTGCTTTTTTTTTTTTTTTTTTTTTAAATTTTTTCTAATGTTTATTTATTTTTGAGACAGAGAGAGACAGAGCATGAACAGGGGAGGAGCAGAGAGAGAGGGAGACACAGAATCTGAAACAGGCTCCAGGCTCTGAGCTGTCAGCACAGAGCCCGACGTGGGGCTTGAACTCACGGACCGTGAGATCGTGACCTGAGCCGAAGTCGGACGCTTAACCGACCGAGCCACCCAGGCTCCCCAAGCTGCTGCTTTTTTATTACAGCTAAGGCATAGTAGAGGTCATGCATATAATGGCTCATAAATAGAGTGCCCTCCAGCAGATCGATAAAGTATAACAAAGCGAATGACATACAGGCTAGAATTTATACGAATTGTTCAAGTCAGTCTATGTCAGCGTTCTTGTAATTGGCAATACCTTGGTGTTTCACACAAGCCATAAAGGGCTCTAGAAGGAACTCTTGGTTTTTTTTTTGTTTGTTTGTTTGTTTGGTTTTTCTTTTTTGCCATGGTTTTAGTTGTATTCTATATGTGTACAGCATAGCAGAAACAATCCACTCTACCCTGAGTGTTACTTATCCCATAAATCATCTTCCCTACATACTATTTCCTGTTTACTAATAGATTATTTGGCCGCCAGCTTTGCTGGTGTAGAACCTTTATGTTCATCTTAAACTCCTTCAGGGTGTGTGGGGGGGTACTATATTATAACCATCTTTGAGTGAATTGAAAAAGCACAATTCCCCATTTGGGCTTAAAATGAAAGACTTAACTGAGGGACTTGACTTTACATATATCCTTCCCAGATCTGTTAGAACTACTGCAGCTTCTCCCCTTGAGTTCTTCTCAGCCTCTTGGAAAACCAGTAGGGGACAAGATCTAGAAGTAGCAGTATTCACTAAGATAACTGAAGATGCATAGGAGGGAAAAGAGGACATTGTACTGGAAAGATTTGTTTTACTATGGTTATTAAAGCAAAAATGGGAGGAGCAAGGAGAAGGCATACTGTTTCTTTCTGAGGAGGTTAAAGTTTTAAGAGAAAGAGACAGCCAGTTATATTGAAATAATTTGACATCCATCCCTCCATGGTCATATTTTTTTGAAGCCAGGGTAGACAGTTGGGTAGAGGTAGGTATATATAACCCTTTTTTTAAACAAATGGACTAACCCTTTTAACCCTTGGAACTATTTCAGTAGGTGGTGCTCTTGTGCCATAACGTAACATAGTTTTTAGAGAGGTTCTGAGACCACGGTGGGTAGTTCTAGGGCCCTTGTCCCTGTTGATCCTGTGGGTCACTGCCAAGTGCATCACTTGGATAGCAGCATATGGGTGCTTTTTGTGAGAGATTTTTCCTTTGTCTGGAAATGAGGTGAATTCAGGTCTGTACCTTCTCTAAAGCTACCTGAGCTCTGCTTTCCAGGAGAACCTAACTGAGGGGTTTACTAACCTTTCAAAAATGTTGTGCCTCTAGTTTTTATTCAAACAGCCATGATATGTGTTGTGTTACCAGTTTTCTATGACCATTTTTTTTTAATTGTAAATCATCGGTGACTTCCACATCAAGTTCCTTTCCAGATAACTCAGGCTATCATTCTTGTTTCTTTGTTTTCCTTTCCTTTAGCTTCAGTAAAGGAAGTTTATTAAATTTAAATAGTTAAATTTAAATGTAAAATTAAATGCAATAAAATTTAATATGTGGTAGAGAAATTTGTAATTGATGAAGAAATATGGATGAAAAACATTGAGTTCAAATAGCAGCCAGTGATAACTATAGCTGAGAGTGAACCTGGTTGGCATCAGTCCTTTGCCTCACTTCTTTTGCTTATATATTGAGATCTTTTGTTCGGAGTTGGTTGCAATATCATGATGGTGAGCAAGGTATCCAGTAAAGTCCACATTTGGTGCTGCTGGCAGAAGTGTAGTGGGCAAGGAAGAGAAATTTAAATCCAGCTATCCAAGCAGGACAAATCTCTTATTGCCAGTAGTTGCCAAAAATATTTAGGGTTCTGCTTTTTCAGGAAGTTTCTTGGGGTTGTCTCTAAAAGTGAAAAACAGTTGCTTCACCTTATGTTTACCAGCCATTAAGTAAGAGGCAAATGCTTGCTGGGTGTGCTCATCTGAGCTGCTGGTTCCTGTTGTCTCCCCATTGAACTTAGCTGGCCCTGACTGCAGTGCTGGCAGCCAGCCTCTTGAGATTCATGACCCAGCAGATCCAATGGTTGTTCAGGACACTCTCTTGTAGCTTTTGAGATTTTCTTTTTATAATTAATACTTTAACTTGTGTAGATTTGTTAATGACTTATTTAGTTATCTGCTTGTTTTTTAAAATTATCTTAGTATTCAGAATGTGCTTTTAATCTGAGAACTCAGGTATTTCTTGAACATTCTTAGCTTTTATCTCTAAATATTGCTTCTCTTCTGAACTCTCTTCACTTTCTTTTTCTGTGACACGTCTTAGGTGTTTGTGGAGCTATCACTCAGGTTTCTTAACTGCTTTTCATTTTTTCTCTTTTTTTTTCTGGGCTGCATTCTGAGTGAATTCCTTAATATTATCTTCAGATTGACCAAGTCTTTCTTCAATTCTGTTCAGTCTGAGGTATCTTGTTTACTGAGTTTTTAAACTTTTATGACTAATCCTTCACATAATTTCTAATTGATTCTTTTTAACCATCTCTTATTTTAATTCTGCCTTTTTGTTTTATAATTTTTAATTATTTTTCAATTAGCTTTCTAAAAGCATCTTAAATATACTTATTTTATTGGACTATTTTGTAATATTAATTTCATCTGAAGTGAATTAGTGGCCTGATGACTCATTTTGTTAGTTGCCTTTATTAGCATTAGATTTCTTCATGTACTTTAGAACTTTGGTTGAAGGGCATGATTTGTTTGAGATCTCTTTTGTATTGTTTTTATTCATTTACTTATTTTCCATTTTTTTCTTCTTTTCTCACTCTTTGTAGCTATTTTGGAGTTGTCTTGGGTGGCTTCTACAGAGCCCCAGTCTAGACCTGCAGTGGTGGTTTATACTTGGGCAATCACAGGCTGTTTCATTGGGTTCCTGATCGCTGGCTGGCCTGTGTTCTCCTTCCTCCTTATGTCACTGCTCCATATGAAACAAGGAGCTGCCAACCTTCTTTCAGGAATGGAGGGGTCTCCTCCTCCAGTTATCACTTTGACTGTGCTGTCACACAGCGATGCTAGGTCTGACTCTTTCTTTTGTGGATTATGTTTGGCCTCAGAACTGTGTAGGATTCATATTTCCAGTTTTAGTGCCTGAATTGTGACCTTAGAAGGCTCAAGCCTTTCAGCTCGAGGACTTTCCTCTTTGAGTTTCTGCCCCATGTCTTTTTTACAGCAATAGTTATATTGTTTGTTAGCTTGCCTGCATCCTTTTGGTTTTCCCTTCTTATGTTTCCCCTCTCTGTGCTATATGTTTGGAGTAGAGAGGATCCATCAGAGTAAATTTACTGTGCCATCTTAACTGGAAGTCATGTGGGCTGAGGGATTAAAGGAAATAAAGTGAGATATTTGGTTTTACATAGCACTAAAAGCTACCCACAAAAATGCTTTTTTGTGTGAGTTCAGTGACCCATAGCATACGGTTATTTAAACTTCTCCTTCAGAGCCTTGTAGACCCCAAAAGATGAGTAGGATTAAGCAGGTGGGATTTATTAGGATTCTATGTTTCTCTGCAAGGATTTCACCTTTTATTTTTCATTTGGATGGTAATTTAAAAATCCAATTGTTCCCAAACACCTAAATGCCCACAATTCTAACTAAATAGTGTCTTAAGATGTCAGTGCCTGCAGCTGTGTTTGTAGTGGCACTAAATAGCACTACTTTTAGATATTGAAAACAAACAGAGGTAAAAAGGTAAATAATACGTTCGAGCTGAGTGAGAGATTGCTGTTTCACAGTAGTTCAAAAAGAGAAAAGGGCGAATTTAGGCATCCCCACATATGGTAGGACCAGCAAATAACAGAAGCTGCTGGTAGCTTTTGGTAGCCAGTACCAAGTTTACATGACCAGTCCAAGTGAGATTCAGTAACCTGAATCATTGATCACATTGGATTCATTTTGTTGATTGAAATTTTATTCATTTTGTAGATTTGTTGGTAATTGTGCGTGTAAAGATTTTGTAGATGTATAAGAGCTATATAAGCATAATGGTTTTACTAGTTTTGTACTTATTAGTACAGGATAAAAATTCTTTTTCAGTTAGCTTTTTAAAAGTATCTTTAAATTAGCTTTTATTTTATTTTATTTATATATATATATATATATATATATATATATATATATATTTAACATTTATTTATTCTCGAGACAGAGAGAGACAGAGCATGAACGGGGGAGGGGCAGAGAGAGAGGGAGACACAGAATCGGAAGCAGGCTCCAGGCTCTGAGCCATCAGCCCAGAGCCTGACGCGGGGCTCTGGGCTCGAACCCACGGACCGTGAGATCGTGACCTGAGCCGAAGTCGGACGCTCAACCGACTGAGCCACCCAGGCACCCTTAAATTAGCTTTTAAAAAGCATCTTTTAAAAGCCGTCTAAAACAGCTCTGAGAGCCCCCAGCAGTTTTTTTCTTCAAGTTTGAGAAACAGGCATCAGGGGTAACTTAACTCTTCCTATGCAGTGTAGGAACATCCTGTGTTTGGTTTTTATGTTTTTGCCTGGCTCACCCCTGCTCATACTTCATGGTTTTACTTAGCTTAGGCATCCTTTCTACCTGGAAGCGTCTGACACCCCCGTGCCAGGTGAAATGCCCCTACTCAATGTTCCTTGTAGCACCCTGTTTCCTTTTTCCCAGCCCTTCCCCTAAGGGATTATGTTTTTTCTGTTTATAGATCCTGATTTTCTCATTAGCAACAGGTTGCTTGAGAGCAACGAATTATACTGCCATCTTTTTACTTTCAATGTTTTTGAGAGTTTCTGTCATAAAGTTGTCTCCCAATAAATTTGTGGGATTTTTTGTTTTTGTTTATTTAGTAATAAATTATGAGTACAACCAAGGGTGGGAAGAGGCAGAATAACTTAGAGCTGAGTCACCAGTGACAAAGGTAAGAAGATTTCTAATATTTTAATATCTAATGTGCCCCTCAGCCCATTTTTTAAACTTGTGGTCTCATTGAACACCACAGTCTTGCTGTAAGATAAGACAGTTGAGGACAAGAATGCAAGGAAAGGAAATAACCACTATTTATTCCTAACAGAATGTATGTGGGAAGACTGGCATTTAAAAAAATTTTTTTTTAATGTTTTTTGTTTTATTTTTGAGAGAGCGAGACAGAGCACAAGTGGGAAGGGGCACAGAGAGAGGGAGACATAGAATCAGAAGCAGGCTCCAGGCTCTGAGCTGTCAGAACAGAGACCGATGTGAGGCTTGAACTCATGAACTGCGTGATCATGACCTAAGCTGAAGTCAGATGCTTAACTGACTGAGCCCCCCAGGTGCCCCAAGACTGGTATTTTTTTGAGTCCCATTCGTTGCTCTTTGGTGCTCTGATGGAGAACAAAGTCAGGGGTCTCTGTCTTAGTAGATCCAAAAAACACACACTATCATGAAGGGGTGTTTCTCCTTGGAAGCTAGGTCCAGAGAGCAGCTCTTTTCTTCACATGACTGGGGACATGGGCTGGAGAACGGACCTCCATAAATCCCTAGACAGTTATCTGCTAGATTAAATTTCCTTAATTCTTTGCAAAGTCATCTGAGGAGTGCGTACACTCTGCACCTGGATTGCAGTTGACTCCTCTGATTCCTTAGACCTAGATTTTGTTTATGACTGAGGTTTGTTTGAAATTATCTGCAAATTTCACGTCTGTGTTTCTGATTAGACCATCTCGAGGAGAAACACTGCTGACTCAACAGAGAAAAAGCCAGCTCCTCCTAGTGGAACTTTTCTTAAAACCTCATTGTTTTTAGAGGGAAAATATCATTTCTTACTTAAGCCCTTCATGTGGAAACAAGAATATATTATTGTGATTTTTTAAAAGTTACAAACACAGGGGCAAATTGATCACTCTTACTTAGTGAAGCAAAGAAACATTACTTTTTAGTAAATTAAAAATACTGGTATCAGGCTTTCAGTAAGGCAGAGGAAGAATGTTGTCAACCTTAAGCATAGTTGAACATAAATTTCTTAATTTTAGATTTGATTATATTCCTGGAGGTTTTAAATATTTCCTGATAAGGGCATTGTGCCCCTAGTTGATGACATTAATTGAAGGCTAGGTATTTAATTTGTCTTTTTCTTCTTTCATAAAGTGTATTTTGTAGCATTCTGTCCTTAAATCTGTTTGGTGCTTACTTCATGGGAGAAGTGACTTCAGTTGATTCATGCTCAGAGGAAATGGAAAAAAAGTAGTGTTTTTTTTTTTGTTTTTTTTTTTTTAATCAGGTTGCTACTTTGATTATGGGCCATATTTGGCATGTATAGACTTAACCTCTCATACCTCTGGCTTGGAGATGGGACAGACCAAAGGAAAGCAGTTTCTAACTTTTTTGGCCCCTGACAGGTATGATACACATCCATTTTGATACCACAAGGTTTTAAATGAGCTTTGTTTGAAATGTTGACAATCTGGGAGCTACACGGGCTTCCATCAACACAAAATCAGTTCAAATATTATCTTAGTCTCTCCTCTGCAGTAGCCTTAGTGGGTTTATATTCACACATTTGTTAAATATTTATTGAGTTTCTGTGTGCCAGGTACTGTGTACAGCAGTGCTTTTCGGAACTCCTAGGTTCTGAGGAGATATACCAGTTAAGATGTGTTTGACCGCAAGTAACAGAAAACCCAACAAAAGGTGGCTTAAACCAAAAGGAAAATAAAATTCCAAGGTTGACTACTTTATTGCCTCAGCTGTGCTCTCAGGCTTACTTACTGCTGGGTCCCAAGGCAACTACTGCCATTCTAAGTGTCACATGGAGACCACAGTGTCTACTATGAAAAAAATGTGAATTTATTCTAGGTTGAGAAAGACTCTGTCAGAAACCTTCCAGCCCGAAGCTCAGTTCTCATTGTTCTATGTAGACTAACATTGGCTGTTCCTGCAGTTGGTAGGAGGGCAAATGGAAATGCCATGACTGGTCTGCATACACCAGCCATTCTCAAAATGTGACTCAGGAAACCTTGGGTATCCCTGATTCCCTTTCACGAGGATCATAGGACAAAACTATTTTCATAATAATGTTAAGACATTATTTGCATTATCCACTCTCATTTTCTCACTAATCGACCGTGGAGTCAAAGGTTACATGACGTATGATGATCTCATTGCTCTAGCAGCTAATGGAATGTATGTGTGTATAGTTTTGGGTCTTAAATTTTTTTTTCAGGTTTAATTTCTAATGTGGTAAATATTGATAAATATAACCCACATTAACAAAAGCCTCTCAGTAATGTCCTTAGTAATGTTTAAGGATATCAAAGGATCCTGAAAATGTTTTTGATTTGCTGGTCTACATTAATCAAGATGTTCACCCACGGCGTTGGGGCACATCCCAGCTTCCCCAAGACTCATGCTGTGAGATTCCTCAATAAACTGATTCTGTTAACAAAGAAGCAGTTGGAAGGGTTAGGGCTGTCAGGTAGACAACCAGCATTGTGTGCAGGACTATTCTGAGGAGGGGCTTGGAGAAGAGGACATGGCAGGGACATAGGATATACTCCAGGCCCTGCTTTGACCAGAGCCACTCCAAGTCTGTGTTTATTTTTGTAATTGTAGCACAATATACGTGGCATAAAATTTACCCTTTTAACTGTTTTTTAAATATATAGTTTAGCAGCATTAATTATATTCATAGTGTTCTGCAACTATCACCACCATCCATCTCCAGAACCTTTTCATCTTCCCAAACAGAAACTCCGTATCCATTAAATAATAATTCCCCACCCAGCACCTGACAGCCACCATTCTGTTTTCTGCTTCTGTGAGTTTGACTACTCTGGGTATCTCCTATAAGTGAAATGATATAATACTTGTCCTTTCATGTCTGGGTTATTTCTCTTAGCATAATGTTTTCAAGGCTCATGCATGTATGTATCAGAATTTTCTTCCTTTTAAGGTTGAATAATATTCCATTATATTTATTTTGTGTATTTATTCATCTCTTAATGGACATTTGTGTTGTTTCCACCTTTTGGCTGTTGTGAATAATGCCAATATGAACATGGGTATGCAAATACCCATTTGAGTTCCTATTTTCAAATCTTGTGTGTGTGTGTGTGTGTGTGTGTGTGTGTGTGTGTAAGTGTATAAAGAGAAAGAGAGAGGTGGAATTGCTGGGTCCTTTGGTAATTCAGTGTTTAACTGTTTAGGATCCGCCATACTGTTTTCCACAGCAGCTACACTATTTAGTATTCCCACCAGCAATGTGCAGGGGTTTGGTTTTTCTATACTCTCACCATTACTTGCTATTTTTTGTATTTTCTAAGTAAGTCACCCTAATGGGTGTAAAATAGTATCTCATTGTGGTTTCGATTTGCATTTCTATAATGATTAATGATTTGAGCATCTTTTCATATGTTTCCTGGCCATTTTATCTTCGAGAGATACCTATTTAAGTCCTTAGTCCAGTTTTTTAAAACTGGGGGTTTCTTTCTTCCTTTGTTTCTTTCTGTCATTGCATTGTGGGAGTTCTTCATATATTCTGGATATTGATCTCTTCTTTCATATATGATTTCCAGAGGTCTGTCCATTTTATATGTTGAACTTTTATGGAAGGTTTCATTTTAGGGGTGCCTGAGTGGCTCAGTTGGTTAGGCATCTGACTGTTGATCTCAGCTTAGGTCTTGATAGCAGGGTCATGAGTTCAACCCCTGCATTGGGCTCCACACTGGGTATGGAGCATACTTAAAACAAAAAGAAAACAAAAAAACCCCAAGGTTTCCTTTTACTAAAGATTTTTTTAAAAAGCTTTAAAGCTCTGTGCCATTGTTGCCATTCTCACTTTTGTGACCTCATCCTAGATGTTTACCTGCTATACTGGTTTAGAAGATATGGATGGTAGGACTTGGATAATTACCTCATATTATAAATTACTTGGTAATTTATAAGAACTACTTTTGAATTTCTCACACTATTCAAAATGTAGCCCTGGCTACTCTTACTTGTGTACATGGCTTTATAGGTTACCAACTATTTGCCATGGAAGAAAACAATGATGATTCAGACTAAATGATTTTTAAAATATTTTTCCTTTACATCTGTGGCAATCGTAGCCTTTGACAGGACTTTACAGGCACCAGATTCCTCACCATATCAGCTGATTAAGGAGTCTTTTTAGACTCTTCATAAAATCTAAAAACAGTTGAATTCTAAGTTGTCTCTAGATGGGACAGCCTTTTGAGACACAGAAGTGCCTTCAACAGCAGTACTAATGGAGGATCAGAAAATTGCAGGTTAAATTATAGAAGGGATTTTTCCATCCTGAAACTTCGTAAATTAGGAGAGGATAATAATGTCACATAATGTCAAATGAGAGGCTGGAGTTGCTGGCTCATGTATTACTGGTCACTTCCAGTGCTGTGGTAGACTGGACATCTTGCATGGGCCTGCCTGGGCCTGCAGGGTTTACTCTTTGAAGTCAGGGCTGCTTAAATGTTCAGTGTCAACATGGAACTTTGGGAACCCACCTTGCTTTCTGAAAGTTAATTTGAGAACCACTGGTCTAGGGGCTGTCCCTTGCTAGGGGCTGTTGTCTTAACAGTTGATTTCTAAAGTAAGGGAAATGGGGGGCTCACGGGTCGCTCAGTCAGTTAAGCATCTGACTTCAGCTGGGGTCATGATCTCACAGCTTGTGAGTTTGAGCCGCGCATCGGGCTCTGTGTTGACAGCTCAGGCCCTGGAGCCTGCTTTGGATTCTGTGTCTCCTTCTCTTTCTCCCCCTCCCCTGCTCGCTCTCTCTCTCTCTCTGTCTCTCTCTCTCAAAAGTAAATAAACATTAAAAAAATTTTAAAAAAATTAAGAGAAATGGTGTTGTTTTGTTTTTCAGTGAATTCAGATACTTTGCCGCAGTTTGTAATGACAGGCTTGTTTCTTTCTTCTTAATTATTTTCTTCAGACACTGCTCAAGTGTTGTTGTGATACTTTTATTTCCTTTATCACCTCTCATGAATTGTGCTTGGTAAACTCCATGTTCTTTGTGAAGCACATTTCCATGAAGTTTTTGAATATCCTTTTCCCAAAGAATGTAAATCACCAAAATGGGGAACCTTTTAGCACTGAAGCATTACCTTTTTCACCCGCTGTACTGTGAATCCAAGCCATGCTATCCTAGCAACTCAGACTGTGAACTCTCATGGACAGTGGTGTATCTTTGTGCCAAGGTGATTTGAGTTCATAAAACAGTACTTGCAAGCAGTAGAGTAACTTTCAAGCAATTTAAAAATGACAGAAGAGGGGAGAGACAGTGATTCTAAGCAGACACAATTTTGAACCAGCCCTGTTTCAGTGTCTCTGATTGCTAGCTCTGATGGCTGGATTTCCCTGCCACTTCATCCCCCTTCCTTCTGCCTCCTTCTGTAGGATCTCCTCTAATAGCGGGAAACAAGGATGTGAACAAGCACATGGGCATCCTTCACTGGATAGTGGTTTGCACGCAGGTTTAGGACATTTTTTATGTTTTCTCTATGGCAATTTCTGAAGACCATTTTATTTTCTCCTGGAAATATACAGTGAGGGGACTAAGACCTTTTGTTATTTTTAGTCTGTATATGTGGAGAACATGAAATCCTGGTTTTGATTCCTTGGGACTGGGTAAATGTGCCAAAAGAGAAATAACTCAAGAAATGGAAAATGGGGATTTCCTTCCAACTTTCCATGCCATTTGCTTTTGCTACATTAATATATACAGTTTGTGTACAAAATGCTTGTTAAAATCCCAAGTTTTAAGGAAATAATGTGATTGACATCCACCTTTTTTTAAATGCTCTTAAAAGATGCTTAAACAGTATTTCTCTAGTTGCTCCTCTGAAATGGATATGGGCATAGACATCCATGTGAGGGCATGCACACTAAGCAGAGTCCTAAGAAAGTCAAGGATTTGGTATCAATCAAAAAATGTATAGTCAGATCTCAGTTGTCTAATAAGTGTGCAGATGAACTAGGATAAAGAAATTAATGCATTTGTGGGGCGCCTGGGTGGCGCAGTCGGTTGAGCGTCCGACTTCGGCCAGGTCACGATCTCGCAGTCTGTGAGTTCGAGCCCCGCGTCAGGCTCTGGGCTGATGGCTCAGAGCCTGGAGCCTGTTTCCGATTCTGTGTCTCCCTCTCTCTCTGCCCCTCCCCCGTTCATGCTCTGTCTCTCTCTGTCCCAAAAATAAATAAAAAACGTTGAAAAAAAATTAAAAAAAAAAAAAAAAAGAAATTTATGCATTTGTGAAAAAAGTTAAAATCGCCATCAATCTGAAGAATCCTGTCTTTTTTATGAGGCATGCTTTTTTTTTTTTTTTAAAGCTGCCTGGACACCGCCTTATTTTATCTGCTTGAGTACAGACCTCTCACTAGTTATCCTTCCCTGAGTGATGAATTGGATGTCTCTTCCTCCTTATGACAATAGCCCTCTCAGGGCAAAGCAGTAGCCACATAGCTTGGGGAAAGTGGGAGCAGATAGAGAAGCCTGTGGATTTACTTCTCCTAGGAGCCGGGGCTAGGAAGATGGAGCCGTTATTTGAGGATGGGAAGGAAGAAGAGAAAACAAACCCTAGGTTTGTATTGCTGGCTAGTTCTGATAGTTGTAATATTTTCAGAGACTCAGCTAGAAAATAGAAAATACTTACAGAATTTTTTGGTAATTAAAATTTTTAATTGTATTCATCAAGTATTTTATGTATTGATTAGCATTTATAAGCCATGACAGCTTTTATTTTTTCTTTTGAGGTAATATGTGTGTGGTAAATGTATATCTAGAAGTTAGAGAATTTGTGTGTGTGTGTGTGTAATGGAAAATAATACATACAGGAAAGCACATAAACATGACTTACAGTTTTTTAATTATTAAAATGTTAACACACACGTTAGTGGCATCCAGGTCAAGAAATAGAATATTGCCAGCATCTTGAGAGCCCTTCATGTATACCTTCCCGATAGTACTTCTTCTCTTCTTCTAAAGGTAATAGGTTTCCTGACTTTTCAGAGTAATCACTACACTTTAGTTTTACCTGATTTTGAACTTTATGTAAATGAATCACATCTTATATATTCTTATGGGTTGGTTTCTTTTTCTCAACATTATGATTGAAAATTCATCTCTATGCCTGTGGTAGGTCCTGCATTGTCATTGCTGCATAGAGTTCCCTTATATGAATATATCACATTTAGTTTATTCATTCTACTCTTGACTGGCATATGGGTTCTTTTCAATTTGGGTCTGTTATGAATAATGCTGCAGTGAACATTCTGCTAGTGTTCATAAACACTTAACAAGCTTGGAGTGTTCTTTGAGGGAGAGTTTGTAATTTGTGGATTTTTGTATGATTATGATTTACTGAGAGAGATGTGTGAAAATTCCCAGTATGAATGGAATACTTTATTTTTATAGTTACATCAATTTCTGTGTTATATTTTGAGCTTTATAGTTTGTTTTATATTTCCATATTACTGGAGCATACAAATTTACAATTGTTTAATCTTCCTGGTGAATTGAACACTTTATCATTATGAAGTGACCCTCTTTACCTCTGGTAATTCTTTTTGCCCCAAAGTGTATTTGAATTGATATTGTTTTTTTATTTGATTCCTTTGGTTAGGTTTGTATGTTGTTGTTGTTGTTGTTGTTGTTTTCCTATTTTCCTTTTAGCCTCTCTGAATCACTATATTCTTATGTTTTAGATGTGTGTTTTATAACATGTAGTTGTTTCTTTTTTTAATTCAAAACTGATATCGTTGTCTATAATGGCCCAGTTATGGAAACAGCCCAAGTGCCCATCAATTGATGAATGGATAAAGAAGATGTGATACACACACACACGCACGCACGCACACACACGCACATGCACACACTGGAATATTACTCAGCCATGAAAAAGAATGAACTCTTGCCATTTGCAGGCTAGAGAGTATTATGCTAAGCAAAATAAGTCAGAGAAAGATAAATACCATATGATTTCACTCATATGTGGAATCTCAGAAACAAAACAAATGAGCAAAGGGGAAAAAAACAGAGACACAGACTGAGAAACATACTCTTAACTACAGGGAACAAACGGATGGTTACTAGAGGGGAGGTGGGTTGAGGATGGGTTAAATAGGTGACATGATTAAGGAGTACACTTATGCTGAGCACCAGCTGATGTACAGAAGTGTTGAATCACTGTATTGGACACCTGAAACTAATTATTTCCCTGTATGTTAACTGACTGGAATTTAAATAAAATCTTAAATAAAATAAAAAAAAATAAAAAATAAATAAAAAATAAATTTAAAAAGTGAAAAACCTGATAATCTTTGGGATGTACTTGGGAATTTAAGTCATTGGCATATTGTATAATTACTGATATATTTTAGTTTAAATCAACCATCTTACTGTGCACTTTTTTTAAATTCTTTTTAAAGTTTATTTACTTATTTTTTCAGAGAACACGTGAGTGGGGAGGGGCAGAGACAAAGTGAGAGAGAGAATCCCAAACAGGCTCTGCACAGACAGTCCCAGTGTGGGTCTCTAACCCACCAACTGTGAGATCATGACCTGAGCCAAAATCAGGAGTCAGATGCTTAACCAACTGAGCCACCCAGGCACCCCTGTGGTTTTTTAAATCTTGTCCATTCTGTATTCCTTTTTCTCTCCAATCTTGCCATTTTTTTACTATAAATTTTTCTCCTTTGATAATTTGGAAATTATATACTACCTGTTGATATTCTATTAGTGGATATCCTAGAAATTATAGTATGCATACTTGAATTATTTAGCACTTTTATCTTCCTTTTCCTGGAAAATGCAGGGACTTTAGAACTCTGACTCTATTTTTCTCCAAGTATGCTATTGCTTTTATATATTTTAATTTCTGTATATATTTAAAAACCCCAATGACACTATTCTTATTTTATATCATAAATGTTAATTTAAATTTTTTCATGTATCTACCATTTTTGTTGTTTTTCATTTGTTCTTATGCCTGCAGAATTCTGTCTGGGATCATTTTCCATTTTCCTGAAGAGCATCCTTTAGTTAGATTAGGCTTACTGGCATCAAACTCTCTCAATGTGTCAAAAGATTTTATTTCACTTTATCTTGAAGAATATTTTAGTTAGGTATAGTATTCTAGGTTGGCCATTTTTTTTCCCCTTTGTATTGAAGGTATGTTTTCTGGCCATCTTGCTGTATTTTTATGTATCTTACCCATTCTTCTGTGTTTTCCATTGTTTTTACTTTCCATGTGAATTCTGGGTAGTTTCTTCTGATGTATCTTCCAAGTCCATTAATTCTATTTCCAATTGGGTCTGATCAGCTATTAAACCCATGTGTTGAATTCTTTTTTTAAAGTTTATTCATCTATTTTTAAGAGAAAGAGTGAGCGGGAGAGGGGCAGAGAGAGGGAAAGAGAGAATCCCAAGCAGGCTCCATGCTGTCAGTGTGGAACCTGATGTGGAGCTCAAACCCATGAACCATGAGATCATGACCTGAGCTGAAATCAAGAGTCAGTCGCTTAACCGACCAAGCCACCCAGGCGCCTCTTCATCTGTTGAATTCTTAATTTCAGTTCCTTTTTTCTTTTCTTCCAGTTTTAGAACTTCTACTGTATTCTTTGTTTTGTTTTGTTATCCTCCATTGGGGTTCTTTCTTGAGTGTTCTTTTCTTCCTGTGTGCTTGATTGTCTTTCATTATATAATTTTTGTTGTATTTGAAACATTATTTTTGGGGGGCACCTGGGTGGCTCAGTGGGTTATGCATCTGACTCTTGGTTTCAGCTCAGGTCATGATCTCAAGGTTTTGTGGGTTTGAGCCCCGCATAGGACTCTGTGCTGGCAGTATGGAGCCTGCTTGAGATTCTCTGTCTCCTCTCTCTCTGACGCTCCCCCACATCTGCCATTTCTGTCTCTCAAAACAAGTAAATAAAACTTGAAAAATTATTTTTAGAAATAGTTAGAAATAGTTAGAAACCTTGAAGTTATTTTCCTTCAGAGAGGATTTTTGTTTGCATCTTCCAGGCACCTGGCAGCAGACCTAGAAACCAGGGACCACCTTAGTTTAGCTTTAGTTTCATAGTTAGACTGTAGTATACGCAGGTTGGTTCATTTCTGGTTTCACCTATTCTCCCAGGGTGTACCCTCATAGGCACCAACTCTAAGTGTGGGGTGGTTTACTAGGACCTCACTTTGGTAGGCCTGGGCTCCTACTTTTACTTTCTGGCAAGGCTGCAAAAAAAGCTTTTTAACTTTTGCCTTTAACCACCTCTTCAGGATCAGAAATGCCTTCCTAGGCCTGTATAACCCCATGTGTCAAGATCTTTCTCAAATAATTTAACACTGTCTTTCTGATTCTTTGTTGATCTTTAAAAATTTTTTTAAAATGTTTATTAATTTTTGAGAGAGAGAGAGATGCAGAATCTGAAGCAGGCTCCAGGCTGTGAGTTGTCAGCATAGAGCCCGACGTGGAGCTTGAACTCATGAATTGTGAGATTATGACCTGAGCCGAAGTCAGATGCTTAACTGACTGAGCCACCTAGGTGCCTCTTGATGATTTTTTTATTACACTTCCATACTTCATGTAACCATATAAAATAGTGTTCATCAGGAAGGTTGGTTTCAATTACAGAGTCTACCGTTATCTGAAGTAGAACTGAAATTGGATGCAATTTTACTAAGTATGTTTACACTTAAATATATTCTGTACTTTTGTTTACCTCACCCATCCTGGTTAATCAAGAAAACTTACATAGACTTTTACTTCCAGCTTTTTAGAGTGGCTAGAAGAACCAGATAAAACATTTTTTGAAGCCATGGGAAAACTGCAGAGATGCCCAGTACTCAAGGGGTTAAGACCCTGGCAGTGAAGGGAAGTGCAGAGCACTGAGTAGACATTCTTTAGCAGCTTTTCACCCTTAGGGCAATTTGCCATTTCTGGAGAAGCTAGGGGAGACCCAAGAACTTGCAAGAGGGCCTATGCTACTGAGTCAGTGAAGTTAGCAACTCTTTTGGCAGTTTCACGGGGTTGGGCAGACATACATTGGATTTCCATAGGAAAAGATTGTTATTCCTACTACCTACAACTGTAAGGGTTCTATACATCTAGAAATATCATAAAAATAAGCCAATGGATAAAATTAGAAAATCACTATTTTTCAACCCCTAATGCATCTAAAATGATCATCAGTGGATCCTAAGACCATTCAGGAAAGAGTTGATAGTGAAAGGAAAGTATAATGGATGGATTAGGTTGACAGTACCTGAAACAGCTGATCTGTTTAATTCAAAGGACACACCACTACAAATGAAGTATTCTTGGAAAAAGATTGACCCTGAATCTAAAAAAACCTCTAAATTGTGCTCTCAGTTTGTACGCAGTATAGGGGAGAGCAAAACAAGCTAACACCACAGGAATGCAATCAGCCAAATACACAAGTATGAAACGTTCTATTAGTCAATACAATGGATTCTATTAGCCTTTTCGATTGCTTGGTTTTTTTTTCAGGGGATAAATGATATGAAAAGATTAAAAAATAAAAGAGGGGCAATTGTTACAGATTAAGGGAGACTTATTTTTACATTATTTTGTTACAGATTAAAGGAGAAATATCAATACTGGCCATATGTAATGTGTGGATCTTGTTTGGATTGTAATATAAACAGCCCATTATGAAGGAAAATTTTAAAGAAATTTGAACATAGATGGGCCATTGGATGATATTTATTGTGTTTATTTGGCTGGATTTATTAGGTGTGAAAGAGTGTACTCGGGTTTCTTTTTTTTTTTAAATCCTTAGAAAAAAGAGAAATCAAAGTATTTTGGATAAAGTGGTGTGATGTCTGTGATGTGCTTTAAAATGGAAATTTTTTATAATTGTTTGGACTAGTTAATGGATACACAGGAGTTCATTTGGCTGTTTTGTCTACTTTTTTGGTAAATTTAAAAATACTCATTAAATAGTTATGAGAAAGAAACATCATAAACAAAATTCGCTTATAACATAGCCTGTGCTTTAAGTGAGACCATCATAAGCTGTTCTCTCTATTGGGTAAAAGTCTGCTGTGTATGAGTGGTGTCAGAAAAAGAGACAAACTTCATTTTATTTGCACAGCATTCTTTCCTGTTAGTCTTATCTGTTAGACCTGTGTGGACACCTTGATCCATAGTCTCAGACTGTATGGAAAGGAAGAAGGAAAAGGAAGAAGCAAAAGTAGGGTGAGCTCATATTGAAGGAACAGGAAAAGGGTGCTAGGTGGGCAAAAACCACAGAACTCCACTACCTTTCACTTGTTGGTTACTCAGTACACTCAGACCTACTGCTTTCTACACAAAGAATTTTTAAAACACTTCCAACTAACATAATTTAGCTTTTCCTTCGAAAAGGGAGATAATCTGAAGTAATGCCTGGTTGATGCTTCTGACTTCAGGTCCAGGAATTCTGGATAATGTCAGTGCCTCTTCCTATCTCTGTTATAGTCTGTCAATTATAGACTTTGGAAAATTTATCTACTAATGATATACTCTCTAGGTTCACTAGTAGGAGAGGGAAAAATGAAAGGGAAGGGAATTTAAAAAACAGTATATGACACAGAAAGCAAGACATACAGATAGCATTCAAAAACCTCACTTGTGCATTTTGCCCAAGCAGGCATAATTTGCACATTATGATGGAGTGCTGCTGGGCACACCCGGCTTTGTGGCTTGAGCGATCAGTCCAAGTCACTGAGGCCTGCTGTAGGCTCTTCACAGAATCCAGATCTTCACACACACTTGAGGCAGCATTGGATCTGCTGGGTCATATGTGCTTAGTGGCAGAGCGCTTCAGCATGGACCAGCTGTACAGTGATTCTTGCTCTGGGCCCTTCCCATATTTTCTCATTGCCTGACAAGTAGGTAAAAGCAGATAAACAGTCTAAAGCCCAGACAGTTTATGTTCAGAATCCCAAATATATCAGCCAAATGTTTTGCCTCTTAGCAGGTGTGAGGTATAGCAATTATTCACTTTCTTTTTTGTTTGCTCGTGGTTACAATTTTGAGTCAGTAATTAGTATACATAGAATTAAATTGAAAAGGTGCAAAAAGGTGTATGGCAAAACCCAAGTTTCTTTTCTGCACCTGTCTTTCAGCTACCCAGGTCTCCACATCGGAGGCAACCACTGGCACTAGTCTGTTGTTTATCATTATTTTAAAGGGCATATCCTGACTTGGCACGGACCATTGGATCACAGGAGACTTCCTGAAATGGCAGGCCCTGTATGTTTATGGGATTTATATCCCACCATCTGGAATACATGTAAGGTACCTATGTCTCCTTAGTTTCCAGGTTCTGTTAGCAGCTAACTTCACTGTGGTAGACCAGTGTAGTAACACCGTGTCCTGAGTTGATACCTCCAAGGGAGGTAAAAGTGAACTGCTTTCTCATATCTTCTGGTTATCTTTATGGAGAAATACATTTACTGCCAGCTTCATAACTGCATTCTAGGTGACTAGGGTGGTTTTAATTTGATCCAGTTGGGATCCATATCTGAAAGTGCAGTTTGAGCTGGAGTCACCATTTGAGTATGTTTATGATAGCCTAATATCGTTGACTAAGACTCACTGGTCCCTTGGTTGGAGAAGTGGGGTTTTCTGCAAATCACCAGACATTGTTTTTTGATAATCCAGTGGCTTTCGCTTGGGTTCACTTTATACTAGAAGAGTATAATGAGGTAGTGGCCCTGATCATAGGCAATACCTCATTGATCTACATTACCTTCTTGTTCCATGGACTTCTGGTTTCCAATACCCTAATATGAACAGAAGTTTCCCTGCCATTTTCCATGATTTGGGCCAGTAACCAGTTCTAAATTCTCCTTCTTTCTTCAAAGTTTTGCTGCCTGCAGCCCACTATCTGGTTTGTATTAGATATTGTATCAGTATATATTAGACGATATTAATTTGTGAGTTTTTTTTTAAATCACAGAAGTCAATGGTGGTTAATTTAAGAAAAAATAAAAAAAAGGATTTTGTGGCAAGCCCCTGGGTAGTGGACAGAATTAAAGAGAGAGCTGAAGGGTGCCTGGCTGGTTCAGTTGGTGGAGCAGGTGACTCTTGATCTCGGGGTCATGAGTTGGAGCCCTCTGTTGGGTGTAGAGATTACTTAAAAATAAAATCTCAAAAAAAAAAAAAAAAAAGAGCTTAAAACTATACCTTGTTAAGGACGTGATGTAGGGTAGCCTTAGGGATCTAGACTAAGAGAGTCTTTGGAATGACTTAGTTCCATCCTTATGTCCATATATTCAAGACTCAGATTCCCAGCACAGAGTCTGGTTTGCCTAACTTGAATCACCGCCTCACCTCTTGGCTGATGCCACAACGTGCCTTGATTAATAGACTCATCAAGACTTGTAGAAGGGAGGAGAGGTTCTTTCCTCAAGGGAAAGAAGGGAGGAGGAATACGCAACCAGCCAATCAACAGATGCCCCATTCCAGAGTGTTCAGATTAGGTCAGCAGCAGTAGGGTTGTCATTGGCCTTTGGGGGAAGACCATTTCTCTTCGTGAGCTGCTGTCCCAGAGTATTGCAGTATGTTCAGCATCCCTGGCTTCTAGGCACTAAATGTCAGCAGCACCCCCACTGCTAGCCTTCACAATCAGGGCACCACTTGTTTCCCAGCTATCACCATCTCCCCACTAGACATGCTGTGGAACAGCCCATCAGGACCACTGCACTACATGATCTCTAAAACTGTTTGCATTTAAAACAATCAGATGCATCCCCATTGCTAGGCAAAATGTTGTTTGTAATTTGGCTATAATAAAATAATGTTTGTTTCCTGTCACCTCTACCAAAAAGGTCTTCAGTTTAGTGCCCCCAAATATCTAAACAGACCTGCATCTAGAACTGTATGAAATATATAAGAAATTCATTAATTTGTTTCTTCAGTTTATTTCTTTGATTAAGGGCACAGACTTTAGAGCCAGATTCTCTAAATTCAAATCCCACAACCTGTAGCTCTGCTATTTACTAGCAGTTACTTCCTTTGGGCTTTTACATAATCTTACTTTGAGCAATTACATAATCTCTCTGTGCCTCTGTAAAATGAGGACAATAATAGTACCCATTTCATAGGGTTGCTATGAGGATTAACATAGCTAATGTGCATAAAGCATTTAATATATTGTCAAGAGCATAGTAAGTGTATGTATGTAAAAGCTATTACTATATTTATAAAATGGGATATTAGTAATTAAGTTTCCCATAGATATGCCTTTAAAATTTTTTTTCTGGGGAAGTTATCTTTTAAAAAGTTAATTGCTCTATCTGGAAAAGCATTTTGTTATTTTGTTATAGCAGTTTAGAACTATACTTTGAAAAATATCAGTGAATTATTCATTTCTTTACTCAGTATTTATTGTTTGCCAGGCATGTGTTAAATCTTTTTTTTTTTTGTAAGTTTGTTTATTTTGAGGTGGTTGGGGGGGGGGGGTGAGGGAGAGAAGAGGGAGAAGGGAGAGAAGATCCCAATCAGGCTCTGAGCTGGATTCGAGGCTTGAACTCATGAACTGTGAGATCATGACTAGAGCTGAAACTAAGAGTTGGACGCTTAATTGACTGAGCCACCCAGGTGCCCCAGGCCCATGTTAAATTCTAAGAGACAGGGAGTTTATATACTGGTGGAAGAAGCAGTAACTAAATGAGCAAATAAATGTCCAGGATAATTACTGATGTGATAAGAGCTGTGGAGGAATCAACAGAAAACCCCGGAAACAGGGAAGGATTCCCTGTGTTGGTGGAACAGAGGAGAGGCCTGGACTGGACAGTGAGCAGCAGAGGAGAGGCAGCATGGGAAATGGGAGGGTGTGGGCCATGTTTTTGCAGGACTTTAGAGACTCCAACAAGGAGCTGGGGTCTTTTCTACAGGGAGTTGGGATTTCTTTCAAGGAGCTATTGAAGTTGGGGTGGGAAGGTTTTAAGCAGGAGCGTGCTGGGTCTGATTTCCTTTTGGGAAAGTTGGTTTTGTTGACTGTAGACAATAAATTACAGAGGGCCAGGTGGGACCAGGTAGAAGCCTCTAGGGAAGAAATGAATGGGGATGGGGATGGGATGGGATATGATAGGATGGCAGCAGTGGAGCTGGAAAGAAGTGGATGAAGCTGAGTGAGATCATGTATTTATTTTGGAGGTAGAATTGACAGGTGTTGATGGCTTAGATCAGGAAGTCAGTGAGAGAAAGGGAGGAATCAGGGAGAAGGCCTAGATTCATGGCTATTATGTGCCGTTTGTCACTATTGCTAAACCTTTTTTTTTTTTTTTACCTCATGGTCCTTTATAAAACTAAATTTTTAGTACCATTTAGTACAATTTTTTTAGTACTTGGTCTCAAATTTTTTGCACTGCAACCAAATTTTATGATCTCTTTAAATTTTTTTGCTTTCTTATTTAGTAATGAAACTCCCTTTGTTGATGTTTTTGGCACTTAATTGGGACCATTTTATCTGTTAATTACTGCTGCTGAGAATTTGAACTCACTCACCATTTGCAGAGCTGTCTTTTGAAATCAGAAAACTGAGTATCACCCCTACCCCTAGAAAGTAGGAGAACTTGTAAAAGCCTGCACCTGATGAGAAGCAGCCCTCCCTTCTTTGCCGGGTGTGGTTCTTATAGGTGAGGACGGTGAGGAGCTGGGATGGTGGGGGGGCACCTGCGGTTTCTTTACCTAGCTCTGCCTGAGGTGCCTGCTCACTTCACAACTCCACTCTTCTTTTTAACATGTACTTCCCATGTGGTAGGTCAAGTTTATGAGCTATTTTCTGTCATGTAGGACTAGTACACCTCCTCAATAATTGCATTTTTTCATATTTCACTAAAGTATTTCTTCTCGTGAAAGAATTGAGATCAAGCATAAACACTAGTCTTTAATGAAATAGATTGTTCAAATTGATCCATATGGAATGAATTATTTTACTCTTTTCTAAAAAATGAAGAGAAACTGGGAAGAAATGTCAGTGGACAGTAATGCATAGAGATTTTTTTTTAACACGTAAATGAGAAGCCAGAAATGCATATAAAACATGGGAACTTCAAAAACATTTTTTAGACATAGACTATTATTAACACACATGGATGTTTTTGATTTCCCATTACATTAAAATATCCAAATGAACTTCATGTTCAGAACATTTAAAAATAGCTCTATCTTGAAAAGAAGATATAAAGTATTATCAGCTGTGCTTTTTGTGCATAATTAGCATGTGTCTGTGAAAGTATAATGACTTCTAGTGTAATATCACTCTGATAAAAAATTCAGATGGTAAAAATTGGAGCTACAGCTGGGTGACACATTTTAAAATAATTCAAAGGTGACTCCATAAAATCACGCTACTTTAGTCCCTTGTACTCCCCCTTTCACTTGTCAGTAGAACATGAAGTCACCAATAAAAATCCCTTAAATAATGTTTCATTTTTCCCCTCTCTTATAGATTTGATGTGTGCCCACTGTTTCCTTCAGTGCTTGGCGGGCTGCTGTGAAGATACATCACCTTTTCCCTTTTTCCAAGATGGCTCAAGATTCAGTAGGCTTTTCTTCTGATTACCAATTTTGGATGCAGAAACTTTCATTGTGGGACCAGGCCTCCACTTTGGAAACCCAGAAAGACACCTGCCTTCATCTGCCTCGATTTCAGGAATTCCTGAGGCAGATGTATGAAGTCTTGAAAGAGATGGTAGGTAGTAGACCAAAATAATGAATCTCTACTACATTTCACCAAGCTTGAATGTTATCTAGGGTCAGGAACTTGTAGTATTGACCTGATGGATTAGAAAGACAAATTACCTGTAAGTGATATGGACAGGATGGTTTCCTTATCTCTGATTTCTTATGATTTCAGTCTTTTCTTCTTGATTAATTACATTGTCACATGAGACTTCCTGACCAGTAAAGTTGTTTTTTTTTAAAAAAAAAACAAGACTGTGACAATCGTTGTCAGGTAAGAATTGGGATTCTTTTAAAGACCTTTGCATCTATTAAATATTGAAAAGTTTTCTGAAATGCTTCTTTATGTTGTTCTTTAATGCTGTCCTAGATAAGGTTCTACTAAGAGGTAATAGGTATTAAGATCTCTTCTTATGAATATTTTAAGTGGTCTTTTCTGGTGAATATTAAGATTTTGAGTATCTTCACTATTGTTGTATAATGTATTGTTCAAAATTTGATATATTTTCATTTTGACATGATTTCTCATTTTTACTTCAGTGGATATTTTTATGAATTAACATGCTTTCATATTATGAAAATATTATTTGTTTTACACCTACTTTGTAATTTCAAAATGAGAAGCAAAATTGTCATTTAATGTAAGTGTTCTTGTGTTACGTTTTTCTTCTCTTAATCTAAGAAGCAAGTCAGAAATTTTAAGAATTATTCATGTTGATGATATGAGTTCATATGTCTTTAGCAACTAGAAGGAAAGATATGGTCTGTGTGATCAACCAAAGCTAACTTTTAAAATTGTTTCTC
Source organism: Panthera onca (assembly GCF_046562875.1). Lineage (NCBI taxonomy): Eukaryota > Metazoa > Chordata > Mammalia > Carnivora > Felidae > Panthera > Panthera onca. The sequence goes on along the minus strand of NC_138351.1, from coordinate 30,023,219 downwards.
TATAATTCGACTTCTGCAGCTTGGCTTTAAATTGGTCCCAGAAAGTCTAGGGCTGGCCTTGATGCTAAGACAAATGTGAAGAATTTATTGGTACAGCAGCTTACATTTCAGCTTATGTACATGTTACCTCATTTAGGTCTTATTTTTGAACTTTCTTGAGAGGTAAAGAAGTGGGGAGAGGGCCAGTTGTATAACAGCATGTACATTTTTTAATCTTAAGCTGTTTTCTATTTGGTTGATCTTTTTCATCTCAGGTTTTAGGTTGTTGTAGATTAAGTATGATGTCATTAAGCATGTAGCAACTGAAATGGTAATGAACAGAGATATATATCTTTATGCTTGGGCTGCTTTTATTTCTTTTTACAAGTTCCAGAGTTCTTGTCCTCCCAAACCTTCTTTGAAATAGCCCTAGTGAAGCTGAGTTAGGAATCTCTCTTATGTTAGAGTGAAAAACCAGGTTGAAAACATGGGATCATAGAACTATTAATTGCTCACAATATTTTGTTCACTGTTATGCAGTCTTTGTTATTTTTAAACAAATTGACCTTTCCTAAGTATGAGTAAAATAAAGTTAATTTGTATCAAGATTTTACATAAATGTGCTGTACATTTTAGTTTTGGTGATGTGGTTTAAGGATGAAATAAGATGGTTACTTGTTAAATTTTATTTGAATCTCCTACTTTTCCAAAATACATACTAAACATTCAAACTCCCTCAACCTGTAGTGTCAGTTCAACCTTTCTAAGTTGCATATTGTCTTTTTATTGACCAAAACGTAACTTTCTTTTACAGGATTCAAATATGATCATTGAAAGATTTCCCACAATAGGTCAACTGTTGGCAAAAACTTGTTGGAATCCTTTTATTTTAGCATTTGGTAAGAATCCAAAGCCTGTCCTCTCAAAATATAAACTTCTAATGATAATTTTAATCTTTGCATTGTTTAACAAAATACAGAGTTTCAAATTATAAATTTTCTCCTATTTTTTATGAAACAGCTATTCAAATGTATTCATTGTTCCATTAGAAAGATAGCATCCTTTTCTTGTCTATATATGTTTGGATAGATAATCACACACACGCGCACACACACACACACACACACACAGATCTGTAAGAAAATAGGACTCCTTATATTATAGAGTAGACTCTTCGAGATGATTATCATAACTTCATTTTTAATTCAGTATAAAATGGTTATAATAATGAAATAATTTCTTGTTTCACAATTTCACATTAACTTGCACACTACTGTTTTCCATGTGTAAAGTCATTCTTTAATATCTGAATCCTCCTATGGCCCTGACATTATTTAGGGGTAACATTTTGGTTTTACCTAAGGTGAAGAGGAACCTGGGGACACATTGGGGGAGGTGTTCTTTCCCTGACCTCCTGTCTACCTGTCCAGCCTCATTTCCTATATAATCCTCTGCAACCACACCACACACATGGTAGCCAGGTCAAGTTACTAACAGTGCCTTGAAAGCACATGATATCAGGGCCTGCAACATGTGATTCCTTTGTTTGGAGCTCTGTTCTCATCTCCTGTCCTCTTAAACTTTCTTTGAAATAGTCTTGCTTGGGGCTGCTTTAGGAGCTTCTTTAAGTCTCTTCGTAGCTGATAACATCCCCCTTAACCATAAAACTTACTATACTGTTTTGTAATTATTGGTTTGCCTGTCTGATGTCCTGGAAGACTGAATGCCTCTCAAGAGCAGGAACTGTGGTTTTAGTTCTTTTTGTCATCCTAGGGCCTACAACAGGGTGGAGGAGGCACATCTGAAGGTGTACAGTTGAGGTTTATTGCCTTGACTTGGCTAGTTTAATATTTACTTTTCATATTGTTTAAAGTCAAAGACTAATTGCATAATATAATGAGATGAGAATAAAAAAACAAAGTCAGTATTACCCTATGATATTTTAAAGAATTGTACAATTTCTCTTTCCTAGCCTATTATAAATAATTATAAGAAACATGAATTCAGTGGGGAAGAGACAGGGCTGCATTAGGTCCCGGGAGCATATATACATGGATGCACTACACAAACTCACTCACTCTGTCCCAACCCTCATCTGTCCCTCTTCCTCTCCACTTAGTCCTCTTGCTTCCCTTCCCCTTTGAGTGGACGCTTCCTCCCCTACCCTTCCCCAGCTTGTTGAAGTTCTTGATCTAATATGGCCAAGTCATCACTGTATTTGCCCACCAGGGCCATACATACCTGCCCTAAGTTCATATATTTTGACTAGGCCAGTGTTTCTCAAATATCCTTGACCAGAAATACATTTTCTGTACATGTATACATGTATATACGCATACATACATACACACAGACGTGTATACACACACACATTTCATGAAAGGATGCTTGTTTTGATTTTGTGTAGCCACATTCACTATACTATTTTAAAAATAGTCTTCATGACCCCAAATTATTTTTACAACCCCCCGGATGGGTCATGACCAGAAATGTGAAAAACACTGAGCTAGACCAATGATATTAATGGCAGGAGAAAGGAAAAGAAGTTGTTGACTTTCCTCCATTTAAAGGCACCATCCATTGTGAGATACTTCACACATTGAATAGCCACTTTTTAGAAAAATAAATACTACATCCTTTAAGTGTATATGGTGAATGTAGAATACAACTCTAATTCAGAAATGTTAAGATGTGGGAAAGTTTGTGCTATACAATAAAGAAGTGGAATGAGAGGCATTGCTGATGTTGTGCTAGGCACTGTTCTCTGTGGATTGCAGAGTGGATCTGAGTCCTTGATAGTTTTGTGTATTTATTTTGAGACAGAGTGTGAGGTGGGGAGGGGCAGAGAGAGAGAGACAGACAGACAGACACAGAGAATTCCAAGCAGGCTCTGCAGAGTCAGCACAGAGCTGAATGTGGCTCTCGAACTCAGGAAACCATGGGATCATGACCTGAACCGAAATCAAGAGTCAGACGCTTAACCCACTGAGCCACCCAGGTGCCCCGAGTCCTTGATAGTTTTGCAGGATAGGCAATTATGGATTAGAGTAAGTAAATCACTTTCCCCATAATGTAAAACTGATAAAAGCCAGGATCCCACCCCTCTAAAGCCTGCATTGTTGTGATGATCTGGCCTGTGGATCACACCATTGTGGTTGAAGTAGTCTAGTTCTGGCTTTAACACTAGCCAGCCTCACATGAAGTATATATTCACTGGGCAGATATTTGCTAAGCTTTTTTTTTTTTTTTGTTCCCCAATATGCCAGGCCTAGGAAAACACGGCTCATAATTTCTGCCCACTGGAAGCATCCAGTCAGAAAAGAGACCTCAGCGAATCAGCCTGACTCAGGCATGGCTTGTGTTGTGGAGCCATGAACAAAGAGCTAAAAGAAAAAGGAGTTTGAGTTGGGGCCAACTCTTAGGGGACAGTAAATGAGATGGGATTTTTCTGAGACAAGCTGCCAGACTTGCTAGGTTTCAGATTCCTTATTTGTAAAAGTGAGAGGCTAGACTGATTTATCCCTATGGCCTTAAACTTGTAAGTGTCTGTGGTCTTTCCTTAGCACCTATCCTCATTACATTGGGCCCCTCTGACAACCAGAAACAAATTCTCCATCTCTTTTTGTTTCAAAGCTTGTGTTACGTTTTGAACTTTGAGCTTCCTGCTTGAGGTGTGCCTTTGGTTCTGAGCTTAGTGGAGACTGACAGGCAACAGAACTCCATGGTGAATCAAGTCTTGCCTATGTTGCTACTTTTGTTTTGCTAGTTGGACATTGTCCAGGAAAGGATCTTTTCTTATGGTTTTAAATTTTATCAAAATCACTTTTTAAATACAGGAAATGTGACAGTTTCTATCAAAGAAAGAAGTAAACCTCTGGTAATGTTAAATGAGAATTGGATCAGAGATAAAGACAATAAGGAAGGAGGAAATTTGGAAATGTAAAGACACCACAAAGAGACCAGAAAAAACATAATAGAAAGGGAGGGTACACCTTTTATTCAGGGTTGTTCTCTGCATAAAATTACAGATTTCACCTTCTTGGAATTCTGGCCAGTTGTTTCTAGTTCTGCCCTCACAATTAAGCATGTAACAGTTATAACCTCACTATTTGCTATTTATTGCTATATAACAATTTGCACCTAAGCTTGGCAGCTTAAAATAATAAATATTTATTGTCTTAAAAATGCTACCTTCACACTTTTAAATTACAGATATAAAGTTTACAGAATTAATTTAGCTTTTCATTTGGAATTTTAATTCAAGATATCAAAAAATAGGGGCGCCTGGGTGGCTCAGTCGGGATAAGCATCCAACTCTCTGTTTTGGCTCAGGTCATGATCAGGTCACGGTTTTGTGAGGTCAAGCCCTGCATGGGCTCTGTGCTGAGAGCATGGAGCCTACTTGGGATTCTCTCTCTGCCCCTCCCCCACTCATGCTGTCTCTGTCTTTCTCAAAATAAATAAACTTAAGTAAAATAAAATATTAGGTGGCAAATGTATGTTGGTATATTGTTTTCCCTTCCACTCATTTTTAGAATCCAAATTTGCACGAAGATCTGCTGTCAGTGACTGCTTGCATGATGAATCCCAGGCATTTTCCCATTTCATTTAACTGCCCTGCAGGATGTCCACTCTGGATCTAGGGGAGGAGCCTGACAGATGCCTTCTCCCCTGTAGTGAGTGTTGGAGGCACTCAGGAATAGCAAGTGATGGCTTGCACCTACCTGTAAATACCTAAAGCAAAGTAAACTCATTAGCAGTACATTTCAGTGAATTTCAGTACTTTGAGCAAAGTAAGACACCTCCTAAAGATTGGGTGAACATTTCTCTGGCTGCTCTCTTTCTTTTTTGTTTTTGTGAGAAAAATTAAAAAATGATACATTTGTTGAACTAAATGTGCAGACTCAACTCAACACCTAGGGAAAACTTCCATTTTTAGATTCTATTAGATTTAAGTTCCATAAAATAACATTTTCTTTCTTTGTCTTCTCCTTCTCCTCTCCCTCCTCCTCCTCCTCCTCCTCTCCCTCCTCCTCCTCCTCTCTTAGAGGTGAGTGTCTGCTTTTTGGAAATGCTCCCCATTGGGTTGCATTTTTTCTAACAGGGGAAGCCTTATGTAGTAAGCATATCATGGGATCTGCCCAATACCCTGTGACATGAAGATAATTAGAATTTATTCTAATATTTAAAGCATTGGAAGTACAACAGTCACAGTTTTAATCAGTGACATTGGTTCAACCTCAAGAATCCTAGGACCTTCAAAAGTTAAATTACATGATTTGTGAGATAAACTTAAAATAGGCAAGCCAGTGATGTATTTGAGCTAATAAAAACTAGGAAAAAGAAAAATGAATGTCCCTCAGAATAATGCCTGATAAAGTTTGTTCAGAGGTATTACCAGAAGAGCACAAACTTATGATGTTTATGGTGAAAAAAATGGGTTTAAAAATTACTATTAATGTCCTTTGGTGTGTGGTTCAAAGTGCAGAGGTAGCTTGCTGTAGTTTGTATTTTCCTTATTTCTTGTTAATGTAACCCTTAGAAATGCTGTGTTTATGAGATTGCAGAAGGTAAGAAGGTCAAGGGCAGCAGGTGATTCTGCAGTGGATTGAGTCCAGGTGCTTGGTTTCCTCAGCTTCTTCTACTCAATGGCTGTCCAATAAAGGCCATAGTTTCTTGGCTCTAGTTTAGGTACTGACATCTTCCATTTGAGGCATCATTCTTGCTTCCCAGTTGTGTTGTGAAATCTCCAATTGGAATGGACTCAGTTACCAAAAGAGGAAAAAGAAAATGGCTCACTGAGTAAATATTCTTGCCAAGTATAAGATTTCCAAGTTCAGTGTTTTCAATACATATTTGGTAACGTTTTCAATTTTAGAGTAAAGAATGAGGAACATGTAAGAGGCTTCTATTTTATCCAAGCCATTTAGTGCTAAACAGAATATATTTTAAAATGATCATTTTGTTAAATTTTTTTCTAACAAGTGAGGGTATTTTGGGAAATTAGAAAATTAAAAGAGTAAGACAGAAATGTAGACTACTATCTGTAACAGTTGTATTGCCTTAAAAAGGTTGAAATTACTAATGGTTTGAAATATGCTTTGATAGAAATGATCTTGAGAAAAGCCCAGTTCTTTTAGTTATTTCCATCATTCTTTTCTGGCTTTATCAGAAAGGGATTGACCACACAAGAGCTAAGCATAAGTGATCCCAAAACCACAAGAATAAAAAACCCCTGCAAAGTAAAGTTTCACACATGGTCCTGGATGCTTGTTCAGTAACTTTAGTAGTTTGATATTTTCATAAAATATGATAAATATATTTCCTTTAGTATAATGTTTAAAAATTTTTTATACTGATTATCTTTTTGTATTTGCTAAAACCTAATTTTAGTTTTTCTTTTTGCAGATGAAAGCCAAAAAATTCTACTATGGTGCTTATGTTGTCTGATTAATAAAGAACCACAGAATTCTGAAGAACTGAAACTGAACTCCTGGACACGGGTAAGAGTAAATCTTGTCCTGCACTGCTTTGCATTAAATTGATTGTTTAAATGTGCTGCTTTACTAGTGCAGTTCTGTGACATTTTAGAAAATTTTTCAAATACAGGCTTCACTGTCCCATTATCTTGCTGGGTGTAAAGTTATTCAAGAGATTTCATTTTTGCTTGATTGTTAATTCCAGAAGATAGTGGACTTTAAGGTGAACTTTCCCTTGCCTGGAAGACCTAACTAATGTGTGATTTTGTAAAGTTACTTTCAGGTAATTAAAAGAATGTTCTCTCTTTCCTTTAAGCAACTGGTATACTTCAAAAATTGTTTTTCCCTACTAACCTAGTTTATTTATTTATTTATTTTTCCTACTAACCTAGTTTAAATACTTACATAATTTCTAAGTACTTCTCTGCATCTCTTGGAATCTAATCTGTAGTAAAACAAAAATTCAGAAAATTCAGTTGCTGCCTTTATGTCCTGAAGTTGGTATCCAGGCCAGGGTGCTCAGACTAGCACCTGGTGCTTGTTGGCTACCGCTGCTTACACCGTCAAATCGGTCAGTCAGATGTGCTAGTGCATGTAGCTGACAGCTTCCTGCACCCCCCTGTCTGTTTCTGCTGTCTCTTGAAGGGCAGGCACAAGTTGGCGAATGTTGTAGGGCTGGGCTGTGGCTGCCCTCACCACTAGCAAGCTGCCTGATTTTTTTCTCATGCCCCCCACTGTCCTGCTGTAACAACCCTAAGGACTTGCTGATGCCTGTCAGACTCCACTTAGTATGCATATGGTTCAGATTAGCTGCTTAGTATTATGAAATCACCCACCCAGGTGCATATGGTTTTGTCTATCAGTCTGACTGGTGATATCATTCCATTCACTGCTTTTTACTATTCCTTTGTTTTATACAAAATTGCCGACTGAGCTGACAAAGACAGTGTTTGTATTTTACTGTTAGATTGAAAGAAGAATTGAAGGGACAGTAGAAGTGAAAAGGTTTGAATCAGGGAAGGAAAGTGTGCAGACTTTAACTGGAAGGTAAGTTACTGTAAAGAACTGAAGAAAGGTGATTTAAGTAGAATTAGGGAAGAAAAGCTATGAAAAACAAGGCTGTATCAACAGAATAACGTATTTAGTCTTTAATCTTTTTAATTGTTGCTTTTATAGTTGATGTTTCAATGATTATTTAGAATATATGTTTGTATTCGCTAGCTTATGAAGTTCTGAAATAAGCCATCTAATAAAGTGTTTTTAGGGTGATCGGACTAACTTTCTTCATTTAAACTCATGACTTTATTAGCCTATTTTAAAATTTTTACCTTATATTTTATTCTGTGGATTTCCCTTAATACTGCATCCATTTATCAATAGGTACATATCAAAGTATAGCAGAGGAAGGTTAAATTAGACTTAATTCCTGCTGCATCAGGGAATTCATAGACTGGTAACCAGAGTTATATATAGGTGTGATGGTGACACAGAGGACACTTGCTCAGACTTTGGGGTTTGGAGATGTGTCCTGCAGGAGGTAATATATCAACTGAATTTTGAAGGATGACTAGGAGAGCAGGAATAGAGCTTTAGGAAAGGATATTCTTGTCAGCAGAAAGAGCATGCACAAAGATGGTGGCAAGAAAGCCAATGTCATATTCAGGGAACTACAGGTACTTAGATGTGCTTGAGCTTGGGATTTTGTAAGGCTGGTGATGAAGCATGAAACCTTATGTATAATAATAAGTTTTTCTTCTATTTTGAGTCAGTGGGGAAACCAAAGTATTTTAAACAGAGAAATCATCTGGCCAGGTGTGAATTTTAGAAGCTTAACAGCAAAGGGAAGTTGATTTGGAAGGAGCAGGGATAGCATTTTGGAAGCTATAGTAGTGATCAAGTGAGAAATCATGCAGGCCTGAATGAAATGGAGAAGAGGGGCCAGATTTATAATATGAATGAGGTAAATATTCAAAAGGTGTAATGGCAGGCTAAGTGCAGATCGCTTAAGTGTAGGTGGAGTCGAGCATACCCTTCTTAGGAGAAGAGCTGATTTATACTTAGAAGGTTGACAGTCTTCAGGGTATGGGAACAGTGGAGCCTTGGGTGAGGGTGAGGTTGCCCAGGGCAATGGGAAAGGGAAAAGGCCTGGGACAACCCTGGGAGACACTGGCATTCAGGGAGTGAGTGGAAGAATAAGCTACCCTGTAGGTTAAAAACAGGGAGTCAAAGAAGTAAAGGAGAGAAGCAGCAGTGTTTTGAGAAGGAATGAGTGGTCATTCATATCTGATGCTATGGTGCAGCAATGTCCAATGCAAATAAAATACATACTACATGGATAATTTAAATTTTCCAGTAGCTGCTTTAAGAAACAAAAAGAAATAAATGAAATTAATTTTAATAATATTTTATGCAACTCAGTATTTCCAAAATACTATCATTTCAACATATAATCTATAAAAATTATTAACGAGATTATTTTATAATCTTTTTGCACTAAGTCATGGAAATCCAGTGTGTGTGTTACACTTACATTTTACATCTACATGTTACATCCTAATTTTCACTGGGAGTTTTTTTAATGCTTGTCTATTTATTTTGCAAGAGACAGTGTACCACTATGAGTACTGGTACTCATGAGGGAGAGGCAGAGAGAGAGAGGGAGAGAGAGAATCCCATGCAGGCTCTGAGCTCTCAGCACAGAGCCCAACATGGGGCTTGATCCCACCACTGTGAGATCATGACCTGAGCTGAAATCAAGAGTTGGACACTTAACCTACTGAGCCACCAGGTGCCCCTCCCTGGAAATTCTTGATCTGTATTTCAGTTTCACAAAATTTACAGTTGAAAGAGTAGGTTCATATACCCAAATTGTTACAGAGAAACTTATGACTGAACCAAGTGTCAGTTTTTAAATTTAAATTTAATTAAAATTTAAAAAATTAAAAACTTCCTTCCTTCATCGTACTCACTACATTTGAAGTGTTCAGGAGCTACGTGTGGCTAGTGGTCACTGTATTGGACAGGGCAGCTTAGAGCATAAAGCAAGGTAAGGATTGAAAAGCAGTGCTTGGATTTAGCCTCTAGGAGGAATGACCTGGGTGGGAATGGGTTGAGTGGGAGGTGCAAGGAAGTTGCCAGATTGCTATAGTTTGAGGAATGAAGGTAGTAAGGTAAGGAAGTGGAGATGATAAACTTTGGTTACTTTTTGAAGAAACTTAGCCCTGAAGGAGGGAGATAGGAGGTGGTAGCCAGACCAGATCATACAGTTGACTTTATTGAAATTGAGAAGTCCTGAATATGCTTTACCCTGAAGAGAAAATGCTAGTAGGGAGGGGTCGAGGGCATATGAAATTGGGAAAAGTTTCCCTCCTCAATGTATTAGGCATGCCTGTAATATTACCTGATAAAAACATGTATAAGAATAATACTGTTTAACTTTTAACAGTCTAAAGCTAATTGCATATACCTATGACAAATCAGTACCCACACAGTTGTATATTTTTTGGCCATAATTGCAGTAAGACAGAAGATGTTTGTTGGTTTATGAATCAGTTGTACTTGTCTTGGATATACATTTATCTTAGAAGTGACATTTTCTTCCTAAAAGTTTTAGAAGGACATATTATACATTAAGTATATGTAACTTGTCATCCAATATCCTTCTGAAAATTATACAAGTCATATATATTTTTTTGATTTTCTATACCTTTATTTGCTTTCTTTTTTTTAATATGAAATTTATTGTCAAATTGGTTTCCAGACAACACCCAGTGCTCCTCCCAACAGGTGCCCTCCTCAATGCCCATCACCCACCCCCCCACTCCCCATCAACCCTCAGTTAATTCTCAGTTTTTAAGTCATATTTTAATAACATTTGTTAGTTCACTCAATGAGCATTTATTTATCTCGTGCCTGCTACATGTGCTAAGCAGTTCTAATTGTGGTAATAAAATCTTGGGTCATTCTGTATTCCTGGAGCATCACAAGTGTGATTGAAACAGCCTAAGTCAAAAAGTAAGAATTTCTTCCGTAAACTCTAAACTTTAGTAAAATTCAGATTATTAAATTTGAAAATGTTAGATTGAGTTGTATAAGTTGTATTTTTAGAGCAGAGATGAAATAAGGGGCGCCTGGCTGGCTTAGCTGGTGGAGCGTGTGACTCTTATCTTGGGGTTGTCCTTTCAAGCCCCATATTGTACTTACAACAATAAAATCTTTAAAAAAAAAAAAAAAAGAACAGATGAAATTAAAATTACTTGCTGGCCGTATGCTAGCATATGTTAACATGTTATGTTGGAAATATATTAATACAATGTGGGGTGTTTTTTTTTGAAGTTTTACTGGTAACCTCAAATGTACCATCAAATAACTACCTCAGTGGCTATTCTTAAAATTTAGAGATTTATTGAAGTCACAGGACTCTTTTACATCTTTTCAGAATACTTGATTCTTGTAAAACTTAGTTTTACTGGTGAATCAATTGAACAGATATTTTTTGAGCACCTACTGTTTGTAACAGAAGCTGAGGATACAGTAGTGGATTTAAAGATAGTCTGTTCTGAGAGTTTATAACCCAAGGGGCAGATCTCCAGGCCTGCCACATTTAGGAGATACCTGTCCTTCTGGGCAAGACCATACCTCTGTAATTTTTATTTTGAAGAGAAGAAAACAACAGAATACCAGGGGTAAGTTCAGTTAAAAGGGTTTTACTTTGTCTTTTTTCCCTTTCAAAGTGTAATGCTAAGCAGTATCCAGATGCTACATGTATTGCTTTAGTCTTCTACTTCATCCCTCTTAAAAAAAAAAAAAAAAAAAAAAAACCCACATAACTTTTAATTTTTTTTTTTAACATTTATTTATTTTTGAGAGACAGAGAGGGACAGAGCATGAGCAGGGGAGGGGCAGAAAGAGGGAGACACAGAATCTGAAGCAGGCTTCAGGCTCCAAGCTGTCAGCACAGAGCCCAGCGTGGGGCTCGAACTGACGAATGGGGAGATCATGACCCAGGCCGAAGTTGGACACTCAACCGACTGAGCCACCAAGGTGCCCCCACATAACTTTTAAATTTTAAAATCTAACACATGTGCAGAAAAGTGCATCAAGCATAAATGCCAAGCTTAAAAATCATTGCAAAATAAATACCTTTGTAACTACCACCTAGGTCCGGAAATAGAGCATTACCTGCCTCTTATAAGCTCCCTGCCCCCAGGTGCTCCTTCCTGCTTCTGTGCTCCTCTCTCCCCCTCTGGTGGTAACCACTAGTCTAGCTTTTATTTACATTGCTTTATGGTTTTACCACTTAATTATGGAGTTTGGCTTAAGATTATAACTTGATATAAATGAAATAATATGCAATATATTGTTATGTGCTTAACTTACTTTGTTCAGTATGATGTTTGTAGGGTTCACCCATGATCTTGGATGTATTTGTCACTTGTTCATTTTCACTACTGTAGAGTATTCCATTTTATCAATGCACTATAGTGTGTTTATCCATTCTACCTTTGATGGGAATTTGTTTCTGGTTGGGGAGAATTAGGAACAGAGTTGCTGTAATATTCTTTCCTGTATATCCAAGTTTCAAAGCATGTATTTTTTTTTTAATGTTTATTTATTTTTGAGAGAGAGAGACACACACAGAAAGCACAAGCCTGGGGCGGGGGGTGGGGGGGGGGTGGTGGGGAAGCAGAGAGAGAAGGAGACACAGAATCTGAAGCAGGCTCCAGGCTCTGAGCTCTCAGCACAGAGCCTGATGCAGTGCTCAAACCCATGAACCGTGAGATCATGATCTGAGCCAAAGTCGGCGCTTACCCAAGTGAGCCACCCAGGTGCCCCTGTTTTTTGTTTTGTTTTGTTTTTTAGAGAGAGAAAGAGAGAGAGAGAGAGAGAGAGCATGCACAAGCAGGGGGAGGGGCAGAGGGACAGGCAGAGAGAGAGAATCTTAAGCAGACTCCACACTCAACATGGAGCCCAATGTGGAGTTTGATCTCACAACTGTGAGATTATGATCATGAGATCATGACCTGAGCTGAAATCAAGAGCCAGATGTTTAACCGACTGAGCCTCCTAGGCACCCCACAAAGCATGTATTTTATAAAAAACTACAGAGGAAAAGAAGAGCAGCTGGAGAAGGAAAGGATGTGTTTTGTACATAACTTCAAACAAATACTTGTGAACATGCCTTGCACATGCCCTGTTGTGTCAAAATAAAGAGCATGCAAAAAAAAAAAAAAAAGTGGAATTGTAGGTTATTTAATATGTATATCTTTAATTGTATTAGCTCATACTAAGTTGTTTTCCACAGTGGTAGTACCAGTTTAAATTGCTATGATGAATGTGTAAGAGTTCCGTAGCTTCCTGGTCACTTGGCATTGTCAGACTGTTAAAGTTCAGTTATTCTAGTAGATGCATGTGGTAGTGTCTATTATGGTTTTAATATTTCCCTGAAGTATTTCCCTGAAGTTGAGCACATGTTTGTGGAATTCCTGTTCAGATTTCTTAATAACTTTTCTACTTGGTTGTCTTTCTTACTGATTTGTAGAAATTCTGTAGATGTACTGAATCTAAGCACTTTTTTAATTTATATTTATTGTGACTATTTTTTTCCACCTTGTGGTTTGTGTTTACATTTCTTTATTTTCTTTTAAGGAAGACATTTTAAATTTTATTGTAGTCAAATTTATCAATCTTTCCCTTTGTGGTTAATAATTTTGTATTTTGCTTAAGAAAATTTTCCCCACTGCAAGGTCATGAAGACCTTCCATATTATTTTCTAAAAGTGTATTGATTTGCCTTTCCCATTTAGGTCTGTGGTCCACCTGTAACTGTTCCTTTGTATGGTCTAAATAGGCATCCATTTTCACTTTGCTTCCACACGGATACCCACTGTCCCAACACCATTATTGAGTTCTCTCCTTGCCGGTAGATGGTGCTACCTTTGTCATAAGTCAAGCATCTTTGTATTTGCACATATTCTAAATCTCTCCATTGGTCTCATTGATCTGTGATGATTAATTTTGTGTCAACTTGACTGGGCCGTGGGGTACCCAGATATTTCATCAGACATTATTCTGGGTTTTTCTGTGATGTATTTTTGAATGTGATTAACATTTAAATAGATTAAGTAAAGTAGATCATTCTCCCTAATGTGTGTGGGTATCTCATCCAATTAGCCAAAAAGGCTAAACCCTCCTCTGAGGGTTTTCTTTGTATTGGAATCTAATAAACAGTGTTTTTTAAGTGAACCCCAAATTGTATGTTTTGTTATTTTTGGTGTAACACATCATTGTCAAGGCATTCTACAGTCCTGACTTTTTAGAAAACTAGTGGTTTCAGAGATGCTGGTATTGTATATAGCAAGTTGCAAGACAGGTAAGGGGCTTAGAGGAGAAAGTAGGTTTGGAACAAGTGCACTTGGGACTGGCCAGCCAGGGGACAGACACTGGTACTTGGGAAATGTGATTGTGTCTACATTGTAGATAATTTCTATTATTATTCATTTTTGTGTTGTTTGGGATTTGAAAATGCTAGCTTGGCTCAGTTCAGATGTTGAAACCTCGGGAAAGAATTATTGCCCAAGTTTTAAATGGCAATTTAAAAGGGAAAATATCATATTTCTTGAGGTCAGTTAGTAAGACAATAGAGGCAAGGTAAAATTCAGGGACAAGGCTGGAGATGCTGGAGATTTCTCTTCCATACCTCTACTCTGGAAAAACATTGGCAATCCTGTATGACTGTGATCTCTTTTGTTTTGGTTTTACTTTCAAAGTAACAAACATAGAACTAGTATCTTTTTCTTTGAATTTTTGTATTCACACATACAGTGGACAGTAATTAATTGCTTTCCCAGTATCTACCTCTGTCCTTTCTTACCTTCTTCTTTTTTTTTTAATGTTTTTATTTATTTTTGAGACAGAGACAGAGAATGAACAGGGGAGGGGCAGAGAGAGAGGGAGACACAGAATCTGAAACAGGCTCCAGGCTCCGAGCTGTCAGCACAGAGCCTGACGTGGGGCTTGAACTCACAGACTGTGAGATCATGACCTGAGCTAAAGTCGGACGCCCAACCAACTGAGCCACCCAGGCGCCCCTCCTTTCTTACCTTCTTCTAGTACCCTGCATTTCTCAGCTGTGCACTGTGCATCTGAGGTGAGACTCACTGCACCAAGGTCTTAAGGTTAGTCTTACCTTGCTTAACCAAGACCACCCTTCCCCTTTCCCTGGCCACAGTGATTGATCAAGATGGACTTATAGCCCACATTGGAAAGACAGTCCTACACCTTTTGTTTCAATGGTTGGGGAATTAGATTTTTATCTTTACTGCTGAACATGAATTAGGTAGCACATAGTCCCTGAAGTTGCTGTCAGTCATTGTGGGACCACGAGGACAAAGCCTGCCTAGGAAAAGAGTTAGTCCTGAGGAAACACAGCTGAAAAAAGGAGAAAGAGGGTCGCGTTCGGGTTGGTTTTGTTTGGGCCCAGGACCAAGCCACTCCTGGACTTCAGTGCTCTAATACATTCCCTTTCCTGTCGAAGCCAGTTTGGTTTAGAGGTTTGTTTTGTTTTGTTTTTCTCTAGCAGCCAACAACATCCTAATGTAGAAAACAGACTTGTTTGGGGTCTTCATAAACTATTTTTTTGAAGGGTTTCGAAACTCAGGTATATGTGTACGCAGTTGTAAAAGAAAAAAAATCTTATTTCCTCAAAGGATACTATGAATAAATAGTGAATTTGACAAAATATTTACAGCTGCTTAAAAGTTGCTTTAATTCATACTTGGCTCAGAGTCGTTTTCCACCACCACTGATTATGAAGATTTGTGTTAAAGAAGTCATCCTGGGAGAAGATGGCAGCATCATGGCAGCATAAGATGTTCTTGTTTTTGTTCCTGCTAATCATTTAAAATTCGACATTTTTCCGTGAACAGAAATGCCTGTGTGGGAGCTGTGAGATCCAGTAGCATATGCCAAGGGACCCAAGTGGAGTCTCATCCACTTTTGTATCAGGTAATAGGACAGACAGACCCCAGTTTGGGCTGTGGACCTGGCTGGAGCCTGTGAACTGGCTTCAGCCCCACAGCAGAGGCACCTGGAAAACGCTGACTTAAGCAGATACCCACAGATGCCAGAGCCTTGTACAAGTCCAAGTTTCTCTCCCAACTAGGTTACAAGGCCCATGTGAGTAGAGACTTTGTTCTAAAAGTGTAGAACAGTATCTGCCGCGTAGTAAATATTCAGTGATTATTTGCTGAATAAGTGAATAAATGAGTATGATTTTAGATGGTAAATGCTAGTGGTGGTGGGGTTCCACTTGGAAAGAAGATAGTGAACAGACAGAAGGTTGGGTATAGTCGAAAAAGAATGATTATTCCACTTAAGCTTGGGAAGAAAAAAAAAGCTTAGGGAGAAAAGCAGAAATTAAGGTTAGAAAAAAAACAGTTTGGGAAAAATTTTGGAAGGCCATGAATGCCAGTTTGTGAGCTCCTTCATAAATTAGCATAGGGCAATGGAAGGAGCTACTGAAAGTATTTTAACTGTGGCATTGGGAGAGGGGCATTTGTTGTGATTCATATGCTTCCCTGTTTTCTCCCTTGCTCTCCTCTAGTCTTTCGCAATCCTTCATTCATTTATTCCATAAATATATCCTGAGTGCCTACTGTGTACAAGCAGATATTGGGATATGAAGGCCTTGCCTTGAAAGATCATGTGGTTTTGTTGTAATGTAACAAGTGAAGGAGTAGACGAACAGCATATGGAAGGTACTGTAGTAGCCCAAAGAAAAGGAGAAAAACCCTTGTTGGGAGCTGGGGAGGTTTATAGGGCTGGCCAAGAAGGCTTTCAGAAGATGACAGTTGAGGCCAGGGGCATACATGGAACTGGAAGAACTGAGAGTGATATGAGATGCATGTAGGAGAGGCGGCAAAGAAAAAGCTAGAAAAGGTCTTCCTGGTAATGATAATAAGAACGGGCTATCCCATGTGTCATATACTGACTAGGCATGAGAGTTAGGGCTAGATCCTGAGGGCTCAAGTGGCCCACAGTAAAGAATGTCTGTCCTTAATCTGGGAAGCAAGGATTTTAATTGGAGGGGTTTAAATTGGGAGTGAGGGACACTTATATGAATATGAATTAGATAGTGACTTAAATGCTGAAAATACATTTGAGAGTATAGGAGGGCAGGACTTGGTACTGATTGGTTGTTAAGGAATGGATAGAGGAGCAGTTAAGGATAATGTTGAGATTTTAAGGGAGTAATAAATAACACTTCCATCTTCTGAGTTAGGAACTAGTTGAGATACATCAGAGTTAGGTAGTTGGTTATGAAACATTAGTCCCTTAACTCTTAAAACAGATTTAAGAATGTAGCTTATGTCTATGGTTCAGTCGGGCCCATCTACCTATGGTAGCCAAGTCAGCTAGTCACAGCTAAGATGGACCACAATAGACCTACGTGGCAGGGAATGAGCCTTCCTGGCTAAGCATGGTGCAGCAGTAGACCAGAACACATACTTTGTGCAGGTAAGGCAAGTTGGAAAGACAGAGAGTCGGGAGAGGAATGTGTGGTGCTGGGCATTTTTAGTTTCTTCTCCCAAATTGACCAACTAGTTCAGTTCTTTTGGGGAGAAGAGAGTGACAGGACTGAGAGATGATGTCATAGGTTGGGCTTTCTGGAAATCTGGCCTTGAGATGGAGAGTGCAGGGGGTAATAGCTGTGGAGGGGAAAGGAGGGATGCAGGATTGTGCAGAGGAAAAAAATTCAGCTATAGTGCAGTCTCAGTGGAGACCTCCCCTGTGACTACAGGGACAGAGATAGGAGACCCTTCAGAGCTTGCCTGCTTTTGGGACAGGAGGGCTGGGCCTTAATGCCTCTGCTTCCATCAATCATTCGAATGTGGCCATTGTGGGAAGGAGGTGTGACCTTGGGCAAGGCAGAGATGGCTAAGAATGATATGGATGTGACATCACAACATCCTTCGCAGATACCCAAACTGTTCCTAAAGCTTTTTGCACCTAAGGAGTGAGGTGGACATTCTTTCTTCTCTGGAAACATGAGGATGGGCAATTTGTTTCCCTCTAATCTAACAGAGAACTCCTAGGTTTTTGACTTGAACATCGTGGTGGATGGTATGACCATTAACTGAGAAATATAAGGGAAAGATGTGGCAGAATCCCTAAAATAAGCCAACTAAGAATGTACAAGAGGGAGGAGGAGGAGATCTGGTAGCCCAGCAGCTGTTGCATATTCCTGTCCTGTACCATCTTCCAGGACCATGGCATGCAGAGGCCCTGTTTTCTCTCTTGCCTTCCTCACTGTCATTTGGTTTCCCTTTACCTCTTGGGACTTACATAATGCAGAGACTGTAATACAAATTGAGTCCTCTTCCTTTTCCTGTTATTCAGTAGAACTGGCTGGGAACACGCAACTGAAAAAGGGAAAGCGTGGAAAATTTCTTTATAGCTTTGTAAATGTGTTTTCCCCAGGGCTTTTGGAAACCACTGAAGCTGTCTGCCATACTGTGTTAGGGCAGTGATATCTAGTAGTAGGTACTGGCAGCAGGTACTTCAGTAACTCCATGAAATAGCATCTGGCTTATTAAATATCATGTTCTTATTTAGTCTGATAAAGTTTCCTCAGCATTTCATGGTTTTGCAATATAAATATGGTATTTAGCATCTTGCAGCATTCTGGAAACTGTGCAAACCCTGCTATTGTTATTCCCAAGTATTTTACATCCATTCGATGTGATCAGCTGTTCATTCCACACACACACGAAGTTGAATTGTCAGTGTTTATCTTTCTGTATTTTAGGGAGTGGTAACTGTCTCCTGAATCATTAATGTGAAGACACTGAACTTCCTGGAATAAAAATTTGCTTCCTCTGAGAGGGCAAAATGAGATACCATTTGTGTTCTTGGCTAGGTTTTTCTTTCTCATTTCATTTAGGTGGATTTCTAATTCTAAATTGTAGCAGATTGTTTTTTAGTAAGATGCTGCTGCTCAAATAGGCCAGATCAAGACATTTATTGCCAATTAGGAACAGGATGTTTGAGATGTTTGGTGATGTTCTCCGGATGACCTGTTTTATGTTTTCTGTTTATTTTGTTTTATTTTTGTTTTATGATCATGTTGGCTTTTCCATTAAACTATAACTTTAATTGACTTGGCTTGGTTAATAGAACATTGACCAGATCCCCTTCTGTAACTCCCAGCCTTCTCCCTATTACAACCCCCTCACCCAGTTCTCCTGTTGTGCCCCAACCTCAGTCTGGAGTAAAAGGGGAATTTTTAGGTCTGTGTGTTACAGGTATAATATATGTTTCTAAGATATAGGCTCACTGTGTTTCAATCTAAATTTTCTGGATAGTGCTCCTTGGGCTATTTTGGGATAAATCCCTATGAAAAGTAAATTTAAACAGTAATGTCTATAGTAGAGTTATTTCTTAGTGAATAGCCACCATTGAGGGCCATGTGGATGTCTGCACTACATGTGGCGACATGATCTGTACATCTGTTTTGAAGTTCAGTTGTTTCCCAGACCACATGTGCATTTCTTTAGGAGGCTGACATCTATCCCTCCCAAGATCCAGGCATTGTAAGCTGGTAACTATAACTGGCTTACTCTCTTTGACCTAGAGATTGTTACACTTTATCTTAGTTTGACTGTTGTTCCTATCAGATCTGGTTCTGTTTAATATTGACAACATTGGAGTTTCTATAAATTAGCAGCATAGCAAAAGAACCAGGCATATTTAAATCCATAAATCTTGATTTCCAGGTATTTTAAAGGCTTTGTGGTTTAAGTAGTCCTTCACTCAATGGTAGACGTAAGCAGTACTTACAAAAATGCTGGCTATCAGGCAGCTTTTGTAGCTCAACTGGAACTAAAAAATAACCTCACATGAGTCACTCTTTTAAGAATCAGGAAATCCAGATCTCTTCTGGCTCTGCTAGTGAAATATTACATAAATTATATACCTTGTTTCCATATCTTAAAAAAGGAGAATACTACATGATTCTACTTACATGGGGGTATATCTAAAGTAGTCAAATGGATGGAAACAGAGTAGAACATGGGAGTTTCTAACATAGTCATATTCATGGAAACGGGATGGAAAAGGGAAAAGGGATTTGCTTAATGGGTATAGAATTTAGTTTTGCAAGAAGAAAAGTTCTGGAGATCTGTTGCACAATAATGTGAATATACTTAACACTGTTGAACTATATATTTGAAAATGGTTAAGATGGTAAATTTCATGTTACGTGTTTTTTATCACAATTTAAAATTTTTTTAAGAAACTTTAATGGATAGTGTTACTGTTAGTTGAGTGCTTAGTATGTGTTTTAGATGAATTATGTTACTAAATGTTCACAACTCCATGAAGACCGGTATCATTACCCTTTGTTATAGACAAGAGAGTTTAGATTTAGAGAAGTAACTTACTGGCTAATGAGTGGCAGACCATTTTGGAGCTAGGTCTGACTCTAAAGCCACTCAAAAAATACATTGCCGCCACCTAAACTTAAGCCAGCCTATCTCTAAGGCTTTTTAGCTCTGGAATCTATGATTCTATGATTCTGAGATGTCTTAGGGACCCTGCAGAGATCCTTCAAGTGAGGAAAAAGAAAGTTCAAATGTTTAGGTGTTCAAAAATCACCCGTTTACCATTTATAGTGAACTAAAATTTCATGTTGGGGGGTGCCTGGGTGGCTCAGTCAGTTAAGTGTCTGACTTCAGCTCAGGTCATGATCTCACAGTTTGTGAGTTCAAGCCCCATGTCGGGCTCTGTGCTGATAGCTTGGAGCCTGAAGCCAGCTTCTGATTCTGTGTCTCTCTCTCTCCCTCTCTCCCCATCCATCATTCGCGTTCTGTCTCTCTTAGAAATAAGTAAACATATTAAAACAAAATTAAAAAAAAATTCATGCTGGATTTAGTCTTTGGTACATCAGTAACACCAAATGCTGTTTATGAGAGGCCAAGTTGGTCTTCAAATGTTAGAATAGTTAAGGGGTTAATAGCGATTACTCGTGTGGAAAGTAGAGACTGAGAAGAGCCTTTACTGTTTTGTTATATTTTTTTCTGCTTTTTGAGTTTTTAGTAACAAGTATAACTTCTGTTTTGGGTTGAATTGTGTTCCCCCAAAATTCATGTACATTCAAGTCTTAAATCTCAGAACCTTAGAATGTGATCTTTGTAAATAAGATCTTTGCAGGTGAATTGATTAGTTAAGATGAAGTCAGCTGAAGTAGGGTGGGCCCCTAATCCAGTGTGACTGGTGTCCTTATAAGAAGGGAAAATTTGGACACAGACATGCACAAAGGCAGAATGCCATGTGAATATGAAAACAGAGATTGGGGTGCTAGCCAAGGAATACCAAAAATTGTCAGGAAACTACCAACATTGATGTCACCTTGATCTCAGAACTCTAGCATCCAGAACTGTGAGGCAATAAATTTCTGTGGTTTAAGCCACTCAGTTTGTGGTATTTTGTTACAGCAGCCCTAGCCAACTAATACAAAATTTGACAAGTGAAAAAGAAAAAAAAGTTAGCCATGACTCCTGGGAGTTTATCCCAAACAGTATGCAAATTAAGAAAAGAAGTTTATACATGACGTTCATTTTAATAATTTTTATATTTGGAAAAAAATGAGAAGCAATGTACATGTCTAAAGATTAGTGGATAACTAAATTATAGCATATCTTTTGAAGAAATACTATGTTGTCATTTTGTATAGCCTAAGAAATAATGTGAAAAATGTGTATTGTAAAATTAAATGTTGGATGTCAAATTATTTATACAAAACAATAATAGCTGTGCAAAATATATATGCATTGACTAAGATTACAAGCAGAAATGAAAAAGCTTTGTAAGGATAATGGGATATGGGTGGATTTTTCCTTTTAATATTTCTTTTAATTTGTTGCTTTTATTTCATTGAATTATGATAATGTATTGTGGTTATAATATTATCTTAAAAATTGACATTATTGTGGCAAACTTTACATACAATAAAATGTATCCTTTTAAAGTATACAGTTTGCTAGTTTTTATAAATGTATATACATCCCTCTGACCACCACCACAATCAAGAATTAAAACATTTCTGTCATCACAAAAAATTCTCTATTGCCCATTTACAATCAATCACTCTTCAACCCTGGCCTTAGTCAATTACTGATCTTTTTTCTATCACCACAGATTTGCTTTTTTCCTATTATTTCATATAAACAGAGTAATACAGTATTTATTCTTTTGTCTGGCTTTTTTCTTTCAGCATAATGTTTTTCAGATTTTTTCTATGTTGTAGTTTATCTGAGTAGTTGATTCCTTTTTATTGTCTAGTATTCCCTCGTATCAGTACACCATTTTGTTTATCCATTTATGTGTTGATAGCAGTTTGGATTGTTTCTAATTTTTGGCTATTATGAATAAGGTGCTATGAACATACTTGTATAAGTGTTGCATAGTCATGTTTTAATTTCTCATGGATAAATGCTTAGGATTGGAATTGCTGGCTTGTGTGTGATACACATATACATAATGGCATAAGAAGCTGCCACATGGTTCACATTCTTTTTCCAGCACTGCATGAGAGTTCCAATAGCTCCACATATTCAACATACACTTAGTATATGTATACTTAATATACTCAGCAACACAGTATACTCAGTTTGTGTTTGTTTTAGTCATTGTCATGGTTGTATAGTGGTCTCCTTTTGTGCTTGTAATATGCATTTCCCTGATGACTTGATGTTAAAACATCTTTTCATGTGCACATGATTCTTTTGTGAAGCGTCTATTCAAATATTTTGCCTAAGAAAAAATTGCCTTAAGTGTAAGCATGCTTTAAAAAATGTTTGTTTGTTTGTTTTGTTTGTTCAGAGAAAATGAAACTCAAGCAGGCTCTACATTCAGTGTGGAGCCCAATGCGAGGCTCATCTCACAACCGCAAGATCATGACCTGAGCCGAAAAGAGTTGGTTGTTTAACTGACTGAGCCACCCAGGCACCTCAGCGTGCTTTTATTTATTTATTTTTTTAATGTTTATTTTAATTTATTTTGAGAGAGAGAGAAAGAGTGAGTGAGAGAGAGAGTGCACCAGCATGGGGAGAGGCAGAGAAAGAGGGGGGAGGGGGGGAGAGAGAGAGAGAGAGAGAGAGAGAGAGAGAGAGAGAGAGAGAGAGAGAGAGAAAATCCTAAGCAGGCTGTGCACCATCAGCATGAAGACCGACTCAGGGCTTGATCCCACGAACCTGTAAGATCATGATCTGAACCGAAATCAAAGAGCTGGGGGCCCAAATGACTGAGCTTTTGAAAAAATATTTTAGATACTGTTTCTTTGTCAGATGTATATATATATCTATACATACACACACATATATATAGACATATCTATATGTGTGTGTATATATGTATAGACATATCTATGTGTGCATATATATGTATAGACATATCTATGTGTATAGACATATACATATGTATATATATCTATATGTATAGACATATATGTCTCATATATATAGATATATATACGAGAGAAAAAGAATATTCACTTCATCTGTGGCTTGCCTTTTCATTTTCTTTTTTTTTCTTTTTTCTTTTTTTTTTTAACGTTTATTTATTTTTGAGACAGAGAGAGACAGAGCATGAACGGGGGAGGGTCAGAGAGAGGGAGACACAGAATCTGAAACAGGCTCCAGGCTCTGAGCTGTCAGCCCAGAGCCCGACGCGGGGCTCGAACTCACGGACCATGAGATCGTGACCTGAGCCGAAGTTGGCCACTCAACCGACTGAGCCACCCAGGCGCCCCTCATTTTCTTAATAATACACTACAAAGTCCATAAGTTTTAAATTTTGGTGAAATCTATATTTGTCTATTTTTTTTATGAATCTTAACTTTTTGTGTCCTCAGAAATTTTAGCCTGTACTAAGTTTATAAAGATTTTTCTCTTGTTTTCTTCCAAAAGTTTTATAGTGTTAGCTTTTATTTATATTTAGATGTATAATCTACTTTGAGTTAACTTAAAAAAAATTTTTTTAATGTTTTATTTATTTTTTTGAGAGAAACGGAGCATGAGCAAGGGAAGGGCAGAGAGAGAGGGAAACAGTATCTGAAGCAGGGTCCGGACTCTGAGCTGTCTGCATAGAGCCCAACGTGGCACTCAAACTCATGAACTGTGAGATCATGACCTGAACTGAAGTTGTATGCTTAACCAACTGAGCCACCCAGGTGCCCCAAGTTAACTTTTTCATATGGATGTGAGGTAGAGGTAGAGATTTATTTTCTAAATTGATATCTAGTTATTCCAGATATATTTATTAACAATTTTTTCAAAAATGCTTCAGAAGATTCTGATTGGAATCTATAAATCAATTTGAGGAGAATTGACATCTTAATATTAAGTGTTTCAACAGAGTAGCATGCTATAGCTGTCTATTTGTATTTCTTTAATTTCTCTCATCAGTATTTTGTAGCTTATAGTATGTCTTTTTTAGTTAAAAAAATGTATTATTATTTTCTAATTCCAGTGTAGTTAACATACAGTGTTCTATTAGTGTCAAGTGTACAATACAGTGATTCAAAAATTATATGCATTACTCAGTGCTCATCATAAGTATATTCTTTTTTTTTTTTTTAAAGTGTTTATTTTGAGGGAAAAGGAGAACACCAGCATGGGGAGAGAGAGGGTAGAGAGAAGGGAGAGAGAATCCCAAGCAGGCCCATTGTCAGCATGGAGCCCAATGCAGGCTCAATCCCATGAACCCGTGAGATTGTGACCTGAGCCCAAATCAAGAGTCGGATGCTTAACTGACTGAGCCACCTAGGTGGCTATATATATTTTCTATCTCTATCTCTATCTCTATCTCTATCTCTATCTCTATCTCTATCTCTATCTCTATCTCTATCTCTATCTTGTCTATCCCCTTGCTTTCAAAGGGCATGTGTCTTTAAGTCTGAAAGGAGTCTCTTATAAAGACAGTGTAGAGGTGCCTGGGTGGCTCAGTTGGTTAAGCGTCCAACTTCAGCTCAGATCATGATCTTGCAGTTTGTGAGTTCAAGCCCCATGTTGGGCTCTGTGCTGACAGCTCAGCTGGAGCCTGCCTCAGATTCTTTGTCTCCCGCTCTCTCTGCCCTTCCCCCACTATGCTCTCTCTGTCTCTATCAAAAATAAACATTAAATTTTTTTTTAAGTATTAGAAAAAAATAAAGGGAGTATATAGACATGTCTTGATTTTTATCCATTCTGTCAGTCTGTGTCTTTTGATTGGAGCATTTAATCCATTTACATTCAAGTAATTATTGATAGGTATGTAGCTATTGACATTTTGTTACTTGTTTAGGGTTTTTTTTGTTTTTGTTTTTGTTTTGTAGTTCTTCTCTGTACCTTTCTTCTCTTGCTCTCTTCTCTCATGGTTTGCTGGCTATTACCAGTGTTTGATTTGTGGTTACCATTAAGTTTTTATATCAAAACCTCTTATGCAAATAACAGTTTATATTAAGTTGATGGTAGCTTAAGTTTGAATCTATTCTTTGCTCCTCCCACACTCCACGTTTTAGGTATATAGTGTCATATTTTACATCTTTTTATTATGTGAATCCTTTCACTGATTTTTATATACATACTTGATTTTACTGGTTTTGTGCTTTCTATTCTTCTTACTCCTACTTACGGTCTTTTTTCCCCACTCAAAGAGTCCCTTTTAACATTTCTGTAGGGCTAGTTTAATGGTCATGAATTTCTTTAACATTTTTTGTCCGGTGAACTCTTTATCACTCCTTCTTTTCTGAATGATAGCCTTGCTGGATAGACTATTCTTAGTTGCAGGGTTTTTTTTTCAGGATTTTGAATAAATCATGTCACTTTGTTCTGTCTTCCAACATTTCTGCTGAAGAACCAGCTGATGGTCTTATAGAGTTTCTCTTGTATGTAACTTTCTTATGCTTCTTTTAAAATTCTCTTTGTCACTACTTTTTGCCATTTTAATTACTGTGTGTCTTGATATGGACCTTCTTTGGTTGATTTTGTTAGGGGTTCTCTGTGCATCCAGATCTAGATTTCTTTTTCTTTCCCCAGATTTGAGAAGTCTTTAGCTATTATTTCTTGAAATATATTTTATTCACCCTTTCTCTCTTTTCTCCTTTAAGGATCCTTGTAATTGAAATGTTAATACATTTGGTGGTATCTCTGAATTCTCCTTGTCTGTTGTTATTTATTATTATTATTTTTTCTAGCTCCTGTTCAGCTTGATTGCTTTCCAGTTTTCTGTCCTCCATGTGACAGATTTGTTCCTCTGCTTCATTTAGTCTACTATTTATTCTATCCAGTCTATATTTAATTTCAGTTATTTAGTTCTTCATCTATGATTGGTTCTTTTTCATGTTTTTAGTCTCTTTGTTAAAGGTCTTCCTTAGGTCCTCCACTCTTTTGTCAAATCCAGTGAGTATCTTTATGACTATTTGTTTAAATTCTCTATCAGGCATATTACTTATTTCCATTTCATTTAGGTCTCTTATGATTTTTGTCTTTATGACCATTTGTTTAAATTCCCTATCAGGCATTTTTCCATTTCAGGCACTTATTTCCATTTCATTTAGGTCTCTTACGATTTTTGTCTTTTTTTTTTTTTTTTCATTTGTGACATATTCCTCTGTCTCCTCTTTCTGTTTAACTCTCTGTTTCTATGTCTTCTGTTCTTGAAAGTAGCAACCTTATGATGAAGAAGAGGTCCTGTATTGCCCTGCAATGCATTGTTCCCTGTTTACCAGAACCTGGCATTTCAGGGGTATATGCTATGTGTGTTGCATGCACCCTGTTGTTTTGGCTGAGCTGCATTTATTTGCCTTCATTCCAGTCATCTGCAGCAGCTCTCTTTGCCTGTTGTGGACAGGGTTTGATCCTTGTGTTAATGGCCAGTCTGGGGTTGCCTTGGGCTTGAGTTTAATCATACTATGTATTTGTCAGAGATGCAAACTGCAGGGTGCTCTCCCTGTGTTGTCCTTATTTTCTTTTTTCAAATGTTTATTTATTTATTTTTGAGAAAGAGAGTGCAAGCAGGGGAGGGCAGAGAGAGGGGTGGGGGGGGAGACAGAGAAACCGAAGCAGGCTCCAGGCTCTGATCTGTCAGCACAGAGCCCGATGCAGGGCTGGAACCCATGAACTGTCAGATCATTATGTGAGCTGGAGTCCGATGCTTAACTGAATGAACCACACAGGTGCCCCCCTGTGTTGTCCTTTGAAAAGCTTTCATTGGCAGGCAGAGCCTACAGTCAGATCTGATACCTGCCTGCAGCCCACTCCTGGACTGCAGTTGGACTGGTGTGTGTTATTATTTTCCCCTCTTCTTGGAACAGGAGTCACTTTGTGGTGGTGCTGGCCACTGCTTGATCACTGCCAGGCTTGTGGCACTGCCTTGGATAGGCTCTGGCCAAGGGCATATTGGTGCAGGTTCATAGGAAAACACAGGGACAGAATATTAGGTGCTAGCAAGGTCAGTCTGGTTTTTTGTGGGAGGGGACCTACAGCTGCCTGGGAAAGATCCTGCCAAGACCTGGCAGGTTGGGGTGAGTAGGTTCATAGGAGAATGTGGTGTGGTGGTGGGGGAGGGGGTATCAACAAGGTCGTGATGGTCCACTGTGGGGGTAGGGGACCTGCAGTCACTAAGAAAAACTCTTACTATGGCCATGATGGAAAAAGTCCAAAGAGGAGTATGGGGACTGGGCTCACTGTTAGCAAGCTAGGTAGAGAGTGTTGGTGCTGTGCTGGTTCTCACAGGTTTCCATATATCTAGACTGGGGGCAGGCCAGGGAAATGGTACCCACTAGCTCTTTTAATCTTGCACAGGTCTTTCAGAGATCCCTTCCTTCCAGTACACACTTCAAGATTGGTAAATAAATCTCCTTCCTGTATACTCCATGTATTTTTCAAACTGCTGCTTCTATGCTGTATTTCAGTGGGGATGTTTGTTGTACTATCTCTTTAAGCAAGAACTCTGCCCTCCTGGATCTCCCAGAGTCAAACCTAGTGAATTTTAAAGTTCAGCTGTTAAGTCCCACTGCTTGTTAAGCCCCTCTGGTTTTCAAAGCCAAATGATACAGGGATTCATCTTTCCCGTGTGGGACCCCTTTGCCTGCTATTCTTGGCATGGGGATCTGCTCCTCTCCCCACACTGTGCCCATTGTGTCCCTCCTGCAGACATCCCATGCATATCTTTGTCTCCTAACTGCTTCTCTGCTCTTCCTACCCTCTTCAATATGGCTTCTTCACTACATTTAGCTGTGGAGAGTGTTCTGCCAGTCTTTGGG
Source organism: Panthera onca (assembly GCF_046562875.1). Taxonomy (NCBI): domain Eukaryota; kingdom Metazoa; phylum Chordata; class Mammalia; order Carnivora; family Felidae; genus Panthera; species Panthera onca. The sequence goes on along the minus strand of NC_138351.1, from coordinate 29,995,458 downwards.
TTGCCTTCTGGGTTAATTACACAGACATGGGTGTTATCTAGTTGTGTACTTTGGACAAGGTGAGCTTAGGGTCCTCCTATTCTGCCATCTTTCCCGGAAGTCTATACTGTACATTTCTTGCACATATTTTGTTAAATTTATATCTAAGTTTTGTATTTTTGGATGCTTATTTATTTTATTTTACAGTTTTCTGTGGCCAGTACATAGAAATATACTTTTGTTTATTGATTTAGTATCCTGGGGCCTGGCTAAACTTACCAGCTTTTCATAGACTTCAAGATTTTGTACGTAGATAGTCATATTTTAATTTTTACTTCCCCGTCTATATGCCCTTAATTTTTTTTCTTATGTAATTGAACTTGAAAAATCCTTCAGTATAATGTTGAATACATACTTTGAGAGTAGACACCTGGCCTGTTTCCTGATCTTAGGGGGAAGCATTCAGCCTTTTAACATTAACATGACCTTAACAGTGAGTTTTTCATAGATGTTCTTCATCAACTTGAGAGAATTCCCTTGTATTTATAACTTACTGAAAGTTTTATGATAAATGAATGTTGAATGTTTTTTATTTTTTCTTTTACTTAATTTGCAAAAATTGTAGTAAAATACACATAACAAAGTTTACCATTTTAACAAGTGTACATTTCAGTTGCATAAATATGCTTACATTGTGCAACCATCACTACCATTCCTCTTCAGAAAATTTTTTATCTTGCAAAACTGAAACTTTATATCCATTGAATAATAATAGCATGTTCCCCACCCACCCAGCTCCAGGTAACCACCATTCTACTTTCTGTCTTTATGAATTTGACTACTCTAGGTTTCTCATAGAAGTGGAATCATACAATGTTTTTTTGTGACTGGTTTATTTCATTCAGCATAATGTCTTTAAGGTTGTATCATATGTTAGAATTTCCTTCCTTTTCAAGGGTGAATAATATTCCTTTGTATGTATATATCACATTTTGTTTATCCTCTGATCTGTCAAGAGGCATTTGGGTTGCTTTTACCTTTGTATTTTGTGAATAACGCTGCTGTGAACATGGGTGTAGAAATATTTGTGAATCTCATTTCAATTCTTTTGTATATATACCCAGAAATGGAACTGTTGGATCATGTAGTAACACTCTAATTTTTTTGAGGAACTGCCATACGGTTTTTTATATTGACTGGAATAATTTATATTTGCATATATTTGCATTGTATGAGGATTCCACTTTCTCTAGAGCCTCCCCAACACTTATTTTCTGTTTGCTTCTTTTTAACAATAACCATCCTAGTGGGTAAAATGTCATTTCTCATTGTAGTTTTGATTTTCAGTTCCCTAATAATTAGTGATGTTGAAGACCTTTTCATGTGCTTATTGGCCATCTATAAATCTTTAAACAAATGTCTGTTCAAATTCTTTGCCCACTTTTTTAACTTGGTTGTTTGTATTGTTGTTACTTAGTTGTAAGAATTTTTTATATATTCTGAATGTTAACCCTTTTTCAGATATATGATTTCCAGACATTTTCTCCTATTATGTGGTTGCATTTTACTATATTGAGAGTGTAATTTGACACACATAAGCTTTAAATTTTTTAGTGAGGCACACATCATGTATTTTGTTGTTGTCTGTGTTTTTAGTGTCATATTAAGAAATCATTGCCAAATGCAATGTCATGAAACTTTTCCTCAACGTTTTCTTCTAATAGTTTTGTAGTTTTGGTTCTTAAATTTAGAATTTTGATCATTTTCAGTAAACTTATGTTATGGAATAAGGGTCCAGCTTCAGTTTTTGTGGGTTTTGTTTTGTTTTGTTGTTTTTGCATGTGGATATCCAATTCTCCCAGCACCATTTGTGGAAAAGATTGCCCTTTCCCCATCGAATGTACTTCACACTCCTCTTGAAAATCATTTGAACATATATGTGAGAGTTTATTTCTGGGCTTTCTAGTCTGTGCCATTAGTCTGTTCCATAGCACCATAGTTTGGTTAATGCATAGTTGTAGTAGCTTTTGTAATCAGGAAGCAGGAGACCTCTACTTTGTTCTTCATTTTCAAGATTATGTTGGATATTTAGATACCTTTGAGAGTCCATTTGAATTGTGAGTAGATTTTCTAGTTTTGTGAAAACTAGATTGGGATTTTGATAGAGATTACATTGAATTTGTAGATTGCTCTGGGTAGTATTGACAATAATATTAAATCTTCCAACTCATGAATAAAGGATGCCTTTTCATTTATTGGAAGCTTTAATTTCTTCCAGCACTGTCTTGTAGTTTTCAGTTTAGAAGTTTTTCTTCTTTTTGGCTAAGGTTATTCCTAAATATTTTATTCTTTTTGATGCTATTGTAGATGGCATTGTTTTCTTAATTCCTTTTTGGGTGATTATTGTTCATGTCATGAGAAACACAATTGATTTTGTGTGTTGACTTTGTATCCTGCAACTTTGCTGAATTCATTTATTCTAACAGGGTTTGTTTTTCTTTATTTTTTTCTTTTTCTTTCTTTCTATCTTTTTTTTTTTTTTTTTGGTGGAATCTTAAGGGTTTTCTATATATTACATCATGTCATCTGTGAACAGAAATAATTTTACTACTCCAAGTTTGGATTGCTTTTATTTCTCTCTATTACCTAATTGCCCTGGCTACAGCTTTCAGTTCTATGTTGAATAGAGGTGGCAAAAGAGGACATTTTTGCTTTTTTCCTGAGATTAGAAGGAAAGCTTTCAGTTTTTCATCTTTGAGTATGATGCTAGTTGTGGACTTTTCACATATGGTCTTTATTATGAGATAGTATTCTTGTATTTCTAGTTTGTTGAGTGTTTTTATCATTCAGAGATACTGAATTTTATCATACAGGTTTCCTCTATCAATTCACATGATCATGGGGTTTTTTTTCCCCCTTCATTCTGTTAATATGGTTTATTTCATTAATTGATTTTTGTATGATGAATCATCTTTGCATTTGAGGAGTAAATTCTACTTGGTCTTGGTGTGTAATCTTTTAATGTGTTGCAGTTTGGTTTGCTAGTATTTTGTTGAAGATCATTGCATCAGTGTTCATCAGAGATGTTGATCTGTAGTTTCCAAATTTCTACTTTTTTTTTTTTTGCTTATTTAAAAAATGTTGTTTTTTTTTTTTAACATTTATTGGAGAGAGACAGAGCACGAGCAGGGGAGGGGCAGAGAAAGAGGGAGACAGAATCAGAAGCAGACTCCAGGCTCTGAGCTGTGAACACAGATCCTGGCGAGGGGCTTGAACCCACGAACTGCAAGATCATGACCTGAGCTAAAGTTGGACACTTAACTGACTGAGCCACCGAGTCACCCCATTTGTTTGCTTGTTTTTAAGTAGGCTTCATGCTTAGCACAGAGTGTAAAGTGGGGTTTAAACTCCTGACCCTGAGATCGAGACCTGAGCTGAGATCAAGAGTCAGACACGCAACTGACTAAGCCACCCAGGTGCCCCAAATATTTTATTTATTTATTTTTTAAGCAATTGCTACACCCAGCATGAGGCTAAGCTCACAACCCTAAGATCAAGAGTCACATGCTCTACTGACAGAGCCAGCCAGGCACCCCTATAGTTTTGTTGTTGTTGCTGTTGTTGTTGTGGTTGTTGTTGTTGTTGTTGTTGTTGTTTTATAGTGTCTTTATCTGGATTTGGTGTCAAGATAATACTGGTCCTCATAGAATGAAGTTGATAGGTTTTGTTGTTGTAGGGATTTGTTTGTATTATCGAAATTATCCAATTTGTTGGTATACAGTTGTTTAGAGCACTCTTTTATAATCCTATTTATATAAAATGTCTTCTATTTCATATCTGATTGTGTTGAGTCTTCTCTCCGTCTCTGTCTCTGTCTCTTTCTTATTCAAGCAGGGTAAACATTTGTCAGATTTTGTTCTTTTTGTGTTCTTTTCATAGAGCAAACTCTAGATTTCATTGATTTTTGTCTGTTGTTTTTCTATTTTTTGTTTATCTCTACTCTAATGTTTATTGTTTACTTCCTTCTGGCAACTTTGAGTTAGTTCCTCTTTTTCTGGTTTCTTAAAGTTTAAAGTTAGGTTGTTAATATACTTCCCTTTTTAAAATATAAACACTTACATCTATAAATTTCCCTCTTACCACTTCTTTTGCTATATCCTGTACGTTTTCATATGTTTTGTTTTTATTTTCATCTGTCTCAAAATGTTTTCTAATTTCCTTGTGATTTGTTCTTTGAACTAATGATTGTATGAGAGTGTTGTTAAAAAAAAGAGTATGTTGTTTAATTTCCACATTATTTGTGGATTTTCTAGTTTTTCTTCTACCATTATCATCTAATTTTGTCTCATTGTGATTGGAAAAAATAGTATGATCTCAGTCTTTTAAAACTTATTAAGATTTGTTTTGTAGTCTAACAGGTGGTCTATCCTGGAAAATATTGTATGAACATTTGAGAAAAAGTGTATTCTATTACTGGGAAGAATGTTTTGTATATGTCTCTTAGGTCCAATTAGTCTATAGTGTTTTTTTAAGTCCTGTGTTTCCTTATTGCTTTTCTGTTTGGTTAATCTGTACATTATTGGAAGTAGGATATTGGGGTCTCCTACTCTTATTTTAAGCTATTTTTCCCTTAAATTCTGTCAGTGTTTGCTTGCTTTATAATTTTAGGAGCTTTGATGTTTGGTGCATCAAACATCATATTTATAGTTGTTATGTTTTTGGTGAGTTGGCACATTCATCATTATATCATGTCCTTTGACTCTTGTATTAGTTTTTGACTTAAAGTCTATATTGTCTAATGTGGTATTTCTACTTTTCCTTATTGTTTGCATGAAATTATTTTTTTCATTCTTTTGCTTTCAAACTATGCCTGTCCTTAGGTCTAGAGTGAGTCCCTTTTAGACAGCATATAGTTGGATCCCATTGTTTTTGTTTCTGTTTTTTAACCCATTCTTCCAATCTATGTCTTTAGACATAGTTTAACCCATTTACATTTATAGTAATTACAGGAAGGACTTACTGTTGTCATTATGTTTTTGTTGTATGTCATAAGTTTTTGTTCCTTATTTCCTTCCTTATTTCCTCTTTTGTGTTTAGTTGATTTTTTATAGTGATGTGTTTTGATTCCCCTCTTATCTCCTTTGGTTCAGATTCTATAGGTATTTTCTTTGTTGAGTCTTTTGTAAACTGATACCAGCTTAACTTCAGTCACATACAAAAATTCCTTTATAACTCTGCCTCTTCACTTTATGATATAGATATCACAAATTACATTTTTATACATTGTGTGCCCATTAACTTTGATTTATTTTCTATGCTTCTTTCAAATTTTCTGAAAGAATTAAAGTGTATATACATATCTAAATTTCAATAATACATGATTTTATGCTTGTCAATGTATTTAACTTTATTGTAGAACTTTGTATTTTCATATGGTTTTCAGTTTCTGTCTAGCATCTTTTCGTTTTAACTTGAAGAACTCTCTGTAGCATTTCTTGTATAGTAGGTCTCGAAACGAATTCCCCTCACTTTTGTTTATCTGGAAAGGTCTTAATTTTCCTTTGGTTTTGAAGGATATTTGTGCCAGATATAGTAATCTTTGTTAGCAGCTTTTTCTTCAGCACTTTGAATATATCACCCACTCCCTTCTGGCATGTAATATTTCTCCTGAGTATCCCATTGATAATTTTATGGGAGCTTCCTTATTTGTGGTTAGTTCCTTTTTCCCCTGCTGCTGTCAAGATTCTCTGTGTTTAACTTTCAACAATTTGATTATATGTCTCACTGTGGACCTCTTTTGGTTCATCCTAGCTGGAGTCCTTTATGTTTCTTGAATTTGGATCTCCAATTCCTTCCGCTGGGAAATTTTTGACCTTTATATATATTATCTGTGCCTGTTTCTCTCTCTCATCTCCTTCTGGGACTCCCCTAACGCATATATTGGTTTACTTGATGGTATTCCATAGGCTTTCTTTACTTTCTTCATTCTTTTGTTGTTATTGTTCCTCTGACTCAATAATTTCAAATGACCTCTCCTTAAATTCCTGATTTTTTATTCTGCTTGTTTCATCTGCTATTGAATCCCTTCAGCAAATTTTTCAATTCTGTTCTGTTTTTCATGTCTAGAGCTTCTACTTTGTGGTTTTTAATGAGATATTTATCTCTATAGTGATATTCTCATTTTGTTCATTTGCAATTTTTCTGATTTTCTTTAGTTTTGTTGTTTTTCCTTAACTTCTTGAGCATATTGAACACAGCTTTTATGTCTTCTTTTAGGAAGTCCAAAGTCTGTGTTTTCTTAGGATCAGTCTGGAGATTTATATTGTTCCTTTAAATAGGCCATATTTCCCTTTTTCTTTGCATGCATGGTTATGTTTGTTGGAATTTTGTCATTTCAAAAAGCCAGTTTTCTTAATCTTAACAGATTTGCTGTGCGTGAGAGAAAACCTTCACTAGTTAGCCTGGCATGAAGGCTTAAGGTTTTCTTAGGCCTTTTCTGGATGCATTTTTTCTGGGCCTGTACATTTCCTTTTTCCAAGTTTTCTATATACATGGCTTCTTTAAAATGTCTTAGTATTTTTATGATTCTCATTCCTGCTTCAGTATAGGATGTTGGACATTCTACTGTTTTTCTTTTCCTACAATCTTACCTCTAGGTGTCTGTAGGTCTCCCATCTTCTGTAGTTTTTACAGGTTGTAGTAAAAACTGCCTTCTGTGATTTTAAACCTGAAATCCAAACTGTACCACCATTTGCATCTGAGCTCTGAGTCAGGCAATAGAGAAAGCAATCCCTCGGACAGGCCACAGGCAGGCCTTAATATTACGAACAAGTTTCACTCTTTTTCTGTTGTTGTGAAGGAGGAAACTAGAAATTGGATCACTTCCTTCTCAGCTGCATCAGGGAGAGGGTGGGACAAGGGCAAGCAAAAACATCATGAAATTTCCTACTGTTTTGAGTGTGGCTTTTCCTTGATTGTGTATTTGTTTGGTGCTGCAAATCCTTGACTGCTTTTCAAGAGTTCCCACAAAGTTGTTTTAGTCAGTCGGTAACTATTTTCTTGATATTAACATTGGGGGAGATGAGGGCCTGGAACTTTCTAGTCTGCTGTTTTGATGGCATTACTCCATCAAATCTTGAATATTGTAAAAAATGCTTTTTATTATCAATTCAGATAACCATATGATTTTTCTTCTTTATACTATCAATGCTAATATAGCGAATATTGCATTATTGCAATTTTTTTCTTGTTTTTTAAAGTTTATTTATTTTGAGAGTGAGTAAGTGGGGGAGGGGCAGAGAGAGAGGAAGACAAAATCCCAAGGAGGGTCCCTGCCATTAGCACAGAGCCTGAGGTGGAGCTTGAACCCAGGAGCCACAAGATATGACCTGAGCCAAAACCAAGAGTTGGATGTTCAACTGACTGAACCATGAACCACCCAGGCACCTCGCATCATTGCAGTTTAGATTGTTAACTTCACCTCTCATTACTGGGATAAACCCCATTTAGTGATGTAATGTTTTCCTTTTTATATATTGTTGCTTTCTACTGCTAAAATTTTGTTAAAGATTTTTGCATCTATGTTCACGTGCATTATTTGTCTCTCATTTTCCAATAATGTGTTCATTGGCTTTGATACCACAGAAATTCACCTTTATTTTCTAAGTGAATGTAGAATTTTTTCTTAAATGTTTGCTTAATATCAGTATTGAAACTATCTGGTCCTGAGATATTTTTTTCTGGGAAGTTTTTATTTATCTTTTTAAAGTTTATTTATTTTGAGAGAGAGTGAGCGAGTGGGGGAGGGACAGAGAGAGAGGGAGAAAGACAATTCCAAGCAGGATCTATGCTGTCAGCACAGAGCCCAGCATGGAACTTGAACTTATGAACCATGAGATCATGACCTGAGCCAAAATCAAGAGTTGGACACTTAACCAACTGAGCCACCCAGGCGCCCCTTTTCTGGGTGGGAAGTTTTTAAATTTTGAGTTCAGTTTCTTTACTAGGTAAATTCTGTTAAGGTTTTCAATTTCATCTTGAGTCAGTAACTTTTGTCTTTTAAAGAATTTATCCATTGCACCTTTCTTGACATGATTTTTTTTTATATATAATGTTTTTTTAATATCTATAGGATATGCAGTGGTCTTCTCTCACTTTCACTTCTGACATTAGAACTTGCATCTTTTTTTGTTTGTTTTGTTTTACAACTTGCAACCTCTCCCTTTTTTTCCCATGACTAGAGTTTAACAAATTTACTAAGTTTTTAAAAAGAACCAGTCTTGGGCCTCACTGATTTTTATCTCTTGTTTGTATATTTTTTAAATTTCTTTTATTTCTGCCTTTGTATTTCTTATTTCCTTTCTTCTTATTTTGGATTTACTTTGATCTTTTCTTTCTAACTGTTAAGCTGAAACTTAAATGGGACCTTTCTTCATTTGAAACCTAAATCTTAAAGCTATAAATTACCCTGTAATCACTGCTTTACTTCTCTTGAGTTTGGGGACATTGTGTTTTCATTTTAATTTTCCTCAAAATATGTACTAATTTCTCTCATAACTTTCCTTGACTCTGGTTATTTTGAAATGTTTTGTTTAATTTTCAAAGATATGAGGATATTTCAGATTTCTTTCTTTTTAAAAAAGTTTCTTAAACTTTATTTAAGAGAGAGAGAGAGTGTGTGTGAGTAGGGCAGGGGCAGAGAGGAAGGGCGACACAGAATCCGAAGCAGGCTTCAGGCTCTGAGCTGTCAGCGCAGAACCCATTGCGGGGCTCAAAGCCGTGAACCATGAGATCATGACCTGAGCTGAAGTTGAATGCTTAATTAACTGAGCCACGCAGGCGCCCCCAGATTTCTTTCTTTTAGTAATGTATAATTTAATTCTGTTGTGTCTGAGAAAGTATTGGTATTATTTTAGTTATTTTTAATGCTCTGGGATGTGTTTTATGGTTCTGGATTTGGTGTGTTGTGGTTACTTCTATGTAAAGTTCATAGTAACATTGGATGGCGTATTCTGTAGATGTCAGTTGGGTCAAGGTGGTTGATAGTTGTTGAAGACTGTGAAAGTCTGAGATTTTTTTTCCTCCTTGAATCCTAAGAAGTTAGTCTGTCACTTTTAAAAAAAAATTTTTTTTTTTTTTAATGTCTGTTTATTCTTGAGAGATAGAGACAGCATAAGCAGAGGAGGGACAGAGAGAGAGGGAGGAGACACAGAATCAGAAGCAGGCTCCAGGCTCTGAACTGTCAGCACAGAGCCTCGACACGGGGCTCAAACCCACGAAGTGCGAGATCATGACCTGAGCTGCAGTCAGATGCTCAATCGACTGAGCCACCCAGGCGCCCCAGTCTGTCACTTTTTAATGCCTGTTGGTAGAAACAAAGAGCTATATTACTCCTAACAAAGAATATGACTTTGATGTATGTGTCTATTCTCTTTGTCCCCTGTGTTCTCTGATGGGGGGGATGAAGAGTTCCAGGTACATACTGTTCATATATATGGATATGAGTCAGAGCTGAGAAACCTTCAGCTTGTGAAGGTGAAATCTTCTGTAATAGGCTGCACATAAACTTCCTTTTACCCTGGAGGGAGATATTATTTTAGAAGTAAACAAACCTGCCCTTTGCTTCTGATTAAGACCCTACCTCTTTTCTTCCAAAGCTGTTTGCTTCCTTGAAAAGATTGTATAGCACAAAGGCAGTCACTGCTTTGGCTTACAAAATGTGCAGAGATGCAAGAAACTTAAGGAGCATTGTCTCCCAATAACACTGTTATTCAAATCTTTTGTAGCCTTACTGATTTTCTGTTTTCTGCCAGTTACTAAGAGATGATGTTGAAGTCTCCAGTTATAATTGTGAGTTATTTCTATTTTCAATTTTGTCATTTTTTTTGGTTTCATTTATTTTGAAGCTTTGTGATTGGGTATAAGCACATTTAGAATTGTGACATCTTTGATGAATCAACCCTTTTATTATAATGAAATGTCTTTTTTTTCTGGTAATAATTTTTGTTCTGAAGTATACTTTGATTTTAGAGAGAAAAACAGAAAACACACTTTGTTTCTTTTGATTGGTGTTTGCATGGTATATCCTTTTCCATCATATTATTTTTAGCCTATTTGTGCCTTTATAAAGTGGGTTTTTTGTAGGTAACATATAGTTGGTTCTTGGTTTTTATCCAATCTGACAATTGCTGCCTTTTCATGGAATGTTTAAATATTTCTCCTGATTATTGGTGTGCTGGGCTTAAATCTTTTGTATTTGTTGTTGTTGTTAAGTCCCAAACCATCCCAAAATTAATAGCAAAAAATAGTAATCATTTTAATTCCTTTTTGTTTTCTATCAGTCAGGAACTCAGAGAGGACACAATGGGGATGGCTTTCTCCACTTCTCAATGTCAGGGGCCTCAGGTGGGGAGATTTGAATGCTGCTAGTAACTGAATTGAATGACTTGGGGTGGAATCATCTCAAAGCTTACCCTGTTAATTAATGGTGGTTGATGATGGCTGTTAGCTAGTACTCAACTGGGGCTATTGGCTGGAAACCATCTACACACAGCCACTGTATAGGGCATCTTGGCTTCCGCACACCATGGTGACTGGGTTTCAAGAAAATATCTCCAAAAGAACCATGTAGAAGCTGCCTGTTCTCTGTAACTTCCTCTCAAAAATCACACAATGGCACTTTCACTTCAATCTCTTAGTAGCAGGTACAAGCCCCTACCAGATTCAAGGGAAGAAGACAGAAACCCCACTTCTCAATGTGAAGAGTATCAAAGATGTTTAGGGCTGTGTTTGAAGACTGCCATGTCTAGTATCTTGCTTCTTGTTTTCTTTTTCTCATTTGATCTTCATCACTTTTTCCTATACTCCTAACTTTAAAAAATATTATTTTTGCTATTCCATTTCATCTCTACTATTAGCTTAATGGCTATACCTTTTTATTTTATCTTGTAGTGGTTGCTCTAACACAGCACTGTTTATTAGAAATATAATGTGAATCACAATTATGTACTCTATATGTAAATTTAATTTTTCAATAGCCACATTAAAAATTAGAGATGAAATTAATTATAAAAATATTATATTTAACATAATACAACCAGATTATTATTTCAACATGTAATCCATATTTACAAACAAGATATTTCATTTTTTTCTCTATACTAATTCATGAAAATTCAGAATGTAGCTTATTTGTAACAAATCTCAATTCAGACAAGTCATGTTTTAAGTTTCAATTTGCTACAGGTGGCAATACAGTGGCTACTGTATTGGGCAGCACAGCTCCAGGATTTATAATATTTTGTATCATATAAGTATTTATTTTATTTGAAAGTATAATATATACATATAGTATATATGTGTATATTAGAACCTTACAGCAATTTACATCCATTTCTTCTAGATTTTGTTGATCGTTATGGTAGATTTTACTTATGAAAATTTTATGAACCCAGAATACATTGTCATTAATTTTGCTTTAAGCAGTCAATTATTTTTTTAACAAAAGTGAAAACTAAAGAAAAAATCTTTTAGGAGTGCCTGGGTGGTTCAGCCGGTCAAGCAACCTGACCCTTGATTTCCGCTTAGGTCATGATCTCACAGTTAGTGAGTTTGAGCCCCACATTGGGCTCCACACTGACAGTGAGGAGCCTGCTTGGGATTCTCTCTCTCCCTCTCTCTCTGCCCCTCCTGTGTGTGTGCTCTGTCTCTCTCTCTCTCTCTCAAAATAAGTAAATAAACTTAAAAAAATCTTTTCTATTAATACACATATTTGCCACTTTCAGCACTCTGTTTCTTTGTGTAGATGCTCATTTTCATTTGATAACTTTTTTTTTTTTTTTTTAAACTTAATGTTGCTTGGAGCGTATGTCTGCTATTGAGAATTCTCTCCATTTTTGTTTGTCTGAAAAAGATGTCATTTCATCTTCATTCTTGAATGACATTTTCACTGAATATACAATTCTGTTTTGGTAGGCTGTTTGTCCTTTTATTTTAAAGATGTAATTTGATTGACTTCTGTCTTGCATAGTTTCTGAGAAAGCTATTGACATTCTTATCTTTTTGTTTATCTATGTCTTTTTCTGTCCTGGCTGCTTTTAAGATTTTTTTCTTTTATCACAGGTTTTCAGAAAATTTATTATGATGTATCATGGTATGGTTTTCTTTGTGTTTATCCTAGTTGGGATGTTTTGAGCTTCCTGTATTTGTGCATTTATAGTTTTTATCAAATTTGAAAGAAGTTCAGCCATCATTTCTTTAAATGCTTACTGTATCTTTTCCTTCTTTTCTAGGACTCTAGATACATTATACATTAATGTACTTGATATTTTCCCAAAGGTCATTGAGATTCTTGTCATGAGTTATCCTATCTTCTCTCTGTGTCTGCTTCATTTTGGATAGTTCCAGTTGCTGTGTCTTTTAGTTTAGGGATCTCCCTTTTGCAATATTTAATCTGCTTTAACTCAATTCAGTGTATTTTTCAGTTCAGGTATTGAAGCTCTAGAAGAATACCTCATTTTGCTGCATTTTGCTTTGTTATGCTTCACAGATACTGCATTTAAAAAAACAAAACAAATTAAAGGTTTGTGGCAACTCTGCATCAAACAAGTCTGTCAGCACCATTTTTTCAGTAATACTTGCTTACTTTGTGGGTTTTTTTGGCCACATTTGGTAATTCTTGCAAGATTTTATACATTTTCATTGTTACTGTATTTGTTATGGAGATCTGTGATCGTTAACCTTTGATGTTACTATTGTAATTGTTTGGGGGCTCCCTGAACCATGCCCATATAATATACTGAACTTCCACTGGTGCTGGTGCTCCGCTAGCCAGCCGTTCCTCATCTTTCCTCCTCACCTTAGACCTCCCAACAACACAACAATATTGAAATTAGGCCAATTAATAACCCTACTTACAGGCTTGTAAGTGTGCAAGAGTCACAGGTCTTTCACTTTAAATCAAAACCCAGAAATGATTAAGCTTAGTGAGGAAAACATATCAAAACCTGAGATAAACCCAGAGCTATGCCTTTTGCACCTGACAGTTAGCCAAGTTGTGAATGCAAGGTAAAAATTCTTGAAGGAAATTAAAAGTGCCAGTCCAGTGACCAACACACAAATGATAAGAAAGTGAAACAGCCTTATTGTTGATATGGAGAAAGTTTTACTGGTCTGGATAGAAGATCAAACTAGCCACAACATTTCCTTAAGCCAAAGCCCAATACAGAGCAAGGAAGGCCCTAACTCTCTTTAATTCTATGAAGGCTGAGAGAGGTGAGGAAGCAAAAGGAGGAAAGTTTGAAACTAACAGAGGTTGGTTGGTTCGTAAGGTTTAAAGAAAGATGCCATAGCCATAACTTAAAAGTATAAGCTAAAGCAGCAAGGGCTGATATAGAAGCTGCAGCAAGTTATCTAGAAGATCCAGCAAAGATAAAATATCGAAGGTAGCTACATTTAACAGATTTTCAGTGTAGACAGAACGGCTTTCTATTGGATGCAAATGTCATCTAGGACTTTCATAACTAGAGAGAAGTCCTGGCTTCAAAGGACAGACTTGAAACTCTTGTTAAGGGCAGCTGGTGACTTGAAGTTGAAGCCGGTACTCATTTAGCATTCCAAAAAAGTCATAAGCCCTTAAGAATTATGCTAAATCTACTCTGTGCTCTAAATGGAACAACAAAGCCTGGTGATAGCACATCTGTTTATAGTATGGTTTACTAAATATTTTAAGCCCACTGTTGAGAACTACTCCTTAGGAAAAAAAATCCTTTCAAAATATTACTGATCATTAAAAATGCACCTGTTCACCCAAGAGCCCTGATGGAGATGTACAGTGAGATTAATGTTTTTTCTTAATGCCTGCTAACATAATATCCATTCTGTAGCCATGGATCAAGGAGTAATTCCAATTTTCAAGTCTTCCTCAGATGGGTCTGGACAAAGTCCATTGAAAACCTTCTGGAAAGAATTCACCGTTCTAGATGTCATTACGAATATTCATGATTTATGAGAAGAGATCAAAATATCAACATTAACAGGAGTTTGGAAGAAGTTGATTCCAACCCTCATGGATGATTTTGAGGGGTTCAGGCCTTCAGTGGAGGAATTAACAACAGATGTGATAGAAGTAGCAAGGGAACTAGAATTAGAAGTGGAGGATGAAGGGGGGCCTGGGTGGCTCAGTTGGTTACGTGTGTGACTTTGGCTCAGGTCATGATCTCGCAGTTTGTGAGTTCAAGCCCTGCGTCAGGCTCTGTGCTGACAGCTCAGAGCCTGGAGCCTGCTTCAGATTCTGTGTCTCCCTCTCTCTCTGCCCCTCCCCACTTGGCTCTGTCTCTCTCTCTCAAAAATAAATAAACATCAAAAAAAAATTTTTTTTTAAGTGGAGTCTGAAGATGTGACTGAATGGCTGCAATTTCATGATAAAATTTGAAGGGAAGAGGGGGTGCACCTTACAGAGGAGGAGCAAAGAAAGTCGTTTCTTGAGATCTAATCTGCTCCTGGTGAACATGCTGTGAAGATTGTTGAAGTGACCACAAAGGATTTTGAATATTATATAAACTTGCTTGATAAAGCAGAGGATGGACTCCAATTTTGAAAATTCTGCTGTGAGCAAAATGCTATCAAGCAGCATCACATGCTACAGAGAAATTGTTCATGAAAGCAATAGTACGTTGATGCGACAAACTTTATTGCTGTCTTTTTTAAGAAATTGGAATAGCCACCCCTGCCTTCCGCATCTGCCACCCTGATCAGTCGGCAGCCGTCAACATCATCAAGGCAAAACCTTGCACTAGCAAAAAGATTCCAGCTTGGTGAAAACTCAGATGGTGGTTAGCATTTTTTGGCAATAAGGTGTTTTAAAATTAAGGTATGTACATTATTTTTTTAGACATAATGGTATTGCACATTTAATAGACTACAGCATAGTATAAACATAATTTTTATAGGCACTTGGGAATCAGAAAATTAATTTGACACACTATATTGTGGTATTTTCTTTATTGCACTGGTCTGGAACCAAACTCACAATATCTCCAAGATATGTCTTGGTTTTGTTGTTGTTGTTTTTAAAGTAAGCTCTGTGCCCAATGTGGGGCTCAAACTCACTACCCCAACATCAAGAGTTGCATGCTCTACTTGACTGAGCCAGTCAGGCGTCCTGGTATGCCTGTGTTTTTTAACCACCAATTTCTCCCTTTATGATGTTCATAATTTTCTTTAACATCTATAATTGTAATATATGCAAATACCTGCTAAGGTCTTTGCTTGCTAATTGCATCATCTCTGTCATTTTCAACCTCTTTATTTAGACTGATTTTCTTCTTGGTTATGTGTCATACTTTGTTGCTTCTAGGCATATCTAGTAACCTCTTATTTGATGCCAGATATTGTGAATGTTACACTGTTGCATGTTTTGATTATGTTGTCTTCTTTTTAGTTTAGTTTTGTTTTGTTTTGACAGACATTTATGTTCCTTGAAGATTAGGTCAGTCCTTCCCAGGCTTCATTTTATTTAAACTGTATTGCGGTGGATCTGTAGTAACCTTCCTCCAGGGCTAATTTTAGCCTACTATTAAGATGGGACCCTTTCTGAGTGTCTAATGATTGCCTGAACACAGAATTCCAATGTCTCCCAGTCTTATGTGATATCTGGGAATTGTTTATCTTATTGTTATGGAACCTGGTTTGGATCACCTGGTGGAAGAACCCAGGGGCACTCAGAGATCTTGGAAGGCAGGAGGTTTATTTCACACTGGCGGTCTCATAGGAGATCACTCTCCAAAGGTCTGAGTTCCGAACTCAAGCACGGAGGACAATTTATAGTCTGTTACTTCCACATTAGTAGTAGTTTGGCGTGCGCTGGGCAAGTGGGGTAGGAAGAAGAACCTGGAAGGGGGAGTCTTTGGGCGGGGACTGGAATCCCCTGATCAGTCCTGTCAGCCACCTTATAACATAATTTTTCCCTATCATTATCACTCCCTGGCAGTTTTTTGTTTGCCCTTATTGATTTTCACCTGTATATACATGAATTATTGTTCAACCAAAGGTACAACTTCCATGTTGATTTCTGGAGTTTTTTCTCTGTCTGGCTCCCTTCTTTGGAAACACAAAGGCAGCTGGAATTTTAGGGCAAAGTCCATTATCAGTCTCCTTAACTTAGGCTTCTGTGCTCTGCTTGAAATGGCTCTCCCTGCTCCATGCTTCAGAAAGTGCATCCAGGCAGAAAGCCAGCCAATCATAGGACTTACCTCATTGGTTTTTCTACTTTCAGGGATCAGGCAGCCTGTTGCTTCCTCTTGTCAAATGTCTGAAAACATTTTGTCCAGTTTCCTTTTTTTTTTTTTTTTTTTTTGGTAAAAGGAAGAGAATAAATGCAATAGCTGCCTAGGATTAGAAGTCCGGAAGATAACTGGAGTACTTTAAAAACCTTGAACAAATTTGTAAGAGTTTAGGAAATTGACAAGTCAGTTTTACAGATTAGTGTATGTATTAATATGCTACTTGCTGTCTGTGTAGTTAACATTTTCAGGTTACAGAGCTCTATTGTAACCTGTTCATTAGCATATGAATTGTAGGAGTTTACAGAATGTGCAGGAAATACTTTAAGAGTCTTTGTTTTTGTTCTGTAATCATTGTCCTTCCTTAAGGTTGTGAAATTAAAAAAAAAAAATTGTTGGGCCTCTAGATCAGATCAAACAGGAATTACAACGTTTTGCGACTGTGTAATGCGGAATGATTATGCACAGGCACTCTGCAACAGACTCCCTGGGTTTAAATCCTGGATCTACCACTTACTAGTTTGGTATTACCTGAGACAAGTCACAGAACTTCTCAGAAGTACAGTTTCCCATCTACATGCAAAAACAATTTTGCTACCTTATAATATTGTTAGGAGGATTAAACTATTATATATGGTGAGTATATGTGTGTAAAGTTTTAAGAGCAATGCTTGACGTTAAGTGCTCAACAAATGTGAGTTATTATTTCATTGTTATAATTGTTGTACTAAGTTTCTGATTAGATTAAGATTTATTCCTTTAAAGCTCAGAATTTTTTTCACCATTTTAATTGGAACATCCCTTGTTTTTTTTTAACATGTACATTGTAGAATTTAAAGAATAATGAATACTTGTATCTGCCATTCAGCATTAGCAAAAGAATATTATTATGTTCAAAGTCATCCATACAATTCAACTCCCATTATCTCTTACCTTGAATTTTCTTTTTATGATTGCCTTGCTTTATAAAACATAATTTGACTGCATATTGAGTCATAAAGAACATATAATTTTTCATGCTTTTTTAATTTTATGTAAATATAATGACATGTATTCTTCCACTAGTTTTGCTCAGTGTTTTTTCATTTTTGTTTTTTGAGATTCATCTGTACTGGTGTACATCAAGCTATAGTGCCTTCATTTTCACTGCTGTATAGTATTTTCCTTATTTCTAGGTTTTTGCTGTAACCCGCAGTTAGCTCTAAGTATGTCTGTACAGGCCTCCTGAGTTAGAGATTCTTTAAGTACATGTCTAGAAACAGAAATTTCAGGTTGTAATCTTCAGCTGGCTGCCTGTGGGAGCAGATCAGAGTGGAAGTAAGTTGTTGCAGTATTCTAGGCAAAGGATTATAGGGGCTTGAACCAAAATGGTTGTTAAGTGATGGAGGAAAGCAGGTGTATTTCAGATTCATTTTGGAAATATAATCAACAGGTGTTGACATTTCATTTCACAATAGTGGGAGCAGGGTGAGGAAGAGGGAACATCAAGGATGACTCCCAGAATTTTTTAAAAAGTTTTATTTATTTGAGAGAGAGAGAGAGAGTGTGGGAGTGGGGGGAGGGGCAGAGAGCAGAAGAGAGAGAATCCCAAGCAGAGGTTGGGAGAGAGAGTATCCCAAGCAGGCTCTGCACCGCCAGCACAGAGCCAGACTTGGGGCTCGAACTCACAAGACTGTGAGATCATGACCTGAGCCAAAACCAACAGTTGGATGCTTAACTCACTGAGCCACCCAGGTGCCCCGACTCCCAAAATTTTAAGTGGAGGTGTATTTACTGAAATGGGTACTGCTCCCAACAGATAAGGCATTTTATTTTGTTTTAATTCATACATGGGTATTTCTTTTTTCCTTTTTTTATGGTTATCTCATTAGCTGCCATTCCTAATGTCACGGTGCTTGCCTGTAGAATGCATTATTCTGTTTCCAATATGCTGCTTTAGATCTGATCTAAACATAGTAAGAACTAAGTAGTTTGTAGTTATATGTAATGACACTGAATAAAGACTCAAAAGGCTCTCAGGAATATCCTAACATTTGGACTTGTTATCTCTTGAATACATCTAGTACTGAACGGTGTTGGTGGAAGTTGTTAATAGTTAGCTAAGTTTCAGATAGGTGAAGTATGATCCCATTAAGGTCTTTTATTCATACTTAAGTAATTTTAAATGCATTGACACTTAGTGGTGCCTGGGTGGCTCAGTAAGTCAAGTATCTGACTTTGGCTCAGATCATAATCTCATGGTTTGTGGGTTCGAGCCCTACGTCCAGCTCTGCACTGACAGGTCAGAGCCTGGAGCCTGCTTCGGATTCTGTGTCTCCTCTCTCTCTCTGCCCCTCCCCGTCTCATACTCGGTCTGTCTCTCAAAAATAAATAAACATAAATTTTTTT
Organism: Panthera onca; assembly: GCF_046562875.1. Classification (NCBI taxonomy): domain Eukaryota; kingdom Metazoa; phylum Chordata; class Mammalia; order Carnivora; family Felidae; genus Panthera; species Panthera onca. The sequence goes on along the minus strand of NC_138351.1, from coordinate 29,976,811 downwards.
TTAAGTTTTAAATGCATTGACATTTAGAGGTAGAAAACAATAATTTATATGCCAAGGGACATGGTAAGTACCAAGTCTGAAGCTGTGGACTTGAATCTTGGCCCTAGTGCAAATGAGCTACATAGTAGTTTCCTATTGCTTCTTTAGCAAATTACTGCAAATTTAGTGGCTTAAATGATACATTTTCATCTTGCAGTTCAGAAATCTAGGTAAGTCTCGCTGGACTAAATTCAGGTGTGGGCAGAGCTATGTTTCTTTTGCAAGCTCTAGGAAAGACTCCATTTCCTTGCCTTTTCTACCTTCTAAAGGCTACCCCACTTTCTTTGGCTTATGGCCCCTTCTTCCACCTTCAGAGCCAACAAGTCCTTCTCAGACTGCCGTCTCTCTGATTCTCCCGCTTCTGCCTCCTATTTCTACTTTTAAGGACCCTTATGATTATACAGAGCCCATCTGGTAATTTAGGATAATCTTATCATTAGCACCTTAAATTCCATCTGCAACCTCAGTTCCCTTTTGCCTTGTAAAGAAACGTATTATAGACTCCAGGGAATAGGACACATGTGTGCATGTACACACATACCTGCCACAAACTTGGTGCTCACAGGTGAGTCACACGGGCAACTTGAGTAGCTTTCTTATCTATGAAACAACAACAGTAATGATGATGAGATGATGATGATGATGATAATGCCACCAGTATCACCTCCAGATTTAAGTGTACAGGTGGGGTTTTTTGGGGGGGCAGTACTTGTTTAAAAAGTAAACAATTTGCAAATGTAGCAGGTATTATTTTTGTTATAGTTTATACTGAAGCCAGTATATAATTCAAGAAAACACTTAAAGGCTCATAATACACTTTAACCTTTTATCTCTGTGTCCATAAATCAGGCACTTTAAAATTCAGGAGATATGTATGGATTTTAGTGTATTCTGTATAATGTGTATAAATGACATATTTAAAGTATGCATAAGCTCTAATCCCCATTTTATTTATTTAAAAAAAATTTTTTTAAGTTTATTTATTTTGAGAGACAGAGTGCAAGTAGGGGAGGGGGAGAGAAAGAGGGAGAATCTCAAGCAGGCTCCACACTGTCAGCACAGAGTCCATGCAGGGCTTGAACTCCTGAAACTATAAGATCATGTCCTGAGCTGAAATCAAGAGTCAGATGCTTAACAGACAGAGCCATCCAGGTGCCCCCCCATTTTATTTTTATTTTTTAAGCTAAGTAGGGTGGGAACAATAACTTTATGAGCCCAAGACCAGTGGCTCTATTGCAAACTTCTTAAATTTGAAATTGTATCAGATTTATCAAAAGGAAAGAAAACAGCTTCCATATTAGAAGGCATGTAGTAAAGAATATATATGGATGATTTTTATCTTAAAATGCTGTGGGTTAGCACGAGTCATTTAAAGAGTTTAATGCTTTGCTCCTCTCTGAATCCCTTCCCTCTTCCCTGAAAAGTTTAGTAGAAGGTGGAGATGAAGAGCCTGACTGCAATCAGAGCTGTTTGTGTCCTACTTATAAATGTAGTCTAATCTATTAGTAAAGTTCTAAAATAACATTGAAAAGGAACTGTGAATCAGCCTGAGGCATTTAACTCAAGTGCATAATTTTATGAACATATATATGTATATTTTTTTCTCCATTCATTGGAACAGGGTAAATTTTGTTACATTAAGCCTCTAAACATAAACTGCTTTATGGTTGTTAAGGTCAATGCATAGCTCACACAGCTTTGTGTCATTTTTTACTTTGTAGCATTTTGCCAAAGATAAAGCATATAATGAAGTAGGGGAAGGTTGTAACACCGTGAAAGAGATACTTGGGACCACCCCTTCTTGTCCCTGACCCAGCACTGAGTAATGGAGCCATCTGCAATTCACGGGAGCATACGTCCAGGAGAGAGATGGAAATGTTAAGGCTCCTGGAGTCCAGCACAGTTCAAAGTTGGTTTTCTCAGTCTCGGGCTTGTGGTTTTGGGAGATTTTATGGCTTTCTGAGGTATGTTTGGGAAAGAAGGATCCTCATTCCTTGCTTAACCTATGCAAATAATCTTCAAGGACTTTGATCACTAGGAAGAGGGAGACTGTCATCTGTCTTCCAGATGAAAGGCTTGTCTTGGCAGGAACGTTACAGAGATGGGTCACAATTTTTTGGTTGTTTTGATTTTATGCTTCTAGAAAGGATCTTGAAAAAAATTCTTATGGTTGTTTTGTTTTCTTTAATTCTTCTTGGTTTCTTTCCTTTTTAGTGATGGAAGCCACTGCTAGCTCTCTGTGTGAGCTCACTCACACACCCCTTCCTTCCAAGGGCCAGGGCCCTGATGTAGATGAGTTTAGGTGGAGGTTTGGAGGTCTTACTTACCCGCCTTTGGGGCAGGCCTACCTGCCAGTTTCTGGTAGAGCCGACTTGTCCTTTTTATTTATTTTCTTTTTTTTATTATTTTTTTTTAATTTTTTTTTTGACGTTTATTTTTGAGACAGAGAGAGACAGAGCATGAACGGGGGAGGGGCAGAGAGAGAGGGAGACACAGAATCGGAAGCAGGCTCCAGGCTCTGAGCTGTCAGCACAGAGCCCGACGCAGGGCTTGAACTCACGGACTGCGAGATATGACCTGAGCCGAAGTCGGACACCCAACCGACTGAGCCACCCAGGCGCCCCCGACTTGTCCTTTTTAAAAAAAGACTTTTAGGAAAAACTTTGTATTGCCTTACTCCTACAGAGAAGACCTGCCATTCCTAGGTGACAGCTCCCTCAGTGAGGGTGGGAGGGTGGGGTCAGGTAGGTTGGTGAGCCAGGATTTGGGTGTACTCCCATCCTTTTCTGAATGCCTGTTCTTGGATGTCCTGACTGATATTTAAGCACCACCTGGGAATAACACTCCTCGAAAAGCATGTGTTTAAAGCCATGTTACTGTTGTAAACACAATTACACAGAATGGAAAGCAAATTTTTGATAGAAAACAAAAGTTTGGGGTAAATAGAGTTTTATACCTGTATCCCTTAGTATTCTTTTGTGTGTTTAATCATTGGACAGAAGTAAGGATAAGTTGTTCCTTAGTATATGTTTAACCTACATCTTAGCTACTTATTAAGGAATTTAACTTGGGCTGTTTATCTTCTTTAAGAGGATTGAAAGGGAATTTGGTGTGGCATATCTGTTTTCATGGTAGTGTTAGATGTATGGTTAGTTGAACCATTTTTGTGAAAGTTGAAATTGTAATATTAAAAGTATCCAGTTTTCTAGCCGTTTGTGCACATTAAAAATAACTTGCTATTCATGTTCAGTGGTTTTCTTGTTAGACAATGTAGGGGACTTGCCACAACACATGCAACAGATTATAAAAAGACTGCAAATTTAATAATTACAACATGGCGCAGACTGTTCTGGCAGATACTGGAGTACAGCACTCTCTTTAATCACGGTGCTTCCCATAGTGTGGGTGGTCACGGTCCGCAGACCTTTCAGGCAGCCCAGTCCCCTTTCGAGAGGGATTGTGAGGCAGAGCTCAAGTAAACAGCATTCCACAGGCTTTTCAGGATTTTCGTTTTGAGAAAGGATAGCATTTCTTTTTAGCTTGCTTTTTCCTCTCTCTTCTCCTTTTCTAGACTCCTCCTCTAAATGTTTGTTGCTTAAATTGTTTGCTTTTATCAGAGGAGGCAGATGCTATTGCTTTCCTTGTCCAGTGACTTAAATTTTTTTTTCAAAATTATATGTTTTACACTTCAAAATTTTCTTTCAGCACAAAAGCTGAAAATGACCTGTAGGATATGGTGATCATTACAAGTTAGCAACTTCTACTAGAAAGCATTGGTAAATGAATTTAATCAGTTTATTTCCTTATTTTATTTTTAAAACATTCAATGTCTCTCCCTTGTTTCCTTTGATGTTTGTTTGAATGAAAATCGGAATCATTTGCAAAGTTTTTTCTTCCTTATTAAAACATGTTGTCCTTGCTGGCCTGTTTTGATATTTAGTAATCCATTTCCCCCTTTTATAAGCTTTTATTACCTAGCCCTTAGTGTTTATGAATTATTAACAAAAGAAGCAAGTGATGGAAATGCAAAGTCATTAGTTTTTGTCCATGAGAATTAGGAGTTTATTAAAGCTTTGGTCAGTTTTCCTGGGGAAGAGTTATTTTTAATGATAAAGTGTATAAATGGTAATGTATTATATGAAGCTTTAACATTTTCTTCCTAAAAGAGTGATTTTTAAAAGAAAGCCTTGGAAAAATAGATATGTTAATAGGAGACCAGTTAATATTACAAATGTATACCCTTACCTCCTCACCCCTATTGATTTCCTTAAGGGGATAATGTCTTATGGCTTAAAATTATAAACAGCTGTTCCTAGTCTTCAGTTTGTTTTTTATAAAACAAGACTTTATACTATTTTATATTAGCATACATAATTAAGTAATATAAAGGAGATTTTTAAAAAACCAGAAAATAGTTTGCAATTGTATTTCATAAGATATAGTCCCTAATAAAGTCATACTGTACTTTTTTCCATAAACTGATTATAAATAAATTGCCTACAATTATAATTGTTAATGACATTGTCAAAACCAACTTAAAGAGAAAGCAGAATGATTATACACTTTAGAAGGAATATCTTCCTTTTAAAGTCATACCTGTAAAAAATCCATTGCTATAGTAGTTTTTTGGAGAATTTAATTGTTTTTCATGAAAGCACTTATAAAATACTTCAGTCATTTTCATTTATGATAAAGCTAATCTAATTCTCTGTTCTGATGCTACTAGCCAAGCTTTAGATCACCACGGCTTAATTTAAGAAAAAAATTGCTGGCTAATCCCCTTTGGTATTTTGAAGCTATTTTGGGCACCCTTTGTTCTGTGGTACGTTACAGTCTGTATATGGGGAGCCATCCTGTGTTTGATGTGGGACCCTCTGGCAGAGGGGATTGGAACTTGAGAGTCTGGGTGCAACTGGGACAAGTTAACGATGCTGAATTTAACTTTCTTTTGGAATTGTCTTTCATCTATAAATTGAAGGATTACGTTTAATTTTAAATGGAGTACGGGTGAGGCAGGTTGGTTTTGGTTTGAGAAATTACCATTTGGAGCTTAGTAACTATATCAAAAGCAGGGATGTTGACATTTTTTATTTTAATAGTACTGGTTAACATATACTTAAGACTGAGTGTTCAGTCTCCCTTTCCCTGAGCTTCCTGATGGGTCTCAGAATTTGCCTTAGGACACCAGGGTAAACCCTCCTCTGCAGAAAATGTGCCGTAGAGTTCTTAATGCCTCATTTCAGGCACATGTTGTGGTTCCCACGGAGTGGCCTGTTTGAGACCCAATGAAGGTTCAGCAGGTTTCTATTCATAGATGTGCTTTCAGAACATTTCCCTAGTTACCAGTATGTAATTAAGCTGATAATGTCCTCATAGCAGAGATTCATGGGTATATATAGATGTACCCCTTGAATGCCTTTCATAAAAAAGATGCTTAGCAATATGAGAGACAGAAGTAATATGAAGACTAAAAGACTGGATGTACTATATACTTTTTGGGGTTTCTTGAATGAAATTAAAGTGAATATATTAAATGAATTTAGATTACTATTCTTGAAATTAATTTCCTTTCCTGGTCTTTGGTCTATAAAGAACATACTGACATAGTACAACATGGTGTTTAATATGCTCCCAGTGATGTTTGCAGTTCTGTGTTACCCTTACTCCACCATAAGTGTAAGTATTCATCATTGTGTTTTGTGTTATTGATTAGTGTCTCTCAAAGTGTGGTCCAATGATGCTTTGGTCTCTAAGAGATCTGCCATAGCATTCCTTTTCTAGCTATGTATCTTTGTGATGCTGAATTTTTTTCAAATATTGAGCCAAAGGAACGTATCACAACAGATTGAATGCAGCAGCAGATATGAGAATACAGGTGTTGTCTTTAAGCTAGACATTAAAAAGATTTGCAAAAAATGTGAAACTGTGTCACTCAACTCAGAATTATTTTGTTTTGGAAGATATAGTATTTTCATAAGCAATATTGTTACATGTAAAGGGTTTTATTATCTCTAATGAATTAATAGATAACATTGTAAATATTTCTGAGATTTATTTTCCAATAGGGTAAATATTAATAGATAAAACCTATGTAAACAAAATCTCTTTGGGGATCATAGGACCAAAAAATTTAAGAACTGCTATTATAGATATTGGGACTATTGGTGTGGCTCTCAAATTAATACTCTGTTGGTTTTTCTGAGAGTCTGATCCAAGTGAGCCTGTAAAGCATATGAAATTAGCCCATAGCCATGAGGTATTAACTGTCCACTTTACACTTTCAGGACATTTTCATGACGTGTCTTTTTATAAATGAAATATCTATCAAGTAAAACTTCCAGCGTCCTCTTATAAATTTAAGAAGGAGCTATAGGTAACATAGTTATGATCCCTTTCACGTATTTAACTGATAATTCATTCTAGTTTGACGTCATCTGTACCCATTTGTATTTTAATACATGGCTTTTATTTTAACAAACATAGATTGCCATCTTTCATGACAATTCTTTGGCAATCATAGAATCTATAGCAATTGAAATAAGTGTAGAATACATCAGTCTTAGATGTAGTTGGGATATTTCTAACCACATTTGTCTCAGTTACCTGAATTTTTTAAAATTTTTCTATTGATTTCCAGTTTAGGGATGTAAAAGAAAAAGAAAGTAACTGGCAAAATAGCCATTATTTTTGCTTTTATTCTTACTTTAAACCTTCTCTTTTCAGTTTATCTTGCTTTGTAAATGAATCCTTTAGAATGTGATTACTTTTGACTTGGGAGGGGCTAACTGCCCCATGGAGCAAACTTCTGTATTGAAAATGGAGATAGGTAAGATTTCGCATGGTTCCATTGCCTCTATTTAGAATTGCCATAAATCTTTAGAACAAGTGATTGCTTATCTTCCAAGTTATCTTCCAGAAACAGACTATGCCTTGGAAAATTATGGCAGGGTGGATTCACTATTTGTGTAGGAAGTTGTGAAAAATTCTGACCCATACCGGGAGAGCTGGCTCTTTCTTCAGACCAGCCTTTCTCCAATTAACCCCCTGTCCTCTGTGCTCAGAAATCCCCACTTCTACTGGGTAGATTTCCCCAATTCTCCTCATAGCCAGCAGCACCCCTGAAGTCTTCCATTGAGTCTCCAGTCACATGGTTGGGGAGGAAGTTTTCCTCTTTCTCTGAGCTTAATACAGCAGTTTTATATATTTGGCATTTTAGGTGATTTGCATGATAATGAGCTTACTATGCTGTTTATTGAGTTCTGCCAAATATCTAATTAATTTTTTCAGTTTTCTTCCAAGATTATAGTAGTCAAGAGACATCTGTCTTCTGTATTACATAGTGCAGCTGCAAATGCTTCTTTAAGCAGAATGTAGGTGTGTATCTTATAGAAAGCAATGCAACATTGCTAATCTGAGGTTTGGAGTATATTAAGGGACTTGGTTTCTGGAAATCTTTTTAAACTTGGAAACCTTTAAACCTGCTATTACCTATCATTTAAAAAGGAATCTACAACTGTCTAAGCAGGTGGCCTTCTGTGTCTTGGCTGGTATTAGAGTGTGGTGTTTCTTAGGCAAAGGGAACAAATTTAAATCACTAGGTGCTAAACCAACAGATTTCAGTGTGGATTAGTTAAGAACTATTGTAGTTCTTGTTATGTGGTGGCATAAATGTGGTTTTGTTCCACATTTAATTTATATAGAATCTGTCTTTGTTCCTTCTTCCTTCCTCCTTTCCTTTCCTCCTTTCTTTTTTTTTTTTTTTTTTAACTGAAAACAGAAATAGCAATTTTGTTAGTGGATTGCTTTGAAGGAAAATGCAGAAGGAAGGACAGAACTGACTGGGCCTGTGATTACATTTTGTGAGTGTGGATAAGCACAGGCTTTAGGGCTTGCCAGGCCTCCAGTTATTTGGCTTGGTTTTTTTTTTTTTTTTCCTTAACATTTCCAAAGGTTTTGTTAGTGACTTTCAAATGGAACTTCAGGCCTTGGAACAGTTCCATTAAAAAGTTGTGTGGTCTCAGCCACAGTAGCAGCACAGTTTATTTTTCCTGTACTAGTTTCACAGAGGTTAACTGAGCTGGAATTGATGAGAGACTAGCAGCGCAGAGGGGACAAATGTGTTATATGTAGCTTTTTCCCTCTTGACTTATTTAAAAAAATGCATTAGCAGAGTTAACATTTGCCTCTTGCTGAAAAAGGAAACAAATCAAACAACTCTAAAATGCTTAATACTATACTTATACTACTAAAGTTTAAAGCTTTCAAAAATGACCTCTCTTTTGCTAATTGTATTTAAAATTTTTTTTTAACGTTTATTTATTTTTGAGACAGAGAGAGACAGAGCTGAATGGGGGAGGGTCAGAGAGAGGGAGACACAGAATCTGAAACAAGCTCCAGGCTCTGAGCTGTCAGCACAGAGCCTGACACGGGGCTTGAACTCATGGACTGTGAGATCATGACCTGAGCCGAAGTTGGACACTTAACCGACTGAGCCACACAGGCGCCCCAACTAATTTTATTTTTATATTACAGAGTACTAGATTGCATTATATGGATTTGCTTTCTTGTTGGGAGAAGTACTATACTTTACAATTTGGCATCATCTCAGGTGACTTGTTCTAGAGAGTACATTTTGAATGTCTAAATCCAGAAGAACACTTGACTATTACATTCATGATTGAAGCAGGCTTATTCTTCAGGTGGCTTTTATTCCTTAGATTGTTGTATGTTTTAAGAAAAAGTTATCTTGGGGCACCTGGGTAGCTCGCTTAAGCATCTGACTCTTGATTTCGGCTCAGGTCATGATCTCACGGTTTGTGGGATTGAGCCCTGAATTGGGTTCTGTGCTGACAGCATGGAGCCTGCTTGGGATTCTCTCACTCCATCTCTCTGCACCTTCCCCACTTGTGCACTTGCTCTATTTCTCAAAATAAATAAGTAAAAACTTTTTAAAATGACACAATAATCTATTTATATGTGATCTGCTTATTATACATGTATGTTACTTGAGAAATCACTAGATTCTAATAAAAATAACTTAATACTTTAGATTTTGATGCTGTTTTGTAGATTTCAAAGCAAATCCACATCTCCTTTAATTCTCAGGACAACCCTATGATACCTGCAGGACATGTAAAATTATCTCCATATTTTAGATGAGATAAGACATGTAAGGAATTTGCCTGAACTCCTCCCCCTCCCCCCATTTGGTGTGTGAAAGTACTCCACTAAACATCTTACTGTGCTTCTATGAAAGTGAAACAGCCAGTCTGGCTTCTGGGTACACCTCCTTTGTATTTTATAAGATGTCATGTGGATGAACAACAGGGCTATTTTTTATAATGCACATTTTTTGACTGTTTACAAAGTAACACACACTTTGAGATAATGTCTAAGATTCAGGATTCCTAACCGCTGTACTATATTAGCTCTCGATAGTGACTCATTTGCACAGGTATTCAAATACCAAATATTCACTGATATTTCTGATAGCATCTGTTTGCATTTGTCTGTAATTTTGAAGATTTGACAATGAAAATTTAGAAATAAGAGATTTTATCCTTTAGATTTATACCAAAATAAAGAAAAACAGTTTTAAATGCTATTATCAGTAGCTATACTACATGGAGTAGATAGATGTCAACTAGTATAAACCATCCTAAAAATAAAACAGGTGTTTCCTAAGGAAAAAAGAAAGCTCATATGAGCTGTGAGAACTTTTCACCTAATAGATGACCATTTTCTTGTATAGAAGGTTCTTATAATATAAAACTTTGCAGGGAAAGTAAAATATGGAAAGATCTCATCTAAACAAGAGTCACTGTATCAAGGTGAATGTGCACCTTTCAAAACCTGGAAGTAAATGCTCATTCTTTTTTTCTTTTTCTTTTTTCTTTAAGTAGGCTACATGCCCAATGTGGGGCTCAAACTCATGACCCTGAGATCAAGAGTCAGACGCTCTACCCACTGAACCATAGCAAGGCACCCCTATAAATGCTCATTCTTAGAATGGAAACCAGGGACCAGTGTTTTTCCCCTCCTTCATTCTCCAAATGGTATGCCTATGGACACTAGGCCCTACCTGTGCTATGCTGAACACACAGTGGCACTCAAACTGATCCAGGCACTGCCCTGTGGAGCATATTGTCCAGGGCACAGATTGCCATCAGTTAGTGCTGACTCAGACCCAGCGACCCTGTAATCTACCATAGTAGTAAGCAAAGGAAGGGGTGGTGCCCGGCTGGCCCAGTAGATGAAGTATGTGACTCTTGATCTCAGGATTGTAGGTTCAAGCCCCATGTTGGGTGTAGAGATTACTTAAAAAATAAAATATTTTGGAGAGCCTGGGTGGCTCAGTCAATTGAGTGTCCAACTTTGGGTCAGGTCATGATCTCACACTTTATGAGTTCAAGCCCTGCATTGGCCTCTGTGCTGACAGCTTAGAGCCTGGAGCCTGCTTCAGATTCTGTGTCTCCCTCCCTCTCTGCCCCTCCCCTGCTCACATTCTGTCTCTCTCTCTCTCTCTCTCTCTCTCTCTCTTTCTCAAAAATAAGCGTTAAAAAAAATAAAATAAAATCTTTTAAGAAAAAACAAGGAAAAATCATATTATCATATGATAAATCATTATTATGTCCATTAACACAGCAAAAAGCATTTGATTAAATCTAACACCCATTCATTACAAAAACTTCTCAATGAGTTAAAAATAGAGGGGAATTACCTTAACTTGATAAAGAGCATCTACCAGATATCTAAACTAAGAGCGTCATATTTAATGGTGAAAAGTTGAATGTTTTCCCCCTTTTTTCTCATAGCACTGGAGGTTCTAGCCACTGTTACCAGGCAAGAAAAAGAAATAAAAACCCTACATACTGGAAAGGGATATATTTTTTTTAATGTTTATTTTATTTTTGAGAGAGGGAGAGAGCACGTGCTAGCGGGGGAGGGGTAGAGAGAGAGGGAGACAGAGGATCCGAAGCTGCTCTGCTCTGACAGCAGAGAGCCTGATGCCAGGCTCGAACCCATGAACTGTGAGATCATGATCAGAGAGGAAGTCAGATGCTTAACTTACTAAGCCAACCAGGCACCCCACTGGAAAGGGATCTTAAGGACTGTGGGGACTTTGAAAGTGTGGCCTGAATGAAGTATTGTTTTAAGGACGGTGGTACATAGCAGAATTCTCAACACTTTTAGACTCAATGCCAGTTTTTTAGAAGACATTTTATAATGTCTCCTTAGCTATCCTGAAGTGAAATTCATACTCTTCCAAAACAAAGCAAAACAAAACAAAAACAAAAAAAACCCACACAGTATGTCACCTTTACTATAAAATGTATGAAATAATATACATTTCAAAATGTAAGTGCTTTGACATGACCTTAGAAGACATAATAAATAATCTGAGGTATGTATCTACACACACACATATGAGAATGTAACCACCACAAACGTAGACTGATATAAGAGAGTGATGTGGCAGTGGGGAAAATACAACGAGTGGTCTTGCCTTCTGCAGGGTGATTTTCCAAAATGACAGACAACTCCTGACAAAGCTCTGACTAAAATGCACTAAAACCTCCCCTGATAGACATTGGAAGTTAATTTTTTGAGAAGTAAGAGGATGTCAAAACATGCAAAAAATGCTTTGTGTTTATATGTAAAATAAATTTAGGCTCTAAGGGTAGGTATTACATACCTGAAAGTACAGTGGGACATATGAAAGTTGTGTCTGACAGTTCACTGTTACAAGACATATTTCTAATCCTCCTTGACTAGTAAATACCAGTAGAGCCACAAATTTGGGAGTGGAAAAAAGGTGGGTTTTGATTGGCCCCATTGAGAACCACTGTTCTGGTCTACAGCCCTTTTCTGCCTAATATCTACAGTATTTAATGCCAGTCAAGTGTGGTAGTGTTTTAGAAATTCCATCATCCCTAGCTCCTGCTGGGTCATGAAGCATGTCTTACTGCTGTGAGTGCTGGCTTTGGGTACCTTTAGTCCATCTGTAGACCTACAAAGCTATGGCTATTGCATCTGGCCTGAAGCCTTGTGCCCATTCTAGGGGTCTGAGTCTCAAACCTCTGATTATATTTTTGCTTGTAGGCCATCTACCTTCCTGAGGTTGGCCTCTCCTTTAGGGACTCCAGAAATTGGTCATTGTTGCCCACTTCACTATAATTTTGGGGTCCTATGGCAACCTCTGCTGTTTTGTTCCACCTACCAGGAAGGTCTCTTTGGATGGCTCCGCCAGTTTGTTTGTTTGTTTGTTTATTTATTTTAATGTTTATTTTTGAGAGAGAGAGTCAGAGAGCAAGTGGGAGAAGGAACAGAAAGAGAGGGAGACACAGAACCTGAAGCAGGCTCCAGGTTCTGAGCTGTTAGCACAGAGCGCAACGAGGGGCTTGAATTCATGAACTGTGAGATCATGACCTGAGCTGAAGTCAGACACTTAACCGACTGAGCCACCCAGGCGCCCCATGGATGGCTCCATCAGTTTAAAATGTGCCCAGATTTACACATTGTTTTCTGGCCTCTGCATAGTAGCTCCTTTATGTTGACTCAGGGTTCAGCGTTACATCAGCAGTGGTAGCAGTAGAAAGTTCTCCTGTCCATGCACCACTGGTTTTCCTAAGGAGCCAGCCCAGCACTTTCAGTACCAACAAGCCATGCTTCCTGCAGAGACTATGAGTGTGTGCAAAAATAAGCACGATTGTAGGGCTGTTAGCATAATGCCTAACACAAAATGGTCAGTACCTGTGGACTCTGATTAGCATGCAGTTCCTTTTTCTTTTTACTATATTTGGCTTTTTAACTTGAGAACTTTGAACCTGGGAGTTCACAGATGGGCTTCAGAAGGTCAGCAAATTCCATGAAATTGTATTAAAAGGTTATTGGTATGGATAGCTTTCCTGGAAGTGTGTTCACAACTTTCATCAGATATTCAGAATAGGTCATATGGAACTTCTGTTTCTAGCTATTGCAAACTCAAAAACTCTCCTCCTGAGAATGAGAAAGCCTGGACAATATATTAAAAACATGCCTGAAGGCATGGAAAAGCCCATAAAATAGTAAAGGCTTACCATATCAGGATCCAAGTAAGGACAGAGGCCAAGGGAGGTGAACCCATTGTTTGGGGCTGAAGGTGTCCACAAATTCCAGAGGAATCAACTTAATAAGGAGCAAGATACTTTTAACAGCATTGTGGGGTGAGGAGGATACGAATTAGAGTCCATGGGCTACCAGTGAGGAAGCCTGTGGAGCCCTTCACTTTAGGTTGGGACCTTGAGAGTAAGTATGAACTGAAGTAGACAGGTCCTCACAAGGAGTGCAGCTTTGCTTCAGATCATCTTAGTTTGCTGAAATTGGATTAAGATGATCCTGAATTGCTCGTGCTTCAGGTCTAGTAGAAGCCTCCTTGGAAGAAGCTCATATCATCTTGGTACCTCAAATTATTTCTACCAAGATTTAGTAAATGTAATAATTGGCACAAAATAAAAATAACTAGGCACACAAAGAGTCACAACAGCAAAATTGAATCCATAGATACAACAAGACAGCAACACGGACACATAGGAATTTTAGATACTGGCATTATAAGTCTCAGACTTTAAAATACCTATACTTGGGGTACCTGGGTGGCTCAGTTGGTTGAGCATCTGACTTCAGCTCAGATCATGATCTCACTTATGTGTTTGAGCCCCACATCAGGCCCTGTGCTGACAGCTCAGAGCCTGGAGCCTGCTTTGGATTCTGTGTCTCCCTCTCTCTCTGCCCCTCCCCTACTCACACTCTGTCTCTCTCTCAAAAATAAATAAACATTAAAAATTTTTTTTAAATGCTTATACTAAATCAATGTGCTATACCATTTTAATAAGCAAAAGAAGACAAATCATGTTTTCATATCAATTGATGCAAGTTAAAAACATTTGAGGAGATCTAGTACCCTTTTATGACAGAAATCTCTCAGTGAGTTAGGAATAGAGGGGAATTAACTTAATACAGAGCATCTACCAGACACCTACAACTAATAACATCATACTTGATGGTGAAAAATTGAATGCTTTCCCCCTCTGATCAGTGACAAAGCAAGGGTGTTTATTTTCATAGCACTGGAAGTTTTAACCACTATTATAAGGCAAGAGAAAGAAATAAAAGGCCTATATTGAAAAGGAGAAATAAAACTATCCCTATTTGCAAATGATATTACTGTCAATGTAGAAAACCCCAAGGAACCTACCAAACAAAAACAAAGGAAAAGAAAAAAGGAAACAACTCTTAGAACTGATAAGTAAGTTCAGCAGAATTGCCAAATAAAAGATCAACACACAAAAGTCAACTACATATCCATATACTAACAATGAACATGTGGGAACTGAAATTAAAAACAATATCACTTATAGTCACCCCTAAAGAAAATGAAATGCTTAGTTATATACTTAACAAAAACAGGTCTGTATAATCTAAAAATGATAAAAATAATACAATGCTGATTAAATTAATTTAAAAAGACCTAAATCCACAGAAAGACATATAGTATTCATGCAGTGAAAGACTCAACATAATAAAGATGTCAGTTTTCTTCAAATTGATCTGTAAGTTTAAAGCACTTCCCAGCAAGGTTTTTTGTACACATAGACTTATCCTAAAACTTATATGGAAAGGCCCAGGCCCTAGAATAGGTAGGTATAACAATCTTGACAAAGAAGAATAAAGTGGGAGTAATCACTCTTTTCAATCATAAGGCTTCCTATAATAGCTACAGTAATTATATCAGGTGTTGTTGGCAGAGGCATAAACACATAGATGATTGAAACAGGATAGACTCCAGAAATACAGCCGCACAAATAGGCTCAACTCATTTTTAATAAGTACAGAAGCAACTCAGTGGAGGAATTTCAACAAGTGGTGCTGGTGTACTTGGACATCAGCCTAAACATTACAACTTACACAAAAATTAATTCAAAATGGATCAGGAACCTAAACATAAAATGTAAAATTATAAAACTTTTGGGAAAAAATAGAAGATCCTTAGAAACTGGAGCTAGGCAAGGAGTTCTTAGACTTACTACCGAAAGTACAGTACATGAAGGGAACAAAAGTCTCAAAACTCAACAGTAAAAGCACAAGCAATTCAATTAGAAAATGGGCAGAAGACATGAACAGACATTTCACAAAAAGGAAGTACAGATGGTAAATTAAACACATGAAAAGATGTTCAAATCATTAGCCATCAGAGAAATGCAAAAAATAAAATCACAATGAGATATCACCACACACCTGTCCAAATGACTCAAAAATAGAGCAGTTAATGCTCGTGAGGATGACGAGGAAGTGGATCACTCATATGTTGCTGGGTAGGAACATGGCAGTGGATCCAGTTTCACACTAAAAGCAAGTGCCTTACCTCTGTCACTGTGGTACCGGCTTTGACAATTAGACTGACTACTGACTTCTCAGAGAAGTCATGAAGGCTAGAAGACGGTGTAATGAGATCTTCAAATGCTGAGGGTGGGGGTGAAAAGGCTGTCATTCTTTTCAGAATTAGATATTTTCAGACAAAAAGCAAGAGAATTTATCACCAAACAAAATCAATTCTGGTTTTATACTCTGTTTGGGCCAGTGAGTTTCAGCCTTGGCTGCACATCAGAATCACTGGTGGGATTTTTAAAAAATAGTTTCCATGTCCTTCTTCAGGGGGTTTGATGTGTGGCCTGGTGTCTGATGATACTGATGCCCAGCCTTGGGTAAGGAACAACTAGTGTTGTTGGGCTGGAATAATACAGTGAGGTAGCAGAGTGGTAACTGTAGAATGAGAAGCAAGTGGTATCATGGCTAAAATTGAATCTTTCCTTTACCTGGGCCTCTGCCTTTATACTTCGTGTGTCTTGGTTGAAAACTTCCCCACAGTTCCTCCTCTTCTCTTTCATTCAGACCAAGTCCTGTGCATCCCACCTGTGTGGTATGTCTCCCTTTCATCCTTTCTTTTCAGTCCTTTGTTATCAGGGCACTTCAGGCACTTGCTGCCTTTTGACTTTACGTGATACTTGGCTGTTAACGGCAACCTCCAACGTCTTCTTCCTCTTCTAGTATGCCTTGCATAGTGTTGCCAACCCAGTCTTCATAAAGCATTGCTTATGCCAATACCCTCCTCAGAAACATTTTCATTGCTCTTCATTAGCTGCAAAATAAAGCTTAAATTTAATAGTTTTAAAAATATAAATCAGATCATTTTCATTCTAAATACCCTTTAGTTTCATCCTGTTATGCTTGAAATGACATCCCCAGCTCCTGTTACCACAGCCTTCAGGATCCTATGTGATTGGAACCCTGTTTTACCTCCATCCTATAGCATCCCATTCTACCCCCTCCTCACACGGCCTGGCAACACTGGCCTTCTTGGGGGTTCTACAGTGTACTTTCTTATTTGCCATTGATCTGAACTTGCTGATTACTGGCCTGAAATGCTATTTCTTCCTTTTCTTTAAGGCCTTGGTCTCATGCTCAGCCTTCAGAGTTGCCTCCCTTCCTTATATACAGTAAGCCTACTCTTTCTCCCCTTTTTTCTAGTCACAGCATCCTGATCATCATCTCTTATCATTGTGTATTTTATTTATCCATTCCTTCCTACTTCTCTCCTCACTGGAAGGTAAACTCCATGAGTGCAACAACTTAAACTGGCTTGTTGACTGTTACATCTCCAAAGTGAGGTACATAGTAGGTGCTCAGTGCCCTCTAACTTATTTTGAATATGGATACATTATGGTAGAGTTTTAATGGTAAAGCAACTCTCTCACAAGAGACTCTTGTTTTTCCACTGGTGTTAACAATATATGAATTTATGGTTATTTACTGAAATCCATTCTCACATGTAACCTTTGGATGAGGGGAGGCCAGGGAGTGTGGTGGAAAATGAAACTGTGTAGGAAAAGACTGACATCTGGGGGGAAACAAGCTGGGAATAGAATTCTGTATTTAGGGCAGTTCCAAGAATCTTCACTTTGTGTGCATAGTTGTGTATCTCTGAAATTTCCATAATGATCTTTACTCTGTCACTTCTGTAATTGTTAGTAATAAAAAGTTCAGTTGCATCAAAAGTATTTTTTGCTTAAAGGGCATGTCAAAGGGGGTTATGTTAAAAACTCACATTTGTGTGGTGTTCTACAGTTTGGTCATACATAAATGCATTTAACAATCCCTTGTGACAAATATATCTTCATTTTGAAAATGAGAAAGCAAGGCTCTAAATGTTAAGAAACATTTAGAAAGCTGACTGGGTTGGAAAACCAGGACTTGGGTCTTTGGACGTGTAGTCCACTTTCTGTTTTATTACTGGGTTTCCCATTATTGGGTGTCAAGTTTCAACTCAAAATATCTACGGCAGGAACTAGAGAGTGAACAGACTTTCTTGTCCTTGAATCCTGGAGTAAGTGAAGGTGACTACTGCCAGGTCAATGCTCTGAACCACGTGATGGCTACCTAGTGATTTCCTCCTGTTGTTAGCTCCAGGAAGCGAACTGTTTACCTAGGTTTAGCTGAACCACAGTGGTAACTGAGCTTCTGATTTTCACATTCTAGGGGCTGATCTCATTGTTCCCTGGATCTCCATTCCATTAGGAAACCAGTCTCATCAAAACTGTTACTGCATTCAAAACTCACAGAATTTCTCGCTATAATATTGTTTTGCCCCTGAGAAGACTATATCCTGACACCCCTTCTTGCTGCCTTATGGAAAATGGATCTGGGGGGAGGAGGCAAGAATAAAAAGAGGGAAAGCAGGTAGCAGGCTATGACAGCATCTAGGTGAGAGATCATAGTGGACGGGATCAGAGTGAAAGCAATGGTACTAGATGGGGCGCCTGGGTGGCTCAGTCAGTTGAGGTCCGACTCTGGGTTTCAGCTCAGGTCATGATCTTACGGTTTTTGTGAGTCTGAGCCCCACATCAGGCTCCATGCTGACAGTGTGGAGTCTGCTTGGGATTCTCTCTTTCTTCCTCTGTGTCTCGCTGTCCCTCCCTGGCTTGCGTTCTCTCTCCCTCCCTCCCTCCCTCTCTCCCTCCCTCCCTCCCTCTCTCCCTCTCTCTCTCTCTCTCTCTCTCTCTCTCTCTGTCTCTTGAAAAATAAATAAACATTAAAAGAAAGAAAGAAAAGAAAGAAAGAAAGAAAGAAAGAAAGAAAGAAAGAAAGAAAGAAATGGTACTAGAGAGAAGGACACCAGGACAGCTGATAGATCAGATATGGAGGGTGAGGGAAAGGGTATGAAGGATGAATCAAAGGTAACAGCTAAAATTTTGACTTGAACAACCGTGTGGATGGTGACATTTACTCAGATGACAAAGACGAAAAAGTGGTTTGGGGAAGGTTGGAATAATAGTAGTCTTAGACTTGTTAAATTTGAGAGATCTGTTCCACATTCAAAGACATCAAGTAAGCCAGTTGCATATATGAATCTGGAGCATAGGAGAGGGAGCAGGGCTGGAGCTAGAATTTTGGAATGTGTTGCAGTCACCCAACAAGAGTGAGAGGGACCTCCTGACGCCCTCCCTAAATTTGGTTCTGATGTAGAGATCAGTGGCTCACACTTAAACCAAGAGGGCACTGCACACATACTAAGAGGGTTTGAAAAGATTTAGTACTCATATAATGGGGCTTTCTAAGGAGATGAGAGCTGGCTCCACAGCTGTTCCAGAAATGACTTGAGAGAGGAAGAAAGGAGAATGGTTTGACTTTTATGGTGGTTAGAGGATGGACTTGGGCAGGAGTTGCCATGTGTAAGCCACAGGAAAGAGCACCGAGGCTTTCTTATCAGCTTCCTTGTTAGCTGTTGAGATATAGAGCAGAAGGGGAAAGGGAGCAGTGGGACTTGAAAGCTCATAGCAATCTGATATCAAAAGTGGATTTAAACTCTTTATAACAGAAGACTTCAGTAGTAAACGGTGTCTAAAATGATAGAACTAGAAAAGATCTCCTGGAGGTTCACAATGAGCTCTGAGGGCTCCAAAACTTAAAAATCAGGTTGAGGAAAAAGTACCAGCAAATTAGACTGGATGAAGAGAGAAACGTGTATAGTGTAGTATGCCACCAGCTAAAACAAAAATGTTTCAAGTGAATGGAAGCCGGGGACACAGTGTGCCCACACCGGCTGTGTGCCCCACCCCACTGTGGCATGTGCTGGGTGTGTGTAGAAGGTGGTGGCTCTGGGAGAAGAGCCAACACCTAGGATGCTGCTGAGGAGGTGAGCAGTCTAAGGATAGAGGTGGGTCCGTTGGTTTGCATCATGGAGTTTGGATAAGTGAAATGGTAGAAGCCAGGTTAGAGAAGACCGGGGAAGAAATGTGAGGTGGGGAAATAGAGAAGGCAAGTTTAGACAGCTTCCTCAGGAGACTGCTAAACAAGGAGCAAGAAATAGGCAGTAATTAGGAGGGAGATGTTGGATTAAGGAGAATTTTTTTTTAAGTTAGATCTTAGAGCATGTTTATGAACTGATGTGAACAGTCCAGTGATGATTCCAGAGAGCATGAGGATCACTGCTATAGAGAGTCCTGGCGAAGAAGGTAGTAGGGGGTCAGAGCCCACTTGGACACCTGTACTTTGTAGGAACAGAGACACACTTCTCCCCTTCAGAATACGGGGAAAGACAGAAAACGGGGCTGTTCGTATAGGTAAGTTTATGAACTGGTTGGTGACGATATGAGAGAGTTCCAGGCTAATTGCTGTTTTCTCAACTATGAGACGAGGTCCTTAGCCAGGAGTTGTGGAAAGGGGGCAGTGGTGTGATGAGAGAGGAGGAGATATGAAATAATTGCTCAGAAAGTTGTGGAGCAAATTGACCACAAGCATAGGAGGGCTGTGAGGCAATGCTGAGCCCATTCGTGGTGTGTGGTGATGAAATCAGAGCCAGAGCAGGTGGCTCAGGTGTCTGATGTTCTCACCAGTATCGGGTGTGTGGGGTCTGGTGGAGACAAGGTAGAGATGGGTTCACAGGGTTGGGATTTTACAAGGCAAGTACTTCACGTCAGGGTGAGGGTGGCAAGCAGGGAACTGAGGGTGCTTGCAAAGGAGTGATCATTTAAGCTTGGCAACATGGTTATTAAACACGTGACCTGCTTACAGTAAGTATAAAGCGTACGTTTCTATGTCTCCCTACCTATGTCTTTCTATAGTATGTGATTATAGATATATTTCAATGCCATTGTTTGAATCATTCATACTGCTATTTTAGTTCAGGCTTATTTTCTAAAGCCTTTTGATTTTGGTTTTTGGAAAACCAACTGTATTTCTCCCCCTGCCTCCCCTCCCCCCGCAGTGAGCAAGCAAGAGGTTCTGTAAGCAAAAGTAAAAGTTGAAGACTTTGTTATGATTGGACCTGTGTTTGGAAATTCTGTGAATTGTGTTATGTCAGCATCCTGCTCATGGAATAGGCTATGTAAACAATGGGTGTTGGGCGGTTCTATGAATGAGCAGCCTTCCTTCTCACTTAACACACTTAACCACTGCAATTCTCCAGATTTCTGAGTGTTTATTTCATAGTAAAAAGGGCTCTAAAAATACCAGGCCAGTTAGGTTTTTATTGTAGATCATTTCATTGAAACTGCAGTGGGACGTATAAATTTTAAAAAGAAAAAAAAAAAAAAACCCTGAAAACAGGATTTTGAAGGAAAAGCTACAGAAATCTGTCTGTAGTAATTTGTTTTGGCTATGGATGTGAAAGTGTAAAAGAGATGTGGGTAACTTTGCTTCATCTTAATTGAGATCAATTGGTACGTTTAATTGATCTACAAAGGATTTGAATAATAGCACACCAGAATGTCCAAATACTATGCAATCATGACAGTGTTGCATATACCAAGTTTTAAATTAAAAGAAATTCTCTTTTAGAAGTTGATTTTCAATTTATTTATAACATTATTTTTTTAATTGTAGAGGCATGTCAGACCATAGTTTTGAGTGTTCAGAATGAAATGAGAAAAGGATTAGGGTGGATTAAGCATTAGGACAAGGGACCAGGACCACAAGTCATACCAGGAAAGATTATTAGTTGGGGTATGCAAGCTAGACATGAGACCCGGGAGCACCACAGGGAGTAGAAGTTAGTAGGAAACAAAGGATAACCTGTAGAGAAAACAGACTCAAACATTTCATTGTTTCATACTGCCAGATAACAACAGGGATAATAAGTTGTATTGATTATGAAGATTAAAAGTATGGACAGGAATACAAAATACAACGAAAACTAACATTTTCCTTTCACTGGGCAGGAATTTTTGCCTTCCAGGAACCCTGACCTTCTTCACTGGCCCTGTGGACTCTCTGACAATGTCCTCTCCCCAGAAGCAAGGACAGCTGAGGTGGGAGGGAGGGTATTTTGAAAATGAAGTCATGATAGGAGGGAGGTGGGGCAAGAGCCAATGAGAATTTTTTATGGAGAGGCCTGCATGAAAAATACCAGCTTGCGTGCATCCTGAAGCTGTGGCCACAGTGACACCACACTTGCTTTCCTGGGAACCCCAGAAGACAGACCTTAGGGAGAGAGAGTGCAAATCATGTCTCTAATTTGGAGACATTGAAAATATTTAAGTTTGATAGAAGCAATTGTTAATGTTTGATTTGTAGGCAGATCATGAAACAGAATGCATCAAAGACTCCTCTCTCTCTCAGTCTCTGTCTCTGTCTCTTCCTAAAATGGGCAACTTGTAGATATTCGGTCTGTCTCAAAGAAATTGGGTCAGCCCTGGCACTGAACCATGAGAATTAACATTTATTTAGCACCTACTATGAGCCAGATCTCTAGCCGGGTGATTTTCCTACCTGATTTCTTTCAGTCCTCCTAACCTTGAGAGGTATTATTTTCTCCATTTCAAAGATATCTTAGAAACTGAAGCTTAGTGACAGTAAATGATTTTCTCCATTGAGCAACAGAGCTGCTAGGTGAACCTAAGTGTGTCTGACTCCAAGTTCCGCTCTGGGATATTTCCACTCTGAACGTATTCTCATTCAGCTGCTTGAGTAATCTTACTACATGGGATGGTGTAAGGCTTGTTTGGATCGTTGTTAGAATAGATTTTGGATCAGAGAAGGATTAACTCCAGCAAAGGTAGGGAGGTGATAGGAAGATGTGGGCTTCTGTCTATTGTCTCAATTTTCCCCCCAGTGCATAAAAGATAAATACACAGGTGTTCAGGTTGTGGTCAGCTGCTAGAGTGGTGATCCTTAAACTTCACAGTGCAGTGAGGTGGGTGGTGGTCCTCTTGGAGAAGCTCTATACCCAGAGGTTTTGATTCAGTGGAATGTCTACATGGTATTGAGAACCAGATGATTCTGATTGAAGTGTCTTCACATCACACCAGGAGAAACACTGAGGTAGGCGACCTCATTTTCACTGGTTCTTCCTCGGTCTCTTCATCTGTTTCTTATTTGATTATGAGATGATAAACCTGAAGATGATAGCCCCACTGTCAGATGAATGTATGCAAGACCCAGCATTGTGATGATTCAGAGGGCAAAAGGCGGACCTTGACCATGATAATGAAGACAGAGAAGGTTAAAGATACCCCAAACCCAAGAACTGGGTTACTTGACTGTCTGTTATATTCCATCGTAACTCAAACTGAGATTTACGACAGAGCAGCTACCAATGATCAGGGATGTGCTATGAGCCCAACACTCTGTGCTGGCTGCTTCCCATGCATGTACCTATCTTAATTTTGTAACAAATGTATACAATCAACTTTATCATCTGCATTTAATAGAAATGGGAACTGGGGAGGCTATTTAAAAAAAAATTACCCCAAGATCATATAGCTAGAATCAAAATCAAAGTCTTCCTTTTTCCTTCCTTTCCTTTTAAAATTATACAAATAATACATCAGTGTAAATGTCTCACAGACCAAAAAAAAAACCAAACAAACAAACAGAAAACAATTCAAACATAGGAGCCTTCATATCCCTCCACAGAAGAAATATCTGGTATCAACTGACTGTACAGATAGTCCCCAACTTACAAGGGTTCAACTGACAATTTTTGACTTTATGATGGTATAAAAATGATCACATTCAGGAGAGACCATACTTTGAATTTTGAACTTTAATCTTTTCCGAGGGTATCAGTGGGTGATCGATCCTTGTGATGCTGGGCAGTGGCAGCTCCCAGTCAGCCAGCAATTGTGAGGGTGAACAACCCCGTACACTGACCAACATTCTCTACCCACATGGACAACCATTCTGTTTTTTCCTTTCAGTACAGCACTCCATAAATTATATAAGATAGTCAACTTTTAATTATAAAATAGGCTTTGGGTTAGGTGATTTACCCCAACTGTGGGCTAATGTAAGTGTTCTGAACACATTTAAGGTAGCTCTGGCTAAGCTGTGATGTTGGGTAGGTTAGGGGTATTACATGCGCTTTTCGTCTTATGATATACTTAATGGGACATAATGCTATTGTAAGTCATGGAAGATCTATAGGTCCTTCTAGTCTTTGCATTTATATATGAAAATACATTATTTTTTTATGTTTCTTTTCACATAAATGGAAGTATGCTGCATGTGTTATTCTGCAACTTACTTTCTTCACATAATACTAACTTCTTTAATTCTTCCATATCAAGTACAAAGTCTGCTTTATATTTTCAATAACCCCATGAAGGGGCTAGATCAGTACATAGTTTCTCAGCACTAACCTTTACTTAAAAGAGTGCTGAGTAATAAATCCATTAGTTTTAAATGGTAGAATTTCAAGTTTTCTCAGGAAAAAAGCAATTGTACTCTATCCTCTTCCCTGATTTGGAGTCATATTTGAACTTTAATACCTCACAGTGTATGGTTTATGAGAATGGCAAAATAATCAATGACTACTTATTGAATCTTGCTTCCTAGTTTCTTGAACCATACTTCCCCATGTAATAGGGAAAGGTGTTTCTCAGTACCTGTTTTGTATGATTAATTTTCTTTCATAGTAAATTGCTCACTAAATTAGACTTTGTCCACTTTGGCTTAAGTAGATACTCATTCTAGAAAATTAAAAATCATTTAATAGTTTCAATATTGAATTGAAATAAAAGGAACTATGGTAATTGCAGATCTATTAGATTGAACCTTTCATACCCAAATGAGACTAATAAGACTGTTAACTGTTGGAAACAAATTGTCGTGTTCCAAGTTGGATACTGGCATTGTTTAGGTTAATTTATTCAGACTAGTGTTTTGGGTTGAAAGAAATAATGTAGTAAGTTCTTTATTTTTAAAACTTTACTTTTATTCTAAAGGAATAGTTTTGTGTGTGTGTATGTGTGTGTGTGTGTGTGTGTGTGTGTGTGTGTGTGTGTTGAAGTTTATTTATTTATTTTGAGAGAGAGAGAGTGCACATGTGGAGGAGGGGCAGAAAGAAAGGAGTGAGAGAGAATCCCAAATAGGCTCCACACTGTCAGCTGGGAGCCTGATATGGGGCTCAATCCCACAAACTGTGAGATCAGACCTGAGCCAAAACCAAGTCAGGAGCCTAACCAACTGAAGCACCCAAGTGCCCCTCAAAATTATGTTAAATTAAACATCTGATTTTTAGAAAGAACATACTAGAAATAAATCCATATCTTTAACTTAGGACTCATTTCTTCTTGATTTGGATTATAAATTACGCTAGTATCTGATGGTATGACAGTTACGTGTGCCAGTTGCATTTTGAAATATTTTTTAATTCTTAATTTATAGAAATAACAAAAAAATACTGTGGAAGCTTGTAAAGTGTTTTTAATTTACAGAATTCTAAATAACTTCAAGCATTTGTATCTTATTTCTTTCTAGTTTTATCAACAACAGTGGGTATGCATTATATCATAATATGAAAACAGTCTGCCTTATAATTTTAGATAAGGATTTCAGATTTTAGAAAAGTTAGCAGTGAAACTACATCACCACAATGATATTTTTTCCCTGAGAAATCTCAGTATTATGGGTGCTTCAGACAAACAGGCACAGAATCATTACAATGGTGTAAAATATTTAATTCGCTTTATCTCACTTTGTCTCTTAGAACCTTTATCCAGAAGTAATTTGCAGAATTTGTAGTTCTGCCCCTTGTGTATGTGTCTCTGAATAGCACCTTGTTTAGTGTACCTGCTTTTGAACTTCATGGAAATGGAGTCATGCTGTGTGTTTCTGTAATTTTATTCTTTTCCTTAGCATATGTTTGAATACTTGCTTTTCTCTGTGAGTTTTAGACAAGCTTCAGAAGTTCCACCAAACAAAAACCTATTTAGGATTGTTAATGGCACTCCATTGAGTTTGTATGAGAATTTACTTCTTCATGACATTGAATTTTTCTTGCTGAGGCTATAAGTATATCTTTCCATTTAGGCAGGTCTTTAATATATGCTTTTTAAAGTTTTGTAACATTTATCTTCTTTGTTGTTTTGTCGTGTAGTACTATGCACAGAACACTGCTGGTCCATTTTACTTTATAGAGGATTTTTCTTCTTTTTCAGTGAAGTAATATATTTAGGTGGTGCTTAGATGTTAGTCCAGATTCTAGACTGTGTTTCTTGTCAGGGGGCAATGATAATTTAAGATTGTGTTATTAAGAAAATTAGCCAGTTTTCACTATGGTATCTAATTTAGGAAACTAAATCACTTGCAATGATATAATTAATTGGGAATTTTAATATTATTTAAGTATAACAAACAGGATAATAACATAAATGTTTTACTAGATATTTACATAAAATGCCATGGGAATATAAAAAAAAAGTGACTAATTCAGTATTTGGGCACATGTATTTTTATACAATAAAGGAACCTGCCAAGTATTCAAAATGGTAGCAGTTCTATTGGCCGACAACTGATAGACCAGATGCTTTGGTAAAGGCTTGAGAGAAGATAAGATTAAACATGTTGTGCTATACCTTGAGGATTAAATTTTTTGGTCAAAATTTATTATTTTATCCTGTAATGAGGTCACAGAGGAATCCCGCAGTGATTATATTGTTCAGTAACTGTAAATGAGCAATTCATTCTATTTATTTTTATTAAGCTAGTGTTTATTTTTATTTTTTTTTCTTAATTTTTTTTATGTCTTTATTTTATTTTGAGAGAGAGACAAAGTGCAAGCAGAGAAGGGGCAGAATGAGAGGGAGACAGAATCTGAAGCAGGCTCCAGGCTCTGAGCTGTCAGCACAGAGCCCAAGGTGGTGAACCCACAGAAGTCTGACGCTTAACCTACTGAGCCACCCAGGCGCCCCAGGCTAGTGTTTATTGAATGCCTATTATGTGCAATGTAGTGGGCTAGCTTTTGCTCTAAGGAATATAAAGATAGTAAGACTGTCCCTTTCTTGGGGAGCCGGTGGGCTAATGAGTAGAAGAGGAAACAGGTAACTATGGTGCAAGGCAGAACTTGGTAGGCACTGTCAGAGAACTACAAATAGGATACCATGGAGGTTTCAGGAGAGTACGATTTCATCCTGTCAGGCACTGGAACAGGAGTTTGGAGAAAGATGGGTTTTTGAAAAATATGTGTAATTTTGGCAGCTAGAAATGTGTGGAGGTTGTTGGATTTCTCAGGATAAGGAAATGGTATGGAGGTGGGAAAGGGGAGGATGAATGTGGTGACCAGCAGGGAGCCTGCTGTCACCAGAATGCAGAGATCAAAGAGAAAGACCAGGAGAAGTAAGTTTGGCCAGGTGAGCTGAAGCCCTGTGTGGTGCAGGGGCGGGAGAGGTAGGGGGTGAGCTGTGCTGAGGCATCCAGCAAGGGCTGGGAGCAGGAGGATTGACAGGAGTATTTGCCATGTGTCTTTGCTCTGCCTACTATGGCCTTTCCCATAGTTCTTTCCCACCAGTTCTCTCTCTCTTTCCCTAGTTGTTTTCTCTGTCCGTCCCATTACACAGCCTATCTTCTCTCTTTCCCTGCCTCCTTCCCCTCACTCTTGCTGTCCTTACCCAGCTATCAGAATCAGCCCAGAAGTCATCATCTCTGGGAGCACTCTGAAACCCTACAGTTGGAATTAATCATTACTTCCTCTGTTCCCACAGTGATTGTCTTACCCCCTCGTTGTAGCACTTACTGCATTCTGTCTTCTATTACCGCTGTTTCCATCTCCGTCTCCCTTCCATGGGCTGCAGGGGCTTCATTTCCCAATACCGTAGGAGAGTGGCTTGAATACAGATCATACTCAAAATGTTTGTTGAATGAATAAGGGATCTTTGTTTAAACAGTTTTTTATTTATAGTATGTATAAAGAGCTAGATGCAATAGAGACCAAAGTGATGGAAATTCTAAACGACTTTAATGATCAGATGAAGAAATTGTTTGGAGAAGCATGAAATATGTGCTCTGTCTCAGTTCAAGAAGATTGACCACAGTTTGGCTCTCCTAACCCTCTGCCTGAGCAGAAACCACAGCCCTTCTTCCACAACCCAACAGTGAGCCAAACCACAGCCTCATTGGTCCAACTTTCCTAACCCGCTTGTGAATGTGCTGCCTGTTCAAGATAGAGCAGATACAGTGAGGTGAGGACAAAAAGAGCACCTGAAAACAAGG
Organism: Panthera onca; assembly: GCF_046562875.1. NCBI lineage: Eukaryota > Metazoa > Chordata > Mammalia > Carnivora > Felidae > Panthera > Panthera onca. The sequence continues at coordinate 29,949,247 of NC_138351.1, read as the reverse complement.
GCAGTGGATTTTCCTCTGGTTTATTTAAAATGTCTCTCCTTAATGAAAGTTCACCATAAATGGTATAAGCATTTTTAAAATGGCTTTTTAAATACTAGCAGAGTTCTTAAAACTCCTGCATGAATCAAAATTGGACTTCAGATGTTTTGCCCACAGCTGTGTTCATTACTGCACCTTCCACCCTTGAAGGATCTTAGACCACAGCCAGGATGATTGAATGATTTGCACTTTTTCTTTAAGCCCTTCAAGTCAGAGCCTGTTTGTTTACATTCATGTCCTTTTTGTTGATATTGATTCCTGTATTCAGAAACCCAGTTCTTCATAAGTTCATTAGTAAAATGAAAAGATTGAAATAGAGAATCTCCAAGACTGCTCTGTTGGCATTTACAAAAGAATCAATTATCATACGACTGTAGGAATGAATTTTTGTCCAGGCGTTAGATGCCTCCAGAATCTTGAATGGTTTTGTGTTTAATGGTTTTCTGGTAGCCACTAGGTGGCAGTAAAAAAAATTCTTAACAATGAGAAGTGCTTGTCAGTTTTTAAGTTTACTTTAAAGAAGAGATTTGAAGGTCTAAAGTTTGAGGTGTCTGGAAGTTATGTAACCATAGCCAGACCTCAGTATGCTGTTTCTCAGGACCTATGCTTATTTTATCCAGGAATAAAACTCTCTTGGCCCTCCATAGCAGTTTGTATTAGGGAATTATGGGAAAAACAGACATTAAGTTAAAGCATGTAATTTTATTTTATTTTTTAAATTTTTTTACATTTATTTATTTTTGAGAGACAGAGTGAGACAAAGTGAGAGTGGGGGAGAGGCAGAGAGAGAGGGAGACACAGGATTGGAAGCAGGCTCCAGGCTCTGAGCTGTCAGCACAGAGCCCGACGCTGGCCTTGAACCCACAGACCATGAGATCATGACCTGAGTCGAAGTTGGACGCTCAAGAGACTGAGCCACCCAGGCGCCCCGCATGTCATTTTATTTTACAAAACATTTTTTATGATAAAAAGTAAGCCGTAGAGGATCTTAAGCTGAAGACCAATCAGATTTGCATTGTTATGATAAAAAAAACTATTCAAGCTGCCTCATGCAGAGTGGATATAGGGAGGTTCCTTATATAAGTTTTGGCCATAGAGTAAGTAACCCCAGCTTTGGTAATAGTAGAAACTTTGGAAATGCAGATAGTTTAAAGAAGAAATTTTAAATCGCTACTAGAAAAAAATCCGTTTTAACTATTTGTTACATTTCTTCCTAGCATTTTTTTTCCATACAAAATTAAAATCACATCAAACACAGTTTGACACCTTGCTTTTTAAATTGTTACATTGTCTTTTCCTGGGTCATTAAATATCTTTTTACAACATAATTCACACTGTTGGATAAACCATGATGAATTCAACCAGTTCAGTGTTGTGTGGAGTACTTTTGTTGCTTGCAGTTTTTCACTGTTATGAGTAATCCTGCTTATGAACCTAAAACATTCATTAAGATATATTCTTGGAAATTAAATAACTGGGTTAAAGGATATGAATTTTAAGGTTTTGGCTACATAACATCAAGTGACTTCCCAGAAAGGCTTTATAAATTTGTGCTCCCAACAACAGCAGAGTACCCCTCTCACCACATCCTTGCCAACACTGAATATTACAGTATGGGTTTTTTTGTTTGTTTTTATTTTTTAAACAGGTCAAGCAGCGGGGTGGGGAACTAATATTTATAGCATTTGATTTTTTAAAAATCAGTTTCTACCTATATCATTTTGGGAATTTAGGCCAGGACAGGTCTGACAATTAGGTTGTTTTCATTTTTCCAAGACCTTAGGTGTTGCATAATACAGGCATTGTGAATACTATCTAGGGAACTGTTTATGGCTACTTTAAACATTCTCAGGAATTAGTTACAATCCTTGGTCACCCCCTCTGAATCTATTGAATGTCCTAGATTTTTTTTTTTTTTTAAACTTTCATTGGCTCAGCTACCAAAGTAACTCCTGCACTTTTGGGAAGCCAGCCTCCACTCATTGGTCCAAGGCCCAGGATGTGAGTGCTTCTGGGAGGCACTGGATTTATAGGGGAAAGCCTTGGCATGGTTTTCCTTAGGATCTACAGTCGTAACTGATTCTTAACTGTTGCAGCCTTGAAATCAGTTTCCTTCTATTGTACATACACTGCATTACTTTTTATGCCAACTAGGTCTGTAGTACTTTGTGCTTTAACTTTTTAAGGGTCAATCGTGTGAATTATAATGATAGTAGCCACCTGTTTATAGGTGGCTTAATTGAAACTTGCTTAATTGAATTTTTATTAAAAATTTGATTTATGGGATTTTAACTGAGATGCCATACTTAGAGAACTTAGCACAATATTTCACACATGGAAAGCACTCAGTAAATTTTAGTTGTCTTAACTGTTAGAATTCCCTCAAGAAGTGACATTTAAACAGGTCTGGAAGAACCTTCATGGCAGAGAGAGTAGGACATCGTAAAGTCCTGAGGGGCCAAAGAGCCTACAGCCCTATGTAGCTTCAAACAAGCCAGTGAGGGAGAGTCAGCCTTTGGTGTTTTTGATGCTTATTAAGTGTGATGGTAGGTGAAATTTATTATATTATTTTATTTCCCTAGGTTTAGTCCTATCTAAGTATATGTGTATGGACTCACAAATTTAGATGCACATACACAAGTTTATTTTATCTTGTAATGTGTATTTACAGAATGCAGTGCAGGAGTTAAGAAAAAAAATAAAGTGGCTTATTTCCCTGTGAATATATGAAAAACCACTGAGTTGCATACTTTAAAGAGTAGACTTAATAGTATATGAATTATATCTCAATAAAGCTACTACTAAAAAACAAAATGTTTCCAAGTATAACACTTTTTCAAAAAGTAAATTTTTTTTCCTGAGTATAAAAATAGTACACATACATGCATAGGAAACTGGAAAATATACCAAAGTAGAAAGAAGGAAAAATATAGGGGTGCCTGGGTGGCTCAGTGGGTTGAGCGTCAGACTCTTGGTTTTGGCTCAGACTGTGATCCCAGCGTTGTGGGATCAAGCCCTGTGTCGGGCTCCGTGCTGACCGTGAAGCCTGCTTGAGATATTCTCTCTCTTTCTCTCTCTCTGTCTCTCTCCGTCCCTCTGCCCCTCTTCCTGCTTGCACTCTCTCCCTCTCTTAAAGGAACAAAAAAAAAAAAAAAAAAAAAAAAAGGAAAGAAAGAAAGAAAAAATATATGTCCATAATAGTACGATCACAGAGACTATTAATATTTGATGATAGTTTCTTCATTATTTTTTCATTTCCATGTATGGTGTGGATTATTTTTAAATTGATGAGATTGTTTCTGTGTATTAAAATTTGCATCTTCCTTTCTTCATTTAAAATTGTAGTATAACCATTTAAAATGCTCTCATAAATTCTTTATGAACATTTTAATGGTTTACAATGAGCCACTGAATGAGGGTATGATAAATTAGTCTCTGCTGTTAGACATTTTTCACTGAGAAAGAACATTGTAGTGAACATCTTTTGAGTATAATCCCCATCGTCATATTTAGGTTTATTTCCTTAAATGTGTGCCAGGTACATTAAAACTTCTGAATGCTTTTAAAAAACCTTTAATATATATTTTCAAGTTGATCTCTATAAGGCAGGCCTCTATTAATCTATAAGGCGCCTTTGTTCAGGTTATAAACCTCTGGGCAGACATAGCCCTGGCAGTCCAAGCTTGGGGTGGGTTATAGGCTGTGTTATACCCACTCACACTCTCTGGGGGTGCCTCAGTGTGGTTCACAGCAGCAGGATATATGGATACCCATTTATATTTTAATAGCTCACATAGAGTACCTGTTTCAGAGAACCCAGATGAGCATTTGGTATTTAGGTCTGTAAAAATCTTTAATTCATTAAGTGAAAAATGGTATGTTAATGCTTAAATTTACCCTTTGAGTTTATGAGGGTGAAGAATTTATCCATGTGTTTCTTGCACGTTCGTATTTTGTCTTATGAATTATCTGTTCATACTCATTTTTTATGTATGTTCTTAGTGTTTGTCATATGATATTTTGCACAAGAATTTGACTACTTATGGTTATATGTTATTGTTAAAATTCTTCCTAGGTTTTGCTTATATTATTTTCTGAAGACACAAGATTTTATTTCTATTTAGAACAACCAATGATTTGCTCTCTTAATTTTCAGTTTACAAAGTTCTTCCCCATTCATTTTTTAAAAAAAATTTTTTTGATGTTTATTTATTTTTGAGACAGTGTGACACAGCATGAGCAGGGGAGGGGCAGAGAGAGAGGGAGACACAGAATCTGAGCAGGCTCCAGGCTCTGAGCTGTCAGCACAGAGCCCGACGCGGGACTTGAACTCAACAAACCATGAGATCATGACCTGAGCCGAAGTCAGACCCTTAACCAGCTGAACCACCCAGGCACCCCTTACTTCATTTTTACATTGATCCCTTTAATTTACATTAAGTTCAGGTATATTTTAATGAATGACATAAGGTACAAATCTAATTTTTTAAAATATTTTTCCCAGAGCACCATTTATTAATTCATAATCTTTCCCTAGTAATTTGTGGTGTGTTCCTTGTCATGTGTTAAATTATTGTATCTACTTTGATAAAAATATTTTGCTGAGTTAAAAACAATAAAGATCACATTCTTAATATGGGTAAGCATTGTTCATTCATTATTTTTGCTTCACTGTTAACATTTGTTTAAAATGATCTATTTTGGGGACACCTGAGTGGCTCAGTTGGTTGATCATCCAACTCTTGATCTCTTGATCTTGAGCCCGTGTTGAGCTCTGCCCTGAGCATGGAGCCTGTTTGAGATTCTCCCTCTCCCTCTCTGGCTCTCCCTCTCTTTGGCTGTCTCTCTCTCTCCTTCCATCCCCCCCTCTCCTTCTCTCTGTCTCTCCCTCTTTCCCCACCCCCCCAGATGTTCTCCCCCACCTGTGTGCTCTCTCTTGCTCTCTATAAAAATAAAGAGAAAAAATAGAATAGTAAAATAAATGACCTATTTTAATATGATAATTTTAAGGCCAACTTATTTCTTTATATCTTGAATCCATATGAACTGGGTATTTGGACAAACTAAGGTTACTCCTTTCATAGAGATCACCGCATTTACAGAGGACATGGGTTCTAGGCATTATATGTAATAAGCACATGCCACTTGCACTCACTTTTAATAACTTTTTCTGTTTATGTTTTTAAGGGCTTGCTATCTCATGTACTGTCAGCATTCAAATTTGATACAAAAGAAGTTGGTCTTTTTATTCAAGGTCTTGGATATGCACCTGCAGATTACTATTCTGGTTTGCTTAAAAATGTGAGTATTTTTAATGTATTGAAATTTTTGTTGCTTAATGTACCATCTGCAAAAAGGGTAAATGGAAATATTTCACTCTTCCAGGAGAGATGTTTAACTTTTCTCTGTTTATCTCTTCTTACCTTGGGCAGACTTATAGCCATATAAGGAAGAAACCTGAGGTGGGAGATTCTGAGAAAAAAGAGGGAAACCAGGAGAGGTTATTCTAAATCACCCAACCCCTTTCTTCTCTTAACAGATCTCATTTATTCTCTCAAAGATTTTTGGAAGAAGAGATTTCCTTAAACAATGTAAACACACCCTTTTACTGTTGGACGCATTTTGTATTTAAAATTCCTGATAGGAATTTATGTTAAAGCAAAAAATTCAATAAATGACAGTGTTGTAAATAGTGTTATATATTCTCATCTTAGTATTAAAGCTATGTTTTCTTCTGCCTTGAATTTTAGCCAAATTCAAGAAATTTTAATTTATGATCTTAACATAACTCTTCTAAATAATGTTTGTTAACTTTTCTGGTCTTTTGGAAACTTTATACATAAATAGAATTTTTAAAAGATAAAGTACTAAATTAGGCAAGAAAAAATAAGCTAACTTTAATGTGGTTTTTTTTTAACGGGTTTGGTTTTCTTAGGAAATTAATGATCTATTGTTCATTTGCTTACATTGGAATGCAGAATAACAGACATTAAAAATAAAATCCAGGTTATTTGTAAATGTGACTTGGCACTGCTTTCTTTTCATTTTGACAAAGTAAAACAAGGAGAGGACGGGTAGGGGAGAGTAGGGAATCTCAACGGAAATATCACTCACACCAAGAAAAATAGAACTGATGTAATCCTGTTTTGCAGTGTGAGTTAACCTGCAACTGATTTTGTTTTACAGATGGTTTTATCATTAGTGTCTGAACTCCGAGAGAATCATCTTAATGGATTTAACACTCAAAGGCGGTAGGTGTTAAACTAAACATCCCCCTTCTCAAGTTTCAAAATGTATCAGTTTGGTTATGAGAGAAAAAATTTATAATTCTTAGGAAAATCATGTCATAGTTACAGTTATATTCTGTGTGAAGAGATTATTTATACATGGCAAATTTGTGAATTTTATGAAACTTTCTTTTTTAAATCACTATTCTTTCAGCTTTTTAGGGCAGTAAGTCATGCAACGTCCCTTGTGACCCTGAGTAAAAATCCCTACACATACAGTAAGGGATACACAAACAAAGGAAGGACTCAGTTCAGAGAGTGTGTGTATGTGTTTGTGTTATACATACAGTATACATACACACACAAACAGTATTTCCAAGGCCACAGATAGTTGATGTGCATATATGACTTAATACAGCATCCTTTCTTAATAAAAACCCTCAAGAAAGTTGGGATAGAAGGAACATACTTAAGCATCATAAAAGCCATTTATGAAAAGCTGACAGCTAATATCATCCTCAATGGGGAAAAACTGAGAGCTTTGCCCCTGAGATCAGGAACAGGACAGGGATATCCTCTCTCATCACTGTTGTTTACCAGAGTGTTGGAAGTCCTAACATCAGCAATCAGCCAACAAAATGAAATAAAAGGCATCAAAATTGGCAAAGAAGAAGTCAAACTTTCACTTTTCACAGATGACGTGATACTCTACATAGAAAACCCGACAGACTCCACCAAAAGTCTGCTAGAACTGATACATGAATTCAGCAAAGTCACAGGGTACAAAATCAATGTACAGAAATCAATTGCATTTTTATACACCAATAATGAAGCAACAGAGAAATAAAGAAACTGATCCCATTTACAATTGCACCAAGAACCATAAAATACCTAGGAGTAAACCTAACCAAAGATGTAAAAGATCTGTATGCTGAAAACTACAGAAAGCTTATGAAGGAAATTGAAGAAGACACAAATGGAAAAACATTCCATTCTCATGGATTGGAAGAATAAATATTGTTAAAATGTCAATACTACCCAAAGCAATCTACACATTCAATGCAATCCCAATCAAAATTGCACCGGCATTCTTCTCAAAGCTAGAACAAACAACCCTAAAATTTGTATGGAACCACAAAAGATCCTGAAAAGCCAAAGTAATATTGAAAAAGAAAGCCAAAGTGGGAGGCATCACAATCCCAGACGTTCGCCTCTACTACAAAGCTGTAATCCTCAAGACAGTATGGTATTGGCACAAAAACAGACACATAGACCAATGGAATAGAATAGAGAACCTAGAATTGAGCCCACAAATGTATGGCCAACTAATCTTTGACAAAACAGGAAAGAATATCCAGTGAAAAGAAGACAGTCTCTTTAACAAATGGTGCTGGGAGAACTGGACAGCAACATGCAGAAGAATGAAACTAGACCAGTTTCTTATAGCGTACACAAAAATAAACTCAAAATGGATGAAGGACCTGAATGTGAGATAGAAAATCATGAAAACCCTAGAGGAGAAAGACAACAACCTCTTTCACCTCAGCCGTAGCAATTTCTTTACTTGACACATCTCCAAAGGCAAGGGAATTAAAAGCAAAAATGAACTATTGGGACCTCATCAAGATAAAAAGCTTCTGCACTGCAAAGGAAACAATCAACAAAACTAAAAGGCAACCGATGGAGTGGGAAAAGATATTTGCAAATGACATATTGGATAAAGGGCCAATATCCAAAATCTATAAAGAACTCACCAAACTCCACACCCGAAAAACAAATAATCCAGTGAAGAAATGGGCAGAAGACATGAATAGACACTTTTCCAGAGAAGATATCCAGATGGCCAACAGGCACATGAAATGATACGCAATGTCACTCATCAGCCAGAAAACAGAAATCAAAGCCACGCTGAGATATCACCTCATGCCTGCCAGAGTGGCTACAATGAACAAATCAGGAGACTATAGATGCTGGTGATGATGTGGAGAAATGGGAACCCTCTTGCACTGTTGGTGGGAATGCAAACTGGTGCAGCCGCTCTGGAAAACAGTGTGGAGGTTCTTCAAAAAATTAAAAATAGAACTACCCTGTGACCCAGCAATAGCACTGCTAGGGATTTACCCAAGGGATACAGGAGTGCTGATGCATAGGGGCACATGTACCCCAATGTTTATAGCAGCACTTTCAACAATAGCCAAATTATGGAAAGATCCTAAATGTCCATCAACTGACAAATGGATAAGGAAGATGTGGTTTATATATACAATGGAATACTACTTGGCAATGAGAAAGAATGAAATCTGGCCATTTGCAGCAATGTGGATGGTACTAGAGCTAAGTGAAATAAGCCCGGCAGAAAAAGACAGACACCATATGTTTTCATTCATATGTGGATCTTGAGAAACTTAACAGAAGACCATGGGGGAGGGAAAGGGAAAAAAAAGTTACAAACAGAGAGGGAAGAAGGCAAGCCATAAGAGATTCATAAAACTGAGAACAAACTGAGGGTTGATAAGCGGTGGGGGAGAGGGAAAAGTGGGTGATGGGCATTGAGGAGGGCACTTGTTGGGATGAGCACTGGGTGTTGTATGGAAGCCAATTTGACAATAAATTATATTTAAAAAAAAAGAAACATAATATTCCAAAATCTAGACTAAACAAATCAAATAGATTCAAACAAATTAAAAGGCAACTAATCACATTACAAAATGTTCTTCACTGTGTAAGAGAATTCAAAGTTGTCTTCATTGGTGAGCATTTCATTTTTAACGAATTATTAACTAAGAGAAGCTGGGAACAAGGGACTTTTGTCCCTTTTTGTTTTTGTAAAGCTATTGCCAATTAAAGCTATATCACAAATTGTCTTTGCCTTCAGCTTATAGAATCCTTTGGATCTGAACTTTAAACTATAAAACTCTTAAACAAAAACACTGGAGAAAATCTTAATGACATTAGGTTTGGCAGTGATTTTTTTTTTTTTTTTTTTTTTTTTTTTTTGGATAATGACCCCATAAACATAAGCAACCAAGAAAAAGTAGATAAATTGGACTTCATTAAAATTAAGAATTTTTATGAATTTACAGGATATTATCAAGAATGCAAAAAGGCAACCTAGTGAATGAGTGAAAACTTTTGTTATGTATCCAATAAAGGATTAAAAAATCTAGAGTATATAAAGAACTGAAACTCAACAATAACAAAAAGCTCAATTCAAAAATGGGCAATAATTTGACAATAAAATATATTATAAAAAACAAAACAAAACAAAAACCCCAAATGGTCAGTAGAGTTGTTTAAACACGTCTCAAAAGATGATATAGAGCTGGCCAATAAGCACATGAAATAATGTTCAACATAACTAGTTATTAGGGAAATGCAAATCAAAGGCACAATGGGTACCACATCACATGTACCAGAGTGGTCTATCATTTAAAAAACAAACAAACAAAAAAGACAAATAATAAATGTTGGCAAGTAAGTTAAAAATGTAGAGCCCTGTGCATTGTTGGTGGGAATGTAACAAACTATAAAGATGATTCCTGAAAGAATAGTCTTGCTGATGGGAATGTAAAATGGTACAGCCATTGTGGAAAAGCTTGGCAGTTCCTCAAAAAATTAAACATAGACTTAAAATAAGACCCAACAATTCCACTCTTAGGCATATATTCAAAAGAAATGAAAGAAGGGACTTGAACAAATATCTCTCCATACACCAGTGTTCATGGCACCATTATTCACAATAGCCAAAAGGTGGGAACACTTCAAGTTCCCATCAATGAAACATGAAGTGGAGAAACAAAACAAGGTATATAAGTACAATAGAAAATACTATTCAGCTATAAAAGGGAATAAAATTTTTGTGTATGCAAGAATATGGATGGACATTGAAAACACCATGCTTAGTGAAATAAGCCAGACACAGAGGGGCAAATATTGTGTAATTCTATTTATATGAAGTACCTAGAAGAGGCAAACTCAATAGAGACAGAAAGCAGAACAGAGGTTATCAGGGGCTGGAGGGAATGGAGTTACTGTTTAATGGGTCTATAGTTTATGTTAAGGATACTGAAAAGCTTTGGGTATGGATCATGGTGACAGGTACACAGCATGTGAGTGTATTTAATGGCACTGAATGGTTACCAAATACAAATGATTAAAATGATAACAATTATGTATGTTTTACTACAATCAAATAATTAAGCAAGAAAAAACCCCAAAAATGATACCAAGTGTATCTCCCTCAAATGACTAAAATTGGGAACACTTACATCAATATGTGTTGGAGAAGATCTAGAACCACTGGATCTCTCATCTGCTGTCTGTGAGAATGTGAAGTGGTATGACCACTTGGTAAACAGTGTAGCAGTTTATTATAAAGTTAAATATACACTTGTCATATGACCCACCACTCTATTCTTGAGTATTTACTCACTACAAATGAAAACATAGGTAGTCACAAATATTGCTATACAAATATTTCTTTAAAAAAATTGTTTTAACGTTTATTTATTTTTGAGAGAGCGAGAGAGAATGCGAGCAGGGAAGGGGCAGAGAGAGAGGGAGACACAGAATCCCAAGCAGGCTCCAGGCTCTGAGCTGTCAGCACAGAGCGCGACACAGGGCTTGAACTCATGAACGGTGAGATCATGACCTGAGCCAAAGTCAGGCACTTAACCAATTGAGCCACCCAAGCACCCCTCTATACAAATGTTTGTATACAAATGTTCATACAAATATTAATTTTGTAATAGTTCAAAACCAGAAATGATCCAAAGGTCCACCTTAACTGGATGGATTAAACAAATAAGTATTGTCTGTTACCACCATTTAAAAAATGAAAAGGCAAGTTATAAACTGTGAGAAAGTAATTTCAAATTATGCATCTGATAAAGGGTTCCTATCCGGAATATATGAAAAACTCAGTAATAAGACAACCCAGTTAAAACAATAGGCAGGGGCACCTGGGTGTCTCAGTTAGTTGAGCATCTGACTTTGGCTCAGGTCATGATCTCCCTGTTTGTGAGTTCAAGCCCCGTACCGGGCTCTGTGCTGACAGCTCAGAGCCTGGAGCCTGCTTTAGATTCTGTGTCTCCCTCTTTCTCTGCCCCTTCCCGGCTCTCACTCTGCCTCTCTCTCTCTCTCTCTCAAAAATAAGTAAACATTAAAATTTTTTTTTAAATAGGCAAAAGATTGGAATACATGCCATCAGAAAATATATACAAATGGCTAATAAGCATGTGAACACTTGTATACAGATATTCATATCATTATTCATAATAAACAAAAAGTGGAAGCAACCCAAATACCCATCAACTCATGAATGGATAAACAAAATATGTTATGTCCACACAGTAGAATACCGTTCCTCAGTAAGAAAGGAACAATCTATTGATTCACACTGCAACATGTGTGAACCTCAAAACATTATGCTTAGTGAAAGAAGCTGGTCACAGAAGACCATATATTATATGATTTCATTTTTACCAAGTGTCCAGAATAGGCAAATCTATAGAGACAGAGTAGATTAGTTGTTGCCTGGGGCTAAAGATAGGAACAGAGATTTACTGCAGATGAGCCCAAAAGATCTTGAAGTGATGGAAAAGTCCTAAAAGTGGATCATTAGTGGTAATAGTTGTCCATATATAAATTATACCTAAAAAGTAATAAGAAGAATTCAAAGGGGGACATAGAAAACATTTACAGTCATTTATTTACATGTCGGGTGCAGACTTTGATTTTACCTTGAGATGAATGTTGAATAATAGAAATTTATTAAGAGGGGTACCTAGGTGGCTCAGTCAGTTAAGCATCTGACTTTGGCTTAGGTCATGGTCTCACAAGTGGGTTTGAGCCCCATGTCAGGCTCTGCACTGATAGCTCAGAGCCTGGAGCCTGCTTTAGATTCTGTGTCTCCCTCTCTCTCTGTCCCTCCCCTGCTTGTGCTCTCTCTCTCTCTCAAAAATAAAATAAAATAAACATTGAAAAAAATAATTAAAAAATTGAAAAATTTTCTTTAAAAACAAATTTAGTAAGAGACTTAAAACATCAGTAAGAGGCAATGTGTATGTACTCTATACCATCCTCCCAAAATATGTCAAGTTGACGATTTTTTTAAAAACTCAACTAAGAACAAACAAACAATAAAACAAAAACACTGTTAAGTGGAAAACATCAGCCACAGAATTGGGAGATAATTTGCAACCTGTAAAACAGATAAAGGATTAGTATACAAAGTATAGTAAGCCTCCTGCAAATCAGTCATAAAGAGGCATACACTCCAGTATAGAGATAGACAAGAATGATGCCTGAGTGGCTCAGTGAGTTAAGTATCTGACATGGTCATGATGTCACAGTTCGTGAGTTCGAGCCCTTCATCTCTGTGCTGACAGCTCAGAGCTTTAAGCCTGCTTTTAAAAATTTTTTATAATGTTTATTTTTGACAGAGAGAGAGACAGAGCATGAGGGGGGAAGGGGAGAGAGAGGGGGAGACACAGAATCCAAAGCAGGCTCCAGGCTCTGAGCTGTCAGCACAGAGCCCCACACGGGGCCCAAACTCACAGACTGTGAGATCATGACCTGAGCCGAAGTCGGATGCTCAACCGACTGAGCCACCCAGGTGCCCCAATAAAAAAATGTTTTTAAAGGAATGGACAAGAAATATAAGCAAGTTATTACCAAAAGAGGAAAACTAAACAAATAAACATTTAAAAAATTCAAGAGTGAGGTCAGCAAGACAGAATAGGAAGCTCCAGTTCTTGTTTCCCTTTGAAAACTCCAGAAACCAATTAAGAAGTTACAATACTCCAGGCAAGCTCAAAGTCAAAAATGGCCATATTGAAATGGGTAAGAAAGCCATTTTATACCAACCACTGTAGCCCTTCCCCTAAGCTGGCTCAGCTTGGTGGGACTGGGAGGAAAATTCTAGCTTGCAGCTTGTCCCTTGAGGGAGAAAGAAAAGAATGGAATATGTTCAGTGTTCTTGCTTTTGGGGGGGCTGCCTGAGGGACTGCCTCAGGTAACTTACCTGACTCTGACCACTGATGGGGAATGAGCAGACTTTCAATACCTGGAGAGCGTGAATGTTAGAGAGCCCTACGCTGCTTTTTGTAGCCCCAGGGAGCTGGCAGTGCTGCAGATGGAGGTTGGTGTAAGGAGAAAACACCCAACTCACAGCTTCTGTCTGGGTGGGTTGGGGGGTGGGAAAGAAGAGTAGAATGTGTATCTAATGTTCCAGCTTCTGAAGGGGCTACCCTAGGGATTGGTTTTTGTCTCCCCTGACTTGAAGCAGCCCACTTTGAAGGTCAGAGGGGCTGCAGAGAACAAAAACTTAGTGGCTTGTTGTGGCACCAGAGAACCTGCAGTACCACAGACAAACACCAGAGGGAGGAAGAGATTGCAAACTCCTGAAAAACTGGCAAGCTCTCTGGGAAATTACATAAGCCCAGAGAAGACACATCCCCAGAAAAGATTCAAAGGACCCCCAGATTCTCTCACCAGGTTGATTAGTGAAAGTTCCCCCGTACAAAGCCAGTGCATAAAGACTAGAAGAAGTGGCTTTCTTCAATTGCATAAAACACAACAAAAAATAAGGCACACAAAGAAACAGGTAAACATGGCCCAAAGGAACAAAATTAATTTGCACAAACCTACCCTAAAGAAATGGAGAGCTATGGATGAACCACCTGACAATTAAAAATAATCGTCCTAAAGGAACTCAATGCACTACAGTAGAATACAGATAAACAACTAAATTAAATCAGAAAAATGTGTAAACAAAATGAGAATATCAACAGATACAAATTATTAAAAACAACCAAACAGATATTCTGGAGCTGAAGAAAAAAATAACTGAATTGAAAAATTCACTAGAGAGGTTCAACAATAGACTGATCAAGCAGTTAACTTGAAGACATGTCACTTGAAATTATCAAATCAAGGAATAAAAAGAAAAAAGAATGAAACGTTAATTAAACCATAGAGCTTATGAAACATCATCAAGTGGACCAATTGTATGTGTTGTGGGAGTCACAGAGGAAGTGAGAGAGAAAAAGACAGAGAACTATCAAATCTGAAGAAGGAATTAGACATCCAAATTCAAGAAGCTCAAACTCCCAACTAAAATAAACCCAAAAAGACCCATGGCAAGTTATGTTGTAATTAAACTGTCAAGAGACAGAGAATGTTGACAGTAGCAAGAATACAAGCACATATAAGGAAACTCCAGATTGTCAGTGGATTACTTAGCAGAAACATTAAGGCCAGAAGGGAGTGAGATGACATAGCAAAGTGCTAAAACAAAAACCTGCCAATCAAGATTATTATATGCTGCAAAGTATCCTTCACAAATGAAGGAGAGGGGTGCCTGGGTGGCTAAGTCAGTTGGGTGTCTGACTTTGGCCCAGGTCATGATCTCACAGTTTGTGGGTTTGAGCCCCGCATCAGGCTCTGTGCTGACAGCTAAGAGCCAGGAGCCTACTTCAAATTCTCTCTCTCCCTCTCTGCCCCTCCCGCTCTCACTCTGTCTCTCTCTCTGTGTCTCAAAAATGAATAAACATTAAAAAACTTGAAAAAAAATAAAAGGAAAGTGGAAAATTCACAAATATGTGCAAATTATACAACACATTTTTGAACAATGAGTCAAAGAAGAAATCACAAGGGAAATTAGAAAATATGTTCAGACAAATGAAAACACAGTATATCAAAATGTATAAGATGAGGGAAAAGCAGTACTAAGAGGAAAGTACATAGCAGTAAACATCTTGTTTAAAAAAGATGATCTTGGGGCATCTGGGTGGCTCAGTTGGTTAAGCGCCTGACTTTGGCTCAGGTCATGATCTCATGGTTTGTGAATTTGAGCCCTGCATCGGGCGGCTTCGGTTCCTCTGTCTTCCTCTCTCTCTGTCCCTCCCCCGCTTGTGCGTGCATTCTCTCTCTCTCTCTCTCTCTCTCTCTCAAAAATAAACGTTTAAAAAAATAAAGATAAAAGATCTCAAATCAGCAACCTAGCTTTATACTTCAAGGAAGTAGAAAAAGGAGAATAAACTAAACCCACAGATAGCAAAAACAATGAAATAGTAAAGGTTACAGGAGAAATAAACTAAAGAGAGAATGGGAAAAAAACAAAGAATTCGATTTTTTAAAAGATCAAGAAAACTGTCAAACCCTTAACTAGACTAAGAAAATCAGCAAGAAGACTAAAATAACAAATATCAAATGAAAGAGAAGGCATTACAACTCATTGCAGAAAAATAAAAAGAGACTACTATGAACAATTATATTGCAACAAATTGGATAATCTAGAAGAAATGGATAAATTTTTTATAAACATACCAAGAGTGACTCATAAATTTAAAAATCTGAACAGATCTACAACAGGAAGGAGAAAGCTCAGAAAAGCCCAGAACTGGATGGTTTCACTAGAGAATTCTACCAAATATTTAAAGAATTAATACCAGTCCTTCTCAAACTCTTTCAAGAAATTGAAGAGGAGGGAACACTTCAAAACTCATTTTATGAGGCCAGCATTACACTGATACCAAAATCAGATAAATACACTACAAGAAAAAAAAACTGCAAGCAATATTCCTGATGAATATTCATGTGTAAAAATCCTCAGCAATATACAAGTCAACCAAACTCAGCAATTAAAAAGATTCTGCATCATGGTCAAGTGGGATTTATTCCTAGCATGCAAAGTTGGTTCAACATTCAAAAACCAATTGGTGTAGTACACCATATTAACAGAATGATGGACAAAAACAAATGATAATTTCAATTAAAGCAGAAAAAACTATTTGATAAAATTCAACATCCTTTGATGATAAGAACATTCAGTAGAGTAGGAATACAGGGAACATACTTCAACA
The DNA here is from genome assembly GCF_046562875.1 of Panthera onca. NCBI lineage: Eukaryota > Metazoa > Chordata > Mammalia > Carnivora > Felidae > Panthera > Panthera onca. The sequence continues at coordinate 29,933,115 of NC_138351.1, read as the reverse complement.
AAATAAAGACAATGTGTGAAAAGCCCACAGCTAACATCACACTCCATGGTGAAAGACTGAAATTTTTTCCTTCTAAAATCATGAACAAAGCAAGGATACCCTCTCTCACCACTTCTTTTTAACACAGTACTAGAAGCACTGGAGCCATTAGGCAAGACAAAGAAACAAAAGGCATCCAAATTTTAAAGAACCTCTTATTCTGCTTATACATGACATGATGTTATATGCAGAAGACCCTAAAGATTCCACAGAAAAACTATTAAAACTAGTAAATTAACTCAGTAAAGTTACAGGATACAAAATAAATACTCAAATATCACTTGTGTTTTATACACTAGTGAGCAGTTTTACAAAGAGATTTTTTTTATATATAAAAAGCCCATTTACAGTAGCATCAAAAAGAATAAAATGTTGAGGAATAAACTTAAGGAAATGAAAGACTTATATGCCGGAAGCTACAAAATGTTGCTGAAAGAAATTAAACATGACACAAATACATAAGAGGCATTCCGTGTTGAGGGACTGGAAGACTTAATATTGTTAAAATGTCCATACTACCCCAAGCAGCCCATAGATACAATGCAGTCCTATTAAAATCCGAATGGCATTTTTCTTTTGCAGAAATAGATTTTTAAAAAAGTCCTAAAATTCATATAGAATCTCAGAAGACCCCAAATAGTCAACAACCTTGAAAAGAGAAACAAAACTAGAGGCCTCACCCTTCCTGATTTCAAAACATATTACAAAGCTAGTCATTAAGCCACTTTGGTACTTGTATAAAGCCAGACACAAAGACCCACAGAACAGAATAGCAAGGAAGTGGCAAAAAGATACCCGTAATGTCATCATTACATAAAGTTTTAAAACACTCAAAACAATACACACATATAAAGTAAAAGTGTTAAAACTAGACAGAAAGAGGGCGCCTGGGTGGCTAAGTCTGTTGAGTGACTCTTGATTTAAGTTCAGGTCATGATCTCATAATTCCTGAGATCAAGCTCCACATCACGCTCTGAACTGACAGCTCAGAACCTGCTGGAGATTCATTCTCATTCTCATTCTCTCTCTCTCTCTCTCTCTCTCTCTCTCTCTCTCTCTCTCTCTCTCTCTCTCAAAAATAAACATAAAAAAAAAAAAAAAAACTAGACAGAGAGGACTCCCATCGTTAGGGGAGTGCTAACTCCTAGGAAGGGGAAGAGAAAATGAGACAGGAGAGGGTGTTTCAACTGTAACTGAAACATTTTTATTTCTTTAAAACGTCAACTAGAAATATCACTAAAATGTTAGCATTGTGAAATCATGGCAATGAGTGCACAGTTGATGTTATAGTAATTCCCTATGTTCTTCTATACATAATTTTATAATTAGACTTTTTAAAAATGAAAATACAGTGCTAGCTGGCAAAATACCAAAACTTAAAAGAGAATATTCATAATAAAGGAATAATTTCCTGCCACAGGGTCTTATTTCCAAAATGGCAGTTGTAGTTCATGAAAAAAAATCATTTTTAATCAGCCTTAGATTGCTTAATATTGATTCCTCTCTGCACTCTGCAGTATTTTTTCTCCTTTACAGTGTCTTTCTGCACTGTACCCATTATTTGACTATACTGGTCTTTCAGATTCTTTCTTCAGAATGTGTACTTTTCATTTTCTCACCCTCAGGACAGAAGAGGACAGCAGTTCAGAAAGGCATCTAAACTCCATTGACCACAATTAGGAAAGCCTGCTGGAAACTATTAGCTAATATACTCTTTACATCTGAGAAATTTCCATTTGTGCCAGATTGGCTCATTTTGTGGGGCAGGTTAATTCCCGAGTTTATGATTGCTTCTTCAGTAAGGATGTATGTTTTTAAAAAAAATAATATGCACATTCCCTGGCGCAGAGCAGTTTTCTGAAGGATGTCCATGCTGGCACCCAGCTGGCAGTAGCAGCAAGGATAACATGGTGATTAATTTGGTAATAGTTTAAAAACATTTTTAGTCAAAGCAAATCATTGATGTAATTAGTAGAACTCTTAACTGAATTTACCAAGAATATGAGGTGCATATGCTAGTAGAATGTCCTTTGGACACTGATACATCTGATACATTCCTAATTTGCTCTTTTGAATGGTGTTTACTATGGAGTCTTAATTTTTAGAATGAATTTTAGAATTCAACAAGAAATTTTTGCAGGTATTTTTTTGAATGTGTTGAATTTTTAGAGAAATTAAATTAAGTTCATTTATAATTATCAGAAGATTGAATTTAAAAAAGCAATTTGATGCTCAGCATTCTTTTTGAGTCTCTTTATGAGCGTTTAAAGTTCTACTTTTAAGACCTGAAGCCAGGAAGTTCTGTTCTCCATCCATAAAAGAACCTGGATCCCTTAAAGCTTATGTGAGACTCAGAACTCCACATCTACAGCTCTCTAGTGAATTATAAATCCAACCAAGTGTGTTCTCTTGTCTCAGTTAGAAACTGATTTCATGAAATCAGGTAGTGAAATGCCATCATGATAACATTTGAAAGAGCTGCCAAACATGCTGGAGCCATTATATTTGTTGCTGTCATAACTTATAATAATAACTAGAATATGCGTCATAACAATATAAATTTGCTATATATATATGAAGTTATCTGTGCATTTCTAAGATTTAAAAATCAAAAAAGTTGAATAAGAATATAGCATAGTGGGCAAACTACTTTCCAGTACACTTGAATGCAGATATTCCCATTATTTATGAAACTTGAATTTTATCATTACTTACCTTCTGCTTGGAAGACTTGAAATGTTCAAGTCGCCAAGGGCCTCTCAAACTTAAACACCATACAAACAATGCTATTCTGTTTTTCTCTGTTTTTTTTTTTTTAAAGAGGGCATCTGTACATTTTTTTCACTTTTTGCTACTTGAATGTTTCAAGTTCATTTCAAAAGACTCAAAAGTCTCTTAGAAAATATAAAAATCTCATAACTTTGATGCATAAAATGTCAGAGGAACAAAAAACATAGGAAAATCTGTTTGGTTTCCTTTTGCATTCTTTTTAGACGCCTGATAAATGGTCTTGTCATAGCATTTTAAATAGAATTTCACTTGCCACCAACTAAAATCAACAATTCAATGACAGAATGTTTAAATTCTCTCCTGTTCTTTGCTATAAACCGTCTAGAAGGAATGACATTCTGGACTTTCTGAGCATCATCAGTTTATCTTGTAGTTAGTTCTGTGGTTTGCTGCAGATGGTTTGGAAACTTCAACATAGCCACATGAGAATGATGTTTCTAGCAGTATATGGTTACTGTTGAACCTTCTGCAGTTGAATTCTTGTGCAAAGATCATTTGGAAGTGTTGCTCTGGCAATTAATCAAGACATAATACTTAGTGTACTCCAGTCTGGAAAGTGTTGCCTAACTCTAGTTGAAGTTGGATTTCCACACTCTGGCAAGCTCAAGACCAAAAGAGGGAGCCATGAAGGCTTGGAGCACCTTGAAGCCTTTCAGAACATTATCAGTTGACCTGCATTTAGGTAGGTCAACTGACAAGCTACTGAAATTTATATGAAACTTTAGGGTTTTTTTTTAAAGTAGGCTCATGCCCAGCATGGAGCCTAATGCAGGGCTTGAACTCACAACCCTGAGATCAAAACCTGAGCGAGGTCAAGAGTCAGATGCTTAACCAACTAAGCCACCGAAGCACCCCAAAAGACTTTAGAAATTTTCACAAAATTCTCTTGGACCTTTTCAGCCTGATTGGGAGATACAGTCTGCATCCCATAAATTTCAGTGCTTAATAAATGCCCTTGTTGCCAGGATTGTCTTTTCCATACCCCTAGTAGCCAGTGATAGTCTCTGAGCCCTCTCTTCTAAAGTAATGAGAGAATGGTAAAAATTTTAAGATAATGAGGGAAAAGTTGGACTTAACCGGTTCTTCCAGAGAGGATTGCTGAAGGGCAAGATCAACACCTCCCTGCTTCATTCAGAGTTCTAGATTTATTGAGTACATGTAACTATTTTTCCATTTCTCAGATACACATCAGGCTCTTAATACTCTATGCAAAATATTCTGCTAGATTCTGTGCAAAATATACATGAAAAACAGTCCACATTACAGACATACAACAACTCTTCCCTTCTCCAATCCCACCCAATAAGTTCATAAATTCCAAAACTTTATGGTATTTACAACTCAAGCCAAATATGTCTTTTCATTAAAATTAGATAATGGACTCAAAAACACAATTATTTTTAAATCTAAAACCACCTTGGTGGTTAGAGAAAGACAGTAAAGCATAGTGGAAGATACCTGTGGTTGAAGAGACCTCAGTCATTTAGGAAAGTGGTAAAGAACAAGAAGTGAATTTTGCAAAAGGTAATTATTTGAGGAGAAAAGACAAACTGCACACAAGAAATCATTAGTGTAGTTTGACAAAAAATTTATCTCTGAGAATTTTATTGTTGATTATCAAGAAAATATAGCTAAACTAAAACAAAAAAGACAAAACAGAAAATCTAAAACATAGTTCTATCATGTCTATTAAAGTATTCAGATTGTTACTAGAGATTGATAATCATCTAGTTCTCGGGACTGCTACTGAAGAAGTAGTGTGGAGCAGTGTTTCTCAAATTACAGTAGGCATAAGAATCACCTGATGTTAAGATGTTAAGGAACAGATTTCTTGGCCCCATTCATAGGGGTGCTGTTGCTGGTGATTCTGAGGACCATATTTTGAGTAGCTCTAATGTAGAGAACTTGGCCAGATCCTAAAGATTAAAGTGCAAGAGAGTAAGATGAAAATGTAATATAAGAGACAAAATCAAGTGGTGAACTAAATTCATGCATGGCCTAGCATTCACTTTATCCTCCCAACTCTTAGCAATGATGGAGAAATTTTAACAAATATATAAATACTAATAAATACTAATAAATAAATACTAAATAAATACTAATAAATAAGGCATTTGATGACCCACAAGTTACAAGAAAGACTTCAAGTGGCAGGTTATGGGATATTTTTGAAGGAAAATATCACAGCCCAAAAAGCTTGCAAGAGAAAACTACTGCAAAAGGTAAAAGTAACATTGGAGTGGATTCATGGAGCAGGAGGTACCTGGCAGCCAACAAGACAGCCTGTTGCACTGCCTCAATTTACAGAAGCCAGCTAAGGGCTAGGCCCTCATGCAGTCCTTATCTGCTGTCTTCCAACAAGAGACAACAGAAGTGTCCTGTTTCCGTCAGGAAGGAGGGAGAAGATTTGGAGGAGGAATGAGCATCAAATGGCTATTAATTCCCAGCCATTCTGGGGGTGCTGCAATGCCCAGAGTACAATTTATTGGCAACCCCAACCAGGAATACATCCTGACCCTCTCCGCAAGTACCAGAGGAGGCTGTGGTAAAAAGCAGTCATGGAGAGGCTAGTGGGAAATCCCAAATTCCAGAGAGGGGAAACAAAAATCCCTAGATATTCATGGAAAACCAACACCATAAGGAAAGATGAACTAAATGCCACAAAACAGAAGATACATTACCTAAGACAAGCAAATGGTTAAAAAAGGGGGGGATGATAATTAATGTCTTAAAAATAAGAGAAACTATCAAATCCTTGAAATAGAAATAAATTGGTTATGTTTTTAAAAGAGGGGACTCATAGACGAAAAAAAAAAAAAGTAAAAGACTGAATAGGAAATACAGCTGAATAGCAAGTAATGACTTCAAAGATTGAGCCAAATAGTTCTCCTAGGTTAAAATACAAAAGGGCAGAGTAGTAGAAAGTAAGAAGGTGAGGGGTTGTTTTTGTTTTTCTTTTTCTTAATAGAAGAGATCAGAAGGGGATGTCAGGGAAGATGATGGAGGAGGAAGTACCAGGAATCCATCCTTTACTTAGACAAAAATTTTACTGACAGACTGTGTCTGATGTAACTGTTCTGGAACTCTGAAGTCTGTTTGAAGGCTTACAGCTTTTGGGGGAAGTCTTGGCCAGTAAATTGTTCATTTCAGCTATTACCATGGTAGAGACTACCCATAACCAATCCCCTAGACCCGTGGTGGACAGTTGTACCTGCATTTCTAGACAGGCTTGCAGTAGCCGGGGTGGACAGTGCTTGAGTTTTGATCTTGTATCAAAAGATAATACACACATATGAAGCAGCCATTATAATACTCCTGCCTTGTGGGGCAACTGGGTGGCTCAGTCAGTTAAGTGTCTGATTCTTGATTTCGTCTCAGGTCATGATCTCATGGTTTGTGAGTTTGAGCCATGTTGGGCTCCATGTTGACAGTGTGGAGACTGCTTGGGATTTTCTGTCTCTCCCTCTCTCCCTGCCCCTTCTGAACTCACTCTCGCATGCTCTCGCTCAAAAAAAATAAACTTAAAAAAATTTTTTTTAATGTTCTTGTAAATTAATCATGAGAGATTTGTCATGAAAAACTTAATAAAAGGAGTGGAAGATAAATTTGAAAAGTTCTTTTAAATCTAGAGTAAAAAGACCAAGAGATGAAAAATAAGAAAGAAAACAGCAAAGTGTCCAGGAAATTCAATATCCAGAATCATTGGAGTTCTCATAGAAAACAGATTGAAAAATGGATAGGAAATTGTCAAAGAAACAATCTAATAGAACTTTTCTTATTTAAGATCCACTGAGTGCTGACCACAATGAATAAAAATAAATCCATACCAAAACATATCAGTGTAAAATTTCAAAGAGGATTTCCAAAAGCCTCCAGGGAGTGAAAACAGGACTTATATAAAGGATGAAAATTCATAATAGCATGGAGCTTCTCAGAAACAACACTGGAGGAAGCTAGAAGGCATTAGAACCACACCCTTACAATTTTGTTGGAAAATTACAAGATTTCTATACTCAGCCAAAGTGTTAATCAAGTGTGAGAGTAAAATAAAGATATTTCCAGACATGCAAGGTCTCAAGTACTTTATCACTCATGTACCTTTTTCCACATAAGAAGAATGAACCAAGAAAGAAAAAGATATGGGGTTCAGGAGAGAAGTGAAGGAAATCCCCATGACAGAGACCAAGGTGTTAACTGTACAGAGGGAATAAAAAGCAATCTGCCTGGATTGGAACAGGTCAGAGGGTTCTAGGAAAAATTTCTTTAATATGATGAAAATGGTAGTATGTCAGATGTATTTGAATGTATCGCAAGGAGATTATGCACTTGGGTTGGAGTTTGGGGAAAAGTAAACTGGTAGTCTCTTGGAATGCAGTTAATATACAAATACTCACACAGGGTCACTGATAGACATATGCATAGATACCACTGCAGCAGTGTTTTTAGTAATAAACTATAGCAGTAATAGTAACAGTAATTCTCAGCAGTAATACTGAAAAATTGGAAATAACCTAAATGCCTATAAATAGAGGCTTTGTTAAATTATAGAACACACATTTAAAAAAATTTTTTTAACGTTTATTTATTTTTGACAGAGAGACAGAAAGCGCGAACGGGGGAGGTGCAGAAAGAGAGGGAGACACAGAATTCGAACGAGGCAGGCTCTAGACTCTAAGCTGTCAGCACAGAGCCTGATGCAGGCTCGAACTCATGAATCATGAGATCATGACCTGAGCTAAGTTGGACATTTAACCTGAGCCATCCAGGCGCCCCTAGAACATACATTTTTTAATATGAGGCAGCAAGTAAAAAAAAAAGTGAGGGACCGCTTTATGTTCTCTGCTATGGTTCCATTTGTGTTTCAAAAAGCACATGCTAAATTTCTAGATTTATATATAAATATAGCTAGGAAAAGCTCTAATAGCGTACATCTCAAACTTTCATTTTATTGATCTCTAGTTGATTTATTCATGTAACATCTATTTCTTGAGCATATGGTATGTGTAAGGAATCATTTCCTGTATGCTAGAAGCGGAGCAGAGATCAAAATAGAAAAAAGTATCTGTCCTTATAAAGCTGATATCCTAACAGGAAGAAACAGATGATGAACAATAAATAAATAAATACATTATAGGTCAGGTGATGAAAAGTACTCTGAAGAAAAGTAAAACAGGGTAAGTGAGATCAGAGATACACATTGGGGTGAGATGGCATTTTCTCTATTAAGCTCTGCTGTCCACTGGGGCTTCCTGGAGTTGTGGACAAGTTCTGGAAATTTGCAGTGTTCAGTACCATCAGCCACTAGCCTCATGTACCGGTTGAACATTTGTTATGTGGCTGGTGCAACTGAGAACAGGAATTTTGAATTTTCTTTCATTTAAATTAAATTGCCACATGTAGCTGATTGCTACCATATTGGTAAGTACATTTAAATGGGATGGTCAGGGATGCCGTCACATAAAGCAGCATTTGAGCTGAGATTGATATGGAATGAAGGAGCTAGCTAGCCATGAGTTCTGGGCAGAATGAACAACAGGACCCACCTGGAGTAGTTAGAGGCCTAGAGGACTGGAGTAGGATGAGCAAGGGAAAAAGTAGAAGGAGATGAAGCCAGAGAAACAGAAGGGGCCCTGTCATGGAAGGCCTCAGCAGCCAGTATAAGACTTTCCTAGTTCTCTGAGGTGGGAAGCCATTGCAAAGCTTTGAGCAGACAGGTGAAGTGATCTGAATTTTTAAAGAGTTTCTGGAATTGTTTTAATGATAAACAGTGGGAGTGAAGACAGAAGCAGGGAGAACTTAGAAGGCTCCCACGGTAACCTAGGCTGGAGGTGATGGTGAATTAGGGGGTAGTGATGCGCATGTAGAGAAGTTGTCAGATGAATTGACGGTATTTACTGTTGGATTAGGTAAGGGGCATGAGAAAGGGGGGAATCAAGGATGGCCTTCAAAGCCTGAGGAAATGAGATTGTCAGGACTGGGGAAAGAATGTTTGGGGAAGGAATTCAAGAGTTCTGTTTTGGGCATGGTAAATTGGAGGTGCCTCTAGATAGTTATGCCAAAGTCTTGAGAATAAGTGGTGTTAAAATGGGACTAAAGGATTTCTTCTAGAGAATGGAGTAAGAGAAGAATTCATAGATGGTGTTAGGGTAGCCCCCTTTATGTGAGGGACAAAGCAAGTAACTTGTCAATCTTAGCATGAAGATTTTCTAAGATTTGGATAATTATTTGTTATTCATTCCATAGAATGGCTCCTGAAAAGATAAGGTTCCTGTCGCGAGTTTGTGTACCACTTGTAACTCTGCCAGATATCCAACCACTGGTGGAGGCTCTGCTCACCTACCATGGACATGAACCTCAGGAGGTGCTCTGGCCTGAATTCTTTGATGCTGTGAATGAGGCCTTCTTGCTGTAAGTGATACCATTTACTCTCTCATCCAGCATTGTTTTTCCTTTTCTTAGAATACTTCAGCATATTGGAAATGCGGTTTTCAAACTTTGGTTCCAGTACCACTCTATGATCATAGAGATTATTGAGGATCCCAGTGAGTTCTTTTTTTAAAAAATGTGCATTGTATTTATCAATATTTTATCATATTTGAAAATAAAACAGATATTCTAAAAGTATTCATTTTCAAATAATAAATTGATTACATGTTCACATAAATAGCATATTTTTATTAAAAAGTGATCTTTTCCAAGAAAATATGTATACCAGAAGCAGCATTATTTTACATTTTTGCAAATCTCTTTATTGTCTGATGGAAGACAGCTGGGCTCTCATACATGTTTCTGTGTGCAGCCTGGTACAGCCTGGTATGTTGTTTCCATTGAAGTGTAGAAAATTCAGCCTCATAGAGATATATTGGAACAGACAGGAATACTGCAGTAGCCATCTCAGATAATTGTGGATTTTCAAAATGTTTTGAAAATGGTAGTGTTGTAAGGTTAGTTGCTATGCTGAATCTGAGATTATAACAATGAGCTTTTCATACTGTTACATTAAAACCCATTGGATGTCTGTGGTATACTTTTAAAAGCTCTTTTGCCCAAGCAGGATCTTGTAGCCTTATGCATGGTTCATTTGGAAAATACTGGTTTATTAAGTTATGTAGACCTTTTCAACCTTGACATATTTCATTTTATAGTATCAAAACTTACATTCATTCTTGTCAGCACCAAGCCCATCAGAAATGTGTTCAGGTGTTGGGGAGCTGTCAAGCTCCCACTGACAGGAGTGAATTTTCCAGGATTCAAAGTCTGCTTAAACACTCACATTTATCATTGGCTACAAAATACTGTCATTTGTTTTCCTTGAAGTACAAGGGTCATTTCACTAATTTTTGAGAAAATGTGTGCCAAATACTCAACTCTGAGCAGCCACTGTTTGCCATTCTTCCATGTAAATTTCCATGACAAAAAGGTGGTAGTTGATCTTGCAGCTCTTACACTTGCAAGTGCTTTTCCTGGGGACAACCATCCGGATTTGTCATGCAGCAGAAGGGCATTATGCATGCTTTCCTTTTCCCCACACACAATGTTTTTTTTAATCAAAAGTATTCGGCAGTGTAAGATTCAGTGAAATTAATATTTGACGCTGCTTCATCAAACACAGTTTTGTGTGAAACTGGCAGTGTTACTACTGTACACAGAGTGAAGAACACAGTGACCGTTTCCCTGCTTGACTCGTGCTGGGCACGGTGGTTTTGCTCACTAGTGCTGCTGCACTTCGAGTGCAAATGTCAACACGGCTGTCCCAGGAAAAGCCACGAGCTTCGGAATAGTTATTCAACACTTTGATATTTCTCTACCACATGTGCGTACTGCCCGGTTCTCTTAACAGAACTCCTGTTGATACCTGTTGTTGTTGATACCAGATGAATACTAGCAACACAGCAAGGTCTTCCATCTCTAGAGATTCAGTTTTAAGGCAGCAGTGTAATCCTCTTGATGAAATATTAACGTGTTACATCTATGTTTGAATTATTTAATTCCTCTTTTTTAGACTCTGAATGATTGGTCTCAAATTGGTGCCACAGTTAACTAGTACTACAACAGTAATTTGGAAGCATTCTATTGAATATGGCACAATGAGGTAAATTATTAACCTCTCTGAAGCCAGGGGAAGAATCACTTTCCTCATATTTGCTTTCATTTATAGTTTAGTCCAGTTGCTTTGGAGTAGTTGTCTCCCTGTCATGAGTCAAAAGAAATACCTGATGTAGTGGTTTCATCTTTTCACAAACAGCTGGAGATGAGAAAGCAAACATTTTAATTCTCCTTCATAAAGTCAATGATCCATTCTTAAGTGTAACAAAATATATTATAGGGGTGCCTGGATGGCTCAGTCGGTTAAGCATCCGACTTCAACTCAGGTCATGGTCTCACAGTTTTCTGAGTTCAAGCCCCGCATCGGGTTCTGTGCTGACAGCTTAGAGCCTGGGGCCTGCCTCAGATTCTGTGTCTCCCTCTCCCCCACTCATGCTCTGTCTCTCTCTCTCTCTCTCTCTCTCTCTCTCTCAAGAATAAATGTTTAAAAATAAAAAGAAAATATATTATGAATGAATTTTATTTTTGAATAAGATAACAAATTATGAGAAAATCTAAAAATGTCATATTTATATATTTCTGAAGAATATCTAAGTATATGTACACCTAAAATAATTTAGATAAAATTTAGAAGAGTTTTCCAAAAATGTTTAAGTATTATTGCAAAACTAGACAATAAAGTGTACTTGCTTCCTGTTATGTTTCCATGTAGGTACAAGAGGAAATATCAGTTTGTTTAGTTATTTATCTACTTAATTATTTACTTACTTACATCCCCTCCACCCCCCCGCTTTATTGAAATATAATTGACATATAACATTGTGTAAACTTAAGATGTACAAGTTAATTTGATACACTTTTTATGTTATAAAATCATTACCACCATAGCTGAGCTAACACGTTCATCATGTCACACACTCACCATTTCTTTTTGGTGGCAAGAACATTTAAGATCTACTCTCTTAGCAACTTTAAATATTGTTTCAACTAAAATTATATCAACTATAATCACTATAATGTACATTAGATCCCCAGAATTTATTCATCTTCTAACTGGAAGTTTATACTCTTTGACCAACATGTCCCCATTTCACCACACCCTAGTTCCTGGCAACCGTCTTTCTAGTCGCTGTTTCTGTGAGTTCAGCTCTTTTAGATTCTGCATAAAGTGATATCATACAGTATTTGTGCTTCTCTGTCTTATTTCACTTAATGCCTTCAGGTCCATCCGTGTCACAAATTGCAGGATTTCTGTCTTTCTCATGGCCGAATAATATTCCACTACATAAATATACCACATCTTCTTTATTAATTCATCGACTGATAGACACTTAGGTTGTTTCCATATCTTGACTAATGTGAATGCTGCAGTACACATGGGAGAACAGATATCTTTTTGAGATACATTTTCATTTCCTTTGGCTATATTCCCACTAATGGGATTGCTGGATCATAGAGTCATTTTAATTTTAATTTTTGAGGTATATCTGTTCTGATGAGTTGTAGAAATTCTTTATATATTTTGAATATTAGCCCCTTCTCAGATATATCATTTGCAAGTATCTTCTATTCAGCAGGTTGTGTTTTCATTTTGCTGTGCAAAAGCTTTTTATTTTGGTATAGTCTCAATAGCTTATTTTTGCTTTTGTTTCCCTTGTCCAATGGAACATACCCATGAAAATGTGCCTAAGGCTAATGTCCAAGAGATGACTGCCTATGTTTTCTTTTAGGAGTTTTGTGGGTTTTGGTCTCACAGTTAGATCTTTAATTCATTTTGAGTTTATTTTTGTGTATGGTATAAGAAAGTGATCCAGTTTCATTCTTTTGCATGCAGCTGTTCAGTTTTCCCAGCACCATTTATTGAAGGGACTGTCTTTTCTTATTGTATATTCTTGTCTCCTTTGTCAGATTAAAGGACCATATAAGCATAGGTTTATTTCTGGTCTCTCTATTCTATTCCATTGATCTATGTCTCTGTTTATGTGCCAGTACCGTAGTGTTTTGATTACTACAGCTTTATAGTATATCTTGAAATCTGGGATTGTGATACCTGTAGCTTTGGTGTTCTTTCTCATGATTGCTTTGGCTATTCAGGTTCTTTTGTGGTTCCATACAAATTTTAGTATTATTTTTCGTGTTCTTTCCCAGCTTCATTTATTGATGAGACTGTCCTTTCTCCATTTTATATTTTTGGCTCCTTTGTCATAAAATGCATATATGCATAGATATATTTTTCAGTTCTCTGTTCTATCACATTAATCTGTATGCCTGTAAGAGACTGTTAAAAACTGAGAACAAACTGAGGGTTGATGGGGGGTGGGAGGGAGGGCAGGGTGGGTGATGGGTATTGAGGAGGGCACCTTTTGGGATGAGCACTGGGTGTTGTATGGAAACCAATTTGACAGTAAATTTCATATATTAAAAAATAAAAAAAATTAAAAAAATTAAAAAAAGTAAAAAAAAAAAAAATCTGTATGCCTGTTTTTATGCTAATACCATACTGTTTTAATCACTATAGCTTTGTAAAATAGTTTGAAATCAGGGAGCATGATGTCTCCAGCTTTGCTCTTTCTCGAGATTGCTATGGCTATTTGGGGACTTTCAGAGATACATATAAATTTTAGGATTGTTTGTTCTGTTTCTATAAACTACCATTGGAATTTTGATAGTTGATGCATTGAATTTGTAGATTGCTTTGGGTATATGGACATTTTAACAGTATTAATTCTTGTTAGGTTTTTATAGATATTCTTTATCAGTTTGTGAAAATTGTCCTCTGTTCCTAGTTTACTGAGTTTTTGTATTGAATGGGTTTGGATTTTAGCAAATACTTTTTCTGCATCTATTGATATGATCACATGATTTGTCTTTTTTAGCCTGTTGATGTGATTGATTACATTAATTCATTCTCAAAAGTTAAAACAGCCATGCATACCTGTGACAAATTCCACTTGGTTGTGATGCAGAATTCTTTTTGCACTGTTAGATTAAGTTTGCTAATATTTAGTTGAGGATTTTTGTTTCTATGTTAAGGAGAGATATTGGTCTCTAAGTTTATCAAATTTATCCCCATAGAGTTGCTCATAGAGTTCCTTTATTATTCTCTTAATGCCCATAGTGATGTAGTGATGTCTTCTCTTTCATGTCTGACGTTAGCAATTTATGTTCTCTTTATGGAGACTTAAATTGATTGTATTGATCTATTCCAAAAACCAAGAAAATCATTGATTTTCTCTATTGCTTTCCTGTTTTCCGTGTTGTTATTATTTCTTCTGTTTACTTTGCTCTTCTTTATCTTAATTAAGAGCTTAATTTGCTCTTCTTTATCTATACAGCTCCCTGAGGTAGAAACTTAGGTTGTTGATCTTAGATATTGCTTATTTTCTGAATATGCATTTAGTGCTATAAATTTTCCTCTAACCACTACTTTTGTTGCATACCACAAATTTTGATGAATTGTGTTTTCATTTTCACTTAGTTCAAGATAATTTTAAATTTCTCTTGAGGTTTCTTACTTGAGCCATGGGTTACTTAGAAGTGTGTTGTTGAATCTCTACATAATTTGGGATTTTCAAGTTATGTTTCTGTTACTGATTTCTGGTTTATAATTCCTTTTTGGTCTTAGAGCAGATACTGTATGATTTCTATTAATTTAAATTTGGAAAGGGGTGTTTTATAGCCAGAATGTGGTGTATCTTGGTGAACATTCCTTGTGAACTTAAGAAGGATGTGTGTTCTGCTCTGGTTGGATGAAGTCGACTACAAATGGCAATATATATAGTTGATTGATGGGTTTTTTTGAGTTCAACTATGTCCTTACAGATTTTCTGTCAACTGGATCAGTCCATTTCTGATAGAATGATGTTGACATATCTTCAGCTATGATAGTAGATTCATCTCCTTGCAATTCTGTTATTTTTTACTCATATAATTTTATACTCCATTATTAGGCACATACCAGTTAAAGATTGTTATATCTTCTTGGAGAATTTATGCCTTTATCAATATGTAATGAACTTCTATATTCCTGATAACTTTGCTTGCTTTGAAGCCAGCTCTAAAATTAGTATATCTATTCCTGCTTTCTTTTGATTAGTGTTAGTTATATTTTTCTCCATCCATTAGTTTTAATCTGTATGTTTCTTTATATTTAAAGCTGGTTTCTTGTAGACAAGGTATATATAGTTGAGTCTTGTTTTTTGATCCACTCTGTCAGTCTGTATCTTTAAATTGGTGCAGTTAGACCACTGAGGTTCAACGTGATTATTGACATAGTTGGATTAATATCAATTATATTCCTTACTGCTTTATATTTGTTGCTCTTGTTATTTGTTGCTCTTTTCGTCTTCCATTCTTTTACTGCCTTTTGTGTCTGAAATATACATTTATAGCTAATCTAAATCCACTTTCACATAACACTACACCACTTCACAGATAGTGTGAGTACTATTCAATAATAAAATAATCCTAACTCCCCCTTTTTGTCTCTTGTATCATTATCATACATTTCACTTATACATAGCATACATAAGTGCACACACACACACACACACATAATTGAGTACCTTGTTCTATTTAATATTATTTGAACAATTTGTTTTCTGTTACATCAGCTAAGAATAGGAAAAATAGGGTTACCCATGTGGCTCAGTTAAGCGTCTGACCCTGGATTGCGGCTCAGGTCATGATCACATGGTTGTGAGATCAAGCCCTGCATCATGCTCTATGCTGGGTGTGAAGTGTGCTTGGGATTCTCTCTCTCCCTCTTTCTCTGTCCCTACCCTGCTCACAATCTCTCTAACTAGATAGATAGATAGATAAAATAAATAAATAAATAAATAAATAAATAAATAAATAAATAAATAAATAAAATATTGAAAATAGGAAAATAAGTTCTTATTTTGCCTTCATTATTTTTTCTTTGATGCTCTTTATGTAGATCTGAATATCTGATCTATATTATTTTTCTTCTCTCTTTTTTATGTCTTTATTTAATTAATTAAATTTTTTAAAATTTACATCCAAGTTAGTTAGCATATGGTGCAACAATGATTTCAGGAGTAGATTCCTTAATGCCCCTTACCCATTTAGCCCATCCCCCCTCTCACAACCCCTCCAATAACCCTCTGTTTGTTCTCCATATTTAAGAGTCTCTTATGTTTTGACCCCCTCCCTGTTTTTATATTATTTTTGCTTCCCTTCCCTATGTTCATCTGTTTTGTATCTTACAGTCCTCATATGAGTGTAATCATATGGTATTTGTCTTTTTGTCTTTCTCTGACTAATTTCGCTTAGCATAATACCTTCTAGTTCCATCCACGTAGTTGCAAATGGCAAGATTTCATTCTCTTTGATTTCTGGGTAATACTCCATTGTGTGTGTGTGTGTGTGTGTGTGTATGCGTATATATATGTATATATGTATGTATATATATATATACATATATATACACACTATATACACACCACATCTTCTTTATCCATTCATCCATGGATGGACATTTGGTCTCTCTCCACACTTTGGCTATTGTTGATAGTGCTGCTATAAACATTGGGATGCATGTGTCCCTTCGAAGCAGCATACCTGTATCCCTTGGATAAATACTTAGTAGTGCAATTGCTGGGTCTTAGGGTAGTTCTATTTTTAATTTTTTGAGGAACCTCCATAGTGTTTTCCAGAGTGGCTGCACCAGTTTGCATTCCCACCAGCAGTGCAAAAGAGATCCTCTTTCTCCACATCCTCATCAAGATCTCTTGTTGCCTGAGTTGTTAATGTTAGCCATTCTAACAGGTATGAGGTGGTATCTTATTGTGGTTTTGATTTGTATTTCCATGATGATACGTAATGTTGAGCATTTTTTCATGTATCTGTTGGCCATCTGGATGTCTTCTTTGGAGAAGAGTCTGTTCATGTCTTTTGCCTATTTCTTCACTGGATTATTTGTTTCACTGGATTACTATGTGTTGAGTTTGATAAGTCCTTTGTAGATTTTGGATACTAACCCTTTATCTGATACGTCGTTTGCAAATATCTTCTCCCATTCTGTCGGTTGCCTTTTAGTTTTGCTGATTATTTCCTTCGCTGTGCGAAACTTTTTATTTTGATGAGGTCCCAGTAGTTCATTTTTGCTTTTGGTTCCCTTGCCTCCGGAGATGTGTTGAGTAAGAAGTTGCTGCGGGCAAGATCAAAGAGTTTTTTGCCTGTTTTTTCCTCGAGGATTTTGATGGCTTCCTGTCTTACATTGAGGTCTTTCATCCATTTTGAGTTTATTTTTGTGTATGGTTTAAGAAAGTGGTCCAGGTTCATTCTTCATGTCTCTGTCCAGTTTTCCCAGTACCACTTGCTGAAGAGACTGTCTTTATTCCATCGGATAGTCTTTCTGCTTTGTCAAAAATTAGTTGGCCATATGTTTGTGGGTCCATTTCTGGATTTTTTATTCTGTTCCATTGATCTGAGCATCTGTTTTTGTGTCATGTCATTCATTCACTCATTCATACAGAGGGAGAGGGTGGGAGCAGGGGAGGGGCGGAGAGGGACAGGGAGACAGAGAGAGAATGAATCCCAAGCAGGCTCTACACTGTCAGTACAGAGCCCGATGTGAGGTTTGAACTCACAAACCACAAGATCATGACCTGAGCCAAAATCAACAGTTGGTCACTCAACCAACTGAGCCATCCAGGTGCCCCTCTCCTTCACTTTTTTTTTTTTTTAAATTTTTTTTTTTTTAACGTTTTTATTTATTTTTGAGACAGAGAGAGACAGAGCATGAACAGGGGAGGGTCAGAGAGAGGGAGACACAGAATCTGAAACAGGCTCCAGGCTCTGAGCTGTCAGCATGGAACCCGATGTGGGGCTCGAACTCACGGACCGCGAGATCATGACCTGAGCCGAAGTCGGCCACTTAACCGACTGAGCCACCCAGGCGCCCCTCTCCTTCACTTTTAAAGAATAATTTCACAGGGTACAGAATTTTAGATTGTGTTTTTTTTTTTTTTTTTTCTCACAACCCTTTAAATATTTCAGTCTACTCTTCTTGCTTGCATGGTTTCTGAGAAGTTGGATATAATCCTATCTGTTTTCTCTATAGTTAAGATGTATTTTCCCTCTGGCTTCTTTCAGGACGTTTTATCTTTGATTTTTTTTTTTCTTTTTTTTCTTTTTTTTTTTTTTGTAGTTTCAAAGTGATATGCTTAGGAGCAGTTTTTGGCATTTATCCCACTTGGTATTCTCTGGGCTTCCTGGAATGGTGATTTGGTATCTGACATTAATTTGGGAAATTTCTCCATCATTTTTCAAAATTTTTTTGTTTTTCTCTCTCCCTCTTTTCCTTCTAGTACATCAATTACACATATATTTTTTGTAGTTGTCCCACATTCTTTGAATATTCTGTTCTGTTTTTTTCAATCTTTGTTTCTTGTTTTTTCGGGTATTTTTGTTGTTGTTTTTGGTTTTTTGGGGTTTTTTTTTGTTTTTAAGGTTCCCATGGATATATCCTCTAGCTCAGACATTTTTTCCTCAGCCAGTCCACTATTTAGCCCACCAAAAGCATTCTTCATCTCTGTTAGTGTTTTCATTTCTGTTAGTGATTTCTAATACTACTTTTTTTTAAAGATTCCCTTCTCTCTGCTTACATTGCCCATCTGTTCTTACATGCTGTCTATACATTAGTGCTCTTAGCATATTAATCATAGTTGCTTTTAATTCCCAGTCTAATAATTCTAACATCTCTGCATGTCTGGTTATAATTATTGCCTTGTCTCTTAAACTGTGTTGTTGTTGTTGTTTTCCTTTTGCTATGCCTTGTAATTGTTTTCTTGATAGCTAGATATGCTAGGTAATAGTAACTGCTGTGAATAGGCTTTTGTATTTTGGTGGTGAGATATGAGAGGAGGGGAAGTGTTCTATAGTCTTTTAATTAGGTCTCAGTCTTTTAGTGAGCTTATGCCTCTGGACTGTGAACTTCATGAGATTCCTCAGGTTTTTTTCTCCGTGTAACTTAGATGTCCAGAGCTGACTGGAATTGGTTATTTGCCTTCCCCTAGGTCTGTTAGGTTCTGATAATACCATATGAGGTTAGGCTCTGATTAACTAGTTTCCCTTGAAGGCAGGCCTTGTTAAGAACGGAGTGCTCTAGGGGTGCCCGGGGTTGCTCAGTCAGTTGAGCGTCCGACTTCAGCTCAGGTCATGATCTCACAGTTCGTGGGTTCAAGCCCCACATTGGGCTCTGTGCTAACACTCAGAGCCTGGAACCTGCTTCAGATTATGTGTCTCCCTCTCTCTGCCCCTTCCCCACTCATGCTCTGTCTCTGTCTCTCAAAAATGAATAAACGTTAAAAGAAAACAATTTAAGAATGGAGTGCTCTATTGTATTCAAAACCTAAAGTAGAAGTGGAATTACTCCCACTGTTTACTGTGAGGACCTGGTTAAGCTCCTAAATTTCATAATTTTGTGGGACCCTTCCATAACTGGATCCCACTGGAATTTTTAACTCTCGAGTTATCCACACTGGGCCTCCAACCACTCACTAATTACAACTCAGGTTTTCCTACCTGGGCACTGGTTCCCATGGCAGTTACCACTTGTGGATCTCTACTCCAGTAAGTCACAATTTCCTGTATTTGCTTATCTGTCTTTCCAGTCTTGGGGGCCAAGATTTGTCCTGTGTCCTGACCCTCTCTTAAGGATGCAAGAAGAGTTGTTGATTTTTCAGTCTGTTTTGCTTTGTACTTGTTGTTAAGACAGAGCGGTCACTTCCAAGGTCCTTTCATGCACAACAGGAGATTGGAAGTCTCCATATGCCGTATATGAAAATCTATATAACTACAATACCATTATTATATTTAAAAATTGATACTAATTCCATAGCACCATTATGTATTTATTTTAAAATTTTTTTTAACATTTATTTATTTTTTGAGAGAGGGAGGGAGGGAGACAGAAAGAGAGAGAGAGAGAGAATGTGAGTGGGGGAGGGACAGAGAGAGAGGGAGACACAGAATCTGAAGCAGGCTCCAGGCTCTGAGCTGTCAGCACAGAGTCCAACTCAGGGCTCCAACTCACAAACCATGAGATCATGACCTGAATTAAGTCGGGTGCTTAACCGGCTGAGCCAACCAGGCGCCCCTAGCACCATCATGTATTTAGTCAGACAGTAAACTCTCTTGATTGTCCCCCATTTTTTTTTTACAGTTGATTCTTTTGGAATCAGAGGTCAAAGCTGAATTTGGCTGATAGGTTCAAAAATCTCTTTCAATCTGTAGGTTCCCAATTTCTCTTTGTTTTTGTTTTGTAAAGTATTTGTTGAAATAATATGGTTACTTTTCCCCACTGTCAGATTATAGAGCATTCTGCCGTCTCCAGTGTAATAAAAGATGCAAACTACTCTCTCCCTTAATCATACATTCAATTTCTGTGTGCATTTGGGCCTATTTTGTTATTTTCTATTCTCTCCCTCTTTTTTTTTTTTTTTTTTTTTTTTTGGCCTGTAGTATATTCACACACCAGTACCACTTTGTTTTAATGGTGGAGCCTTTCTAATATACCTAATATAAAATAGGGCTAGTTCTCCATTTCTCTTACTTTTCAGGATTTTTCTGACAATTCTTGCTTGTTTTATCTTTTAAATAAACTTTGAAACCAGTGTGCCTAGCTTTAGGAAAGATAGCTAATGTTATTTGGGGGAGGCGTATGTTAAATATATAGGTTAACTGAGGGACGACTGACATCTTTGGCTTTCGTCTACCTATCCAAGAACACTTATGTCTTTTGGTTTGTTCAGATTTACTTTTTGATCTTAAAAGAGTGTTTTAAATATTTTCCACATATATAAGTGTTAGGCATTTTTTACTCCCAAGGTTTTATTGAGTTTTGGGGCTTGGGGGGATTTTTTTGCTCTATATAAGTGTATCTTCTTTCCAACTTTAAATTGATTTTTATTATATCATCATATTTGGAAAATAACACCTCAAAACCATCATCATTCTTTCAGTTAACCCAAAGGAAGTAGTTACCAGTGGAGTATATGCTGTTTTTCATGTATCACTCTTAAAAATTAATGTAAGAATATAAGTTTTAATTTCATTTTACATGAAATGTTATAGTACAGGAATTTGTTAAGGTAATATCTTAGAAAAAGAGATAGAAGGTTAAATTATTTGATGTTGAAAAATAAGTCAAAACATAATTCTCATGGTTAAAATATGCAGTCTTTTTTTCTATCTACTCTAAACCTCTGTCAAAATGTACCCAAAAAGTGAGTTTCCTTAAGGAGTCTGATCAGTTATCTTTGTTATTTATGTAAAAGACTGAGTAATAATCAGTTTAAAAGCTTGTATAATGTGATAA
The DNA here is from genome assembly GCF_046562875.1 of Panthera onca. Classification (NCBI taxonomy): domain Eukaryota; kingdom Metazoa; phylum Chordata; class Mammalia; order Carnivora; family Felidae; genus Panthera; species Panthera onca. The sequence goes on along the minus strand of NC_138351.1, from coordinate 29,911,895 downwards.
ATGTGCTCCACATGTGTGTGCCCTTCATACCATTTCATACTTCAGTCTCCAATGGCTTACCCCACCAGCTTTCATTTTCCAAAGCAGTTTTTCAAAGTATTTATTTTTAAGTAAAATGCTCTTTGTCTTTCACCATGGCAGCTCTATTTCTGATTTATTTAGTAATACATTTCATCAAATTATAGGGTCTTAGCAACCTATACTTTCAGCCTTTTTCAGCAAGAATTTAATTAAAGGGAAATGGGAGGAGAATGCCCCTAGGTATTCCCTGTGAAATCTCTCAAAGCTGTTTCAGAAATTACTGGTGAGGAAGAGACGTGCTCAGAAAATAGCTACTTTTGCTCCACCCACAGTGCTCAGATGGAAAGCTGAGGGCAGTGGCTTCATGAGTGGGCCTGAACTCCTTTGCTGTTTATTTTACTTCTGATAGCATGTTCTCCCTCAGCAACTAATAAAATTTATTTGGTTTGGAAAATTGTGTCTGCTAATCCAAAGGGGACAGACAGTCCAGAAATGCTGGGTGGCCTTCAACTTGTCCAATTCCTATGGCTTCAGCTCAGCAAGTTCCCCAAGCAGTGGCGTAAGGGCTGGAGCCTTTCCATGGACACTTTCCCATGGACTGAGCATCCCAGCCACATGTTGCCATGGGGAGGCTGATTCAATCAGTCAGTGCAGATTACCACCCCCACACCCAACTCTTCTCCCCCTCCCTGCCCCTTGAACAGTTCCCCACATGTGCTGTGTGGTCATTTAGAAACTACATACTTTCTTTGACCAGTGCACCCTGCCCTATGTTTAGACTTCCAACTATTTGCCTACCACAGTACACCAGTGGAATTTCATGTTTTACCATTGGCCGGGTGTCTTTGGCCTTGGCTTCCAAATACAGTCATGTATTTTCAGAAATGGGCTGCCTGTGTTCTTTTAAACAGCAGATGCTTGTCCCTCTCTGTGGTTTAGATAACCTAGAAGAAATTTCTTATTCTTAGCCTAAAAATCAAACCTAACTTCTCAAGTCTATCCCTGGTGTTGCTATCACAGCCCCCTGCCGGCTGCAGGTTGCAAAAAACCTTTCTGGGAGAGCTGCTGAAATCCTTCCATAAGTCTGTGGAGTGTAAGTAATTCAGCATGACCTGACGTCTCAGGTAAATCTAAATCCATTGCTTCAAAAATATTGAGAAGTTTGATGACTGGATGGAGAGTTTTTTCCTACATGATAGAATGAATGAATCAATTGAACAAATCAAAGGAAGAATGGATGCAGGACTGACGAACCAACTGGCCTCACGGTGCGACTGTGAATGTGCTTTTTTAGCTCAGATAAGAAAACTCAGGCTTTCAGTGTTGTCGAATAATATAGGCGAATGTATATAAATGAAAGGCTAGTGTAATACCATGGACAGAAAGGTAGCAAAGAAGTATAGTAATAACTAAAACTCCCATTTCTATTTATTTATTTATTTATTTATTTATTATTTTTTTTTTTTTTTGAGAAGCCAACTGGGGCTAGCAACCGTCTTTATTTATTTATTTTTTTTTAATATATGAGATTTACTGTCAAATTGGTTTCCATACAACACCCAGTGTTCATTCCAAAAGGTGCCCTCCTCAATACCCATCACCCACCCTGCCCTCCCTCCCACCCCCCATCAACCCTCAGTTTGTTCTCAGTTTTTAACAGTCTCTTATGCTTTGGCTCTCTCCCACTCTAACCTCTTTTTTTTTTTTTTTTTTTTTCCTTCCCCTCCCCCATGGGTTTCTGTTACGTTTCTCAGGATCCACATAAGAGTGAAACCATATGGTATCTGTCTTTCTCTGTGTGGCTTATTTCACTTAGCATCACACTCTCCAGTTCCATCCATGTTGCTACAAAAGGCCATATTTCATTTTTTCTCATTGCCACGTAGTATTCCATTGTGTATATAAACCACAATTTCTTTATCCATTCATCAGTTGATGGACATTTAGGCTCTTTCCATAATTTGGCTATTGTTGAGAGTGCTGCTATAAACATTGGGGTACAAGTGCCCCTATGCATCAGTACTCCTGTATCCCTTGGATAAATTCCTAGCAGTGCTATTGCTGGGTCATAGGGTAGGTCTATTTTTAATTTTCTGAGGAACCTCCACACTGCTTTCCAGAGCGGCTGCACCAATTTGCATTCCCACCAACAGTGCAAGAGGGTTCCTGTTTCTCCACATCCTCTCCAGCATCTATAGTCTCCTGATTTCTTCATTTTGGCCACTCTGACTGGCGTGAGGTGGTATCTGAGTGTGGTTTTGATTTGTATTTCCCTGATAAGGAGCGACGTTGAACATCTTTTCATGTGCCTGTTGGCCATCCGGATGTCTTCTTTAGAGAAGTGTCTATTCATGTTTTCTGCCCATTTCTTCACTGGGTTATTTGTTTTTCGGGTGTGGAGTTTGATGAGCTCTTTATAGATTTTGGATACTAGCCCTTTGTCCGATGTGTCATTTGCAAATATCTTTTCCCATTCCGTTGGTTGCCTTTTAGTTTTGTTGGTTGTTTCCTTTGCTGTGCAGAAGCTTTTTATCTTCATAAGGTCCCAGTAATTCACTTTTGCTTTTAATTCCCTTGCCTTTGGGGATGTGCCGAGTAAGAGATTGCTACGGCTGAGGTCAGAGAGGTCTTTTCCTGCTTTCTCCTCTAAGGTTTTGATGGTTTCCTGTCTCACATTCAGGTCCTTTATCCATTTTGAGTTTATTTTTGTGAATGGTGTGAGAAAGTGGTCTAGTTTCAACTTTCTGCATGTTGCTGTCCAGTTTTCCCAGCACCATTTGTTAAAGAGACTGTCTTTTTTCCATTGGATGTTCTTTCCTGCTTTGTCAAAGATGAGTTGGCCATACGTTTGTGGGTCTAGTTCTGGGGTTTCTATTCTATTCCATTGGTCTATGTGTCTGTTTTTATGCCAATACCATGCTGTCTTGATGATTACAGCTTTGTAGTAGAGGCTAAAGTCTGGGATTGTGATGCCTCCTGCTTTGGTCTTCTTCTTCAAAATGACTTTGGCTATTCGGGGCCTTTTGTGGTTCCATATGAATTTTAGGATTGCTTGTTCTAGTTTTGAGAAGAATGCTGGTGCAATTTTGATTGGGATTGCATTGAATGTGTAGATAGCTTTGGGTAGTATTGACATTTTGACAATATTTATTCTTCCAATCCATGAGCAGGGAATGTCTTTCCATTTCTTTATATCTTCTTCAATTACCTGCATAAGCTTTCTATAGTTTTCAGCATACAGATCTTTTACATCTTTGGTTAGATTTATTCCTAGGTATTTTATGCTTCTTGGTGCAATTGTGAATGGGATCAGTTTCTTCATTTGTCTTTCTGTTGCTTCATTGTTAGTGTATAAGAATGCAACTGATTTCTGCACATTGATTTTGTATCCTGCAACTTTGCTGAATTCATGTATCAGTTCTAGCAGACTTTTGGTGGAGTCTATCGGATTTTCCATGTATAATATCATGTCATCTGCAAAAAGCGAAAGCTTGACTTCATCTTTGCCAATTTTGATGCCTTTGATTTCCTTTTGTTGTCTGATTGCTGATGCTAGAACTTCCAGCACTATATTAAACAGCAGCAGTGAGAGTGGGCATCCCTGTTGTGTTCCTGATCTCAGGGAAAAAGCTCTCAGTTTTTCCCCGTTGAGGATGATGTTAGCTGTGGGCTTTTCATAAATGGCCTTTATGATCTTTAAGTATGTTCCTTCTATCCCGACTTTTTCAAGGGTTTTTATTAAGAAAGGGTGCTGGATTTTGTCAAAGGCCTTTTCTGCATCGATTGACAGGATCATATGGTTCTTCTCTTTTTTTTTGTTAATGTGATGTATCACGTTGATTGATTTGCGAATGTTGAACCAGCCCTGCATCCCAGGAATGAATCCCACTTGATCATGGTGAATAATTCTTTTTATATGCTGTTGAATTCGATTTGCTAGTATCTTATTGAGAATTTTTGCATCCATATTCATCAGAGATATTGGCCTGTAGTTCTCTTTTTTTACTGGGTCTCTGTCTGGTTTAGGAATCAAAGTAATACTGGCTTCATAGAATGAGTCTGGAAGTTTTCCTTCCCTTTCTATTTCTTGGAATAGCTTGAGAAGGATAGGTATTATCTCTGCTTTAAACGTCTGGTAGAACTCCCCTGGGAAGCCATCTGGTCCTGGACTCTTATTTGTTGGGAGATTTTTGATAACCGATTCAATTTCTTCGCTGGTTATGGGTCTGTTCAAGCTTTCTCTTTCCTCCTGATTGAGTTTTGGAAGAGTGTGGGTGTTTAGGAATTTGTCCATTTCTTCCAGGTTGTTCAATTTGTTGGCATATAATTTTTCATAGTATTCCCTGATAATTGTTTGTATCTCTGAGGGATTGGTTGTAATCATTCCATTTTCATTCATGATTTTATCTATTTGGGTCATCTCCCTTTTCTTTTTGAGAAGCCTGGCTAGAGGTTTGTCAATTTTGTTTATTTTTTCAAAAAGCCAACTCTTGGTTTCGTTGATCTGCTCTACCATTTTTTTAGATTCTATATTGTTTATTTCTGCTCTGATCTTTATTATTTCTCTTCTTCTGCTGGGTTTAGGCTGCCTTTGCTGTTCTGCTTCTATTTCCTTTAGGTGTGCTGTTAGATTTTGTATTTGGGATTTTTCTTGTTTCTTGAGATAGGCCTGGATTGCAATGTATTTTCCTCTCAGGACTGCCTTCGCTGCGTCCCAAAGCATTTGGATTGTTGTATTTTCATTTTCGTTTGTTTCCATATATTTTTTAATTTCTTCTCTAATTGCCTGGTTGACCCACTCATTCGTTAGTAGGGTGTTCTTTAACCTCCATGCTTTTGGAGGTTTTCCAGACTTTTTCCTGTGGTTGATTTCAAGCTTCATAGCATTGTGGTCTGAAAGTATGCATGGTATAATTTCAATTCTTGTAAACTTATGAAGGGCTGTTTTGTGACCCAGTATATGATCTATCTTGGAGAATGTTCCATGTGCACTCGAGAAGAAAGTATATTCTGTTGCTTTGGGATGCAGAGTTCTAAATATATCTGTCAAGTCCATCTGATCCAATGTATCATTCAGGGCCCTTGTTTCTTTATTGACTGTGTGTCTAGATGATCTATCCATTTCTGTAAGTGGGGTGTTAAAGTCCCCTGCAATTACCACATTCTTATCAATAAGGTTGCTTATGTTTATGAGTAATTGTTTTATATATTTGGGGGCTCCGGTATTTGGCGCATAGACATTTATAATAGTTAGCTCTTCCTGATGGATAGACCCTGTGATTATTATATAATGCCCTTCTTCATCTCTTGTTACAGCCTTTAATTTAAAGTCTAGTTTGTCTGATATAAGTATGGCTACTCCAGCTTTCTTTTGGCTTCCAGTAGCATGATAAATAGTTCTCCATCCCCTCACTCTCAATCTAAAGGTGTCCTCAGATTTAAAATGAGTCTCTTGTAGACGGCAAATAGATGGGTCTTGTTTTTTTATCCATTCTGATACCCTATGTCTTTTAGTTGGCGCATTTAATCCATTTACATTCAGTGTTATTATAGAAAGATACGGGTTTAGAGTCATTGTGATGTCTGTATGTTTTATGCTTGTAGTGATGTCTCTGGTACTTTGTCTCACAGGATCCCCCTTAGGATTTCTTGTAGGGCTGGTTTCGTGGTGACAAATTCCTTCAGTTTTTGTTTGTTTGGGAAGACCTTTATCTCTCCTTCTATTCTAAATGACAGACTTGCTGGATAAAGGATTCTCGGCTGCATATTTTTTCTGTTTAGCACACTGTAGATATCGTGCCAAGCCTTTCTGGCCTGCCAAGTTTCAAAGGAGAGATCAGTCACGAGTCTTATAGGTCTCCCTTTATATGTGAGGGCACGTTTATCCCTTGCTGCTTTCAGAATTTTCTTTCTCCTTGTATTTTGCCAGTTTCACTATGATATGTCGTGCAGAAGATCGATTCAAGTTACGTCTGAAGGGAGTTCTCTGTGCCTCTTGGATTTCAATGCCTTTTTCCTTCCCCAGTTCAGGGAAGTTCTCAGCTATAATTTCTTCAAGTACCCCTTCAGCACCTTTCCCTCTCTCTTCCTCCTCTGGGATACCAATTATGCGTATATTATTTCTTTTTAGTGTATCACTTAGTTCTCTAATTTTCCCCTCATACTCCTGGATTTTTTTATCTCTCTTTCTTTCAGCTTCCTCTTTCTCCATAACTTTATCTTCTAGTTCACCTATTCTCTCCTCTGCCTCTTCAAGCTGAGCCGTCGTGGTTTCCATTTTGTTTTGCATTTCGTTTAAAGCGTTTTTCAGCTCCTCGTGACTGTTCCTTAGTCCCTTGATCTCAGTGGCAAGAGATTCTCTGCTGTCCTGTATACTGTTTTCAAGCCCAGCGATTAATTTTATGACTATTATTCTAAATTCACTTTCTGTTATATTATTTAAATCCTTTTTGATCAGTTCATTAGCTGTTGTTATTTCCTGGAGATTCTTCTGAGGGGAATTCTTCCGTTTGGTCATTTTGGATAGTCCCTGGAGTGGTGAGGACCCGCAGGGCACTTCCCCTGTGCTGTGGTGTATAACTGGAGTCGGTGGGCGGGGCCGCAGTCCGACCTGATGTCTGCCCCCAGCCCACCGCTGGGGCCACAGTCAGACTGGTGTGTGCCTTCTCTTCCCCTCTCCTAGGGGCGGGATTCACCGTGGGGTGGCGTGGCCCGTCTGGGCTACTTGCACACTGCCAGGCTTGTGGTGCTGGGGATCTGGCGTATTAGCTGGGGTGGGTAGGCAAGGTGCACGGGGGCTGGAGGGGCAGGCTTAGCTCGCTTCTCCTTAGGTGATCCACTTCAGGAGGGGCCCTGTGGCAGCGGGAGGGAGTCAGATCCGCTGCCGGAGGTTTGGCTCCGCAGAAGCACAGAGTTGGGTTTTTGCGCTGCGCGAGCAAGTTCCCTGGCAGGAACTGGTTCCCTTTGGGATTTTGGCTGGGGGATGGGCGGGGGAGATGGCGCTGGCGAGCGCCTTTGTTCCCCGCCAAGCTGAGCTCTGCCGTCCGGGGGCTCAGCAGCTCTCCCTCCCTTTGTCCTCCAGCCTTCCCGCTTTCTGAGCAGAGCTGTTAACTTATGACCTCCCAGATGCTAAGTCGCGCTTGCTGTCGGAACACACTCCATCCGGCCCCTCCGCTTTTGCCAGCCAGACTCGGGGGCTCTGCTTGGCCGGCGAGCCGCCCCTCCGCCCCGGCTCCCTCCCGCCAGTCCGTGGAGTGCGCACCGCCTCGCTGCCCTTCCTACCCTCTTCCGTGGGCCTCTCGTCTGCGCTTGGCTCCGGAGACTCCGTTCTGCTAATCCTCTGGCGGTTTTCTGGGTTCTTTAGGCAGGTGTAGGTAGAATCTAAGTGATCAGCAGGAGGCGCGGTGAGCCCAGCGTCCTCCTACGCCGCCATCTTCCGGAACCTCCCATTTCTATTTATTTATTGAGACTCCCTGAGAGCCTCTTTTTTTTTTTACATTAATAGGATAACAAAATTAGTCATTGAAAAAGTTGACTTTTCAAATAAAAACCTGCTGATAACTGATTTATAATAGACATTACAGTGTGTTTGGGTTTGTGTTTGGGTTTGTGTTTGCTTAGTGTTGCTGCTGTTTGCTTTGAAAAGTAATCTCTCTGCACATGTAAGTGGTGATGATGACACAGTCCTCAAATTTGGCATGCTTCTTAGATCAAGTTTTCATGGAAATACACCTTTGGGAAAGAATACATTCTAGTGCCTTGGAATTAAGTAGTTATCCAGAAAAGCTGACCCCAATTTTTGTGGGCTTCTCTGGCAACCCAAATGGCCCTGATCTCTTTCTGGTTTGGAAAGGTGAATACTGCCTGTGTTTGTCTTGAGTGAGGAAGCTTCTTCCTTCCCTTTGCCTCTCTGGCATTCCCTACCGACAGGCACTGCCCTCATTAGGAACTGTTCTTGAAGAGAATTGAATTCCGCGTTCTATTTTTATTACAGCTATTAAAAAACATTTGGAGCCAAAATTATTTAATAAGCACCTGAACTAATTTCTTTATTATACCGCCTCTTTTTGGAAAAGATGGGGCAAACAACAGTCTCAGTATTTTGGAGAGACAAAGTACAGTTTTCTAAATGCCAAGGGGCCATCTATCTAGAAGACTCTAATAGCAGAAGATGTTGGACACAGCAGAGTGCCCTGTCAGGCTTCCCTTCTTTGTGTCAGAAGTTGTTACTAAGGCTCAGATGTTCTACATGAAAGCACTGACTGGGAGCCTCTTCCTCGTATTTTAAATGAGAAAATTATAATGTACCACACATAAGTCCCAAACACCCAATCTCATTTTCCTAAAACATAGCTATAATGCAGAAAACTTCCCATGATTAGCTAGAAGTCTGAGAGAGCCAAGTTTTTAGCTTATCATGTTTTTCTTGAATCCATTATTTTGATCAGTATCCAGGCTAGATACTGATATTGGCTTCTTAAATTTCCATAGAAACGTATATTCATTTTATCTGGTCAGACAATATAGTACAGATGTGTATGCAGAAAACTTTAGTTATCCCCTCATTATCACCCTCTAGTACTTCTGATAACCATACCTTATACTCTTGGAGACATAGACATCTGTATAAAACAATTTTTCTCTTTTTTTAAGTAGTTAATTAAACAAAAAACAAAAACAGCATCACACCCTACACATGACTCTGGAACCTGTTTTTTAACCAATATATCTTGGATAACCTTCAAGGGATATAGATCCAGCTCATTTTTATAAAATAGGAACATATTCCCTGATATGAATGGACCTTAATTTATTCAGCTGCTTGTCAACGGATGCATTCAAACTATTTTTAATTTTGTTTTTATAGTACTGCTGCAGTGAATATCCTCCCAGTGATGCTTTTATTTCTGCCAGGCAGAGTCACAAAAGTATGGTTATGAAGGCCAGGAAGATGTCTGTTTCACAGTTCATTATGTGGTATGACACAACCAAATGAACAAAACCATTCCCTGTCTCACCTCTGAGAACATATGTCCCCTGTACCTACTTCAGCATGGATGTCATTCTTTGAAACTTTACTGATGTGTGAGGATGAAAATGATAGCTATGTTAGTTTACCTTTCTTTACTATTAACAAGGTTGAAATCTCCGTATTTTTATTGGCCTTTTGCATTTCTTCTTTGGTAATTTGCCTTTCCCCCCTGGTTTTATTGAGATATAATTGACATATAATGTAATTTGCCTTTTTTATTTCAAAACCAACCTGGTACACTTTTAGAACATTTTATGTAATCTGAATATGTTGGTCCAGTCAAATTCTGTTATGCAAATATATTAAGATCATATTGATTTGGTGATTTCTGCAACCAGTATTGATTATAAAAAGTTATTTTCTGGTGTTTGGGGGGCAAAATAGATTGTTTTCATTCAAATATTAAACATGGGTCCATAAATTTAATAATTCACAGCAAATAATCGAGTGTAGTCTGAATCAGAGGCAATAAAAGATAATTGTTAACATACACATTTTTTAAACTGTGAGAATAGAACAAAAGCATTATGTATTTGCTGACTTGAATGTGTAATTTTGCAGATCTTATATAAATTTTTAAGCAATGTCTTTTATTTCAGATATTTGGTGGAACTACCATTTTACCCTAGTTTCCTTGTTACATGTGTTCATGTTTATCTACTGCTCATTCCCAACAGCTCCTACCTTTGTGCTGCCAGGCATCACTCAGCCACTGTGACCTGATGGTAAAAATCACATTTAATGCACACAGCTGCTCTGAGAGCCTAGGAATGGTGCTGCCTGAAAACTGTCACTGAAGTGAGAAACTTCTCTAGTGATGTACATAATTATTTCATATGGATCCTGAAAAAAGATAACATGTGGTGAATGCAGGTCAAAAGACATCCCTGCTGTTTGGGAAGGGAGGAGCCACTGAGCAGCCATATTCCCTCTGCACCTCAGAGTTTCCTGCCTCTTGGGGGCTTCCTGGCTCCATGACAGAGGCTACAGATACCCTTAGCCCCTGCCCAGTAGTGTTCTACTTTAGAAAGCTGGATGGAAACCGCTCCCAAGGGTCTACTAATGTGACTAAAACTGGCTGACAGCCTAGACTTTGAAAAGACTTCCCTAAATACTGGAGGGAGTGAACACAGGGTCCAGGCATCTGGGCATCTGGCTTACATGGGAAGTCCATCTGCTTGCTCCCCTGGGCCCGGGCCCCTGTTCCAAGCAGCACCTCCACTCTTCAGTTTGCAGAGTGGAGAGGCTCGTGTATAACCTTAGGTAGACAACCAGCTCCAGCATCAGACCTCCTGGGTTCAGATTGTAGCTGTGAGTCCTTGGTCTCTCTCCAACTTCAGTAGCCTTTTCTGTAAAATAAGGATAATAATGGTACCTGTTTTGTAGGATTAAACTACAGTTAACATGCTTAGCATGGTTTCAGGTGAATGCTTAATAAATGGTGGCTACCAGTCTTTAAGCCTCTCCTGTTCCTCTGCATCTGGCTTACCAGTCAGCTCTGCTGTCCCGCACACTACACCTCTGTGCAGCCTCCTGGTGTTGCTTCTGTCACAGCTGTCCCTCTGAAGACCTGTCGCCAGTAATGGCTGCACTTCCATCCTCTCTCATTGACTGCTCTTGGCTTCTATCAAAACCATGACCTTGGGGAAGTCAGAGGGGGCCTGTCCAGTGCAATGCGTGTGGTTCCCTCCCCTCCCATGTCCTCAGTCTCAGCAGTGCTGATCAGAGCCAGACCTTCCTTCTCTTCCTGGATGACATTATTCTCTGCTTGTGTATCTCCTACCTCCTCCGTCTCCAACTCCTCCTTATCTACCTGTTGTCACTGCTCAGGGCACAGACCTGGGCCCTCTTCTTCCCCGATGGAGTTCCCCAATGGGCCCTTGGAGTTCTCCACTCTTGTGTCACTCCATGCTGGCTGACGGTTCCTTAATATGTATCTTCAGCCCAGATAGCTCCCCAGAACTTTGAACTTGGATATTCAAGGGCCTACTTTATCCCTCTTTTTTGAGCGCTCCTCAGATATTCTAAATTCTATTAAAAAATAAATTTAAAAAAATGGGGCACCTGGGTGGCTCAGTCAGTTAAGCATCCGACTTTAGCTCAGGTCATGATCTCCCAGTTGGCGAGTTCAAGCCCAATGTCGGGTTCTGTGCTGACAGCTTGGACCCTGGAGCCTGCTTCAGATTCTGTGTCTCCCTCTCTTTCAGCCCCTCCCCTGCTCATGCTCTCTCTCTCTCTCTCCCTCAAAAATAAACATTTAAAAAACAAGTAAATTCGTACACCCCAAACTGAGCTCTTAATAAATCCTTCACAAATCTTCTCTTTCCTTCTTTCCATTGGAGTAATGCTAGATCCATCCAGCTCGTTGCTCAGGAAACCTGGGACAACTTTGATTCCTACCTCACCTTCACCACCTCTCATCAAATTCATTGCCAGTTCCTCTTGATGTTACTGCTAAAATACATTCCAGATACTCTTCACTTCTCCACTGCCACCTGGGTCACGCCAGCTACCAGCTCCCCCTGGGCTCCCTGCACCCATTCTAGTCCCACACTCCGTTCTCTGTGCTGCAGCTGGAGTGATCTTTGATTGTAACTCACATCCTGGCACTCCTCTGTGTAAAGTCCTTCAGGCCAGAATAATCACTAAATAGAATCCCAGAGCCTTCCTTCCTTTGGTACCGCCTCATCACAGGCCACCTCACCTTTGCACTCTGGGGTTTCTCTCTTCTTCTGACCTTGCTCTTCCCTGTCTCGGGACCATCACAGCTGCCATTCCCCCAGCTGGAATGCCCTTCCGGCTATTCTTCACCTAGCTAATCTCAGCTCAGCTGGAGAGGCGATCCCTGACCACCCAATCTAAATTGGGACACTTCTCTTATTCTGTTTTACCTCAGCCTGTCCTTTTTCTTAATGCCTTTTTCTCAGTTTTGGTGTGTGTATGTGATGTGTACCTCCCACCGGGCCCCAAAACAGACCTAGTCTGTTTTGTTCCCAGTTTTCTGGCCTGTACCTGGCACACAGAAGTGTTCCGTCATCTTCCTTGAGTGAATGACCACCATCTCCTTGCCATTGAGTATAACAGGGGAGGTGGCATGGGAATTGCAACCTAGAGCACCGGTGGCATCCATGATGTGGCCCCCAGATGTGCCAGGTGATGCAGGGGTGGGGGCACCATGGCAGTTGTTCTTTGCCAGGCGTGGGGAGATGGGGGAAAGGGGTCCAGCGGGACTTCCCAGAAGAGTTGAAGCTCAGGGTGAGAATGTGAGATCAGAGAGTCAGAGGGGGGCCTTTATCCTGCCCTCTGTTTGCTTCTGTGAGACTCGTTCCAACTCATCAGCTTTGTCTAGCCTTGCCCCAGAGTTAATCCAGGACAGAGGTCTGCAGGAGTTATGCTGAGGGAGAAGAAAAAAGAGAAATCACGAGAAATTGCACCGTGACTCCGCCTATTCATTTCCTGCTCCTGCACCCATTCCCTGGGCTTCACGCCAGCTCCTGCAGAGAAATGGCCCAGAAGCCATGGTGAAGGGAAAGCCCTGAAGGGGTTTTTGGGTAATAAGGAGGCTTTGTGCCCTCAGCTTTTGTTTTTCTTACTAAAGGCAGTAAACATCTTTGGCAGAACCTGGAAAGCACTCTGCTGTCTGTGGTGCTGCAGGTGAAGAGGCAGGAGGCCTTCCTTGGGAAAGTAGGGCTGAAAGAAGAAAGAGAAGTCTCACCAGGCCAGAACAGGCCCACTGTTCACAGGGAGGGCCCTGTGGGGACGGCCACCAGTGGCTCAGAGTTAGACAGGTGTCTCCTCACTCTACCTCCCAGGAGGTAGAACCCCTGATTCACCGACCTGACACAGGAGGAACCTCCACATACCTTCTTCTATGGAAACACAGCTCCACAAAATGTTCAGGGCACAGAGTACCATGGTAGGGATCAACTCTGGATCTACCAGGTCATAACCACCATATATGAAATTGTTACTAAAGGAAAAAATTTTTTTAACTTTCAAGCAACAGATTTGCAAATACAGTTACTGAACGTTTACTAGATGTCAAGCATTGTGCTAATCTTCGTACATGTATAATTACTGCATTCATTTGATACCTCTGAGAACACTATGAGGGAGATAGGCCCATTTTACAGATGAGTAAGCTGAGGTTTGGAAGTTAAATAATTTTCTCAAAAGCCATCCAGTTAGTCGGTGGTAGCTCTGGGACTCAAACCCAGGTCTGATTACACATATTAAATCTTTATGATGTACTTTAAAACATAATTTTTTTTTTTTAATTTACATCCAAGTTCATTGGCATATAGTGCAATAATGATTCAGGAGTAGAATCCAGTGATTCATCCCCTACGTATAACACCCAGTGCTCATCCCAACAAATGTCTTCCAAACATAACTTTTTTTTTAAATTAGGGATGTATACCTCAAGGCCTTTTTCCATCTTATTTTTTATCACTTTCTTCCATCACTGATATTTGTTTATCCTTTTTGAAAGCATTTTTTTTCCTTTGAGCATTTCTCTGATTTCTTGAGTTGAATTGGAAGCAAATTCACATTATTTTGCAAATGGACACTTGGTGAATTTCATGGATACTATAAATATTAACTGCTGCTGACCATGATGAAAAGATTCACAAGCTGGATTCGTGACTGCATTTTGATCTCTCTCAGTCTTGTTTTCTCAGTAACCCTTTTCTGTTTAAAATTTTGTTTGTTTTTTGCTGAAAGGAAGAAGATTTCTCTCCCCACATCAGCTGTCATCTGCCTCTGGCTTCGGCACCTTCCCAGCCTTGAAAAAGCAACACTGCATCTTTTTGAAAAGCTAATCTCCAGTGAGAGAAATTTCCTGAGAAGGATCGAATGCTTTTTGAAAGATTCATTGCTGGTACGTGCTGGGCTTTGATTAGGAGAAAACTCCTTAAAGAGGATGCTGGGTATCATCTCTTTTTCTCAAAGCAAGGGGAAATGTAAACAGAATTTTAATGTATCTGCATTTTGTTGTAGAAATACCAGTGGCCGGGCTTTTCTGCATACTTGGAGCATGTATTGAAAATGGGGGCTTCTAGATTTACTTGACTGATGCACCTTCTATTGCATATTCACAAGAATTGATATTAGAGCACACTGTTTTCAAACGATATTTCTTATTTCCATATGAAAAGTTAGTTTTAAAAAATGAAGATCTTATGAATGAGAGGAGGAATAAAACAAAACCCTAGAAGAAATATTAAAGCAACAAAAACAAGGAAGAATTCTGTAAGTTTTCTTTTGGTATAAGCCTTCCAGCCTTGAACCCTCCTCCCCCGATGTGGCTCGCCTATCCTCCCTTGTACCTGGGACTTCTTGGGCCTGGGAATTTGGGGGCTCAGTGGGCCAAATGGAATGGCCTCATTGCCTAATCCAGTGTTAGGTGGCAGGGTTCACAGGCAGCCCCCAGAACCTGAGGGGTGGGGCTGTTTTCTTTTTGTAGGAGGCAACTCTGTGGAATTTATGTGCATTTTTGTAAGAGCAGGAATAAAGACCAATGCTGCCTGAAAAAACCAGTCAAAAACTAAGGGAGGTGCTTTGCTCCCTGTGCCTCTGTTTTACCAGAACCCCTGTGGTTTCTAACATGCTTTCTCATTAGCTGTCATAACCTGGGGAAGATAGGGCGCAGAGATTTTCTTCCTGCTGTACAGACGGAGAAAATTAGTTCAGAGATGGGGAAGTCAGATCTTCAGTTGGGGGTAAGAAAACTGGCAGGAGAGTGTATTCACCTCCCCACTTGAGCTGAGACTTCGGAAGGGGGAAGCTCTGAGGTTGGCTCAGTTTCCACAATGCCACCTCCCAGACACCTTCTATTTTTTATAATTCAGTTGGAACGTCCTGTTTTCTTTCTCTTTCAAATTGGAGGCTGTGTTAGGGAATCCTAATTGAAACAGTTGCCTTCTTCCTATGTCCATTGTTCCTTGTAGGTACCCCCCAGCTCTTATATGTAACTGTCCAGGCTTTCTCTCTTACTCCATAGGCTTCTTTCTGCCTTCACGTTCTGGGGCCTCCCAGGTGACTGTGGATGGTGCTATAGTCACCGTTGGCCATGGACCTGTAAGTTAAGTGGCACAAACTGAACCCAGCTGATTTGAAGTTTGCAGTGTTTGACAGGAAAAAAAAAGTAAGGAAGGGAGGAAGGAAGGAAGATAGGGACAGAAGACTAAGAGAGCAGCAGAGAGGTTTTTTGTTTTTAGGAAAATGACTGCTTGACCTCACCATTCAAAAGAGTTGCATAGTACCTTACTAGGTGAGAAATAAGAATGCACCTTACATAATAATAATTATAGTAAAATTCAAAATGAACAAAGGTGTTTGTTTATATAGCCCATTTCAAACATTACTTTTATTATCAGGTAAATCTCTATTTCTATTTTTAACGTAAATGTGATGGTATAATTTAATTTTCTCTAGTCCTTTTTCCGTGGCAAAATATAGTACCTGAGTTATTTCCTTGCTGTCAGGGTCCTTATTAAATTGTCTTTAGATCCTCTCCCTGTAGATAAATTCCAGTTCTATCGACATTCTGAGTTGGTTTGATTCTGTGGCCCTTCATTGGTCCTGTGGTTCTTCTCTGAACCTCCCCCATGTCCTTTTTACCTGGGCCCTCAGGCTTGAGAGCCAGGAAGCAGGCACCCCCACAAGACAGTGCCCTTACACAGCCTTCAAGTCTCCAACTTTTATAGTTTGATCTCCCCTAGGCAGACAGCTTCGAAGGCCGTTGATCTACAAAAGTATTTATCAGGATCATGTGTGTAGATTTCAGAGCTTCCATTATGGTCAGAGGAGGATTCCAGAGGGTGTTATTTGGTTTAATTTATTGTGGCATTGGCAGGATGTGACCTCTGTATGCTTTATCGTTCAAGGAGGTAATTACAGTGCAGAGTTGCAAGTCCCTGGTTGGCGTGGGCTGTTCTCCTCAGGCATCCTGGGGCTGCAGTGCTAGAAAACCAGGCAGGCTGGAAGATGGCTATGACGTGACTGAGTGATTAGAAGGGTAACCTGAAGAACCTGCTTCCTAATTGCATCATCTCATTCGTTTATCACAGCATGTATCTCCATGCAGTGACAAGGCCATGCAGAAGTATCAGAGAGATCTCCTAGACTCTGCTAGCAGGGTCCTGCTGTGTTTGCCTCCAGAAGAAACTTGATGCCTATTACATTAGGGTTGGATTCTGAGAGTAATTAAAGTGTGATGGTCTACGTAACTTGTATTTTATATGGAGCACTGTTAATTATGTTTCCATCTTTTGGGACTGTCCAGAAATAGCCCTGGAAATTCTATAGTTACAAGATGTTGCAAAAACAAAAGATAAAAGTGTGGTACAGGTTGTACAAAGGGAAATGATCTCCCCAAATGTTCTTTGGCCTCTCGGTGACTTGAAAGCTTGGTATTTTCTTTTCTCCTTTTTTTTTTTTTTTTTTGGTAGTTCATTTTTTATTATTTTAAGTTTTTATTAAAAAAAATTTTTTTTTAATGTTTGTTTATTTCCAAGAGAGAGAGACAGAGTACGAGTGAGGGAGGGGCAGAGAGAGAGGGAGACACAGAATCCAAAGCAGGCTCCAGGCCCAGAGCTGTCAGCCCAGAGCCCGATGTGGAGCTCAAACCCACGAACTGCGAGATCACGACCTGTGCCAAAGCTGGAGGCTTAACCAACTGAACCACCCAGGTGCTCAAGTTTCTACTTTAATGCTAGGTAGTTAATAGACAGTATTAATATTAGTTTCAGGTGTACAATATAATGATTCAACACTTCCATATATCACCCTGTGCTCATCACAAGTATACTCCTTAATCCCTATCACCTCTTTAACTCATCCCCCACCCACCTCCCCTCTGGTAGTCATCAGTTCTCTAGAGTTAAGAGTCTGTTTTTTAATTTTTTTTCTCATTCTCTCATTTTTTTCCCTCTTTGCTTGTTTGGTTTCTGAAATCCACATATGAGTGCAATTATATGTTATTTGTCTTTCTCTGACATTATACATTAAGCATTATTCTATCTCCATCCATGCCATTGCAAAGGCAAGATTTCATTCTTTTTTATGGCTGAATGGAATATATTCCATTGTATATATATATGTGTGTGTGTGTGTGTGTGTGTGTGTAATTGTGTGTATATATGTATATACGTATATATATATATATTTTTTTGAATTGGTGTTTTTTTTTTTTTTAATTGGTATTTGGGTAAATACCCAGTAGTGTGATTGCTGGATCATAAGGTAGTTCTATTTTTAACTTTTTGAGGAATCTCTATACTGTTTTCCATAGTGGCTGTACCAGTTTGCATACCCCCCAACAATGCCCAAGGCTTCCTTTTTCTCTACATTCTTACCAACACCTGTTGTTTCTTATGTCGCTGAGTTTAGCCATTTGACAGGTGTGAGGTGTTTGATTTGTTTTTCTCTGATGAGTATCTTTTCATGTGTCTGTTGGCCATCTGTATTTCTTTAGAGAAATGTCAGTTCATGTCGTCAGCCCATTTTTTAATTGGATTATTCATTTTGGAGTATTGACTTTTATATGTTCTTTATAAATTGGATACTAACTCTTTATCAGTTATGTCATTTGCAAATATCTTCTCCCATTCCATAGGCTGCCTTTTAGTTTTGTTGATTGTTTCCTTTGCTGTTCAAAAGCCTTTTATTTTGATGTAGTCCAGGTAGTTTATTTTTGCTTTTATTTCCCTTGCCTCAGGAGACATCTAGAAAGAAGTTGCATGTCTAGAAGTTGCTGTAGTCAATGTCAAAGAAGTTACTGCCTGTACTCTCTCCTAGAATTTTTATGTTTTCAGGTTTCAGATTTAATTATTTAATCCATTTTGAATTTATTTTTGTGTGTGGTGTAAGAAAGTGGTCCAGTTTCATTCTTCTGCATGTAGCTGTCCAGTTTTCCCAACACCATTTATAGAAGAGACCATCTTTTTCCCATTGGTTTTATTCTTTACTTCTTTGTCAAAGATTAATTGACCATATAATTGTGGGTTTATTTCTGAATTTTCTGTTCTGTTCCATTGACCTATGTGTCTGTTTTTGTGCCAGTACCATATTGTTTTGATCACTACAGCTTTGTAATATAATGTGAAGTCCAGAATTGTGATACCTCTAGCTTTGCTTTGCTTTGCTTTTTCAAGATTGCTTTGACTATTCCGGATCTTTTGTGGATCCATACACGTTTTAGAATTGTTTGTTCTAGTACTGTGAAAAATGCTATTGGTATTTTGATAGGGATTGCATTAAGTTTGTATATTGGAAAGCCTGCTATTTTCCATTAAGACAGGCACCAACCTAATATTACCTGAATTCTAAATGCATATATATCTTTTTGACTTCCAAAACAAAAACAAGTTTTCAAAACCTGCTTACTTTTGAGACTCACCCTTTGGCTTCCATGGGCTGGGCTGGCCCCAAGTTCATGGCCACCTGCTACATGTGGTGGCTCCTAAATAAATTGCAGTATTAACCTCAGTTTGTCATTTACTGTGCAGACTGACACCTTTCAAAGCAGATGGTCTTGTGTTTTCCTTGACAGAATACACACTTCAAGACCATAATCTATAGCTTCAGACCTACCTTAAAAACTAATGTCACCAAAAGCAGTGAAAACTACTTGCTAATTATACAGGGGGTTTTTTTTTTGACACTGGTTTCCCAAGGCTGACCCAAATCAGAAGGATGTTATGTTTTCTAGTTACAATTCTGTCTGTGGAGCCCAGAAAGCTATTGTTTATATTCCACATTTGAATGAAAAGTGCTGGCTGGGTGGCACAGTGGCACTGTGCTTGGCTGCCCTGCTGCATGCCAGGGCCGGGATGTACCCTCGTTCCCATGCCCTTTCATTCTACTCCTCTGTTGGCTGACCCCACATGCCGCCTGCCCCTCCAGCTGGGTCCAGAGGAGCTGGTCCCTCATCTTCACAGATAGATTTGCCCATGAAAGAAAGGGAGGAGAGGGGGAAGGGAGACTGGGTTCATTTTGTTTTTGTTTATTCGGATTTTAAATCTGAAAATACTCCTCATATTCTCTCCTACCCAAAAGTCTTCACAGCTCAGTTAAAATTCTTTATCTTGTCAAGTATGCCTCAATAAAGCTGGGGGGAAAATTAATTCTTAATCTAATAACAACTTAAGAATAAAAAACATGAAGGTATCTCAGTGTCCTTGTTAACCTCCCTGATGTGAGATAGAATATGTTCTTGTCTTCATCCTCCAAAGAGCAGTTGTAGCCACTTCAAAAAGAAAAACTTCCTTTACACAAAATTCCAAGCACAGTTCCCCATTAATAAAAGATTATACTAAAGAATTAACTCCAGATCCCAGATGATGTCAGTTTTCTGTACTTGAATAACTTCTTACCAACGTTCTAGGGTTTTCTTTTCCATATTTTTCATTAGCAGTTTTTTAAGCATTTCTTTTTTGAGTGCTTTAATGTGGCGCATGAATTTAGCAGTGATCGAATTGAAAGTGTGGTGGCTTATGCTTGTAACAGAAAAGTAAAGAATCTGCATCTCGTACAGTAGTTGCACTTCCCATCATTGACCTCTGGGGGGCACCAGACCCCGCTACCCCCCCACCCCCCGCCAGCATTGTCTCTGCAAAGGAGGCCCAGATTGCAAGTGCTGCTTTACTGTTGGGGGGTTCAGGACTTTGCAATGGACCAGTCAAATGAAGGGAGAGAAAAAACAAAAAAAAGCACAGTGTTAGACCTGGGGTTTTAGTGCCACTTAGTCACTGAGCCAAGAAGCAGCTCTCAGGTTGAGGGACCATCTTCCTGCTCAAGCTGCACAAGCTAACTATATAGAGTCCACTGGGCGAGGCTACAAAGAACTTCAGGTTTTATGGATCTTGTTCAACATCCAGAGCTGGCATCCCTTTGTCTTAACGCCCTTGGAGAGCATGGGTAAATTTAAAATTTTAAAAACTTAAGTTTTTCTTTAAGCCCAGAAATGATACATTTATCACTAATTAAACAATAATTACATTATGGAATATGGAAAAAAGTTGCTTGTAGTATAAACAACATCTGGTAAAGATTTAAAAGAAAGAAAAATTTTTCCAGGCTCAAATTTATTGAAAGAAACTTGAGTGTTTTGAAGCAAAATGGGTCCTGAAATGTAAAAGGGATATTTGCAGTCTTCTTTTTAGCATTTTGGAAGTAGAAAAGAAGAAAATGGCATCATAAAACATACATATTTATAAAGGTGCCTTATTTTACACAATAGATACGAAGATTTTATATAAGTAGATATTTTAAAAACCAAATTGTTTTTCAACTCAATAAAGGAGCTTACTATTGAAATGAATCTTATGAAGAATCCCCTTTTTAAAAGAGCAAAGTTATTTTTTGATAAATACAGTCACCCTTTAATTATATACATATATTAACACAAGGGTTCCCACCTATCAGGGTTTGGAGGCTGCTGGGTCAACTCAAGGGGGATCTTCTAATCAGCCACTTCTTTTTAAAAGAATGACCATTCCTAAGTAAAAATAGTTAACTATATTAAAATAGACCATGAAAGAGAATCTGTTCCAGGCTTCCTGTACTTCATTTGACCTCTCACCTGCAGTTTGCCCACTTTATTTTTTAGATAAAAATATCTATGAAGGATGATAAATGAAAAAGTCTTCAGAATTTTTGGTTTCCTCACTGCCCTTTTCTTAAGAGGCATTCACTTTTGTCTGTGAATTACCTCAAATCATATTATAATATCCCTTTTTGGTTTATATTCTCTTTTTCCCCTCCTCCCCATACTCTGTCTAACACACACAAGGAATCAGAAAATGATAGAAAAGAGGAAAGATTTCTTCCATGAGAGTTATGTTCTTCCATGTTCTCAGGCCTCTCTTAAGTGACAAGTGGCTTGTAATAATCCTCGATAAATTGGGATGGAAATAACAGATTGGACATCAAGGATAGTTGGCCTCTCCCTCACCTTCCCCCCACGACACAGGACTAGAACACACCACCGCCACACATTTCTTCTGTGTGGACTTTGTCATCCCTTGTTTTGTTGAGGGATGGGAATGGGCTGTCCTAGGCAGAGAGGAGATACACAGGGCATTTTGGAATCGCTGTGGGAGATGGGAAGGGGATAGACACCCAACAGAACAATCTGGTCCGTAGGAAGAGGAAGTCAGAGTCTGGAGCCCTCCATCATCATCCTCTGTTAGTCCTCTGACATTCACTGAAAGGATTGGGGTGGTGTGAGGGGAAGAGAGAAGGGCAAAACACATGTTATTGATGGCCTCTTGGTGACATAGTTTCCCTAGATTTGAAATAATCTGAACATGGAAATCATTAGGCCAGTTGGAGAAGAGCAAGCAGAGCTTGAGAAGGAACAGATTTTGGTAGGATGGAGAAAAACAGATAAACAGATGGAACCCAAGAAAGTTTTTCTTTCCCTCATTTTTACAGGAAAGATAATCCCCTGGATTGTAGGGCTTCAGAGCTAGGGTTCGAGCTAGGTTGCAGAGTGGCCTGTGGTGTGTTTACTGTAGGATCCCCTTCCACAAATAAGCCAGGACACAGAAGGGTTAAATGTTTGCCTCTTCCCTCACAAGGATGCTGTAAAGATTCAGAAGGGAAATTTATGGCTTCCAAAGAAGCATAAATTAAGACTTTAATTCTATTTGGAGGATTCTCTTGATAGGAAAAGCAGCTTAAGTTTGCTTTTGTGATTTGATGTCACTGGGACACATGCCTGGCCTGTGAGCACTCCAGGCTTCATGAGGGGACTCACTGACCCTGAAATTATGTGCTCGGGAAGTGTAAAGAGTCTTGTTTTAAAAACCATCCATAAGGGCTGAGGATGAGAAAGAGCTGTTCACGGCTCTGGAACAGCAAGGAAGACTGCTTTTTAAATCAAAATCTCTGCCACTGCTGTTTCAGCAAGGCTTCCCTGCCTCCTGGCATCTTATCTGTTGTAAAAGCTGAAATGGGTTGTAGAAGCAGGTTGAGAGCAACCAAAAGTCTGAAATATTTAGACAGAAGGAACTCTAAGAGAGTCCATTGGCATGGAGAGAGCAGGCAGCTCTCTCCACACATTCTGGAGACATTTAAAACATTGGATTGAGTGGTTTTGATAGAAAACACTGCATAAAATAGAAGTATGTCCAGGGGCGCCTGGGTGGCGCAGTCGGTTAAGCGTCTGACTTCAGCCAGGTCACGATCTCGCGGTCCGTGAGTTCGAGCCCCGCGTCAGGCTCTGGGCTGATGGCTCGGAGCCTGGAGCCTGTTTCTGATTCTGTGTCTCCCTCTCTCTCTGCCCCTCCCCCGTTCATGCTCTGTCTCTCTCTGTCCCAAAAATAAATAAAAAACGTTGAAAAAAAAAAAATAGAAGTATGTCCAAACTCGAATTCTCTTTTAATAAATTGAGTTACAGCGTCCTTTCTTCTCCCCCTTGAGTTTCATAGTAGCCCTGTTCTACACAGTGGATCATCCTCTCCTTTGCCATTTAGAAATCTGTGATCAGTGTTGAATGATTTTCTACTAGCATCAAATGTATAGAGTGGCTCTAGATTCGTTAGACCATTCTCAAAAGGAATGGTTCTGTTTACCATTTCTAGTTTTGGTTTTCTATCAGTGCATTTTCAGGCTCTGTGTATCTGTCTGCCTGTGGGCATTTGACAGTATTTGGTCTTAAACACTTAAGAGGCATATTGTCCATCTACGAAAGTTTGAAAAATTTTTGGCGAATTTGATGAATCACTTGAAGACATACAGTGTGCGGGGGTGCCTGGGTGGTTCAGTTGGTTAAGCATCCGACTTCAGCCCAGGTCATGATCTCATGGTTCATGAGTTTGAGCCCCACATCAGGCTCTGTGCTGAGAGCTCAGAGCATGGAGCCTTCTTCAGATTCTGTGTCTCCCTCTCTCTCTGCACCTCCCCCACTCGCTCGCTCTCTCTCTCTCTCTCTCTCTCAAAAATAAATAAACATTTAAAAAAAAGACATACAGTGTGCTTTTCCCTTCTTGTTTGATTTTTCCATTATGAATACGTAGAAACTTTTATGGTATTTTCTGGGCATTTATCCAGTGACCTGTTCGTAACTGTTATTATTTACAGTGGGTCTGAGACTCCAGGAGATTAACAGACTTGCCTGAGATCAAAGCCAAGAAATAACTTGCATCTCTTCTGTTGAACTGTGGCCCTGCCAGACTATTTTTTGAGTACATAATGGATTTACCTATGAGAATTTTTAGTTGGTCTCTTTTAGATAAAAATTCACATCAGTGAAGGATGAGGGAGCATGGGTTACTCTACCTAGAGAGTAGAGATTTGTAACTTACAAATCACAAATCTCTCTCTTCCAATAATTAAAAGGAAGTTATCCCATCATTTTAATAAGTGGTGGTGCTCTTGCCTGGAGCCTTCTGTGGCAGGCTGTAGTGACGGTGTATGAACACTAGATGGCACACGTTCAATGTTACAACTCAAAATGCCCAGCTCAAACCAGAGAGTAGAAAAGAAAATCTGTGGAGATAGGTTCCATTCTTTCTTCAGCGTGGTCCAGAAAACTTGAGAAGCAAAGCATATCCTTTCTTCTTTTTTTGTTGAGGGGGCTTTGAAAAAATGTTTGCCAAAGCTGGTCATATCAAGTGCGGTATGACTCAAAGAAATTCCTTAATTCACTCACATTTGGATGCTACTGTAAAATATGTGTTTGTTTCACAAATGGCATTTTTCATCTGGCTAACTCTCATGCTTTGAGCTCTGGCTGAAAAGACAGGGAACCTGAGTCAGGCCCATTAAAGCCCTACCTAAGCTATGGTGGGTCAACTTCTGCAGGCTTGAACCATCAGAACCATCACAAAAATATTCATAGAATAAATTAGATCACTTCCCTTGTTCAAGATGATGATATCTATATTTTGTGTTCATTAACCCCTTTTCCATTGTAAATAATAGAAGCTGCTAAATTCTTTTCTTTTTAATTTTTTTTTGTTTTATTTATTTTTGAGAGACAGAATGTGAGCAGGGCAGAGGCAGAGAGAGAGGGAGACACAGAATGTGAAGCAGGCTCCAGGCTCTGAGCTGTCAGCACAGAGCCCAACGCATTGCTCGAACCCATGGACTGTGAGATCGTGACCTGAACTGAAGTTAGACGCTCAACTGACTGAGCCACCCAGGCACCCCACTAAATTCATATATAGTTCCGGATGGTGGTAGTCCCTGCTTTCCTTATAATAATCCTCAATTACTATGTTGTCACTGCTCAGTAAGGAGGAATGAAAAGATAGCAGGCCCAGACCTGACCTTGAGGCACTTCTAGGCCATGGGAGGTGGTCAGACCCATGGGCACTTTGTGTAAAACTGGCAACGCACACAAGCTCTGCCTTCACTACAACATGCTGGTGAAAGGCATTTTTAAATTTCCCATGATACTTATTGACCATGATACTTATTGACTCTTTTTTTGGATCGTATGGGCTTATTGTGGAAAATGTGGAACATACAGGAGTATAACGAGGAAATAAAGCTTGTCCATGATCTCTTTGCCTCAAGAGAACCCATTTGCTCCATGCACTTGGATTTTTTTTTTTCTAACCCAAAGAAATATGCCCATTTTCTAGACACGAGCAGTTCTAGACAACTCATCTCCCCGATAATAACCTAGTCATTATGTTATCAGTGAAATGCTTCTGATATTTTACTTTTGGTCTCTTTTACAGCCTGAAGCAGCCTGCTACCCTGCCATATTCAGAATTGTTGATGAAATGTTCAGGTAAATAGTGTGCTATTTCTGCTAATAATTGGCCTAGAAATGCTCAGTTTCCAAATATGAATAAAAGAATTTGTGGTAGTCTCTGGCTATACCATGGGGAAGTTAGTTTCTGATTCTGTCTTACCCATCCAAGCTCTTTGGTAAAACCCAAATGCCAGTGTATATTTAAAAGCCAATGCCTAAGAATTAAGATAACTTTCTTTTTTTTAACCATTTAAAATTCTAGTAATGGTAGAAAGGCAGAATTGAATTCGATATTAAATCATTAAATATTCATGTAGGATTTTTCTCAGCTCAAAATAAAGTGTAGCAGTGTACTCCCTTCACCACATGAGGGCTGACCAATCTTTTTAAAAGATTTTAAAGCTAAGAAAAACCAAGAAAAATAAGTAAGGCAATTCTTAAGAGAGCTCTTCTGAAAGGCAAAATCAACTATGCGTGTTATCCTCTGACACATTAATTTTGCAAATGTGAGTACTTCTTGGGAAGTACGTTGGATTTATAGATGATGAGAGGTGAGAGCCCAGTGGATACCAGGCCGTGGATACCATGGCTGGCAGTTAGTGGGAGCTTGTTACCCAGAGAGGGTTTCTGTCCTCTTTCGTGGGTACTGGTGCAGCCCTGGTACTCACCCTCCCCCACCCGTCCCCCTTGGCATTCACCAGTAGAGCCTCCAGGGCAGACAGTAACCCTGGGGAAAGGAATTTTTACAGCAGCCCTTAAGTTGGTCTTAAAACATACCAGCTTCAAGCTAAATGAGCATAGGAATAAGTCACAATGCGGTTTTTAGTTTAAAGCGGGCAAGGTTTGAGTTGATTTCTTTTGTTTCAATATAAAGTTAGTTTCATGAAAATGCGCAGAAACCAATCCAGGTACACACAGATTCTTCCACCGTTTACTGGGTAGATTTGACCCTGACAGTTTACCCCCTTGGAGCTCTTTCTCCACTTGAAAAAGAAAACGGTCTGTTGATTTTGCATGCCTGGGCATACAGTGTACAAATACTTCTAGAGAGCACTCAGGCCTATATGGAAGGGATGTGCAGTGCTTCATAATTTAAAAACCAAGCAAGGAAGCTTTGCAGATTGCTACTTTAAAGAAAGTATTTCGGAAAGGAGTGACGCACAAGGACCGAAATCTAATGAGCTAGGATACTGCTGAAGCTTATGGCACACACAAAAAATGTTTCCACTCTTCCCTTTTACAGTTCAGAGTCACATGTTTGCCAGATTAATCATTAAACGTGTGTAATCTGGCTTTGCATTGCTCAGGTATGCACTCCTGGAAACCGATGGAGCCCCAGAAGTACTAGCCGCTATTCAAGTGTTTACATGGTGCTTTGTGGAAGCTCTGGAAAAACAAAACAAGCAGGTTTGTTATATTGCACATATTAGTCATTTCCCCCAAGCGGGGTAGAGGGGGGAAGGCTGTTAAGAGTATCTGGCTAATCACCAGAAAGGAGCACTTAATTTTTAGTGATTTTGATAGACTGTTTTGCTTATGAAGAAAGCTTCCAAATGAATGCCCCAGCAAAGGTAAAACCATTTTAATTGAAAATGAATCCAGATAGTTCTTGTCTGCCCTACGCCCTGGTACCCGGAAGCATTTATCTACTGTTGTGTAAGAAAACTGGCATGCCAGCATGTGCCACCCTGGAGGATGCATTTTCCAGGCCCTGTGTTGTATGCTGTCTGCTGAGCGGGACTCTGCCCTTGTCAGGCCAGCAGTAGTGTATGTGGCATGTGCTAAGAAGGAAATGCCACAGAGTACAGAGCAGTGCTGGACATTCTTAATCATCAGAGTTTCCCTGCCTGGGAGGAACCCAAATGTGAACTGGGTTCCAGGAGAGAAAGGAGCCAGTGAGAATGATGAGGAGAGATTTGAATGATTATAGAGAAGCAGCTAGGAATGACAATGACCAAGAGGTGTGAGGTGGTCACAGTCAGTAAGAAGCCACGCGTGGGGGGCTGCAGGAAGGCTTGTACTGCAGGGCCCCCTCAGCAGACACCAGGCAGCTGCTGCCAAGGGCCAGTGACCGACTAGAGGGACCTTATGAAACAGCGTTTCTACCAGAGCTTTCGCTTTGGGATATTTTAACTGACCTTTACTGTGTGTGGGTCCACTGCAGCTCCCCAGGAGGTGGGCCATGGTCCCCTCGTGGTGGCTTTCTACAGCCTCACATAGGAGAACAGTGCTGTGCGATGCTTGGCCCTGCTGCAATCCCACACATCCCTACACCAAAGAAATCTCTCAGGTTTTAGCAGATGTTCTGCTTTTTAAGACAATCATAAATATTTATGATTTTCTCTCATCCTTTTTCCCTAGAGAGGTTAACTAGACTGTAGCAAACCGCATTTCAATACCCAGCCTAGAATATGGGAGGAGAGCTCTGCTGAAAAGCACTTGTTGGCCCTCACACCTATTTTGAGGCATAACTATAAACATCTTTTATCCTCCCTATACATTCTCTGTAATTCAGTTAGGAACCAACCTCTAAAAAACCTGCCCCTTTGAGTCCTGAAGACACCTAGGTTAGGGCAGATGACACTGGTTAAAGCATTAGCTTAAGGGTGTTTTTCTTATCAGCCTTGCTCCTGACTGTTGGCCTTGGGCACTGTGGATTTGGACTAGAGTTACAGTTGCTTTTAATTAATTTGTTAAAATTATTATTTTTTTAATGTTTACTTATTTATTTTGAGGGAGAGAGTGCACGGGTAAGCGGAGAGAGGAGTAGGGGCAGAGAGAGAGGGAGAGAGAGAATCCTAAGCAGGCTCTGCACTGTAAACACAGAACCTGATGCAGGACTCCATCTCATGACCACAAGATCATGAGTCGTATGCTTACCTGACTGACCCATCCAGGCACCCCTTAATTGATTTGTTTGTTCTTATTTTTTTCAGTCTTTTTTTTTTTTTATTGAGGTATGATTAACAAATACTAGTTTCAGGTGTACAACATAATGATTTGATATTTATATATATTGTGAAATGATCACGATAAGTCCAGTTAACATCTGTAACTAGAGTTACAAAACTTCTTGTGATGAGAACTATTAAGATACACTCTCTTAGCAGCATTTCAATATGCAATACAGTATTATTAACTGTATACCATACCATACATTACAGCCCCAAGACTTACTTATTTGTTAACTAGAGGTTTATACCTTTTGATCACTTTCATCCATTCCGCCCACTCCCCAGCCTGCCTCTGGCAACCACCAATCTGTTCTCTGTATCTGTGAGCTCAAGTGGTGTATTGCTTTGTTTTGTTTTTTTGATTCTACATGTAAGTGAGATTATATGGTATTTATCTTTCTCCGTCTGACTTATTTCATTTAGTAATGAAATAAGTTCTCAAGTTCTATCCATGTTACAAATGGCAAGATAGCACTTTTTTTTTTTTAAGGCTGAATGTGTAGAACACATTTTCTTTATCCATTCATCCGTCCGTGGACACTTAGGTTGTTTTCATGTCTTTGCTGTTGTAAACAATGCTACAGTGAATGTGGGGGGTGCAGATACCTTTTTGAATTAATGTTTTCATTTTTCCTGGGTAGATACCTAGTAGTGGGATTATTGGATCATATGGTATTTCTGATTTTTTGAGGAACCTCCATACTGTTTTCCACAGTGGCTACACCAGTTTACATTTTCACTAACAGTGCACAAGGGTTCCATTTTCTCCACATCCTTGCCAGCTTGTCTTTTTGAAAATAGCCACTCTAACAGGTGTGAGGTGATATCTCATGGTGGTTTCGATTTGCATTTCCCTGATGATTAGTGATGCTGAACACCCTTTCATGTACTTGTTGGCCACCTGTATGCCTTCTTTGGAAAAATGTCTATTCATATCTTCTGCCCATTTTTTGATCAGATTGGGGTTTTTTTTTTTTGCTATTGAATTTTATTAATTCTTTATATATTTTGGATATTAACCTCTGATCCAGATATATGATTTGCAAATATTTTCTCCCATTTAGTAGGTTGCCTTTTCATTCTGTTGGTGATTTCCTTTGCTGCACAGAAGTTTGGTTTTTCTTTAAGTTTATTTATTTATTTAGAGAGAATGCACATGTGTGAGTAGGAGAAGGGGCAGAGAGAGAGGAAGAGAGAGAATCGAAAACAGGCTCAGTACTGTCAGCACAGAGCCCTACACGGAGCTCAATTCCACAAACCGTGAGATTATAACCTGAGCCAAAGTCAAGAGTCGAATGCTCAACTGACTGAACCACCCAGGCTCCCCTGTGCAGAAGTTTTTTTAGTTTGATGTAGTTCACTTACTTAGTTTTTCTTTTGTTCCCTTTGTTTTTGTGGAGTCAGAACCAAAAGTCGTCGCCAAGACCATTGTTGAGGAACTTACCACCTCTGTTTTCTTCTAGGAACTTTATGGTTCCAGGTCCTAACATTCCAGTTTCTAATCCATTTTGAGTTTAGTTTTTGTATATGTTGTTAAGATAGTGGTCCAGTTTCATTCTTTTGCATGTGGCAATCCAGTGTTCCCAGCACCATTTATTAAAGAGACTGTCCTTTCCCCTTTGTATATTCTTGGCTCCTTGACCATATATGTGTGGGTTTATTTCTGGGCTCTATTTTGTTCTATTGATCTGTGGGTCTGTTTTTATGCCAGTACTATACTGTTTTGATTACTGTAGGTTTGTAATAAAGTTTGAAATCAGAGAGTATGCTGACTCCAGCTTTGTTCTTTCTCAAGATTGCTTTGGCTATTCAAGGTCTTTTGTGGTTCCATACAAATTCTAAGATTATTTCCTCTGTTTCTGTTGCTTTTCTGTTTCCCTTTCCTCTCCTCTCCTCTCCTCTCCTCTCCTCTCCTCTCCTCTCCTCTCCTCTCCTCTCTTGCTTTTTCTCTTCTCTGTTGCTTTTCATTTAGAATATTACCCTGCTCAGGGTACATGGGTTTAGTGGTGTGGAGGGGCACATACTGAGTCCCAGTGGAAAGCAGGGCAGAGATCAAAAAAAAAGAATTCATTGCCCTGACTTTGGACTCAGAATAAGAAGGCAATAACCTCTTACCTTTGCACAGGGCTTCATATACGTATATTATATCACTTCCCTTTCTAGGGCTGTTCCTAATTGTCTGCCTTTTTAATTGATGGCCGTTTCTCATCACTGATCCCCTGCCTTCTCAAGTGCCCATTTTAGATTAGTCATAATCCTTGATGCATAACACCCTGTGTCCTGTGTGATCCATGCGTAACGCTCTTTCCTTTCTGTGTTTTATTCATTCATTCATGTATTTATTCTTAATAAAATGAATATGAATCCAATATCCAAACAAGACCTGGACTGGTAATAACAACTTAATATGTATCCATGTAGCCCATCTCTGTTTTATAGCCCTGCCTTTCTCCTCCACTTTAGCCATAAATGTTTTGAATTTATGTCTGTCATTCCTTTGCTTTTTCTGAAAATAGTATGATCACATATATATGATTTCCCAAACCATGCTTTCTTTGCTTTTTTGCACTTGAGAAAACAAACAACAAACAAGAGTAGTATACTGTATGCAGTCTTTTGAATCTTGCTTTTTCCACTCCCTGTGATCACTCTGTGTTGTGTGTGGCCATGGTGGGGTGGTGCCATGTAATACTTTGTTGGGAAAGTGGTGGTAAGCATCCAGATTTTGTTTTCCTTTAGAAATGGTGTCGTTCTGGACATTCTGGGATATGTTTAGGAGTGGAAGTGCTGGTTATTAGGTATGAGAAGATTCAGCTTCTGTAGATGGTGCCAAATTGTTTTCAGATGTGGTTGTGTCAGTTTATACTCCCCCCAGCAGTTCGTGAGAAATCCCCTTCATCCATGTTCTTTCCCATTGTCAGAAATGTTTATCTTCAGTCCTTCTCCTTCTCTTTTTGTCCCTTCCTCGCGCCTGTCGTATTTGATGAGTGCGGTGCAGCTCCGTCAATGTGCCCAGTTGAACTAGTGTTGCCACGACAAACCACTTTTTTGTCAACTTGCAAAATGGCTCAGTACAAACAGCAAATCACTTCAGGTTCTGGTTCCAGCAGTGGCCGAGTCTGATAATGTATTAGACTAAATTTCCAAAAGAAAATTATAGTCTGATCAAGATATATTTAAAAACTATTTGAAGGTACTAGAGAACAACCAAAAAAGCAGATAGAAACTACAGGAGATTTAAGCTTTGAAAAAGGAAACCACATTGGGGTCTCTGTTAACTGTCTCCTTAGGTTGCTCGTGTGAGGAGTGGGAGGGGGTTGTGTGGGGCCAGGGGTGCCCAGAACTGAAGGCACAATCTGATTGACTTGAGGTGTCAACAGACAGGGCCGTGAGCTGCCAGAGGAACAGAAACAAAAACAAAACAAAACAAAAAGGACTAACATCAAAAAAAGAAAACTAACGTCAAAAGATAGACTTAAACACAAACATACTAACAGTATGTTAATGGCAAAAATTAAATAAAAATTAGCTAAATATGCTAGTACAAAGGTGCAGATGTCAGAGTAGATAAAAACCAAGATCCAACTGTATGTTATTTTCAAGAGACTCATTCTAATGATAAAATCGTAGATTGAAGTAAAAGAAAGGAGAGCTAGGTTGTGCAAATAATAAGCTGGATGGCACTACTAGCAGCCAATGGCATAGACTTCACAGCAAGGGGTATGACCAGAGACAGAGAGGGACATTTTCTAATGCCACAGAATGGTCAGGTCATCAGGAGAAATAGCAATTAACGATGGATATGTGCTTAATAACAGTTTCAAAATACATGAATTGTATTCATGAATACATGAATTGACAGAAGTAAGAAGAGAAAGACAAATGCACAGTGACCTGTAAAATACTAAGAAGTAAATTTAACGACAAGTGCATAAGACCTCTACATTGCAAACTATAAAACATTGCTTAAAGAAACTTGAATATGTAAGGAGAGAACCCATATAGTTCCAGAACAACGGAACAACTTTGAAAAACAAATGCAATAAAAAAAAAGAAAGGAAAGAGCAAAATCAGAGGACTCACACTACCTGATTTCAAGACTTTAAGCTACAAGCCAGTGAGGTATTGGCAACAGGATAGATTGGTGGAAGTGAAAAGTCCAGAGAGATATATCCATACAAAGTTCATACGTGTGTGTGTGTGTGTGTGTGTGTGTGTGTATGTGTGTATGTGTGTAGTAAATTGATCTTTGAGAGTGACACCAAGGCAATTCAATAGGGAAAGTTTTGAATAGTTGTGCTGAAACAGCCAATTATCTAAATGAGAAAAAAAATGAACCTCTTAACTCACCAACACAAAAATTAATTTGAGGTGGATCATGGACTTCAGCGTAAATGCTAAAACTATAAAGCTCCTAGAAGAAAACATAGGAGAGTATCTTTTTTATATTGGAACGATCTAAGATTTCTTAGGAGGGATGCAAAAAGAGCACAAACCATCCAAAAAAAATGGGTAAATTATAGATTTCATCAGAATTAAAATCTTCTGTTCTCTGATAGACATTGTTAAGAAAGTGAAGAGGCAAGCACTAACTGAGAGAAATTCTTTTCTTTTTTTTTTTAATGTTTATTTTTGAGAGAGAGAGCGCACGTGAGCACGCGAGTGGGGGAGGGGTAGTGAGAGGGGGACAGAGGATCTGAAGCTGGCTCTGCACTGACAGGCTGACAGCAGTGAGCTTGACCTGGGGCTCAAACTCACAAACTCTGAGATCATGACCCGAGCTGAAGTTGGACACCCAACCGACTGAGCCACCCAGGCTCCCCAAGAAATTATTTTTAATACATATATTTGACAGAGAATTTGTGTCCAGAATAAAAATCTCTTAGTCCCTAAGAAACAACTCAGTTTTGTGAAATGGACAAAAGAGATGAATACACACTTCAAAAAACATATATAAGTTGGCAATAAACACATGAAAATTGTTCTACATCATTTGCCATCAAGTAAATGCATAGTAAACCCATAAAGTAGTGACAGTTCATACCCACTGGAATAGCTGAAGTTAGTAAGATTGAAAATATCAAATGTTTGCAGTGTGTGGAGCAACTGGAATTCTCATAAATTGCTGGTAGGGGTGTGAGATGGTACAAGCCGTTCTAGAAAACTACATGGCAGTTTCTTATAAAGTTAAACAGCGTGTACTCCATGATCCAGTAATTCCATTCCTGTGGTATTTACCCAAGAAAAAGCACATGTCCACAAAAAGACATAAATATGAATGTTAATTTGCAGCTTTATTCATAATAACCTCACACTGGAAACAACCCAGGTACCCATCAATAGGAGAATGAATAAACATTATGGTATATTCATAAAATGATTATGTCAACAATAAAAAAAGAATGAACTACTTATGCACATTAACATGGATGAATCTAAAAAAAAAAAAAAAAAAAAGTTTGAGCCAAACCAGACACAAAAGAATACATACTCTATGATTCTATTCATATGAAATCCAAGAATAAGCAAAACAAATCTCTTTTGTGGAAATCACAGTATTGGTTGCCAGGGAGTGGTGGGACCACAAAGGAACTTTTTGGGGTGATAGAAATGTTCTCTATTTTGACTGGGGTGATGGTCACATGGATTTACAGATTTACCAAAACTCATCAAAGCCTATGCACTTCACTGTTTCTAGATTTTCCCTCAATTTCTTACAAAGTACTTGAAAGCCTCTGTGCCTTCTGAAGGCGTAAATAACTATAGCTCTTTGGCCCTCAAAGTATAGTGAGCACCATTGTTGTTTCATGCTTATTTTTGTTGTTAAAAAATCATGCTGGAATATCTAATATCACAACTGCCTTGGAAACTCTCACTTAAATGGATTTATGTGCATAATCTGGTTCATTTGAGGTAAAGACCTGCTGTGAAGACATCAGGAGGATAACTCTATTTTTCTTAAGCTCCAGAAGGTGATTTCAAAAAGGTTCATTTTTCTAGAACATATTTACAAGTTTATTGGAAAAAAAAATTTTTTTTTCTTTTAATTTTTTTTTTTTTAAAGTTTATTTATTTTTGAGACAGGGAGAGACAGAGCATGAACAGGGGAGGGTCAGAGAGAGGGAGACACAGAATCTGAAGCAGGCTCCAGGCTCTGAGCTGTCAGCACAGAGCCCGACGCGGGGCTCAAACTCACAGACTGCGAGATCATGACCTGAGTTGAAGTCAGCTGCTTAACCGACTGAGCCACCCAGGCGCCCCCCCAAAAAAAATTTTTTTAAATAAATGTTTAAGAAAACATTCTGACCATGTTAGTACTAAGCAGTCATTTTGGGGCAGATGATGTAAGATTTTGTTCTTTCTTAATACCCCTTTCAACCCTAACATTCATTTGGTTTTGAATTATTGTAGCTGAAGTTTACACTCAAGACCTACTTTCCTTATGCTTCTCCATCTCTTGTTATGGTGCTGCTTCAACACCCAAAAGGTATGTGAAAGTCAATTCTGCCTATATTAAAATAATTTCTGAGAAAGAGGGCTGACAAATCATAACCCTTCCCTACCAGTTCCTTCTCTGTAAAACAAGGGAGATGGAATCAGTCATCTCTAACATCCTTTTAAGCTCCCAGGGTCTCACATCTGTGGGATTTTGATATGAGAATTTGCTGGACTTCCCAGTTACCATTACTTACCAAAAGAAAGAAAAAAAAAAAATGTCCTCTTGTTAGGTTTTGATAGCCTGCTCAGGATAACCCAGGCTTATGCTGGTGCCAGCTAGATCCACCTGAATGCCAAGAACAGGCTAAGACTTGGCTGAGGTAGGTTAAAACAGTACATTTATTTGTATTTCATTCTTTCCGCTCTGTGCCCCTTGTTACAGAAGAAAAGATAAAACGATGAACAAAGCCAAGGAAATTTAGGGGAAATTTCTCCTAACCAAGCCAAAGGAAAAA
Source organism: Panthera onca (assembly GCF_046562875.1). Classification (NCBI taxonomy): domain Eukaryota; kingdom Metazoa; phylum Chordata; class Mammalia; order Carnivora; family Felidae; genus Panthera; species Panthera onca. The sequence goes on along the minus strand of NC_138351.1, from coordinate 29,877,221 downwards.
GACTTTTGAAAGAATTCAGTAAGTGTATTAAATCATGGCCTTCTCTGGTCTCATTTGCCAGCCTTCCATTGGCCACATCCAGTTGGGAAATTGATGATCCCATCTTTAATCCAACTGGCATTGGTCTGTTAACATGTCTGAGAACTTGTGTTTAGGAAACATTTCAGGCATAGAGAATAAAGGTGTCCTTCCCCTTCCACTAAAGCCTAGAATCTGAAGGAAAGGCAGCACTGACACAGCACTGGCTCTGTGCCAGAGAAGAAGGCATTTTAACTGTGGAAGGAAAGAGGGAAAGAGCCAGTGATATTTCCTTTTTCATGCCATTTTTACTTGCCTTTTTCCTGAGTAGATTGATTCATTCGAGAAAAGTTTCAAGAGTATTTTATAAGAGTATTTCAAGTTTCAGAGTATTTTACAAAATTCAAATTCCTCTTCATTTTCTTTTAAATATTTATTATATTATATTTTATTTTATTTTATTTTATTTTATTTTATTTTATTTTATTTTATTTTATTTTAGAGAGAGAGCAAGCAGGGAGAGGGGCAGAGAGAGAGAGAATCTTAAGCAGGCTTTAGTCTTCAGCTTGGAGCCCAATGTGGGGCTCAATCCCACAACCCCAGGATCATGACTTGACCTGAAATCAAGAGTTGGACGCTCAACTGACTGAGCCACTCAGGCACCCCTTCTCTTTGTTTTTCTAAAAGATGTAGGTTTTTACCCAGAATGACCCATCTGACACTGTCCTCTCAGATGCTAGTGGTGGAGGTGGTAGTGAGGCTGCTGGGACCTCTGATCAACAGTTTGGTGAAATTTAACCTGTGGGAACACAGTGGGAAAACTTGGATAACAAATTTCTCTTTCTAGAAGTACACTTTACAGCTTAGGTCAGATTAGAGAAGCCTGAGGTCAGCCTACGTGAGAACTGAATGAGCTCCAGAAGAAATATTGGAGTTATTATTTTGTAAGTTGGGAAACCTATAAACACAAGACTAAGGGGGTACCTTGGGCATGGAACTCACCTATTTACTACCTTTTCCTTTGTGTGATGGTCTTAGATTTGTGTCCAAAAATAAATAAGTAAATTTAAGCAGAAGTTGCTCCTATGCTACTTTTCAGCCTATTCTTTTTGGAAAAAATGAATGTTTAATTCACAAATTGAAGTATTTTTTAATAGTAGAATCTTCTATTCATCAGAAATTGATTGGGGCCCTGTGGGACATAAAAGTAAAGTCCTGTGGGGCATAAAAGATAGATCACTTACAAGTCCTGACTATCCAAGAGCTACAAGTGGGGGGACATGAAATAAGTATCTAAATAATTAATACAAAGAAGAAAATGAAAAATGCTTTCAAAGGCTACAAATCAAGAGTAATGGGCATTCAGAGGAGGGAAAGATGATCTTTTCATCTGTAACACTTACGGGGTAGTTACAGTAGCTGCCTTATCACTTACATTATCTTCTCGTGTATTTAATTATAGAATCTATCACTGTATGGATATGTGGTAACTTTTTCAGATATTACTTAGAACTGCAGATACGTGCGTATCTAAAACCTTGGGATAATTATGAAACCAGAAAAACTAACTAAGAAAAGACATTTGTTCACATGATACCCATGTATTATTTTTCTGGCCCATTCTTCCCTATAAACCTGTAATCATATTCTGAATTCAGCACAGTCATAGAAAAACAATTGAGCAGCCTCTCCTTAGTTCCTTGTTGACTTTTATTACCATCTCCATGTACTTTGAAATCACAAATTGTCAGTGATAAGGAGTGAGGGGTTGGGTAGAAAAGAAAAAACGTGAGGTATCTGCAACGTAACATTTTCAGTCCTAGGGTGGGCTGCTTATGGAGTTTGTCTACTTCTGTGTACCTGAGTTAAAGAGCCTTTGAAGTTTAGTTCTGTGTAACACTGAGGATCTTCCCAGGCCTAAAGGGTGGATGCTGGCTGGGAACAGCGGGAGACCAGTGGTATGGGTCCCATGGGCCAGGAAAAATATAGCCTTTTTCCAAAGCTCTTTTGGTCTTAGCTGCAGACGATCCTAATAGGTTTTACTTTTCTTCAGCTCCCTCTGGTTTGTCTCTCCACCCACAGATATCCCACAAAAACTGTGGCACCAGCCACTGAAACATATTTCTGAAATGCTCAGAGAAATAGTTGAAGACCAGACTCATGGGTAAGCAAATCCTAATGATGCCTAGGTCCGTCTCACAGTGGTTTCTCTTGATCCTTATCATCTGTTTGAGGAGGGCCAAGGGGAAGGCATTACTGGTCTGTGACCACGCCCAAACAGGTAAGCACCTTGCTGAGTGAGAAGTGGAAGAAGCACATAGCTGCACGTGTGTCACTCTGAGCAGCTCAGCAGCAGTGCATGTGTAAATACCTTGTATAGAAACTGTCCTGAGTAGTATTGGTATTGGATCTTGAGATGTACAAGCATAACGAGAAGAAGAGCAGACCCTAGGAAAACAGCAGAGCCCGCATGCTGCCACCACCCCCAGCCATGCAGAGGACCGTGCTCTCTGGGTCCCTTGGTCTTCTCCCTTCCTCTGTGCTCTCTAGGGAAGGAAATTCTAAATTTCTCCTGCACAGTAGGGTAAAATGTCCCTTTTTCCTCCTCTTTTTAATAAATATTTGTTTAGGGGCGCCTGGGTGGCTCAGTCGGTTGAGTGTCTGACTTTGGCTCAGGTCATGATCTCGTGGTCCGTGAGTTGGAGCCCTGCATCGTGTGCTGTGCTGACAGCTCAGAGCCTGGAGCCTGCTTTGGATTCTGTGTCTCCCTCTCTCTGCCTCTCCCTGACTGATGTTCTGTCTCTCTCTCCCTGTCAAAAATAAACTTAAAAAAAAAATTTTAAATAGAAATTTGTCTAAAATTAGAATTATATTCTAACATAAATTAGTTTCTAACATGATATTAAGTACTCTCATGCGTTAATTTTCCTAAAAGCAATCCCATTTAGGCTTTACTAACTTCTTTGTGACATAACACCCTGCACCTTCCTCTTGATTTACTTTTTTTTTTAGAGTACAAATATTTTATTTGTTGTCTGTACTAACTTACTAAGACCATCTCTATTTGTTCCTTTTGCCACTATTCCCTCTTGAAATTCTCTGTAATCTGCTCGCTGAGCCATCACATATTACGGTTGGTGCTCCTTATGTTCATGATCACTGATGTACATTTGGTGCCGGTTACTCACCACCCCGCACTCAAGATTCTTACCAATAAAGGAGGCAAAAAGAACTGGCAGCCAAGTGGGGTTCAGAGTATCAGCATGGTAATGGCCTGTAACACCTGTCAGTCCCATGTGCATGCTTTCAGGTTGTCTCTGGTGAAGAGCAGGACCTCAACGCAAAGCCTCATGGGACTCTTACCTAACTTAGATCTGCCTTAACTAGATTTCTGGGTCCACCTGCAGGGAGGGGCCAGTGAACAGGTTCCGGTGCTTTCTTAGCCAGCCACTAGGACTGCCTCACATACTCAGTTACTGTAGAAAAGAGGAAAAAGAACCCGGCCCATTTCTGCAAGGTAGGCCCTGTAGCCTCTGTCCAGGGAGTGTGAGAGAGCCCCGCTGCTCAGCTTATAGTGAGGTCTGTAGGGAAGATCCTCTGTGGAACCCATTCCTGGCTTTTCAGCCATCATAACCCAGCAGATCGCTAATGTGGCCCACAGAGCACCAGTTCTTCCTCTTATGGGACAAGTAAGATTAATACTCACTCCCCTTTCTTCTTCTCTCCACTGTTCCACAAGCTAGATGTTAAAACATTTAATCACTTGCTCTCAGAACAGACATAGCAGACCCAGATCCAACCAAGAGGGGCCCAGAGCTCTCCTGTTCCAGGAACCTCCCCGGTTCAGAAGAGAAGTTCTGATCTTAGGCCAGTCCCACTCCATTTTCCCCAGGGGAGATGTTAAGCTGCTGACACTGTCACTGTGCATATTAATAGGTCCTTTCCTTGAACAGAGTCTATCTTTTAAATAGCCAGTGTGCCTGTCCATTCCCAGCATGGCAAAAGGATAGCTTCATAAAAGCTTCTAACTTTTCAGCTTCCCATACATGACAGGAAAGAATATACAGTATGCAGCCCATTCAAAGTTCATCATTGCCAAAATACTGACCAGAACCTTGTGTTTTGTCAGAAAGGAAATAACATATGTTTTTGTCTGCATCCCTTCCTGGTCTCCATCTGGACCCCAGGGAGCCCCCTCATTTCTTGCTCTGGAGCTACCTGGGTGGCTGCCTCAGGGCTGGGAGGCCCCCTCTTCACAGCAGCCCAGCTGTACAGGCCTTGCAGAAAGCAGAGGGGGCCTGAAAGCTCTCATCTTGTAGCATCCCTGTTGGTCATGGCCCAGAACCTTTCTTTGTCGAAGCCTGTAGCCACTCGTGGTCCTTGGATATAAAGATTTAAGTGTCTAAAGTCCTCGGGACACATGGGATTTTGAAAGACCTGCCTTTGAAGGTCCTGTGATGGGTTCAGAATGGCATTGTGAGCTATTTTTTAAATCTAACTTGTATTCCTTGCAAGATGTACCTCAGTGGATAAGAACAATTTAAGCCAACCATTCGCAGACATTACAGCTGCTCTAAGAACCGAAAAGAGAAAGAAGTCAAGTTGCCCAGCTGCCATGTGTTTTGGTTCTGTTCCAGGTCCTACGGAGGCCCCTTTGAGTGCTGGTTTTTGTTCATTCACTTTGGAGGATGGGCTGACATCGCGGCTGAGCAGTTAGTGATGTCAGAAGCTGAACCCCCGGAAGCCCTGCTGTGGCTCTTGGCCTTTAGCCACAGTCCACGTGACAGGAGTCAGCAGCGAGCACAGACCATGGTGGGTGGCAGGACGTGCTGTGTGTGGTGCTCTGGGTTCGTCTCTTGGGATCAGAAAAGATGCTGCAGGAAGGGGCCTGTGGTGGGTTTGGCCTCCAGTAACCCCCAGGCACCTAAGCACTGGCTGTTCACTGTGCTCACGTGTGGTAGCATGTACACATCCACCCAGATGGGTGAGTGCACGCATGCTAGGTTTGTGGTTGGAGACGTCTTCTTGCCTCACAGAGTTGACTAGACATGGGAAACTGCCACTCTGCTTTCCTGGGAAGCACCACAGAGATGAGGCATAGCCCTTCTGTCCCCCACATTGTTTTATCTGTTCTTGCTCAGCTGCCACCAATGCCCTTGTTTACAGTCAGCCCTGGCCCAGGGGCCAAGTCCTCTAGCATTTGCCGTGCAGAATCTGACCGCTCCTCTAAGGAGCACTGTCCTCTCTCTGATCAGCAGCCTGTCCCTGTCTGCTTCCGTCTTGACTTACTGCTTTCTTGGATCAGACAACAAATCCTCACATTACAGGCTTTGTTTAGCACTCTTACTAAAGTAATCTGATATTAACCCCTTAGCTTCTGAAAAAGGACTTGGGCATTCCCTAAATAACAGAGCAGCTAATACAGGACTGGCTGTCTATGGCAAATCGAGTTTTTATTTTATGCAGAGTATAATGACTACAGGAAGCAGTGCTTTGATTAAAGGCATTGGCACCTCCCTTGCAAATGTTTATTTGCCGGTTTTTAAAACTTTAGCTGCTAACACTTTTTGCTAATTTTAATAATTAAAGGGAGCAAGTTTCTTTATGTAGAGAGTAAGTTTCCTATTTGCTTCATGTTTTCTGTTTGAAAAAAACAGAGACTAGTACAGATATGTCTGTATATTTTTCTTATTTAAAGACTCGCATGGCATGGGGTGCCTGGGTGGCTCGGTTGGTTAAGTGTCCGACTCTTGATTTTGGCTCAGGTCTTGATCTCACGGTTTGTGGTTTTGAGCCCCATGTCATGCTTGAAATTCTCTGTCTCCATCTCTCTCTCTGCCCCTCCCCTGCATACACTGTCTCTGTCTCTGTCTGTCTGTCTCTCTCTCTCTCTCTCCCAGAAATGGATAAACATTTAAAAAAATGAACGAATACTTGCATGGCAAAGGAAAGAAAGAGTTTTAGATTTTAAAAAGTTGAAATTTGGTGATAATTTATTTTGGATCAAAAATACGTTTTTAAGAAATTATCATAATCCACGTATGTTTTGAGGGTTGCTTTATGACTAAGAAGAAAGCTTTCTATCTCCCTTTTAAAATATCACATTAAACTTAAACTTATTAAGAGAAATCCTAATTATGTTTTCATTATCTTATTTTTAGTGATAATAGTTAAAATGTATATAGCACTAATGATTTTCAAAGCCCTGTTATATATACTTTATATTTGATTCCTTATAAGCTAAGTTGGTAAGTTATATGTTAAATTCCTGATCAATCATTGAAACGGACAGAGATTCACTTTTGAAAGGTAGAGAAATAAATTGTCCAAAAGAAAGGTAATTTCTAGAAAGTTCTGCATTGGCATGTCTAATACTTACCTTGGCTTTTTTTTTTTTTTTTTTTTTTTTTTAATCTGTACATAGTTCTTACTGCAGGGATGCTGTAGCATACTGGATAAAAATAGATCAGTTCACTCAGAGTAGTTTAGCACCAGCATGTTCGCTTCCTTCTTAGCTATCCTGTGAGAGGGGCTATCTGTCTTGTGACTGAAGACACGTTTCATGTTTGTGAGCCTAAAGCCTCTTCCTCCTTGGTGCCCAACCTGAGGCACTGGTGTGTATGACATCCTGGGGAGGAAGTGGGCCCAGTTTTCCTAGTTTAGTAATACATACCTCTTTCTCTCCTGGGTTTTGTGAACTTTAAATCCCTTTGATGGTCTGTTGGGTGACTTGAGAAACAAACTGTGAGCTGCCTTTGAACGCATGTTTATTGTGAGATTTGAATGAGCCTGACAACATCTGTGCCCTTTCCTCAAAAGGTGTCATTAAATCCTGGTTAATCGCTCAGCCCTGACAGCATATTGTGGGCCAGCCTCCACTGGCCATCCTTGAGGTTCAGTAACGGGGGAGCAAGGGCGACTGCCGCACAAAGACGCGCCCTTCTCTCTGCAGACCCTGTTTGCTGCCAGCCAGTGTTCATCTTCTTTTGCTAACTTTGAATTTAATCATGATAAAAACACAAAATGCCTGTGTTTGAATACCCATAAGAATTAAGCCAGGGTTCGTACTCTGACTTTGTTATTCCACCTCTAGGAATTATCCTAGGGAAGTAATTAGAGATCCATACAAAGATTTATGTATAAGAATATCATTACAGCATTGTTGTAATTGCAGATGTTAGAAATGGCCTAAACTTTCAATGGTATGGAACTGACTAAATAAATTGTGACATATTCTAACCATGGACTAACATTCTACCATGAAAAATCATGTTCTCAAAGACTTTATGTCATAGATACATGAAATTACTTACAGTGCATTGTGAGAACTGTAAGCAAACATGGCGCATAGTGAGCTCTGGGTTCACAAGGCCTGGGGAACAAATGAGAAGGTTGTGAACCTGGTTTCCTCCATCTCCCCTGGAGAAAATGGAGCAAGACCAGCCTGAGATTAAGTTAGATCAGATCTTTCATTTGGATGGTGGAGGTACATCATACCTTGTTGTTCAGACTTTCTAGTGAACATATGTAAATTTTCATAATGCAGGATAAAAAGTAATCCTTAGAAAAGAAAGCTTATCTCTTTTACTAAAAACAAATTAAAAAGCATTTAAAGTTTTGGCATGTCAGGTGAAAGCTTATGGATGTGGAAGGCATTTGAAGGGAAAGATGGTCTGGGATGAAGACAACCAGTCTTAGGGAGTACTGAACAAGGGTAGAAAATCAAATGCCAGTCAAGAAGAAAATGGATATGAAGGCATAGCTTCCTAAGCCCTGACATTTTTGCAGACCTTTTAGATGGTAAGATGGTCTTGGGCTCCCATAGATGCCATCAGATGAGGGCAGGCTGGGCCCAGCTGACAGAGGAGGTGGTGAGAGAGTAGCCCTCTCCTGTTGGAACGCTGCCATTCTCCGTGGAAGAGCCCCATGGTACAGTTTCTCACGGTCTTGGATTGTGGTCAGAATAGCTCACACAGCACTCCTAGTGTATTGGAGTTTATGACAGACTTCATTGAATGAGGCTTTAACTTCCAGGGGAAAAAAAAGACGACTCACACAAAATCCATAAAATTGGTCATGGGAATTCTCAGAATAGGCCTAAGTACTCTTTCGAAAATGATGGAACATAGCTGTTCATGAGTTCCATGTGGCATTTTGGATCTATGGCTTTCAGTTTTTCTTTGTTTTCAACGTCACATCTTGATGTACTATTCTTATAGCAAGCAGAAGTCTCAGCATGAAATAAGTATTTTTTATGCAAAAACAACCCACAGACCTATAACAATCACATTATGTGAATTCTACAGACTTGTGACCTCTGCTTATGCTTTCAACATGTATGAACACTGTCCCAGTGTCTAAAACAAAACAAATGTGGTGTGTGTGTGTATGTGTGTGTTTCTTCCCCTCAGAGATAACAAAAGGCAAAAGGCAAACCTCATTCTTATCAGAACATTGGCTCAGTGGAGGTCCAATTGCATGGGGCTTTAATTGATTTGTGGCTATGATAGAGAGCGAGTCTTCAAGGAGCCTTTTGTTCCTTTTCCCACAATATAAAAATCTGACTACATTCTGCTGAGGATTTTTCTCCGTCTCTTTTCTTACAAAAAAAAAAAAAAGGTCAATTCCTGGCGTGGTGCCTTGGCTGCTTAGCAAGACGAAAGAAAGTCAAGAAATTTCCATTACGCCCATTTGGGTTTGTGTGGAACAGAGTATAAGCTCAGACATGAGTCGCCTCTGTCTGCCTTCCCTAGGTCGCCAGTCCTCTCCTCTTTCTAGGGCTTGCTTCAAAGTCCCAAATAAATCCTAGAACCATACAGGTCCTGACTCTTCCCTAATCTCTCACCTTTGAAATTATACTTCCCAGGTAGAGGTAAAGGCAGTGCTCAGCCACCTCAAGAAGCTGCTCAGAAGTCCAACTCTCTCAGCCAGGGATCTACAGGCAGCAGCTGCAGAGAGCCAAGACAGAGACCCCAGACCACCTTCATGTCAACAGCTGATCAGGCACCTCCTCCTGAACTTCCTGCTATGGGCTCCTGGAGGCCATGCGATTGCTCGAGAAGTCATCACCCTTGTAAGTCTCCCCTTTAATAGTGTGCTAATTCTCATTTGCATTCCAGGTATGAGGATTGCCTGGCCTTTGACAAGTATGTGTACCAGGGTGCTATCCAAACATGGATGGACAGGCAATGAAGTTGAAAGTTGGGATGGACCCCAGAGCCTGCCCCTTGTGACACCTTTATAATAAGGAAGAAAATGGAGGCTCTGAAAAAAGAGGTCACAATTACTGTCAGAGTCCATAGTAAAGCTAGGTCTTCTGTCTTCCCATGTAGTTACTCTTTCAGTTACATTCGTCATGAAGATGGACAAGACTTCAGTGAGAAGTGTTCACTATAGCAATCCAAAAAATTTTGTTTGTTAATTAAAAACAGTGTTTGCTAATTACAAAGAATTCTTTCTGAAACCCAGATGACATGAGGGATAAAAGTCAAAAGTCCAAGTCAAAAGTGAGTATCATTCATGGCATTGGGTTAGGCAATGACTTCTTGGATAATGTCCCCAGAGGCACAGGCACCACCAACAAAAAATAAATAAACTGAAATTCATCAAAATTAAAACATGTTGTTCATCAAAGATACAAGCAAGACAGTGAAAAGACAAACTCAGGAATGGGAAGAAAATATTTGGAAATCACGTATCTGACAAAGGGGTTAGTATCCAGAATATATTGGGAATTCTTACAACTCAACAACAGCAAAAACCCAATTCAAAAATGGACAACAGATCATAAATAGCTAATAACCACCTGAAAAAATGCTCAACATTATTAGCCATTAGGGAGGTGCAAATTAAAACCCATGATGAGGTAACATTCCACACCCTCTAGGATGGCTATTACAAACAAAATGGAAATAACAAGTGTTGGTGAGGATGTAGAGAAATTGGAACACTCCTATATTTCCAGTTGGGAATGCTAAAATGGTACAGCCACTGTGGAAGAGTTTGATAGTTCCTGAAAAAGTTAAACATAGAATTACTATATGATCTGGCAATTCTACTTCTGTGTAAAAGAATTAATAGAATTAAACACTTGGCCACCCTGTTCATAACAGCATTATTCACAATAGCCAAAAGGTAGAAACAACCCAAGTGTCCATCAACAGATAAATGGATAAATAAAATATGGTCTGTATATACAATGGGAGCCTTAAAAAAGAATGAAATTCTGATATATGCTACCACATGGATGAACTTTGAGGACATTATTCTAAGTAAACTAAGCCAGACACAAAAGGACACATGCTATATGATTCACTTTTATGAGGTACCTAGAATATGCAAATTTATAGAGACAAAATGTAGAATAGAGGTTACCAGGAGCTGGGCAGGTGAGAGGAATGGAGAGTTGTTTTGGATAATGAAAAAAAGTTCTAGAAATGGATAGTAGTGATGGTTGTACAATATTGTGAATTTACTTCATGCCAATGAACTGTCCACTTCAAAAGGGTTAAAAGACCAAATTTAAAAAGCGTCCACATGCTAGCTTTTGGAATTTTTATTTGCTTTTGTTTTTATTTTTTACTGACATATAATATACATACAGAAAACATACAGCTTGATTAATGTTCATAAACCATAAATAACCATGCAGCCAGCAACCAAATCAGGAATGTTCTCAGCATCCAGAGAGCCCCTTCTTGCTCCTTTCCCTGGGCAGGTTCTGTTTGAATGTGAATATGGAGAGAGTCCCAGTGATAAGTAGGACTGCCAAGAACCTCAGAAACTAGCACCCAGGAGGTTCTCCTCAGTCCTGGTAAAACAGTCAGCATGGAGCAGGCAGGCCACAGCAGCCAGCCTGTTAGTCCTGCCTCTCATGTTCAGACAGAAGGCTAAGAGCTGAAAAAATGTCCATGTGTCCATAGACCTTGATATCAACCAACATTACCTCTGGCCAGCTATAAGTAATAATAGTCACTTTTCAGCCACTATCTCAGCCAAGTGATCAAGGTCAACATGACAGTCATAAGACATGTTGACTATAAGTACCCTTAATATAATGTGATGAAAATGGCACTTCTGTGATCTTCCTCCCCTAAACTTTTATAATCCCAGTCTAATAATGAGAAAAACAAATGACAAAAATACCTATGTAGCACTCTTCAAAACTGTCCAGGCCATCATTGAAAGGAAAGTGTTAGAAACTGTCAAAGCCAAGAGGAGCATAAGGAGACATGAAAACTAAATATAATGTAGTATTTTAGATATTATCCTGGAACAGAAAAAGGACATTATGGAAAAACTGGGGAGATCAGAAAAAGTCTGTCCTTTGGTTAATAAAATGTATCCATATCAGTTTATTAATTGTGATAAATGTACTAATTTAAGATGTTAATGGAAAACCAGATGTCGGAGATATGGGATCTTTCTGTATTATCTTTTCAGTAAACTAGAAGTCTAAAACTGTTCTAAAATTAAAAGCTATTTCAAAAAGTCAACAGCAGTGGCGCCTGGGTGGCTCAGTGGGTTAAGCGTCCGACTTCAGCCTGGGTCACGATCTCGCAGTCCGTGAGTTTGAGCCCCGCGTCAGGCTCTGGGCTGATGGCTCAGAGCCTGGAGCCTGCTTCCGGTTCTGTCTCCCTCCCTCTCTGCCCCTCCCCCATTCATGCTCTGTCTCTCTCTGTCTCAAAAATAAATAAACGTTAAAAAAAAAAAAATTAAAAAAACAAAAAAAAAAACAAAAAGTCAACAGCAGGTGCTTTTGAATCATGAAGGTATTAGAGCCATTTTTGTCACCTGAAACAAATGAAATACTATGAGACAAATGAAAATGGAAACAACTTTCCAGAATTTATGACACACAGCAAAAGCAGTTGTAATAGGGAAGTTCATAGCAATACAGCTCCTAAGATCCAGGAACAAGGCAAGGATGCCTACTCTCACCACTTTTATTCAGCGTAGTACTAGAGGCCCTGCCCATAGCAATCAGACAAGATAAAGAAAAGACATCGAAATTGGTAAGGAAGAAATAAAACTGTCACTATTTGCAGATGACATGATACTATATTTAAGAAACCCTAAAGACTCCACCAAAAAACTATTAAGACTAATAAATGAATTCAGTAAAGTCACAGGATACAAAATTACCCTACAGAAATGAAACATCAAAAAGTGAACAGTCCCATTTACAATTGCATCAAAAAGACTAAAATACATAGGAATAAATTTAACCAAAGAGATGAAAGGCCTGTACTCTGAAAACTATAACATACTGATGAAAGAAATTGAAGACAGTACAAATAAATAGAAAGATATTCCATATTCATTGATTGGAAGAATTAATATTGTTACAGTTCTTACCCAAAGCAATCTGCGGATTCATTGCAATCCCCATTAAAATACCAATGGCATTTTTCACAGAACTAGAACAAACAATCCTAAATTTCGTATGGAACCACAAAAGATCCCAAATAGCCAAAGCAGTTTTGAGAAAGAACAAAACTAGAGGTATCACATGCCCTGATTTCAAACTATACTACAAAGCTTTAGTAATTACAATAGTATGGAACTGGCACAAACAGACATATAGATCAATGGAATAGAGAGTTCAGAAATAAATCCACATATATACAGTTAGTTAATCTACAAAAATGGAGGCAAGAATATACAATGGGGAAAAGACACTCAATAAATGGTGTTGGGAATACTGGACCACTATCTTATACCATATGTAAAAATAAATTCAAAATGGATTAAAGACTTGAATGTAAGACCTGAAACCATATAACTCCTAGAAGAAAAAACATAGGCAGTAAGCTCTTTGACATCATTCTTAGTGGTATTTTTTTGGACCAGTTTCCTCAGGCAAGGGCAACAAAAGCTAAAATAAAACAAATGGGATTATGTCAAACTTAAAAAAGCCTTTTCATGGTGAGGGAAACCATCAACAAAATGAAAAAGTAACCTACTGAATGGGAGAAGATATTTGCAAATCATACATCTGCTAAGGGGTTAATATCCAAAATATATAAAGAACTTTCACAACTTTAAAAAAATTGATTAAAATTGGGCAGAGGACTTTTTAAAAAGACATTTTTCCAAAGAAATACAGATGGCCAAGAGACACTTGAAAAGATGCTCATCATCACTAGCCCTCAGGGAAATGCAAATCAAAACTACAATGGGATATCACCTCACACCTATCAGATAGGCTGTCATCAAAAGGACAAAAAGGAAGAGTTGACAGGGATATGGAGAAAAGAGAACATTATATACCCTGTAGGTAAGAATGTAAATTGGTGCAGCCACTGTAGAAAACAATATGGAAGTCACTCAGAAATTTAAAAATACAACTACCATACCATCAAGGAATTCTACTTCCAGGTATTTATCTGAAGAAAATGAAAACATCTATTCAAAGAGATAACACGCACCCCTATGTTCATTGTAGCGTTATTTACAATAGCCCAGATATGGAAGCAACCTAAGTGTCCATCAATAGATGAATGTATAAAAAGGTTATATATGGTATGTATATGGACTGTTATTACTCAGCCATAAAAAAATGAAAAAAAATGAAATCTTGCCATTTGCAAACACATGGGTAGACCTTGAGGGTATTGTGCTAAGTGAAATAATAAAGAGAAAGACTAAAAAATAATAATAAAAGAGAAAGATAAATACCAGATGATTTCACTTATATGTGGAACCTAAAAAACAAAACAGGCACCTGGATGGCTCAGCTGGCAGAGCATGTAACTCTTGATCTCAGGGTCATGAGTTCAAGCCCTACACAGAGCTTACCTTAGATAGATAGATAGATAGATAGATAGATAGATAGATAGATAGATAAAATGTCTTTAAGAAAAAAGTAAAAATTAAAAAGAAAACAAATGAATAAGAAAAAATGGAAACAGACTCATAGATACAAAGAACAAACTGATAGTTACCAGAATGGTGGTTAGGGAGTGTGTGTGTGGGGTAGGGGGGGGCAAAGTAGATGAAGGGGATTAAGAAGTACAAACTTACAATTATAAAATAAGTAAGTCATAAATTCTGGTTCAAGATGGCAATGTAGGAAGACACCTATTCCACAGACATACCAAACCTATGCCTATTTATAGAGCAATTCCTCCTGAAAAACTGAAGGCTGACTGAAAAGCTTCTGCACAACAAAAGATAGGCCATAGAGAATGGCAAGAGAGATGGAGACATGGTAAGAAAGGGAACACACACTGCAAACTACAGTGGAGAGGGTCCCTCAGTACCATAAGTAGATTCATCTGCCCTGGGGCACAGAAAAAAAAAGTCATGGTTTAAAAGGCTAACTAAAATATAGAGGAATTAGCCCTAGACCCCTGCCAAATGGTGGGGGAGCTGCTGGAATTCTTTGGGTTTGAGAGGCTGGTGAGCACCATGATTTACGTTCTCCCTTCATCTTCATAGCATAGACTGGCCAGTATTTAGGCACCACAGCCAGCCTGCCACCTCAGCAAGCCCCATGCCTCTAGCCCACACAGCACCAGACACCTGTGGAATAGGAAAAAACAAAAACAAAAACCAAAAACCTGTGGTTTAAAAGAACAATTAGAACATAAAGCCTCCAGCTCTAGAACCCTGCCAGTGTGTGTGTTTGGGGGGGGGGGGGGTGAGGGGTGGTCTGGTGGAACTCTCTGGATCAAAGGGCCTGGCAAGTGCCATGGTTTACACTCCCCCTCCACCTTGGTAGCATGGATGGGAGCAGGGTCCAGGTGCCCCAGCCAGCCTATCACCGCAGTGAGCCTGGGTCCCTAGCCCATACTAACCCAAGCCTTCCCACCAAGGTGGCCTCAGCACAGTGCCGACAAGGGTACCCCTGGTCAGCATTCACTGTAGCTCTAGCCATCTCACCAAGGTGACACAGATGCAGGACAGCACTACTTTGGTTCCAGACAGTTTGCTAAGATACCCCCAGTGCAGGGCATCCTGGGCCCTCCCAGCCTATTCCCACCTTGGCCTCTGCTGCCCCATCAGGAGCCCCTTGTACTGAGCATCTTGGGACTGCAACCTACCTAGACACAGATCTAAGCAGCCAGCCAAAGTCACCAGGCCTACATTGTCTACACAGAAGATGGCCATTCTTTCAGGTTGAGGAGAATTAACTGTTTAACTGAATTCATCAAAATATAGGCCAGGCAAAATGAAGAGATGGAAAAATATGCTCCAAACAAAATAACAAGCACAAAACTCAGGAAAAAAGCTAAATGAAATGGAGATTACCAGTCTTCCTGATAAGGAGTTCAAAGTAATGATCCTAGAGATACTCACCAGAATGGAGAGAAAATTCAGTTAATTTACTGAGAACTTTAACAAAGACATAGATAATATAAAAAAGAATGAATCAGAGGCACCTGAGTGACTTAGTTGTTTAAGTGTCCAACTCTTGGTTTTAGCTCAGGTCACAATCTCACGGTTCATGGGTTAGGGCTCCATGCTGACATTGCAGAGCCTGCTTGGGATTCTCTCTCTGTCTCTCAAAAATAAATAAAGAAACTTAAAGAATGAATCAATGAAAAATAAATAAATGAAAAATACATTAGAGGAAATCAACAGTAGATTAGAAGAATGGATCAGTGATCTGGAAGACAGGGTAATAGAACAACACCCAAGATGAACAGAAGACTTTTTTTAAATGAGGTTAAGGGCTGTCTTGGATAACATCAAGTGAACAAACAGAAGAGAGAAAGGGGCAGAAAATTTATCTGAAGAAATCATAGCTGAAAACTTCCCTAAAGTGGGGAAAGAAACAGACATCCGGGTTAAGGAAGTACAAAGAATTTCAAACAAGATGAACCAAAGGAAGTCCACACCATGACCATACTAATTTAAAATGTTAAAGATTAAAGATGAAGAGAGAATTTTAAAAGTAAGAAGAGAGAGACAACTAGTAACATAAAGGGAAACTCCATAAGGCTTTCAGCTGACTTTTCAGCAGAGACTTTGCCAGGTCAGAAGGGAGTGGCAGCATGATAGATTCAAAAGGATGAAAGGGAAAAGAAAAAAAAAAAAAAACATACAAGCAAGAATACTCTCTTGGAAGATTATCATTCAGAATTGAAAGAGAGTTTCCCAGACAAAAGTCAAAGTAGTTCATCATCACTAAACCAGCCTTACAAAAAAATGTTAAAGGGAATTCTTTAAGTGGAAAATAAAAGGCCATAATCAGAAATAAGAAAATTATAAAAGGAAAAAATTTCATGAGTAAAAGGAAACACATAGTAAAGATAGTAGAACAATAACTTATAACTTGAAGGTTATGAGACAAAAGTAGCAAAAAGTAGTAGTACATATATAACCTTGGATGGGATGGTAAAAAGGAAGTTCTTTTAGAATGTGTTCAAACTAAAGGACTATCAATTTAATATAGATTGCTATATAACTAGGATGTTATGCATGAACCTCATCGTACTCATTAACTAAAAACCTATAGTAGATACACAAAAAATAAAGAGAAAGAAAGCCAAGCATAACACTAAAGAAAGCTGTCAATCATAAGGAAAGAGAAGGAGAGATGAAAGAAATAGAGAACTACAAAAACAACAGAAAACAATGAACAAAATGGCAATATATACATACCTATCAATAATTACTTTAAATGTAAATGGTCTAAATGCTCCAATTAAAAGGCAATAGGTGATGAAGTGGATTTAAAAATACTCAAGACCCTCATCTACATGCTGCCTACAAGAGACTCATTTCAGACCTAAAGACACAGACTGAAAGTGAAGGAATGGAAAAAGATATTTCATGCAAATGGAAACAAAAAAAAGAAGAAAAGTGAGGTAATAATACTCATATGAGACAAAATAGGTTTTAAAACAAAGACTGTAACAAGAGACAACGGCATTATGTAATGGTAAAGGGATTAATCTACCAAGAGGGTATAATAATTATAAATATCTATGTACCCAACACTGAAGCATCTAAATACATAAAGCAAATATTAACAGACATAAAGGGAGAAATTGCTAATAATAGTAGGGGACTTTAATATCCCACTTATTCCAATAACTAGATCATCCAGGCAGAAAGTCAATAAGGAAACAGTGTCTTTGAATGACCCTCTAGACCAGATGGACTTACATATATACAGAACATCACACCCCAAAATACCAGAATACACAATCTTTTCAAGTGCACATAGAACATTATCCAAGATAAATCACTCGTTAGGCCACAAAACAGGTCTCAGTAAATTTAAGAAGATTGAAATCATACCATGCATCTTTCCCAACAACCATGGTATGAAACTAGAAATCAATAACAAGAAAAAATGAAAAGAAAAATAAGAAACAAATGTGGAGGCTAAACAACCTGCTGTTAAACAACCAATGGGTCAATGAAGAAAATCAGAGAGGCTATCAGAAAAATACACAGAGACAAAATGCAAACACAATGGTCCAAAATCTTTCAGATGCTGTGAAAGTAGTTCTAAGAGGGAAGTTTATAGCAATACAGATCTACTGTAAGAAACAAAAAAAAAATCTCAAACCATCTAAACTTACACCTAAAGGAACTTGAAAGAGAACAAAGCCCAAAGTTAGTGTAAGGAAAGAAATAATGACGATCAGAGCAGAAATAAATGAAATTGAGAGTAAAAAAAAAAAAAAAAAGGAAAGGAAAGGAAAAAAAAGATCAGTGAACCCAAGAGCTAGTTTTTTAAAAAGTTAGACAAAATTGGTAAACCTTTAGGCAGAAAAAGAAAAAACTGAAATAAAAAAAAATCAGAAATGAAAGAGGACAGGGCAGCTGGGTGGCTCAGTTGGTTAAGCACCCAACTTTGGCCCAGGTCATGATCTCGTGATTTGTGAGTTTGAGCCCCTGTCAGGCTCTATGCTGACAGAACCTGCTTTTGATTCTGTGTCTCCCTCTCTCATTGCCCCTGCCCCACTCATGCTCTGTCTCTCTCTCAGAAATAAAAAAATAAATAAACATTAGAAATGAAAGAGGAGAAGTAACAATCAGAACCACCGAAATACAAAGGATTATAAGAGACTATTATGAAAAATTACATGCCAACAAATTGAACAATCTAGAATAAATAAATTCCCAGAAACATAATCTTCCCAAATTGAATCAGGAAGAAATAGAAAATATGAACATACTAATTACTATAATGAAATTGAATCAGTTTTCAGAAAACTTTCAGCAAACAAAAATCTATGACCAAATGGATTCACTGGTGAATTCTTCCAAACATTTAAAGAAAAGTTAATACCTGTTCTCTTCAAACCATTCCAAAAATATGGAAGAGGAAGGAAAACTTCCAAATACATTCTATGAGGCCATTACCCTCATACCAAAACCAAAGGCACAAAAAAAAGAAAATTACAGGCCAATATTATTGATGAACATAGATTCAAAAATCCTCAGCAAAATATTAGCAAATTGAATTGAATTTTCAGTTTCACATGGAACATTGTCCAGATCACACATCAGGCCATAAAACAGAATTAAAAGTACAGTTTCCCATGGGGTGCCTGGGTGGCTCAGTCATGGCAAACTCAGTCAAAGCCATGACTTTGGCTCAGGTCATGATCTTGAGTGGTTTGTGAGTTTGAGCCCCGCGTCAGGCTCTGTGCTGACAGCTCGGAGCCTGGAGCCTGCTCCAGATTCTTTATCTCTCTCTTTGCCCCTCTCCCCCTCATTCTCTCTCTCTCTCTGGCTCTCTCTGTCTCTCTGTCTCTCTCTCTCCCTCTCTCTCTCCCTCTCCCTTTCCCTCTCCCTCTCTCAAAAATAAATATTAAAAACAAATTTTTTAAAGTACAATCCCCATGATCAAGTGGGATATATGCCATGGATGCAAGCATAGTTCAATACTTGTAAATCAATCAATGTGATATACCACATTAACAGAATAAAGCATAATAATCATAGTCATTTTAATGTTTGCAGAAAAAGCACCTGACAAAATTAAGCACCCATTTATGATAAAAACTCTCAACAGAATAGGTTTAAATGGAAGGTATCTCAGTAAATGACAAACCCACAACTAACATCATACTCAATAGAGAAAGTTAAACTGAGAGCTTTTCCTCTAAGATTGGGAACAAAACAAGGACATCTACTGTTGCCAGTGTTATTCAAAATAGTACTGGAAGTCCTATCTACAGCAGTCAGACAAGAAAAAGAAATAAAATGCATCCATATTGATAAGGAAGAAGTAAACTGTCACAGTTTGCACATATGACATGATGCCATACATAGAAAACCATGGACTCTACCAGCAAAACTATTAGAATTAATAAATGAGGGGTGCCTGGGTGGTCTCTTAAGTATCAGGTCAGATCATGATCTCATAGTTTGTGAGTTTGAGCCCTGCATCAATCAGGCTGTCTTCTGTCAGCACAGAGCCCATTTTGGATCCTCTGTCCTCCTCTCTCTCTGCCACTCCTCTGCTCGTGCTCTCTGTCTCAAAAATAAATAAACATTTTTTAAAAAGTAAAATTAAAGAATAAATGAATTCCATAAAGTTTCAGGATACAAAATTAATATGCAGAAATCTGTTGCATTTCTATATACTAACAAGAAAGTAGCAGAAAGAAAAAGAAGATAACTCCATTTACAGTTGCACAAAAGAGATTAAATACCCAGGAATAAACTTAACCAAGAAGTTGAAAGACCTATACTCTGAAAACTACTTTCATCAATGAAAGATCTCAAACAATCTAACAGTACTACTTTGATGAAAGAAATTGAAGATGACACAAACTAAAAAATATACCATGCTCATAGCCTGGAAGAATTAGTGTCCATATTACCCAAAGCAGTCTGTAGATTCAGTGCTATTCCTATCAAAATATCAATAGTATTTTTCACAGAACTACAACAAATAAACTGAACGTTTGTATGGAACCACAAAAGACACTGAATAACCAAAGTAATCTTGCGAAAGAACAAAGCCCAGTCCCAGATTTCAAGATATACTACAAAACTATAATAATCAAAACACTATGGTACTGGCTCAAAAATAGACACACAGATAATTGGAACAGAGCAGAGATCCCAGAAATAAACCCATACTTACATGGTCAACTAATCTATGACAAAGGCAAGAATCTACAATGGGAAAAAGACAGTCTCTTCACTAAATAGTGCTGGGAAAACTGGACAACTACATGCAAAAGAATGAAACTGTACCACCGTCCTACACCATACACAAAAAAAAAGACCCAAAATGGATCAAAAACTTAAATATGAGACCTACAACCATAAAACTCCCAGAAGAAAATATAGGTAGTAATTCCTTTGACATTGATCTCAGCAACATTTTTCTAGATATGTCTCCTCACACAAGGGAAACAAAAGCAAAAATAGACAATTGGGATTATACCAAAGTAAAAAGCTTTCAGAGTGAAGGAAACCATTAACAAAATGAAAAAGTAATCTAAATGGAAGAAGATATTTGCAAATGATATCTGATAAAAAGCTAATATCCACAATATATAAAGAACTTACACAAGTCAACACCAAAAATGCAAATTATCCAATTAAAATGGGTAGAGGACCTGAATAGACATTTTTCCTAAGAAGGACATACAGATGGCCAACAGACATGAGGAGATGCTCAGTATCCCTAATCATCAGGGAAGTGTGAATCCAAATCACGGTGAGATGCCACCTTAGACCTTGTCTGAATGGCTAAAATTAAGACAAAACCAAGTGTTAGTGAGGATGTGGAGAAAAAGGAAACCTCGTGCACTGTTTTTGGGAATATAGATTGGTGCAGCCACTGTGGAAAAGAGTATGAAGGTTCCTCAAAAATTTCAAAATAGAATTATTTTACAATCCAGTAATTCCATTACTGGTTGTTTACCTAAAGAAAACAAAAACACTAATTTGAAAAGATACATGCACCTGTATGTTTTTTGCAGCATTATGTACAATAGCCAAGATATGGAAATACCCTAAGAGTCCATCAGTAGATGAATGGATAAAGAAGTGATATATGTACACAATGGAATATTATTCAGTCATAGAAAAGAATGAGATCTTGCCATTTGTGACAACATGTGTAGACCTAGAGGGTATAATGCTAAGTGAAATATGTCACACAGAGAAAGACAAATATCATACAACTTCACTTATATGGGGAATCTAAAAAATAAAACAAATGAATAAAGTCCATGAGGCTGTCATGTACAGCATGGGAAATATAGTCAATATTATTGTAATAACTTTGATGATAGATGATAACTAGATACCACATCATTTCATAATGTATAAAAATATTAAATCACTATGATGTAAACCTGAAACTGATAGGATATTAGTTTTCAACTAATTATTTTTCAACATTCTAAGTCAACAGCAGGCACTTTTGAATCATGAAAGCATTGGTGGCATTTTTTGTCACCTGATCTCTGACCTTCTGTCCTTGTCCTCAATACCTGTGGATGGAACCACAGCCCTGAGGGGAGCCTTCTCAAGCCTGGCAGCTGGGACTCAAACCCTTCCTCCCGGAGCCTGTGCCCTTCTTCTCCCTGGGGAACTCCTGTTCTGCTCGTCTCCAATTCTGTCACCTTGGGAATGGAGAAGCAGACCCTTGCTGGAGTTTGCCTTGCTTTACAGGCCAGAGAGATGATGGTGGGCCTGGCCTTGCTCATGGGGTGTGAAAGGAAGAAAGTGGCCCAGAGAATGCTCCTCAGAGATACCCAGTTATTCCAGTCACATATTCACCCATTCTGGGGAAACAGTCACATTCAGAATGGACCACCTTTAAGTCTCTCCCACAGAGAAGCTACTGTGAATAAGGAGCTAGAGTATTTCACAAATTCAGGTTGTGCAGTGCATTCTCACAAAATAGTCCAGCTGCAGACCTGTGCGTGAGGCTGAGGGAAGTTTGAAAACCCGGTGAATCTTCATAAAGTATCGTAAGTCAGCTCAGGTGAAAAAAAAAAAAAAAATCATTGAAGGAAAAGCACCAATGTTCCTCTTTACACATTGGCCTCTTAGCAGATGCTAGCTGTCTGGGCACCTTGGAGCCCATCATGGCCGAGAGAGCCTCCTAGACACTGTCTTTGCAGGTGTTTTGAAACTATTTTTAGTAACATACCACACTTCTTAACTGGAAGGCTTCCTGCAGTGGCCCCATGACAGGTTGAAGACAGCCTGGCTAATGCAGCTACAAACAGAACAGAGGGCAGGAGTCCTCCACACGGTGCCAGCTTCTCATGGGTTTCTCCTCGTCCCCCCATCTCATCAGTTCCTCTCTCTGGAAGCACCCTGGCAGGAGCCCTGGGCCAGGCTGCTTGGCCGGGAGCAGGCAGTGGCCAGATGGTAGAAGTGTTGGCTTTGGTAGGACAGCCTTTCTCTTCCAGCTGCCCTGAGGACCCCACCCCTGACCCAGCTTTGATGTGAACTCAGGCCCGAGCAGAGCAGTTCCTGGGCCTGTGCCCTATCTTATCCCTCTTCTCCCAGCACCAGCTTTGGGGAGCACTCTATGCTGTGGACAGAGGGGGCTGCGTGTCTGAGCCCTGTCTCTTGAGGCCTCCATATGTTCCTATGCCCCAGCCTCTGCCGTAGGGCACTCCCTACGAACCACTTCCTTTGCCTCCCGCACAGGCCCCAGCGATCAGCTTCTGCCTGCCTTGGGCTTCTGAGAATTTCCACTGAACTCAATCTTCAGAAGCCCTGCCTCTTCTCATGCAGTCTTCTCCTCCTCTGGCTCCTACGTTTCTTGTCCCACTCACTTGTTTGCCATCTTCACGTGCTCCCTTCCTCTGCACCTCTTTGACCCGGATGAGGCACAAGCAGCTCAGGCGGTGTTCGGTTTCTTCCTGCCCCTGAGGCTTGCTCTCTCTGCCTCTGTCCTGCTCTGAGCTCATGTTTCTCCCTCCTCCTCCTTCTGTCTTTGTTGCTGGACCACAGCAGTCACAGGTAAAAAGTTAGCTAGCATCTGAAACGCAGAGGTAAGTTCTGTAGTTGTTGAACTCAGATGAACTTAAATTCAGCCAACAATGCAGATTGCCTACTTCAGCTGCAGGGAGGTGGACACGTGTGACTAGAGACCATGAGTGGAACAGTATGGAGGTTGAGCTGTCTCATAAAGATGACACGAGGTCCAAGCGGCCGGCCTCCACAGTCAGCTGTCATGGCTGTGCCACTGCGGTGCTTCCAGCCCAATGGAGGCCCTGGGATCAATGGCATTCTCTCTGCACTTGGGGTCTAGGAAATACATTAACTCTTTTAAGGTGTCTCAGGTAGGCTTATGCAGTTTCATCCACAGAGACAGACTGTGTCTGACAGAGGTTACCCACAGCATCTGTGATTCTGAGTAAAAACCATGCAGTGGTAATATGGACACCAAGAGCCACAGCGAACCCCACCTAGGCTGGTGGCCTGCCCCCCACCCCCCAGCAGAGCCCCTCCCAGCTGAGGTTGAAGAGAGCTAATGCCATCAAGGTATGCCCCACGGTATCCTGTGCTGCCTGAGCATGTGCTTTGACTGCCGGTCAGAGGTGGTGGCCCTGGATTGAAGGGTATCCAGGGCCACGCGATAGTCCGAGGGCGGTTGGTCACCCTACCAGAAGGCCCTCTGTGGCGACGGAGAGGAAGCTGACCTTTGGCTGCTGTGGCTAATCAAATATTTGGTCTATAGAAACTGTCACACACAAAATGAATATGTAGATTACTGTCAAAATCAGGGCTTCTTAATGTGCTTGTGTCTAAAAAAATCACAGCAAACTCAACACAATTCAGTTGTGAGATTCCCACCCTTCCCTTTTTGCTGAGCTGAAATTCTTAGGAAAATACACCTAAGAATGCCTTGAGGCTGTATTTAGCAGAACTAACAATTCCTGTGTTTCCTGCTTCCCTTGAGAATCAGGTGTTAAAACCTTAGATGTCTATTAAAAAGCAAGTGGGCCCAGGTTGCTAGCCCAAGAATGCCATTTATAAAGCTGTTTGTGTGAAAGCAGGTGGCATTTTCCTTTCAGCACTTTCCAGTTCTCATATTCGTGTGAGCCTTTTGCAGACAGTCAGGCTGCAGCACGGCTTGCCTCTGCTTCCCCACAGCAAATACTCGCACAGCCTGTGACTGGCATTCCAGGAAATGTGGGGCTTATTTGTAGCCTTTGTGAGTCTGGGGCCATTCTGTCAGAAGAGGGTGATCATTAGGAAATGACTCTGCTCCCTGGATGGCCAACCTCTGAGAACAGACTGGCTTTGCTCATCACCTTGAAAACAAAACGAGAGTCATTGAAAGCTAACAGGAATGCAGCTGCTTTTCGGGGAAGGACGGGTCCAGTTGGTCCACTGGACAAAGAGATGAATCTGTCTAGTTAGTGTTTTAGTTTTCTTTCTCCTCTCTACTCATTGCAGATGGCTCCAACCGATGAGCTAAGCCACGAGATTGCTGGCTTTCTTGACCAGACCTTGTACAGATGGGATCGCCTCTGCCTGGAAGCCCCTAGGTCAAGAAAACTGGCCCGAGAGCTCCTGGCTGAGCTGCATGCTCACATCCAGCATCGGCCGGCTGCACATGGAGCTGCTGTGCATGCAGCAGGCTCCCCGAGATCTCGTGACGAAACAATGAGACTGATTCGTCGTGGAACGAGTAGTGAGGATGAGCCATAGACATCTTGGTGAGAGCTGCTAGAACATATTTTATGAAGTCAGAAGACAAATTCCTTAGCCCAAACTCAGTCTGGCTTATTAGTTCATGACTAGATTGTGCCTTGAGCATTCCCTACCTGCTCAGTCCAGCTGTCAGAGAATCACTGAAGAAAAGCCTTGAATAGGAGAACACTTTCATTTCCCTTTTTCCTCATATCAAATGAAGATACACAACTATTACTTGAGTGGTTCAAAGTCTTTGGACCGAGAAATTGGTTATGAACCACTGATCAGTTTAGAAGTAACTTAGTCCTTTTCCACAGATCTCTTTTTTCAGAAATCAGGCTACTGTTATTGGTGTTTCTTTTAATCCACAGGGCTTTGAGATAAAGCCACACTCTTGCTTCCCTAAGAAATTCTTCACTAAGGAGTCTCTCGGGCACCTCCGAGGAGAAGCAGAGGCCATCAGGCCCAGTAGCAAGTGGTAGTGACTGGGGCCACTGCTGTGGTGGGCAGTCAAGCCAGCTCGGCTGTGGAGAACAGCACTGCTTAGCAATGAAATAAAGCCGGTTCCAATGCTAACTCTTTTTGCTTTCTGTTTGCTAAACACTCCCACCAAGGGAGGTCACGTTGCCTCAGAGAGGACTGATGTGAGAATATAGGATATGTTCTGGAAGAAGACATCATATTTCAGTTGTCTAATTAACTGAGGTGGGAATTAGAAATTCCTAATAAAGAACAGGTAACCCCAGGGGCGCCTGGGTGGCTCAATTGGTTGAGCATCCGACTTCAGCTCGGGTCATGATCTCACGGTTTGTGGGTTAGCGAGCCCCGCGTTGGGCTCTGTGCTGACAGCTTGGAGCCTGGAGCCTGCTTCTGATTCTGTGTCTCCCTCTCTCTCTGCCCCTCCCCTGCACATGCTCTTTCTCTGTCTCTCAAAAATAAATAAATATTAAAAAAAAAAAAAAGAATAGGTAACCCTAATATTTATTTCACATCAATTGAAAATTTTTTTCCCCTTCCAAGTTTGTTTTTTTTTCTTACATGAACTAAAATCCTCCCAGGACCTCACTTTTTTTTTTTTTTTTTTTTTTTTTTTAAAGTTTAATCTGTGAGTGAGCAAGCAGGAGAGGGGCAGAGGGAGAGGGAGAGAATCCCAAGCAGGCACTATCAGTGCAGAGTCCAACGTGGGGCTCAAATTCAACAAACCATGAGATCATGACCTGAGCGGAGATCAAGACACCCAGGTGCTCCTCAAGTTTATTCTTCATATGCACTGATTGTGTACTCTTTTGTGTGTACACACTCTTTTGTGTGGGTCGAATCAGTCAGGACTTTTATGGCTACTTTGATTTATGTGTTAGTAATCTCTGAGTCTCCTGCAATTTGAGCTCCTATTTGAGGTGTGAGTAGCGTTTTGTTGTATTAGAGGTCGTGGTTTTAGGGGAGTTTCCGTTTCGGTATATGGATCTACCTAAAGATCTGAAAAATTCAAGAACTTTTAACTTTTGAGAAATACTGCAGTTTGAACAGTGCACTGATAAAATACTTTAGTCATGACTACCAGCATTCTTACTTTCATATAAAAAGTCTTCCTCAAAATGTGTAGTAGTTTTGATAAAGGAGTTTTAGGCTTCATTTAGAGTCAAGGATATCTCTCCTATGTTGTTTGCCATGGAAGCTGTGACCAGCCTTTGGGGGCATGAAGAAGGGAATCTGCTTAGTGGCTGTGAATAGTCCCTAAAGTTTGATTCCCACCAGGAATCAAATTCTCTTGTGGGTGTGCTCCCACTAGAAATCCAGTCATGCTGTATTCCACAGCAAACAATATAAACAAGACCTGTTACCCACCTCAGACTGTTGAAGCTGCATTTCTGGAAGGTTCCTTCCTGTCCTGACCTTACCTCAGCCTGTTTGTAGTATCTTCAGTTCCTTTACAAAGCCTCTAAGTTCTCTCAAGCCTTGGACATGTGAGTCAGCACCTGACCAGACTATCTGATCTGGCAGCCAAGCGGTTCTTGGGTCTCAAGTGAACCTTCATTGTCTGTGGAGGCTTTCATGAAGGGAATAGCAGGCACTGGTTTGTGTACTGATTTTGTTTTCTCTCCTTGCCCTTTCCCACTAACAAGAGGGAGAATGCTCCACGGGGGAAACCAAGGAAAATAGGACTGCTCCGCAAACTGGAGGGGCAGCTGCAAAGCCTCACAGGCGGTCAGGCCCTGGTCATCACCTTAGAAGGGGTTACCCCATCATTCCATTCACTTCTCTGAGGGGGAGGGAGCCTCCCAAAGGGCAGATGGAGGGGCGCACAGGGCAGAAAGGTGGGAAGTGACACCCTCCACTTGACAACCCCAGAAGACAGACACCTTGTGCTCCCTCCACTCCCGAGCAAGCCCATACCCAGCTACCAGTAAGGAAACCCAGTCAGGGCAGAGAAAGCCAGGGGCAGGCTGGAAACTCCACCTCCTCATTCAGTTGCCTTGGATTTGGGGGGGAAAGTCTGGAGACATGGGTGTTCTTCAGTTTCTTGAAAGAAGATCTCGCTAGAAAAGGGCTCTGGTGAGAATGCACATCAAGGCAGGTGGCATGAGCGAAGCGAAGGCCCTGTAGGCCACTGAGCCTTGTCCCCCCTCCCCCCGTTGGAGAGCCAGGAGCACAGAGGCCTACGGCGTGCATTATGCAGCAGGGCTGAGGCCCAGAGGCTGTATGTGGGGTTGACCAGACTGGGTTTCTTTCCAGCACAGGGTCTGTGCCAGGCACGTGCCTTTGGCTTCCGCCAGCAGAATATCCAGTGAAGAGTGGCTTAAACAGGCAAGACACCTGATGGTGTCAGACACACAAAACCCAGAGAGGTGGCTAATTCAGCCACTCAACAATGTCATGGCTGCAGATCAGCTTCACTGGAGTTCTGGCTTTTCTCTCCAAGTTCAAGAAAGCTGCCAAGCCCAGGCCTTTCTGACAGCCTCCAAGAAGGCTCTCGTGTCTCTGCTCGCAAGCCCACACGAGACCCTCATGTCATTGGCAGACCCAGCCGCCGCAGAATGGGGCTTGCTGCCACCCTGTTGCTAAGATTTATCGGGACACTAATGAGGCTTGAGCTTCAGGGCCTTGCACCACCTGGCCCCTCCCCAGGCCCTGGGAGAGGCCCTGGCATTGTGCTCCCATGGTCGTCTGTTTTGTAAAATTTGTAAAGAAACGTTAACTGCAACTGGCAAAAATGTCTCCGTGTGCTCCTACTGTCCCCCCTGCCCCTGGGCAGTGTGCACCTTCTGCGATCCAGCTGAGGGAAGCCAAGTTGGTTCGGCACCACTTTGGGGCACAGTGAAGTTACTGTGGAGGACCAGCTTCCAAGAATGCCAGCACCAGCCCGACCAGTTCAGCTGGTGCTGGCCCAGGGGCCTTGGCACAGCAGAAGGGTGGCCTGTGCCACCACAGGCCCGCAGGTGCACAGGAGCAACAATGAGGGAAGTGTGAAGAGTCCTTCCAAGACCTCTGGCTTGGGTCTGGGGCGAACTTGATAGAGGTTTTCGGAGACCTGACAACAGCTCTACAATTCTGTGTTCCCCACAGCAAGCCAGGAAGCTGAGTAGAGCTTTCTAAAGTCTTAGTAATGAAGTTTTAGGTAAGCGTGCTGGAGAGACTGTGGGAATGTATAAAATCACTGTGCCAACAAGAGGTGATCAGAGAGGACAGAGCTGCCAAAAACTGGAGAGGAAAGGCATGACTGGCCACGTATTAATGCAAAGGCTGTCACCCACTGGTACTTCATGGCTTGTGGCATGTTAGCTCTTTTAAATCTGTAATTTATTTTTTCATTATAAATAAAAAGTCACAATACATGTGAGTTTGTATTCACTAAAGAGTACAGTCTTTCTTAGAAAAAAGCTTCCCTTCTCTCCTCAATTATGGAAGCTCAGGCTACACAAAACCTGTATAGACCTGCCCTTAGAAAAGACCAATTTGGCATAGCCTTTGGGCCTGAGAATCTTGCCGTCAGATACCTACAAACTGGGGTCCCACAGCCAGGGAAGAAGGGAGGGAGCTGCAGGGAGGCAGTTGGCAGGGGCTGCTGAAACAAAATGACGTGCACTGTACATGTCTTTCTCTTCTGTAAGCCAGCCTCCCATACTACCACCTAGTGTAAATGGAACTGGCCTGTATACATTGTTCTTCCCCGATTCTAAAGATGGAGCTCGTCCGACAAAGCACAGCCCACACCCGCTGTGCGCACCACTGTTTCACAGACTTGTGACCCTCGTGCTGCAGCCTCCACAGGGTCCCCTAGGAGTCATGGGATGGAATCCCCCCGCCCCACCCCCAGCTCCATTCAGTGGCATCTGCCGGACCCAGCCCACCCTGGTTCTGCAGTCAGACAGCTGGCATGGGTTTCCTGGATGGTCGCTCTGCTTCCTGATGTGCCACCCTGCACCTCTCCATCGGCCAGAGGCACCTGACCAAGCAGGGGGCAGGTGGCCAAGATGTGTCTGAAGAAGCCCCTTGCTGAACTGTCCTGGGCTGTTCATGTCATTGTGCATTTTTAGCACTTCTCGGCCCCGTTGCTCACTGGTGGGACAAGGATGCTGGGACAAAAATGGAAACATGTCTAGAGGGCAGGAGGAAGCCATACCTTCTGTCACGGTGGAGAAGTCACGAGCAGGGGCTTGAAAGGGGGGACCACCGCGGTGGCCAGAGATGTGAAGGAGATCAGAACGGAGCCTGTCCTGTTACCCAGAGGGGCAGGGGGCGAATGTGAGGAACGCTGGTCCTTGTTTGACAAGGAACGCGAATTGATTTTGCTTCCAGGGAAGCAGAGACATGAATTTTCTGTGCTTCTCTCCCTTTTCCTCTCTTCCCTCCTGTCCCCCTCCCTCCCGCCCTGCCCCGTCAGCAGTGCTGGCGATAGCCTTTTCCTTGCCTGACACTGGTTTTCACATGGATTCCACAGACTGTCAAACACTTGTCACTTATTACTCCTCACCAAGCCACTTTACTCCTAAAGAACCAAAAGCAAGGCAAAATAAGTATGTGTGTGGTAAGGCCTTCTTCTTAAATCCAATTCCACAATTTTATACCGTGAGTCCAAATCCTATCCCTCATACACAGACTGGTAATGAAGTCTACAATGTCAGCCTTTCCTTTTCCCCAGTCGCAACATAATCATGATAACTTCCTGTATTTGGGGTTTTGGGTAGGACACTCGGATTCTTTTATGTGGAAAGTTTCACATTTAACTTTTCTGTAGAAAAGCAGAGTTAAATCAGTGTTGAACATCTCACTGGCCTCTGGTGTTTCCCTCACTATGACGAATCCACGGATATCAGCCGGGATTCTTGGTGGCAAGCCACAGGATTGGACACAATGTTAAAAGTAAAAGGGAACTGATCAAAAGTATCTAAAAGCCCACAGAATTGTCAGGCAGACAGGACTTGGTGCCAGGCAGCTAACAGTGCCCAGACCTGGCTTCAGAATGACCTGTGAGGAACCTCCTGCTGTCGCCACCAAATCCTGCCACATAGAACCTTTGTGGCTTGTTTGTGCGAGGCCCACCACCCCCACAGGGACACAGTCCCTGTCCCCACTCTGGGGCACTAGTGCATCTGACAACCTGTACGTTAGCTGGAAGGGCACCTGGAAAAGCACGTGTCTGGCTTATTTTGCTTCCATGACATTACTGGACACCTTGGATACCAGTGGTCTCCTACTTACGGGAAGGGGTCAGGGCCTAGGCAGCTAGAGAGAATAAAAACTCCATAATACGTATCACCTACTCTTTAGCATTCGAGAAGGTCGAGTACCATGAAACAGCCCGACTACTAATCAAGAAGAGGTAGAGAAGGGCCCTTGGCAGAGAGCCAGTGCACAGACACCTGAGGCCGAGTTTCTCCAGTGTGGTGCGATTGACAGTGTAGGGCAGCTGCATCCATGTGGGGCGTCATGTGCGCTGGAGGGTGTTAGCAGCATCCCTGGCCTCTCCCCACTACGTGCCAGCCCAGCGGTGACAAGACTCTCTCCAGAACGTCTGGGGGGAACCCCCCTCACCCTCCGGTGGAGAACCATTGCTCTAGCTGGGGGTTTGTTTCTGGAAAGACATCCTGGAGAGAAACACAGTTTCAGACATGTAAATTAGACTTCATAGGATCCTAATAGAACTAGATAATCTGAATCCAAAATTCTTAGGGAAAAATAAGCAATCAGGAACAGGCAGGAAAAATCTGAAAGTAAAGTGTAATGCGGTATAAAGAGATGGAACAAACACTGGCATGTGCTTTAAGGCTGCAGTGTGACCTCAGTGTGGTAGGACCAAGGGAGCTGCACACAGAGACCCCCATCTGGGTGGCGAGCCCCTCCTCATGGACCCAGCCAGAAATCCTCAGGTCCCACACAGGCCTGGGCAGCCTCTAATCCCGTCAGTCCCTGCTTCCTCCCTGCCAGTTTTCCCTTGGCTGGCAGAACATTCAAGGGCTTCCCCTCAGCTGGAGAGCTGGTCCCTGCTTGTCCCCTGACCTTTTCCTGGGGCGCGCTCCCAGGCTTCATCGTTGCACCTCTGCCCTGTGTACTTTCCCTGCACTGGGCTTTCACGTAGTATCTTTGTGCAGAGGGGCCACACCCTCTCCTGGACCACAGGCCTGGACGTCCCACTACCCACTGGGCATCCCCTGGAGGTCGGATGCCCATCTCAAATTAACATGTGCAAAGCCGATGCCACCAGTTCCATGCCATCCCCCTAAACCCACGATCTTCCCACGTCAGTGGATGGTAACTCCATCTTTCCAGTGACTGAGACCCAATTCTGTAGTTACTCTTGATTCTTCTCTCTCTCACTCCCACATCCAAGCCATTAGATTATTCTGACCATTTCTTGCCCTCCACTCTTAGACACCGTCATCTGCCTGGCCTCCCTGCTCCTGCCCACCTTGCTGCAAGCAGCCTCAGAGATCTCTCTCCAGTGCAACATGGCATGCCGCTGTTCCAGGCATTCCAAATGCTCCGCACTTCACGCTGAGTAAAACCCAACATTCTTAAAATGGCTTTAAGGCCCCACACAATCTGGACCCCCTTTTACTCTCTGACTTCTCCTAATTTTCTCTGCAACTCCTTCACCCACCTACCACCACCACCACATGGGCCCCCAACAGTGACTCCACACATGGTATACTCCAACATCAGGGCCTTTGAATGGGCTGTCCTGAACCTCCTAGACATGCAGGCCAGTTCCCTTGTCTGCTCACAGGTCACCGTCTCCATGAGGCCTCCCTGACATTGACAATCGCACTCCACTCCTCACCCTGCACTACCTTGGCTTTTGTCCCTGACACACCACTCCTAGACACCAGGTAATCTACTTAGACCTTTTGTCTATTCTTGTCTCCACTACAGGTGCCTGAAATAGTTGCAGGCATATCAAAGATGCCCAATAATTATTTTTTGAATTCATCTGTAAAGGGATTTAGTATATGATAAAAGCATTTTGATCAACAGGGAAAAGATGATGTCGGGAAATCCAGTTGGATCTCCACTTCTTTGATGAAAAGACACATTCCAAAATAAAATGTCCAACCCTCTTTCTTTACCAAATGTCAGCATCTTAAAGTCTGGGCTGGGGTTCTCTCCACAGAAGGCTCTGGCAGTTCTGCTTGGAACTGGGTGGTAGGAAGGCTGCTGCTACTCTGGGAAGAGAGCCTATTACTAAGATAAATAAAAAGCCATTTATAGAAGCAGAACCTCCCTGATGTAGAAAGAATGTTTTTCTATTTCATTTAGAATTCCTTGCTTCCCCCTCCCCCCCCACCCACGTCCCTGCCTGGGTCTTCAAGTCGAAGTCCCGGGGCCACAGCTTCCAAGAAGGCCTCTTAGTCCTTTGTGGGGAGGCCAGGGAGGAGGGAAGGGGTCTTTCCCTGCCCGAGGTGGGGAGGGCCTGAGGTCCCACCCATATCACATGGAAACTTCCACAAATTCTCCATTTGGGGCCCTTGAGCCAAATGGGAGCACTTTCTATGTAAGATAGAAAACCCACGGGCACCTGGGTAGCTCAGTCAGTTAAGTGTCCAATTCTTGATTTCATCTAGGGTCATGATCTCACAGTTTATGAGATTGAGCCGAGTTGGGCTCTGTGCTCACAGCATAGAGCCTGCTTAGGATTCTGTCTCTCTCTCTCTCTCTCTCTCTCTCTGCTCCTCCACTGCTCACATTCTCTCTCTCTCAAAATAAATAAACATTAAAAAAGAAAACCCAGAAACCAGGACACCTGGGTGGCTCAGTCAGTCTTGGTTTCAGCTCAGGGCATGATCTCACAGTTTGTGGGTTTGAGCCCTGCATCGGATTCTGTGCTGTCAGTACAGCCCTGCTTGGGATTCTTTCTCTCCCTCTCTCTCTGCTCCTCCCCTGCTGGCTCTGTCTCTCTCTCAAAAATAAACATTTTTTTAAAAAAGAAACCCCAGAAACCACAGAAGACAAATAAAATTGACCATACAGAAACTTTAGCCAAAAATCCAGGGCACCTGCATGGCTCAGTTGGTTGTCTGACTCTTGATCTTGGTTTTGGCTCATATCATGATCTCATGGTTTGTGAGATAGAGCCCCATGTCAGGTTACACACCTAGCATGGGATTCTCTCCCTCTTTCTCTGCACCCCCCCCCCAAATAAATAAAATAAAAATTTAAAAACAAAATAACCAAAAATCTAAATAGAAATAACACTCTGGGGGAAATCATTTGCAACACATGACAAATAACTAAGTTCTAACTGTAAAAGCTCTTCTACATCAATAGAAGGCCTCCCACCCAGAGACTGATGGGCCAGTGATACAAACACTGCACACAATTAACAGGAGAAATACAAAGGACTCTGGCAAGACTTTTAAAAAATATTTAACACGGCTATGAGAAACTCAATTTTTTGTCCCATATCGATATGGTTGGAAAAGCGAAAAGGACTGACATGGCCAGATGGGTGAGGGGTGGGACACAGGCACTGTCCCACAGACAGAGAGAAGGACAAGTGGTCATGCTGTAATATTTAAAATGTATACATCCCTGGGGCGCCTGGGTGGCTCAGTCGGTTAAGCATCTGACTTCAGCTCAGGTTGTGATCTTGTGGTTCGTGAGTTCAAACCCCACATCAGGCTCTGCGTTGACAGCCTGGAGCCTGCTTCAGATTCTGTGTCTCCCTTTCTCTCTGCCCCTCCCCAACTCGACCTCTGCCTCTCTCTCTCAAAAATAAAATTAAAAAAAAATTTTTAAGTAAAATTTAAAAAATAAAATGTATACATCCCCAAAACAGTGTGGCAACAGAATCGCCATATGATCCAGCAATTCCACTTTTAGGTGTATCCCTGAAAGAACTGAAAGCAGGAACCCAGAGGAGTATTTGTCCACCATGTTCCCTGTGGCTCTACACAGCAGCCAAAGATGGAAACGATCCAAGGGTCCATCGACAGATCAGTGGATCAACATAGGGGTCTATCCGGACAGAGGAATATTACCAGGAATGAGGCTCTGACACCTGCTATAGCACGGACAAAACTTGAGAATATTTTGTTAAGTGAACAAAGCCAGACACAAAAAGACAAATACTGTGTGATTACACACAATATTTCTAAGAGGTGCCCAGAGTAGACAAATTTATAGAGACAGAATGGAGGTTGCCAGGGGCAGGGAGGGGGCGGTCTGGGGATGGAAGTTAGAGTTTAATGGGGACAGAGTTTCACCCTGGGGAGATGAAAAAGTTCTGTGGACAGGCGGTGGTGATGGTCGCACAACACTGGGAAGGTACTTAATGTCACTGCACTGTATGCTTGAAAATGGTTAAGACGGTAAATTTTCTTATATAAATTTTCCAAAATTAAAATATTAAAAAAAAATTTACATATCCTGTTCTCCATTAACAAACATCAGTTCTTCAGAGCCACCGTTTTCCATTTCGGGTTGCACGGACCCCGCCGGAACCCTCCCACAGACACACTGGTGCCGTGAATACCCAGAATGCCCAGGGAGACTTCCTGCAGCACTGTTTCAAATAGGCACTCACTGAAAACAGCTCGAAGGCCCCGCGGTAAAGGGACGGTTAAATAGACCAACAAATGAACAAAGAGGAACACACACCCTTACAGTTGATGCTAGGCCCTATTATCAGGGTTTTACATCGATTCATTCATCAAATTCTCACAACCACCTAACAGAGTTGTCCAGTTTACAGATGAGGAAACAAACCCAGGAAGATGCACAGATGACGTCTGGCAGGGCTGGGCTCTGAGCAAAGGAGCCCACCAGCTATGTACCACTACTGCCTCCTGAAGGGTGTGATGTTCAGACCACAGAGCCGTCCAAACAGAAGTCAAGCTCCTCCTGCGAGCCAATCTTGAAAGGCTGTCACGTGGAAAGATCGGTGTGCGCTCTGCTCCCATGTGGGCACAGAGCCGGGGCCGTGGACGTGCGCTTACCGGAGCGCATCTGTGGAGTCAGTCTGTGCGGGGCCAGGCCCGTCAAGCCCCTAATGGTGAAGGTTTTGGAGAAGGGACCAGGTGAACATGTGGCGGGAAACCTACTTTTTGCTCTACATATTGTTTCTATTTGTTTGCATCTTTGATGTATACCAAGAAAAAAAAAATTGTATTCAGCAACACATACAGGTGGATTCAGGTTTGCCTGTTGCAAGACAGGCTTATGTCAACCGGTGCTAGGAGGGAACGGGGGTTCAGGGCCACCTGGAGCTGCACAAGGGGACACCCTCCCTGGTATTTCCCACACTTTGCTCAGCACCATGCCATTTTACAGCTTATTTAAGGGACTTATGTTCTAGCCTTGAACATTGAGTCTTCTAGTAAAAGACAACCTGGTTGCATCCAGATGCCAGACTTACAGGGAAGATGGCCTGAGGACTGGGGTTTCCCGAGCATCCCCGGTGGGAGTAGGGTGTGGGCCATGACCCACCATCCCAATTATCCTCTCATTTATCCCCATGACTCACACTTCCTTTGAGAGCCTCTCCTTACCATACCTGATGTTCAAGTCCTGGGAGACTGAAATCAGGCGGTCGGGTGGTGGAGCCTGAAGCATCAGGCTGAGGAGGGCTGAGGTCTTAACCCAGAGGGCTTCCTTTCCTTCTGCCTTTCCCATCTCCGGGAGTATCCTCTCCAGTCCTAGGACACTCCTGCTCCCGAGGCCTGTTCTGCCAGACCTGGTGCAACAAGGGAAGACTGTTAGAACGGAAAAGAACTTTCTGGAACACGGGGCTCTTGGCAGTACTGCCAGGGCCCAACCACATGCGGTTCCGGCACCTCCCGCACCGCCCACAGACAGGAACGCCTCCTGGGCTGGGCTCCGGCAGAGGAGCCACCGCCACAGGCCGGCAGAAGGAGCACAAGGAGGCTTAAGAAAAGAGAAACCGCGGCATCCTGCACCCCCTCAGTGTGACAGCGGCGTAAAGTGGCAGAGCCGTCGGAAGTGACTCAGGGAGCTGGAGCAGGTGGCGGGACGAGCCTTTTGAGAGTTCTCCGTCTCTTCCCAGACCTGGGGGCTGAGGAGCCAAAGCCCTGGGCTCATTTTATCTCCACCAGGGCAGTTTCACGTGCGCTGTGTGGGACAGATGAAAATCTGCGGCCGGAGAGGCTTTTACCTGCATTTCTGCGTTCTGCTTTGCATCACGCATGCGCGCGCGCACGCACACGCACACACGCACACACGCGCACACACACGCCGGTCTTGTTGCTGTCACCAGCCCTTCCCAGGCCCGGCTCCCAAGCGTGGGCTGCTCCAGCAGGTCCTCTGCACCCGTGCTCCGACACCAGGGTGCCCGATCCCCACCCGTCATCCTGGCAGGAGGCTCTCAGCTACTAGTGCTGGTCCTGGGAACGTCTAGTTTTACCGGAGTTTCCTTCCGCCCCCAGGCTCGGCTGATGGCCGCCTCCTTCTTTTTTCACACCCTCTGGACTGGAACAGAAATGCCTTATTAGCCGATCAATCTCCCAGACAGCACCAAAGGGTGGGAAAAGATCTATAAAACCCCCGCCTATGAATAGCCCGGATCTGCCTCTCCTCCCATTCCACCCTGTAAACCCCCAGGGCCCAGCCAGGGAATGCCCAGGTCATTGTCCTCAGGACAGTGGCCTGGGGCGGGGGCCATGAGTTCATGCCCTCCCCGCTGAGCTTGGCCTCGGGCACCACCCTGGGAGGTCCAGACAGCCCTTTAAACCCACACCTCCCTCAGGCTTCTCTCTACCCCCCCGCCCCCCCCCCCCCCCCCCCCCAGCCCCGACCTTGGGCTGAAGGGTCTCCAGAAGTCTAGGCTCCCTTAGGTATGGAGTCTTTACCATAGCTGGGCACCCCACCCCCACCCCGCACTGAAGCCCCCCCACCTCCCCCTCTGTAGCAGGAGCCGGTTCAGCCCAAGGTGTCCTGAGGAGAGGGCACTCCAAGGGACCATCTAACCCCAAAGC